>NC_140989.1:41957985-43157985 GCF_052327205.1 Somniosus microcephalus | reverse complement strand
AGGAAGGCAAATGGCATGTTGGGTTTTATTGCAAGGGGGTTGAAGTACAAGAGTAAGGAAATCTTTCTTCAATTTTACAGGGCTTTGGTGAGACCACACCTGGAGTACTGTGCGCAGTTTTGGTCTCCTTATCTGAGAAAGACCATACATGCCTTAGAGGTGGTGCCACAAAGGTTCACTAGATTGATTCCTGGGATGAGAGGGCTGCCCTATGAGGAGAGATTGAGTAGAATGGGCCTATACTCTCTGGAGTTTAGAAGAATGAGGTGTGATCTCATTGACACATATAAGATTCTGAGGGGGATTGACAGGGTACAAAGAAAAAACAAAGACTTGCATTACTATAGTGCCTTTCATGACAATGGAATGTCTCAAAGCACTTTACAGCCAATTAAGTACTTTTATCAAGTACATTCTCTATTGTAATGTAGGAAACGAGGCAGCCAATTTGTGCACAGCAAGCTCCCACAAACAGCAATGTGATAATGACCAGATACTCTGTTTTTGTTATGTTGGTTGAGGGATAAATATTGGCCAAGACACCGGGAATAACTTCCCTGCTCTTCTTCGAAATAGTGCCATGGGATCTTTTACATTCACCTGAGAGAGCAGACGGGGCCTTGGTTTAATGTCTCTTCCGAATGACGGCACCTCCGACAGTGCAGCACTCCCTCAGCACTGCACTGGAGTGTCAGGCTAGCTTTATGTGCTCAAGTCCCTAGAGTGGGACTTGAACCCACAACCTTCTGACTCAGAATGTGCAGGTGCAGCAAGCCATTAGGAAGGCAAATGGTATGCTGGCCTTCATTACAAGAGGATTTGAGTACAGGAGTAAAGAAGTCTTACTCCAATTACATAGGGCCTTGGTGAGACCACACCTGGAGTACTGTGTACAATTTTGGTCTCCTTAACTAAGGAAAGATATACTTGCCATAGAGGGAGTGCAATGAAGGTTCACGAGATTGATTCCTGGGATGGCGGCACTGTCGTATGAGAAGAGATTGAGTAAACTAGGCCTGTATTCTCTTGAATTCAGAAGAATGAGAGGGGATCTCATTGAAGCACACAAAATTATTACAGGGCTTGATAGGGTGGATGCTGGGAGAATGTTTCCTTTGGCTGGGGAGTCTAGAACCAGTGGCCACAGCCTCAGGATAAAGGGTAGACCATTCAGGACTGAGATGAGAAGAAATCTCTTCACACAGAGGGTGGTGAATCTTTGGAATTCTCTACCCCAGAGGGCTGTGGAGGTTCAGTCATTGGGTATATTCAAAACAGAAGTCGATAGATTTCTGACTAGTAAGGACATCAAGGGATATGGCGATAGGGCCGGTGAATGGAGTTGAAGTGGAAAGACTAACCTCTGCGGCCTTCATGGCAATATGTCTTTTCAGAGCCAAGTTGTCTAAGGATTTCCACTCTGAGTTTTCAGCTAGTTTGCAACCATCAGCGCTGGATTATGCAAATCTATGCTCACTTCCCAGGCACGATAACAACAACTTGCATTTATACAGCGTGTTCAACATGGTAAAAACTCCCCATGGCATTTCACAGGAGTGTGATGCCTTCATTTTAAGGTAATCTACCATGACATCAATATGCCACCCACATTTGTGAAATATGCAGGACACTACCACGCTTTTTGATACCTTAAATCATACACTATTGCCGAATGCCATGGCAGACGCACCACTCAGGAGGTGGTTAAAACATTGTGGTCCCCTGTATGCCAAGGGACCCCGACTTCCATCCTTCACCAAAACCAGCAGTATTACAATCACAGATTGGCGGGAAATGAAGCCGTTCCATTTTCACCGCTCCCCGCTCCTTTCCCGTCGACCAGGACGAGTTAAAATTGCACCGTTTATTGCAGGGCTCTATTGAGCATGGACGTGCACCAGAGGGCTTGAAAGTGGCCAACGAACTGCCCGTTTTAAAAAAGGGAGACAGCTCACCCGGGTACTCACAGGCCAGATAGTTTAATGTCTGTGGTAGGGAAGATGTTAGAGGATTAGAGGGTTAACATTTTAAGAATGAAGTTACTACGTATCGAGATAAAGAGAAAATAGCTCGAAATAGTCAACACAGATTTTGAAAGGAATACTCGTGCTTGAGGCTGGAGAAAGTGGTGTTGAAATTTGCTGATGATACCAAAATAGGAGGCAGAGTTAATTCTTTAGAAGACCAAAAGAAGCTGCAAAGAGACAGTGATAAGATGGTCACCTGAGGAAGAGAGTGTTTGAAGACCAGGACCTCAAACCCGGCACTAAGCTCATGGTCTACAGAGCAGCAGTGATACCCGCCCTGCTGTATGCCTCAGAGACATGGACCATGTACAGCAGGCACCTCAAAGCACTGGAGAGGTACCACCAACGCTGCCTCCGCAAGATCCTGCGAATCCATTGGCAGGATAGACGCACCAACGTCAGTGTTCTTGCTCAGGCCAACATCCCCAGCATCGAAGCTTTGACCACGCTCGATCAGCTCCGATGGACGGGTCACATTGTCCGCATGCACGATACGAGACTCCCAAAACAAGTGCTCTACTCGGAGCTCCGGCACGGCAAGAGAGCCCCAGGTGGGCAGAGGAAACACTTCAAGGGCACCCTCAAAGTCTCCTTGAAAAAGTGTAACATCCCCACCGACACCTGGGAATCCCTGGCCCAAGACCACACAAAGTGGAGGAGAAGCATTCGGGAAGGCGCCGAACACCACGAGTCTCTTTGCCGGGAGCAAGCAGAAGCCAAGCGCAGGCAGCGCACGTCAACCCAAGCACCCCACCCACCCACCCCTTCAACCACCGTCTGCCCCACCTGTGACAGAGACTGTAGGTCCCGCATTGGACTCATCAGTCACCTGCGAACCCATTTTTAATGTGGAAGCAAGTCATCCTCGGTTCCGAGGGACTGCCTAAGAAGAAGGAGAATGGGCTAAAAGGTGGAAGAAGGATTTCAATGTCAGTAAGTGTGAGGGGATAGATTTTGTTACAAAAGTAAACAGCAGTAGTTATATTTTGAATGGAAGTAGTTTTGGTGATGTGGAAGAGCAGAGGGATTTGGAAGTAAAGATTCACAGGACATTAAAGGCGGCACCTCAGGTCGATAAAGCTGTTAAAAAAACTGATACAATTCAAGGTTTATCTCATGAGGTATAGAATATGAGAGCCAAGAGGTAAAAGTGAGCTAATATAAAAGCTTAAGACCTCAGTTAGGGTACTGTGTGAAGAATTGGGCTCCACACTATAGGAAGGATATTGAGGCTTTAGAGAGGGTGCAATGCAGATTCACTGGGATGCTGTCTAGTATGAGGAAATACAAATATGAAGAAAAACTTGAAAATTTGGGCCGTTTTTTGTTAGAACATCATAGATTACAGGGCAATATGATAGAAATCTTTAAACTTATGAAAAAATGGGGTAGGGTAGATAGAAGCAGACTGTTTCCAGAAGTTGAGGGGTCAAGAATGCAAGAGATTTAGAACAGAGGGCAGGAGAAACTTCTTCACACAGAGCGTTGTGAGGCTGTGGAATTCATTTCCAGGGTTAATGGTTGAGGCAGAGACTGTGGCAACATTCAAGATAAGTTTGGATAGGCGGATGAAGGAAAAGGGGTAGAAGGAAAGACTTGCATTTCTATTGTACCTTTCACGCCCACTGGACGTCTCAAAGCGCTTTGCAACCAATGAAGTACTTTTGGAGTGTAGTCACTGTTGTAATGTTGGAAACGTGGCAGCCAATTTGAGCACAGCAAGCTCCCACGAACAGCAATGTGATAATGACCAGATAATCTGTTTTTGTTATGTTGATTGAGGGATAAATATTGGCCAGGACACCGGGGATAACTCACCTGCTCTTCTTCAAAATAGTGCCATGGGATCTTTTACGTCCACCTGAGAGAATAGACAGGACCTCGGTTTAACATCTTAGCCGAAAGACGGCACCTCCAACAGTGCAGCATTCCCTCAGTACTGTGCTGGAGCGTCAGCCTGGATTTATGTGTTCAAGTCCCTGGAGTGGGATTTGAACCCACAACCTTCTGACTCAGAGGCAAGTGTGCTACCCACTGAGCCACAGCTGACACTGGAATACAGAACAGGGTGTGTAGATGTGATTAGAACTATTTGCTCATATGGAGAGTGTAATGATATCAGCAAATAGTGATGGTATCTGCCTGTTTGATTATTTATGCCTTACCAGCATATTTGCCTGATTGATTATTTATGCCTGACCAGCAGAGGGCATGTGAGAGATAAGCAGTTTAGTTTTAGTTTAGTTTTAGATGGATCTCTAAGATGGTGTCTCCTGTAATGCTGTTAACTGAGTTGAACATACTTTAGATAAAAAGACATTCTCTTTCATGAATGTGTCGTCATTGAACCCACATACAAATCAACACAGAGGGTAAACGCCAACACGGAGTGGTTGGGCCAAAAGGTTTGTTTCCATGCTGTAACCTCCATGTATTTCTGTGAGCAGACACCTGGCATAATGGTTTTCCACCCCTTTTCCTGATTGATTACACACAATTATCAAGCACAACTAATCAGACAATCCAGCTTCACACTTACATGAAGGAACACTTCACATCTCTTGCCCAGTTATGCAGCACAAAACCAATATCAGCATACTCTTGTATCTCACCTTACGTTTTGAGTGCAGTGTGCTTCTTGAACTTTTCCTGTTCAGTTAGCCTCACATTTGACTCTACTCCCTGCATGAACAAATAGTGCTGGCACTGCAGAGGTGACCATTCTTCAGTCTTTTCTTCTGGCAGTTATTAAGCAAACAATGGGCTCCCTTTGTTTTGCAAATGAAGCACCTTTGTTCTGGAGCAAACACGAGGAGTAACCGCAAGGAGGTCTTTGAATGTCAGAAGGTGAAGTGTAATACAGGGGAATGAGGCTTTTACTTTCAAAACAGATGCAGTTTGCTCAACAAAGATGGCATGAAGACAATGCTGAACATACACACCATAACCATAAAGTTTTGTATAATCTTGTTGTTCCCCCTCACATTTGAATTTAACATTCTACATAACTGCAATTTGGTGAGGCCCACTGGTCTAGTTAAGGCACTTTCACATTACCATTCCTGTCCTGGGAGAACCAGTGCCAATTGCCCCCTTATATTTGACATCTGATGTAAGTCTCTGTAGGCCACCTGGGTGCCGCTGAGATCTGATTAGTAGATAATGCAGAAGCAAAATGCTGCGGATGCTGGAAATCTGAAACAAAAACAGAAAATGCTGGAAATACTCAGTGTCCCATTACCATCTTGTGGTAAACCACTGTATTGTATATTGCCACCTCTGGGTGGCGCTGTGTATGGAGGCATGCCTCAGCTGACTCCACCCACCACTGTGTGGGTTTCGTTCAGACTTGTTCAGTCACTCACGAAGAAGCATGGTCTCTTCTTAGCTAATAAAAGCCTTATTCATCTCTTCTTTCGACTCATCATCTCTTCTTCGACTCATCACCTTTTATGAAGTAATTGATAAGCGTATCAATTTTATTAGCTAAAAGTTAAATGGCGACACCTGAGGAGCAACAACAGCAACGGATACAGCAGACATTGCTGAGAGCCCTCAGACCACCACGCCTGGACCTCGACCCTCAAGATGTGGGTGCATCAGCCAAGTTTGAACACTGGCTGAGCTGCTTTGAATCCTTCCTCGCAATCTCACAGGTTACAGAGGAGGATCACAAACTGAAAATTTTGACCGCCCAGGTGAGCCATCAAGTATATATGCTAATCCGGGACTCTAATACGTACGTGGCGGCCCTCGAGCTACTAAAAGGGCAATATACGCGCCCAGTGAACACAATTTACGCCCGACACCTCTTGGGATCCCGCAGGCAGCAACCGGGAGAATCGGTAGGGGCATTTGCACGGGCGCTACTGGCACTCTGCAGAGACTGCGATTGTAAAGCGGTAACGGCTGTGGAGCACGCGCAGGGACTCGCCTGTGATGCCTTCGTCAGGGGCCTCCAGTCAGACCACACCCGGCAGAGACTGCTAGAAAGCAAGGAACCCGACCTGAAGACGGCCATTGCCCTTGCGCTCTCGTTAGAGGAGGCCCACCGAAACCTCGAGGCATACCCCCGTAACGGCGCCGAGACATGGCAATCGAAACCGTGGGACACGGGACCGCCGCCCCCGGCACCAACCGCTGCAGCGACCCAACCGAGACAGCAGCCTCCGGTAAGAACTGCTTCGATGCCCAGTAACCAGGCCCAAAAATGCTATTTCTGTGGCCAGTTAAAACATCCCAGAGCGCACTGCCCAGCTAAGACAGCTACCTGCTCGGGCTGCGGGAAGAAAGGCCATTACGCTAACGCCTGCAAGGGGAAGCCAGCCAGCAGCGCAGCGTGCGGGCCGTGGGAGCAGCCATCTTATCCGCCATTTTGTGTACCCCCGGCCGCATGGCATCCGCCGCCATCGTATCCAACGCACTCAACCGCCATTTCGTCACCGGAACCGACCACCGTCTCGGCGGATGACTATAGTGACTCACTAAGCCACATACTGGCCTCCGTGACGCTGGATCAAGCCCTCCCTCACCATCTATCCAGCTCCATGATGGATATCGCGGTAAACGGCCGCGCCACCAGTTGCCTGATCGACAGCGGGAGCACAGAGAGTTTCGTCCACCCCGACACGGTACGTAGCCACTCCCTCACGATTCTGCCAACGCACCATCGCATTTCTATGGCGTCCAAGTCCCAGTCAATGGACATCAGCGGCTACTGTGTGGTGACCCTGTCAGTAGGGGGCACTGAATATCAAAAATTTAAACTGCTAGTCCTGCCCCGTCTTTGCGCTGCCGTCCTGCTAGGGTTGGATTTTCAGTGCCACCTTAAGAGTGTCACACTAGCATACGGTGGACCCCTCCCCCCACTCACAGTCTGCAACCAACAACTTTTAAATCGCCCGCTGCAAACCACCTGCAGCCTTTCCACATTAAAAGTCCCCCCCCTCCCCTGTTCGCTAACCTCACCCGCGACTGTAAACCCATCGCTACCAAAAGCAGGCGGTACAGTGCCGGGGACAGAGCTTTTATCAGCTCTGAGGTGGAGCGGCTCTTGAAGGAGGGCATTATCGAAGGTAGCACTAGCCCCTGGCGAGCCCAGGTTGTAGTCGTTAAAACCACTGCAAAACGCCGCATGGTAATCGACTACAGCCAAACCATAAACCGGTACACCCAGCTGGACGCGTACCCCCTCCCTCGCATATCTGATATGGTCAATCAGATTGCGCAATACAAAGTATTCTCCACCATCGACCTTAAGTCAGCGTACCACCAGCTGCCCATCCGCCATGAGGACCGCCAGTATACTGCCTTCGAGGCAAACGGCCGCCTCTACCACTTCCTTAGGGTCCCCTTCGGCGTCACCAACGGGGTTTCGGTCTTCCAAAGGGAGATGGACCGAATGGTTGACCAGAACGCGCTGCGGGCAACCTTCCCCTATTTGGATAACGTCACCATCTGCGGCCACGACCAGCAGGACCACGACGTTAATCTAGCAAATTTCCTCCGTACGGCCCAACGGCTGAACCTAACGTACAATAAGGAAAAATGTATGTTTCACACCAAGCGCCTGGCCATCCTCGGCTGCGTGGTGGAGAACGGAGTCATCGGGCCCGACCCCGACAGAATGCGCCCCCTAATGGAGCTACCCCTTCCCCACTGCCAAAAAGCACTGAAGAGATGCCTGGGGTTTTTCTCCTACTACGCCCAGTGGGTGCCCCACTATGCAGACAAAGCCAGGCCCCTCATCAAAGCCACCTCCTTCCCCCTGACACCAGAGGCGTGTGCAGCCTTCACTCTTATCAAGAACGATATCGCGAAGGCCGCAATGCACGCGGTGGATGAGTCCATCCCCTTCCAAGTGGAGAGCGATGCCTCCGACTTCGCCCTAGCCGCGACCCTTAACCAGGCGGGCAGACCCGTGGCCTTTTTCTCAAGGACCCTCCAGGGCCCCGAGACGAGACACTCCTCCGTCGAAAAGGAGGCCCAGGCTATTGTAGAAGCGGTGCGTCACTGGAGGCATTACCTGGCCGGGAAACGATTTACCCTGCTCACTGACCAGCGTTCAGTAGCTTTTATGTTTAATAATAAGCAGAGGGGTAAAATCAAGAACGACAAGATCTTGAGGTGGAGAATCGAACTCTCCACCTACAATTATGATATCTTGTATCGGCCAGGGAAACTCAATGAGCCCCCAGATGCCCTATCACGTGGTACATGCGCCAACGCGCAGAGTGATAGGCTGCAGTCCCTCCACAATGACCTCTGCCACCCGGGGGTCACCAGGTTTTTCCATTTTATCAAATCCCGTAACCTGCCCTACTCCATCGAGGAGGTCAGGACCATGACCAAGAGCTGCCAAATCTGCGCCGAGTGCAAACCGCACTTCTATAGGCCGGACAGAGCAAGCCTGATCAAGGCCACCCGCCCCTTCGAACGCCTGAGCGTCGATTTTAAAGGGCCCCTCCCCTCCGCTGACCGCAATGTGTACTTCCTCAACATAGTTGATGAGTACTCCCGTTTCCCCTTTGCCATCCCTTGCCCAGACATGACCAGTACCACGGTCATCAAGTGTCTGAATGACATCTTCGCTCTGTTCGGGTTCCCCAGCTATATACATAGCGACAGGGGCTCATCGTTCATGAGCGACGAACTTCAGCAGTACCTGCTAACAAGAGGTATCGCCACGAGCAGGACCACCAGTTACAACCCCCGGGGGAACGGCCAGGTGGAAAGGGAGAACGCGACGGTTTGGAAGGCAGTCCTCTTAGCACTAAAATCTAAGGGCCTTCCGACCTCCCGCTGGCAGGAGGTCCTCCCTGCAGCGCTCCACTCCATTCGGTCACTGCTTTGTACTGCCACTAATGCGACCCCTCATGAGAAAATGTTCGTTTTCCCCCGGAAGTCTACATCGGGAACCTCGCTACCGGCATGGTTGACTTCTCCTGGGCCCGTCCTACTGCGGAGGCACGTGAGGACGCATAAAACGGACCCCCTGGTCGAGCGGGTGCACCTCCTACACGCCAACCCCCAGTATGCCTGGGTGACATACCCAGACGGGCGGGAGGACACGGTCTCCATACGAGATCTCGCACCCTCGGGTACCCCTGAATTACCACCGTTATCCCCCTTACCACCGTTATCCCCCTTACCACTGTTATCCCCCACCACCCCTCCCAACCCAACCCTTGCAGACGGCATGCCAAAGCCCCAGGAATCTTCGCCAACCACCCAGACACCAGACCCGACGTCGGATGCTGTAACACCACCGCCGCCACCACGACGATCAGGACGTCAGACAAGGCCTCCTGATAGATTTAACTTGTAGTACCCTTCACCCCGCCGGACTTCACATTAAACAAGGGGTGAATGTGGTAAACCACTGTATTGTATATTGCCACCTCTGGGTGGCGCTGTGTATGGAGGCATGCCTCAGCTGACTCCACCCACCACTGTGTGGGTTTCGTTCAGACTTGTTCAGTCACTCACGAAGAAGCATGGTCTCTTCTTAGCTAATAAAAGCCTTATTCATCTCTTCTTTCGACTCATCATCTCTTCTTCGACTCATCACCTTTTATGAAGTAATTGATAAGCGTATCACATCTCCTTTTGCCTTGCACCATCGTCCCTTTTGTCTTTTAATCTCTCCTGCCTTCCACCCTATCACAGACCTTCCCTTTTGTTCTTTCCTCCCCTCCCCCCTTTCCCTGCCCCTACACTTGCTTAACAACCTTTTCCAGTTCTGACGAAGGGTCATCGACCTGAAACGTTAACTCTGTTTCTCTCTCTACAGCTGCTGCCTGACCTGCTGAGTATTTCCAGCATTTTCTGTTTTTATTAGTAGATAATGCAGAATGTGTGGGACGAGCTCCCTGCCGATTTAGCTTGCTGTAGCAGGAGACCTTTATCTGACAGCAGAATCAATAACCCACCCATTTCTATTAGACTATGATGATGTCAGTCCCCTGCAAGTTAGCTTCCCCTGGTGCGATTAGCACGTGTGCAGATCACACAACCTGGGGTTAAAACAATGCCGGGGTCTGAGTGACGTCACTCGGCCATGACTTTTGCATGTCAATGAGGCCTCCTGGGGCGAGGGCCTTGCACGTTGCCCAAAATGCACCAGTCAAAAATGGCACAGGGCGCAAGTGTGGCGTGGACAAGGCGAGTGCCACGCTGCCGATATTTATACCCCTGGCATGTCCCATTCGCCTCGGGCACGGGGGTGTTAAAATCGGGCCTTTAGTGTAAGTTAGTGAGAGGGTAGCTCACATATTTTGCCAACAGCAAAATCTTTGAAACAAGAGTCAAAGGCATTCAGGTACAGGGATATGAACAACAATGTATTCCTAGACCAATTTACAGTGTTTGTAAAGGTACAGAGCAATATCACCCAGAAGCGACTTCAACCTATTTCATGTTTACAGCCGAATCATAAACGCCAGAATATCTTCAACAAATTGGTCTAGTGGCAGCCAACAATGAGTTCTGTTGCTGAGCTGATAGGGTCATTGTGGACACTTCTGTGCTAATACTGTCAAGGTCCTTCGCTTGATTTGCTATTATTCAAGCTCTTTACATGACGGGGGTTAGCTGACCAATTAATCTTTTGGACACTTGTGTGCTTTTCATTTTTACATTTGTTAACATAAAACCTCATAAGACAGTACAGAGAGTTGTAAAGCGGTTTACACCAAAATGGGGATTTACGGCGAGGATATAGTTAAATTTTGTTAACGGAATCAAAAACGATTCAGGCAATTTCACAAATAACCACTATGCCCCGATGGTCGGGGAGTCCAGAACCAGGGGTCACAGTCTAAGGATAAGGGGTAGGCCATTTAGGACAGAAATGAGGAGAAATTTCTTCACCCAGAGAGTGGTGAACCTGTGGAATTCTCTACCACAGAAAGCAGTAGAGGCCAATTCATTAAATATATTCAAGAAGGAGTTGGATATATTTCTTAAGGCTAAAGGGATCAAGGGGTATGGTGAGAAAGCAGGGACCGGGTACTGAATTTGGATGATCAGCCATGATCGTATTGAATGGCAGGGCAGGCTAGAGGGGCCGAGTGGCCTACTCTTGCTCCTATCTTCTATGTTTCTATGTTTATTCACACAATCACTAAGAATGATGTTAAAACGTGAAAATACCCCAGGAACCGGAACATTAAAACAATTTGAACTCGCATGTAGCTGTGAGCAAGGAGAACAGCAGCAACATGTTAATCAACACGCTCTGACGCCCCTTGGTAAAAAAGATAGTGAAGGTTAAAGGTTTGCTACAAAGATGCAACAAGACCTGGACGACGTTTAGGCTTGGGCTGATAAGTGGCAGGTAACATTTGCGCCACAGAAGTGTCAGGCAATGACTATCTCCAACAAGCGAGCATCTAACCACCTCCCCCAGACAGTCAACGGGATTACCATCGCCGAATCCCCCACCATCAACATCCTGAGGGTCACCATTGACCAGAAATTTAACTGGACCAGCCACATAAATACTGTGGCTACAAGAGCAGGTCAGAGGCTAGGTATTCTGTGGCGAGTATCTCACCTCCTAACTCCCCAAAGCTTTTCCCACCATCTACAAGGCACAAGTAAGGAGTGTGATGGAATACTCTCCACTTGCCTGGATGAGTGCAGCTCCAACAACACTCAAGAAGCTCGACACCATCCAGGACAAAGCAGCCCGCTTGATTGGCACTCGATCCACCACCTTATACATTCACACCCTCCACCACCGTGGCAGCAGTGTGCAGCACCTCCCAAACCCACGACCTCTTCCACCTAGAAGGACAAGGGCCGCAGGCGCGTGGGAACACCGCCACCTCCAAGTTCCGCTGCAAGTCACACACCATCCGGATTTGGAAGTGTATTGTCGTTCCTTCATCGTCACTGGGTCAAAATCCTGAAACCCCCTCCCTAACAGCACTACGGGAGTACCTTCACCACACGGACTGTAGTGGTTCAAGAAGACGGCTCACCACCACCTTCTCAAGGGAGATGGGCAATAAATGCTGGCTACATCCCATGAACAAATAATAAACAAAGATTCATTCAGTGGCTTCAAGCAATTAAAAAAAAATTACCAGGGAAATCTCCCAGATGTTAACTGTCATCCTGGGGAAGGGAAGCATGGGGGGGCGGGGAGGGAGGAAATGTATTGGAGCATCCGATCTCACCTGAATCAAAGTGGAAAGTAATTTATTGGTCTATTGCTTCTAATAGAGAGCATAACTTTGTAAAATAAATAGACATTAAATTATCATGAGCATGCCTGAACTCCCTAATGTGCTCCTGATGGAGGAGGCTCCTTGCTGGGAGTGATTTTTTTTTTTTTTACAATGACCCCTCATACCTCAGTTTTATTGACAACATTCTCATCAATGCCTCAAGAAGCAGTGATTGCTTTTTTCAGCAATCAGTACAACTGAAAACTGCTGGAAGAATTATTTTCATCTAGCTGGTGGCCATCTTCGTGCCAAAAAGGCTGCAAACAGAGGAAGCAAGGCCAATGTACTTCATATAATTATTCATTTCAAATTAGTTAGAATTCCATCATTATTTTTTCTGCACTGTATTAGCATAATTTTAAAGAAATGATTTTTCTCCACTTTTCCTCAGTATGGGAGGGTGCTTTTGACTGGGCTGAAACCCTTGAGTATCACATATTAGCTGACCAGAGGTAGGCTTTGTTAGATGGGGTAAAGAAAGAAAGACTTGCATTTCTCGACCGCAGGACGTCCCAAAACGCTTTACAGCCAATGAAGTACTATTGAAGTGTAGTCACTGTTGTAATGTCGGAACCACGGCAGCCAATTTGTGCACAGCAAGGTTCCACAAACAGCAGTGTGATAATGGCCAGATAATCTGTTTTAATTATGTTGGTTGAGTGATAAATATTGGCCAATGCAAGAACTGAATGGTTTGCGAGCTCATTCATACATGCCCAGGCTTCCGATGAATCCCGGTTGGCCATGATTGTCCCGATCCCATCGAACAGTGACTCAGCATAATACCTGTACACCTTTAACTTTTCCGCTCGAAGATTGAACGCTGTGTCCTTCCATGATCCCTAAAAATGGCTTTTGGATCCCATTCTCATCGCCAAAAATGTAATATATGTGGGTAGAACAAATGAAGGACAGAGACACGTTGAATTGCTAGTCAAGGTGCTTGTTTACTAGACCAGAGCGAACTGAGCATGCTCATACTAAACCATGTGACAAACCATGCGATAATACATTACACTGCTTTCCCCTTAAAAAAAACAAATGTATTCTCCTTTCAAATACAACAAAACTATGGTCCCACCTTTCCCAGCATTACATGTACCACATAACAAAAACTCCTGGCTTTTTTAAAAACATGAACTACAAATCCAGTTCAATAACAGGTTTGTGGAGCTTTCCTGATCCCCAAGAAGGTTTTGGTGTTGAACCAATTTCCGGGCTGTTTTGTTTCGGTTCCGAACTCAAAGATGATCCTGTTTCTATCTCAGACTTGTTTGAACCTGGAACTTCAGTTACTGAAGTCTGAACTGAGTCAAACTCCTGTATCAGTTTATGATCAAGTGGTTGAAGATCACGTCTTGGTTCATCTCTAGCAGAGATCATTTGATCTACATGAACACTTCGGATGTCGTCATCAATTTCAACCAAATATCTCTTGGTTCCACCAACCTCTACTATGGTTCTTACATCCCACATGTGTGAACTCGACTTTCCAGGGGACTGAGAACATGAACACACTCGTTTTGTTTGCAACTGGGTTCTTTCTAATTGCTGTCATAATAATGTTTCTGACTCAACTGTTTCTGTTCAACTCGAGGCCAAATTTGGTTGAACAAGACTCCATCGTGTTCTCAATCTTCTCTTCATCAAGAGTTCTGCTAGGGTATATCCAGTTGTAGTGTGCGGAGTAGTTCTGTACTTAAGCAAGAAATTTGCCAAACTTTGCTTCATGCTGAGTCCTGAACAACCCTGCAACACTTGCTTTTTGAGAGCTTACTTCACTATTCTGACTGATCTTTCAGCTGCTCCGTTTGAAGCTGGATGATATGGTGGAACGAGAGTGTTTGATACTGTTCCATTTCATGAATTCTTGGAATAGAACAGAATGGAACTGAGGGTCATTGTCAGAAACAAACTCTTCAGGTAAGCCATGACATGCAAAGATAGACCTCAACTCATCTATGTTGTAATATTTGAACCCATGTGTTTCACTTCAATCCACTTTGAGTGACTATCTACAAGTACCAGCTAATAATCATTTGCTTTCTCACAGAAGTCTACATGTACTCTCCGAAAATGTCTACTTGGCCATGATCAGGGTTGTAATGAAGTTTTGGGTGGTTTGTTGCCGCAGTTTTGGCAAATGCTGCATTTGCTGACAAGTGATTCAAGGTCACTGTCCAATCCAGGCCAGTAAACAAAGCTTCTTGCAATTGATTTCATACTGACGATCCCAGGATGTTCAGTATGAAGTTCGGCCAGAATTTTATCTCTCAGCGAAGTAGGTACCACCACTCTGTTGCCTCACTGGATACAACCTTGCTCACAAGACAATTCAGTACGACGGTTATGGAATGGTTTCAGTTCTGTGTCCACACACTCATCAGTCCATCCATTCAAGGTGTTTTCATACACTCTTTTCAGTACGGATTCCTTTCGAGTCTCATTTGCAATCTCAGTTGCATTCACGGGAAGGTCTTTGTCAACTGCACCTAGTGTGAAAATCTCACCTTCACTCCCAACACAAGTCTTCATGTGGCAACCTGGACAAGGTAGCTGTGATTGCGTTTTGCTTTGAAGTGCGACATTCAATCATGTCGTCATATTGTGACAACAACACTGCCCAATGTTGTATTCTTGATGTGGCCATTGCAGGGATGGCAGATTTGGGCCCCAATATTGCTAGGAGTGGTTTGTGATCGGTTATCAGGGTAAACTTTCTGCTGATCAGGAACTGTTGGAATTTCTTGATTCCAAACACTATGGCGAGTGCTTCCTTTTCCATTTGCTCGTAGTTTCTTTCGATCTTTGTAAGCGTGCGACAGGTCAAGCTTAGAGAAAACCTTTGACCCAGAGAGGGCTGCATACAAATCTTGCGATGTAGGTAACGAGCACTGCTGATCGTCAACTGCTTGGTTGATAGTAACTTTGTAGTCACCGCACAAGCGTACAGTTTTGTCTGCTTTGGGCACTACCACAAGCAGGGTAGCCCATTCATTTTGTCAGTTTTCACTAGCACTCCGTTCTCTGTCAGTTTCTCTAGCTCTTCCTCATCCTGACTTTTCAACGCATAGGGGACCAGCCTTGCCTTACAATAGACAGGCTTCGCGTTGGACTTGATACGGATATGCGCGTCATAACTGTCTGAGAACATGCTTTTGTACTTGTTCAGCTTTGTGTCGAGTTGCTTCTTTGAAGTATCTACACTGAAGGTGTTTTTTCAGTCTAGTTTTAACTTTCTGAATCAGTCTTTGCCCCTGAGAGTTGGCTTGTTGTTGTAGCTCGCTACAATAATAGGCAGCTTTACTGACTGGCCATTGCATTGAACTGTACGTTCCATTTGTCCACGTCTCTGGGTTTTCTCCGAAGTAGGTTTTTAACTCTACGGTACTCTTTGTAAGTGGTATTTGATTAAACTTACTCTCCTCTGTGTCCTTACTCATGATAGAGCAGTCCGCCGCCATGTCGATACACATCAATATATTGCTCATTGATCAAAAGTTTTGTACGGCAATCTTTCTCACAACTGCTAGCGGAATAGATACTGTATATGCCTAGTTCTTCAACATCATGTGTGTTCACTTCAATATTGTGAACGCCTCCCTTTTGTTGTCACTGCTTTGCATTGCCACTAGAATGGTTCTTACTTCCTGCTTTAGATCAAGCTCTGCAAGCTGTTGAAATATGGCCTTGCTTCTGGCAGTGAAAACACTTCACATTTTTGTATTGGCAGGTCTGTGGTGAGTGATTTCCATTGCAGCGATAACAATTCACTGAACTGCTCTTACTGACATGCTTTTGACTCGGTCTCACAACTTTAGGTTTGGCTTTGTGACTGTAGACCTCAGCTGCACTAGTCACTTGAGTTGGATGGAGCTCCCGAGTATTCTTAGACACCATCTCCATAGATAGGGCAATTTTGCATGCTATGTCAAATATTAGGTTCGGAGTGTTCAGTAATTTCGACTGTGTGCGCTCATCCACCAGTCCACACACAAATTTATCTCACAACACACGATTCAAAAATGAGCCGAAGTTATAATGCAAAGACAGATTTTTAAGAGTTACAATGTACTCACTGATGGTTTCACTTTGTTTCTGGTACCAAACTTATAGCTCTCTGCTATTTCTAATGGCTTTGGGTCAAAATGGTCCTCATTTCTCGACAATGTCTTCAAACGACACATCATTCGCATTCCCTGGCGCAAGTAGGTTTGACAACGTTTCGTAGACATCTGGCCCGATCCCCGTTAGAAAAATTGTTTTTTTCCATTCACGAATTACGGTATTATGAGCTTGAACATTCTCATCTGCACCTTCGGTCTCAATAATGTTGTTATTGGCCTTTAAAAAAAATCTCCATCCGCTCAATGCAAGAACTGAATGGTTTGCGAGCTCGGTCATACATGCCCAGGCTGCCGATGAATCCCGATTGTCCATTATTGTCCCGATCCCATCAAACTGACTCAGCCCACTACCTGTGTACCTTCAACTTTTCCACTCGAAGGTTGAACACTGTCCTTCCATGATCCCTAAAAATGGCTTTTGGATCCCATTCTCGTCACCAAAAATGTAATATATGTGGGTAGAACAAATGAAGAACAGAGATACGATGAGTTGCTAGTCAAGGTGCTTGTAAACTAGGCCAGAGCGAACTGAGCATGCTAATACTAAACCATGTGACAAACCATGTGATAATACATTACGGATGAAATTTGAACCCTGCTTTATATTTAGAGATGATTTAGTATAGAAAGAATTTTTTCTGCTGATCCAAATCATTATTACTATAAGTTGCTAATCTGACAAAAAGAATCAGTTTGACAGCCAGTGAGTCACTTATATTGTAGAATAGTTTTTCCAAAATAATGCTTCTGGTGAAGAACATAATTTTGTAAAATTAAGAGACATAAATTTATCAGGAGCATGCCTGGACTCCCAATATGTGCTCCTGATGAAGGAGGCTCCTTGCTGGGAGTGATATTTTGTACAATTACCCCGTATATCTCACAGATTTATTGACAACATTCTGTTGCTCCCCTCAATGACTTGTTTGACTGATGAATGTTATGGTTTGAGCAGAGAAAACAACGGTGAGCATCAACCCAGGGCATCATCAGTGGGTTGACACATTCAGAATGAGGCAGCAACATAAATTGGGCACTTAATTTGAAGGTATAGACTCAAAGGGAGCGATTTTCTCAGCCCCGAGGAGGTGGGACTGCCGGGAAAATGGCAGATTTTGGGGGCGGGTGGCAAACCCGCCTCCATGCCATCTTCCCAGGAGGCGGGTAGCTGTCCTGCGCCGGTCCCGTCTCCTTGGAGGCGGGAAGGGGTTATAGCCTATTAACTGCCTGTTAACAGGCAGTTAACAGGCAGAAAATAGGATTATCCCGTTTTTGCCCTCACAAGTGCGGGCTTCCCGATGGCTCCAAAACCCGCCAGCTCAGCGAGGCGAGTACTGGGTCTGCGGGGGTGCAAAAGTGTGGTGTGAAGGTAAGTGATGGGTACAAGAGTGTAGAAGTGAGTACCTGAGGTAAGTCCTAAGTGTTTTTAAAAGTGTACTTACCTTTGTTTCTTCCTGCAGGCTTCAGTCGGTTTCTATGCGGAGAGTCTCGCACCTCCGTGTTGCCGATGAGAGATGTCCGTTGCATTCTCAGATGCAACAAATATCTCAATTCTGTAAAAGAAAGAAGGTTGATGAGGTTGTCAAGACCTCATCAAATTGCAGAGAATGTCAGTGTTTGACAGCTTCACAGAGCTGTCAAACGATGACAGTTCATCTGTCAAAATTTTTTGACAGATGACACGTCATACGTTGACGTGCTCTGCAACCGGCTTTCCCTTAATTGGCCTGCTAAGCCCGCTGGGCGGGCATAACAAGGTCAATCAAGGGAAAATAGCATGGGTTGGCCACAACTCGATGGAGGCGGGACTGAAGCCTGACAAGCAGCAGTCCTGCCTCCAACTCGCCCCCAGTCACAAAATCACCCCCATCATGTCAAACTGTTGAATGTTATGGTCTATTTTTCACTGTGGGGGTAAATGCATACTTTGCCCATGTCAGCAATGCTCCTTGCAGTCCTGCAAGCACTGTGGGTCCTCTATTCTCATATTGATACTTGGTTCTCACTGTTTCCGGGCAGGAGCACTGGACGCCTATTTTGAGGACGGTCGAAGGTCACGAGATCTCGGTGGGATGCGAGTCTCGCCAATTTTCATGCTACTGCCGCCTTGCTCTCACCAGGAAATGGGCCAGACAGCAGATGAAAATTGGCCCCTTTAACTCTCATTTTCTAGTAACTAAATCCAATTTTTTCTTTGAAAAGTAGTGTCAGCAGTGGATATTTGAAATCGCTATTAGATTTGAGCAGCAGCAAGAGCCGGATCACATCCACAAACCTTTAGGCTATCCAGCTTAATAAAAGACAAATGAAACATCTCTGGCTCCTGTTTCATAGCAACCACGGATTTCATTCTATACTAGCATAGCCAAAACCGAATGTAGAAAGGACACATGGCTAGCCTTCCTAAACCTGGACAGGGAAAAGAGCTATGAATTACAGAGAAAGGGGGGGTGGGGGGTGAAGTAACTCTCTAGATTTACTGTGAACATTGTTACACTGAATACACTCATGGCCACTGTATCAAGTGAAAACAGAAGAATGAATAAGAAAGGACGATGAAAGTTCTGATGGAAGGACATCGATCTGAAACGTTAACTCTGTTTCCCTCTCCACAGATGCTGCCTGACCCGCTGAGCGTTTCCCAGCATTTTCGGTTTTAATTTCAGATTTCCAGCATCCGCAGTACTTTGCTTTTGATTTATATTGGGGCAGAAATTCCTCCCCAAACGCGTGAGTACGGAAGGGGTACTCACGCGTCTGGCCGGAGGAAATGCCGGTTTTCAGCATGCACAGCGCATGCGCTGAAAACCGGCATTTCCTCTCCTCTTACCCAAGAGGTGAAGAGGCTAGCGCGTGCACTGTAGAGGGCAGCGCGTGCGTCTTGGATTTCCTCTGTTTTGGGGGATTTGCGCATGTGTAAAGGCCTCCCGTCTTTCTGCTTGTAAAAAGCACACGTAAGTATTTATTTTTACAGGTAAGTGGTATTTTAGTGCAATTTAGAATTTTTTTCCCCACAGGTTTATTATTTTAAAGAATCTACAATAAGGTAAGTTTAGTTTTAGACCCTTTATATTAAAAATTTATTTTTTTCAAAAAAAAATTGTTTAAATTTTTTTTTAAACTTATTTATACTTAATTTAATGATTGGGATGTTTTTAAAAATTTTATTTAAAGTTTAAGTAGTGTTTTGGGGTGCAGTACTTCTCATGAGTTTGACAGTTCTTACTCTCAAACTTATGAATGAAGTCTCCCCTCCCCTGATTGGCTGAACAGTGCTCACCTGATCCCAGCCAGCACATCGCACTAACTACGCCGCTGGGTCAGGTTAGCACAGCGCGCCGACATCAGAACCTGGCCACTGAAAGGAAATCCACTGCGGGCCAGGTTTCAGATGTCGGCGCGCAGGGTGAACGCACATCGGGGGCTTGCACGCGCGGCAAGCCCCCAACACCAAGTTCTGGGCCATTATCGAGGAAAGGATGATTTGGTTCATCAGGCTTTCCCCTTCCACAAACTCTGCCCAATTTATCCAATCTCCTAAGCCCGAGTCACATCAACCAACCGTTTACTTCAACGTCCATCTTAGACTAAGTTCAACCTTTCTTCTCAAGTCTCCCTGAGCCTTGTAATGTGGGGAAGGTTGGCAGGTACACTTCCAGCAGGCCTTTACAGGTGCTAATCTAGAGTGAACTACGCATCCTCCTGACCTTCCCTGTATGGGAATGCTGAGTCTTCACTGACTACCTCACCTGCACAAGCTAGTTGAGACTGGGGTAAGAAAACAAAGTGCGTGGGGAACTTCAGCAGTTTTGAACTCCAGTCTGTTTTTGTTTGGCACTGTGTTTGAAGCAGAATGTGTACTGAAACAAAACACCCACTGTCTAACTGCACCATCTATTGCAAACCAGTAAATGGGATAAATGTGGGTTCAAACCAGGATCAGTTCTGCACGCTAATGACTGCAAATGCAGGAGGTCAATATACTTCTGAGGCTTCACTTTCTGCCCCCCCCCCCCCCACCCGAGTTGCATAGATTGATTACCATAAATGGACTGCACAGGAGGGCTCCAGAACATAACTTTTTTCTATCATTTTCAAGCAGTTTTAGATGCCGAAGTCATCCAGGCCTCACAGACTTGGGCAACAAGCTGAAACATTTCAGCCCCTCGTTGTGTGCCACAGCAACCTGTCTTTCAACACTAGATAATGAAGTCGTTTGGACAAGGTAGTTTAAAAAATATATATAATTCTACAGTTTTTAACCAGTTATGTTATGTCTGGACATAAACATTTGATACTAAATGGTTTGCAATCTTAGTTGGGTCATTAATGCTACTGAAGGATCCTACACTCTGCACTGAATCACTTAGATGGTAAAGAGACCTACATCAGAATGCTGTTCATAGACTACAGCTCAGCATTCAACGCTATCGTCCCCAACAAGCTGGCCACCAAACTCCACACTCTTGGCCTGAACACTTCCCTCTGCAACTGGACCCTGGACTTCCTAACAAACAGACCCCAGTCTGTCAAATTAGGTAACCACACCTCCCCCCCCCTGACCCTGAACACGGGTGCCCCACAAGGATGTGTGCTGAGCCCCCTCCTCTACTCCCTCTTCACCCACGACTGTGTGGCTGTTCATGGTTCCAACACCATCATCAAGTTTGCGGATGATACCACGGTAGTAGGCCAGATCACCAACAACAATGAGTCAGCCTACAGGGAGGAGGTCCAGCATCTCGTGAAGTGGTGCGCCGATAACAACCTGGCCCTTAACATCAAGAAAACCAAAGAAAGCATTGTGGACTTCAGGAAGTCTAAAGGCGGAAGTCACACCCCCATCCACATCAATGGGGCTGTGGTGGAAAGGGTGGACAGCTTTAAGTTCCTCGGAGTCCACATCACGGAAGACCTCTCCTGGTCCCTCAATACCTCCTCTCTGGTGAAGAAGGCCCAGCAGCGCCTATATTTCCTAAGGAGGCTGAAGGGATGTAACCTGTCACCCCTGATCCTCTCTAACTTTTACCGCTGCACTATAGAGAGCATCCTGACAAACTGTATCACGGTATGGTATGGCAGCTGTAGCTACTATGACCGGAAAGCCCTGCAGCGGGTAGTCAAAACTGCCCAATGCATTACCGGCACCCGGCTACCGACCATAGAGCACATATACCAGAAACGCTGTTTACGGAGGTCACGGACCATCATCAAAGACCCTACCCACCCCAGCCACAGTCTGTTCGCCCTCCTGCCATCTGGGAGACGCTACAGATGCATTCGCACCCATACGACCAGATTTAGGAACAGCTTCTTTCCCAGGGCTGTCATCCTACTGAACTCCACAAATAAACTCTAAAGCCTGCACATCTGCCAATGCACTTTATTATGGTTATGTTTATGTTAATGTATTACAAGCCAAATGTATGTTGAATGTTTAAATGTCTTGTGCACTAACAATGACAATAAAGTTGATTATGATTATTATGAGCTTGTTCCCAATGAATTCTGGGATACTTGACTATGTTAGCTGTTAAAGACAAAGATGTTTTTTTTAAGTCTTAGAACAGAGACTGATAAGATACAGCTGGGAACAGATGGCAGGATAGCAAAATACTGCAGATGCTGGAAATCCAAAATAACAGAAAATGCTGGAAAAACTCAGCAGGCCAGGTAACATCCGTGGAGAGAAAATAGAGTCGACGTTTCGGGTGAAAACCCTTTGTCAAGATAGGTAGCAGGGATGCAGCAAGGTCGAATATCAAACATCAAAGACACATAGAAGTGATAAGGGCATGGGAATGTGTGTTCACAGCACTTCAGTAAAGCCAGTGCCTAAACACTGCCCTGTCCTCCTAGGAGATAAGAGTACAATTAACAACCAAATCCGAATAGTCACAGAAGACATGAATCACTGTTTATCCCCTGTGAGTGCACCTCTTGTTTGAGGAAACAGAGTGACTCTCCCTTGTTAACAAGCTTCTCTTAGTTTAATAAATTCTGTACTTGTCCTCAATTCTATCTCCATCTGGGTTTCTCCAAAATTCGAATCTAACGCTACCTACCTCCAGCATTTTCTGCTTTTCCCCCCTCCTTTTCCATGTTCCTTCTTCACATCGCATACCATAGTCACAGTCCATAGGCCTCTGCCAGTGCACTCTGGAGCTGACTGGCAGAGGCAGTCCAGTTTTCCTGCCACTTTCCTCCTCCCCTCCTGCCTCCACCACCGCCCCCCGCTACCTTGCTACATCTCCAGCCTAAACTTGCCAAGACCTCAATGTGTTGGGAACTGCAGGAAGAGCATGCATTTTACTATCCCACAAGGCAGCATATTAGCAAACCAATGTGGTGCAACCTGAAAGCTATCAGTACTTAGAAGCAGCAGTCATAAATAACTCTGAGCCTTCAAATGAACTCGTAGACTGTCGAGTACTTGTTGACCTACGGGCAAATCTGCTGCAAATTATAGCGATTGGATGTGGGAATTTTATTTCTAGTTGATTATCAACAACAAATTCTCCGGCAACTAAGTAAACTGGTTACAAAAAGAAAATACTGCAGATGCTGGAAATCTGAAATAAAAACAGAAAATGCTGGAGATACTCAGCAGGTCAGGCAGCGTCTATGAAGAGAGAAACAGAGTTAACGTTTCAGGTCGATGACCTTTCGTTTGACGAAAGGTCATTGACCTGAAACGTTAACTCTGTTTCTCTCTTCACATACGCTGCCTGACCTGCTGAGTATCTCCAGCATTTTCTGTTTTTATTTAAGTAAACTGGTTATTTTGCTGTATGTAACTGCCTGTGAGTGCAAGAGATGTGGGTCTAGAAAGCTCCACAAATAAGGGAATAGCTAGCAGTACTGAAGGCACTGCTCTCAATGAGCTGCAGTGAGATAATCTGGAAGACTTCTCAACCATTTCGGGGAGCTGGGTTACACTGCACTGGAACTGGGTGTACGGAATTATGATGGTGGGATGATGGAAGTCTTGATGGAAATCTTGTGGGTAATAGCCAAATCTGGACACAGAAGGCAGCTTGCCAGCTCACGTTAAGGCTGAACATTAGGAAGAGTAACCGCAGCGTAACTGGAGTTATGATAAAAATCTAATTGTTTTGGATTACTGATATCACATCAGCTTTCATGTTTAATAAATCCTGCATGAGGAATCCAAAATGTGTCTGCTGTCCTTGATTTATATCTGGTAGCAACAGCTGTGTTACAATATTTATCAAAGCCTGTAACTTTCTTAATGTGGAACATCAACAATATGGAAAAGGAATGGACACAAGAGACACATTTAACTATTCAAATGTTTACTTGATTACCATTAATGTATTTGTGCTTTGGCACCAATCAGTATTTGCAGTACTTTAATTACAGCAAATATGAGAGTATGAGATTGTATTTTACGTACTAAAGGGCTTTAGGGATATATTTCTCCGATGGACTGTAAACATATACTTTGCACCAGTTAACATCACTTGAAAATTGAATTCAGAAACTTTGAGGGACTGAATCTAATTTACTGCTAGCACTGATTTGTAAAACTCTTGGGATGGAGGACGAGTGGTGGGGGGAAATGTTCCACTTGGGCGCCAATCGGGTGTGAAACCAGCCAAGGGTATGGTAGCATAGTGGTTATGCTACTGGGCTAGTAATCCTAAATGATCTGGAGAAGTGAGTTCAAATCCCACTGAAGGCAGTCAATTAAATAAATCTGGAATAAAAAAACTAGTATCCAGTAACCCATTATTAGTAGCCCATCTGTCCTCTAGGGAAGGCAATCTCCCGACCCACAGCAATGTGGTTGACTCTGAAATGGCCGAGCAACTTGCTCAGTTGTACCAAACTGCTATAAAAAGTATCATGGACTACAGTGGTTCACCATGGCTCACCACCTTCTCAAGGGCAATAAATGCTGGCCTTGCCCATGCTGTGAACACTGATTTTTTAAGTGTCTCACAGTGAAAAACCATTTTTGGGTTTAAATTTTAATTTTACAGGTGAATTGTGGGCGCCAAAGGGGCATTCCGCTGTAGCAGTAGAAAATCAGAAGTCGGCGACATAAATATTCCTCCTGGCCCCACAAAAATCTTTTTAAAGCAACGATCAGACCACTCAGGCCACTTTTCTGAGTGGCCTCCAGCAGTCCCTTTAAGGACCGCCGGTTAAGCCGCTCAACGCCTGGACGAACTGGGAATTCGCATTTCCCTGTGAAAATTACAAACGGGGTCCTACAACCGGAGTAGGACTCCGATTTGCATAATTAAACAGCCTCCTGCCTGTTTTGGGCAGGAGTAACAGGCGCCCATTTAAAGGCCTGCCTGAAAATGGAATCAAGCGAGCAAATAAAAGAAGAACTTACATTTATATCGTGCCTTCACAACCTCAGGATGACCCATAGTGGTTTCACAGCCAATTAAGTGTTTTTTGAAGTTTGTCACTGTTGTAATGTAGGAAAAGCTGCAGCCAATTTGCGCACAGCAAGCTCCCACAAACAGCAATGAGGTAAGAAATCAGATAATCTGTTGGTTGAGGGACACATATTGGCCAGGACAACGGGGAATACTCTCCTGTTCTTCTTGGAAATGGTGACATTGGATCTTTGATGCCTACGTGAGAGGGAAGACGAGGAAAGATGAACCCAGGATTTCCAGGGAGCTATAAAACTAGAATGTCTTGACGTGAATTTCTGAGTTTGATTCCTACTCCTGACGGTCATTAGTGCTCTGGCTTCACCTAATTTGATAGCCTTCTGTCTGGACGATATGGGGAAAACTATCCAGGACAGCAGTCCATTCTCAGACTGCTCAAGCACTCCCTGAAGTAAGTTGGTCAAGGAGCAGCATTGATGCCTTCTGTGGAGATATTTTAACGCTTGACTGTCCTCTGATATGAGTGGCAGTGGCACAGAGGAAAGAGACAATAGAACAAACCAATCAATCTTTCAATTAATCATTCAAACCCAAATACTGCGTGAGTGACACAACTTGTCTCTACCGGACTATTATTATAATACATTTAATGAATATAACGGCCAGCTTTGCAATGGAAAAATTGAAATCTCCACATTTACTTGAACAAGATGATTGCCTGAATATTGAGATCTTAGCTGGAAAGCACTTGCTTTGTGACGTTAGTGAGCACAAAATGCAACCTTTCTGATGTAAATAGGTGCAAGATATTATCCACAATAGATAGCAGAGCATTACTGTACAAGAATTTAATTTTAATCACAGGCCGGTCACTGTAGTATCATTATTAGACCATAAGGAGTAGGCCATATGGCCCGTCAATCCTGTTCCACCATTTAATACGACCATGTCTGATCATCGACATCACTTTCCTGCCCTATCCCCAAATCCCTTGATTCCCTTAGTGTCCAAAAATCTATCGATCTCAACCTTGAATATACTCATCGACTGAGCCTCCACATTCCTCTGGGGTAGAGAATCCCAAAGACTCACAACCCTCTGAGTGAAGAAATTTCTCCTCACCTCAGTCCTAAATGACCGACCCCTTATCCTGAGACTATGATCCCTAGTTCTAAATTCTCTAGCCAGGGGAAACAGCCTCTCAGCATCTACCCTGTCAAGCCTTGTCAGAATCTTTTATGCTTCAATGAGATCGCCTCTCATTCTCCTAAACTCCAGAGAATACAGGCCCATTCTACTCAATCATTCCTCATAGGACAACCCTCTCTTCCCAGAAATCAATCTAGTGAACCTTTGTTGCACCCCTTGTAAGGCAAGTATAGCCTTCCTTAGGTAAGGAGACCAAAACTGTACACAGTACTGCAGGTGTAGTCTCACCAAAGCCCTATATAATTGCATCAAAACTTCCTTACTCTTATACTCCAACCCCCTTGTAATAAAGGCTAACATACCATTTGCCTTCCTAATTGTTTGCTGTACCTATTGTGAAGCATACTCCTTGTAGTACACTGCTTTAATTTGTTTATAATGTTAGCATTATAATTTGACAGACCACTGCTCTTACATAATTTATTTGAAGAAAAACATGCTCGTGTGCAACCAACTGGAGTAGAAAGTAAAGTTGAGACTGAAAGGTTTTAACCTCCAAATGTGAGACTATTAAATCAAAAGAAAAAAAGTGTTAAAATTCTAGGTAAGTGATACAGTGTCTTTTAACAGTATTGTGTTTCTTTACCAGACGGATCTGTCAATGATTACGGTGTTTTGATATGATTATTGTAGTTAAAGGGTAATAAGTAACAGTGAGAACACCAAAGAGCAAGAACACACAGAATGAAAAGAAAGGCATCTATCATCACATCAGTGCTCACTGCTGATAGCGGTGATTTAGCCACAATCTAATGTGTGATGGGAAACACAGCTCACTGCTACTGCTCTTACAGCAAGCTTGCTTGCAGAGTCCTCTAACTAGCTGACTGGCTGGAAGCTGCTGGCCGAACATGTGTGGGTAGCTTTGATCTAGAGCACATTCCCTGTGGCAGAATTAGAAAATGCAGACGTTGAAATACAAAGCTACAGTAGTGTTTAATTTTCAAAAAGAAACAGAAAATGTTAGAATATTGTACCAAAGGCTTTTCTTCAACGTTGGGGCAAAAATGAGATCGGATTGGAGTTGCAAGGAGAGGTCATGGATTGCAAGAATAGGTTCGGAGTAATAAAGGAGAGCTTAGGGATTGCAAGAATAAGGTAGGGTTACATGAAATTAGGGATTACAAGAAGAATGGGGAACAATAAGATTTTAAGTGTTCGTCACAGAATAGATTGGCATTACAGTAAAGGTTTAAGTAATCGACAGAGGTCAGTATTACATACTCTTATATTGCCTCATTCATTTCACAGTAAGCTTCGGTTTATCACCATACCAAGTGACACAAAATTAGTGCAGTTCACATTATGTAGAGTTCAGCTAAATTGGTTTACAATTTCTAATTACTATAATAGTGGACAAGCCATGAGGTTGGTTTATAAGAAAAGGTGAATAGGGAAGGCTTCACTAATCAAAAGGTCCACCTGTCAGTAACAAACAAATCCCGACAATGGAAATGATCTACGTTGTATTACATCCTTCTCTGCTGTGTTAAATATTTTAAGACAACATGAAGACCGTCATAAAGATTTTCAAAAGGCCTTCAATAAGTACCGCATAGTAACTCATGACTAAGGTTTAGAACATATGGAGTCAGGAGACAGGCAGCAGAATGGATAGAAAGCTGGCTACAAAGCAGGAAAGAGAGAGTAGGAGATAAGGGTAGCTACTCAAACTGGAAAAAGTTGGGAAGTGGTGTTCCACAGGGATCAGTGCTGGGATCATGACTATCACGATTTCCATGAATGATTTGGACTCAGAAATCGGAAGTACAATTTCAAAATTTGCGGACGACACTAAATTGGGATGTGTAGTTAATACAGTACAAAGGAAGAATGTAACAAAATACAGAAAGACATTAATAAACTTGCAGAATGGTGTGTAATTGGCAAATGAATTTCTATATAGGTAAGTGGGAAGTGATGCATTTTGGTAGGAAGAATAAGGAGGCCACATAATGCTTGGATAATAAGAGTCTGAATGGGGTAGAGGAGCAAAGGGATCTAGGGGTACAGATACACAACTCACTAAACGTAGTGATGCAGATTAATAAGGTCATAAAAAAACCCCAGCAAACCCAGCAGGATAGAACTGAAAAGCAGAGGTGTTATGTTAAACTTGTATCGAACCTCGGTTAGACCACACTTGGAGTAGTGTGCACAATTCTGGTCTCCATATTATAAAAAGGACGTAGAGGCATTGGAAAAGGTGCCAAAAAGATTCACAAGGATAATACCAGAACTGAGAGGTTATACTTATCAGGAAAGGCTGAACAGGCTGGGGCTCTTTTCGCTAGAAAAGAGAAGGCTGAGGGGTGACCTGATAGAGGTCGTTAAGATAATGAAAGGGTTCAATAGGGTGGACTTGGAGAAGATGTTTCCACTTGCAGGGGAATCCAAAACTAGAGGTCATAAATATAAGATAGTCACTATTAAATCCAATAGGGAATTCAGCAGAAATGTCTTTACCCAAAGACTGGTAAGAATGTCAAACACGCTACCACAAGGAATAGTTGAGGCTAATAGCATAGATGCATTTAAGGGGAAGCTAGATAAGTACACGAGCCACAAAGGAATAGAAGGATATGCTGATAGGGTTAGATGAAGTAGGGTGCGAGTATAACTCATGTGGAGCATAAACGCTGGGGTAGACCAGTTGGGCTGAATGGTCTGTTTCTGTGCTGTACAGTCGATGAAGGCCATCTGCCATTGTGGAAAGGACAAATATTGGAACTATTTATTCTGTACTTAGAATCATACAGCACAGAAGGAGGCCATTCGGCCTATCATGTGTGTGAAGGCTCTTTGAAAGAACTATCCAATTAGTCTCACTCACACTTCTGACTGATATCAGGATTAATGGTATGTCAGTATAGTGAAAATAACTGCATGCAGTACCATTGTGAAACTGAATCATAATTGTGTGCACTATTGTTGCAGTACAGAATCATAGCCTTTTATTGTTGTGACAGCATAACCAGGAAGGAAGTGATAAAAATAGAAAATGCTGGAAATACTCAGCAGGTCAGGCAGCATCTGTGGAGAAAGAAACAGAGCTAACGTTTCTGAGCAATGACCCATCGTCAGAACTGGCTGTGGAACTGGAAGTGATAAAGATTGGTCACGTTTGCTTTCAAAGAGGACAAAGCATGAAAGTTTCTGGATAAGGAATTAATCCGGCACGTTCAGCAAAATGTAGAAAGAGCGTAAAATATCACATGCATTTTTTCCTGGTAATCAGGACAGAATTCAAGAAATAGTTAGAAATAATTGCTGATCCCTTTTCACCTCTAGCCTTCAATCTTCTTTCCATCACAACTTTTCTGGTCACTCCCTATTTTGCTGATACTGTTGTGGTCAGTGTTCCTCTGAACTATCCGTTAGTTCCTTCTATGTCCCATTTTACATGTTTTTCTTCCTGCATATATCCCCAAAGGTAAACTATCCCTCCTTGTCCTTCTTGACTTGTCTGCAGCCTTTGACACGGTTGACCACTCCATCCTTCTCCAACGCCTCTCCACTGTCATCCAGCTGGGTGGGACTGCACTTGCCTGGTTCCATTCTTAGCTATCTAATCGTAGCCAGAGAATCACCTGCAACGTCTTCTCTTCCCGCTCCTGCATCGTTACCTCTGGTGTTCCCCAAGGATCTATCCTCGGCCCCCCTCCTATTTCTCATCTACATGCTGCCCCTTGGTGACATCATCCGAAAACACAGCGTCAGTTTCCACATGTACGCTGACGACACCCAGTTCTACCTCACTACCTCTACTCTCGACCCCCCCACGGTGTCTAAATTGTCAGACTGCTTGTCCGACATTACAGTTCTGGATGAGCAAAAATTTTCTCCAATTAAATATTGGGAAGACCGAAGCCATTGTTTTCGGTCCCCGCCACAAACTCCGTTCCCTAGCCACTGACTCCATCCCTCTCCCTAACATCTGTCTGAGGCTGAGCCACACTGTTCGCAACCTTGGTGTCATATTTGACCCCGAAATAAGCTTCCGACCACATATCCTTGGCATAACTAAGACGGCCTATTTCCACCTCCGTAACATCGCCCATCTCTGCCCTTGCCTCAGTTCATCCGCTGCTGAAACCCTCATCCATGCCTTTGTTACCTCCAGACTTGACTATTCCAACACATTCCTGGCTGGCCTCCCACATTCTACCCGATGTAAACTTGAGGTTATCCAAAACTCATCTCCCGTGACCTAACTCGCACCAAGCCCCGTTCACTCATCACCCCTGTGCTCGCTGACCTACATTGGCTCCCGGTTAAGCAGCGCCTCGATTTCAAAATTATCATCCTTGTTTCAAATCCCTCCATGGCCTCGCCCCTCCCTATCTCGGCACCTTCAGCCCCACAACCCCCGCAAGATATCTGTGCCCCTCTAATTCTGCCCTCCTGAGCATCCCTGATTATAATCGCTCAACCATTGGTGGCTGTGCCTTCTGTTGCCTAGGCCCTCAGCTCTGGAATTCCCTGCCCAAACCTCTCCGCCTCGCTACCTCTCTTTCCTCCTTTAAGATGCTCCTTAAAACCCTACCTCTTTGACCAAGCTTTTGCGTCACCTGCACTAATTTCTCCTTATATGGCACGGTGTCAATTTTTTGTCTTATAATACTCCTGTGAAGTGCCTTGGGGCATTTTACTACGTTAAAGGTGCTATATAAATACAAGTTGTTGTCCTCATTCTTTTCCAAGGATCTCAAACCTAAAGAATTCTTTGCCTCCATCAGCCTTACTTCCTCCTACAGGCTTTTGAAACCCAAGATAGGTGACACCTAATCGCTAGCTTGGTTTTTTTCTATTTTTCCAATCTTGAAAGAAGTATGCAAGAAATCCCTTTCTCTGTAACCTCCCTCCAGCCCTACAACCCTCCGAGATCCCTGCGCTCCTCTAATTCTGGCCTCTTGTGCATCTCCGATTTTCATCGCTCTACCATTGGTGTCCTTCAGATGTATAGGCCCTAAGCTCAGGAATTCCTTCACTAAACCTCCCCACTTCTCTCCTCTTGTAAGACGCTCCTTAAAACCTACCTCTTTGACCAAACCTTTAGTCACTTGACCCAATATCTCATGTGGCTCAGTGTCAAATTTTGTTTGAAAATCACTCTTGTGAAGCACCTTGGGACATGTTACTATGTTAGAGGTGCTATATAAATGAAAGTTGCTGTTATTGTTGCTAGTTGCTAGTATTATGGGCCGTGGTCTGTCACCTGGGTTTCTCAATATAAAAAAAAATTAACTGTTGCATGATACTAAACGGACGTGCAATGATTAGTTCATCCTTTGGCCACTGGTACAAACCTAATATCCTTTCCAGTTGGAAGTGCTGATGTTTCCAGAACAGATGAGTATTAGACTGGGCTCAGCTGCATTACTGCTCATCGCCTTCTGACATTCACTTGTTGAGATATTTGATGAAGCAGGAAAATTGCAAATTAGCTTAATTTATTTCTTACACTTGTTATAAAAACACATGGACCATACAGATAAAGAGCTGCCCCTCCATGTTAGTTATTTATGTAACTATGCAATGTCAAGGGAACAAATTTATGTATTCATCTATTTGCAGTTGACAAAGAAAACATTATTTGTTTAATTTCCAAGAACCAGCTAAAATAAACTACCACATCAGTTTTTGAAAGGATTGCTTACATACTTCTTTCCAAATCCTGTCAGTGGAGTAATGGACTCTTCCCTTGTTTCCACTCCACATTGGCCCAGAAATTCGGGTCGGGGGCTTCCCGCGGGTGTAAGCCCCCGACCTGCACTTACCTTGCGCGCCGGCCATTGAGCTGTGGGCCCCCGTGGAATTCCGATCCGGGGCCTGGTCCAGCTGCCGGCACACAGTGCTTGCGTATCCCAGGGGTGCAGTTAGTTCGATGCATCCCCTGGGATCACGTGGGCCATGGGGAGCCAATCGGAGCAGGGAATGCTCCATTCATAAGTCTGACAGGAAGTGCTGTCAAGACTTATAAATACTACGACCCCAAAATAGCACTAAATCTTCAAATAATTTTTTTTTTAAATCACATTTTTTAAATAAACTATAAATTACATGAAATAACTATTTTAAACAATAATTTAAATTTTTGAAAAAAATAATTTTATTTTCTAACGGGGCTAAAAATAAACTTACCTTTCTTTAAAGTATTTAAAAATAATAAACCTGTGGAAAAAATGTTTTAATTTTAATTAATTCACCACTTACCTTGTAAAAAGCAGGCCTTACGCCTGCTTTTTACATTTCTAAATTCTGCAGGCTTATGTTCCCGGGAAAACCTGTAAAAAAGACCGAAGTTCAATGCGCACGCGCAGCCCCTCCTACGCACGCGTTCGACCTCTGAACCTCTTCGTTCAGGGGACGGAAGTGCCAGTTTCCCGCGCATGTGCAGTGCATGCAGGAAACCAGCACTTCCATCGGGCCTACGGGTGAGTACCCCGTGCGTACTCACCCATGGAGACCTGACTTTCTGGGCCAATATGTCTAACACACTAGGAGCAACACCATTGCACCTGCTAGTCCAACAATAAGAAAGTATACAACTATGCAGTGATTTCAAGGTCTCCTCATCTCAGTCTTAAATGGCCGACCCCTTATTCTGAGACTGTGACCCTTGGTTCTAGACCCCCCAGCCAGGGGAAACGTCCTCCCTGCATCTACCTTGTCAAGTCCTGTAAGAATTTTGTATGTTTCAATGATATCACCCCTCATTCTTCTTCTAAACTCTAGAGAATACAGGTGTCGTCAGTGCACAGCTGAGATTCATGTTTAAAGATTGAAATTTGATTTTGTCTCTGCTCTGCTCCAGTGGGTGCTGACTCCTTGCTCGGCCAGGGTCCCACCAAATGCCAAGCATCTTCTGCTACCTTGCCCAAGTGTTTATCCTTCATTTGTGAGTCTTAAACAGCAAAGGTCAGAAGGCTGTTCAATGGTGGATGGCAATCCTAGACTCATGTGACCTCCACACACAAGCACTTCTGGCAGGAGTGGATAGTAGTCAGGAGTGTAAATGTTGGCTGATTTTCCCCTCCTTATGCTCGGGCCACTGAGACCAATTCTAATACCTCCGAGTGCCATCCTACTGAGATCAGATAACTGCACAGATCAGGGAGCAAATCTGGGGCCCACTCTGTGTAGCCCAGCTCCTCAGCGCCTTAATCAGCTGGAGGGCCCCACTTAAACGTCGCCACGCTCGAAGCTGAACTTGCTGAATATTCAACTTTACTAACAACGCCATGCTATCAGGTAGCTTCCAGCAATAACTGCATAACACATGAATTTTCATCTTATGGTTAGCGCGCTGCACACATAATGATGCCAAGTGACAAGGGACAGAATTGTGCACTGTGAAGATTTGAGCAGCACATCAAAAGGTACTTGATGTAATTACCTAAATTACCTTTGTATTCAAGTGGTGCTCAGAGGATACGTGTACTGCAAAGATCATAATCAAATGCAAGTTATAATGTGTTATTACCCAAACATTTGCATGTATAATTAATGTTCTATATGCTGTACAAGACTATTCATTTTAATTAATATTGTATTTAATTTGTATTCAAAAAATGCACTTATGAGAGCCAGCATCTGCTTTGTGTTTAACTCCTTTGGTACAGATTATATTGACCATTTGTGATCGATTATTAAAACTCATCACCAACACTCCCTCTGCCTCCGCTGATAAATGGTACTGAGCCACATTCAGCAGGAAGGTCCCATCTTTATTTCGTGCTGAAACAACTGATCACAGCTGGGGTGCTCTTTTGGTTAGAACCAATTGACTGTAAATTAATGGAATTTTAAATAAAACTTAACAAATTAAATTAAAATTTGGTTTGCCGGGGTGATGATGCACTCCAGTCCCCGCGGCGACCACTGGTCGCGGAAGGCCTTGAGTGTGCCGGCGGACACCGCGTGCTCCATCTCCAGGGCCACCTGGGCGTGAACATAGCCGCAGAAGAGAGGCAGGCAATCGGGCCGAACGACCCCCTCGACCACCCGCTGCGTGGACTTGTTAATGGCCACTTTGGCCAGGCCCAGAAGCAGTCCTACGAGGAGGTCCTCCGACCTGCCCGCTCCCCTCCGCATCGGGTGACCGAAGATCAGGAGCGTGGGACTGAAGTGCAGCCAAAAATCAAGGAGCAGCCCCTTCAAGTAATGGAACAGGGGCTGCAACCTCTGACATTCTATATAAACATGAAACATGGACTCCTCTAGGCCACAAAAGAGGCAGGCGGCCTGGGAGTCCGTGAACCTACTTAACATTTTATTGCACGGGACTGCTCCATGCAACACCCACCAGGCCAAGTCCCCAATAGAAAAGGGGAGGACTCCCGCATAGAGAGCCCTCCATTGGGAACCTCCGCCTCCGCACTGAAGGTATTTCACCGAGACGGCTCAAGTTGTGAGGTGCCGGTTCCCGAGAAGAGTTTCGGGGCCGCGCGCCGATGAGGAATTCTGTCCGAACGGGGGTCAGTTCGGACGGGATCGCCCGACATGCTTGAGCCTCCTCGATACACCTAGTGGAGTCAGGGCCCAATTCTGCTTTCAGCGACTCGATGGCTTTGGCCAAGAGGCTGACGTTGGTGGAGGGCAGGCGCTGCGCCAGCTCTTCTGGCGCCATCCAGCCCGCTCCTCCGCCATCGAGCAGGTCCCTGATTCTAGTCACCCTACCATGCACAGCCCTGCCCTCCACCAGCCACCTGAGCCGGTGGTCGTGGAGGTGCGGATTCCTGAGCAGAAGCTCCTGAAGGACAGCCGCCACTCCTGACAGGGGAGGACTCCACCTGGAGGCAACACTGTTCCAGGCCCATAGCTGTTCCTGGTAGAAGACAGGCAGCTCCCGCAGGCAGGCACGTGTACCGCCCACTTTCACAAACAGGAGCTGCATGTCGTAATTGAGGCCGTGCAGCTGACGGAAGAAATACGTCGCCAACGCACACCATCGAGGAGGATTCTTGATGTACAGGTATCTCTGCAGCGTCCGAAGACGGAAAGTCGCCGCCCGGGTGTGAAGGCACACCAGCGCCTGACCGCCCTCCCTAAGCAGGAGACTCAGAACCGCGGCAGAGACCCAGTGCTTCCTTTTGTCCCAGAAGAAGTTGATGAGCTTCTTCTGCATCTTGGCGACAAATACAGGGGGAGGGATCAAAGTGACCAACCAGTACCACAACATGGCAGCCACCAGCTGGTTTAGAACACTCGGAGCAGTCCTGTCTAGCGTCCAGGTGAGCAGTGACTTTGGCCTCCAGCTCTTGCCAGTTCGCCGGCCAGGCGTCCTCGGCGGGGCTAATGTAGTCTCCCAAGTAGAGGAGGTGCGTGGAGCTCCAGGCGAAAGGCCTGAACTCCTCCGGCAGGGAGTCCACCCGCCACTGGCCCACCAGGAGTCCAGAACATTTCTCCCAGTTGATCCTGGCGGAGGATGCGTTCAAGTAAATCTGCTGGTATTCCCGCATCCTCCGCAAGTCGACGGGATCCGTGACCGTGAGGAGCATGTCATCAGCGTAAGCCGAGAGGACGACCTCCATGCCCGGCCCTTGCAGAGCCAGTCCCGACAACCTCTTCCGCAAGAGGCGCAGGAAAGGCTCCACGCAGATGGCATATAACTGACCGGACATGGGGCATCCCTGACGCATTCCTCTCCCGAACCGAAGGGGCGCCGTCAAAGACCCGTTAACTTTTATCAGACACTTCGCGGCGGCATACATCAATCAGATCCGGGCGACGAAATGCATCCCGAACCCGCATGCACGCAGAGTTCCGAAAAGATACTCGTGATCCACCCTGTCAAACGCCTTCTCCTGATCCAGGGAAAGGAAGGCGACCGACAGACCAGCCCTCTGGGAATGGTGGACCAGGTCCCGGACCAGATGGATATTGTCGTGGATGGTCCAGCCCGGGACCGTGTAGGACTGGTCGGGGTGGATCATGTGGGCCAGCACGGTGCCATGGCGGGCAGACATGGCCGTGGCAAAAAAGTACAGCAGATCTCTGGATGAGAGACACTTCTCCACTGTGTATTACTTTCTGAGTTAATAAAATTGATGTGCCTCAATGAATCCGAGACTCAACGTTAACGGAGCAAAGCAAGGCTTCTATTAACTCAGAAAGTAATACACAGTGGAGAAGTGTCTCTCATCCAGAGATCTGCTGTACTGCCTGTGAGACACGCTGGGGCCTGCTTAAGTAGGGGCCAGGTATGGGCGGAGCCCTACACACAATACAATACAGGTAAGGAAATGAAACTGAAACTAGGCTCCCCTGCTTGTCACAGTCACAGGCACAATCAAACACAGAGAATACAGAGTGCCTGATGAATGGCATATTTCATCACACTGTGCTGAGGAGGGAGACCGGGTGCGAGTTTTTTAATAGGCGGAGATCGCCCTTCTTGGGCAGCAGGACAATGACAAGAGAGGGGCATCTCCCCGGTCGCCAAACTTTCCCCCAGGACCCGCGTGTAGTCCCAGAATGCCCTGTGGAACTCCACGGTCAGCCCGTCCAGCCCCGGGGACTTTCCCCTCGAGAGCTGGCCGAAGGCGCCGATCAGCTCCGCCAAGCTTAGCGGAGCGTCCAGATTTTCGGCGCTCTCCGGGCCGATCTTCGGCAAGTCTTCCCACAAAACTCTGCGCGCATCCTCGCTGGACAGATCCGGAGAGAACAGAGCCCCATAATAGGGCTGGGTCTCCACGCTGATCCCCTCCGGATCCGAGACCAGAGATCAGTCGTCGGCCAGCAGCCCCAAGAGCTGCTTACGGACCCCGTCTTTTTTCCAGCGAGTAGAAGAAGGGGGAACCGCGGTCCAGGTCCCGGAGGAACTGGATCCGTGACCTCACGTACGCGCCTCGGGACCCAACGAGCTGCAGGTCCTTCAATGTGCCCTTCTTCTCTTCATACACCTTCCGCAGGGCCGAGTCCTCGACAACTTGACCGAGACGGGACTCCAGGTCGAGCACCTCCCTCTCCAACCGCCCGACCTGGGCCTCCCGCCTCTTGGTCGAACCCCTTGCGTACTCCTGACAGAAGAGACAGATGTGAGCCTTGCCCACATCCCACCGTAGCCTCAAGGAGGGAAAGCCCCCTAGCTTCCTTCTCCAGTCGGCCCAGAACCGACAAAACGAATCCCGGAACCGCTCGTCCTTCAGCAGCAGGTTGTTAAAATGCCAGAAATAACAACAGAAAATGCTGGAAATACTCAGCAGGCCAGGCAGCATCCGTGGAGAGAGAAACAGAGTTAACGTTTCAGGTCTGGGACCCTTCATCAGAACTGGAAGAAGCTGGAGCTGTAACAGATATTAAGCAGGTGCAGAGACGGGGGGGGGGCGGTTAGGAGGGGAGGAAGGAGTAGAAAGAACATCCTGTACTTTTGTAAGAGGCAGGAAAGATAAAATGTTGCAAATGGGAATGGCAAAAGTCATACTGCATGAAAAATGGGGGCAGGGATAATTATCTGAAATTGTTGAACTCAATGTTGAGTCCGGCAGGCTGCAAAGTGCCTAATCGAAAGATGAGGTGCTGTTCCTCGAGCTTACGTTGAGCTTCATTGGAACAATGCAATAGCCCGAGGACAGAGAGATCAGAGTGTGAGTGAAGCGGTGAATTAAAGTGACAGGCGACCGGAAGCTCAGGGTCACCCGTACGGACTGAACGGAGGTGTTCCGCAAAGCGGTCGCCCAATCTGCGTTTGGTCTCCCCAATGTAGAGGAGACCACATCGGGAGCAGCGAATACAGTATATTAAATTGCAAGAAGTACAAGTAAATCGCTGTTTCACCTGGAAGGGGTGTTTGGGGCCCTGGACAGTGGGAAGGGAGGAGGTAAAAGGGCATGTGTTGCATCTCCTGCGCTTGCACGGGAAGGTGCATGGTGAAGGAGCAGGGCTGTTGGGGGTGATTGAGGAGTGGACTAGGGTGTCGCGGAGGGAGCGGTCCCTTCGGAATGCTGAAAGGGGAGGTGAGTGGAAGATGTGTTTGGTGGTGGGATCACGTTGGAGGTGGCGGAAATGGCGGAGGATGATCCATTGAATGTGGAGGCTGGTGGGGTGAAAGTTGAGGACAAGGGGAACCCTATCATGGTTCTGGGAGGGAGGGGCAGGGGTGAGAGCAGAAGTGTGGGAAATAGAACGGACACGGTCAAGGGCTGTGTCAACCACGGTAGAGGGGAATCCTCGGTTGAGGAAAAAGGAAGACATGTCAGAAGCACTGGTATGGAAGGTGGCATCGTCAGAACAGACGCAGCGGAGACGGAGAAACTGGGAGAATGGAATAGAGTCCTTACAGGAAGTGGGGTGGGAGGAAGTGTAGTCCAGGTAGCTGTGGGAGTCGGTGGGCTTGTAGTGGATGTTTGTTGAAAGCCGATTGCCAGAAATGGAGATGGAGAAGTCAAGGAAGGGAAGGGAAGAGTCGGAGATGAACCATGTGAAGGTGAGGGCAGGGTGGAAATTGGAAGTAAAGTGAATGAACTTATCCAGTTCAGGGCGAGAGCAGGAAACGGCACCAATACAGTTATCGATGTACCGGAAAAAGAGGTGAGGGAGGGGACCTGAGTAGGACTGGAACAAAGAATGTTCCACATATCCCATGAACAGGCAGGCATAGCTAGGGCCCATGCGGGTTCCCATAGCAACACCTTTAATTTGGAGGAAGTGAGTGGAGTCAAAGGAGAAGTTGTTCAATGTGAAAACAAGTTCAGCCAGGCGGAGGAGGGTGGTGGTGGATGGGGACTGGTTGGGCCTCTGTTCAAGGAAGAAACGGAGCGCCTGAAGGCCGTCCTGGTGGGGGATGGAGGTGCAGAGGGATTGGACGTCCATAGTGAAAAGGAGATGGTTGGGGCCAGGAAACTGGAAACTGTTAAAGTGACGGAGGGCGTCGGAAGTGTCGCGAATGTAGGTGGGAAGAGATTGGACAAGGGGAGAAAAAATAGAGTCGAGATAGGAAGAGATAAGTTCCGTGGGGCAAGAACAGGCTGAAACGATGGGTCTACCAGGGTAGTCCTGTTTGTGGATCTTGGGAAGGAGGTAGAAGTGGGCTGTGCGGGGTTGGGGGACTATGAGGTTGGCGGCCATGGAGGGAAGATCTCCGGAGGAGATGAGGTCAGTGACACACTTGGAAACAATGGCTTGATGTTTGCTAGTGGGGTCATGGTCCAGGCGGAGGTAGGAGGAGGTGTTGGAGAGTTGGCGTTCAGCTTCTGCACGGTAGAGGTCGGTTCACCAAACAACAACAGCACCACCCTTATCAGCAGGTTTAATGATAATGTTAGGGTTGGATCGGAGAGAACGGAGTGCTGCAAGTTCAGAGGAAGGTAGGTTGGAGTGAGTGAGGGGAGCAGAGAAATGGAGACGGCCGATGTCATGTCGGCAGTTAGCAATGAAAAGATCTAGAGAGGGTAGAAGGCCAGAGGGAGGGGTCCAAGTAGAACGAGAATTTAGAAAGCGGGAGAAAGGATCAACCGTGCGGGAGGAAGACTCCTGGCCAAAGAAGTGGGCACGGAGACGAAGGCAACAGAAGAAGAGCTCAGCATCGTGCCGAGCTCGAAATTCATTCAGATGGGGGCGTAAGGGGATGAAGCTCAGGCCTTTGTTGAAGACTGAACGTTCGCGGTCAGAGAGGGGAAGGTCAGAGGGGATAGTGAAAACACGGCAGGGGGTGAGATTGGAAGAAGGGATCGGATCGGAGGAAAGTAACGGGGAAGAAGGTTCTGGGGGGGCGTTGGTGTCCACGAGTTGATGAAGCTTGCGATCCTTGACATCAGAAAGGAAGAAAAAAAGTTTTTTGTTGAAGCGTCGGATGAGTCGAAGGATGAAATGGAACTGTGGACCCGGACAGCATTGAAATAGAGTGCGTCGGTGCTGAAGAGAGAGGTCGAGGTTGTTCATGTGGCGGCGCATGGCGTTGAGCGTGGATCTCAAGATGCGGCGAGAGCAGTAGTTTGAAGAACGATGAATATCGAGGAGATATTTGTAATCCTGGGTGGATCCAAAACATGAAGGGTGGAAGTTTAGTTGGAATCCACGTGGAATAACTCTGAACCGGAGACAGTTACTGAGGAAAGAGATGTGGCTGTGAAACCGAGTCTTGGCAGATACCTGGTCAAAAACGAGAAGGGAAACTGAAAGCAATGAAGATGAACAAGGCTGAATAGATAAACGGAACCCCCGTCAGGGAGAAGAGCAGAACTTCTTCAAGGTAGGCATTCCTAGAAGAGAGGTGGCAGTGAACCAAACACTAATATAATTGCACAATACTGCGGATGCTGGAAATCTGAAATAACAACAGAAAATGCTGGAAATACTCAGCAGGCCAGGCAGCATCCGTGGAGAGAGAAACAGAGTTAACGTTTCAGGTCTGGGACCCTTCATCAGAACTGGAAAAAGCTGGAAATGTAACAGATATTAAGCAGGTGCAGAGACGGGGGGGGGGGGGGTGGAGGCGGGGGGCGGTTAGGAGGGGAGGAAGGAGTAGAAAGAACATCCTGTACTTTTTGTAAGAGGCAGGAAAGATAAAATGTTGCAAATGGGAATGGCAAAAATCATACTGCATGAAAAATGGGGGCAGGGATAATTATCTGAAATTGTTGAACTCAATGTTGAGTCTGGCAGGCTGCAAAGTGCCCAATCGAAAGATGAGGTGCTGTTCCTCGAGCTTACGTTGAGCTTCATTGGAACAATGCAATAGCCCGAGGACAGAGAGATCAGAGTGGGAGTGAAGCGGTGAATTAAAGTGACAGGCGACCGGAAGCTCAGGGTCACCCGTACAGACTGAACGGAGGTGTTCTGCAAAGCGGTCGCCCAATCTGCGTTTGGTCTCCCCAATGTACAGGAGACTGAGATGAGGAGAAACTTCTTCACTCAGAGGGTGGTAGGTTTGTGGAATTTGCTGCCCCAGAAAGCTGTGGAAGCTACATCATTAAATAAATTAAAAACAGAAATAGACAGTTTCTTAGAAGTAAAGGGAATTAGGGGTTACGGGGAGCGGGCAGGAAATTGGACATGAGTCTAGGTTCGGAACGGTCATGGCCCTGTGGGTAGCGGAGCGGGCCCAGGGGCCGTGTAGCCTGGTCCTGCTCCTACTTCTTGTGTTCTAATTCTGTGTTAGATTTCAGGAGATGGTTCTATTCCTGTTCCTGGCTGGGGTGGAGATTGCCTTCACAGAAGGTAAGTACAGGTACTGTAGAAAATATAGGGACAGAGTGATCTCCTGGAAGAGTTTCGATCGCCTAGATGGGTCGGAGAGGAATTTCCCAGATTTTTTCTCCCAAATTGGCCATTGGGTTTTTTAATCTGGTTTTACGCCTCTCCCGGGAGATCACATGGGTTCGGGTGGGATGGAGAGTGATAGAAGGTTTGAGGTTACGATCAGATCAGCCATGATCTTATTGAATGGTGGAGCAGGCTCGAGGGGCCGATTGGCCTACTCCTGCTCCTATTTCTTATGTTCTTATGTTCGTGAGCAGCGAATACAGTATATTAAATTGCAAGAAGTACAAGTAAATCGCTGTTTCACCTGGAAGGGGTGTTTGGGGCCCTGGACAGTGGGAGGGGAGGAGGTAAAAGGGCATGTGTTGCATCTCCTGCGCTTGCACGGGAAGGTGCCAGGTGAAGGAGCAGGGCTGTTGTTAAAATGCCAGTATGCGCCCCCCCCCCCGCACGTGCGTAATGCTGCAAGCTCCGCCCACACCAGGTGGTGGTCCATGTATGGCACCGGCCGCATGAACGCAGGAGACGTACGCCCGGGAAATGTAAACGCGGTCGATTCTGGACCTTCCTCCTCCAGACCTCACCTAGGTGAAGGCCCTGGAGTCAGGATGGAGATTTCGCGAGACGTCCACCAAGTCGAAGGACCCGACCAGGTCCCTCAACTTCTCTATCGCCTCCAGGCCGCGCGGGCGAACTGAACGGTCCCTCGCCTCGAGGGTGCAATTAAAATCCCCCCCGAGGATGACGCACTCGCCGACGTCGATGGAGCCCAGAAGAGCGGGCACTTCATCAAAGAAGCGCACTCGCTGCGCACCGGTCCGGGGGGCATACACATTCACTAGATGGAGCGGCAAGCCCCCCAGGCGAACAGGGACCTGGAGGAAGCGGCCGGCACAAGCTCCTTGACCTCCAAGATCTCCGGCTGAAAATGTGGGGCCAGCAAGATAGCCACCCCGCTGGAATTACTGGAGAGGTGACTCATGCTGACCCCTCCTTGCCACTCCAGGAGCCACGTGGCCTCGTCTCCCGGAACAGTGTGGGTTTCTTGCAGGAAGCACACCGCATAACCCCGTCCCGGAGGACCGAGAAATTACTAAATCTACTGCGCACCTCTCTGCTGCCATTGATGTTGAGGCTGGCTATGGTTATCTTCATGACAAGAGCATAGTGCAACCTCTACTTAAACCTAACGGGAGGAGGGAGAGCGGCCACTAGCCAACTGCCACTCCCTTCTCAGCCCAGCGAGGAACTTCTTGATCTGATGCCACTCGGGCGGCTCACGCCCTCGTCCACGCCCATGGTTTTAGCGGCGGCGTGGATGGAGCCAACGAGCAGCGCCAGATCCGACCATCTGTCGAAGGCCAGCCGGATTATATCGTGGTGACCCTGGCACGTGGCCATAAAGTCCCGGAGTTCCACAACGGGGATGAGGGGGGACCCGGAGAGGGGCACATGGGTATCCGCCGCCTCGCTGGCGATGGAGTCCAGGTCGTCCTCTGTGCCCGCCGCCGGGTCCCCGTCCTCCTCTGGGAGGTCGCCATCAGGCAGCCCCACCTCTGACCCGATCCCACCCCCAGGATTGGCGGCAGAGGAGACCTCCCTGGGCTCCTCCAGAGGTGACGGGTCAGGAAGCGGTGGCAGTTCAAGGCCCCCCTCCGCCCCAGGCACCGAAGTGCACGGGAAAACTGGGGAGAACATTATTCCCAGTTCCCCCAACACCCCCGGCGCCAGTGTCGGCGGCGGAGTCTGGGAGCCTTCCCCTTCACCGCCACCAGCCACCGACCCAGCGGACCGGGGACCCTGGTTGAGGTTCTCGACCAGGTCGAGCAGCACCTGGGAGATGTCCCGGCTGTCTTGGGTGAACTCAGCCTCTTCGGCCTCGCCCGCCCCAGTCCCCAGGACGCCTGACCCGGTGAGGAGTAATGGGCCTTCAATTATAACTTCCACGGGTAGTTCCGCGGCCCCCCCGACGAGCAGAGACTCTTCCCCATCCCCGGGAGGCACAGGCTGGACAGACTCATCTGTCGTACCCTCCCGAGGGACAGGCAAATCCTGCCGAATACTGGTAATGGTGTCGGTGGGGGGTTGCGCAGTACCTGTGGCGGGCGATGACTCCCCTTGCGAGGAGGGACCCTGCTCCTCGTGGTTCTCCTCCTCTCCCAGGGATTCGCGCCTCCTTTTATGTCTGGAGGGACACAGAGACTGGGAGACCTCCATGCCTACCGAGGCCTCCTCCTCCGCTTCCTCCTGCCGAGTGTTTCCTGGGTCCCTCGGGCCCGTGCCCGGCCGCAGGTCTTGATCTTTCCGCCTCGTCAGTTGCGGTCACAGGCTCGGGCACGAGGCCCCTCCCACTCTTAAACTCCGCCGCCAACTCCGCGGGGAATGCGGGCGTAAGTTCCGTTAGATCATCAGTCTGCACGTTGAGGGGACCCGCCTGAAGCTTTTTCATCTTCCGCCGCGCCTTCTTTCCGCTCGGACGCTCTCCTAGCTGGGGTGGTGGAAGGGCCATTACAATCGGCTTCAGTACTTCAGCCAATAAGATGGGGGAACAATAAGATAAGACTTTACACTCCTGATTGCTATCCAATTACCCTCTGCTGGAACGTGCATCTCTGTACACTGGGCCTCCTATGGTTGAATCCCAACATTCACCACCTCTACGTGAAGAATGGGCCACTTGGGTTGAGGTGCCAGAGGACAGCGGCTGCCTGTGGAACTCTGCACCAGCTTGAGTGAGCACTTCCTAACAGGAGGAAATGATGAAAACCAGGAGAGAAGAAATGCTGATCTAGCTCGAAATAATCTGAAACTTATGAGCTGCCCCAGTATTTAAGCTTTAAACTTAAGAAAATGCTCTTGCTGCCTGCTTCACCGGCAGTCAGTCAGCAGCGCTCTGTGACATGAATCGTGGCATTCATGTGGAAATGACTTATGAAGTAATACTGGGCGGCCTGCTGGTGGCGCTGTCCAGGGAGAGTATAAATACTCAGGCATGGGCCCAGCTTGCTCAGGACATTCTTTATCAGGAACTAGTGAACGACACAACTAGATCTCCATGTTGAAAAACAGTTGATTAAAGCCTTGTTTAATGCTCAGACCAAGTGCCTAGTAGTTTTCTTACGTCACTCGGTACATGCACTTGAGTACAAGCACACAAAACTCGCTGTACCTTCCCCCCCCCGCCCCGCACCCCGCTGCACAGAAGTTGGATGCGTCTCCATTTGTAAAGCTGTTACAATCTCATTAAGTGCTGCATCGATTGGTCGATGTTGAACTGCAGTAAAAGGAGCTATTCGTGACACCCACAAATCAATGCAGGTACATTGGATTCTGGAGGAGTTATCTGCCCCAGAAAATCTTTCTTGCGTTAACAATTTAACCGTTGTGGTTGTTCACAGTGCGAGACGAGCTACCTGGAAATTTCAATCGAGAATGCGTAGGGTTAACTTCATCTGCTCTCCAATAAGGCACAGTTAAACTAAATGACAACGAACACAATTTAGAGACACCACTTTTCTGGGCCTTCAGCAGCAGCTCCAAAAGTGAGACCAATATAAGTTTCCATCGTCATAAAGTACTGCCAAGTTATGTTAGCGACAAAATACATTGATAATATTCATTAAGGACCGTGAGCTCCAAAATTTTAATGGCTAAAATTAATGTTAAAAGTAGCACATCGCCACCATCATGAATCACAAATATCTGTAACTTCTGACTGAAATACAAAATAGTTGATGCCGTCATTCAGATCACGACTCAATTTTAACCCCAAGCCACGTGGGTTGCCCACATTGCCAACTACGGCCAAAGAAGCTGCCCTGAAGCGGAATCCAGGGACAGAGTGAACTTTCGCAGGACTCCCGTGTGCCCTGGGAGGAATCTTTGGGCCTCCGATGACTTTCCCCTTTCCGCGATCAGCTCGGGCCCACCCCCCTTCCTTTACCATGCCGGGGACCGTTTCCTTGGGTACCTGATGGCGGCCACCTTCCACGCACGCACAGCTCCCGCCCTCTGGCCTCACGTCATTCCCACACGTTGTTCGGGCAGGTGTCAAGCGGTGGTGGCCCAGACGTTAAAATGGCCGCTAGCCCCACGTGCGCCTCTCACCCCAGGTTAAAATCAGGCCTTATGTGCATCATTTTATAGTTCGTACACACAATTCACCTTTAATTGCTTCAGTCTTTAAATTTGCAATTGCTGCTTTGTTAACAGCTCATCTAAAGACGTCAATTGGCTGCCTCACTATCACTAATTAGTGGAGCACATCAAGTGTAAATATCATTTAAAATGTACCAACTTATCTTATTATTCTAATTATGAACCAGGTGGGATTTACTACTGCTGTGTACTTGTTATTTGCTCCTCTTGCGTCCTGCTCACATTATGTAAACTGTTGGGTGCTGCGCCTGCAGGAGCAGGGAAGAAATAGCCTCAAGTTGTACTTTATACCACCAGAGGCAGTAGTGCTGCCTCATTTACATTACAGCAATCCCCCTAAAGCCAGACAGGGACAGCATTAATGCAGTGCAAAGGCAACATTAAAAGAGCTGTACAACATAATTAAAGCCACCAACAGTTTGATTGCTAATGTTGCCTGAAAATCTTTCTCAGCCTTAGACTGCCGACAGTTGAAGAGAATACAAAAGCAAAATACTGCGGATGCTGGAAATCTGAAACAAAATCAGAAAATGCTGGAAATACTCAGCAGGTCAGGCAGCATCTGTGGAGAGAGAAACCGAGTTAGCGTTTCAGGTCGATTACCATTCCTCAGAATTCAAGAGAATTCTTTCCTCCCTGGGCCACCTATGTTTTTTTTAATGATTTCAGACACTGATATTGAAAATCGACTACTATCACAGCAATAATGCTTCTCAGATGTCAATGCAACATCCCATATGCCACTGCCAAGAAAGAGATGAAGAATGTGTGATAGCCGACTTGATCCTGAGCAGGTAAGAGGCAGAGATCCTCACATGCAATACCCAATGGAATCTGATATAGGTAAGAGTTGAAAGCACCAGACATTCACCACACCACAGGGCAGGTAAGAGACAGAGGCACTGAACCGGGGACACTCTGTAGGACACACGGCAGGTGGCAGGGTTATTTGAATAATTTGCGGCAGTATGACTGTTACCTCTGATTGATGCTGCTAAGTTCTAAGAATGTCCCAGTAGAATTATAGAATCATAGAATGGTTACAGCATAGAAGAGGTCATTCGGCCCGTCGAGCCCATGCCGGCCTTCTGCAAGATCACTTCAGCTAGTCCCACTCCCCTGTCCTTACCCCGTAGCCCTGCAATTATTTTCCTTCAGGGACTTATCCAATTCCCTTTTGAAAGCCACAATTGAATCTGCCTCCACCACCCTTTCAGGCAGTGCATTCCAGGTCATAACCACTCGCTGCATAAAAAGGTTTTTCCTCATGTCGTCTTTGGCTCTACTGCCAATCACCTTCAATCTGTGTCCTCTGGTTCTCGACCCTTCCACCAATGAGAACAGTTTCTCTCTATCTACTCTGTCTAGACCCCTCATGATTTTGAGCACCTCTATCAAATCTCCTTCCAACCTTCTCTGCTCTAAGGAGAACAACCCAGCTTCTCCAGTCTATCCACGTAACTGAAGTCCCTCATCCCTGGAACCATTCTTGTAAATCTTTTCTGCACCCTTTCTAAGGCACTTCACATCTTTCCTAAAGTGCGGTGCCCAGAACCGGACACAATACTCCAGTTGAGGCCAAACCAATGTTTTATAAAAGGTTCATCATAACTTCCTTGCTTTTGTACTCTATGCCTCTATTTATGAAACCCAGGATCCCGTATGCTTTTTTAACCGCTTTCTCAACCTGTCCTGCCACCTTCAACGATTTGTGCACATACACCCCCAGGTCTCTCTGTTCATGCACCCCCTTTAGAATTGTACCCTTTAGTTTATATGTCCTCTCCTCGTTCTTCCTACCAAAATGTATCACTGCACTTTTCTGCATTAAATTTCATCTGCCACGTGTCCGCCCATTCCACCAGCCTGTCTATGTCCTCTTGAAGTCTATCACTATCCTCCTCACAGTTCACTGTACTTCCAAGTTTTTTGTCATCTGCAAATTTTGAAATTGTGCCCTGTACACCCAAGTCCAAGTCATTAATATATATCAAGAAAAGCAATGCTCCTAGTACTAACCCCTGGGGAACACCACTGTACACCTTCCTCCAGTCCGAAAAACAACCGTTCACCACTACTCTACTGTTTCCACTACTCTCTGTTTCCTGTCGCTTGGCCAATTTTGTATCCATGCTGCCACTGTCTCTTTTAATCCATGAGCTTCAACTTTGCTGGCAAACCTATTATGTGGCACTTTATCAAATGCCTTTTGGAAGTCTATGTACACCACATCAACCGCATTGCCCTTTCTCTTACCTCATTAAAAAACTCAATCAAATGCGTTAAACACAATTTGCCTTTACCAAATCCATGCTGGCTTTCCTTAATTAATCCACACTTGTCCAAGTGACTGTTAATTTTGTATCATTTCTAAAAGCTTCCCCTCTACCGAGGTTAAACTGTAGTTGCTGGGTTTACCCTTACACGCTTTTTTGAACAAGGGTGTAACATTTGCAATTCTCCAGTCCTCTGGCACCACCCCCATATCTAAGGAGGATTGGAAGATTATGGCCAGTACTTCTGTAATTTCCACCCTTCAGCATCCGAGGATGCATCCCATCTGGCCCTGGTGACTTATCTACTTTAATTACAGCCAGCCTTTCTAGTACCTCCTGTATATCAATATTTAGCTCATCCAGTATTTCAACTACCTCCTCTTTCACTATGACTTTGGCAGCATCTTCTTCCTTGGTAAAGACAGATGCAAAGTATTCATTTAGTACCTCAGCCATGCCCTCTGCCTCCTTTTTGGTCCCACCTCTCCTCTTACTACCTGTTTATTATTTATATGCCTATCGAAGACTTTTGGATTCCCTTTTATGTTAGCTGCCAATCTATTCTCATATTCTCTCTTTACCCCTCTTATTTCCTTTTTCATTTCACCTCTGAACTTGATATACTCAGCCTGGTTCTCACTTGTATTCTCAACCTGACATCTGCCATACACCCCCTTTTTCTGCTCCATCTTACTCTCACTCTCTTTCGGCATCCAGGGAGCTCTGGCTTTGGTTGCCCTGCCTTTCCTCTGCGTGGGAATGTACCTCGACTGTACCTGAACCATATCCTCTTTAAAGGCAGCCCATTGTTCGATTAGTTTTGCCTGCCAATCTTTGATTTCAATTTACCCGGGTCAGATCCGTTCTCAAACCACTGAAATTGGCCTTCCTCCAATTAAGTATTTTTACTCTAGATTGCTCCCTGTCCTTTTCCATAGTTAATCTAAACCTTATGATACTATGATCACTGTTCCCTAAATGTTCCCCTACTGGCACTTGCTCCACTTGACCCACCTCATTCCCCACAGCCAGATCCAGCAATGCCTCCTTCCTCGTTAGGCCGGAAACATACTGATCAAGAAGGTTCTCCTGAACACACTTCAGAAATTCTTTCCCCTCTCTGCTCTTTAGACTATTACTATCTCAGTCTATATTAGGATAGTTGAAGTCCCCCATTATCACTACTCTATAGTTCTTGCACCTCTCTAATTTTCCTGCAAATTTGCTCCTCTATATCCTTTCCAGGCCTATAGAATATATCTAGTAGTGTAATGGCACCACTATTGTTCCCTAACTCTAACCAAATAGATTCTATCCTTGTCCCCTCCAGGACATCCTTTCTCTCCAGCACGGTAATATTCTCTACACAATACTGCCACCGACCTCCTTTCTTTACTGCCCTATCTTTCCTGAGCACCTTATATCCAGGAATATTTAGTACTCAATCCTGCCCTTTTTTGAGCCAGGCCTCAATCTATTGGCATTGCTTTTGGAAATGACACTGATAGTATTGAAAAACTTGTTACAATATCACTACCAGTTCACTACTGATGAGGATATTTACCACGCAGCACCACTGACGTCAGCATTACGCCACACTGGACACCAAATGAGATTTGTTCTTTTTTCTCTCTCTCTGCATTAATATTCATGGATCAAGACAAAGTGGCTATCGTCTCGTCACTCTTTTCATCCTTGTAATTGTTGTGTATGTACCTTTAAGAGAGGAACTGATTTTATACTGCAGTACCGGCAGTGACCACACCTGTATAAAAAGCCCTAGCAGGCTTCTGTACTTTAGTCTTGAGTTACCCTCTGTTCAGTAAATACCTGTTTTATTGTTCTCCTGCAGTCCGAGTATTATTGATACCCGGACACTACACTGGCGACGGGCAGGTTTGAACTCACCTGCAGTACTGCATCACCTCACGGGGATCTTTTCCCTGAAGAGAAGCTTCTTGGAGGTCGAAGTCAGAACGGCGGGCGTCGACCACGGGCAACTGCCCAGGGATCAATCGGAGAGTTGCAGGGGAGGCTGTGGAGAGCTGGGCCTGGCTCCCCAGTCGAGGTGTTCCAGCAAGTCGTGCTGGTAGCAGGTAGTGCGCTGACCCTTCTGGACTGCGGCGGGCTCGGGCTCGATCGAGCGGCTCTGCAAAGGGGCCGTGCAGCGTCGTCGGGAGGAAGAGAGAGAAAGAGGGTGGAGCGCACAGGGCGCAGTCGGTGCTCAAGAACCGGGCAGCGTGGAGAGGATAGAACGCGGGGAAGGAAAAGTGAGACGCGCCGAAGCCACGGGTTGCCGCCATTACCCTGTAGAACGCTAGGAGCAGCGTGGCAGCAAGGGGAAGAAGGAAAAGCGTGGGAGGCGCCATTTTATTCCATTGGGGAAGAAGAAAAAGCGCGGGAGGCGCCATTTTAAATCACCCAAGATGCCGAAGAGTGGCAGTATCACTGCTTTCGACAATGAGGTAGAAGACTGGACCACGTATGTGGAAAGAATTGAAGTGTACTGCAATGCCAACGAGGTGGCCAATGGAAAGAAGGCGTCGGTATTATTAAATTTGATGGGCGCGAGAACGTACGGCCTATTGCGGAATTTAATTACCCCAGCTAAACCAATGGAGAAAAGTTTTGAAGAGATTGTTAATATCTTACAGGAACACCTAAACCCTACACCGCTGCTGATAGCAGAAAGATTCAAGTTCCATAAAAGAAACCAGCACAAAGATGAGAACAATGCTGACTATCTTACGGAACTACGCAAGTTATCGAAGCACTGCCAGTTCGGAGCAGGACTGGCAGACACCTTACGGGATAAGTTTGTCTGCGGGCTCCAGAGTGAAGGAAACCAGAAACTACTACTTTCGGAAAAGGACCTGACGCTAGAACAGGCTTTCAGCGTGGCAGTATCCTACGAAGCAGCAGCACGGGGAGCTGCGGAAATACAACAGAAAACCAACACTACAACAACTACTAAGGAAAAGTACAAGAAAGTAAAAAAAATGACAGACAGTAGTTCGGAAGATCAGGAGAGTGATAATGATGCTGGGAGCAGGAGACTAAGTTGTCTAAAGTTACACAACATGATCGCAAAGGAGGATCACCGAACCATTTGGGTCACCCTCATGATAGCAGGGTCCCAAGTAAAGATGGAATTGGATACAGGATCAGCCCTAACTGTCATGAATCGACGAGACTATGAGCGGCTATTCTCACACATACCCTTAAAGGACACGTCCATTGTATTGAAGACATACACGGGGCAAAAAGTCTACCCCAGAGGAAAAATAAGGGTGCCAGTTAAATACAACAGCAAGGAAACACAGAAACTGTATCTATGTATACTACAAGATGGAGGACCACCATTATTGGGACGTGAATGGATCCGAAAAATACAATTGGATTGGCATTCCATTCAGACACTAACTGTGACTGACAAAAAGGGTGATGACGTCACACCTGGATGACTGTCAAAAGTTCTAACTGAAACGAAAGAGGTGTTCCAACAAGGACTTGGGACTCTAAAAGGAGTAAAGGCAATGATAAAAATCGAAGATAACGCAAACCCAAAAATTTTTAAGGCCAGACCGGTACCGTACACGATCCGCCTAGCCGTTGAAGCAGAACTGGAGAGTCTGGAGCATTCAGGTGTGCTGTCCAAGGTGGACTGGAGTGAGTGGGCCACACCCATCGTTCCTGTAATGAAGAAATCATTGAGCAGCACGCCTGGGGAGCCGAAGAAGGTTCGCATCTGTAGGGACTTCAAGGTAACTGTGAACCCAGTCCTGCACACAGTACAATATCCTCTTCCACGGATAGAAGATATTTTCGCCTCACTATCTGGAGGGAAACGCTTTACGAAGATTGATCTGGCCCAAGCGTATCTACAAATGGAGGTGGAAGAAGCATCTAGGAAATACCTCACGATAAACACTCACAAAGGCCTTTACCAGTACAATCGACTGGTATTCGGGGTAGCATCAGCCCCGGCTATTTGGCAGAGGGCGGTCCTGCAAGGGATCCCGGGGACCCAGTGTTATTTGGACGACATCCTGGTTACGGGCGAAAATGACAGTGAACACCTTGCCAACCTGGAGCAGGTGCTCACTAGATTGCAGGAATATGGGCTACGAGCCAACCGCCCCAAATGCGAGTTCTTCAGGAGACAAATCTCGTATTGTGGCCACATGATTGATGAGGAAGGGTTGCATAAGTCGCCAGACAAGATTGAGGCTGTAGTCAAGGCTCCAGCACCGGAAAATGTGTCGCAACTGAGGTCGTTTCTTGGGTTGGTGAACTACTACCATAAGTTCTTGCCGAATTTATCTACAATTCTGCACCCACTGAACGCTCTACTGCAAACTGGAGTAACATGGAAATGGAGTGATGAGTGTAAGCGTGCCTTTCAGAAATGTAAATGCCTAATCACTTCAAAAGAAGTATTGGCCCACTACAACCCAACACTACCGATTCGGTTGGCATGTGATGCGTCTCCCTACGGCATTGGAGCGGTGCTGTCACACAAATTCCTTGATGGTTCAGAGAGGCCAATAGCCTTTGCGTCGCGCTCGTTAACCTCAGCCGAGCGTAACTACGTCCAGATTGACAGGGAGGCCCTCAGCCTGGTGTGGGGGGTGAAGAAGTTCAATCACTATCTGCACGGGCTGAAATTCACCCTACTGACTGATCATCAGCCCTGGTCTCCATTTTTAACCCAAAGTAGGGCGTTCCAGTGATGACGGCACAACGGCTGCAAAGATGGTCACCTTTTCTAGGGGCACATCAGTACGACATAGAGTACAAGGGTACGAAACAGCATGGAAATGCTGATGGGCTGTCGCGCCTACCGTTGCCTACGGTAGAGGAAGCACCTGCAGTGGACCCTGTTGAGATGTTGCCTACGGTAGAGGAAGCACCTGCAGTGGACCCTGTTGAGATATTCCATGCGACCATAGTCGAATGTCTGCCCGTTACAAACTCAAGTATAGAGAAAGAAACCCGAAATGACCCGATACTCTCTCGGGTCTATGATTTGACGGTGAAGGGATGGCCAGCACATGGCGACTCACTGTTGCCAGCATTCTTGCCAAGGAGAGAACAGCTGTCAGTGTGCCGGGGGACCTTGATGTGTGGATCCCGAGTGGTAATTCCACCCAAGTTGAGAGACAGAGTGCTCAATGAGCTTCATGAGGGTCATCTGGGAGGGGTAAAAATGAAAAGCCTAACCAGGGCTTAAGTGTGGTGGCCGGGAATCGATAAACAAATCGAGGACCTGACCAAGAGCTGCTCAGGATGTCAGAAAGTCCAAAATGCACCACCACAGGCCCCTCTACACCCATGGGAGTGGCCCTCATCTCCATAGCAATGGGTACACATTGATTTTGCTGGTCCATTTATGGACTGAATGTTTCTAATCGCCGTGGATGCCCATTCGAAATGGCCAGAGGTCATCAAAATGTCCTCCACCACCACGGAGAAAACTATTGCAGTCCTACGGACCATCTTCACCAGGAATGGCTTGCCAGAACAGATTTGCTCCGATAATGGGCCACAGTTTGTGTCCGAAGATTTCCGGAGGTTTCTGAGGAATAATGGGGTGAAACATTACACATCTGCCCCATACCATCCAGCCACAAATGGATTGGCTGAGAGGTTTGTTCAGACCTTTAAAAAGGCAATAAAGGCGATGTATAACGACGACATACCACTACAACACAAGGTAGATAATTTCTTGTTTGCTTACCGGAATGCGACACATGCAGTCACCAACCTAGCTCCAGCCATAATGTTCTTCAACCGAAGGCTAAGATGTCGCCTGGATTTGCTCAAACCAAACATAAGACGAGATGTTGAGGATAAGCAATTCCAGCACATAAATGAGAAGCCAACCAGGAGCTTCAAGATAGGGCAACCAGTCTTGGCCCGCGACTACCGAACAGAAAAATGGCAGCCAGGAACGATATGCACACAGCAGGGGCCACTAATGTACACAGTGGATGTTGGAGAGGGCATCGTGAGACGCCATGCTGACCAGATTCTAGAGTCACAGGAACAAGCCAAACCTATGCCACGAGCATGTGCACCTGGTAATGAACCCGAAGTACAGATTGCATCTACCTCAGAAGCAGTGGTATTGGAAGCTGACGAACCAACCAATGACAATGAGCCAGAATCGACTCCGCTGCAAGAACAGGATACTCGAGAAAGGCGCTATCCAGTCAGGATCAGGAAGCCTCCTCAAAGACTGAACTTATAAATAATTATTTCAGTTGATGTATATAATAGAGAAAATTGTAATTGTAATTAGTTATTATTTGGTTGTTAAATGAATGTTATGTACTGTTTATCTAAAAGGGGAGGAATTGTTGTGTATGTACCTTTAAGAGAAGAACTGATTTTATACTGCAGTACCGGCAGTGACCACATCTGTATAAAAAGCCCTAGCAGGCTTCTGTACTTCAGTCTTGAGTTACCCTCTGTTCAGTAAATACCTGTTTTATTGTTCTCCTGCAGTCCGAGTATTATTGATACCCGGACACTACAGTAATGCCCTCCACTATGGGCCACAGGCATTTATCTAGCTTTCTCAATTGAAAACAAAACCCGAGAGTTGGCGACCATGAACAAGTGATGCCTGCGTTTCAATGAGAGGCGGGGAGAGCCTGATTGTACGATACCTGGTGCAGCACCTGAGCAATGCAGACAGTGAAGGTGCAGATGTGATACAACAACCTGAGCATGAGGCATTCATCCAACACGCCATTTCTCCATAGAATGACATTGTGATATTAAACTCGAACTTAGATTCAGCAGCTGTGTATTCTTCAAAACAGATGGTAGGAAACAGTTAATGATGCACCATCGTTCAGTTGCCAATTCACTGAAAACTGTGAGAAGAAGCAACTATTTTTATTCGTTTTTACAAATGAAATTGATAGAGGACGTCGAGAAAGTATTTGATTTTGTCAAATTCATTTTTTAAGCCAGACACTGCCGTTATCAAACACTTATTTGCAATTTGCAGTCTTTCACCTCCTGAGTCTGGATGTGATTAGAAAGATGTTATTCTGTAACTAGAAAGAACAAGCATATAGGAACTCATTCAAATAGTACAAGTTATTACAAGTAAGTCAAATGTGTAGCCGGCAGTGAAATACAAGGAATTGATCCATCTCAAATTTCTTTATGCAGAGGGTTGTTGGAGCATTGACTGCTTTGCCACAGGGATTGGTTGAGGCAGTGACCACTGCATCTTTTACAGGAAAATTGGCATTTGAAACAGAGCAGTATAGAGGGCTATGAGGAGGGAGTGAGGCAATGGGATTAGGTTACGTTTGCTCGAACAACGAGCCGGAACAGAAACAAATGGTGGTGATTTTAACTTAACCTGCCCAATGGAAACTTATAGGATTGGATCTGATCTGATCGGATCAGGTGCCTGTTTTACATGCTGTCTGGTTTTACTTTCCACTGAAGTCCATGGAAAATAAAATCACCCGGGATGTAAAACAGGCGGCCGGTCCAATGTCGTCAGTTTACTGCTGGGCGGGTTAGGTTCAAATGACCACCAGCGGGCCAAAAGCCTTCCTTCTGTGCTTTAAACTTCTGAGATTCTACGGTTCGAAACTCAAACAGTTTATGTTCACCATCTGAACCCAGATCACTGCCTTATGCTGCACTTCACACTGCCTCATCCCAGCAGCTGCAGTAAAAGCAGAAAATGCTGGGAATACTCAGCAGGCCAGGCAGCATCTGTGGAGAGAGGAACCGAGTTAACGTTTCAGGTCGATGACCTTTCGTCAGAACTGGAAAATGTTAGAGATGTAACAGGTTTTAAACAAGTACAGAGGCAGGTAAAGGGGGGGGGGGGGCGGGTGGAGGGGAGGAAAGAACAAACTTGAACGTCTGTGATAGGGTGGAAGGCAGGAGTGATGAAATCAGAAAAGAGATAATGGTGCAAGGCAAAAGGGAGTGATAATGGGACAAGTAAAGAAACAAAAGATGAGCTGGAAAAGGCAAGAGCAGAACCATTCCCCGCACCTGCTGTCCGAAACAATGGGAGCAGCGGTTATGATCAGAAACTGTTGAACTCGGTGTCGAGTCCAGAATGCTGTAAAGTGCCTAATCAAAAGATAGAACTTCCGCAGAGCTTACACAAGAACATAATAGGAGCAGGAGTAGGCCAATCGGCCCCTCGAGCCTGCTCCACCATTCAATAAGATCATGGCTGATCTGATCCTAACCTCAAATCTTCTATCACTCTCCATCCCACCCGAACCCATGTGATCTCCCAGGAGAGGCGAAAAACCAGATAAAAAACCCAATGGCCAATTTGGGAGAAAAAATCTGGGAAATTCCTCTCCGACCCATCTAGGCGATCGAAACTCTTCCAGGAGATCACACTGTCCCTATATTTTCTACAGTACTTACCTTCTGTAAAGGCGATCTCCACCCCAGCCAGGAACAGGAATAAAACCGTCTCCTGAAATCTAACACAGAATTAGAACACAAGTAGTAGGAACAGAACCAGGCTACACGGCCCCTGGGCCCGCTCCACTACCCACAGGGCCATGACCATTCCGAACCTAGACTCATGTCCAATTTCCTGCCCGCTCCCCGTAACCCTTAATTCCCTTTACTTCTAGGAAACTATCTATTTCTGTTTTAAATTTATTTAATGATGTAGCTTCCACAGCTTTCTGGGGCAGCAAATTCCACAAACCTACCACCCTCTGAGTGAAGAACTTTCTCCTCATCTCAGTTTTGAAAGAGCAGCCCCTTATTTTAAGATTATGCCCCCTAGTTCTAGTTTCACCCATCATTGGGAACATCCTCACCGCATCCACCCGATCAAGCCCCTTCACAATCTTATATGTTTCAATAAGATCGCCTCTCATTCTTCTGAACTCCAATGAGTAGAGTCCCAATCTACTCAACCTCTCCTCATATGACCACCCCCTCATTCCTGGGATTAACCGAGTGAACCTTCTTTGTACTAGCTTCAGTGGAACAGTGTCGGAGGCCGAGAGCAGAGAGGTCAGAGTGGAAGTGGGGCGCAGAATTACAATGGCAAGCGACTGGAAGTTCAGGGTCACGTTTGCGGACTGAACGGAGGTGTTCAGCAAAGCAATCACCCAATCTGTGTTTGGTCTCCCAGTGTAGAGGAGACCACATTGTATGCAGTGAATACAATATACTAAATTGAAAGAAGTATAAATAAATCACTGCTTCACCTGGAAGGAGTATTTGGGGCCCTGGACGGTGGGAAGGGAGGAGGTGAAAGGGCAAATGTTGCATCTCCTGCACTTGCATGGGAAGGTGCCGTGGGAAGGGGAACAGGTGCTGGAGGTGATGGAGGAGTGGGTCAGGGTGTCGTGGAGGGAGCGGTCCCTTCGGAATGCTGAAAGGGGAGGGGAGGGGATGTTTTTTGTGGTGGCGGAAATGGCGGAGGATAATCCGTTGAATGTGGAGGCTGATAGGGTTCCCCTTGTCCTCACCTTCCACTCTATCGAGGTTCTGGGAGGGAGGGGATGGGGTGAGAGCAGAAGTGCGGGAAATGGAACGGACACCGGTCGAGGGCTCTGTCAACCACGGTTGAGGAAAAAGGAAGACAAATCAGAAGCACTGGTGTGGAAGGTGGCATCATCAGAACAGATGCAACAGAGATAGAGAAACTGGGAGAATGGACTAGAGTCCTTGCAGGAAGCAGGGTGGGAGGAAGCGCAATCACTGCAGTAGCTGCAGTGTTGGCTGTAGCCAGACAGTGTCCCTGGCCAGAATTCTAAATCTTTAGTCCAGCGAGAGCTTCATATGCACATTATAAACATGCACAGAGCTCCTCTCTCTCTGGTTATAATTTAAATGTTTAGATAGAGAAGAGCATCTGCATTGCCGCACATTTCAATTCATCGCAGAACCGCTGCACAGTTTTTGCCTCCCATTTGTTACCGCACTAGCGTTATGCTGCATGCATTGTTAATCCAATGTGGTGAGATGACCTCTTCAAGCAGTCCCACACCATTTTCATTCTTCGATGTGTTGACAGGATTGATGCTGAGAGGCTGTTACCCCTGGCTGGAGAGTCTAGAACGAAGGGTCATATTCTCAGGATAAGAGGTCGGCCATTTAGGACTGAGATATTTCTTCACTCAGAGGGTTGTGAATCTTTGGAATTCTTTACCCCAGAGGGCTGTCGATGCTCATTGAGTATATTCAAGGCTGAGATCAACAGCTTTTTGGACACTAAGGGAACCAAGGGATATGAGGATAGGGCGGGAAAGTGGATTTGAGGTCGAAGATCAGCCATGATCTTATTGAATGGCGGAGCAGGCTCGAGGGGCCGTATGGCCCACTCCTCCTCCTATTTCTTATGTTCTTATTAAAGTCAGATCGAGCCCTATGATTTACACCATTACTTTAACATTGCTGTGGAGTGAAAACCACTTTCCACTAACCCTAATGTTATTACCACTTTGATGGCATTTTGGATTTGTGACCTGTGAATGTGCTAATAACAGCTCTTATGCTTAAACAATACACAGAGACAGATTCCCTCTCTGGTATACATTAAGAAGGAATGAAAACATTAGCCTGTAATGTGCAGTAGTTTGTAACTGCCACATGGTGGTGGGGCTGTGCATTCAGCAAATGTGCTGAAAATCAAGCTATGCCTGTCTACACAGAGTCAGGATCACTGGTTGAAAAGAAGTTCATGAAATCACTTCATCTCACAAGGGGCAGACACATATGTTAAGACGGTGTTCTTAGCCTCATACTCATTAAAGTTGGTAACTGTTCAATGTTATTTGTATTCTTGGCTCACTTGGTATCACTTTATCCTGATTAAAAATGTTATGGGTTCAAGTCCTACTCTAGGACTTGAGCACATCATTCTTTTTTATTATTCGTTCCTGGGATGTTGGCATCGTTGGCATTGCCCATCCCTAAGTGCCCTTGAGAAGGTGGTGGTGAGTCGCCTTCTTGAACCCTGCAGTCCGTGTGGTGAAGGTACTCCCACAGTGCTGTTTGGGATGGAGTCCCAGAATTTTGACCCAGCGACAATGAGGGATCGGCGATATACTTCCAAGTCGGAACGGTGTGTGAGTTGGAGGGGAACTTGCAGGTGATGGTGATCCGATGCGCCTGCTGCCCTTGTCCTTTTCGGTCGCGAGTTTGGAAGGTGCTGCCGAAGAAACTGTGGCAAGTTGCTGCAGTACATCTTGTAGATGGTACACACTGCAGCCACAGTACGCCGGTGGTGGAGGGAGTGAATGTTTAAGGTGGTGGATGGGTGCCAATCACGTGGGCTGCTTTGTCCTGGATGGTGTCGAGCTTCTTGAGTGTTGTTGGAGCTGCACTCATCCAGGCAAGTGGAGAGTGTTCCATCACACTCCTTACTTGTGCCTTGTAGATGGTGGAAAGGCTTTGTGGAGTCAGGAGGTGAGACACTCACCGCAGAATACCCAGCCTCTGACCTGCTCTTATTTATGCGGCTGGTCCAGTTAAGTGTCTGGTCAATGGTGACCCCAAGGATGTTGATGATGGGGGATTCGGCAATGGTAATGTCGTTGAATGTCAAGGGATGGTGGTTAGACTCTCGCTTGTTGGAGATAGTCATTGCCTGACACTTGTGTGGCGCGAATGTTACCTGCCACTTATCAGCCCAAGCCTGAATGTCGTCCAGGTCTTGCTGCATGCGTGTATGGACTGCTTCATTATCTGAGGAGTTGCGAATGACACTGAACACTGTGCAGTCATCAGCGAACATCCCCACTTCTGACCTTATGTAGAAGGGAAGGTCATTAATGAAGCAGCTGAAGATTGTTGGGCCTAGGACACTACCTTCAGGAACTCCTGCAATGATGTCCTGGTGCTGAGATGATTGATCTCCAACCACCACAACCATCTTCCTTTGCGTTAGGTATGACTCCAGCCACTGGAGAGTTTTCCCCCCGATTCTCATTGACTTCAGTTTTACGAGGGCTCCATGATGCCACACTTGGTCAAATGCTGCCTTGATGTCTAGGGCAGTCACACTCACACCTCTGGAATTCAGCTCTTTTGTTCATGTTTGGACCAAGGCTGCAATGAGGTCTGGAGCCGAGTGGTCCTGGCAGAACACAAACATTGGTGAGCAGGTTATTGGTGAGTAAGTGTCGCTTGATAGCACTGTCGACGACACCTTCCATCACTTTGCTGATGATTGAAAATAGACTGATGGGGCGGTAAATGGACGGATTGAATTTGTCCTGCTTTTTGTGGACAGGACATACCTGGGCAGTTTTCCACATTGTCGGATAGATGCCAGTGTTGTAGCTGTACTGTAACAGTTTGGTTAGATGCACGGCTAGTTCTGGAGCACAAGTCTTCAGCATGACCGCCGGGATATTATCGGGGCCCATAGACTTTGATGTATCCAATGCGCTCTGCCATTTCTTGATCACGTGGAGTGAATCAAATTGGCCGAAGACTGGCTTCTGTGATGGTGGGGATATCAGGAGGAGGCTGATATGGATCATCCACTCGGCACTTCTGGCTGAAGATGGTTGCAAATGCTTCAGCCTTGTCTTTTGCACTCGTGCTGGGCTCCACCATCATTGAGGATGGGGATATTCATGGAGCCTCTTCCTCCCGTTAGTTGTTTAATGGTCCACCACCATTCACGACTGGATGTTGCAGGATTAATCTGGACCGACACTTCAGGGCAGTACTGAGGGAGTGCTGCGTTGCCAGAAATGGTGTTTTTTGGATGAGCTATCTACTTTCTCAGGTAGATATAAAGATCTCATTGCACTTTTTGAAAGAGAGCAGGGACTTCTCATGGTGTGAGTGGAATATAGAAACAGGAGTAGGCCATTCATCCCCTCTAGCCTGTTCCACCATTTTATTAAATCATGGCGGATCTATACCTCAACTCCATTTACCCACCTTTTCTCCATAGAAGAGCATTAGTTGTCATCTGTGAGCAGGTTATGGACCCAAACTCTGGGCCACAGACTGACACCAGTGCCATTTACGCTATTCTTCTGGAGTTTAGGCAGATTTTCCACTGAAGTTATGGCAGGCGGGTGGGGAAGCCCCATGGAAATTCACCCCCAGTACGAGGACAAAGCAGAGTTTCATGTTTTATGGTGGTTCCAACTTCCCCTAAATTCACTGACAGGAGAAACTTTACCGCCCCCCCCACTGCATTAGTATTACAGCAAGTCTCGTCATCAGAGAAAATGTGAAAATCCAATGGACTAACGGCACGCAAAGAAAACCAGGACAGTCTAAAAATCATATCCGAGGAAGAAAGAAAAGATTGAATATAATAGATAAATTTATCGATCAGAGCATTGTAACGGTCAAAGTCTTGTATGTGACTAATCGATGCCGGTTAACTCACTTTGGTTTGTAGCAATTAGTTCCTATGTGTCTTGGACATGTCATTTGCTCTGAAATTCAGCAATGTAACTGAACACTTGTTCCTGAATTGGAGATTTGATTTCCCATTCCTTTTCCTAATAATTTTCTTCCCTTGCCTCGTCTTCCGGTATCCCTCCCAAATGTATGAGCAGCAGGCTCTTCCCCCTCCAAGACTGATCCTATCCTCACTTGAGGTTTGGAGACAAAGGGCTGGATTTTGTCAATGGGGAGCTTTTGGAGGCGGGACTCCCACTTGTTGGGTTTCAGTCCCGCCGCCATCAACTTCTGGCCAACCCACGCTATTTTTCCTTGATTGACCTTGTTAAGCCTGCCCAGTGGGCTTAGCAGGCCAATTAAGGGAAAGCCAGTTACAGGTGACGTCAGCAAGTGACGTTTCATCTGTCAAGAGTTTTTGACAGATGAAATGTCATCGTTTGACAGCTCGGTGAAGCTGTCAAACACTGACAATCTGTCTTCTAAGTTGTGTCTTTACTCAAGACTCAATTAGAAAGCCTTCCTGACCAGAAAGCAGAAGACTGCAGCTTTTGACAGTTCAGCGGATATTCTGCTTTCTGTGTCGGTGAGCTGAGAGACTCCCGAGACCTGAAGGGAGGAAGCCTGCAGGGGAAAGTAAAAGGTAAGTAAAAATTAAAACACTTTACACACACCTCACACACTTACCTCTGCACACATGCACCCATTACTCACCTGCACACCGGACATCTCGGCCCCTCCGACCCCCGCAGACCGACGGCCCGCCTCGCTGACCCTGGCGAGTTTCAGAGCTGTCGGGAAGCCCACACTTCAGGGCTCAAAATAGGGATTAGCCAAAAAACTGCCCATTAACTACCTGTTAACAGGCAGTTAATTGGCATTAATCTCCTTCCCGCCTCGAGGAGGCGGGACCCGGCGTGGGTCGGCTACCCGCCTCCTGGCAAGATGGCATGGAGGCGGGTTGGGCACCCGCCCTCAAATTCTGCCCTTTTCCCGGCAGTCCCGCCTCCAAACCCGCCTCCCCAGGGCTGGCAAAAATCCAGCCCACACACTTCCAGCAGGCGTCTCTGGTTAGTGGTCAGAAGTGAGGACCAATCTTCCATTCCTACCCTGGAGGCACGGAGGTCAGTTGCCTGTAATGCAACTGCACCCGAGATCAGTTAACTCAGCACAGGCCAGCGATTGAACTTGGGGCCTCTCTGATCTATAGGGCTCTATTATTCATAATGTCACAAATCATGAATTTGTGCTATCATCTCTAATGTGCATTGTAAAACCGCAACTATCTGCTGTAATGGAGGCAACTCCCATCACCACCGATCGATAATGGAAATTCGTAGGTAGTTGAGAGTCCTTAACTCTCCAGTTTACAAATATTTGAAATGGTCCTTATGAACTTCTCGGTGTCATTTTAAACTGAAAGCTTGTTCCTTTTAATGAATTCTGGCAACCTCAACTCTGAGTGGTCAATGCCATGAAGTTTCAACTCTCACTGGCTAATTACATAAAGTCCAAAGCCCCATTGGTCAATGATCCAAAGTCCCAACTCCTGCTGGGCCATCACTGAAAGTCATGAATCCTGCTAGTCAATGGCCAAAAGTCCCAGCTCTCACTGGTCAATGCCTAGAAGTCCTGATTCCCACTGGTCAATGATCTGAAGTCCCAACTTCTACTGGGCCATCACTGAAAGTCATGCCTCCTGCTGGGCAATTCCTCAAAGCCTTGATTCTCACCAGTCAATGACCCAAAGTCCTGGTTCCCGCAAGTCGATGACCTGAAGTCCTGACATCCATCAGAAAATGGCCTGAAGTTCTGACTCCTTCTGGTCAATGCCTCAAATGTTTGGACTTCTACTGATTAATGCCCCAAAACTGTGACTCCTGCTATTCAATGGCCCAAAGTCCAGACATCCACTGGTTAATGAAACCATTACTCTTGCAATTCAATGATCCAATGTCCTGCCTCCGATGGGTCAACCTGAGATCTTGACTCCTGCTGGTTAAGGACCCAAAGCTCCAATATCTGCCAGCCAACTAGCCAAGGTGCCAACTCTCATTGATCAACAAGTCAAAGCTATGACTAATGCTGGTAAATGACCCAAAGTCTCATCTTCCATTTGGCACTGACCTGCTCCTAACTCCCACTGGTCAATGACACCAAGCCGTGACTCCCGCAGATCAACAACCTGATGCCCTGACTCCAAGTAGTCAATGACCCAAAGCCATGACCCCTGCTCGTCAACAACCCAAGTCCCAACTTTTGCTGATCAATTACCCGAAGCTATGATTCCACTGTTCGACCACCAAATATCCCAACTCCCACTGGTAAATGAGCTGAAGCCATGATTCCCATGAAAATACTGGCAGATAATGAAGGGTGCAGATAATCAATGGTCGGACTTTTGTAGATACTAACCGGTTAATGAGTGCATTATAAGTAACCTTTGGACCATCGTAAATACTAACTAATTGATTGATGAACGCTCTAACGCATTGGACCCTAGCTGGCCCTGTCTGAATGTTTAATCAGCGAGTTGTACTCATCAGACCTTTGTGGATAATGACTGATTGACCAGCGTAGTCGTCAGCGGATGCTTTTTAGATACTGACTGATTTGCCAGTGCATTGTTTTGGTGAAATCCTTTCACGCTCATTGACTAAGATGAATTTAAAGTTCCTGTAGGTATCTTTAATAGATGCTATGAATGAATTTTCCTTTCACTCTAGACTCTGTTTCAGTGAATATCCAAATATAAAGATCACAAAGGCACGAACAAATGACACCATCATATCCCCTTCCCCCAATCTTCCTCAGCAATATTGTGTAAGTAACTGCTCTATATTCGTGGATTTGGGTGTTCATGCAATAAAAATAGGCATTAAGCAATGGAGATGAAAAAGATTATTAGCTGCAAAAGTGCTGAGTTTTTCTGTCCCTCTATTATATAAATAGTATGTGGGTAACTGTGCTTATGCTTTCATAACTGAGGTCTCCAATGTTAAAACACATTTCTGTCGCATGCAGTTGGGCCATTACTATGAAACCATAGCAACAAGCTGCTACCTGTCAACTTTCCTCAGTGGGACATTTGTCTATGGAATTTCAGGCCATTCGCACTCTGGCAGCAGCTCAAAAAAAAGACCCCCCCCCCACCGCCCCCCAGCTCCGGCTACAGAAATACATTAGCCACTGACCCGTGAGTGGAGCTTTAGCATATAGTCTGAGTGTACTAACTGCATGGGAGTCATTTTAACCGAACCTCAGGGACGCTGACAGGGTTAGATCTGGCGGAGTTTTACACTCCGCCCGATTTCGTATTATGGAAAGTAAAATCGGTTGGCGTGTAAAATGGGTTTTTGAACCGATCCCGTCAGTCTCCTGCCAGGCGGTTAAATTACAATTACCCACCCCCCCTCCCCTGCCCCACTCCAATACTGATATCCAGACTTGCAGACTGCATGTTTGAGATATCGAGTCTTTGGAAGCAGAATCACACTGTGTGATATTAGCAATAAACATATGAACACATTGCAGGAAATGTTTCAGTTATCTATTTTAATGACTATTAAGCATTAATACTTTTGTTAAAAAAAATAAACAAAGACATTTTATACGAATGCATTTATTACTCATGTTGCAAACACAATTTCAACCCTCTGTTAATCTTTGTAAATCCATGCCCCAACACCGACATACAGTGTTTACCATGGTCTGGGTTTAATTAGATTCCTTTAAAAAAAAATCTTTTCAACTCAATGCAGAAATCAATAAAGGCATCTTTAAAAGTCTCCTTAACTATTTCTCTTGTTATTTTTCAAAGGACAGATCAAGTCTCTCTAACATGCACCCTTGTGCTGTCAGCCCAAGTTGACTCATTAACTTCCCTTATGTAATATAAATGGAACTGCTCTACAAAAACTACATCCCATGTTGGACAGAAGATATTAATGGTGAGACACTGCAAGTAATAATCACTTATCATCTGTGAGGACTGAGGAGGGCAATGTACATACGAAAGGTAAAGAAAATGGATAAAGCATAGATCATATAATGTAACTACAGAATAATACTAATTGTACAAAGGACAAATAAATTATAAGGGGCATTTTCATGCTAATAGTGTAATCTTGTCAGCTGCTACATAATTGGAAAGACTGGAAATAATTCAAGAAGTTTCCTTTAGGGTCCATGCTCTCCATCACACTAAACCTGAATACATTTTCAATGAAGGATGTGTTTGTAACTAACATTTATCAATACCAGGACAGCATGTTATTAACCAGGAATTACAAAACTACACAAGCCCATTCAAAATAGCAAAACGTTACCGAAAACCACCTAACCAACTGTCGAACTGCTGTTAAGCACATTTGCAAGAAGTTCTGAGCAGACACCATTTGCTTAATGTGGGATTAAAAACCTAAAGAAAACACAAGAAAACAATTTACTTTTCACAAACCATTTGCTCCACGAGATCTGTCTATCTGTGTTCATTCATTAATTCTATCCAGATGGATTCAGAAAATGCAAATGACGCAGAATGATGCTCAGTGGGGCACAAAAAAAGTCGAAACAGTTTAAGCAATCTTCCTTAATTATGACCGTTCTCAGAACCTATTCATATCCTTATTAATGCTCCTCCACCATGCCAGCGCTGTATTCCTATTTAGTTCTCATATCTTTCCACTGTTTGATGAGTCATTCCTTGTATAATTGGCAGTGAACTTTTTCTAAATAACGAGAAATATTGAAAAATATAAACTAAGTTTATTGCACAAATGAAGTTTCTTTTGATTCACTGATTCCTGATCATACAATAATTTTGAGATTGCCTATTCACGTAGATGAGCCCAAATCAACTTTTACAACTTTGGAGATTTTCCTCTTGACGGAACCCTTAAAAAGCCAAACCAATATCTATTGGTGCAGAGATAAACACTGTGTTATCAGAAATATAAAGCCATGGGGGATGGTTAATTCTACTCCGGCAGGGTGAGAAAACAGACGGTGGCAGATGGGCCACCAGTGAGATACGTCCCACCCAATTTTTGTTTGCACTGAAGTTAAGAGCCTGTTTTCTGCGCCCCCCCCCCCCCCCCCCGCCGAAGGTGAATTTCACCCCGTGGAAACTCACAGAACAGAAGCAGGCCGTCCTCTCTGTCAGGGCTCTTTGTTAGAGTAATCCGAAACTAATCTCACTGCCCTGCTCACTCTCCAGAGATTTGTACCTTCCTCTGCTTTTTGGTATTGTCAAAAGTAGTCTCTTTCATAAGAACATAAGGAATAGGAGCAGGAGTGGGCCATTCGGCCCCTCGAGCCTGCTCCGCCATTCAATAAGATCATGGCTGATCTGGTCTTGGACTCTACTCCACTTTCCTGCCCGCTCCCCATAACCCTCGACTCCCTTATCGTTCAAAAATCTGTCTATCTCCACCTTGAATATATTCAATGACTCCGCCTCCACAGCTCTCAGGGTAGAGAATTCCAAAGATTCACGACCCTCTGAGAGAAGAAATTCCTCCTCATCTCCGTTTTCAATGGGCGACCCCTTATTCTGAAACTAACGTACATTAGTATAATGGAAAAAATGTCCTTTAAAAGATGAAAGGAATGATAAGCGAACTTGCCGAGGGTAAGGTCAGCATTGCGTCTTAATGCTTATTCTAGTGGGTTTTGACAAAAGAGGCGAGGTAAACTGAGCAGGCATTGTTAATTTAGTTTCAAGATAATTAATACCGATACGATTTTCTCATCCACCCACCCCCCCCTCCCTTACGCTGTGCAAACAGGCTTCTGTGCCTGTTTGCACTAGCTGTAAAAATTTCCAGCGTAATTAATGCAATTAGCCCAACTTTTCGCCAGCACATTGATTTCAGTGGGTAGGTGGAGAGTGCATAAGAACATAAGACGTAGGAGCAGGAGTAGGTCATCTGGCCCCTCGAGCCTGCCCCGCCATTCAATAAGATTATGGCTGATCTGATCTTGGCCTCAACTCCACTTCCCTGCCCGCTCCCCATAACCCTCGACTCCCTTACCATTCAAAAATCTGTCTATCTCCACCTTAAATATATTCAATGACTCCGCCTCCACAGCTCTCTGGGGAAGAGAATGCCAAAGATTCACGACCCTCTGAGAAGAAAAAATTCCTCCTCATTTCCAATTTAAATGGGTGTCCCCTTATTCTGAAATTATGCCCCCTAGTTCTAGATTTCCCCACGAGGGGAAACATCCTCTCTGCATCTACCCTGTCAAGCCCCCTCAGCATCTTATATATTTCAATAAGATCCCCTCTCATTCTTCTAAACTCCAGTGAGTATAAGCCCAACCTGCTCAACCTTTCTTCATAAGACAACCCCTTCATCTCAGGAATTAACCTCGTGAACCTTCTCTGAACTGCCTCAAAAGCAAGTATATCCCTCCTTAAATAAGGAGACAAAAATTGTACGCAGTACTCCAGGTGTGGTCTCACCAACACCCTGTACAGTTGTAGTAAGACTTCCCTACTTTCCCCAATCACCACATTGTTGAAATGCCAGAGAAATAATCACATTCAGGCACGACTGGGACCCTGGGCTGCCAAGGTGATAGCTTGACCTGTGGTAGACCTTCCCAGATTCATGCAGAAAAAGGTGTCAATTTTCTTTTCTTATCTTAATATTGTGCATCAGTGTTCACTTTAGCTCTATATGGGTGGTATTGCAGCAGTAGAACTGCTCCCAAAATAATGACTAGCTTCATTATGTCGCATTAGCCTTTGATTCAGCAGCAGAGTGTGTGAACTAAGAACTTAAAAGCCAACTGGCCAAGAGTGCCTTGAATTTCCCAGGACCTGCCATGAGTCTATCTGACTAAAGTCAATGTCAGAAGGGAAAAGGTGGATCTACTGAGAAGATCATTGATGAGAGGTTGTGAAAATCCACAAAATCATTCTTTTATTGTGCCATTTCCATCATCTTAGGATGGGAATACAGACATTGCTGCTGTGTAGATAAATATATTGCATTTCATGTTTTGTGTTGGGCATAACTATTCTGACGAAGGGTCCTCGACCCAAAATGTTGACTCTGTTTCTCTCTCCTCGATGCTGCCTGACCTGCTGAGTGTTTCCAGCACTTTCTGTTGTTATTTCAGATTTCCAGCATCCACTGTATTTTGCTATTGTATAACTATTCCATTGCCTGGAGTATAATTCTGCTCCATGACTTGTGATAGATGCAATCAGCTAGGTTTTTCAGACAGGAGCTGGAGCAGATGGCTGAGGAAAGTGATGCAAAGTGTGCCAGCACAAAATAATTGGAGCTGTTTGAAAAGACTGTTGTGTAGCTTGCTTTGACAAGAAAAAGACACATTTGTCTAAAGTTGTTCCATTAACTACCAATTTAAAACTCACCCCCTATGTAAAGGGAGTCTAAAGGTTTGCTAAGGTTACCCGATACTCTTTTGCAAAGGACATTGCCCTTGGCAACAAGTTTTAGAGGGATGTTCTGACTTAAGGTGATTTTTAGGTCTTCCGCCCACCCAGCGAACATGGCACAGTAGCTCCCCAAAAATAGTGGGAATGACTTACTGCCCATTTCTGCTGTGACTGTGGATGCCATCCTCCCTCGGGCAGTCCGATGGCCTGCCTGAGTGGGCAGGAGGCCATTTTAACATGCAAATCAGGGTCCTATGATATACAAAGGACGTCATTTGCCATTTTAGGACAGTACTGGGCGGAGTGTGGACCGCACAAATTCCGGCCAGTATCAGCTGGCAGTCCAACCAAAGAAGTTCCCAAAGGAAAATGTTATTCTATTTTGTGGGGGCAGGAAGAGTAAGGGTGCTCCTCCAGGCTCTGAAAAATCCAACCTGGGCCACTGCTGCTCCAGGACCCCCCCACCCACCTCCTGGGATCTGGCCCCTTTCCTCCCATAGACCTACCTCCTTCTGTCGGTGAGGCTTATGAATATTGTGGTGCCTTATGGCCAGCTGGCTGCCCAGAGTGTTCATTTTCTACCCACAGCCTGACAATCGGGGCGGTTAGTGGGCACATTCTGCCAACTGGCCACCCAAAATCCGCACCAAGGGAAAATCTATTCCACAGTTTTCAAAACAGATACAGACTTTTGGATTGGTTCAGTTTGTAGTTTACTGACAATTCTTTGTCGGATTGGAAGAGCTGGCTATACAGATCACAGGAAGTGTCCAGCCCACTTCCGGATATCTAAAAAGGAAGGAGCATTTTCCAGAAAGGGCAGCTGAGCAGGTTCTCTCCTAAGGGGTCATTTGTACCTCCTCTCATAAGAAACAGCAAGTTGAAGAATCCTCTCAGGTTTAGCAGCTACCTCCAGAGTCCTCAAGAAAAGGAATTTACAATAGTTTAGAATTACAGGTATACTAGAGCAATCCTATACAGATCCTGCCAAACACAAAAATTAGCTGACTGCTTAAGAGTGGCTATCTGAATATTAAGCTACCATTCCAATGAGTTTAGATGATAATTCGATGTTAAACTTCTCACTGTATTATATCATTATTAGATTATTCATTTGTTAAATAAATTCACTTCATGTTTTATACTTGAAGCCAGGTCTATTGTGAGTCTCTATTTGTTTATGAACATTGAATGGCAATCTAATGGCAGTACTGGCTCCTGGTCTTCCAGCACCTCTAATTTAATATTCTCATCTTCATGTTCGAATCCCTTCATGGCCACGCCCTTCCCTATCTCTGTAGCCTCTCCCAGTTCTATAATCCTCCGAAAACTCTGCATTCCTCCAACTCTGGCCTATTGTGAATCCCCACTCACTTCATCCCATCACTGTGGCTCTGCTTGCAGCCATTAGCTCCACACAGATGCGGCTGGACCTGCTGTAATTTCCAGCAAAAAAAATGTTTTTTGTCTGTTTTTTTGTTTTTCATACAGACCCCAGCATCTGCAACATTTGACCCCTTGTGACCCCACCTCATTGCTCTTTGATGTAATGTTTTCCTGACTGACCTGTTTGGACACCATTTACACCTTTGATTGCTGTGATTATCTCTCTGCCGAGGTGTGATAAATGGCAGTTAGAAAGATTACCTGTAAACATCTGACATTATTCTCTGACTATATAAGCTGTGTTTTTATGCATCTCTCCACTTCACCTGATGAAGGAGCAGCGCTCCGAAAGCTTGTGATTTCAAATAAAGCTGTTGGACTATAACCTGGTGTTGTGTGATTTCTTACATTTGTCCACCCCAGTCCAACACCGGCATCTCCACACCACTCCTAAACTCTGGAATACCCTCCGTAACCCCCTCCACCTGTCACTCTTTCCTCATTTAAGACCTTTCTTGAAACCTACCCCTTTGATGAAGCATTTAGTCACCCCTCTTAATATCTCCTTCTTTGGCTTGGTGGCAATTTTTATTGGATTACATTTTTGTGAAGCACCTGGAGATGTTTTTTTCTATGTTAAATGCACTATATAAATGCAAGTTGTTGTTGTTATATAAGATAGACCAGTTCCGAACATTACCAAACAGAGTTTGCTGTTAAACCAAGGTGTGTAATCAGTTCTTTTTTATGCAAAGATCAACATTCTTGTGGGCTTCAGGAGTTGAAACTCACCCATGAAAGTCATCTGAAACACAAGAGCCAAAATAATCTAGGATCAAAAAGGTTTAAAAAGACACAAAAAACATGACACTTGTTTCCTATGAATACCATTGGTACGTACGGCAGTTTTATGTCTATGCTTATTATGTGAAAGAGCTTGTACCCATCAAGCTGAATGGTATTGGGGTTGGTGGACTAGAGGTGTTTAACTCTGGTCACCCAGTGATAGCATCAAACAGCCCATACTGGGTAACTTTGGAGTTCCAATACATTGTCACATGTGAGAAAGGCAGTGATAATCCAAAGCCATGAAAGGGGAATGATTTTTCCTTAGCCCCGAGGTTCAAAGTTGAATGTTTTCCTTTCATTGTTTCCAGGCTGTATTTATAGCACACATTCGCGTAGTACAACAATAAATTACAACATTTTATAATTAATGATCCTGATCATGGTAATGACCCTACTTGCCCTGAATTCATTTGCTAGTATTACTTCTGGTTTGTAAATTAAACAACCGTCATTCATCTGGCCACGTGCGTAGTATAAATAGTAAATGTTACCAATAGTCTATTCCAATATAAACTGAATATGAAGCCCAGACCAAAGAAGTCCTTCTGATCACTGCAGTAAATGAGCACAAGAGTGCAGTGAGAGCCGAAATGAATGGCGTTACCTTTCAAGTACATGAAAGCGGTGCATCGACCAGTCTGTGTAAACAGCAAGCTAGGAGTTCTCAACATGTTGCTATAAATAGCTGCGATAAAGAGAGAATCTGCGGAGGCTGGATGTATGAAAGAAAAAAACAGAAAATGTGCAATCACCTTCTGAAAGAGGAAGGCAGGCTAATGTTTCGGGTAAGATTCTTCAGCAGTTGATTAGTTCTGACCGGTCTTTTCTGTTTCAGGCACTGATTGACATATTATCACCAATTTAGGTATTTATACAATCTAATCCATGATATCATCGCTGCCGACTCCACATCAACAGGCAAAAAGACATCACATATCACCATCCGTCAACAGGCCAACACTGACCTATCACCGCCAATCATACTTTCCGTCTTCAGACGCTGCAGAGATACCTGTACGTTGAGATTCCTCCAAGATGGTGCGCGCTGGCGACGTATTTTTTCCGCCAGCTGCGTGGCCTCAATTATGACACGCAGTTCCTGTTTGTGGAGGTGGGTGGCACGCGTGCCAGCCTGCGGGGGCTGCCTGTCTTCTACCAGGAACTGCTATGGGTTTGGAACCGGGTCGCTTCCAGGCGCAGCTCTCCCCCGACAGGAATGGTGGCTGTCCTTCGGGAGCCACTGTTCAGGAATCCGCACCTCCACGTCCGCAGGTTCGGGTGGCTGGCGGAGCACAGAGCTGTGGCTGGCAAGGTGACTCGAGTCGGGGACCTGCTCGATGGCGGAGGAGTGGGCTGGATGGCGCCGGAGGAGTTGGCGAGGCGCATGTCTTGGGTAAATGTCCGGCTCGCGGCCGATGCCATCGAGTCGATAAAGGCGAAAGTGCGCCCCGGCACCACTAGGTGTATTGAGGCGGCTCAGGCGTGTGGGGCGATCCCGTCTGAGCTTTCCCCCGTTCGGACGGAATTCCTTGTCGGCGCCCAGCCCCGACCCCCCCCTCGGGAGCCGGCGCCTCACAACTTGAGCCGTCTCGAGGAAATACCCTCCGTGCCTTTTCATTCCGCACGGAGGGGTTTCCTGTACGGGCTGCTCCTGCACACCTTCCACTTTGCCATCTTCGCCTGCCGTCCGGACACGCCGTGGCGTGCCGTTTTACCTTCCGACGGAGGCGGAGGTCCCCAATGGGGGGCTCTCTATGCGGGAGTCCTCCCTTGTTCTATTGGGGACTTGGCCTGGAGGGTGTTGCACAGAGCAGTCCCGTGCAATAGGTATTTAAGTAGGTTCACGGACTCCCAGACCGCATGTTTGTTCTGCGGTCTGGAGGAGTCCGTGTTTCATATTTATATCGAGTGTGAGAGGTTGCAGCCTCGCTTTCATTATTTGAAGGGGCTGCTCCTCAAGTTTTGGTTGCACTTCAGTCCCACGCTCTTGATCTACGGTCACCCGGTGCGGAGGGGAGCGGGCAGGTCGGAGGACCTCCTCGTGGGTCTGCTCCTGGGCCTGGCGAAGAAGGCCATTAATTGGTCCAGGCAGCGGGCGGTCGAGGGGGTCGTCCGGCCGGATTGCCTTCCTCTCTTCCGTGCCCATGTTCGCGCCCGGGTGGCCCTAGAGCTGGAGCACGCGGTGTCCGCCGGCGCGCTAGATCACTTTCGTGACCGGTGGGCGCCGCGGGGACTGGAGTGCATAATTGGGCTGGAGAACCAAATTTTAATTTGATTATTAAGGTTTATTTGAAGTTTTATTGGTTTATTACAGTTTTATTGGTTTATTTACAGTTTTAATGGTTTATTTACAGTTTTTATGTGTCTAAATTTATGGTTTTACCAAAAGAGGATCACCGCCAATCATTATACTAACTTGGGACAGGCTGCCCCACAACCCACAGAGGCACGGGCTAACTCGATCTTCTTTCCTAATCTGCAACTGAGACCATCTGTAAGGATGATCATATCATTGGATAATAAACAGGTCAATGTTGTCAGTTCCACAGGCGTGACTTATTCGGTGAGTGGCCTGATCAATATCACACACAACAGAAGTGGCGGTCATTATCTTGTTTCCAGGTCTATGACTGTATTGACTGTGCAAACTAATTGCTTTGATACTATGTTACAAATTGGACTGAGCTATTTGTGTACACCTGCAGAACATCGGAAGGATATATTTTGTTGCGGAGCTGGTGGAAATTCAAACTTACTTTTTGCTGTGGTCGGTGCTTGAAGTGGCTTCACACTGATTTCTAAACCCAGAAGCTCCCAAGTTTTAAGTCCAAGATTTACCGAGCATTTCAACGTTCTTGCTTTAGACTGGCGAGTTCCTTCTCGGCTGAAATTTTAAAAAAAAGGTGAAAGTGGCTGCCGGTTCTCGAGTTAAAACACGTCTGACCGGTCAGGAATCAACACGGGACAGATCATTAGGCGGATACGATAGAGCAGTGAGCCCCTTCATTTCAATGTGCATCCAGGGAAATAGATAATATCTGTGCTGGCCCTTGAACCAGATCTGCTACCAACTGCATACTAGAATTATGTCAAGAGTGAAGAGAGAGAAACTCAAAGTTCAAGTTTCATTGGTCCTCCAACTGAAAGTGGATCAGATGGAAGCATCTAAAACCCCACCAGTATTTGCAAAGTTTGCTGAAGTCCGGAGAAGTCTAGTAACAGTAATTAATTAATTAACAGTAATTGTGCTTTCCTCAACTTTATGGCTGTTCAATGCGCAGCTCCTGGTTTTTAAAAAAATTCGTTTATGGGATGTGGGCGTCACTGGCAAGGCCAGCATTTATTGCCCATCCCTAGTTGCCCTTGAGAAGGTGGTGGTGAGCCGCCGCCTTGAACCGCTGCAGTCCGTGTGGTGAAGGTACTCCCACAGTGCTGTTAGAGAGGGAGTTCCAGGATTTTGACCCAGCGACGATGAAGGATCGGCGATATACTTCTAAGTCAGGATGGTGTGACTTGGAGGGGAACTTGCAGGTGGTGGTGTTCCCACGCGCCTGCTGCCCTTGTCCTTCTAGGTGGTAGAGGTCGCGGGTTTGGGAGGTGCTGCCAAAGAAGCCTTGGCGAGTTGCTGCAGTGCATCTTGTAGATGGTACACTGCAGCCGGTGGTGGAGGGAGTGAATGTTTAAGGTGGTGGATGAGGTGCCAATCAAGCGGGCTGCTTTGTCTTGGATGGTGTCGAGCTTCTTGAGTGTTGTTGGAGCTGCGCTCATCCAGGCAAGTGGTGACTATTCCACCACACTCCTGACTTGTGCCTTGTAGATGGTGGAAAGGGTTTGGGGAGCCAGGAGGTGAGACGCTCGCCACAGAATACCTAGCCTCTGACCTGTTCTTGTAGCCACAGTATGGGCTGGATTTTCATTCAGGTGCGGGTTGGTGTCGTGTAATCTGCATTTCGTGTTATCCACACTAATCTAAATGGATGTGGGAGATTGATGCAATTTTAACTTAATTGTCCAATTGATTTCCAACGTGCGGGAACCCTTGGCAAATGAGTTTCTCCTGACTGAAAGTTGCCTCCGATGACGTCATCATTGCTGCTACATTTAAGGTCTACAGCAAGCCTTGCTTCTTCTGCAGACTGCCAAGCTTTTTGACTGTGGAGTGAGAGGGTCCTGGAGGCACCATGAGCAGCAGGAGACCCAGATCAGCTCCTCGTTTTGATGAGGTGGCCTTGCAGGCTTTAGTAGATGGGGCTGCAGCCAACAGGGAGGTGCTCTTCCCTTCTACAGGGAGGAAGAGGCCTCCCAAGCAGACCCAAAGCAGTGTGGATGCAGGTGGCCGAGGAGGTTTGCTCCTTAGGAGTCACCCGCAGAACTTGGATTCAGTGCCGCAAGAGATTTCATGACCTTCATTGCACTAGAAAAGTGAGTATGAATTTCCCATCACCCTCAATCTGATTCCCATTGCTTTTCCTCACCAGCACTCAGCTTCAGTAATCACTTCCTCCACATCCCACTTAACACTGACATCCATGCACCCTTACCAATTCCCTTTCTCTCTATGGTCACATTCACATAACTATTTGACTATGCAGCCCTCCCTATCACTTTGATGCTTTGCAAACAACTGACAACACACAGAGAGGGCCCTTGGTTTTGTCTCCTTCTAAGTATCAATGCTAAGTATTGATGCTATGGAATCTCTATACTCATTACTTCATTCTCACTTTGTTGCAGCATTGCACAGCTGTCACTCACTACCTCTCGTGAAAGTTGGAGCCGCCTTTGGCACTGCTGCACAGACATGTTGAGGTAGCTGACCCTGTGTCTGTAGACCCTGTTTGGGGCTATCTCCTGCGCCAACTGGCTTCCAAGCGCTGGCCCCTTCTGGCCTGTGCAGCTTCAGGTGAGTGAGCAGCAGCCTGGCACTCCTGTTGCTGCTGCTGCCGTTGGTGCTGCTGTTGTTCCTGGTTCTGCTGGTGCCATGGCTGGTGCTCGAGCTCATGTAATGCCCAGAAGGGAAGGAAATAAATGGCTCCCATGCTTCTGGTATATGCCTCAGTTGAGGAAGTGCTCAGTGAGGGTGGCGAGAGGGGTTTCCCAGGAGGTCACACTGGAGATGGGTGTCAGGCTCCAAACTTCCACAGCTATGGTTATGCCTTGTAAAAGTTTCCCCAGACCTGAGACAACAAAGTCTTGCCACCTGCAAATGATGACTGATCAAATCTCCTCTTTAATGGTTGACCTGCAGCTGATAGTCAGCAACCCCGCCAGGTTTCACCATCGTGTTTCCCACCAGGAAAAGGATTAAATTTGCAAGGGCCTTTCAAAATAGGATTATAGAGGCTATTCAGTGCTTGTTAAGGGCCTTAATGACATATCCTGCCTGTTGGAGGCGGGACGGAGTTGGAACCATTAGACACAACTGAGTTAAAGTTGCTCAGAGTTGGGAACCAGGCGGGGGGAGGGGGGCGATTTTTAAGCCCTTGCACGCCTCCAATCACGCCTCCGCGGCCCAATGAAAATCCTGGCCTGTGTGTGGGGCTGGTCCAGTTAAGGTTTTGGTCAACTGGGTGGAGCATATGTGGTGCAAGTGCTGCTCAGTTGATCACCAATTTCCATCGGGGTTCGAAGACTGATGTGAGGACCCCGATTTGCATATGCAGGGGCCCAAACACCTGTTAGTCAGTGGCTTCCAATTTGGCAGGCGCGGCACTTTTGAGAGAGATCAGAACCCGAGATTCAAATGAAATTCGTCCTTTCAACCTCAGTTTTTCGAAAGGGTAGTAAAATGCGTGAAACGATGTTGATTTCTTCCCCATTGTTTCCCCAGGTCCCTCTCGGGCCTCAATTATACCTTCGATCCTACCATATGCTGTGCTGCATTCTCTTGTTTAGTTAAACCTCATTTTAGAAATGTTCTTAGACATGAGCTCTAATATTTCTGTATCTGCAGCAGAAAATCCAATACGAAAGTTACAGCAGCAAGCAATCATCTGTAAGGTGAAAATGGGTTTCCTCTCTTCATATTGCACTGGGACTCAACAGGCACCCACTCTATTAAAATGTCCTTGTTTGTATTTTACAGATGGAAAATCGTAGAAACTTCAGGATTTCTCTCACATCTGAGCCCCAGTTTGCTCTGATGTTATTAAGAAACCTGGCAAAAAAAACAGGGAGGAGATGAGTAGGAAGAGGGGTTTATTTTACGCAGCGAGTTATGATGATCTGGAATGCACTGCCTGAAACAGATTCAATAGCAGATGAATTGGCTGAGCGGCAGGAGACAGAGAGTGGGGATAATTGGCAGGTACTCTAATTGCAGGATGTGACTAGTGGTGTCTGGCAAGGATCTGTGCTGGAGCCTCAATTATTCACTGTATTTATCAACAAGTTAGATGATGGGATAGAAAGCCACATATCCGAGTTTGCCGAGGACACAAAGATAGGCGGCATTGTAAGCAGTTTAGATGGAAGCATAAAATTACAAAGAGCTATTTGTAGGTTAAGCGAATGGGCAAAACTGTGGCAAATGGATTTCAATGTTGGCAAATGTGAGGTCATCCACTTTCATCCTTTAAAAGGATAAAACAGAGTACTATCTAAATTGTGAAAAGCTAGAAACAGACAGAGATTTGGGGGTCCAGGTACATAGATCATTAAAATGTCATGGACAGGTACAGAAAATAATCTAAAAGGCAAATGGAATGCTGGCCTTTATATCTGGAGGACTAGAGTACAAGGGGGTAGAAGTTATGCTGCAGCTATACAAAGCCCTGGTTAGACCACAGCATAAAAATGTGAAGTGATACATTTTGGTAGGAAGCAGGGGGAGAGGCAATATAAATTAAAGGGTACAAAAGCAAAGAAGTTATGATGATGAACCTTTTATAAAACACTGGTTCGGCCTCAACTGGAGTATTGTGTGCAATTCTGGGCACCACACTAGGAAGGATGTGAAGGCCTTAGCGAGGGTGCAGAAAAGATTTACAAGAATGGTTCCAGGGATGAGGGACTCCAGTTACGTGGACAGACTGGAGAAGCTGGGGTTGTTCTCCTTAGAGCAGAGAAGGTTGAGAGGAGATTTGATCGAGGTGTTCAAAATCATGAGGGGTCAAGACAGAGTTGATAGAGAGAAAATGTTTCCATTGGCGGAAGGGTCGAGAAGCAGGGGACACAGATTTAAGGTGATTGGCAAAAGAACCAAAGGCAAGACAAGGAAAAACTTTTTATGCAGCGAGTGGTTACGATCTGGAATGCACTGCCTGAGAGGGTGGTGGAGGCAGACTCAATCGTGGCTTTCAAAAGGGAATTGGATAAGTACCTGAAGGAAGAAATTTTGCAGGGCTACGAGGAAAGGGCGGGGGAGTGGGACTAGCTGAGGTGCTCTTGCAGAGAACCGGCAATAGGCTCAACGGGCCAAATGGCCTCCTCCTGTGTTGTAAGAATCTAGGATATGCTTGTGGCAACCTCAGGCAGAATATTAGGACCCGAGGAAAATCTGGGCTCCTCTGTTCTCTCCAAATATTTCAGCTCTATGGGAAACGTGCACCTGGAACTTCTTTTGGCGGTTCTCCTGATCGCCTATTATAACTTTGGTGGAAGATCGGCAGAAACTTCGAAGAAACAGACGATCGAGAGAACCCCTGCGGAAAATATAGCTCCTAGTAACGCTTTCATAGATACATAGCATCATAGAAACTTACAGCACATTTGGGCAGGAGAAGACCATTGGCCCATTCAACATCCCCTTCCTTCCCAATCTTCCATCACTTTTCCTTTTCCTAACAGGAATTCATCCAGTCCTTTTTTTAGTAATCTGCCATGGTTTAAATTACATTTCACTAACTTATTTTTCTGTCCTCTTATCCTACCCTGTTGAAATCAAAAAAGCCCTGCACACCAACTCCTACCATTTCATCCACTTTACTGTTTTACACAATAAACCAAAACCAATGTTGATCATTACACATCTTTGCACTTTTTAAAAATAGGGCCCTTATGAAGAATTCAGAGCGCAGAGTTCCAAGTGCTGAGCTTGATATGCCAAGATAATCATCTGGGAACAGTCCTAATCCTGCCTACAATCTGCAGATTTCCTCTTGATAAGATGTTCACTCTTGATTAAACAGTCCTATTTCCGATACCATAAGTGATGAAGCCTACGCCTGTAGAATGCTCAATAAGGAAAGTACTTTACTAAAGGTACATTCATAGGAATCAGATGCTTTAAAAACTAAACTTGTGGCTCTAATCTCCAAACTTTTGTCTTTAAACTCTCAGGACCACCTAATGCCTTCAAAGAAAGAGAAAATGCTTTATAAATAGATGCTGGTATCTTCAATGTTATCAGGTTAAGTACTTTCGTTCTCCTTTACATCAAAAAGCAAACCTTCTCTAAGAGACACTTGTAATCCTACTTACATTTGCAAAGCCTTTTTAAATAAAAAATCTCCCACTCAATTATCCTATTTGAGCTATTGTGATAAGACTACCATAGAGATCATCCAGAATGAACTAAAAATATGCTCTCTGCATGGACTTGAATTACAGTTAGAAAAAGCCCCGATGAGGCTAGGATTAAGCTAGAAATGTTACAGAATATATATAGGTAGGGTTGTGACTGAAGTGAGATATGAGAAGCAATTTTCAACTAGAGTGGGCATTGGGGAGGGAGGGTGGAAAGGGAATGGTTTGAGCAAGAGGCCCAAACTATTTTTATATCTTGGGTGAGCTGGTAGCGCCCATGGGCAAATTGCCACTCGGGGGAGGCGGGAGGGACAGTGGTGAAATTGGTGGCTCCGCTGTGAAGCTTAGCCAGAAGTCAGGTCCTGAAGGTGCAAGGGGATGTAAAAAGCTTTTGGGGCCTCTTTCTGAGTAGCCTCCAGCGGTCCAACCCTGATTTTCACCACTCCACCATTGGTGGCCATGCCTTCAGCTGCCTAGGCCCTAAGCTCTACAATTCCCTCCCTAAACCTCTCCACCTCTTTTTCCTCTTTTAGGTCGCTTCATAAAACCTACCTTTTCGATGAAGCTTTCGGTCACCTGTCCTAATAGCTCTTTATGTGGCTCGGTGTAAAATTCTGATAACACTCGTGAAGTGCCTTGGGACATTTTTACTATGTTAAAGGCATTATATAAATATCAGTTGTTGCTGCTGTTGTCCCTTTAAGGACCACCAGTTAGGCCGCTCATTGCCTGGGACCAATAGGCGGAGCATGCACAACTCCCCTCTGCCCATTGGTACGTGAATAATGCAGCAGGGTCCAACAATCGGCATGTCGTATTCACTGATATATTGCATGCTGCCTTGTAATACAATATTTTCATCTGCAAAGCTGACCCATTGTCACATTTGCCTAAGGTATGATGCCTTTTAAAAGAATGGAATGGATCACAAGGAGAACTGAGCCAGATCTTCACTTTTCCATTGATTTTTTTTTAGGGGAAAATGACTATTTCAGCAGGGCTTATGGTGGTGAAGCCTACAGTAAAGGTGGGACCACGCTGGCACACGGGTCAAGTAAAAGTGTACCAAACCTGCAGGAAAATTTGCCTTCAGCAGACCAGAGATTGACTTATCTTCAGATATTTGTTTTTTCCCCTGGCCAGATTCAAATGATTTTGTGCCACCAATTATGAACGGCAGGATCTCACAGTGGCTTGGAGTACTGCGGAACAAATGGACAATTTTACTTACTGTTGCATTGTTCAATAAATAATGAGATCCACAAAACCAAATCGCCTTTAGACAGAGCATAACAAAAGACCGCAATTAAAGACACAAGTCACTATCGCCTCTTCAATCTCCCCGTGTTCTGAGTGCTGTTTATCTTGATCCCAGAGACTTCTTTCTGTACTGACTACTGTCTATTAGATTTTGTTCCTCAAATGCCACACTCTCAGTACCGCGTCCCTTTCTCCCTCATTGGATTTTGTTTTTTTAGCCGTACTTTGGATTACCACAACAACAACTTGCATTTATATAGCGCCTTTTACGTAGTAAAATGTCCCAGGGAGCTTCACAGGAGCATAATCAAATAAAATTTGACACCGAGCCACATAAGGAGATATTAGGAGATTACTAAACTTATTACAGATATTACAACACTTCTCATAGTATTTTCAGTCCAGCGACTCGCAGCAAATGGTGTCTGTTGCTGTGACATTGCGAGTGTCCAGTTTCACAATGTGACTGTGGCTAAGGGCTGAGGCCTTAATGAACACAACTAAAGTATAGCAAAGGATTTTACCATCACAAAAAAAAGGCAAACATCTGACCGCAATGTACCTCACTTCTGACATTTTGCTTTTTTATTAAGTTCACTTACTTAATTTGAAATATGACAACTTCATTAAAAAAAAATCATAAATATGGTACACAATGTGACTGCAAAATAAGCCACCAACTGAATCATCCAGTACAATCCAGTATAACATGTCCTTTGAGGGTAGCATGTTATACAAATGAGTGTGCCACACACAGTTATGTATTTCATATCTTTGTAAATACTACAAAGAGTTATTTTCATTATAATTCACAAAGTGTTAAGAAAATAACGCTTCAAGCAACCCAGCAGGTCAATGGACTATTGTTCATACATTCAAAATGGTTTAATCCCTCTTTTGTAAAACAGCACATTACAGCATATTGAATTACGTTACCAGGTATTTTGTGTGAAGTGAATAAAACTGGTCACTGAGCTGGAAAGTCAACACCGCAATTAGTGACCCATTTCCTCAGACTGCCGAATGAGAACATTATATAGATGTAACCAAGTCTATTTACGCAGGGCTTTTATAGATACTGATGAAGGTAAACACCAGTGACAGGATACAACCATTAGAGGTTAAAGTAGATGGTTCTTTTCATCAATTCTCTTCCCTCCCCTCCTCTCCTCTGCTGAAGACTTTGATTCGTGCTGGGGATTGGTTCCATAGGTGACAGTTTCCCTGTAGTAATGAGTGCTATTTTCAAAGAGCAGCGTTGAGAATATCAGACAGTTCTGTTGCGAGTTTCCCTTGTGAGCATCAATGTACTGACAGCTAAGAGCACAGATTCTTCAGTGTAAGAGGTTTATTTATTTTATTTTCTCTCCTTGCTCAAGTGGCCAGTTTACACTTTTGACGCTATTGGACTACAAGGCGCGTCATAGCCGAGTCTGATCTAGTCCCCATCTAAATAGGTACATTTTCAGCAGGGTTCACTGGACAATGATCAGGAGTCGAACCCTGGCTGAGTTCCCTTTAGCTGAGGCAAATTGTGAGACCTGACCAGCTGTGGTTTAGATCAACTTACTTAGTGCAAACAGGAGATCGAACTTGGGATGTTCAAAGATGCTGTGGGTCAGCTACTAACTTGATAAAGCACTATGGGGTAGAGTTTCCGCTTTGGGCGCAATTGGGAAATTAGCCCAAAACGCGCTTGCAATTACACTGGTTAGGTTACACTTCAAACTTCGACAGCACGGTGGCATAGTGGTTAGCACTCTTGCCTCACAGCGCCAGGGACCCGGGTTCGAATCCGGCCTCGGGCGACTGTCTGTGTGGAGTTTGCACATTCTCCCCGTGTTTGCGTGGGTTTCCTCCGGGTGCTCCGGTTTCCTCCCACAGTCCAAAGATGTGCGGGTTAGGTTGATTGGCTATGATAAATTGACCCTTAGTGTTAGGGGGATTAAATATACGTGGGGTTACGGGGATAGGGTGGGATATGTGTTGATGCAGGGGTTACGGGGATCGGGTGGGATATGTGTCGGTGCAGGCTTGATGGGCCGAAATAGCCTCTATCTGCATTGTGGGGTTTCTGTGTTTCTGTAAAGTTCATTTGCATAATCACAAACATAAAAAAGGGGCCTTTCGCCTGTTTGAGCCCTGCTGTGCAAACTTGAGTTGCCCTGAATGTAGCTGGGGCTGGCTATGTTCAGGAAAACCAGGTCTATGTGCAGCCTAACTAACGGTTCTTACAGAGAAGGTACGTTTAAAAAAAAAACTTATCTAAATGTGGATCCAGGAGGAACAGGGAACCACCTAGACTCTGCTTGCCAACCTGCTCCCCATTTTGTGAAAAGGGATTCACCTATATCCTGATTTTCTGTGGTACAACACATTGCAGCACCAAATGTACTGCCCATAGGATGGTTCTTCTGCCCACAGATGTCCTGGCAGTTCTGTCCACAGAAGGCAAGGAATCAAACCTCTTGAAAAACCTCAGTTGTTACTCCCAGGTAACAGAAAGCCTGCATATGGGTCACACTCGTGCACCATCCACCCCTGATTTTATGCGTGGTCTCTGTAAAATCCTATCAGGCTCCACTGGTGTACAAGTAACACCTTCAAGCTTGTAAGTTCTAAAAACTTGCCCAAAGGTGTGACTTATACACTAGAGCGTTCTGTGAGTATCAGTTGTTTTTCATTGTTCAATTAAAACAGAGTTGAAATCTTTGTTTCGATACAAGTATGAAAGCTCATTAAATCCATCAAACCCAGTCCTGCCACAGACCATCTACAATCGATTTCATCAAGGACTTTACCCCAGAGAGCAAAATTCTGGAAGTAAATACTCCCTGATCTTCAAAGGTAAAAAAGCAGAACTGAAGAATATTCATCCACTTTCACATTTTCACTGTTCAACCCTTGCCTGCTGTCCTCTGGTTAACATCCCCCACTTCCCAAACACACAGTTCACCTTTGTCTTGTCTGCTCATCTATCAAGCTCTCAATTAGTTTAGATGTCAGCTTACCTGGGCAAAGGCAGTGGAGCTCAACATAGGCTGCGCTCAGGGATTGGCGAGCCTGTAACTCTCCTGCCAGGTGACTGCATTTTGAATCAGGCTCGTGCCACGTAGCTGCAAGAGATCTAACATGAGGATGCAGCAGGAACACTCACATCGTTAACCATGGGCTGTTTCATATTCCCACAGCAACATGTATCCTTTAGCAATCACCAGTACATAGGGAAGCTTTTTCTCGCAACTCCAAATGGCTACGAAGTCTTACAAAATACTTGTAACCAGCTGTAATACTGCACCAACAATTTGCACCTGAAGACACATCTCCTGGAGCCCATTCACCATATGTATCCACTGTTAAGAAAAGATAATGTGGATCGGACTATCGTTATCTATGTCCATCAGCAATTAACAATAGCAGTACTATTGCGCACAAGAGCTTCCTGACTGTGATCTCTCGATCTCAGACAGTTGTCAAATATTTGCCAACTGAAAATTGCTGTGTTAACTTAGGTAATGCAGTGTTACCATGGCCAACATGGTTCCTGAAAACCTTCCTCATTTTAGTAAAGTGTTTTTTTTTAAAGATTATTAGCTGAAAAGCATATTTAATTTCAAGCAATACGTTCACAATTTTTGTCTCCATTTAATCACAGAAACTTTCATCCACCTGTTCAGTGCTTTTCTCAAGTAAACTTCAGTGACTTGATTGGAAAGTAACATTCATAATTACAGGCTAATGTGAAAGTATTATTTATGAGGTAAATTCCCAGTATGTTGATTTTGGTAATAATATAGATTATGTTGATGATTACTATGATAGAACCACTGGTTATATTACTTTTCAGCAATAAAGTGCTAACAATTATTCATTAACTTGCAGTGATTGCATCACAATTATAAAGCTGGCTTTCAGTGTCCTGACAAATATATGTCAAGGAGCCAGATGAATCCTTAATTCCCTCCTTTGACTCCTTACTAAGGAATTGTCTGGGGTTTTACCTCCCAGCATAGGTCTAAGGATGAATGATGCCTAACTTGCTGAACTGTCTTGCATTTAACCCAGTGCGGATCAAAGTGATCTTAATTTACTAACCCTCGTTTAGGTTACCCTCAAGCTGATGAGTGGGTGAATTAACTCTTTCCAGTCAAATCGTCAAGAAAAAAGCCAGACCACAGGTCATGGACTAAACACAATTATTGATCACAAATCTCAATTTGAAGTTAAAGTTGGATGCACGAATGCTTAACAGATGTGCATGACTGTAATCAGAGTTATCCAGCAGTTGAGCAGCAAATCATTAATGGACAGAGTTACTTATCAAAATGAGTAGCAAAGGTTGCACAGGCAATTCCATCTAACATTGTAAATCAGTGTTAATGGATGCTGAGCATTAGCTATAGCAGCAACCACCGTCTGAGGATATAAATGAAGAAAGGCTTGCATTTATATAGCGCCTTTCACGACCACCGGACGTTTCCAAGCGCTTTACAGCCAATGAAGTACTTTTTGAAGTGGAGTCGCTGTTGTAATGTGGGAAACGTAGCAGCCAATTTGCGCACAGCAAGCTCCCACAAACAGCAATGTGATAATGACCAGATAATCTGTTTTTTGTTATGTTGGTTGAGGGATAAATATTGGCCAGGACACCGGGGATAACTCCCCTGTGCTCTTCTTCAAAATAGTGCCCTGGGATCTTTTACGTCCACCTGAGAGGACAGACGGGGCCTCGGTTTAACGTCTCATCCAAAAGACGGCACCTCCGACAGTGCAGCACTCCCTCAGCACTGCACTGGAGTGTCAGCCTAGCTTTATGTGCTCAAGTCCCTGGAGTGGAACTTGGACCCACAACCTTCTGACTCAGAGGCGAGTGTGCTACCCACTGAGCCACAGCTGACACAAATTGGTGCGATTACTTGAATTGGATAAATACTTAAAGGGGAAGAATTTGCAGGGCTCTGGGGAATGAGCAGGTGAGTGAGACAAATGGGATAGCACTTTCAAAGAGACAGCACAGGCACGATGGGTCGAATGACCTCCTTCTGAGCTGTGTGATTGTATGACCAGAATTTTGACTTTGAAGAGAGTGCGGGTTGGCGAGTGGGTGGGTAGTAAAAAGCGCTGAAATTGACAGCGCGTCGGGAAGCCAGCTTCAATCCGCCGGCTTCCGGCTTTAATTCGGGTGCGTTAGTCAGCGTGCCAGAGACTCGCTCGGGAGAGGCGGGTGACCTAATTAAAGTAGTTGACAGCTCGTTAAGAGGCTATTAACAGACTTTTTAACCTGATGTTGGAGCTTTTGTTGGCTGTCCATGGGATTCCCGGGCTTGCTGAACCTCCCCAGTGAAAGCATGGTGATTGTGGGAGTTGAAGAATTGATAGCAAAAATAAAAATCACATAAATACTCATACCTGCTTCCTTGCCTAAGGGAAGGGCTCTTGCTGACAACATTTGTGCTGAGAGTTTGCTTTCAGGAGTTTGCAGGTGATTTCTACAACTTCGGAACTTACTCTCACTACATTGGAAGTCACTCTCGTTACATTGGAGGATTGTGTTTCTGATCTCCACTTTACTTGGCATCTATCAGATCAGCATGGGTGCCGCTTATGCTGTTTCACCTTGGACCTCAGATTTCGACCAAGATGAGCCCCAACACCAATAACACCAGCAGCAGCAGCCTTCTCCTCACCAACCTGCTGCTCCACAGGAGAGAGGGGATGAGCACAGGGGTGCACCTCACAGGAGGCGATACCCCCAACACAGGGTATGCAGGCAGAGGATCAGCTTCCTGGACATGACTGAACAGCAGTGCCTCAGGAGACTCAGGCTATCGCATCAGGTCGTGGCAGACATTTGTAGCCTTCTGGAAGACGACCTTTTGCCAAGTGGACTGTCAAAGTCACCACCACTCGCAACTTCTTCAACTCAGGCTTCTTCCAGGGATCTGCAGGATCTCGCAGTCAGCTGCCCACAAGTGCCCACCCAGGTGAACTATGCCATGTTTGACACGTCAGGCACTTATTAAATTTTGCCACTGATGAAGCCAGTCAGACTGAGCAGGTGCCGAAGAGGCTTTGTGGCTCTGGCTGGCTTCCCACAGGTGCAGGGCGTCATCGACTGCCCACATGTGTCCATCAAGGCACCCCCAGATCACCCGGGAGTGTTTGTGCACTGTTAGGGCTTCCACTCCTTTGTGGTTGCATGTGTGTGCCAGATTCCCAGAGAGCTGTCATGACTCATTCATCCTGCGCCAGTCCACCCTCCCTCAGCTCTTCGCACCTCCGACTACACTTACTGACTGGCTGCTCAGAGACAAAGGGTATCCGCTGAAGACGTGGCTGATGACACGCTTGAGGAGGCCAAGCAATCAGGCAGACGAGCGCTATAATCAAAGCCAGATGACAACACGATGTGTCATAGAGCAAGCAATCGGGATGCTGAAGATGTGCTTCAGATGCCTGGACAGATCTGGAGAAGCCCTTCAATATGCACCAGCCAGGGTCTCCAGAATGATCGGCGTATGCTGCGCGCTGCACAACAGAACACAGCAGCGAGGATTGGAGCTGCAGGAGGAGCAAGGCGCAGAGTGCACAGCCTCTTCGGAGGAGGAGGAACCTGAAGTGGGCATGGCACCAACAGCAGCATATATTGCTGCCCGGGGGACCTGGGATGACCTCATGATAGCACAATTTAGTTAAATTGCACCAGTGCACCCATATGGCATCCAGATGCTGAACCAAATCCCCCACTTCACCCCCACCCCCCAAACACCACAAAACAGTCCTAACATGACCAAACCATTCTTGTCACAGACACCCATTGCTCGAAGTTAAGTAATGTCTTACCATTCACTCCAATTGACAAGGCCACTTTCCAGGTAGCAGGCAAAAATGGACAAGACGGGAAAGTGGTGCAAAGAAATAAATTTATGTGGTTCATAACTTCAACAGAAACTTAACCCACTAACATTTTATAACGCACCCAAGTGCATCACCTTTTGCATCTACAGTTGTGCCCTTTTTCTTTTTCTACTACTTCTATGACATGCACCCCCTGTGGCTTCAGCAGAGGTAGAGGCAGGCTGCTCACTTCCCTGCTCTGATTGCTTAGACACTTTTGGCGGACGTCCTCTGGGTTTTTGAGCCTGTGATGGCCCCGCCAAAGACTGCTCCTCCTGCAACTGTGGAGGCAGACTCGGCCATCGGGATCCGAGGCAGCATGTGGGGCTCTGACTGGCGAGGGGGGCAACGGGGGAGAAGTGGGAGCGCTTTGAGCAGAGGCCCATTTCCATGTCCCCTCTCCCCATCATCCCTCTCATGGGCCACCCACACTTCCCTGCTAGCAAGGAGCTGGCGTGCACTTTGCTGCACATCAGTGGGGCGATGAACGGCCATGTCTAGGTTTCTATCCATCCTAGCTATGGCTGCAAGCTGCTGTTCACAGCAAGCATGCACTCGTTCGACTGGCGCATTTGATGCTCCATGCAGGCGGCCATCCTTTCCATGGATGAACACATCGTAGCCATTGCTCGCGACATTCGTGCTGCTCATGTTGGAGATGGACTCCTCCATTCTCCCCACAATCAAGCACATTGCGGCTGGAAAAGCTGCCAGAGCCTCCCGCATTTTTTGCTGCACCTCAATAATTATCCGCTTTGTCGACGGCCCCAGAGGTTCAGCATCTTTGTCCAGCTGAGCACTGCCTGGAGTGTCCTGCGCCCTCCGACAAGGACTCTCCACTGCTATCTCCACCGTCTGCTCTTGGTCACGTAATCTGTGAGACACCAGGTGACAACACTACTCTCTCTCTTACTGGACTCTCCGGCATGTGCGTATCTGCGCTGGTGCTGGGTATGCATGGGTCGTGTGACGGTGCACCCTCAGAGTCTGCAGCTTCCTCTGAGGAGTCGTCTTCCTCTTCTGGCAGGACAGTGGTTGTGGGGGTGGGGGAGAGGCATTTACTGGGCCTGTGTGAGAGTAAAGACATGAATTAGAAGAATATTTTAAGTTACCATTATGCACATAATGATATTTCACTGGCTGACATCAAGTCACCATGAGTGACTGTTGCATGCCAAGTGGCTATTTTAATATTTAATTCTGTCACCAGTTAGCTGGGAGGTTCTCTTCTCTCCATCTCTCACTGCCAGCAGCTCCGCAACTCCTCTGCTGCAGTCAATGGTGTTGTTACTGGAGGGCCACCTCCAGCTCGCTGTCTCTCCCCCATGTTCTGTGCTTTCTTCTCCTGCAAGGAGTGAAACAAGAGACCTTTGAGTGAGAGTCATGGAATGAGTGTAAGGGATGGATGGGTTACATCTGTAGCGGGTGACTATGAGGGAGTGGTGTGACATTGCTGAATGGCCTCCTTCTGTGGCGTTAATTTCTGTGATTGCATTAAGATGCGAGTGTCAGTGGTGGATAGCCAGGTGGGGATATGAGCAAATGCATAGACAGTGAGGGATGGGTGCACCTGCAAAGTAGGTTGGCGCGAGGAGTGATGTGCAGGAGTAGGATTGGGAAGGCAGAGTGAGGGGGTTGTGGTGGTGCGCACATCAGGACGTAGGGCAATGTGGCATTTCACTCACCTTTCCTGCCCTCATGAGGTCATTAAAGCGCTTCCTGCACTGTATCCACAAACTGGGAACCACACTCCTGCTGCTCACTTCTTACACGATCTCTTGCCATGCTCTCTTAGTCTCGGCTGCTGGCCTCTCCCTCCCGTCACCAGGAAGAGGGCCTCCCTGCGGGCCCTGACTCCTTGGAGCAGGATTTCCAGATCTTCAATGTCCGGATTCCCGGCGCCATCCACGGCCCCCCCGCCACCCCACCCCCCGCACCCATCACAGAAATCACAGAAGTCACAGAAACCCCACAGTGCAGATAGAGGCCATTTCGGCCCATCGAGCCTGCACCGACACATATCCCACCCTATCCCCGTAACCCCACGTATTTAATCCCCCTAACACTAAGGGTCAATTTATCATAGCCAATCAACCTAACCCGCACATCTTTGGACTGTGGGAGGAAACCGGAGCACCCGGAGGAAACCCACGCAAACACGGGGAGAATGTGCAAACTCCACACAGACAGTCGCCCGAGGCCGGATTCGAACCCGGGTCCCTGGCGCTGTGAGGCAACAGTGCTAACCACTATGCCACCGTCCTGACGGCAAAGTAAAAATTCAGCCCTACGACTCTAAGTTATTCCTTAGATACCCGACAACTTAGCAGCTTTGAATAGCCAATCTATTAAATAGCTCAAGTCAACATTTGTGATTAATAACATTTTGAACAACTCTTGTTCAAAATAGGGCGTAAGGATAAACCCAGAAACTACAGGCCAGTCAGTTTAACTTCAGTATCACAGAATCACAGAAACCCCACAGTGCAGATAGAGGCCATTTCGGCCCATCGAGCCTGCACCGACACATATCCCACCCGATCCCCGTAACCCCTACACCAACACATATCCCACCCTATCCCTGTAACCCCACGTATTTAATCCCCCTAACACTAAGGGTCAATTTATCATAGCCAATCAACCTAACCCGCACATCTTTGTAGTGGGGAAGCTTTTAGAAACGATAATCAGGGACAAAATTAACAGTCACTTGGACAAGTGTGGATTAATTAAGGAAGACCAGCATGGATACAAAATTGGCTAAGTGACAGGAAACAGAGGGTAGTGGTGAACGGTTGTTTTTCGGACTGGAGGAAGGTACAGTGGTGTTCCCCAGGGGTCGGTACTAGGACCACTGCTTTTCTTGATATATATTAATGACTTGGGTGTACAGGGCACAATTTCAAAATTTGCAGATGACACAAAACTTGGAAGTATAGTGAACAGTGAGGAAGATAGTGATAGACTTCAAGAGGACATAGACAGGCTGGTGGAATGGGTGGACACGTGGCAGATGAAATTTAATGCAGAAAAGTGCGAAGTGATACATTTTGGTCGAAAGAATGAGGAGAGGCAATATAAACTAAAGGGTACAATTCTAAAGGGGGTGCATGAACAGAGAGACCTGGGGGTATATGTGCACAAATCGTTGAAGGTGGCAGGGCAGGTTGAGAAAGCGGTTAAAAAAGCATACAGGATCCTGGGCTTCATAAATAGAGGCATAGAGTACAGAAGCAAGGAAGTTATGATGAACCTTTATAAAACACTGGTTCGACCTCAACTGGAGTATTGTGCAATTCTGGGCACCGTAATTTAGGAAGGATATGAAGTCCTTAGAGAGGGTGCAGAAAAGATTTATGAGAATGGTTCCAGGGATGAAGGACTTCAGTTACGTGGATAGACTGGAGAAGCTGGGGTTGTTCTCCTTAGAGCAGAGAAGGTTGAGAGGAGATTTGATAGAGGTGTTCCAGATTATGATGGGTCTAGACAGAGTAGAGAGAGAGAAACTGTTCCCATTGGCAGAAGGGTCGAGAACCAGAGGACACAGATTTAAGGTGAGTGGCAAATGAACCAAAGGCGACATGAGGAAAAACTTTTTTATGCAGTGAGTGGTTAGGATCTGGAATGCACTGCCTGAAAGGGTGGCGGAGGCAGACTCAATCGTGGTTTTCAAAAGGGAATTGGATAAGTACGTGAAGGAAGAAAATTTGCAGGGTTACGGGGAAAGGGTGGGGGAGTGGAACTAGCTGAAGTGCTCTTGCAGAGAGCTGGCATGGGCTCGACGGGCCGAATGGCCTCCTTCTGTGCAACCATTCTATGATTCAGAGCTTACATGACCTTATCCTCACAAGTGACGTGGTTGAGTCAATCTCCTGATCTCCCTGGGAGGCAGGCGTTAGCTTTTGGAAGTCGATGAACCCCCTTTTGAAACATAGAAACATAGAAGATAGGAGCAGGAGTAGGCCATTCGGCAGCAGTCTTATCCGTTCCACTTGGACCTTTGGTTCTCACTGAACCCACCTTACGCATGAGTGACAATATCTGAGTTGTCTTCCCTCACCTTTCTCTGGTCTCGGACACTTATAAAGTGACACTTTTCTTTGCCTGCTACACCCTCACAAATTACCTCTGTGTTTTACCACTTGTCCTAATGTGCTGTACCTGTAAAGGCACCTTTATGTATCTGGTAGGTAAAGGTTCATGCAGAACAAAGAGCTCAAGTGAATTAATAGAAAGACTTCTAACAAAGACAGACAGCTAGCTCTCTCCAGAGAAAGATTGCTATATGTTGTGTATGTACCTTTAAGAGAAGAACTGATTCTATGCTGCAGTACCGGCAGTGACCACCCCTGTATATAAAGCCATAGCAGGCTTCTGTATTTCAGTCTTAAGTTACCCTCTGTTCCACCTCTCTTCCGCGGCCATGTTCGCGCCCGGGTGGCCCTGGAGATGGAGCACGCGGTGTCCGCCGGTGCGCTTGAGTATTTCCGCGACCGGTGGGCGCCGCGGGGACTGGAGTGCATCATCAACCCGGATAACCAAATTTTAATATGATTTGTTAAGTTTTAGTTGAACTTTTGTTTACAGTCAATTTGTTTTTTTTTTGGTACGAACAAAAAGAGTACCCTCTGTTCCAGCATTTCCTGCCTGTGCAGCTGCCTCAGTCAGCAGGAGGAGAAGGAGCAGACAAACCAGGAGAGTGGAGAGTGTAAAGTGGTGGTCTCCTGACCAGGAAGAGGAGGATATCATTAGACCACCACCACCTCCACCTCCACCTCCACCATCATCACAGCAACTGAGGTGCCTGGAGAGAGAGGACAGAGGAGGAGGAGGAGAAGGGAGGCCAGCAACAACACCAACCAGGGGAGAGGCCTTTCCCATTACTGCCTCCACAAATTGGCCTCCATTCCAGGAGAGAGGGGAGAGAAACAACCAACAACTACCAACTGTTTGGAAGGAGGGAAGAACAACAGCATCTTTCAGGTGGGTGTTATTTGGTGCACTCTCCCAAAGACTTTGTATTTTAGGTGGGGGGAGAAAAGAAGAAAAAAGGGCCGGATCATCAAGGGGTGTGTGTGTGTGTGGCTCTTGTAAAACACTAGGCCACACACACCACTAATTAAGCACCCCCTCCTATTGCCTGGCCTGGGATAGCTGGAGCTGCCTAGGTGATCAGCCCAATTGTACATTGTTAAGACCTGGTGTGGGACTGAGCCTGGGGCATCTCCAGCTTTCCCAGGTGAAGACATCTTCTCCCCCTGCTAGAAGGCCACCTTCAAAGACTTTAATTTTTCATTGGAGAGTGCACCCCTGCTGACACCCACCCACCCACCATCCTGAGTGGCGACCCTGCCTTTGCAGCCTCCCTCCTTCCCACCGCCCCCCCCTCTCTCTTTCTCTGCCTTTCTCTCTGAGGCACCTCATTTCATCTTTAATTATTAATTGCCTATTGAGCAGAGGGGAGAAGGCCCCTCTCCCAATTTCAATCAATAAGGGGGAGAGGTGTGCCTTCAACTTAAACAGCTCCCTCTGCTCAATTGAGGACCAAAAAAAATACCTGAGGCCACATTAACACCTTCAGGCCTGTGACTTGGGGTGAGTGTAGCCCTTTTTTAGAAAACACCCCAGAATGGCGACTGCATCTTCGCCAGTGACGGGGCCAGCCAAGACGTATGCGGGAGTGGCAGCCACAGCCACAGCTGCTCCCACTGCTTCTGCTGCCCCGTCACCATTCAGACTCATAACAAAAAAGCTTGGGGTGAAGAGCTACACTCACCCCACTATGACCATTGAGGCCTGCGTTAAAGCCATGGCTGGGGTTGTCGGCCCCTCAGCCATCGTCGCGGCCTCAAAAATGTATGGGAAGGCTGTGTTCTTCCTGGGTGGTGTCCCTGGCTGTCACCAAGGGGCTCACCGTGGGCGGGACCTTCCTGCCGGTGGATCCCCTCGAGGCAACCGCGCAGAGGGTGGTTATTTCGAACATCCCGCCCTATGTTCCTGGTGAGCTCCTCCTTCCCCATCTACGTCAACTTGGGGAGGTGAGGTCGGGGGTCACACCCATCCCGCTCGGCTTCCGGGAGGCCAGCCTTCGCCACGTCTTCTCCTTCCGGTGCCAGCTGTTCATCCAGCTGGCGCGGGAGTAGGACACTGACGGGGCATTCGTCGTCCACCATGAGGGGACCACCTATCGCGTCTTCTGGACGTCGGACGGTGTGCGGTGCCACGCCTGCAAGGAGGTGGGGCACATCCGGAAAAACTGCCTCGCTTCCAAGGCCGCCGGATCATCTCGTGCAGCCGAGGCTGGCGCCGCCGACGCTCCTCCCCCCCGGATCTGCCCGCGCGTCGGGAACGTCTGATGCGCGGTCGACGTCGGGGGCCGATGCCACCAAGGCCTCCGGCGGGGGGGAGGGAGCGTGTCCGGCCGGAAAGAAGGCGTGGCGGAAAAATAAACACCTTAGAGCAGGTCCCCCCGTGGATAGCCAGCCCTTGCCCCTTGAGCCCCTTACACCCGCGCTCCTCGCGGAGTTAATCGGGGCAGACGCGAGCGGGAGGGGCCTCGTGCCCGAGCCTGTGGCCGCAACCGCCGTAGCGGAAACGCCATTACCTGCGGCCGGGCTCGGGCCCGAGGAGCCCAACAAACCTGCTCCGCCGGAGGGAGCTGAGGAGGAGGCCTCTGCAGTCATGGAGGTCTCCCTCGCTCCCTCCATGCTAAAAAGAAGGCGCGACCCCCTGGAAGAGGAGGAGGACCGGGAGGAGGAAGGTCCCTCCGAGCAGGGGGAGTCGTCGCCCACCGCGGGTACTGCGCACCCCCCCCCCCGCTGTCGTCATCACCAGCGATCGGCAGGGGTCGCCTGTCCCTCGGGAGGCTGAGGCAGATGTGTCTGTCCGACGCGTGCCTCCCGGGGATGGGGACAAGACCCTGCCCATGGGGGGGGTCGCGGAACAACCCGCGGCGGTAATTGAAATTGACCTTCTATCGGTGCCGTTACCCCTCGCCGGGTCGGGCGGCCTGGGGTCTGGGTCGGGCGAGCTCGAGGATAATGTGCTCGCCCAATGCGACCCGGACATCTCTCAGGGGCTGCTCATCCTGGTAGAACTTTTAATTCAAAACCCCCCATCCGCTGGGTCGGAGGTTGGTGGCGGGGAGGAGGATGGCCCCCTGGCTGCGTCTCTGGTGCCGGACATAATGGAGGAGCTGGGAATTGTTCTCTCCCTGGTTTCTCCGGTCGTTCCGGCATCTGAGGCGGAGGGGAGCTCTGAACCGCCGCCGTCTTCTGGCCCAGCACCCCTAGAGGAGCCCAGGGAGAAATCCTCTGCCGCCGATCCTGGGGGTGGGATCCGGGCGGAGGCGGGGCTGGCTGGCGCGGCCGAGCCGTTCCCTTCGCACTGCGCGGTGGATGGGTCGGCCGCTGGTGACGACCCCCTGGAGGAGGATGGGGACTCGGTGATGGGCACGGAGGACGATTCGGACTCCAGCGCCGACGAGCCGATGCATGACCTCGTGCCCCTTGCCGAGTCGCCCCTCATTCCCGTAAGGGAACTCCGGGATTTTATGGCCACGTGCCTGGGTCGGCGCAATAAGGTCCGGCTGGCCCTCGACAGGTGGTCGGAGCTGGCGCTGCTCATCGTATCCGTCCGCGCCGCCGTTAAGATCATGGGCGCGGACGAGGGTGTGAACCCGCTCGAGCTGCGTCAGCTCACAACGTTTCTCACTGGGCTGCTGAGGAAGTGGCGGCTGACCAGCGACTGCACTTCCTCCCCCCGTTAGGTGTAGGTAGAGGTTGCACTATGCTTCTGACATGAAGATAAACATAGCCAGCCTCAACATCAACGGCAGCAGGGAGGCGCGCCGCAGATTCAATAACTTCTCGGTCCTTCGGGACGGGAAGTATGCGGTGTGTTTCCTGCAAGAAACCCACACCGTTCCGGGAGACGAAGCCACGTGGCTCCTGGAGTGGCAAGGAGGGGTCAGCATGAGTCACCTCTCCAACAATTCCAGCGGGGTGGCTATCTTGCTGGCCCCGCATTTTCAGCTGGAGATCTTGGGGGTCAAGGAGCACGTGCCGGGCCGTTTGCTCCAGGTCACTGTTCGCCTGGGGGGCGTGCCGCTCCATCTAGTGAACGTGTACGCCCCCCAGACCGGTACGCAGCAAGTGCGCTTCTTCGAAGAAGTGTCCGCTCTGTTGGGCTCCGTCGACGTGGGCGAGTGCGTCATCCTCGGGGGGGATTTTAACTGCACCCTCGAGGCGAGGGACCGTTCGGGTCCCCCGCGAAGCCCGGCGGCGATGGAGAAGTTGAGGGACCTGGTTGGGTCCTTCGACTTGGTGGACGTCTGGTGAAATCTCCACCCCGACTCCAGCGCCTTCACTGGCATGAGGTCTGGGGGAGGAAGGTCCAGAATCGACCGCCTTTACATTTCCCGGGCGTATGTCTCCTGCGTTCCGGCGGCTTCCATGCGGCCAGTGCCGTGCATGGACCACCACCTGGTGTGGGCGGAGCTCGCTCCGCTGCGCGCGCGGGGTGGGGTCCGCGTACTGGCATTTTAACAACCTGCTGCTGGAGGACGCGCAGTTCCGGGATTCGTTTCGTCTGTTCTGGGCCGACTGGAGAAGGAAGCGGGGGGGCTTCCCCTCCTTGAGGCTATGGTGGGATGTGGCCAAGGCTCACATCCGTCTCTTCTGTCAGGAGTACGCGAAGGGGTCGACCAAGAGGTGGGAGGCCCGGGTCGGGCGGTTGGAGAAGGAGGTGCTCGACCTGGAGTCCCGTCTCGGTCAGGTCGTCGAGGACCCGGCCCTGCGGAAGGTGTACGAAGAGAAGAAGGGCGCGCTGAAGGACCTGCAGCTCGTCGGGTCCCGAGGCGCGTACGTGAGGTCGCGGATCCAGCTCCTGCGGGACCTGGACCGCGGCTCCCCCTTCTTCTACTCGCTGGAAAAAAGACGGGGGGTCCGTAAGCAGCTCTTGGGGCTGCTGGCCGACGACGGATCTCTGGTCTCGGATCCGGAGGGAATCAGCGCGGAGACCCGTGCCTACTACGGGGCTCTGCTCTCTCCGGATCTGTCCAGCAAGGATGCGCGCAGAATTTTGTGGGAGGACCTGCCGAAGGTCAGCCCGGAGGGCGCCGAAAAATTGGACGCTCCGCTAAGCCTGGCGGAGCTGACCGGCGCCCTCCGCCAGCTCTCTAGGGGAAAGTCCCCGGGGCTGGACGGGCTGACCGTGGAGTTCCACAGGGCGTTCTGGGACGTCTTGGGGGGCGACTACGCGCAGGTCCTGGGGGAAAGTTTGGCGACCGGGGAGATGCCCCTCTCTTGGCGCAGGGCGGTCATTGTCCTGCTGCCTAAGAAGGGTGATCTCCGCCTCCTTAAGAACTGGCGCCCGGTCTCCCTCCTCAGCACAGACTATAAAATCTTTGCCAGGGCCATGTCTGCTCGCCTTGGCACCGTGCTGGCCCACATGATCCACCCCGACCAGTCCTACACGGTCCCGGGCCGGACCATCCACGATAACATCCATCTGGTCCGGGACCTGGTCCACCACTCCCAGAGGGCTGGTCTGTCGGTCGCCTTCCTTTCCCTGGATCAGGAGAAGGCGTTCGACAGGGTGGATCACGAGTATCTCTTCGGGACTCTGCGCGCATTTGGGTTCGGGACGCATTTCGTCGCCCGGATCCGACTTCTGTACGCCGCCGCGGAGTGTCTGATTAAAGTTAATGGGTCCTTGACGGCGCCCCTTTGCTTTGGGAGGGGGGTGCGGCAGGGGTGCCCCATGTCCGGTCAGTTATACGCCGTTTGCGTGGAGCCATTCCTGCGCCTCTTGCGGAAGAGGTTGATGGGACTGGCTCTGCAAGGGCCGGGCGTGGAGGTGGTCCTCTCGGCTTACGCCGATGACGTGCTCCTCACGGTCACGGATCCCGCTGACTTGCGGAGGATGCGGGAATGCCAGCAGATTTACTCGGACGCATCCTCCGCCAAGATCAACTGGGAGAAATGTTCCGGACTCCTGGTGGGTCAGTGGCGGGTGGACTCCCTGCCGGAGGAGTTCAGGCCTTTCGCTTGGAGCACCACGCACCTCCTCTATTTGGGAGTCTACCTTAGCCCTGCCGAGGACGCCTGGCCGGCGAACTGGCAAGAGCTGGAGGCCAAAGTCACCGCTCGCCTAGGACGCTGGACAGGACTGCTCCGAGTGTTGTCCTACAGGGGTCGAGCGCTGGTCATAAACCAGCTCGTGGCCGCCATGTTGTGGTACCGGTTGGTCACTTTGATCCCTCCCCCTGCGTTTGTCGCCAAGATGCAGAAGAAGCTCATCGACTTCTTCTGGGACAAAAGGAAGCACTGGGTCTCTGCCGCGGTTCTGTGTCTCCCGCTTAGGGAGGGCGGTCAGGCGCTGGTGTGCCTTCGCACCCAGGCTGCGACTTTCCGTCTTCAGACGCTGCAGAGATACCTGTACGTCGAGAATCCTCCGAGATGGTGTGCGCTGGTGACGTTTTTCTTCCGCCAGCTGCACGGCCTCAATTACGACACGCAGCTCCTGTTCGCGAAAGTGGGTGGCAGGCGTGCCGGCCTGCAGGAGCTGCCTGTCTTCTACCAGGAACTACTATGGATTTGGACCTACGTCGCTTCCAGGCGGAGCTCTTCCGTCAGGCTCTCCTTCGGGAGCCGCTGCTCAGGAATCCGCACCTCCACGAACGCGGTTTCGGGCGGCTGACGGTGGGCAGGGCTGTGCCTGGCAAGGTGACCAGAGTCGGGGACCTGCTCGATGGCGGAGGAGCGGGCTGGATGGCGCCGGAGGAGCTGGCGCGGCGCCTGTCCTGGGCCAACGTCCGGCTCGCGGTCGAAGCCATCGAATCGGTGAAAGCGGCACTGGGCCCTGACTCCACTAGGTGTATCGAGGTGGCTCAAGCATGTGGGGCGATCCCGTCCGAGCTTACCCCCGTTCGGACGGAATTCCTCATCGGCGCCCGGCCCCGAAACTCCCCTCGGGAACCGGCGCTTCACAACTTGAGCCGTCTCGAGGAAATACCCTCCGTGCCTTTTCATTCCGCGCGGAGGGGTTTCCTGTACGGGCTGCTCCTGCACACTCTCCACTTTGCCATCTTCGTCTACCGTCCGGACACGCCTTGGCGTGGTGTCTTGCCGACTGGCGGTGGCGGAGGTCCCCAATGGAGGGCTCTCTACGCGGGAGTCCTCCCTTGTTCCATCAGGGACTTGGCCTGGAGGGTGTTGCACGGTGCGGTCCCGTGCAATAAGGTTTTAAGTAGGTTCATGGACTCCCAGGCCGCCTGCATTTTTTGCAGCCTGGACGAGTCCGTGTTTCACGTTTATACGGAGTGTGAGAGGTTGCATCCCCTCTTTCATTACTTGAAGGGGCTGCTCCTCGATTTTTGGTTGCACTTCAGTCCCACGCTCTTGATCTACGGTCACCCGGTGCGGAGGGGAGTGGACAGGTTGGCGGACCTCCTTGTGGGCCTGCTCCTGGGCCTGGCTAAAAGAGCCATCAATTGGTCCAGGCAGCGGGCGATCGAGGGGGTCGTCCAGCCGGATTGCCTGCCTCTCTTCCGCGGCCATGTTCGCGCCCGGGTGGCCCTGGAGATGGAGCACGCAGTGTCCGCCGGTGCGCTTGAGTATTTCCGCGACCGGTGGGCGCCGCGGGGACTGGAGTGCATCATCAACCCGGATAACCAAATTTTAATATGATTTGTTAAGTTTTAGTTGAACTTTTGTTTACAGTCAATTTGGGTTTTTTTTGCTCTGAACAAAAAGAGTACCCTCTGTTCAGTAAATACCTGTTATTATTGTTCTCCTGCAGTCCGTGTATTATTTATACTCGGACAGTACATTGGCGACGAACAGGTTCGAACTCACCTGCAGTACTGCTTCACCTCACGGGGATCTTTCCCTGAGAAGAAGCTTCTTGGAGGTCGAAGTCAGAACAACGGGCGTCGACCGCGGGCAACTGCCCAAGGATTCATCGAAGTTCGGAGAGTTGCAGGAGAGGCTGTGGAGAGCTGGGCTTGGCTCCCTAGTCAAGGTGTTCCAGCAAATCGTGCTGGTAGCAGGTAGTGCGTTGATCCTTCCGGACTGCGGCGGGCTCGAGCTCGATCGAGCGGCTCTGCAAAGGGGCCGTGCAGCGTTGTCGGGAGGAAAAGAGAGATAGAGAGGGTGGAGCGCACAGGGCGCGGTCGGTGCTCAAGAATCGGGCAGCGTAGCGAAAATAAAACAAGGGGAAAGAAAAGTGAGACGCGCCAAAGCTGCGGGTCGCCGCCATTACCCTGCAGAACGCTAGGACCAGCGTGGCAGCAAGGGGAAGAAGGAAAAGCACGGGAGGCACCATTTTATTCCATTGGGGAAGAAGGAAAAGCGCGGGAGGCGCCATTTTAATCCATTGGCGAAGAAGAAAAAGCGCGGAAGGCGCCATTTTAAATCATCCAAGATGCCGAAAAGTGGCAGTATCACTGCTTTTGACAACGAGGTAGAAGACTGGACCACGTATGTGGAAAGAATTGAAGTGTACTGCAAGGCAAATGAGGTGGCCGATGGAAAGGAGGCGTCGGTATTATTAAATTTGATGGGCGCGAGAACGTACGGCCTATTGCGGAATTTAATTACCCCAGCTAAACCAATGGAGAAAAGTTTTGAAGAGATTGTTAATATCTTACAGGAACACCTAAACCCTACACTGCTGCTGATAGCAGAAAGATTCAAGTTCCATAAAAGAAACCAGCACAAAGATGAGAGCAATGCTGACTATCTTACGGAACTACGCAAGTTATCAAAGCACTGCCAGTTCGGAGCAGGACTGGCAGACACCTTACGGGATAAGTTTGTCTGCGGGCTCCAGAGTGAAGGAACCCAGAAACGACTACTTTCGGAAAAGGACCTGACGCTAGAACAGGCTTTCAGCATGGCAGTATCCTACGAAGCAGCAGCACGGGGAGCTGCGGAAATACAACAGAAACCACAAGAATACAGCGCTAACAAAATGGCGTATGGAGCAGAAAATTGCTATCGCTGCGGCAGAACAACCCATGATCAGAAGGACTGCTGGTTTAAGGACAAAGTATGCAGGCAATGTGGGAAAATGGGACACATAGCAAGAGTCTGCAGGTCGGGAAAGAAAACCAACACTACAAGAACTACTAAGGAAAAGTACAAGAAAGTAAAGAAATTGACAGACAGTAGTTCGGAAGATCAGAAGAGTGATAAAGACTCCGGGAGCAGGAGACTAAGTTGTCTAAAGTTAAACAACGTGATCGTAAAGGAGGACCACCGAACCATTTGGATCACCTCATGATAGCAGGGTCCCCAGTAAAGATGGAATTGGACACAGGATCAGCACTAACTGTCATGAATCGACGAGACTATGAGCGGCTATTCTCACACATACCCTTGAAGGACACGTCCATTGTATTGAAGACATACATGGGGCAAAAAGTCTACCCCAGAGGAAAAATAAGGGTGCCAGTTGAATACAACGGCAAGGAAACACAGAAACTTTATCTATATATACTACCAGATGGAGGACCACCATTATTGGGACGTGAATGGATCCGAAAAATACAATTGGATTGGCATTCCATTCAGGCGCTAACTGTGACTGATAAAAAGGATGACGACGTCACACCTGGTCGACTGTCAAAAATTCTAACTAACGCGAAAGAGGTGTTCCAACAAGGACTTGGGACTCTAAAAGGAGTAACGGCAACGATAAAAATCGAAGATAACGCCAACCCAAAATTTTTTAAGGCCAGACCGGTACCTTACGCGATCCGCCCAGCCGTTGAAGCAGAGCTGGAGAGTCTGGAGCGTTCGGGTGTGCTGTCCAAGGTGGACTGGAGCGAGTGGGCCACACCCATCGTTCCTGTAATGAAGAAATCATTGAGCAGCATGCCTGGGGAACCAAAGAAGGTCCGCATCTGTGGGGACTTCAAGGTGATTGTGAACCCAGTCCTGCACACAGTACAATATCCACTTCCACGGATAGAAGATATTTTTGCCTCACTATCTGGAGGGAAACGCTTTACAAAGATTGATCTGGCCCAAGCGTATCTACAAATGGAGGTGGAAGAAGCATCTAGGAAATACTTCACGATAAACACTCACAAAGGCCTTTACCAGTACAATCGACTGGTATTCGGGGTAGCATCAGCCCCGGCTATTTGGCAGAGGGCGATAGAACAAGTCCTGCAAGGGATCCCGGGGACCCAGTGTTATTTGGACGACATCTTGGTTACGGGCGAAAATGACAGTGAACACCTTGCCAACCTGGAGCAGGTGCTCACTAGATTACAGGAATATGGGCTACGAGCCAACCGCCACAAATGCGAGTTCTTCAGGAGACAAATCTCGTATTGTGGCCACATGATTGATGAGGAAGGGTTGCATAAGTCGCCGGACAAGATTGAGGCTGTAGTCAAGGCTCCAGCACCGGAAAATGTGTCGCAACTGAGGTCGTTCCTCGGGTTGGTGAACTACTACCATAAGTTCTTGCCGAATTTATCTACAATTCTGCACCCACTGAACGCCCTACTGCAAACTGGAGTAACATGGAAATGGAGTGATGAGTGTAAGCGTGCCTTTCAGAAATGTAAATGCCTAATCACTTCAAAAGAAGTATTGGCCCACTACAATCCAACACTACCGATTCGGTTAGCATGTGATGCGTCTCCCTACGGCATCGGAGCAGTGCTGTCACACAAATTCCTTAACGGTTCAGAGAGGCCAATAGCCTTTGCGTCGCGCTCGTTAACCTCAGCCGAGCGTAACTACGCCCAGATTGACAGGGAGGCCCTCAGCCTGGTGTGGGGGGTGAAGAAGTTCAATCACTATCTGCACGGGCAGAAATTCACCCTACTGACTGATCATCAGCCCCTGGTCTCCATTTTTAACCCAAAGAAGGGCGTTCCGGTGATGACGGTGCAACGGCTGCAAAGATGGTCACTTTTTCTAGGGGCACATCAGTACGACATAGAGTACAAGGGTACGAAACAGCATGGAAACGCTGATGGGCTGGCGCGCCTACCGTTGCCTACGGTAGAGGACGCACCTGCAGTGGACCCTGTTGAGATATTCCATGCGACCATAGTCGAATGTCTACCTGTTACAAACTCAAGTATAGAGAAGGAAACCCGAAATGACCCGACACTCTCTCGGGTCTATGATTTGACGGTGAAGGGATGGCCAGCACATGGCGACTCACTGTTGCCAGCATTCTCGCCAAGGAGAGAACAGCTGTCAGTGTGCCGGGGGACCTTGATGTGTGGATCCAGAGTGGTAATTCCACCCAAGTTGAGAGGCAGAGTGCTCAATGAGCTTCATGAGGGTCATCTGGGAGGGGTAAAAATGAAGAGCCTAGCCAGGGCGTTTGTGTGGTGGCCGGGAATCGATAAAGAAATCGAGGATATGACCAAGAGATGCACAGGATGCCAGAAGGTCCAAAACGCTCCACCACAGGCCCCGCTACATCCATGGGAGTGGCCCTCATCTCCATGGCAACGGGTACACATTGGTTTTGCTGGTCCATTTATGGACTCAATGTTCCTAATTGCTGTGGACGCCCATTCGAAATGGCCAGAGGTCATCAAAATGTCCTCCACCACCACAGAGAAAACTATTGCAGTCCTACGGACCATCTTCGCCAGGAATGGCTTGCCAGAACAGATTTGCTCCGACAATGGGCCACAGTTTGTGTCAGAGGATTTCCGGAGGTTTCTGAGGAATAATGGGGTGAAGCATTACACATCTGCCCCATATCATCCAGCCACAAATGGATTGGCTGAGAGGTTTGTTCAGACCTTTAAAAAGGCAATAAAGGCAATGCATAATGATGACATACCACTGCAACACAAGGTGGATAATTTCTTGTTTGCTTACCGGAATGCAACACATGCAGTCACCAACCAAGCTCCAGCCATAATGTTCTTCAACCGAAGGCTAAGATGTCGCCTGGATTTGCTCAAACCAAACATAAGACGAGGTGTTGAGGATAAGCAATTCCAGCACATAAATGAGAAGCCAACCAGGAGCTTCAAGATAGGGCAACCAGTCTTGGCCCGCGACTACCGAACAGAAAAATGGCAGCCAGGAACGATATGCACACAGCAGGGACCACTAATGTACACAGTGGACGTTGGAGAGAGCATCGTGAGATGCCATGCTGACCAGATTCTAGAGTCACAGGAACAAGCCAAACCCATACTACGAGCAGGTGCACCTGGTAATCAACCCGAAGTACAGATTGCGCCTACCTCAGAAGCAGTGGTGTTGGAAGCTGACGAACCAACCAATGACAATGAGCCAGAATCAACTCCGCCGCAAGAACAGGATACTCGAGAAACGCGCTATCCAGTCAGGATCAGGAAGCCTCCTCAAAGACTGAACTTATAAATGATTATTTCAGTTGATGTATATAGTACAGAGAAAATTGTAATTGTAATTAGTTATTATTTAGTTGTTAAATGAATGTTATGTACTGTTTATCTAAAAGGGGAGGAATTGTTGTGTATGTACCTTTAAGAGAAGAACTGATTCTATACTGCAGTACCGGCAGTGACCACCCCTGTATATAAAGCCATAGCAGGCTTCTGTATTTCAGTCTTAAGTTACCGTCTGTTCAGCTGCAAGCACGAGCAGAGGGAGCAGCCAGACTTTGGAGAGTGGATTAAAGTGGTGGTCCCCTGACCAGGAAGAGGAGGAGAACGTTGGACCACCACCACCACCAACTCCACCATCATTACATCAACTGAGGTGCCTGGAGAGAGAGGACAGAGGAGGAGAAGGAGAAAGGAGGCCTACATCAACATCAACCAGGGGAGAGGCCTTTCTATCACTGCCTCCCCAATTTGGCCTCCACTTCAGGAGAGGGAGAGAGGGGAGAGAAACCAACTGCTTGAAAGGAGGGAAGAAAACTTCATCCGGAACATCTACAGGTGGGTGTTATTTGGGGCACTCTCCCAAGACTTTGTATTTTAGGTGGGGGGAGAAAAGAAGAAGCAAGGCCGGATCATCAAGGGGTGTAGTGTGTGTGTGCTCTTGTTAAAAGCTAGGCCACACACACCACTAATTAGCATCCCTTCTATTGCCTGCCCTGGGAGAGCTTGGAGCTGCCCAAGGTGAAGTCCTTAATTTAATTTAATTACATCGTTAAGACCTGTTGCAGGACTAAGCCTGGGCTTCTCCAGCTTTTCCAGGTGAAGACGTCTTCTCCCCCTGCCAGAAGACCACCATCACCAAAGACTTTTTCCATCGGAGAGTGCAACCCTGCCTACACCCACCCACCATCCTGAGTGGCAACACTGCCCTTTGCGGCCTCCCTCCTTCCCACCCCCCCACCTCTCTCTCTCTCTTTGTCTCTCTCTGCCTGTCTTTCTAAGGCACCTTAGTTTCATCTATTTTATTAATTGCCAATTGAGCAGAGGGGCGAGGGCTCCTCTCCCAATTTAAATCAATAAGGAGAGAGGTGTGTCCTCATTTTAATCAGCTCCCTCTGCTCAATTGAGGACAAAAAAATATATATATACACCGAGGCCATTAACACCTTCAGGCCTGTGACTTGGGGTGAGTGTAGCCCTTAAAAAAAGCACCCCAGAATGGCGACTGCATCTTCGCCGGTGGCGGGGCCAGCCGGGACCTATGCGAGAGTGGTAGCCATAGCCACAGCTGCTCCCGCTGTTCCTGCTGCCCCGTCACCTTTTCGATTAATAACAAAAAAGCTTGGGGTGAAGAGCTACACTCACCCCACTATGACCATCGAGGCCTGCGTCAAGGCCATGGCTGGGGTTGTCGGCCCCTCAGCCATCGTCGCGGCCTCGAAAATGTATGGGAAGGCTGTGTTCTTCCTGGGGTCGGAGCGGGCGGTGTCCCTGGCTGTCGCCAAGGGGCTCACCGTGGGCGGGACCTTCCTGCCGGTGGATCCTCTCGAGGCCACCGCGCAGAGGATCATTATTTCCAATGTCCCGCCCTATGTTCCTGGTGAGCTCCTCCTTCCCCATTTGCGACAACTTGGGGAGGTGAGGTCGGGGATCACGCCCATCCCGCTCGGCTTCCGGGAGGCCAGCCTTCGCCACGTCTTCTCCTTCCGGCGCCAGCTGTTTATCCAGCTGGCGCGGGAGGAGGACACTGAAGGGGCGTTCGTCGTCCTCCACGAGGGGACCGCCTACCGCGCCTTTTGGACGTCGGACGGTGTGAGGTGCCATGCCTGCAGGGAGGTGGGGCACATCAGGAGGAACTGCCCTGCCTCCAAGGCCGCCGGATCATCTCGTGCGGCCGAGGCTGGCGCCGCCGCCGCCGCCCTTCCCCCCGGATCTGCCCGCGCGTCAAGTACGTCTGATGCGCGGTTGACGTCGGGGGCCGATGCCACCAAGGCCTCCGGCGGGGGGGAGGGAGCGTGTCCAGCCGGAATGAAGGCGCGGGGAAAAAAGAAGCACCTTAGGGCAGGTCCCCCCGTGGATGGTGAGCCCTTGCCCCTTGAGCCCCTTACACCCGCGCTCCTTGCGGAGTTGATCAGGGCAGATGTGAGCGGGAGGGGCCCCGTGCCCGAGCCTGTGGCCGCAACCGCCGCAGCGGTAATGCCAATACCTGCGGCCGGGCTCGGGCCCGAGGAACCCGACAAACCTGCTCCGCCGGAGGGAGTCGAGGAGGAGGCCTTTGCAGACATGGAGGTCTCCCTCGCTCCCTCCGTGCTAAAAAGAAGGCGCGACCCCCTGGATGAGGAGGAGGACCGGGAGGAGGAAGGTCCCTCCGAGCAGGGGGAGTCGTCGCCCGCCGCGGGTACTGCGCCCCCCCGCCCCCCCAGCGCTGTCGTCATCACCAGCGATCGGCAGGGGTCGCCTGTCCCTCGGGAGGCTGAGGCAGATGTGTCTGTCCAGCACGTGCCTCCCGGGGATGGGGATGAGACCCTGCCCGTGGGGGGGGTTGCGGAACAACCCGCGGCAGTAATTGAAGTTGACCTTTTATCGGTGTCGTTACCCCTCGCCGGGTCGGGCAGCCTGGGGGCTGGGTCGGGCGAGCTCGAGGATAATGAGCTCGCCCAATGCGACCCGGACGTCTCCCAGGGGATGCTCGTCCTGGTAGAGCTTTTAATTCAAAACCCCCCGTCCGCTGGGTCGGAGGTTGGTGGCGGGGAGGAGGATGGCCCCCTGGCTGCGTCTCTGGTGCCGGACGTACTGGAGGAGCTGGAAATTGTTCTCTCCCCGGTTTCTCCGGTCGTTCCGGCGTCTGAGGCGGAGGGGAGCTCTGAACCGCCGCCGTCTTCTGGCCCGGCACCCCTAGAGGAGCCCAGGGAGAAATCCTCTGCCGCCGATCCTGGGGGTGGGATCCGGGCGGAGGCGGGGCTGGCTGGCGCGGCCGAGTCGTTCGCTTCGCACTGCGCGGCGGACGGGTCGGCCGCTGCTGACGACCCCCTGGAGGAGGATGGGGACTCGGTGATGGGCACGGAGGACGATTCGGACTCCAGCGCCGACGTGGCGATGGATGACCTCGTGCCCCTTGCCGAGTCTCCCCTCATTTCCGTAAGGGAACTCCGGGATTTTATGGCCACGTACCTGGGTCAGCGCAATAAGGTCCGGCTGGCCCTCGACAGGTGGTCGGAGCTGGCGCTGCTCATCGATTCCGTCCGCGCCGCCGTTAAGATCTTGGGCGCAGACGAGGGTGTGAACCCGCTCGAGCTGCGTCGGCTCACAACGTTTCTCACTGGGCTGCTGAGGAAGTGGCGGCGGACCAGCGGCTGCGCTTCCTCGCCCCGTTAGGTGTAGGTAGAGGTTGCACTATGCTTCTGACATGAAGATAACCATAGCCAGCCTCAACATCAACGGCAGCAGGGAGGCGCGCCGCAGATTCAATAACTTCTCGGTCCTTCGGGACGGGAAGTATGCGGTGTGCTTCCTGCAAGAAACCCACACCGTTCCGGGAGACGAAGCCACGTGGCTCCTGGAGTGGCAAGGAGGGGTCAGCATGAGTCACCTCTCCAACAATTCCAGCGGGGTGGCTATCTTGCTGGCCCCGCATTTTCAGCCGGAGATCTTGGGGGTCAAGGAGCACGTGCCGGGCCGCTTGCTCCAGGTCACTGTTCGCCTGGGGGGCGTGCCACTCCATCTAGTGAACGTGTACGCCCCTCAGACCAGTGCGCAGCAAGTGCGCTTCTTCGAAGAAGTGTCCGCTCTCTTGGGCTCCATCGACGTGGGCGAGTGCGTCATCCTCGGGGGGGATTTTAACTGCACCCTCGAGGCGAGGGACCGTTCGGGTCCCCCGCGAAGCCCGGCGGCGATGGAGAAGTTGAGGGACCTGGTTGGGTCCTTCGACTTGGTGGACGTCTGGCGAAATCTCCACCCCGACTCCAGCGCCTTCACTAGCGTGAGGTCTGGGGGAGGAAGGTCCAGAATCGACCGCCTCTACATTTCCCGGGCGTACGTCTCCTGCGTTCCGGCAGCTTCCATGCGGCCGGTGCCGTGCACGGACCACCACCTGGTGTGGGCGGAGCTCGCTCCGCTGCACGCGCGGGGGGGGGTCCGTGTACTGGCATTTTAACAACCTGCTGCTGGAGGACGCACGGTTCCGGGATTCGTTTCGTCGATTCTGGGCCGACTGGAGAAGGAAGCAGGGGGGCTTCCCCTCCTTGAGGCTATGGTGGGATGTGGGCAAGGCTCACATCCGTCTCTTCTGTCAGGAGTACGCGAAGGGGTCGACCAAGAGGCGGGAGGCCCGGGTCGGGCGGTTGGAGAAGGAGGTGCTCGACCTGGAGTCCCGTCTCGGTCAGGTCGTCGAGGACCCGACCCTGCGGAAGGTGTACAAAGAGAAGAAGGGCGCGCTGAAGGACCTGCAGCTCGTAGGGTCCCGAGGCGCGTACGTGAGGTCGCGGATCCAGCTCCTGCGGGACCTGGACCGCGGCTCCCCCTTCTTCTACTCGCTGGAAAAAAGACGGGGTGTCCGTAAGCAGCTCTTGGGGCTGCTGGCCGACGACAGATCTCTGGTCTCGGATCCGGAGGGAATCAGCGCGGAGACCCGCGCCTATTACGGGGCTCTGTTCTCTCCGGATCCGTCCAGCGAGAATGCGCGCAGAGTTTTGTGGGAGGACCTGACGAAGGTTGGCCCGGAGGGCGCCGAAAAATTGGACGCTCCGCTAAGTCTGGCGGAGCTGACCGGCGCCCTCCGCCAGCTCTCTAGGGGAAAGTCCCCGGGGCTGGACGGGCTGACCGTGGAGTTCCACAGGGCGTTCTGGGACGTCTTGGGGGGCGACTACGCGCGGGTCCTGGGGGAAAGTTTGGCGACCGGGGAGATGCCCCTCTCTTGGCGCAGGGCGGTCATTGTCCTGCTGCCTAAGAAGGGCGATCTCCGCCTCCTTAAGAACTGGTGCCCGGTCTCTCTCCTCAGCACGGACTATAAAATCTTTGCCAGGGCCATGTCTGCTCGCCTTGGCACCGTGCTGGCCCACATGATCCACCCCGACCAGTCCTACACGGTCCCGGGCCGGACCATCCACGATAACATCCATCTGGTCCGGGACCTGGTCCACCACTCCCAGAGGGCTGGTCTGTCGGTTGCCTTCCTTTCCCTGGATCAGGAGAAGGTGTTCGACAGGGTGGATCACGAGTATCTCTTCGGGACTCTGCGCGCATTCGGGTTCGGGACGCATTTCGTCGCCCAGATCCGACTTCTGTACGCCGCCGCGGAGTGTCTGATTAAAGTTAACGGGTCCTTGACGGCGCCCCTTCGCTTCGGGAGGGGGGTGCGTCAGGGATGCCCCATGTCCGGTCAGTTATATGCCATTTGCGTGGAGCCTTTCCTGCGCCTCTTGCGGAAGAGGTTGACGGGACTGGCTCTGCAAGGGCCGGGCGTGGAGGTGGTCCTCTCGGCTTACGCCGATGACGTGCTCCTCATGGTCACGGATCCCGCTGACTTGCGGAGGATGCGGGAATGCCAGCAGATTTACTCGGACGCATCCTCCGCCAAGATCAACTGGGAGAAATGTTCCGGACTCCTGGTGGGTCAGTGGCGGGTGGACTCCCTGCCGGAGGAGTTCAGGCCTTTCGCCTGGAGCACCACGCACCTCCTCTATTTGGGAGTCTACCTTAGCCCTGCCGAGGACGCTTGGCCGGCGAACTGGCAAGAGCTGGAGGCCAAAGCCACCGCTCGCCTAGGACGCTGGACAGGACTGCTCCGAGTGTTGTCCTACAGGGGTCGAGCGCTGGTCATAAACCAACTGGTGGCCACCATGTTGTGGTACCGGTTGGTCACTTTGATCCCTCCCCCTGCGTTTGTCGCCAAGATTCAGAAGAAGCTCATCGACTTCTTCTGGGACAAAAGGAAGCACTGGGTCTCTGCCGCGGTTCTGTGTCTCCCGCTTAGGGAGGGCGGTCAGGCGCTGGTGTGCCTTCGCACCCAGGCTGCGACTTTCCGTCTTCAGACGCTGCAGAGATACCTGTACGTCGAGAATCCTCCGAGATGGTGTGCGCTGACGACGTTTTTCTTCCGCCAGCTGCATAGCCTCAATTACGACACGCAGCTCCTGTTTGCGAAAGTGGGCAGCAGGCGTGCCGGCCTGCGGGAGCTGCCTGTCTTCTACCAGGAACTACTATGGGTTTGGAACTACGTCGCTTCCAGGCGGAGCTCTCCCCCGTCAGGAGCGGCGGCTCTCCTTCGGGAGCCGCTGCTCAGGAATCCGCACCTCCACGAACACGGGTTCGGGCGGCTGGCGGAGGGTAGGGCTGTGGCTGGCAAGGTGACCAGAGTCGGGGACCTGCTCGATGGCGGAGGAGCGGGCTGGATGGCGCCGGAGGAGCTGGCGCGGCGCCTGTCCTGGGCCAACGTCCGGCTCGCGGTCGAAACCATCGAATCGGTAAAAGCGGCACTGGGCCCCGACTCCACTAGGTGTATCGAGGCGGCTCAAGCACGTGGGGCGATCCCGTCCGAGCTTACCCCCGTTCGGACGGAATTCCTCATCGGCGCCCGGCCCCGAAACTCCCCTTGGGAACCGGCGCCTCACAACTTGAGCCGTCTCGAGGAAATACCCTCCGTGCCTTTTCATTCCGCGCGGAGGGGTTTCCTGTACGGGCTGCTCCTGCACACTCTCCACTTTGCCATCTTCGTCTACCGTCCGGACACGCCTTGGCGTGGCGTTTTGCCGACCGGCGGTAGCGGAGGTCCCCAATGGAGGGCTCTCTATGCGGGAGTCCTCCCTTGTTCCATCGGGGACTTGGCCTGGAGGGTGTTGCACGGAGCGGTCCCGTGCAATAAGGTTTTAAGTAGGTTCACGGACTCCCAGGCCGCCTGCGCTTTTTGCGGCCTGGAGGAGTCCGTGTTTCACGTTTATATGGATTGTGAGAGGTTGCAGCCCCTCTTTCACTACTTGAAGGGGCTGCTCCTCGATTTTTGGTTGCACTTCAGTCCCACGCTCTTGATCTACGGTCACCCGGTGCGGAGGGGAGCGGACAGGTTGGAGGACCTCCTTGTGGGCCTGCTCCTGGGCCTGGCTAAAAGAGCCATCAATTGGTCCAGGCAGCGGGCGGTCGAGGGGGTCGTCCAGCCGGATTGCCTGCATCTCTTCCGCGGCCATGTTCGCGCCCGGGTGGCCCTGGAGATGGAGCACGCGGTGTCCGCCGGTGCGCTTGAGTATTTCCGCGACCGATGGGCACCGCGGGGACTGGAGTGCATCATCAACACAGAAAACCAAATTTTAATTTGATTTGTTAAGCTTTAGTTGAACTTTTGTTTATTTACAGTTGAATTGGGTTTTTTTTTGGGTCCAAATAAAAGAGTACCCTCTGTTCAGTAAATACCTGTCCGTGTATTATTTATACCCGGACACTACACTATAGTCTGTCTATTATGGCTGACTACTGAATGTCTAACACTGATCAATCTGAGGTGTGCAGAACCCTCTATTTTTATATCTTAATTTTAAAGGGAGGACTCCCTACATTCATTTAACCATTCAGGATGCCATTGGTACCAGAAGGTCCCATCCCTCTTCTGCCAATCAAGTTGGTCAGGTATCTACCAAAACTTGCTTTCACAGCCACATCTCTTTCCCTTTTGTCCTTTCCTCCCCTCCCCCCTTTACCTGCCCCTGCACTTGCTTAAAAACCTGTTATATCTCTAACTTTTTCCAGTTCTGATGAAGGGTCATCGACCTGAAACGTTAACTCTGTTTCTTTCTCCACAGATGGTGCCTGACCTGCTGAGTGGTTCCAGCATTCTCTGTTTTTATTTCAGCATTTGGCTTTTGTGTTCTGATAAATGTGGAGTCATTGGCGTATGGCTTTCCCCCCAACAAGACAGACTTTGGGCTGGATTTTGTCAATGGAGGCGACTTGGAGGCAGGACTGCTGCTTGTCGTGTCAATGTCCCGCCTCCATCCTCGCCTGACCATTCAGAGGGATTTTCTCCTGATTGAGCTTGTTAAGCCCGCCCTGCGGGCTCAGCAGGCCAATTAGGGAAGAAGTCACTGACAGAGCACGTCAATGTCAGACGTGCTATCTGTCAAGACTTCTTGAAAGAAGAAATGACAGCATTTGACAGCTCTGTGAAGTTGTCAAACACTGACATTCTCTTGAGTTTGATTCGTTTTTGTGGTGAGGACTGAAAAAACATTGTAAAAAAGTAAATTTCAGATGTCTGATGAATCGGAGGGTCCATCAGCCATTACTTGAAATTGAAAAGGTGGATGTCCGCTCTCCCGATCCAGCATGGCTAAAGGCTACAGAAGTAAAAAAAGGTAAGTGAACACTTTTTAAAACTTATCACTCACCTTGCATACTTACCACTCCACACTTGCACCCATCACTCACCCCTACACCTTACTTGCAGGTGTCTCCGACTGCCGTAGAACTCCTCCACGTCTCCTCCAACCCAGCGGGGTTCTCCGAGGTTGGGAAGCCTTCAGCTGTGAAGGTAAAATGGCACTAATCCCTTTTTCTGCCTAGAGGCAGTTAAAAGGATTAAAAGCCTTTCCCGCCTCCAAGAGACGGGACCCGAAGCTGCACATCCTCCCGCCTCCTGGCAAAAGGGCACGGAGGTGGGATGGGGGCGGGTTTGTCATCCGCCCCCACTTTCTCCGATTTTACGTGCTTGCCCGCCTTCTCGGGGCTTGGAAAATCGAGCCCTTTGTGTCTGATTCTTACAACCCTCCCGCCTCCACCGCCCCCTACTGACCTTGCATTTCTCAAAAGGTTTTTTTCACACAAATGGGAAGAGGTGCTATCTTTATGTTCCATTAGGCCTTCCATCAGAGGCCTGAGCTAGGAATAGTGGTGTCTCATACTAGTAAGAAGTGTCTGTAGTATAAACTCAGACCTTCCTGGTGCAATTAACCTAGAAGTGTTACGGCTTTAGTTAGTTTATGGCCTTTAATTTAGAAGATTTTATGGGCAAATTATCTGGGAATTTCCATGGCCAAAAGCCTTTTTGTTGAATGATCACTAAGTACATTATTATAATTCTCCAAGGGTAAAAATGAACTGTACAATAGGTCATTAGAGTCAGAGTAATTCACAGGATCAGAAGATAGGTTTGAAGGGCCCTCAACCCATTTGATCTCATCCTTCCCGAATACCATACTCCCTCACAACATCCAGCTGTTTCTTAAATGAGCCTTCCTGGCAAATGTTCCAGCTGTTCATTTCCCTCCTTGGAGAGAAATATCTCCTGATGCCTGCCCTTTACAACCCTGAGCCTGAACCTCTGTCTCCTGAACAAAAGCAAAATACTGCAGATGCTGGAAATCTGAAATAAAAGCAGAAAATGCTGGAAATACTCAGCAGGTCAGGCAGCATCCGTGGAGAGAGAAACAGAGTTAACGTTTCAGGTCCATGAGCCTTCATCAGAACTGGAAAAAGCTGGAGATGGAACAGGTTTTGAAGCAAGTGCAGGGGCCAGGGAAAGGGAGGCCCTAGTGTATCTGAAAGCATTGTTCCAAGTTCATTTTCTATTCCCCTTATAGAGAAAAAAAATTAACTCCTAGGGCTTCCACTAATGTTCTTGGTTACTCTGCAATGCTGAACACACTGCTGTTTTTCTCCCCCTCTCCTCCTAGGTTTTATACAGGAAATCTCAAGCAACAGTTCATATGCCTTCACTGTGTCATTTGCTGTGTATATAAATGACTACACTCACGTGGAATTAACCTACATCACATGGAGCTGACAACACTGCCACACAGAGCCCAGAGCCTTCCAGAACTAGATTTTTCTTTCAACTCTAATCGCTACTGGGATTTTCAACATCATTTTAATGCTTCATAAACCATCCCCATCATTAAGTAAACAAGTCATTAACTTTTACCCAAAGCAACCATTTCCCACAACAATTACAGTTGGGAGAAGGTATCCTCTGGGAGTTATTTCCAGTAAAATCATAAACCTTTGCTTTTACAATGCTTTTACCATCTCATTACAAATGACAAGCATAAGAAACCTTCCTGCTATGTTCGCAATCTTATGACCCCATAGTGATCAGAGGAAACCATCCCTCCCCCCATAATTCATGGCTTCTTAAGTGTCTTGGGTTTCAATGAATGAATGTCAGAGCAGAGAGAATTACATATTTTATTAAGTTGGCGAATGTTAAAAAACTAAATATTCGCACTTCATGTTCCAAATAAAAACCAGGCAGTGAAATAAAAACCAGGCAGTGAAATTTAAACCCTTTGCATCTTGAAGAAAACAAACACGAGTAAGTAGTCTGTTTAAAGAACATGGAGAATATTGGCACAGGAATTGCAGAATAAATAATGGCAAATTAACGGCGCCTGCCTTTATTAGTTCATAAAAGAATCCAGCGATCTGTGGCTAAGAGATATGCCATGAGTTCCGATTCTCTACAAATTGCTGGACGATTTGCGCCGCTCTGCCATTAACCTCAACAAAACCGTAACTATTGTAACCTCGCCATGAGCCTCCTCATTGACATTTTTTGCAGGTCATGAAATTGCTGGATTTGGAAAATTAGTGGATTTACACTGTTAATCTCGCCGCAGTCATTTAGGGCTGGTAATTCATGTTGTAAGGACCCTGTTAATAATGTGATTTATGGTCCTGACGTGAAACCCAACCCTGGAGGCTCAGAAAGGAAACAAATCAAGCTGTGGCGTCTCCCTCCCGCAGGTAGTCAATTGTTCCTAGAGGTTTTTAATTTTTTTTAAAATCTGTCTTGGCAGCATTTTTGTGCCAGTCTTGCCATCCACACTCCCGTTAGTGTCGGAAGGCAATAATTTTCAGGATGCAAAGCTGTTTTGACATTCAGCAATGCAAAGGAAATAGATTTCTTTCAAAACATAATTTTGGGATACAATATATGAGTAAGAATGTTTGTACATTTTGCATAACTACCCTGCCATTCACTCATTAATAACTTCTCAAGGACCAATACAAAAATTCTCAAACACAATTGGGTTAAAATGTCCCCTTCTTCTGCTTATTCTTTTTTCCATTTTCTTCTTACTTTTCCTTGCTGTCTTTTTTCTCTCTTGCTCTTAATCCACTCTTTTCCTCTATTTCTCTATCTGTATCTAATTTGACTTTAATTTACTGTATTTCCTTCTCTGTCGTTCACTCTGTTTCTTTCTCTATCCTCAAATTTAATTGGTTAAGGATATAGACCATTAGGCATGATATCCATGAGGTCCAGGATGCCCCATTATCACTGAGCCGTTATCAATTAGCATTTCATAGTCATAGAGTCATAGTCATAACGGCACAGAAGGAGGCCATCCAGCCCATCGAGCCTGTGCCGGCTCTCTGCAGAGCAATCCAGTCAGTCCCATTCCCCCGCTCTATCCCCGTAGCCCTGCAAGTTTATTTCCCTCAAGTGCCTATCCAGTCTCCCCTTGAAAACATTGAGTATGTCCGCTTCCACCACTTCCGTCGGCAGCGAGTTCCAGGTCCTCACCTCTCGCTGCATAAAAAAGTTTCCCCCCTGTATCTCTTGCCCAAAACCTTAAATCTGTGTCCCTTCGTTCTTGTACCATCAACTGGTAGGAACAGCCTTTCCCCGTTTAGCCGATCCAAACCCGTTATAATCTTGTACACATCTATCAAATCACCCCTCAACCTCCTTTGCTCTAATGAAAACAAGGTGTGGAGATGCCGGTGTTGGACTGGGGTGGATAAATGTAAGAAGTCACACAACACCAGGTTATAGTCCAACGGTTTTATTTGAAATCACAAGCTTTCGGAACGCTGCTCCTTTGTCAGGTGAAGTGGAGAGATGAATAAAGACACAGCTTATATAGTCAGAGAATAATGCCAGATGATTACAGGTAATCTTTCTAACTGCCATTTATCACACCTCGGCAGAGAGCTAATCACAGCAATCAAAGGTGTGAATGGTGTCCAAACAGGTTAGTCAGGAAAACATTACATCAAAGAACAATGAGGTGGGGTCACAAGGGGTCAAATGTTGCAGATGCTGGGGTCTGTATGAAAAACAAAAAACAGACAAAAAAACATTTTTTTGCTGGAAATCACAGCAGGTCCGGCCGCATCTGTGTAGAGAGAACAAGCCAACGATGACTCGAGTCTGGATGACCCTACGTCAGGTGGGGTTACATGTAGCGTGACATGAACCCAAGATCCCGGTTGAGGCCGTCCTCATGAGTGCGGAACTGGGCTATCAGTTTCTGCTCTACAATTTTGCGTTGTCGTGTGTCTCGAAGGCCGCCTTGGAGAATGCTTACCCGAAGATCGGAGGCTGAATGTCCTTGACTGCTGAAGTGTTCCCTGACTGGGAGGGAACATTCCTGCCTGGCGATTGTTGCGCGGTGTCCGTTCATCCATTGTCGCAGTGTCTGCATGGTCTCGCCAATGTACCATGCTCCGGGGCATCCTTTCCTGCAACGTATGAGGTAGACAACGTTGGCCGAGTCACATGAGTATGTACCATGTACCTGGTGGGTGGTGTCCTCACGTGTGATGATGGTATCTGTGTTGATGATCTGGCATGTCTTGCAGAGGTTGCCGTGGCAGGGTTGTGTGGTGTCGTGGTCGCTGTTCTCCTGAAAGCTGGGTAATTTGCTGTGAACGATGGTCGCATAGACCTCCTCAGAAGACAAACACGGGACACAACCAACAGAGTACTCTTCGTTGTCCAGTACTTCCCCGGAGCGGAGAAACTATGCCATGTTCTTCGCAGCCTTCAACATGTCATCGATGACAACGAACACCTCGCTAAGGCCATCCCCACGACTCCACTACTCGCCTTCAAACAGCCGCCTAACCTCAAACAGACCATCGTTCGCAGAAAATTACCCAGCTTTCAGGAACCCTGCCACGGCAACCTCTGCAAGACATGCCAGATCATCAACACAGATACCATCATCACACCACCCACCAGGTACATGGTACATACTCATGTGACTCGGCCAACGTTGTCTACCACATACGTTGCAGGAAAGGATGCCTCGCAGCATGGTACATCGGCGAGACCATGCAGACACTGCGACAATGGATGAACGGACACCGCGCAACAATTGCCAGGCAGGAGTGTTCCCTCCCAGTCGGGGAACACTTCAGCAGTCAAGGACATTCAGCCTCCGATCTTCGGGTAAGCATTCTCCAAGGCGGCCTTCGAGACACACGACAACGCAAAATCGTAGCGCAGAAACTGATAGCCAAGTTCCGCACTCATGAGGACGGCCTCAACCGGGATCTTGGGTTCATGTCACGCTATATGTAACCCCACCTGACGTAGGGTCATCCAGACTCGAGTCGTCGTTGGCTTGTTCTCTCTACACAGATGCGGCCGGACCTGCTGTGATTTCCAGCAAAAAAAGTTTTTTTGTCTGTTTTTTGTTTTTCATACAGACCCCAGCATCTGCAACATTTGACCCCTTGTGACCCCACCTCATTGTTCTTTGATGTAATGTTTTCCTGACTAACCTGTTTGGACACCATTCACACCTTTGATTGCTGTGATTAGCTCTCTGCCGAGGTGTGATAAATGGCAGTTAGAAAGATTACCTGTAATCATCTGGCGTTATTCTCTGACTATATAAGCTGTGTCTTTATGCATCTCTCCACTTCACCTGACGAAGGAGCAGCACTCCGAAAGCTTGTGATTTCAAATAAAACTGTTGGACTATAACCTGGTGTTGTGTGACTTCTTACTAATGAAAACAAATCCAGCTTCTCCAACCTGTCCTTGTAGCTAAGAGCCCCCATCCCCAGAACCATTCTGGTAAATCTCCTCTGCACTCTCTCAAGGGCCTTCACATCCTTCCTAAAGTGTGGTGACCAGAACTGGACGCAATACTCTAACTGTGGCCTAACCAGCGTTTTATGAAGGTTCAGCATAACATTTCTAGCAATTTGCAGCGCATGTATAGTGCGATCTGAATGTCCAATTCATGGCGCTCGTCACGAGATGCGCCATTCCAGCAATTTAGGGGCTATTATGAGTGGAATGAAAATAAAATACATAATACAAATAGGCCTAGAAATGGGGCGCCAGTCTCGCCAGGGCGCCAGAAGTACCGCCCCAGAAGGAGTCGCGAGCGCCCGCCGGAAATTCAGTTTGAGTGCCCCAAACGGAAGCGCGGCGCTACTCGAGGCACCCCACATCCATTTTGGGGCGCTGCAACTGAAGTTTGCAGCGCAACGTGCCATAGCGCCACACGCTGCGGCACGACGCGCTGCAGTACTGCAGGCCTTCCTCCCCTCCTTAAAGGGGAGGGGCCTGCTGCAGCGCGTTCTAAGATCGCGAGTGCCGGCAAAAGAGCCCGGCACCGAGGAGAAGTGCCGGGCTCTTGGGAGACAGCCGGCACAACGCGGGGGGAGGGGGGGGCTCAGGAGGCCGGGGACGGCTGCGCGAAGAGGTGCTGGCAGGCGGCCACCAAAAAAAATGGCCGCCCGCACCTCAGGGCCTCTACCGCCGCAGGTAGGCCCCCCTGAACCGGTCGCAAATTGCGACTGGTGTTACAGCAGGGGGCGCTACCAAATTTCGTGATCGGGGCGGTAGCGGGGCGCTGCGCACACCGATGACATCATCGGTGGCAGTGCAGCACTAACGGCTAGCGCCGCCATTAGCGCCCCGCTAAATTTGGCGGGAGGCGTGGCCAGTGGCACTAAACCCACTAAGTGCCCTCTTTGGGTGCTAACTGGTGGCGCAGCCCACTGAATTTCTAGGCCATAATCTTTCACATTGAACATTTCTCTGGGTTGCCTGTGTATGTTTTCAATGTGTTTGATAAGTAAAGGTATTACCTGGTAATTAAGTTCAAAACTATAACTTTAACTTGGTCTAGAATAAAACAATGCAGAAATCAAATTAGTTTCAACATATCTCCACATATCCATAATATATTAGAAGACATGTGCAGAAGCATATTCCCTATAAAAGTTTCACTTACATCATAGAACTTAGAAAAATAGGGGCAGGAGTAGGCCATTCAGCCCTTCGAGCCTGGGGCAGGAGTAGGCCATTCCGCCATTCAGTATGATCATGGCTGATCCTCTATCTCAATACCATATTCCTGCTCTCTCCCCATACCCCTTGATGTCTTTTGTGTCTAGAAATCTATCTATCTCCTTCTTAAATATATTCAGTGCCTCCACAGCAGTAGAGAATTCCACAGGTTCACCACCCTCTGAGTGAAGACATTTCTCATCATCTCAGTCCTAAATGTCCTACCCCGTATCCTGAGACTGTGACCCCTCGTTCTAGACCCCCCAACCAGGGGAAACATCCTCCCTGCATCCAGTCTGTCTAGCCCTGTCAGAATTTTATACATTTCAATGAGATCCCCTCTCATCCTTCTAAACTCTAGAGAATACAGGCCTAGTCGGCCCAATCTCTCCTCATACGACAGTCGTGCCATCCCAGGAATCAGTCTGGTGAACTTTCCCTGCACTCCCTCTATGGCAAGTATATCTTTTCTTGGGTAAGGAGACCAAAACTGCACACAGTACTCCAGGTGTGGTCTCACCAAGGCCCTGTACAACTGTAGTAAGACATCCTTGCTCCTGTACTCAAATCCTCTTGCAATGGAGGTCAACATACCATTTGCCTTCCCAACTACTTGCTGTACCTGCATGTTTGCTTTCAGTGACTGGTGTACAAGGACACCCAGGTCCCTTTGTACATCAGCATTTCCCAATCTATCACCATTTAAATAATACTCTACCTTTCTGTTTTTCCTACTGAAGTGGATAACTTCACATTTATCCACGTTATACTGCATCTGCCATGTATTTGCCCACTCACTCAACTTGTCTAAATCGCCTTGAAGCCTCTTTGCATCCTCCTCACAACCCCACCTAGTTTTGTGTCGTCAGCAAACTTGGAAATCTTACATTTGGCTCCCTCATCCAAATCATCGATATATATTGTGAATAGCTGGGACCCAAACGCTGAGTCCTGCGGTACTCCACTAGTCACCACCAGCTACCCCGAAAAAGACCCATTTATTCCTACTCTGTTTCCTGTCTGTTAACCAATTTTCAATCCATGCCAGTATATTACCTCCAATCCCACATGCTTTAATTTTGCACACTAACCTCTTATGTGGGACTTTATCAAAGGCCTTCTGAAAATCCAAATACACCACATCCGCTGGTTCTCCCTTATCTATTCTACCAGTTACATCCTCAAAAAGCTCCAGTAGGTTTGTCAAACATGATTTCCCTTTCATAAATCCATGTTGACTTTGTCTAATCCCGTTGATATTTTCTAAGTGTCCTGTTATCACATCCTTTATAATAGACTGTAGCACATTCTCCAGTGTACTTAGCTGGTAACACTCCTATTATAAAATAACATATCCTCTGATTTATCATGAGCAGCACCCTGGGAGATCTGCTAATAATGTAATAAAACATTTCCTGTGCTTTATACTTTAACAGCACAATAAAATTTTTGTCTAGAAATTTGTCTCAAATGGTGGCGCAAAATGGGTGGTATCGAATTGGCTGCCTGTTATACACAGCGCCTGATATTCAGTTCCTATGTGTCACATTTCAAAAAAAAAGTTTATGGGAAAAAGTCTGTCATGTGGAACTGACGGCCAAACTCTCCAGCTGTAGAAAATACCAGAATCAGAACATGTGCACCACACTGACTGCAGCGGTTCAAGAAGACGGCTCACCACCACCTTCTCAAGGGCAATTAGGTATGGGCAATAAATGCTGGCCTTGCCAGCCACGCCCACATCCCCATGAACGAATAAAGAAAGCTTTTAATTTGACCTTAGCGATCACACTTAGGAAAGACAAACAAAGCCAGCATTGTGACCTCCAGCCCGAACAGCAATTAAATTATGAACATTAGGCAGAGTTTACTTAAAAACAATTAGATTTTGGACCTTAAGGAGACACAGCTTCACCTTAGCAGCAGAATAATGCACTCTCCATCACATGGTGTGAGTATAAAGCAGCACATCACTCATCTTACCACAAACAATTCTGTGGGAGATCTGCTGGTAACATATTAAAAACTAGATTGGCACGCACAGCCACCGCAGTATGTTACAGATGCAAAAGTCTTGAAATTGTGGGTGCTTTTGTGCTGCAACCTAAAACCGATAAACACATTCCAAGCCACAACATTCCTTGACCAAAGAATATGGATGACCTCAGGCTGTTAATTTATAGCAATCAGACTTTCAGGCCTTCAAGGTTGCAGGCAAGCTTAAAAGCAGATCTACTTTAGCAGCAGAATAACACATTGTACAATTTACTATGAGCAATTCAATAAGTGGCCCATCTATATATATGTAAAAGCTTTGAGGGTGTCGGTTTCGTTTCCCACATCATACTTCAGTGTGTCAAAAGTATAACCAAAGGCAAAAATTTCATGCTGAACAAAAATTTCATTCTGCTGGTGAGAGAGGTTTGCAGATTGATTGGGAGATGGAAATTTGCAAGCACCTGACAATCTGCAAACTTGTCTCAGTAACAGCAACTAAGCTGAAATTCAATTCAGGACCTATTAAGACAATTCCCCACAAGCAGTGCCTGAGCAGAAAGAAAAGACTTGCATTTATATAGCGCCTTTCACAACCTCAGGACATCTCAAAGCACTTTACAGTCAATTAAGTATTTTTGAAGTGTAGTCACTGTTGTAACACAGGAAAGGGCAGATTAGGATAGCAGCTAAACATTATAGACTGCCGGTGATCAAAGCAAGCTGAAATAAAATATTTTCAGTATTCTTTTGTAGGCTTGTCTAGGTTTTATTTATTCACTTTCAGCAGAAGACAACTGAATAAGGAAAACAGGCAGACTATAGTTAAAGCATAGTGAAGGAGGCACAATATATACTTTATCATCAAACATTATGCTTGAGCCAATAAGCTTCGTGTTACTGATTTAATGGCACCAGAAGTAGAAGTGGTACAAACCAGGCATATCGGGAGTTGCCTTGTTTTGGGATCCTAACATGTACATGATTTCTTTTACTTTCTCTCCTTCTCTGCTATGCAGACACTTTCATGATACTGTTTGGGGGGGAAAAAGAGGGCACAGACAGGGCACAAAGCAACTAGCACCCGGGCGTGGCAATGTTTGTGCCGCTCGCGAAATTGACCAGAGTTTTTGCGGCAGCGCTAAACTCTACCGCCACGATCTCCTGCGCCCGCAGATCGTGACGTCAGTCGAGTGTGCAACGTCCCGGTAGTGCCCTGGACCAGATATTGAGTGGCGCCCCCTGCTTTACCGCCTGCCGCTAGCAACGACAGGTTGAGGGGAACGTTTTGCAGTCGGGAAGGGACTGGGGGAGCGCTATTTAAAGGCGGACTCTTCCTGCCTTTTTTGTCGGAGACATTTTTGCACCACACATTCTGAGAGAGAGAGAGAGAGAGCGAGAGATTCTGAGAGAGAGAGAGAGACACTTCTGGAGAGATTCAACGCTGTGTGAAGTAGTTTTGGCTACTGAGCAGCACTTTGCAGGTTCTTTTTGATTTGGCCTTCATTGCATCGATTGTCAAGAGACTATGGGGGCTGCACTGATTCAGGGTGTTGCCCTGCACCTGTAGAATCGGAGGCATCAGAGACGCAGAGAGAGAGTGGCAAACATGGCCAGAGGGAGGAGGGCCAACAGGCCTCTGAACAGGAGACCTTACTCTCCCAGGGTATTCCGGGAGCAATTCTCCTACATTCATTTGTCTGAGGAGCAGTGTTTGCGCAGGCTGCGCTTCAGCAAGGAGGTGGTCACTGAGCTCTGCCACCTGCTGCAACCAGATCTGCAGCCTCAACTGAGGACCAGGACATATAGAAACATCGAAGATAGGAGCAGGAGTAGGCCATTCGGCCCCTCGAGCCTGCTCCGCCATTCAATGTGATCATGGCTGATCATCCAAATACAGTACCCAGTCCCCGCTTTCTCCCCATACCCCTTGATCCCTTTAGCCTTAAGAAATATATCCAACTCCTTCTTGAATATATTTAATGAATTGGCCTCTACTGCCTTCTGTGGTAGAGAATTCCACAGGTTCACCAGTCTCTGGGTGAAGAAATTCCTCCTCATTTCTGTCCTAAATGGCTTACCCCTTATCCTTAGGTTGTGACCCCTGGTTCTGGACTCCCCGACCATCGGGAACATCCTTCCTGCATCTAGTCTGTCCAGTCCTGTCAGAATTTTATTCTTCTAAACTCCAGCGAGTACAAGCCCATTCGACCCAATCTCTCCTCATACGTCATTCCTGCCATCCCAGGTATCAGCCTGGTGAATCTTCGCTGAACTCTTTCCATGGCAAGAATATCCTTCCTCAGATAAGGCGACCAAAACTGCACACAATACTCAAGGTGTGGTCTCACCAAGGCCCTGTACAACTGCAGCAAGACATCCTTGTTCCTGTACTCAAACCCTCTCACTATGAAGGCCAACATACCATTTGCCTTCTTAACCGCCTGCTGCACCTGCATGCTTACCTTCAGCGACTGGTGCACAAGGACACCCAGGTCTTGTTGCACTTCCACTTCTCCCAATCTATTGCCATTCAGATAATAATCTGCCTTCCTGTTTTTGCCACCAAAGTGGATAACCTCACATTTATCCACATTATATTGCATCTGCCATGCTTCTGCCCAATTACCCAACCTGTCCAAATCATCCTGGAGTTTCTCGGCATCCTCCTCACAGCACACACGCCCACCCAGCTTTGTGTCGTCTGCAAATTTGGAGATATTACATCTAGTTCTCTCGTCTAGATCATTAATATATATTGTGAATAGCTGGGGTCCAAGGACTGATCCCTGCGATACCCCACTAGTCACTGCCTGCCACTCGGAAAAAGACCCGTTTATTCCAATTTTTTGCTTTCTGTCTGCCAACCAATTTTCTATCCAAGTCAATACCTTGCCCCCAATCCCATGTGCCTTAACTTTACACGCTAATCTCTTATGCGGGACCTTTTCGAGAGCCTTCTGAAAGTCCAAATATACCACATCCACTGATTCTCCCTTATCTATTTTACCAGTTACATCTTCAAAAAATTCCAGTAGATTAGTCAAGCATGATTTACCTTTTGTAAATCCATGTTGACTTTGTCCGATCCTGTCACTGTTTTCCAAGTGCTCTGCTATTACATAGAAACATAGAAGATAGGAGCAGGAGTAGGCCATTCGGCCCTTTGCGCCTGCTTCGCCATTCAATGAGATCATGGCTGATCATCCAAATTCAGTACCCTGTCCCTGCCTTCTCCCCATATCCCTTGATCCCTTTAGTCTTAAGAAATATATCCAACTCTTTTTTGAATATATTTAATGAACTGGCCTCCACCGCCCTCTGTGGCAGAGAATTCCACAGGTTCACCACTCTCTGGGTGAAGAAATTCCTCCTCATTTCAGTCCTAAATGGCTTACCCCTTATCCTTAGACTATGACCCCTGGTTCTGGACTCCCCGGCCATCATAAACATCCTTCCTGCATTTAGTCTGTCCAGGCCTGACAGAATTTTATAGGTTTCGATGAGATCCCCTCTCAATCTTCTAAACTCCAGTGAGTATAATCCCAATCGACACAATCTCTCCTCATACGTCATTCCTGCCATCCCAGGTATCAGCCTGGTGAATCTTCGCTGCACTCCTTCCATGGCAAGAACGTCCTTCCTCAGGTAAGGCGACCAAAACTGCACACAATACTCAAGGTGCGGTCTCACTAAGGCCCTGTACAACTGTAGCAAGACATCCTTGTTCCTGTACTCAAACCCTCTTGCTACGAAGGCCAACATACCATTTGCCTTCTTAACCACCTGCTGCACCTGCATGCTTACCTTCAGCGACTGGTGCGCAAGAACACCCAGGTCTCTTTGCACTTCCCCTTCTCCCAATCTATTGCCATTCAAATAATAATCTGCCTTCCTGTTTTTGCCACCAAAGTGGATAACCTCACATTTATCCACATTATAGTGCATTTGCCATGTTTCTGCCCAATCACCCAATCTGTCCAAATCGTACTGGAGTTTCACGACATCCTCCTCACAGCTTACCCTCCCACCCAGCTTTGTGTCTTCTGCAAATTTGGAGATATTACATCCAATTCCCTCGTCCAGATCATTAATATATATTGTGAACAGCTGGGGTCCTAGGACCGATCCCTGCGGTACCCCACTAGTCACTGCCTGCCACTCGGAAAACGACCCGTTTATTCCAACTCTTTGCTTTCTGTCCGCCAACCAGTTCTCTATCCAAGTCAATACCTTGCCCCCAATCCCATGTGCCTTAATTTTGCACACTAATCTCTTATGTGGGACCTTATCGAAAGCCTTCTGAAAGTCCAAATACACCACATCCACTGGTTCTCCTTTATCTATTTTACCAGTTACATCCTCAAAAAATTCCAGTAGATTAGTCAAGCATGATTTACCTTTTGTAAATCCATGTTGACTTTGTCCGATCCTATCACTGCTTACCAAGTGCTCTGCTGTTACATCTTTTATAATGGACTCTAGCATTTTCCCCACTACCGATGTCAGGCTTACCGGTCTATAATTCCCCGCTTTTTCTCTACCACCTTTTTTGAATAGTGGGGTAACATTAGCTACGCTCCAATCCATGGGTACTGTTCCAGAGTCTATCAAGTTCTGGAAGATGACCAGCAATGCATCTACTATTTCTAAGACCACTTCCTTCAGTACCCTGGGATGTGGATTATCAGGCCCTGGGGATTTATCGGCCTTCAGTCTCATCAATTTCCTTAACACCATTTCCTTACAAATACTGATTTCTTTCAGTTCCTCCCCTTTATCAGACCCTATGTTCCCTGACATCTCTGGGAGGTTATTTGTGTCCTCCTTTGTGAAGACAGAACCAAAATATGTATTTAATTGGTCTGCCATTTCTTTGTTCCCCATTATAAATTCCCCTGATTCTGCCTGCAGTGGCAGTGAAAGTCACAGTGGCTCTGAATTTTCATGCCACCGGCTCCTTTTAAGCAGCTACTGGGGACATCGCCAATATCTCCCAGTTCACTGTCCATTGCTGTATCCGGGAGGTGACAAATGCCCTCTATAAAAGGAGACGCCAGTACATCTCTTTTTGCATGACCCGGGCCAAACAATATGAACGCGCATGTGGCTTTGCTAGGATAGCGGCCTTCCCCATGGTGCAGGGTGCCAGTGACTGCACGCATGTGGCATTGCGGGCACCGCATGAAAACGCAGAGGTTTTCCGAAACTGCAAGGGCTACCACTCCTTAAATGTACAGTTGGTCTGTGACCACAGACAGCTCATACTCGCTGTCAATGCCCACTATCCTGGCAGCAGCCACGATGCTTTCATCCTGCGCCAGACTGGTGTGCCATACCTTTTCCAGGCACCACATCACCCAAGTGGTTGGCTCCTCGGGGACAAGGGTTATGCACTCTGCACCTGGCTGATGACACCGCTCCGTAACCCCAACACCCCTGCCCAGCTGCGGTATAATGAGAGCCATATCGCCACCAGGAACATAATTGAGCAGACGATCGGCGTGCTCAAGCAATGGTTCCGCTGTCTGCACCACTCAGGAGGAGCCCTACAGTATTCTCCTGAGCGAGTCTCCCTCTTCATAGTTGTATGCTGCATGCTTCACAACCTGGCAATTCTGAGGACCCAGCCAATGCCACCAGGTGCACGACCTGAGGAGGAGGAAGAGGAGGAGGAGGAGGGTGAGAAGGATGATCAGCAGCAGCACCAAGATGGGAGGGAGGCGCACAATGTTGCCTCTGCAAGGGCCATCCGTGAACGGCTGATAAGAAGCCACTTCTAGGCCCCTACTCAGAAGGTGGCTTCTGGCATGGAGAACAACATCGTGGAAAGTAACCCGCAACCCCACTCGCAGGCCAAAGCAGCAATAATTCCAAAGGACAAACATGCACATTTTGAATACAATTTTTTTATTTGGACTTTCAGAAGGCTTTTGATAAGGTCCCGCATAAGAGATTAGCTTGCAAAATTAAGGCACATGGGATTGGGGGCAAGGTATTTGTAGTGTATGTACCTTGAAGAAGGAACTATATTCTGCAGCCCCTGTATACTGCAGTACCAGTAGTGACCACCCCTGTATATAAGCCTGTGTAGTAACTTTGTATAGTAGTTCCAGTTTTGTCTCCTTTCAGTAAACACCTGTTATAACCAACTTCTGCAGTCCGTGTCTCAATTACACACGGACATTACATTGGCAACGAACAGATCCGAACTTACCTACAGTTCTGCACCACCGCACGGGGATCCATCCCTGAAGCGAAGTTATTGGAGGTCGAAGCCAGAAGGAAGAAATCCAAAAAAGAAAAAGAAAAAAAACAGAGGAAATGGGCGTCGATCGTGGGCAACCGCCCTCTGATTCATCGAATTTGAAGATTTGCAGGAGAGGCTGTCGAGAGCTGGGCTTGGTTATCCAGCCTATGGTGTTCCAGCTAATCGGGCTGGTGGCAGGTAGTAAACTGATCCTTCCTGGGCTGCGGTGGGCTAGAGCTCGATCAGGTCGCTTTTCAACGGGGCCGAGCAGCGTTGTCGGGAAAGAGGAGAGAGAGAGGGTGGAGCACACAGGGCGCGGCCGGTGCTATGAAGCTGGGCAGTGTACAGACCCGAGAAGAGGGAGGAAAGTGTCCCATAGGGTCTGCTCTGATGATGGGAACAGTAATTAAAATAAAGGAAAAAGAAGTTAGAAGCGCAGAAAGCTGCGAGGAGCTGCAGTTTGCCACGGGGACCGCGGAGAGCGGCGTTGGCAGCAGTGCGGGGGGAAGTGCGCGAAGACCATAGGGCGTCGCCATCAAGGCATAAAAACGCCAGCAACAGCGCTGGCAGCAGCGGAAAAGAGAGAAAGCGAGGGAGGCGCCATCTTAATCCAGCGGGGAAGGCAAAGCACGGGAGGTGCCATTTTGTTCAATCGGGGAAGAAGGCAAAGCGCGGGAAGTGCCATCTTAGATCTACAAGATGCCGAAGACTGGCAATATCACTGCCTTCGATAATGAAGTAGAAGACTGGACCACATATGTGGAAAGAGTCGAAGTATATTGCAAGGCAAATGAAGTAGCCGATGAGAAAAAGGCATCTGTACTACTAAACTTAATGGGCGCAAGAACGTACGGCCTATTGCGGAACCTGATCACTCCAGTCAAACCGATGGGGAAGAGTTTTAACGAAATTGTTGATACCCTACAGGAACACCTAAATCCTACACCGCTGCTGATAGCAGAAAGATTTAAATTCCACAAGAGAAATCAGCATAAAGATGAGAGCAATGCTGATTACCTTACGGAACTACGCGAGCTATCAAAGCACTGCCAGTTCGGAGCAGGACTGGCAGATACCCTACGGGACAAATTTGTCTGTGGACTCCTGAGTGAAGGAACCCAGAAGAGGTTACTCTCGGAGAAAGAGCTGACGCTAGATAAGGCTTTCAGTGTGGCAGTATCGTACGAAGCAGCAGCAAGGGGAGCTGCGGAAATACAGCAAAAGCCACAGGAATACGGCACCCATGAAATGACACGGGGATTTGAAAAATGTTATCGCTGCGGCAGAACAACCCATGACCAGAAGGACTGCTGGTTCAAGGACAAAACATGCAGGCAATGCGGAAAGATGGGACACATTGCACGAGTTTGCAGGTCCGGGAAGAAGACTAACGACAACAAAAAGACGACTAAGGAAAAGTACAGGGAAGTACAAAAGATGACGGACAGTAGTTCCGAAGACCAGAAGAGCGATAGTGAATCTGGGAACAAGAGACTAAGCTGTCTCAAACTACACAATGTAATCGCAAAAGAGGATCACCGAACCATTTGGGTCACCCTCACGATAGCAGGGTCCCAAGTCAAAATGGAATTGGATACAGGATCAGCCCTGACCGTCATGAATCGACGAGACTACGAGCGGCTATTCTCACACATACCCTTGAAAGACACATCCATTGTCTTGAAGACATATACGGGCAGAAAGTATACTGCAGAGGGAAAATAAGGGTGCCTGTCAAATACAACGGCAAGTAAATACAGAAATTGTATCTGTACATACTGCAAGATGGTGGACCACCGTTATTGGGATGTGAATGGATCAGAAAGATAAGTTTAGACTGGCACTCCATTCAGGCACTGACTGTGGCTGGTAAAAAGGATGACGACGTCACACCTGGATGATTGTCAAAAATCTTAGCTAACGCTAAAGAGGTATTTCAACAAGGACTGGGAACTCTTAAAGGCGTAACCGCCTCGATAAAAATAGAAGAGAATGCAATTCCCAAGTTTTTCAAAGCAAGACCGGTACCGTATGCAATTTGCCCAGCCGTCGAGGCAGAGCTGGAGAATCTGGAGAATGCAGGCGTGTTATCTAAGGTAGACTGGAGCGAGTGGGCGACACCCATCGTTCCTGTCATGAAGAAAACGTTAAACAATAAGTCTGAGGAGCCAAGGAAGGTTCGCATCTGTGGGGACTTCAAGGTGACTGTGAACCCAGTCCTTCACACAGTACAGTATCCTCTTCCGAGGATAGAAGATATTTTCGCCTCACTATCTGGAGGGAAACGTTTTACAAAAATTGACCTAGCGCAAGCATATTTGCAGATGGAGGTTGAAGAATCCTCTAGGAAATATCTCACGATAAACACTCACAAAGGTCTTTACCAGTATAATCCACTGGTATTCGGAGTAGCATCAGCTCCGGCTATATGGCAAAGAGCGATGGAACAAGTCCTGCAAGGGATTCCGGGGACTCAGTGTTACTTGGACGACATCCTAGTGACAGGTGAAAATGACAGTGAACACTTTGCCAACCTAGAGCAGGTGCTCACTAGACTAAGAGAACATGGGCTATGAGCCAATCGCCCCAAGTGCGAGTTTTTTCAGAAACAAATATCGTATTGTGGCCACGTGATTGATGAAGAGGGGTTGCATAAGTCCCCTGACAAAATTGAAGCGGTAGTTCAGGCTCCAGCGCCTGAAAATGTGTCGCAACTGAGGTCATTCCTCGGATTGGTGAATTACTACCATAAGTTTTTGCCGAATTTGTCCACAATTCTGCACCCACTGAACGCCCTGCTACAAACTGGAGTAGCTTGGAAATGGAGCGATGAATGTAAGCGGGCCTTTCAGAATTGTAAAGGCCTGATCACTTCAAGAGAAGTATTGGCTCACTACAACCCATCACTACCGATAAGACTGGCGTGTGATGCGTCTCCCTACGGCGTTGGAGCGGTACTGTCACATAAATCCCTTGATGGTTCAGAGAGGCCGATAGCTTTTGCGTCACGCTCATTAACTGCAGCCGAGCGTAACTACGCCCAGATTGACAGAGAGGCCCTCAGCCTGGTGTGGGGGGTGAAGAAGTTCAATCACTACCTGCACGGACAGAAATTTACTCTACTAACTGATCATCAACCTCTTGTCTCCATTTTCAACCCTAAGAAGGGCATCCCGATAATGACAGCACAACGGCTACAGAGGTGGTCCCTTTTCCTAGGGGCACACCAATATGACATCGAGTACAAAGGAACTAAACAGCATGGGAATGCTGATGGATTGTCGCGCCTACCGTTGCCGACGGTGGAAGAAGCACCTGCAGTGGATCCTGTGGAGATATTCCACTCGACCATAGTCGAATGTCTACCTGTGACGAATGCAAACATAGAAAAGGAAACATGAAATGACCCGACACTCTCCAGGGTCTATGATTTAACGGTGAAGGGATGGCCAGCACATGGCGAACCACTGTTGCCAGCATTCTCGCCGAGAATAGAACAGCTGTCAGTGTGCCGAGGAACCTTGATGTGTGGATCCAGAGTAGTAATTCCACCCAAATTGAAGGATAGAGTGCTCAATGAGCTTCATGAGGGTCATCTGGGAGGGGTAAAAATGAAGAACATAGCCAGAGCGTTTGTGTGGTGGCCGGGAATCGATAGAGAAATCGAAGAGGTGACCAAGAGCTGTACAGGATGCCAGAAGGTCCAAAACGCCCCACCACAAGCCCCTCTACATCCATGAGAGTGGCCCTCATCTCCATGGCAAAGGGTACACATTGATTTTGCTGGTCCATTTATGGACTCGATGTTTTTAATTGCGGTCGATGCACATTCAAAGTGGCCAGAGGTAATAAAAATGTCCTCAACCACCACAGAAAAAACTATCACAGTCTTACGAACCATATTTGCCAGAAATGGGCTGCCTGAACAGATTTGCTCCGACAATGGACCACAGTTTGTGTCTGAAGAGTTCCGGAGGTTCTTAAAGGACAATGGTGTTAAGCATTACACATCCGCCCCATATCATCCAGCCACCAATGGATTGGCTGAGAGGTTCGTTCAAACATTCAAGAAGGCTATCAAGGCAATGTGTAATGAAGACATACCCCTACAACACAAGGTGGATAACTTCTTGTTTGCCTACCGGAATGCGACACATGCGGTTACCAACCAAACTCCAGCCATGATGTTCTTCAATCAAAGACTAAGATGCCGCTTGGATTTGGTTAAGCCAAACATCAGAAGAGACGTGGAGAACAGGCAGTTTCAGAATATGAATGAAAGGCCAACCAGGAGTTTTAAGATAGGTCAACCAGTTTTGGCCCGGGACTACCGCACAGAGAAATGGCAGCCAGGAACGATCTGCACACGGCAAGGACCTCTAGTGTATACCGTTGACGTTGGAGAGAGCATTGTAAGATGCCATGCTGACCAGATTCTAGAGTCACTGGAAAACGTCAAATCTACACCACGATCCTATACACCTGGTGATGAAACCGAAGTACCAATTGCATCTACCTCAGAATCGGTGATATTGGAAGCAGACAAACCAAACGACGACGTTGATCCCGAATCAACTTTGCCAGAAGAACCTGATACCCCAAAGAGGCGTTATCTGGACAGAATCAGGAAGCCTCCTCAAAGACTGAATTTATAATTGATTAACTTCAGCTAATGTATATAGCAACTATAATTGTAAATATGTTATTTAATTATTAATCGAATGTTATGTACTGTTTAGCTAAAAGGGGAGGAATTGTAGTGTATGTACCTTGAAGAAGGAACTATATTCTGCAGCCCCTGTATACTGCAGTACCAGTAGTGACCACCCCTGTATATAAGCCTGTGTAGTAACTTTGTATAGTAGTTCCAGTTTTGTCTCCATTCAGTAAACACCTGTTATAACCAACTTCTGCAGTCCGTGTCTCAATTACACATGGACATTACAGTATTGACTTGGATAGAGAACTGGTTGGCGGACAGAAAGCAAAGAGTTGGAATAAACGGGTCGTTTTCCCAGTGGCAGGCAGTGACTAGTGGGGTACCGCAAGGATCGGTCCTAGGACCCCAGCTGTTCACAATATATATTAATGATCTGGACGAGGGAATTGGATGTAGTATCTCCAAATTTGCAGACGACACAAAGCTGGGTGGGAGGGTATGCTGTGAGGTGGATGTCGTAAAACTCCAGTACGATTTGGACAGGTTGGGTGATTGGGCAGAAACATGGCAAATGCACTATAATGTGGATCAATGTGAGGTTATCCACTTTGGTGGCAAAAACAGGAAGGCAGATTATTTTTTGAATGGCAATAGATTGGGAGAAGGGGAAGTGCAAAGAGACCTGGGTGTTCTTGTGCACCAGTCGCTGAAGGTAAGCATGCAGGTGCAGCAGGCGGTTAAGAAGGCAAATGGTATGTTGGCCTTCGTAGCGAGAGGGTTCAAGTACAGGAACAAGGATGTCTTGCTGCAGCTGTACAGGGCCTTGGTGAGACCGCACCTTGAGTATTGTGTGCAGTTTTGGTCGCCTTATCTGATGAAGGATGTTCTTGCCATGGAAGGAGTGCAGCAAAGATTCACCAGGCTGATACCTGGGATGGCAGGAATGACGTATGAGGAGAGATTGTGTCGATTGGGCTTGTACTCACTGGAGTTTAGAAGATTGAGAGGGGATCTCATCGAAACCTATAAAATTCTGTCAGGCCTGGACAGACTAGATGCAGGAAGGATGTTCCCGATGGCCGGGGAGTCCAGAACTAATAATAATAATAATCAACTTTATTGTCATTGTTAGTGCACAAGTGCAGTACAACGAAATGTAGGCTTGCGGCTCCCGAGAGTGCACATTTAGAGTAAGACATTTAAACATTCAACATACATTTGGCTTGTAATACATTAACATAAACATAACCATAATAAAGTGCATTGGCAGATGTGCAGGCTTTAGAGTTTATTTGTAGAGTTCAGTAGGATGACAGCCCTGGGAAAGAAGCTGTTCCTAAATCTGGTCGTACGGGTGCGAATGCATCTGTAGCGTCTCCCAGATGGCAGGAGGGCGAACAGACTGTGGCTGGGGTGGGTAGGGTCTTTGATGATGGACCGTGACCTCCGTTTTGGACTGAGATGAGGAGGAATTTCTTCACCCAGAGAGTGGTGAACCTGTGGAATTTTCTGCCACAGAGGGCAGTGGAGGCCAGTTCATTAAATATATTCAAGAAGGAGTTGGATATATTTCTTAAGGCTAAAGGGATCAAGGGATATGGGGAGAAGGCAGGGACAGGGTACTGAATTTGGATGATCAGCCATGATCTCATTGAATGGCGGAGCAGGCTCGATGGGCCGAATGGCCTACTCCTGCTCCTATCTTCTATGTTTCTATGTAACAAACTGTGTGTGTCATTTATTCATGACAAACTAATAGAAACAAACACAACAAATCATTAATTAACATAACTGGTTCTCACAAGCTGGAGATAATGGAGATAATGGCCAAAACACTAAAAAGTCATCAGACGAACCTTGACCTTTAATAAAAACATTCCCACCATTTCTTTAGACCTCCTACTGTTTGCCCTTCAAGGGTGATCCCCATCCCCTGCGCACTTCGCCCCTTCCCACCCTACTGCTCCTCCGTAATGGGGCCCCAGTGGCTGCAGCAAGGCTGGTGGAAGGCTGCTGAATGTCAGATGCTGAGCTATAGTTGCCCTTGAAGGACGCCCTCGACCAGCTCTGGGCCTGGAGGCCCCGGCTGCAGACTGCGCCAACTCTGCATGGGCAGCAGCAGTCTGGGCTGGCTATGTTGCCGGCGGTGGCAAGTGCAATGGGGAAGTGCCAGTGGTGGGAGCAGGAATGCTGTCATCCTGAGAGAGGACAGCACCTTCCTGCTTGACCGACACACTGGCACTCCCATGGGGCAGTGCCTCAGCATCCGGATCAATCTGCTCGAGCACAGATAGCTGACCTGCTGCGGCACCGTGAGAGCCCCAGAGCAATGTGGCCGACCCAGCGACGATGGCAGCAGTCAGTGCTTGCGTTACCTCAATCTCAGACTGCAGGAGAGCAGTCTGAGACTGGATGGCAGCAGCCAGTGACTGAATTGCAGCACTAAGCCGTTGTGTTGCGTCGGCCTGTGCTGCAGCGGAGTGCTCCACACTCCTTGCCAGTCCATCAATGCTTTCGGGCACCCTTCACATTGCACCCATGAGCTGAGTGTGCATGTCCACCGCCTGGGTGTTCATTTCAGCGATGAGCCGCTCCTCCTCTGCCTCCAGTGCAGCAGCACTTGCTGGCCTGCTCTCCCTCCAGGGAGAAGGCCCCCGATCTTCCCTAGCCACATCGCGTTGCTGCAGCCTGCTGGGTCCCGGAGCTTCGTCCTCATCAAACCCCCCCTGCTCCCCTTCAGGGAAGGTGTGGTCCCAGTGTGGGCATGGGCTCCCTCCGGAGACACAGGTGCTGAGGCTCCGGCTTCCTCTTCCTCCTCGCCTGGGGCGTCGCTCCCACTGGTTGGTTGAGAGACAGGCTGGTCAGCTGGTGGTTCACTATCTGAAAGCAGGGAGGTACAAGAGTGGCTTTAGCGTGAGGACAGGGGGGCAGTAAGGGAGCAAGAACTGGAGACATTTAGTAAGATGGATTGAAAGTGTAAAAGGCTGGTGTTGAGGGGCAAGTGGAATGAGAGAAGAGAGAAAGCTGATGAACTTACCATTGCTGTCCCCAAGGGGGTCGACCTCTCCAGCGGCCACGGCACCTATCACCTGGCTGGATCCTGTGCACGCGTGTCTCCAAATCGTTGAGGGTCTGCAGCTCAACCGGCCCTCCACCCATGCGTTACAGCTGGCACCTGTTATGAGATAGCTTGGCCTGCAAGAAAAAGGACGGCATCTGAGTAAATGTGCAGCCATGTGCTTGCCTGATGTGCCTCCCATAGTTGAATAGCCCTTAATGTATGCAAGGTGTGGAATGTGCGTGTGTGTTTTATGAGATGGCCATAGGTCTTGGATGAGTGTTGGGCATTTGGGGTTTTTACACTCTCTGGCCACAGATTGAGGTTGAGATGGAGGGATGGAGAGGTATTGAAAAGCAGCCACTCACCCTGACCACCCGAGTGAGGTCGTTGAACTTCTTCCGACATTGTTTGTGGGTCCTGGAGGAGACGTACTGAACCACCTCCCTCCACACTCTTCTATAGTCGCGGGGCAATGGCCTCCTGCCACTCTCTGGGTACAGTATTGATCTTCGGCACTCCACTGTGCCAACCAGAGCCACCAAAGCCCGGTCGCTGAAGCACTGAGCTCGTTCCCTGGGCCTCTCCATTGTTCTTTGCAGCAGATTTGAAGTTGAGGTCTGTCCAGGCCGAGATTCAAGGCTGCAATGAGCAGGGTGTGACTGGAGAGCAAGATCGACCCTCCCCTTTAAGAACTGGCCGGCGCCAGTGTGTCTGTGTTCCATAGCTAACTGACATCACCTGAGCTTCGCCAGCGCTCTGAGTTAGCACCTCGCTCCTCGGCGTTAGCGCCTGATTTAGCGCTCCAATCACCTCCAGGGGTGATAGAAGCCAAGTTTGCAGTCGGAGGCGATAACCTGCGGCAGGTGCTAAACTTTGCGCCCGGCCGATAATTGCGCCCCAAATGGGGTGAATTTCTCCCCCTTGGAGTCTAAGCTCTATACTTCCAATCAATTTTGTATACTTTGAACTCCTTCTCGAACTGCCCTGTGCTCTCCCTTTCACCCTCCCATTCACTCACCAGGGAAATTGGTTCAGATCTCAGGAGAGAAATTACTCCACCAACCTTTATTGGGGGGTGCAATGTGTCATTTTTGAGGCAATTACATTGGTACCCAGCAGAGGGAGCTTAGTATTGGAGGTGATGCTATAAAGATTTGGTAAGCTCGGGGTTGGAATATAAAGAATCCACTTGTAAGAACACGACTGTCACTATTTACATTAATGATCTGGACTCAGGAATCGGAAGTACAATTTCAAAATTTGCGGATGATACCAAATTGGGAGGTGTAGTTAATATAAAGGAAGACTGCATCAAAATACAAGAAGACATGAATAAACTTGCAGAGTGGGCATGTAATTGGCAAATTAATTTCAATACAGATAAGTGTGGGGTGGTGCATTTTGGTAGGAAGTATAAGGAGGCCACATACTGCTTCGATAATAAGTCTAAATGGGGAGAAGAGCAAAGGGATTTAGGGGTAGACACATAAATCATGAACAGAAACGACACAGGTTAATAAGGCCATAAAAAAAAGCAAACCAAGGTTCATTTCTAGAGGGATAGAATTGAAAAGCAGAAAAGTTATGTTAAACTTTTATAGAACCTTGGTTAGACCACACTTGGAGTACTGTGCACAATTCTGGTCTCCATATTATAAAAAGGATATAGAGGCATTGGAGAAGGTGCAAAAAAGATTCACAAGAATGAGACCAGAACAGAGAGGATACTTTTATCAGGAAAGGCTGAACAAGTTGTTGCTCTATTCTCTAGAAAACAGAAGGCTGAGGGATACCCGAAGAGGACCCGATAGAGGTCTTTAAGATAATGAAAGGGTTTGATAGAGTAGACGTAGAGAAAATGTTTCCACTTATGGGGGGAGTCCAAAACTTGAGGTCATAAATATAAGATAATCATTAATAAATCCAATAGGGAATTCAGGAGAAACTTATTTCCCCAAAGAGTGGTTAGAATGTGGAACGTGCTATCACATGGAGTAGTTGAGGCATAGATGCATTTAAGGGGACACTAGATAAGCACATGAGGGAGAAAGGAATAGAAGGATATGCTGATAGAGTCAGATGAAGTAGGTTGGTAGAAGGCTCGTGTGGAGCATAAACACCGGCACAGACCAGTTGGGCTGAATGGCCTGTTTCTGTGTTGTACACTCGGGGCGATTTTGTCAATGGGGGCACATTGGAGGCGGGACTGCTGCTTGTCGGGTTTTAGTCCTGCCTCCATCGACTTGTGGCCGACCCACGCTATTTTCCCTTGTACGATAGCAAAATACTGCAGATGTTGGAAATCCGAAATAACAACAGAAAATGCTGGAAAAACTCAGCAGGTCAGGCAACATCCGTGGAGAGAAATTTGAGTTGACGTTTCGGGTTTGACCCTTCTTCAAAACTGGAGAGAAAAGGAACTAGATCGAAGGCAGGGCTGCGATCGGACAAAAGAATAAAAGAACCAAAAGAAGTAAAAGAGATTAGAAGCTAGACGAGATGGTAATAGGCTGGGATTAGGTGTAAAGTGTACTGGCAGGGCAAAAGATAGCTGCCAGGTGTGAGAGAGAAACAAAAGGAAAGGGGGGGGGAGGAAAGGAGTGGAAAAATATAAGTAAAAATGAAATAGGGGCCGAGGTTATGATCTGAAATTGTTGAACTCGATATTGAGACCGGAAGGCTGCAGAGTGCCTAATCGGAAGATGAGGTGCTGTTCCTCGAGTTTACGTTGAGCTTCCGTGGAACAGTACAAGAGGCCAAGGACGGTGAGGTCCGAGTGGGAATGGAGCGGTGAATTGAAATGACAGGCGACCGGAAGCTCGGGGTCACCCTTACGGACTGAACGGAGGTGTTCCGCAAAGCAGTCACCCAATCTGCGTTTGGTCTCCCCAATGTAGAGGAGACCGCATCGTGAGCAGCGAATACAGTATACTAGATTGCGAGAAGTACAAGTAAATCGCTGTTTCACCTGGAAGGGGTGTATGGGGCCCTGGACAGTGGGGAGGGGGGAGGTATAGGGGCAGGTGTTACACCTCCTCCGCTTGCACGGGAAGGTGCCAGGCGAAGGGGAAGGGCTGTTTGGGGTGATAGAGGAGTGGACTAGGGTGTCTCGGAGAGAGCGGTCCCTGCGGAATGCTGAAAGGGGAGGGGAGGGGAAGATACGTTTGGTGGTGGGATCACTTTGGAGGTGGCGGAAATGCCGGAGGATGATCCGTTGAATGTGGAGGCTGGTGGGGTGAAAGGTGAGGACAAGGGGAACCCTATCGTGGTTCCGGGAGGGAGGGGCAGGGGTGAGGGCAGAGGTGTGGGAGATAGAACTGACACGGTCGAGGGCAGTGTCCACTACGGTAGAGGGGAATCCTCGGTTGCGGAAAAAGGAAGACATGTCTGAAGCACTGGTGTGGAAGGTGGCGTCGTCGGAGCAGATACGGCGGAGGCGGAGAAACTGGGAGAATGGAATAGAGTCCTTACAGGAAGCGGGGTGGGAGGAAGTGTAGTCCAGGTAGCTGTGGGAGTCAGTGGGCTTGTAGTAAATATTGGTCGATAACCTATCCCCAGAGATGGAGACGGAGAAGTCGAGGAAGGGAAGGGAAGAGTCAGAGATGGACCATGTGAAGGTGAGGGAAGGGTGGAAATTGGAGGCAAAGTGAATGATTGACCTTGTTAAGCCCGCCCAGCGGCTCTGTTGGAAAAATGGGGATAATCCTCTTAACTGCCTGTTAACTACCTGTTAACAGGCAGTTAAGGGGCTGTAATCCCCTTCCCGCCTCCAGGAGATGGGACCCGGCGCAGGTCGGCTACCCACCTCCTGGGAAGATGGCACGGAGGCGGGTTGTGTTACGTCCGTGTATAAGAAGACACAGACTGCGGAGAACGGTACAACAGGTGTTTACTCAACGTGGCTCAGACTGCAACTGATCTGTACAGATTACTACTCAGCGTTATATACAGGTGTGGTCACTGCCGGTACTACAGCATACATGAGCTGTAAAAAGTAGTTCCCCCCTTAAAGGTAAATACATTACAGTTCCTCCCCTTTTAGATTAACAGTACCATAACACTCATTTAACAATTAAATATCAAACTAATTACAATTAACACTTTTAACATGCAACATTAGCTGAAAATAGTCTATTTATAAATTCAGTCTTTGGGGAGGCTTCCTGATCCTTTCTGGATAATGCCTTTCCCGAGTGTCTTGCTCTTGGTGCGGAGGCGATTCTGGCCCCCTGTCGTCGGTTGGTTCATCTGCTTCCGATGCTACTGTTTCTCGGGTAGATGCTACCTGTACGTTGGGTTCATCACCAGGTACGTATGGGCGAGGCATGGGGTTGACTTGTTCCTGTGACTCTAGGATCTGGTCAGCATGGCATCTCACGATGCTCTCCCCAATGTCCACTGTGTACATTAGGGGGCCCTGCCGTGTGCATATCGTTCCTGGCTGCCATTTTTCTGTTCGGTAGTCGCGGGCCAAGACTGGTTGCTCTACATTGAAGCTCCTTGTTGGCTTCTCATGGATGTGCTGGAATTGCTTACTCTCAACACCTCTTCGTACGTTTGGTCTGAGCAAATCCAGGCGAGATCTTAACCTTCGGTTAAAGAACATCATGGCTGGGGCCTGGTTGGTGACTGCATGTGTCACATTCCGGTAGGCGAACAGGAAATTGTCCACCTTGTGCTGCAGCGGAATGTTGTCATTGTACATAGCCTTTATTGCCTTCTTAAAGGTTTGTACGAACCTCTCAGCCAATCCATTTGTGGCTGGATGATACAGGGCGGATGTGTAATGCCTTACCCCATTCTTTTTCAAGAACCTCCGGAACTCTTCAGACACAAACTGTGGTCCGTTGTCGGAGCAAATCTGTTCTGGCAAGCCATTCCTGGCAAAAATGGTCCGTAGGACTGCAATAGTTTTCTCCGTGGTGGTGGAGGACATTTTGATGACTTCAGGCCATTTCGAGTGCGCATCCACGGCTATTAAAAACATTGAGTCCATGAATGGACCAGCAAAATCAATATGAACCCGTTGCCATGGAGATGAGGGCCACTCCCATGGGTGTAGAGGGGCCTGTGGTGATGCATTTTGGACTTTCTGGCATCCTGAGCAGCTCTTGGTCAGGTCCTCGATTTGTTTATCGATTCCCGGCCACCACACATAAGCCCTGGCTAGGCTTTTCATTTTTACCCCTCCCAGATGACCCTCATGAAGCTCATTGAGCACTCTATCCCTTAACTTGGGTGGAATTACCACTCGGGATCCACACATCAAGGTCCCCCGGCACACTGACAGCTGTTCTCTCCTTGTCGAGAATGCTGGCAACAGTGAGTCGCCATGTGCTGGCAATCCCTTCACCGTCAAATCATATACCCGAGACAGTGTCGGGTCATTTCGGGTTTCCTTTTCGATACAAGCGTTAGTTACCGGTAGGTATTCAACTATAGTCGAATGGAATATTTCGACAGGATCCACTGCTGGTGCTTCCTCCGCAGTAGGCAGTGGCAGGTGTGATGGCCCATCAGCATTTCCATGCTGTTTCGTGCCCTTATATTCAATCTCATAGTGGTGCGCCCCTAGAAAAAGTGACCATCTTTGTAGTCGTTGGCGCAGTCATCACCGGAATGCCCTTCTTCGGATTAAATATGGAGACAAGAGGCTGGTGATCAGTCAGCAAGGTGAATTTCTGCCCGTGCAGATAGTGATTGAACTTTTTCACTCCCCACAGTAGGCTGAGGGCCTCCCTGTCAATCTGGGCGTAGTTACGCTCGGCTGAGGTTAGTGATCGTGACGCAAAGGCTATTGGCCTCTCTGAGCCGTCCGAGAATTTGTGCGACAGCACCACTCCAATGCCGTAGGGTGACGCATCACATGCCAACCGAATTGGTAATGCTGGGTTGTAATGGGCCAATACCTCTTTCGATGTGATTAGTGTTTTGCTCTTCTGGAAAGCTCGTCTACATTCGTCACTCCACTTCCATGGCACCCCAGTTTGCAGTAGGGTGTTCAGTGGGTGTAGTATTGTAGACAAATTTGGCAAGAACTTATGGTAGTAGTTCACCAGCCCGAGGAACGACCTCAGTTGTGACACATTTTCCGGTGCTGGAGCCTTGACTACTGCCTCAATCTTCTCTGGGGACTTATGTAACCCCTCTTTATCGATAACGTGGCCACAATACGAAAACTGTTTTCTAAAAAACTCGCATTTGGGGTGGTTAGCTCGGAGCCCATATTCCTGCAATCTAGTGAGCACCTGTCATTTTCGCCCGTGACCAGGATGTCATCCAAATAACACTGGGTCCCTGGGATCCCTTGCAGGACTTGTTCCATTGCCCTCTGCCAAATAGCCGGAGCTGATGCTACCCCGAATACCAGCCGGTTGTATTGGTAGAGACCTTTATGGGTGTTGATTGTGAGGTATTTTTTTGATGCTTCTTCTACCTCCATTTGCAGATACGCCTGGGCCAGATCAATCTTAGTGAAGCGTTTCCCTCCAGATAGCGAGGCGAAACTATCTTCAATCCACGGAAGTGGATATTGTACGGTGTGAAGGACCGGGTTCACTGTTACCTTAAAGGCCCCACAGATGCGAACCTTCTTTGGTTCCCCAGGCGTGCTGCTCAACGACTTTTTCATCACAGGGGCGATGGGTGTAGCCCACTCGCTCCAGTCTACCTTGGACAGTACACCTGAATGTTCCAGACTCTCCAGCTCTGCTTCGACGGCTGGGCGGATCGAATAAGGTACCGGTGTGGCCTTAAAAAATTTTGGGCTTGCGTTTTCTTCAATTTGAATCATCGCTGTCATGCCTTTTAGTGTTCTGAGTCCTTGCTGGAACACTTCTTTCGCGTCAGTTAGGATCTTTGACAGTCGCCCAGGTGTGACGTCGTCAACCTTTTTGTCAGCCACAGTCAGTGCCTGTATGGAATGCCAATCCAGTTGTATTTTCCGGATCCATTCACGTCCCAGTAATGGTGGTCCTCCATCTTGCAATACATACAGGTCTAGTTTTGGTGTTTCCTTACCGTTATATATAACGGTCACCCTTATTTTTCCTTTCTGGTAGACTTTTTGCCACGTGTACATCTTCAAAATAATTTTTGTGTCTCTCAAGGGTATGTGTGAGAATAGCCGCTCGTAGTCCCGTCGGTTTATGACTGTTAGGGCTGATCCTGTGTCCAATTCCATCTTTACCTGGACTCCTGCTATCTTGAGAGTGACCCAAATGGTTCGGTGATCCTCCGTTGTGATCACATTATGTAGTTTCAGACAACTCAGTTCCCTGCTTTCGGAGTCGTTGTCACTCTTTTGTTCGTCTGAACTATTCTCCGTTATCTTATGTACCTTCTTGTACTTTCCTTTGGTCGGTTTCTTATTGCTGGTTTTCTTTCCTGACCTGCAGACTCGTGCTATGTGTCCTACTTTTCCACACTGTCTGCACACTTTGTCTTTGAACCAGCAATCATTCTGGTTGTGTGTTGTTCTGCCGCAGCGATAGCACTTCTCTGTTCCATATGACATTTTGTTTGTGCCATATTCTTGCGGTCTCTGTTGTATCTCTGCAGCGCCCCGTGCTGCTGCGTCATATGATACCGCAATGCTGAAAGCCTTTTCCAGCGTAAGGTCCTTTTGAGATAAAAGCCGTTTCTGGGTTCCTTCACTTTGAAGCCCACACAGAAACTTGTCCCTTAAGGTACCTGCCAGTCCCGCTCCAAACTGGCAGTGTTTCGATAGTTTGCGCAGTTCTGTTAAATAATCAGCATTGCTTTTATCCTTATGCTGGTTCTGTTTGTGAAACTTGAATCTTTCTGCTATCAGCAGCGGTGTGGGGTTTAAATGTTCCTTTAGTATCGTTACTATGTCTTCAAAACTCTTTTCCATTGGCTTCATTGGGGTTACTAGATTTCGTAATAAACCATACGTCTTTGCACCCATTAAATTTAACAATACCGACGCTTTCTTGTCATCTGACACCCCATTTGCCTTGCAGTACACCTCTATACGTTCGACAAGTAGTCCAATCTTCGACTTCATTGTCAAATGCGGTGATACTGCCACTCTTCGGCATTTTGGGTGTGGTTTAAAATGGCATCTCCCAATGGCTTAAAATGGCATCTCCCGCGCTTTCCTTCCTCCCCCGCTGCTGCTGACGCCGCTCCCAGCAGCTCTCGTGGCAATGGCGGCGCCCTGTAGGTTTCGCGCGCTTCTCCTGCGCTGCTGCCAACGCCGCTCTCGGCGGTCCTCGTGGCAATGGCGGCGCCTCGCGGGTTTCTGCGCGTCTCTCTCTCCGACGCTGCTCGGCCCCTGAACACCGGCTGCGCCCTGTGCGCTCTGCCCTCTCTCTCTCTCCCCCGTCGGCGCTGCTCGGCCCTTTGCTGTGCCGCTCGGTCGGGCTCTAGCCCGCCGCTGTCCAGGAAGGGTCTGCGCACTACCTGTTGCCAGCCCGTTTCGCTGGACCACCTCGACTGGAAAGCCAAGCCTGGCTCTCGACAGCCTCCCCCACAATTCTCGAGTCTCTGCTGGATGACTGGGCGGTTGCCCGTGGTCGACGCCCGAGTCTCTGGCCTTGACGTCCAATCCACTGATCTCCAGGAACGAATCCCCGGGAGGTGATGCAGAGTTGCAGGTAGGTTCGAACATGCCTCGTCGCCAATGTTATGTCCGTGTATAAGAAGACACAGACTGCAGAGAACGGTACAATAGGTGTTTACTCAACGCGGCTCAGACTGCAACTGATCTGTACAGATTACTACTCAGCGTTATATACAGGTGTGGTCACTGCCGGTACTACAGTATACATGAGCTGTAAAAAGTAGTTCCCCCCTTAAAGGTACATACATTACAGGTTGGGTACCTGCCCCCAGATTCTGCCATTTTCCCGGCAGCCCCGCCTCCAAACCCGCCTCCCCAGGGCTGGCAAGATTGCGTCCTAGGTATTAAATAAAGATCCAAGAACATTGACTTTGTAATGCTAATGTTTCCTTGTTAATATTATGCAAAACCAGGAGCAACAAAATGCATCTTCAATCTGAGTCTAGAACTTTGCTGACCCCAAGACAGACAAAGGCAGACCAACAATGCAAGCCCACATTCCACTCAACTTTCCGTGACAGCACAATTCAGGGGTAACGAATCAGATGAAGGAGGGCAGGAGTAACAGCAGCTCCTGCAAAAGAAATCTACTGGTCAGAGAGACACCAGCACAAGAGAAAAGCAATTGAAACATTTACTAGAAATGCAAGTAAAATGATAAAGCAAGGAGAGGAGGAAAATGTCCCAGTGAAGAAATGGGAAGCAAAAAGATTGAGAAATAAATGAGCATGCATTAGAGCAAAGAAAGGAATGGAAGACGGAGTGTGCAAGTGAGAAACAGGTGAAATAAGAAATAAAATTTGCTGTGGTATCAAGCGACAAAGGAAGAAAGAGTTCAGTGTTAATGAGCGATGTAAAGAAATTATTTTTTAGAAGTACAGATGGTGAAGTGATTGGGACATTATTAATTGTAACCTACTATATGGGACAGTGTCAAATTGCCTTCCTGAATCCAGTTGGAAAACATCACTGTTTCTCCTCTATCTACTTGGTTTGTTATCTCATCAAAGAAATCCAATAAATTTGTCAAGCATGACCTCCCACTCCTGAAACCATGCTGACTGTCTCAGAATAGCTCATGCTCCTCACAATGCTCCCTTATATTTTCTCTCATAGTACTTTCAAACACATTCCCAACAGTGGAAATAAGGCTTACAGGTATATAATTTAATGGTTCATCCCTTGCCCCTTTTTTGAAGATGGGAGTCACATTTACTATTTTCAAATCCTCTGTGATTTGGTTTGATTCCAGAGAACGCTGAAAAATGTCTGCAAGAGGACGTACAATCATTTGAGGCAATTCTTTCGGAACCCGAGGAAGAAAGTTGTCCGAGTCTGGAGCCTTCTCAACCTTGGCCTTAAAAGAGCTACCCAATATGTCCAGCGATGATTCGCCAAGATGATACCTGGGGTGATGGGATTGAGTTATATGAGAGATTAGACAAGTTTGAGGTATATTCCTTGGAAGTGAGGAGGTTAGGAGTGATCCGATCGAGGGACTTAAAATAATGATGGAAAATAGCAGGATAGATAAGGAATGACTCTTCCCTCTGATAGGAAAATCTAGAGTTTGCGCTAAACTGATGAATCCATGAAAAATTTCACACAAAGGATTCTGATAATGTGACCACACTGCCCCAGAAGGCCATAGATGCAAAGTCAATTGATATGTTTAAAAGGGAGAAAGATACTCACTTGGGAAGCAAAGTTATTACAGGATATGGAGAAAAGAAAGGGAATTAGGATCAGCAAAATGGAACTGACATGATGACTACTTTATAAAATTCTGACAGGACTAGACAGACTAGATGCAGGAAGGATGTTCCCGATGGTCGGGGAGTCCAGAACCAGGGGACACAGTCTAAGGATAAAGGGTAGGCGTTTAGGACAGAAATGAGGAGGAATTTCTTCACCCAGAGAGCGGTGAACCTGTGGAACTCTCTACCACAGAAGGCGGTGGAGGCCAGTTCATTAAATATATTCAAGAAGGAGTTGGATATATTTCTTAAGGCTAAAGGGATCAAGGGGTATGGGGAGAAAGCAGGGACCAGGTACTGAATTTGGATGATCAGCCATGATCGCATTGAATGGCGGAGCAGGCTCGAGGGGCCGAATGGCCTACTCCTGCTCCTATCTTCTATGTTTCTATGTTACCAAAAGCAGTGGGCCTAATGGCCTGCTATTGTGCTTATAATCCACATCTTTCTCTCTCTCTGTCTCACAACACACAAAGAATTTCTTCACAGGAGCTGGAACTTGACAGTCCTTGTCTACCTGATTGTCATATTATGTGAGTTGTCATAATGTACTGTAGGTAATGTAGAGGTTGAAAACTTCAAGGGAATTGGATATATACTTGAAAAAGAAAAATGTGCAAGGCTACGGGGAAAGAGCAGGGGAGTGGGACTAATTGGGTTGCACTTTTCAAGAGCCGGCACAGGCACAATGGGCTGAATGGACTTCTTCTGTGCTGTATGATTCTATGAAAAGAAAAGCTGATACAATTTGAGAGCATTCACATTTGATCCAAAATAGGTTCAGCCAATTTGGTAAATACACTTCCTTTACTTGGTGGAAATGGCTGGCCTGGCACTGCAGAGCTAATTCTCATACACAAGGCAAAGCAACAGGGCCCTGAATTTCCAATCGGAGGCTTCCTGCAGGCCGACGCCTCCAATCGGAAAGCACTCTACGAACCTACCTGCTGGTTCCGTAGGTCCCGAGACTTGCAATCCTGGGCCTCTCCTCTTCGAAATGCGCAGAGGCCCAGGTATCCCAGGGGCGCAGGCAGTTCGCAAGCACCCCCGGGATCATGTGGGCCATGGGGAGCCAATGGAAGAAGAGAATTCCCCCTTCATATTTTTGACAGTTCCGTACGCACAGAATTGTCAAAAGTATGAATGGGGATCACATTTAAAAACACATTAAATAATTTTTTAAAAATTACATGATTAAAATGAATGAAAATGCCATTTAATTAAATATTTTAAACAAAAATTTAATCTTTTGAAAAAAAAATTTAATTATTTTTAATGGGGCTAAAAATAAACTTACCTTTTCGAAGAGTATTTTTAATTTATAAATGATTATCAAATTTTATTTTTCTATTTTTTTTAAACTCTTAAGCTGGTAAAAGCAGGCCTTACGTCTGCTTTTAACAAGCGTAAGAATTCTATGGCCTTTCAGCGGGCGGAAGTTGTGCAAAAAGTGCAACTCTCCACCCGCAGAGGCACTTCTCCCGGGCAGGCGAAGGATCTTTCAAGAGAATTCTTGACAGATCGCAAGTGCCGGGTTTCAACGCATCGCTTTGCATGTCTAAACCTGGCACTTGTGCGGCCCCTACAGACGCATACGCACTCGTGGGGGGGTCGGAAAATCCGGCCCAACATCTCAGATTTAGCATTCTACACAAAACCTTGGCAGTCCTGCTTGGTGACATGGAGTAGGAGAAGTTGTTCAATCAAAAGATTAAAAGAGCTTGTCTTCCTGTTGTTTATTCTAGAGAGTGCCACTACAGATAAGACAGTGATGCGAAATAAAAACAGACAATGCTGGAGGTACTCAGCAGGTCAGGCAGCATTTGTGAAGAGAGAAACAGAGTTAACGTTTCAGGTCGATGACCTTTCGTCAGAACTGGAAAAAAGTAGGAAATGGAACAGATTTTTAAGCAAGTTTAGGGGCTGGGAAAGGGGGAGAGGTTGAAAGAACAAAAGGGAAGGCCTATGATAGGATAGAAGGCAGGGGAAGTTAAGAGACATTAAGAGATATTCAAGGCAAAAGGAGATGTTAATGGGACAGGTTAGGAAACAGCGGATGGCTCTAGATGAAGTGTGAGTTGCGCTGGCAGAATGAAGGACAGCTGCCGCGTGGGAGAGAAGAACAAAAGGCACAAACAAAAAGTGTGGATAAAAAATATATACATGTGATAGGGGCCGAGGTTATGATCTGAAATTGTTGAACTCTATGTTGAGTCCAGAGGGCTGTAAAGTGCCTAATCGAAAGATGAGGTGCTGTTCCTCGAGTGATGTGACTTGCATGCTGCGGGATAAACAGGATCGAAGCCAACAGGGGTGGTTCAAGTCTAGTGCATCTGTATGCCTGTCCTTTAGCAGTCTGTGTTAAACAGCTTGACGCCAGCGTGGGGAGCATGATGTGGTACAGTCGGGACCATGTTCAACTTCACCCTCCTGGTGTGGAACCCTTTCGGTTCAAAATGAAACAAAAATTGGGTGGATTCTACGATGGATTGGTTATCCACTCTGCCAGGTTACCGTTCAAAATCAGTTGAAAATCACCCCTAACGTGTAATGGAACTTTTACTGAAATATGGCCATTTGACTTTCCAGTATACTACAAACAGTAGCAACCGAGTGCAGTTTCCCTCAGCGTACCATTTTGTTTTATTACTGGTTAATAGAAGACTGATGTAAAACTACTTCAAACAAGGACAGCAATGGCTTTCATGCCAATTGCCTAAAAATAAAAATTTAGATGGTAATTCAAAACATACACCCATGCACATCTGTGCCGATTTTTTATTTTATCTAAATTGAAGAACTTGTGAATTTATTTAACCATTCCCAGCCCAAGAGGCCTCTCTACCTCTCTTTCCTCCTTTAAGATACTCCTTAAAACCTACCTCTTTGACCAAGCTTTTGGTCACCTGCCCTAATTTATCCTTATGTGGATCGGTGTCAAATTTTTTGTCTTAAAATACTCCGGTGCAGCGCCTCAGGACGTTTTACTACGTTAAAGGCGCTATATAAATACAAGTTGTTGTTGTTGCTGTTGCTATCCAACCAATTGTTAGTGGCTATCCATAATTGGCAATCAACTTCACAGAGATACAGATCTCGTTTGCCTGCTACCGTGCCAATCCCCCCACCCTCCTGAAAAAAGAAAGAACTATAATTTATCATAAACTTTATGGCATTTCATCTCAAAAAACAGGCATAAAACCAAAATGACTGTTTTATGCCAGTGTGCATTATATGCAAATGTTTTTACAGCAGAAAAAAAATGCATTATGTACAAGTACACATGAGGTGGGATTTAGTGGTGCAAAATCTACAAAAAATATATATTATGAAAAATAAAACAATTGTAAATAAATGAAAGAACATTGGGATTGTCTCCAACAGTGTTTGTGATCACAGGTGTCGGATTTTATTTATGATAAGATTTTCTCCTTCTGACAGTTTGATTGCTTGTTCCCCCTTTGTCTCTGATGTAGACTGTTTCGCTCTTCGATGTTTTTTGTCCCCTTGCCTTAGAGGCAGTGCAACGAAGATTTGCTAGATTGATTCCTGGGATGAGAGGGTTCTCCTTTGAGGAGAGATTGAGTCAAATGGGCCTACACTCTCTAGTATTAGAAGAATGAGAGAGGATCTCATTGAAACATATAAGATTTTGAGGGGGCTTGACAGGATAGATCTGAGAGGTTTCTCTCCTGGCTGGAGAGCCTAGAACTTAGGGGGCATTGTCTCAGGATAAAGGGGTCGGACATTTTAGACTGAAATGAGGAGAAATTTCTTCACTCAAAGGATTGTGAATCTTTGGAATTCTCCAGCCAAGAGGGCTTTGGATGCTCAGCTGTTGAACATATTGAAGGCTGAGAGAGAGAAATTTTTGGACTCTAGGGGAATCAAGGGATATGGGGATTGGGCGGGAAAGTGGAGACGAGGTCGAAGATCAGCCATGATCTTATTGAATTGCGGAGTAGGGTTCCCTTCCCTTCCTCGGGTTCCTCTCCCTGCCACCACCCACCCACCTCCAACCATTTCCACCCTGCGAAACCCGTCCGAAACCCCATTTCTGTAACTTGCCAGCTTGCTGCCGAGCCTCCCCTTAGAGCGAGCAGTGGCCTTTGTCCTCTGTCTCCCGCCATCCAGCACTCGCTTTCCGGCTGTTTTGTTTTGAGCCGGCAACTGACCAGCAGAATGTAGATGAGGCCTGGAATTTTAAATACCCCGGGCCTCAAAATTAGGCCTTTGCACTCGACCCGGCCACTGCCCACCTGAATCCCGCTCGGATTAAAACCGACCCCAATGTTTGCTTTTTAAGGTTGGCGTTATACAATAGAATATGAATTCTGATGTAAGAAAACTACTAGGCACTTGGTTTAAGTATTAAACAAGGCTTTAATCAACTGATTTTCAACATGGAGATCTAGTTGTGTCCTTCACTAGTTCCCGTTAAAGAATGTCCTGAGCAAGCTGGGCCCATGCCCGAGTATTTATAATCTCCCTGGACAGCGCCACCAGCAGGCCGCCCAGTATTATTTCATAAGTCCTTCCACATGAATGACAAGACTCATGTCATTTTCTACCTCAGCTCTCGAGGCCTGGGACCTGGCAATGTGCTAACTTTGATGGAAGTGGAAAACTTCAAGGGTCTATTGTCTTGCTGCAAATTCAATCTTATTTATTTATTTGTTTATGGGATGTGGGCATCACTGGCAAGGCTAGCATTTATTGCCCATCCCTAATTGCCCTTGAGAAGGTGGTGGTGAGCCACCTTCTTGAACCGCTGCAGTCTGTGTGGTAAAGGTACTCCCACAGTGCTGTTAGGTAGGGATTTGACCCAGCGGCAATGAAGGATCGGCGACACACATCTAAGTCAGGATGGTGTGCGACTTGGAGGGGAACTTGGAGGTGGTGGTGATCCCATGCGCCTGCTGGCCTTGTCCTTCTAGGTGGAAGAGGTCGCGGGTTTGGGAGGTGCTGCCGAAGAAGCCTTGGTGAGTTGCTGCAGTGCATCGTGTCGATGGTACACACTGCAGCCACGGTATGCCGGTGGTGGAGGGAATGAATGTTTAAGGTGGTGGAAGGGGTGCCAATCAAGTGGGTTGCTTTGTCCTGGATGGTGTCGAGCTTCTTGAGTGTTGTTGGAGCTGCACTCATCCAGGCAAGTGAAGAGTATTCCATCACACTCCTGACTTGTGCCTTGTAGATGGTGGAAAGGCTTTGGGGCGTCAGGAGGTGAGACATCGTCGCTGGGTCAAAATCCTGGAACTCCCTGATTAACAGCACTGTGGGAGTACCTTCATAGAAACATAGAAGATAGGAGCAGGAGTAGGCCATTCGGTCCCTCGAGCCTGCTCTACCTTTCAATGAGATCATGGCTGATCATTCAAATTCAGTACCCTGTCCCTGCCTTCTCCCCATATCCCTTGATCCCTTTAGCCTTAAGAAATATATTTAACTCCTTCTTGAATATATTTAAATAATTGGTCTCCACTGCCTTCTGTGGTAGAGAATTCCACAGGTTCACCACTCTCTGGGTGAAGAAATTCCTCCTCATCTCTGTCCTAAATGGCTTACCCCTTATCCTTAGACTGTGACCCCTGGTTCTGGACTCCCCGGCCATCGGGAACATCCTTCCTGCATCTAGTCTGTCTAGTTCTGTTCGAATTTTATAAGTTTCAATGAGATCCCCTCTCATTCTTCTAAACTCCAGCGAGTATAAGCCCAATCGACCCAATCTCTCCTCATACGTCATTCCTGCCATCCCAGGTATCAGTCTGGTGAATCTTCGCTGCACTCCCTCCATTGCAAGAATATCCTTCCTCAGATAAGGCGACCAAAACTGCACACAATACTCAAGGTGTGGTCTCACCAAGGCCCTGTACAACTGCAGCAAGACATCCTTGTTCCTGTACTCGAACCCTCTCGCTACGAAGGCCAACATACTATTTGCTTTCTTAAACGCCTGCTGCACCTGCATGCTTACCTTCAGCGACTGGTGCACAAGGACACCCAGGTCTTGTTGCACTTCCCCTTCTCCCAATCTATTGCCATTCAGATAATAATCTGCCTTCCTGTTTTTGCCGCCAAAGTGGATAACCTCGCATTGATCCACATTATACTGCATCTGCCATGCTTCTGTAAAATCGTACTGGAGTTTCTCGGCATCCTCCACACAGCACACACGCCCACCAAGCTTTGTGTCGTCTGCAAACTTGGAGATATTACATCTAGTTCCCTCGTCTAGATCATTTATATATATTGTGAATAGCTGGGGACCTCAGACCGATCCCTGCGGTACCCCACTAGTCACTGCCTGCCACTCGGAAAAAGAGCTGTTTATTCCAACTCTTTGCTTCCTGTCTGCCAACCAGTTCTCTATCCAAGTCAGTACCTTGCCCCCAATACCATGTGCCTTAATTTTACATGCTAATCTCTTATGCGGGACCTTATCGAAAGCCTTCTGAAAGTCCAAATACACCACATCCACTGGTTCTCCCTTATCTATTCTATCAGTTACATCCTCAAAAAATTCCAGTAGATTAGTCAAGCACGATTTACCTTTTGTAAATCCATGTTGACTTTGTCTGATCCTGTCACTGTTTTCCAAGTGCTCTGCTATTACATCTTTTATAATGGACTCTAGCATTTTCCCCACTACCAATGTCAGCCTTATCGGTCTATAATTCCCCGTTTTCTCTCTACCACCTTTTTTGAATAGTGGGGTAACATTAGCTACCCTCCAATCCATGGGAGCCGTTCCAGAGTCTATCGAATTTTGGAAGATGACCAGCAATGCATCTACTATTTCTAGGGCCACTCCGTTAAGTACCCTAGGATGTAGGTTGTCAGGCCCTGGGGATTTATCAGCCTTCAATCCCGTCAATTTCCCTAACACCATTTCCCTACAAATACTGATTTCTTTCATTTCCTCCCTCTCATAGAAACATAGAAGATAGGAGCAGGAGTAGGCCATTCGGCCCCTTGAGCCTGCTCCGCCATTCAATGCGATCATGGCTGATCATCCAAATTCAGTACCCTGTCCCTGCCTTCTCTCCATATCCCTTGATCACTTTAGCCTTAAGAAATATATCTAACTCCTTCTTGAATATATTTAATGAATTGGCCTCTACTGCCTTCTGTGGTAGAGAATTCCACAGGTTCACCACTCTCTGGGTGAAGAAATTCCTCCTCATCTCAGTCCAAAATGGCCTATCCCTTATCCTTAGACTGTGACCCCTGGTTCTGGACTCCCTGGCCATCGGGAACATCCTTCCTGCACCCAGTCTATCTAGTTCTGTTAGTATTTTATAAGTTTCAATGAGATCCCCTTTCATTCTTCTAAACACCAGCGAGTATAAGCCCAATCAACCCAATCTCTCCTCATACGTCATTCCTGCCATCCCTGGTGAATCTTTGCCGAACTCCCTCCCTGTCAAGAATATCCTTCCTCAGGTAAGGCGACCAAAACTGCACACAATACTCCAGGTGTGGTCGCACCAAGGCCCTGTACAACTGCATCAAGACATCCTTCTTCCTGTACTCGAACCCTCTCGCTACGAAGGCCAACATACCATTTGCCTTCTTAACCGCCTGCTGCACCTGCATGCTTACCTTCAGCGATTGGTGCACAAGGACACCCAGGTCTTGTTGCACTTCCACTTCTCCCAATCTATTGCCATTCAGATAATAATCTGCCTTCCTCTTTTTGACACCAAAGTGGATAACCTCGCATTTATCCACATTATATTGCATCTGCCATGCTTCTGCCTCATCACCCAACCTGTCCAAATCATACTGGAGATTCTCGGCATCCTCCTTACAGCACACACTCCCACCCAGCTTTGTGTCGTCTGCAAACTTGGAGATATTACATCCAATTCCCTCGTCTAGATAATTAATATATATTGTGAATAGGTGGGGTCCCAGGACCGATCCCTGCGGTACCCCACCAGTCACTACCCGCCACTCGGAAAAAGACCCGTTTATTCCAACTCTTTGCTTTCTGTCTGCCAACCAGTTCTCTATCCAAGTCAATACCTTGCCCCCAATCCCATGTGCCTTAACTTTACACGCTAATCTCTTATGCGGGACCTTATCGAAAGCCTTCTGAAAGTCCAAATACACCACATCCACTGGTTCTCCCTTATCAATTTTACCAGTTACATCCTCAAAAAGTTCCAGTAGATTAGTCAAGCACGATTTACCTTTTGTAAATCCATGTTGACTTTGTCTGATCCTGTCAATGTTTTCCAAGTGCTCTGCTATTACATCTTTTATAATGGACTCTAGCATTTTCCCCACTACCGATGTCAGGCTTACCGGTCTATAATTCCCCGTTTTCTCTCTACCACCTCTTTTGAATAGTGGGGTAACATTAGCTACCCTCCAATCCATGGGTACAGTTCCAGAGTCTATCGAATTTTGGAAGATGACCAGCAACGCATCTACTATTTATAGGGCCACTTCCTTAAGTACTCTAGGATGTAGATTATCAGGCCCTGGGGATTTATTGGCCTTCAATCCCATCAATTTCCTTAACACCATTTCTCTACAAATACTGATTTCTTTCAGTTCCTCCCTCTCATTAGACCCTATGCTCCCCGACATCTCTGGGAGGTTATTTGTGTCCTCCTTTGTGAAGACAGAACCAAAGTATGTATTTAATTGGTCTGCCATTTCTTTATTCCCCATTATAAATTCCCCTGATTCTGACTGCAGGGGACCTACGCTTGACTTCACCAATCTTTTTCTCTTCAAATATCTATAAAAGCTTTTACAGTCAGTTTTGATGTTCCCCGCAAGCTTACTCATACTCTATTTTCCCCCTCTTAATTAATCCCTTTGTCCTCCTTTGCTGAATCCTAAACTGCTCCCAATCTGCAGGTTTGCTGCTTTTTCTGGCCAATTTATATGTCCTCTCCTTGGATCTTATACTATCCCTAATTTCCCTTGTTAGCCACGGTTGAGTCACCATTTTTGTTTTATTTTTATGCCAAACTGGGATGAACAGATTCTGTAATTCATTCATGTGATCTTTGAATGTTTGCCTTTGCCAACCATCGTCAACCCTTTCAGTGACATTCCCCAATCAATCCTACCCAACTCTCGCCTCATACCATCATAGTTTCCTTTATTTAAATTCAGGACCCTAGTCTCTGAGTCAACTACTTCACTCTCCATCTTAATGAAGAATTCTATCATATTATGATCGTTCTGAACCAAGGGGCCTCGCACAAGATTGCTAATTAATCCTTTCTCATTACGTAATACCCAGTCTAAGATGGCCTGATCTCTAGTTGGTTCTTCAACATATTGGTCCAGGAAATCATCCCGTATATACTCCAGGAATTCCTCCTCCACAGTATTGTTACTAATTTGGTTAGCCCAATCTATATGTAGATTAAAGTCACCCATGATGACTGCTGTGCCCTTATTGCACGCATCTCTAATTTCCCTTTTAATGCCATCCCCAATCACTGCATTACTGTTTGGGGGTCTATATACCACTCCCACTAACGTTTTCAGCCCCTTGGTATTTCTCAGTTCTACCCATACAGATTCCACATCATCAGAGCCAATATCTTTCCTTACAATTGTGTTAATCCCTTCTTTAACCAGCAATGCTACCCCACCTCCTTTTCCTTTTTGCCTATCTTTCCTGAATATTGAATGTTGAGTTCCCAGTCTTGGTCACCCTGGAGCCACGTTTCCGTAATCCCAATCATATCATATTCATTTACCTCTATTTGTGCTGCTAATTCATCCACCTTATTACAAATGCTCCTCGCATTAAGACACAAAGCCTTCAGGCGTGTTTTTTTAATGCTCTTAGACCTTTTAGAATTATTATTTACTGTGGCCATGTTTGATTTAAACCCTTGGGCCTAGAAATTCATTGTAGCCACTTTTGGGGCGGTAAAGTCGGGCGGCCGCTAAAGTTTGCGCCCGGCGCAAAATCGAGGCCACTTCTCCGATATTCATTAGCTTCGCCCTAAGAGTTTGCTCGAGCGCTAAAACTGGCGCTGCACGCCTCTCTTTAGGCGCTAAGCCGGAGGTGCTGAGCGAGAGCGCCCAGGCCGGGCGCAGCGCAGGTGCGGCCATCTCGTGATTGACAGCAGACACCCTGGCGCCGGCCAGCTCTTAAGGGGGAAGGGTCGACTTGGTCTGCTGCCACGCCCTGGATAGTGGAGCCCTCCAGCTAGGCCTGAACACTGCTGCTGGACCCAAATAGCGCCTGAAACCATGCAGAAGGCCCGTGAACGAGCGCAGCGCTTCTCAGAGCTTGATCTGAGTGTGCTGGTTGGTGCTGTGGAGAAGAGGCGCCATATTTTGTACCCGGACAATGGCAGGAAGGCGCCGGTCCGCGTCTACCGGAGAGCCTGGAGGCATGTCGCCAGCAAGGTGTCAGCCAACAGCGAGGTCCCCAGGAGCGGTGTCCAATGCCGCAAAAAGTTTAATGACCTCACTCGGATTGTCAGGGTGAGTACCCTTTCCAGTGTCCTCCTCATCCTTGCATGTGCACCTCACATTATGGGCAAAGGGACCTGAAAGCCCTAATGGCCAGCCCTCATGCAGCAGCTATGGGACAGGCATGAACATCAATTGCACATTCTGCACTTAACACACTGGCCAAGCTATTCCACCATGGGAGGCAGTGCACACAAGATCAGGGCTACACACTGGCCAGGCTATTCCACCATGGGAGGCAGTGCACACAAGATCAGGGTGACACACTGGCCAGGCTATTCCACCATGGGAGGCAGTGCACACAAGATCAGGGCGACACACTGGCCAGGCTATTCCATCATGGGAGGCAGTGCACACAAGATCAGGGCAACACACTGTACTTAGAGGCCGTCCTTTCTCTTGCAGGCCAAGCTGGCCAATAATAAGAAGAGCCGGACTGCGACCGGGGGAGGCCGACCCCAGATCCAGCTGCTCACCGAGCTGCAACATCGCGTGGAGCGCATCATGGGTGGCCGGGTGATTGGCCCCGTTGCATGTGGAGATGCCGACCCTGTTCTGGGCACCAATGGTAAGGACATCACCTTTTGCACCTCTCTCGTCCCACTTGCGCATCAGATCTACATCCTTTGACACTGTCCGACCAATGCGCTGAATGCCACCACTCATGCATCCCTCGCTGATGCCCTCTCCTCACTCTAAAGCTACTCTTGTGCCTTCCTGCTTTCAGATGGTGAGGAGGAGGTCCCTGAACTTGCCAGTGACAGCCCCTCAGAAGAGGAGGAGGAGCAAGAGGAAGGCGGCCCATCAGGGGAACCCTCAGCCGCGGCAACCCATGCGAATGTAGGGGACACGTCTTCCCTGGAGGGGAGCGTGGCGGAAGTGTCGGAGGGGAGGGGAGCTCATGGGACCTGCGGCCTGCAGAAACGCGGGAGGGGGGTGGAAGCTCAGCGGCCTTCTCCCCAGAGGGGGGAAGGGTCGGAGGGGAGTCCAATTGCTGGGCCCAGCGGCGTCCAGCAACGCAGGAAGGGTCGGCCAGCTCGGCGGCCTTCTCCCCAGAGGGGGGAAGGGTCGGAGGGGAGTCCAATTGCTGGGCCCAGCGGCGTCCAGCAACGCAGGAAGGGTCGGCCAGCTCGGCGGCCTTCTCCCCAGAGGGAGAGTCCGGCCTCCAGTCCGGAGATGGTCTTCGCCGAGGAGATGGAACGCCTCGAGGACTTGTCCGCGGACTCGGAGCGCTGGCACACGGAGCTCATGGGGGTAGTGGCACGGTTGCCTGAGGCCATCGAGTCCCTCTCTCGGAGTGTGACCGACGTCGGGGCCTCACAGGCCATCAGTTTGACGGAATTCGGGGCAGAGCAGGCAGCGAGTCGGGCGGCATTCGGGGCAGATCAGGCAGCGAGTCGGGCGGCATTCGGGGCAGCTCAGGCAGCGAGTGGGCAGCTGATCAGTGGTGCCGTGCAGTCACTGGGTGCTTTGATGAGGTCACTGAACAGGTCAACACGGGCACTCACTGCTGCCACACTCGCTGTGTCAGCCAGGCATCGCCAGGGCACCCGGCGCGCTGCAGCAGCACAGCGGTCTGTCCCTCGGCAGATTGGTGCGCATGCTGCAGTGCTGGCCCGGGCGAGTGCCAGCTTGCCCCCATTCCTCCAGCCGCCACTGCCACTCCCCCAGTGGAGCTGCCAGGAGCTGCTGCAGCGACTGATGCTGGCCAGCCACAGCTGCAGCATTCAACAGCCGCCCGCTCGACGGCCAGACCTCGACTAGGCCGACCCCCAAGGGCATCTGCCGTCACGACATGTGCCCCTCAGGAGCCTGCCCCCAGCCTTGCAGCAGCCAATGGCCTTACTTTGAGGAGCAGCAGGGCGGGCAGGGGCCACACAAAGATAGACAAGGCATCGCCCTAGCGGGCCAAAAAGTCGAATGTGTGGCCAGTTGTGTTTGTTTTTTGAGGCCGAGAATTGGATGTTTGTTTTTTGAGGCCGAGAATTGGACGTTTGTTTTTTGAAGGCCGAGAATTGGATGTTTGTTTTTTGAAGGCCGAGGATGTGATGTTTGTTTTTTACGAAGGCCGAGGATGACGGCCATTTTAGTTGCACTGTTTTGTTAATCCTCTCCAAGTTGTGGGAGCGAGTAATGTGTTTGAGTGTTTTTTGGGGGTTTCGTCTGTTTTTGGTTTTCATGTGGGAAGGGCCCTGAGTTTGTACAATAAAGCATTTTATTTATTAACATTGTCCATGTTTGATCTTTGAAGTGTTTGTTGCCTTAACCGGTTGAGGGCTTGCGGAGTGGCTGCAATCATGTTCTTTCATTGGCACAAGCCATTCCCTGACAGGGGGCCTAGAAGTGACGTTCAATAAGCCGCTGACGGGCGGCCCTTGGACCTTCTGCCTCCCTCCTGGGCTGGTACTCCTCGTCCTCCTCCTCCTCATGCTCCTCCTCCTGAGGTGGTGGTCCAACGTGAGGTGGCAGTGCCTGAGTCCTGCGGATAGCCAGGTTGTGCAGCACGCAGCAAACGACGACGAATTGGGAGACTCGCTCCTGCGAATACTGGAGGGCTCCCCCGGAGCGATCGAGACAGCGGAACCATTGCTTGAGGACGCCGATTGTTTGTTCTATGATGTTCCTAGTCGCTTGATGGCTCTCGTTGTATGCCTCTTCAGCAGGGGTCGTGGGCGCGCGGAGCGGGGTCATGAGCCAGGTACACAAAGGATAGCCTTTGTCCCCGATAAGCCATCCTCTTGGGGGAGGCTGTGCCTGGAACATGTCAGCCACAGTTGTCTGTTGCAGGATAAAGGCATCGTGGCTGCTGCCTGGAAAGCGGGCATTGACAGCTAGGATGCGCTGCCTGTGGTCACACACCAGCTGTACGTTGAGGGAATGGTAGCCCTTCCGGTTGCGGTAATCCTCGGCATGCTCCAGAGGTGCCCGCAAAGCCACATGCGTGCAGTCAATGGCGCCCTGCACCATGGGGAAGCCCGCTATTCTTGCAAATCCCACTGCACGCTGCTGCTGCTTGTCCAGGGTCATGGGGAAGGAGATGAATTGATGTCTCCTTCTGAAAAGGGCATCGGTCACCTGGCGGATGCAGCAATGCACGGTGAACTGGGAGATGTTAGCGATGTCCCCAGCAGCGGATTGGAAGGAGCCGGTGGCATAGAAGTTGAGAGCCACCGTCACCTTCACTGCCACCGACAGAGACGTCCTGCGCATCAGCTGTGGCTGCAGATCTCTGTGAAGCAGCTGACAGATGTCTGCAACCACCTCCCTTCTGAATCGCAGCCTCCTAACACACATCGCGGCAGACATGGTCAGATAGGAGGACTGCTGGCGGTATACCCTGGGTGGGTAAGGCCTCAGTTGGCGACGCCTGTTGCCCCCTCTGCGTCTAGCCAGGGCTGCCACTCTCTCACGGCGTCTGTAAGCCCTTCTGGCATAAGGCTGAAAGTCAGCGTTGGCACCCAATGCAGCCCCCATTATATGCTGGCAAACACTGAGCTCTCAATGAAGGCAAAGATAATTGCTAAGCTCTGGCCTGAGCCAAAAATACCTGTCCTAGTGTTGGTCCAAACCAGTAAGCTCTCCTCCTTGGTCTCTCTCCAAAAAACCGTTGCACAAGAGTGAATGCTGCAAAATGGCTGGCCTTTATAGTGCAGGGTAAGTGCCCTTTAATTAGCGCTCCCCGCGGCCCGCCTCGGCTGTGTACCATTCCACTTCACAGTCGTTAGGGCCGCCCGGCGCACAATGGGCCGGCGCGAGTGAAGTTCCGGTTCGGGGCGCACAAAGGGTGTTGCACTAGGAAATGACGTCATGATCTGCGCGCGCAGCAGGGCGCGCGCTAAGACTTTGCGCCGGCGCTAAATGTGTACTGAAGTTGGGGCGAGGCGCAGATCGCGCTGCGCCCGGGCGCTAAGCGCCTAGCGCTCGAGATCCACTCCTCCTAAGGCGCTAACGGCTGGCGCGCCCAACTGAATTTCTAGGCCTTGATTTCTCTGACTGCCACCTTTGTTTTTCTCCTTCCTGTCTTTTGCTTCTATCCTTGTTTCCCTTTCCTCTGTCTCCCTGCTCAGGTTCCCAACCCCCTGCCATTTTAGTTTAAACCCTCCCCCCAGAGCACTAGCAAACACTCCCCCAAGGACATCAGTCCCCGTCCTGCTCAGGTGCAGACCGTCCGGTTTGTACTGGTCCCACCTCCCCCAGAACCGGTTCCAGTGTCCCAGGAATTTGAATCCCTCCCCCTTGCACCATTCCTCTAGCCATGTATTCATCTGAAATATCCTTCTATTTCTACTCTTACTAGCACGTGGCACTGGTAGCAATCCTGAGATTACTACGTTTGAGGCCCTATTTTTTAATTTACCTCCTAACTCCCTATATTCAGCTTTTAGGACCTCATCCCGTTTTTTTCCTATATCGTTGGTACCTATATGCACCACAACAACTGGCTGTTCACCCTCCCCTTCCAAAATGTTCTGCAGCCGCTCTGAGACATCCTTGACCCTTGCACCAGGGAGGCAACACACCATCCTGGAGTCTCGTTTGCGGCCGCAGAAACGCCTATCTATTCCCCCTACAATAGACTCCCCTATCACTATTGCTCTACCTCTCTTTTTCCTCCTGTCCTGTGCAGCAGAACCACCCCTGGCGCTAGGAAGTTGGCTGCTGCTGCCTTCCTCTGATAAGCCATCCCCCCCAACAGTATCCAAAGCGGTATATCTGTTTGAGAGGGGGATGACCCCAGGGGACTCCTGCACTACCTGCCTGCGCCTACTACTCTGCCTGGTGGTCACCCATTCCCTTTCTGCCTTTGCAACCTTTATCTGCGGTGTGACCAACTGGTTAAACATGCTATCCACGACGTCCTCAGCCTCGCAAATGCTCCAGTGTGCATCCATCCACAGCTCCAGCACCACAATGCGGTCTGCCAGTAGCTGCAGCTGGATACACTTCCCGCACACAAGATCGTCAGGGACACAGGAAGTGTGATAATCTCATTCGACCCTATGGTCCCCGACATCTCTGGGAGGTTATTTGTGTCCTCCTTTGTGAAGACAGAACCAAAGTATGTATTTAATTGGTCTGCCATTTCTTTGTTCCTCATTATAAATTCCCCTGATTCTGACTGCAGGGGACCTACGCTTGACTTCACCAATCTTTTTCTCTTCACATATTTATAAAAGCTTTTACAGTCAGTTTTTATGTTACCTGCGAGCTTACTCTCATACTCTATTTTCCTCCTCTTAATTAATCCCTTTGTCCTCCTTTGCTGAATCCTAAACTGCTCCCAATCCTCAGGTTTACTGCTTTTTCTGGCCAATTTGTATGTCCTCTCCTTGGATCTTATGCTATCCCTAATTTCCCTTGTTAGCCACGGTTGAGTCACCTTTTTTGTTTTATTTTTATGCCAAACAGGGATGAACAAATTCTGTAGTTCATCCATGTGATCTTTGAATGTTTGCCATTGCCTATCCACCGTCAACCCTTTGAGTAACATTCCCCAATCAATCCTACCCAACTTGCGCCTCATACCATCGTAGTTTCCTTTATTTAAATTCAGGACCCTTGTCTCTGAGTCAACTACTTCACTCGCCATCTTAATGAAGAATTCTATCATATTATGATCGCTCCTCCCCAGTGGCCTTGCACAACAAGATTGCTAATTAATCCTTTCTCATTACATAACACCACGGATTACAGCGGTTCAGTCCAAATAACTCAGGCCAATCTGAGGTTTTGGTTTTGAGGGGCGACCTCTCCCCATAACACTGCACCATCACCCGACACCATGATATTGAACATTTACAATATATTTTGGCAGAAGTGCCAACAATAGAGTAATTAGGCTTGAAATTCAAAATTTGTCTTCTGACCTTCCAATGATAGCAGTAAGATCGGAGTCATGGAATGGACAATCACGCAGAAGAGAGCCGGCTTCATACCCAAGTAAGAAGTGAATATTAAGGACGTTCAAGTTGTGCTGTTTCGAGTTTAAAATGGCATGCATATCCCAATGACATCATTGAAATTTTCTCATGTCTGAATTCAGGCAAGTTAAAATGGTGGTGGTGGGGAATGCATTAGGAACTTGGCATGAACTACCTGACGATCTTAACCCCTCCCACTCCCCCCGGCTGCACCATTCCCGCTGGGCAGGGGTGGGGGGTTGAAAATCAATCCTCCTGTGTTACTGTCAGCTCAAACTCCAACTATCATCTAAACTTTAATCTAGTGCTGACCAGCCCTGTTAATCATATTGTTTCCAGGATTGCTTTTATTATGGTTTGAGTGCTCTCTAATCTATCTCAGGGCCTGCCTTCACCAATCTCCGCTCATCTGCTTTTGTTATTTCTCCACTTTCAGAGCAGGTCAGAGGTTGGGTATTCTGCGGCGAGTGTCTCACCTCCTGGCTCCCCAAAGCCTTTCCACCATCTAGAAGGCACAAGTCAGGAGTGTGATGGAACACTCTCCACTTGCCTGGATGAGTGCAGCTCCAACAACACTCAAGATGCTCGACACCATCCAAGACAAAGCTGCCCACTTGATTGGCACCCCATCCACCATCTTAAACATTCACTCCCTCCACCGCCGGCGTACCGTGGCTGCAGTGTGTACCATCTACAAGATGCACTGTAGCAACTCGCCAAGGCTTCTTCGGCAGCACCTCCCAAACCTGCGACCTCTTCCACCTAGAAGGACAAGGGCAGCAGGCGCATGGGAACACCACCACCTCCAAGTCACACACCATCCTGACTTGGAAGTATATCGCCGTTCCTTCATCGTCACTGGGTCAAAATCCTGGAACTCCCTCCCTAACAGCACTGTGGGCTCACCACCACCTTCTCAAGGGCGACTAGGGATGGGCAGTAAATGCTGGCCTTGCCGGCGACGCCCACATCCCAGGAACGAATTATTAAAAAATCCGACCTTGTGGCCCAAGCTGCACTTAAAGCAGCTGAGAATTTCGGGTTTCAATTTTTTCTTATCTTTTGCGGTATCCATTGTGGTATTCCCTTCTAAAGTGCTTTTACACACTCGGGCTGCGAGTCATGCTAGCAAGGCCACATTTATTGCCCAAACCTAGTAGCCCTGAGGAGGTGGTGGCGGGTCGTCTTCTTTAATAATGGTTGTTTTTTTCTAACAACCGAGTGAGTTGGAACAGTGTGAAATTTTTACAGAACAGATCGTCCCTCTGCCTTAATGGCCCTTTCCCATCCCATGCTTTTTACACGCTCGATATATATTTTCTCCCTTGAAACCGTCTACACTCTCATACCCTTTAGTTCCGGGTGCTTGGAAACATGTCTGTTTAGTTCCCTATTGTATTGTATTACAAATTTGGCTCCATAGAAAACAATTGAGCAAATAAAGCTTTTTTTAACTGTAATTATGATAAAAGTGTTCCTGGTATTAGCCAACATGTGGCTGCGCGGGGGTTTACATTACAGTAATCCTGGCTTCCTGTCATATGCCCTTGATATAACAACAACTTATATTTATATAGCGCCTTTAAAGTAGTATAACGTCCCAAGGTGCTTCACAGGAGTGTTATCAAAATACAAAATTTGACACCAAGCCATATAAGGAGATGTTAGTGCAGATGACCAAAGGCTTGGTCAAAGAGATAGGTTTTAAGGAGCGTCTTAAAGGAGGGAAGAGAAGTAGAGTGGCGGAGAGATTTAGGGAGGGAATTCCAGAGCTTAGGACCTGGGCTGCTGAAGGCATGGCTGCCATTGCCGGAGTGATTAAAATCGGGGATTTTCAAGAGGAAGAATGAGATCAAGAATGACTGTATGTCAGTCATGTGACAGGATAATTACTGGGACTTTAGAAAAGAGTGATAGATTTATGCTGTTACTTTCTGATTTTGAGCTTTGACATAAAATCAATCCTTACTTTCAGCTCCAATAAAAGTTTTGGTTTAGATTTATTTACATTTTATTTTGATAGTTTTTCCATTTCTCGCTTGCTTTAATTCTTAGTTTTAATGTATTGTTCCAGGTCAAGATTAGGCCAAGGAAAAGACAATCACTTTGAATCAAACCAGCTTAATTTAAATTAAAATAGCCAGTCTTGAAAAATTGATTTTTAGCAATAATAATTTAAAAGCAGCCGTTCCAGATATTCTCCATGGCAACATGACTCGTACGTGCTATTAGCTGTCTCTACATCACCTCTAAACAAATGGTGATTTTTACATTGATCAGACCCAGTTAGCAAATTAGGGAGTGAAACCCATTCGCACTGTCTTCGGATTTGGCAAGTTTATTCTAATTAATTACTTAGCACATAATTACAAAAGAATGAATGCGTCCATTATCGGGAAATGGACCTAATCAAGTGCAAAACAATGACATGTCTATAAACTGTTCATGATGCTGTATGTGGTAGAGCAGACAACCAGATTCAATTAAATACAACTAGCGCAATGTTAAATTATTAATACTTGAGACAATACAAGATTCCTGCATCTATCTCTGCAGAACAATTAGTCTATAGTGACAGCAACTGATTGCACAAACACCGGAGCCTGACGTCCCAATTACTTACGCACCAAAATGTTTCTGACCTTTGGCTAGCACAATGGTGCTTCAAGCTGCTCAGTGCTGATATCTCTGTGGCCAAGGCCTCTGTACTCCCACGGAGGGTCCTCTTCGCTAATGAGCACCTCATGCCTTGTAAATGAAATGTTGGACTTTTCCAAAGATTGTAATTTTTGCTCGAGAGGAAACAATGAAGAGAAAGCATTGTGACGGTTAAGTGGCTGTGAGTTCTGTGCTGATGTAATTGCAAAGTTGGTCAAATAAAAGGATAGCAAAATACTGCGGATGCTGGAAATCCGAAATAACAACAGAAAATGCTGGAAAAACTCAGCAGCCAAGGTAACATCCGTGGAGAGAGAAATAGAGTCAACGTTTCAGGTCGAAACCCTTCGTCAAAGGGTTTCGACCTGAAACGTTGACTCTGTTTCTCTCTCCACGGATGTTGCCTGGCCTGCTGAGTTTTTCCAGCATTTTCTGTTGTTATTATGGTCAAATAAAAGACTGTTCTTTAAAATAAAGCAACAGAAACAGTGAAGGTCCATTGGCTATAGCAGTACATCGCAGTAGTACGCTCGTGGAGGTGCCCAGTTTCAAGTGCCAGCCATGATTGACATTCCAATGCAGAAATCAGCCAATGTGTGAGTTTTGATAGATCCTGGTCAGCCTGCTATAGGGAATATGTCACGAACAGTGAAGTACTGTATACCAGATGAAAGGAAAGATCAGTGGGACACATTCTACCATAGATCAAAACATGCCTTCTTGTTGACTGTATGTATGTTTTATTTTATTCGTTCATGGGATGTGGGTGCCGCTGGCAAGGCCAGCATTTATTGCGCATCCCTAGTTGACCCTGAGAAGGTGAGGGTGAGCCGCCTTCTTGAACCATTGTGGTGAAGGTACTCCCACAGTTCTGTTAGGGAGAGAGCTCCAGGATGTTGACCCAGCGACGATGAAGGATCGGCGGTATACTTCCAAGTCAGGATGGTGTGTGACTTGGAGGGGAACTTGCAGGTGGTGGTGTTCCCATGCGCCTGCTGCCCTTGTCCTTCTAGGTGGTAGAGGTCGCGGGTTTGGGAGGTGCTGCCAAAGAAGCCTTGGCGAGTTGCTGCAGTGCATCTTGTAGATGGTACACACTGCAGCCACGGTACGCCGGTGGTGGAGGAAATGAATGTTAAACTGGTGGATGGGGTGCCAATCAAGCGGGCTGCTTTGTCCTGTATGGTGTCGAGCTTCTTGAGTGTTGTTGGAGCTGCACTCATCCAGGCAAGTGGAGAGTATTCCATCACACTCCTTACTTGTGCCTTGTAGATGGTGGAAAGGCTTTGGGGAGCCAGGAGGTGAGACACTTGCCGCAGAATACCTAGCCTCTGACCTGCTCTTGTTGCCACAGTATTTATGTGGCTGGTCCAGTTAAGTTTCTGGTCAATGGTGACCCCCAGGATTTGATGGTGGGGGATTCGGCACTGGTAATGCCGTTGAATGTCAAGGGGCGGTGGTTAGATGCTCGCTTGTTGGAGATAGTCATTGCCTGGCACTTGAGTGGCGCGAATGTTACTTGCCACTTATCAGCCCAAGCCTGAATGTCGTCCAGGTCTTGCTGTATGCGGGCATGGACTGCTTCATTATCTGAGGAGTTGTGGATCGAACTGAACACTGTGCAGTCATCAGCGAACATCCCCACTTCTGACCTTATGATGGAGGGAAGGTCATTGATGAAGCAGCTGAAGATGGTTGGGTGGAGGACACTGCCCTGAGGAACTCCTGCAGCGATGTCCTGGGGCTGAGATGATTGACCTTCAACCACCACAACCATCTCCCTTTGTGCTAGGTATGACTCCAGCCAGTGGAGAGTCTTTCCCCTGATTCCCATTGACTTCAATTTTACTCGGGCTCTTTGATGCCACACTCAGCCAAACACTGCCTTGATGGGGCAGTCATTCTCACCTCACCTCTGGCATTCAGCTCTTTTGTCCATGTTTGGACCAAGGCTGTAATGAAGTCCTTGGCCGAGTGGTCCTGGCAGAACCCAAACTGAGCATCGGTGAGCATGTTATTCATGAGTAAGTGCTGCTTGATAGCACTGTCGACAATACCTTCCATCACTTTGCTGATGATTGAGAGTAGACTGAAGAGGCGGTAATTGGCCGGATTGGATTTTTCCTGCTTTTGTGGACAGAATATACCTGGGCAGTTTTCCACATTGTCGGCTAGATGCCAGTGCTGTATCTGTACTGAAAGAACTTGGCTGGAGGCGCGGCAAGTTCTGTAGCACAAGTCTTTGTTGCCATTAACACAATCCCTCCTACAGCACTGCAGATCCTCAGCTTGTGATGCCTTCACTGATTTTGGTTGCAATCAGAGCTTTTCAGAGAGTGGCCATGGCCACAACTACCTTTGCTGCAGAGATTAAGAACCTGTAGAACATGTAGCCCTGTTCCTGGGACTAGGGACAGGGTCACTGGCAAGGCTTGGAAACTAAGCAGAGCCAGGCCTGGTTAGTACCTGGAGGGGTAACCATCAGGAAAAGACCAGGTGCAGAAGGTCACGGAAAGAGCCCCGAGGAGGGGCGGTTGGTAAGAAGGTCACGGGAGGGGCGGTTGGTGAGAAGGTCACGGGAGGAGCGGCTGGTGAGCAGGCCCGGGCGGTGGGCTGAATATAGGAGGAATGGTGGAAATGGAATGGCGGCGCGCACCGACGCAGTGGCTTTGCTTCTCCCAGTCATGGGAGCTTGCAAGATCACATTTCGTTGTTCATGTACTTGTGCAATGACAATAAAGTTGAATTATTATTATTATTATTTCACAGATGATCAATGATAAGAGATTAGCGTGTAAAGTTAAGGCACATGGGATTGGGGGCAGGGTATTGACTTGGATAGAGAACTGGTTGGCAGACAGAAAGCAAAGAGTTGGAATAAACAGGTCTTTTTCTGAATGACAGGCAGTGACTAGTGGGGTACCACAGGGATCGGTCCTTGGACCCCAGCTATTCACAATATATATAAATGATCTGGACAAGGGAGCAAGATGTAATATCTCCAAATTTGCAGATGACACAAAGCTGGGTGGGCGTGTGTGCTGTGAGGAGGATGTCGAGAAACTCCAGGATGATTTAGACATGTTGGCTGATTGGGCAGAAACATGGCAGATGCAATATAACGTGGATAAATGTGAGGTTATCCACTTTGGTGTCAAAAACAGGAAGGCAGATTATTATCTAAATGGCAATAGATTGGGAGAAGGGGAAGTGCAACAAGACCTGGGTGTCCTTGTGTACCAGTCGCTGAAGGTAAGCATGCAGGTGCAGCAGGCGGTTAAGAAGGCAAATGGTATGTTGGCCTTCGTAACGAGAGGGTTTGAGTACAGGAACAAGGATGTCTTGCTGCAGTTGTACAGGGCCTTGGTGAGACCACATCTTGAGTATTGTGCGCAGTTTTGGTCGCCTTATCTGAGGAAGGATGTTCTTGCCATGGAGGGAGTGCAGCGAAGATTCACCAGGCTGATACCTGGGATGGCAGGAATGACGTATGAGGAGAGATTGGGTCGATTGGACTTGTACTCGCTGGAGTTTAGAAGAATGAGAGGTGATCTCATTGAAACTTATAAAAATCTGACAGGACTGGACAGACTGGATGCAGGAAGGATGTTCCCGATGGTCAGGGAGTCCAGAACCAGGGGTCACAGTCTAAGGATAAGGGGTAGCCCATTTTGGACAGAGATGAGGAGGAATTTCTTCACCCAGAGAGTGGTGAGCCTGTGGAACTCTCTGCCATGGAAGGCGGTAGAGGCCAATCCCTTAAATATATTCAAGAAGGAGTTGGATATATTTCTTAAGGCTAAAGGGATCAAGGGTTATGGGGAGAAAGCAGGGACCGGGTACTGAATTTGGATGATCAGCCATGATCGCATTGAATGGCGGAGCAGGCTCGAGGAGCCGAATGGCCTACTCCTGCTCCTATCTTCTATGTTTCTATGTTTCTATGATAATTTTGACACCTTTGCAGTGTGGGGAATCAAAATGAATGTTCTAGCTCTTTAAAATTGCCAGCCCTGGTAAAGGCTGCTGCCTGGCGGGTCAAAATCCACCAACCGTCTACATGGAAACATAGAAGATAGGAGCAGGAGTAGGCCATTCGGCCCCTCGAGCCTGCTCCGCCATTCAACGAGATCATGGCTGCTCATCCAAATTCAGTACCCTGTCCTTGCTTTCTCCCCATATCCCTTGATCCCTTTAACCTTAAGAAATATATCTAACTCCTTCTTGAATATATTTAATGAATTGGCCTCAACGGCCTTCTGTGGTAGAGAATTCCACAGGTTCACCACTCTCTGGGTGAAGAAATTCCTCCTCATCTCTGTCCTAAATGGCTTACCCCTTATCTTTAGATTGTGACCCCTGGTTCTGGACTCCCCCGCCATTGGGAACATCCTTCCTGCACCTAGTCTGTATAGTCCTGTTAGAATTTTATAAGTTTCAATGAGATCCCCTCTCATTCTTCTAAACTCCAGCGAATATAAGCCCAATCGACCCAATCTCTCCTCATACGTCATTCCTGCCATCCCAGGTATCAGTCTGGTGAATCTTCGCTGCACTCCCTCCATGGCAAGAACATCCTTCCTCAGATAAGGCGACCAAAGCTGCACACAATACTCCAGATGTGGTCTCACCAAGGCCGTGTACAACTGCAGCAAAACATCCTTGCTCCTGTACTCGAACCCTCTCGCTACGAAGGCCAACATACCATTTGCCTTCTTAACCACCTGCTGCACCTGCATGCTTACCTTCAGCGACTGGTGCACAAGGACACCCTGGTCTCTTTGCACTTCCCCTTCTCCCAATCTATTGCCATTCAGATAATAATCTGCCTTCCTGTTTTTGCCACCAAAGTGGATAACCTCGCATTTATCCACATTATACTGCATCTGCCATATCAGCCAACCTGTCCAAATCATACTGGAGTGTTTCGGCATACTCTTCCCAGCTCACAGGCCCACCCAGCTTTGTGTTGTCTGCAAACTTGGAGATATTACATCTAGTTCCCTCGTCTAGATCATTAATATATATTGTGACTAGCTGGGGTCCTAGGACCGATCCCTGCGGTACCCCACTAGTCACTGCCTGCCACTCAGAAAAAGACCCGTTTATTCCAACTCTTTGCTTCCTGTCTGCCAACCAGTTCTCTATCCAAGTCAGTATCTTACCCCCAATCCGATGTGCTTTAACTTTACATGCTAATCTCTTACACGGGACCTTATCGAAAGCTTTCTGAAAGTCCAAATACACCACATCCACTGGTTCTCCCTTATCTATTCTACCAGTTACATCCTCAAAAAATTCCAGTAGATTAGTCAAGCACGATTTACCTTTTGTAAATCCATGTTGACTTTATCCGATCCTGTCACTGTTTTCCAAGTGCTCTGCTATTACATCTTTTATAATGGACTATAGCATTTTCTCCACTACCGATGTCAGGCTTACTGGTTTATAATTCCCCGTTTTCTCTCTACCAGCTTTTTTAAATAGTGGGGTTACTTTAGCTACCCTCCAATCCATGGGAACTGTGCCAGAGTCTATAGAAGTTTGGAAGATGACCAGCAATGCATCTGTTATTTCTAGGGCCACTTCCTTAATTACCCTAGGATGTAGATTATCAGGCCCTGGGGATTTATCAGCCTTCAATCCCGTCAATTTCTCGAACACCATTTCCCTACAAATACTGATTTCATTCAGTTCCTCCCTCTCATTAGACCCTATGTTCCCTGACATCTCTGGGAGGTTATTTGTGCCCTCCTTTGTGAAACCAGAACCAAAATATGTATTTAATTGGTCAGCCATTTCTTTGTTCCCCATTATAAATTCCCCTGATTCTGACTGCAAGGGACCTGGGAACTTTAAACAGCTTGAAGGTGCTGAAGTAGGCTTCACACAAAAGTGTAAAGAAGAAGAAGGACAACAACAACTTTTATTCATATAGCACCTTTAACACAGTAAAACGTCCCAAGGCGCTTCACAGGAATATTATAAGATATAAAATTTGACACCGATCCACATAAGGAGAAATTAGGGCAGGTAACCAAAAGCTTGGTCAAAGAGGTAGGTTTTAAGGAGCGTCTTAAAGGAGGAAAGAGAGGTAGCGAGGCGGAGAGGTTTAGGGAGGGAATTCCAGAGCTTGGGGCCTCGGCAACAGAAGGCACGGCCACCAATGGTTGAGCGGTTACAATCAGGGATGCTCAAGAAAGAAAGAGGGAACTGATCTGAGCTTGGCGAACCAGATCAAAAGAAATTTGTGGCTACATTTGGCCCACGGGAAGCATCTCGGAAATGACTGGTTTAGCATATTTTCTTGTTTTTCCTTTTGAGGACATAGGGGATAGAATGTATGTATTTATAAAACCTTGTTAGAAATCACTTGTTCATTGATCAATAAACGTACTTAATAGTTTAAAACGGCAACAAGCTTTAAAATGGCAACAAGGTTTGCTATCATGTAGCATCATTTACAAAGGACTAGAGAGAGAACCGGTGGAGGCACAGGACACATTCAAAAGCTTAGCATAAATATCAGACAGGGTTTCCTGTTTGCAGTCCTGCCACGTTATGGAATGTGAGCCTAGATAGCAGGGCCGTTGAAGGTCTAGGGTGTTGGGACTCACCTACGAGAATCACCTAAGAATGAGCTCCATCCAGCACCATAGAGAAATTCAGAAACCAGCAATCGGATTGGCATGTATATGAAATCATGAGACAGAATTGAGAAGGTGTATGAGATGCTTTAGAAAAAGGTGGTAAATATTAAGGGTTTAGGTAGTTACAATGGCGGCGTGCTAAGCATTCAGATTCAGTGTGAATAGAGGAGATGCATTATTTGGAGTTATTTCTAGCAGCTATGTGAGCTGATGAGAAGTTAGCTGAAGGATTCGGCTTCATGGGGGTAGATTTTCCCAGGGGGTTCTCCCACTCGTCTGCTGGACCAGTAGAAACCCCGTGGCAGTTGGGGCTGCCTCTCACAAGCTCCTGCTTGGTGGAAGCGACTGTGAGGCCCGGGAGCGGAAACGGGATGTGGGTGTGGACGGGCATTTAAATGGAAGAATGAGCTATGGGCCGGCTGCAGTGGGGTGCGGGAGGGCACAAGGGCAGGTGGGAGAGCAGCAGCGGCTGAGAACAGCTGTAAGCCAACCCGTGGGGCAGAATTCAGGGCACTGGAGAACGGGCCGATGAATGGCCAACTAACAGTGGCAAGAACTACAGCTGCTCAGAGCCAGCCAGGGATGGGAAGCAGCATTGGTCTAGATAGGCTGTGGCTCACCAGTGGGAATCAATGGGTTAAAGAGTGGGAAGGAAGAGGCAAATCACACAATGGGGGGGGGGGGGGAGCAGAAAAGAGTATATAAAATTAAAAATTTCTAAAGATTATGAAGAACAAGTTAGTAGTTACCTGATAATTATCTTCATCAATGTGGCTGACACACTGGAGGATGAAACACTGATGAACTGCTCTGCAGAGCCACATGCTGGACAGAAGGTGGAACTGCAGCAGCCAGACCGAGAGGTTGGAGGACCAGACAATAACGCAGAGATTGGGAGCTCAAATCCCACCGTGATAAATTGAGGAATGGAATCCATTAGAATGTGGTAATTTGTGGGCTGGCACCAGAAAATGCCACGAAAGCTCCAGCAGATTCGTGAGAAGTTTTGAAACATTGTGACTGCAAACTTACACCCTCTGTGAATCAGGAATCATACAGCACAGAAGGAGGCTATTCGGCCAATCATGCCTCTTTGAGAGAGCTATCCAATTATTCCCACTCCCCTGATATTTCCCCATAGCCCTGCATTTATTTTCCCCTTCAAGTATATATCCAATTCCCTTTACAAAGTTATTATTGATTCCGATTCCACCACGCTCTCTTTTTAACGGACACTCATGTTTGCAAGCTCTCTGAGTAGTGATATATATGTTATCAAATACTTGGTGGAGACTCATAACAGAACCATTCTGTCTATTAACCCAGTACTGCCATTAACTCTAATGCTTCTAAACAGACTTGCTGCTACGCCGTCCTCTTCATTGACCTAGTGTGTCTGCTCTCTTGAAATAGATGTGTATAAACCGCGAGAGAATTACTGTAAATTAGAATATCAATAAAGCAAATCAGTGAAACACCATTTTAAAGACTCAGTGTGCATCTAATGGTAAGTACTTACTTATTCTATAGTACTTACCTCCAGGTGCCCAAACAGCTTTCAAACTGCTTTGGTTTCTACCTAAGTGCCCCACACTCCATTCAAACCTTGCTTTTAAAACATATACTAAGGCTCTGAAATCCTTAGTCCCATGTTCCACTGCCTGAAGTGCAGCAGAGCTGGACTCCCCCCACACCGCCCCCCCCCGCACCCCCCCCCACGCCCCCCCCCACGCACCCCCCCCGCATGCACCCCCCCCCCTGCCCCCTCCCATGCTATAGCTCTAATGCTGCATCTGTTGGAACATAAGAATTAGGAGCAGGAGTCGGCCATACGGCTCGTGGGGCCTGCTCTGCCATTCAATAAGAACATGGCTGAACTTCTACATCAACTCCACTTTCCCGCCTTATCCCCACATCCCTCGATACCCTTAGTGCCCTTAAGTCTATTGATCTCAGTTTTGAATGTACTGATCAACTGAGCATCCACAGCCCTTTGGGGTAGAGAATTCCAAAGATTCACAGCCAATGTTCCCTCTAATGTTTTTTTGTACTGAGCGGGCCACGAACTCCTTTGAGCGCGACTTTTCGTCCGTGAGCAAATTTTAAAACAACAACTTTTACAAAAACAACAGCAACCACTTAAAAGCATAGATACAGTAATGCCATATTGCCACCCCACCATCTCAAATCATGAGACAATCAGACAAGGTTCTATTCAAGTTTAACATCACTTCTCTGCTTTTGAATTCTATTCCTCTAGAAATGAGCCCCAGTGCTTTATTTGCACTTTTATGGCTTTTTTTAACCTGCATTGCTACTTTTAATGGTTTGTGAATCTATACCCCTAGATCCCTTTGCACCTCTACCCCATTTAGACTCTTATTTTCCAAGGAGCAGGTTGTCTCCTTATTCCTCCTACCAAAATGCACCACCTCACACACATCTATATTGAAATTCATTTGTCATTTACATGCCCATTCTGCAAGTTTGTTTACGGTAGAATTAATTAAAAGCTTTTAGTTTGTCATGTACAAACACTATTTCTTAAAAAAATTACTTGTCAGAAATGACTGGGATATAAAAGAACTGCATAATAACGCATTAACACTTCAGAAACGTCGCTCAGTTACACGGTTATGCATCGACAAACAATCCAAAAGCCCAAGGTGAGCTGAAAGAGGCATATCTATTCGTGCAATTTGTATTAATTTTAACAGTGTCAACGTATTAGTCCATCCCTCATGTCACTATAGCAATGGCTGCACCAGGAGCAGCGGCTTTCCTATGGCGCTGACGTGCTGTATGTCCAGATACGTAATTAGAATATTAATCACAATGCAACCAGACACCCAACAAATATAAAGTGCATTAGTTCACAGTATTAAAAAGAATTGAACAAAAACGAATATCCGTATTTCCAACTTCAATCCCTTCCATTAATAAATGTCTTCTTGAGCCAGCACACCCCCATGTAACATGTCAGAAATGCAGCACTTCTTCACAAGTACAGAAAAACACATACAGAATTTGCGTCACCGAATTAAAAACAAAAAGCAGGAAAAGCTCTGATTTAACAGAAATAAACATTCATCTTTCTTCCTGGACGGGAGAACCAATCAGACTGACTTTGAAATATTTACTAATATGTTGACGTAAAGATGTTAATTTACGAATTTCGCTTCTAATGTTTTTCTCTCAAACATTCTGCACAATATTAATCCCTGCTCTTGTCACAAGGTGTTGAATTATTTTAGGTACTTCTCAATTAAATAGTGGGAAACAAACTTCATTGTACTCTCAATTTTTAATCTCCTATTTAAAATATTTATACCAAATCAAAATTGTACATCATTAGTTTAGTCAAAGTATTTTCTGTGTCTTTCTCAATAAACACCTAGTTTTTTCTTCTAAAGTAGCTTCCTGCAATTTTAATACTGTTAACACTCCACTAAATGTTTAAGAGGAAATCTATATTTACATTTTTCCTTGTTAGGACTATAGAACGACAGCCAAAATAAAATGGTTTGTGTTTGTCCCCTTTTTTGGTTCCCCCCGCCCTCCCCCTCCTCAACAGCATGGTTGCCTGTTTGTGTAAAGCTACTCAGTTCAGTCGATCATTCAAAATCAAATATTGAGAAATTTCAATTTTAAAATGTTTTAAGCATTTCAGAACCTCTTTAAAAGCATTTCAGGACTGCTCTTCAAGACCTGGCTGAAACTTGTTTAGATGAGGGGAAATTAATTTTTGTTCTGTTTCTTCCAAAATCATATTCGAAACTTGGGGGGGGGGGGGGGGGAAATGTTTTTAACACTCATTTTTGTGAAAAGTTCATTATAAATCTTTAAATTCTTTCAAGTCTCATTGCAGCTTTGACAGAAATTGCTCCAAGTTTCTCTTTCCCTCTTCAATGCTGGCGTTAAACATAAAACAAAAAATAATAAAATAAACTCTAATTCCAAACGGAGCTCAAATAAGAAAGTGAATAAAGTGGTTAAACTTCCTAAGAAGGCGGTGAGGTTATCGATGAGTTGGGTTCAGTTTTGGAGAAGTTGTTTCCTCTTTTTCTGCTGCCGTTCCCTCCGTCTCTCACAGACTCTGAGGTACAAACAGGGGCACAAACTTTTCCCCCTCTCTCATAACATGATTTAAATAACCCTGATAGACTCTTTCAAAAAGGGGACAACACCTGGCAAAATTTAACTGGAACTTACTGCGGGACATTCAACGTCACTTTCCTGTATTTTTTTCTGGCTTTAAACAATTTTCTGAATTAAAAAAAAAATTCTCATTTTTTTTCACCGGGGGCCTAAAACTTGTTTGCTTTCGCCTCCCTCCAGTGGTCATTGTACATGTGCTGCGTCTCCACCTGTGTTGTTCCAAAGTGCGGCCGCCGCTCAGTCCCCGGGAATGGACTACACGCGTCTGGACCTTCATCCCTCTCTCTGTCTCCCTCACTCTCTCCCTCCGTCTCCCTCGCTCTCTCTCTCTCTCTCCCTCCTCTCTCTCTCTCTGTCTGTCCCCCTCTCTCTCTCTCTCTCTCCCCCCAGTCCCTCTCTCTCCCCCCACCCCGAGTCCCAGTCTCTCTCTCTCCCCCCACCCCGAGTCCCAGTCTCTCTCTCTCCCCCACCAGTCTCTCTCTCTCTCTCTCCACTACCAGTCTCTCTCTCTCTCCCCACCAGTCTCTCTCTCTTCTCCCAGTCTCTCTATCTGCTTCCCTCTCTCCCTTTTCGATCCTCAATCTTCCCCCCACCGGCCACTAACAGATCCCCCGACCTCTGCACGGAGCCAACGAAAGCGTGGCCCAACTGGGTACTGCGCCTGTGTGGCTCTGGTATACCACGAGCCGGCGCTGAAGGCAGAAAGGTAAATAATCAGAGCGCGGGGGATCCTCCCGCTGTCCAGCTGAAAGGTCAAAGTTCAAGGGAGAAAACCAAACCCCTCCCGGCGTTCCACAGCAACCCATCAACCATCAGCACACACACTTCAAGAGCTGCAATTGTGATCGGCTCTGAGGCCGCAAGACTCGCAAACGAGTCTGTCCGTATTCCCGGGGTCATTGTGTATTGGGCCCCTCCCCGGGGGTCAGTCTGTATTGGGCCCCTCCCCTGGGGTCACAGTGTATTGGGCCCCTCCCCCGGGGTCACAGTGTATTGGGCCCCTCCCCCGGGGTCAGTGTGTATTGGGCCCCTCCCCCGGAGCCATTGTGTATTGGGCCCCTCCCCGGGGGTCAGTCTGTATTGGGCCCCTCCCCCAGGGCCATTGTATTGGGCCCCTCCCCCGGGGCCATTGTGTATTGGCCCCCGCCCCCGCCCCCGCCCCAGCTGCTGTCCAGGTCTCTGCACAGTTTTACAAATAAACTGCGCACGAGCTCGGGATCAGTGCGCGCACGCACGCACCTTAGAGGGAACAGTGTTCGCAACCCTCCGAGTGTAGAAATTTCTCCTTATCCCAGTCATAAATGGCCGATTCCTTATCCTGAGGTTTTGACCCTTAGTTCTAGACTCTCTAGCCAGGGGAAACAGTCTCTCAGCGTCTACCCTCTCAAGCCCTCGAAGAACTGTATACGTTTCAATGAGATCACCTCTCATTCTTCTAAACTCCAGAGAATATAGGCTTATTCTACTCACTCTCGCCTCATCGGACAGCCCTCTCATCCCAGGAAGCCCCAGGGTCAGCACATTATAACATTGCTGAGCAGGGCAAAGGCGGTTGTTCCCAGCAATTGGCGAGATGGACCGGGGAGGCCTGAATAACGTGTGAGGGGTGGGGCAAATTATTCTGAGGGTGCAGCTCCAAGGATTTCAAGAGGAACTCCTCTTAAAGCAGAAGCAGCACGAAGGGAGGTGAGGACTTGGGTGTCAGCCAGTGGTCGTACTCTCGCCTTCAAGTCAGAAGGTCGTGGGTTCGAGTCCCACCCCAGAGACTTCAGCACATAATTCTGTCTGGCACTCCAGTGCAGGACTGAGGGAGCGCCGCACTGTCGGAAGTGCCGTCTTTTGGATGAGACGTTAAACCGAGGCCCTCTCGGGTAGATGTAAAAGATCCCATGGCACTGGAGAGCAAGGGAATTCTCCCCGGTGTCCTGGGCAAATATTTAGCCCACAACTAACATCACTGAAACAGATTATCGGGCCATTGTCACGTTGCTGTTTGTGGGACCTTGCTGTGCACAAACTGACTGCCGTGTTTCCGACCTTACAACAGTGACTCCACTTCAAAGCTGTAAAGTGATTCGGGACATCCTGAGGTCAGGTAAGGCACTATAGAAATGCAAATGTTTCTTTCTTTCAATAGGAAAAAGGAAAACAATAAATTACACACTGAAAATGCACAGTGGTGAAATGGAGTAATTTTTCAGTTATTAAGGTTACAGAAATGCACTTTGTTGATTATAATATATTGATGGTATTCATGATTTTTTTTGGTGGAAGCTTAAGGTTGAACTGGAATGGGAAAAGATGTTTGTGTACTTTGGACGGTCATGAGACTTCTGCTTTTAAGGACAAATGGAGGGTTCGGAAGGGTCTCGGATTTAAATTATGTGGAGCATTCTTGTTATTACAGATATTTTATAGCTATTAATATATGATCAAACATTATTGAAAATCTTTTTGATGACTTTGCTTCGCAGCTCGCCCCCATCAGCTGCCTGGAACCCTGCTGTGATTTTACTCACTCCCCCATTGGCGGCCGTGCCTTCAGCTGCCTCGGCCCTAAGCTCTGGAACTCCCTCATTAAACCCCTCCGCCTCGCTACCTCTCTTTCCTCCTTTAAGATGCTCCTTAAAAACATCCGCCCTAATATCTCCTTATGTGACTCAATGTCAACTTTTGTTTTATAATGCTCTTGTGAAGCGCCTTGGGATGAGTTACTATGTTGTTGTTGTTGTTGTGAGCTCCTTATGTCTAAGTTCCTCTGTCTCAGTGGGTTCAGGTTCGGAGCACGTCTCCTCCTCAGAAATCTCAGCTTCCAAGACTTTCTCAGGGGCAAAACGGTGGAGAACTCAGCAGGCACCGTAATTCAATAGACAACAGTGGGAACATTCTGGAAGGAGCCCCCGCACCTATCTAGACACCTGAACCTTCCCCTCAGCACGTCAATGGACGGTTCTATTTTAATTCAAGTGCAGATGTGAGCCTTGTTGTAGTGTATAAATGCTAGTTGTTCTTGTAACATTCCTCCACTACGTGGCACAACTCACAAAGCATCTTACACCTGGCAGAATTTAGGGCGTAACTCAAATGGGGCGTAGACCTGAGGTCAAAGTCCCAAATTCTAACCCCCCTTCTCCCACCCCCAGATGGATCCACTGGGTTTGTGCCCTTTAGTACCATTTGAGATTTTGGGATGTAAATATTTAAAGCACATTCACCTGCTGGCCATGTTCCAACAGTGCAGCACAGGTTAATGGTGCTGGAATGGCTTTTTTCTTGGGAAATACTATTTCCATTGCTTCTCCTTTTAGTCACTATCACACCCCTGCTGCTTTGTCCCATATTGATGGTTGATAAATTTAATCCTTGCAAGACTTTTATATCGTAACATACCTGCAAATAGGAAGGTTGGCTTCAAAGGCTGACTATGATTTGTTATTTCAGCCTTCCAACACCAAATAGATTCTTGTATTTAATGGGATCCTCGGTATGAGCTTATATATGAGCAGGGCCGCTATAAATCTTACTGCTCTATGAGGTTTTGTACTGCGGCTTTGTAATGCTTTGTCTTGCCTGTTTACATTCAGCAGTCATAATTGTTCCTCTTCTCTGAACTGACTGCAGGCAGAGCCACCACAAGTGCTGACATAACTCTGGCAACATCCTGGGTCGAGGTAAGTGGTGGATCGAAAGAGAGTTCATGTACATCAGGGCCACAAACAGACCCACAAGCAACAGAGACGAGCAACAAGCAGAGACAGTGGAAGAACAAACCAATAAAGAGGAGGTGGGGGAAAAAAAAAAGAGCCTGGAGAGAATCAAGGCGGATTCAAGCCTGGGGTGGCAACAGAATACAAGGAAGGCAGACGAGCAGTGGTGGGTTAGGAGGGGCAAAGTATCTGAGAGGGGAGAAGGTTGGCATGACTGGATGGTAGGAAGGAGAGGAGACTGAATGGCCCAAGAGTAGAAAGGCACATCCAATTCTGTGAACAATCATCAAAAAGAGATGGGTTGAGAAATTCCTGGGTGCTCGTCCTACTCCGGCGCAATAACTTCACCGCACGTGCGGCAGAAACCCTGTTTCCGCCTCTGTTGCACTTCAGTCGAAGTTACGGTGATGGAGTGGGGCCAGCTCAGAGAAATATGGCGGCGGTAAATTCTCAGTGGTTTTACATTGAGAAATAGAGGACAATTTTCATCCCCATTGGCTGGGCAGGAACTGGGTGGTATCATGGTAAAATAGCAGTGCGGCATTTACTGCCCCTTGAAATGGGTAGAACATAAGAAATAGGAGCAGGAGGAGGCCATTTGGCCCCTCGAGCCTGCTCCACCATTCAATAAGATCATGGCTGATCTTCTACCTCAATTCCACTTTCCTGCACTGTCCCCATATGGCTTGATTCCCTTAATACTCAAAAATCTATCAATCTCTGTCTTGAATATACTCGACGACTGAGCCTCCACAGCCCGCTGGGGTAGAGAATTCCAAAGATTCACCACCCTCTGAGTGAAGAAATTATTCCTCATCTCAGTCCTAAATGGCCGACCCCTTAGTTATTCTGAGACTGTGACCCCTGGTTCTAGACACCCCAGCCAGGGGAAACATCCTCCCTGCATCTACCCTGTCAAGCCCTGTAAGAATTTTGTACGTTTCAATGAGATCACCTCTCATTCTTCTAAACCCCAGAGAATATAGGCCTAGTCTACTCAATCTCTTCTCATAGGGCAAACCCCCCATCCCAGGAACCAGTCTGGTGAACCTTCGTTGCACTCCCTCTATGGCAGGTATATCCTTCCTTAGGTAAGGAGACCAAAACTGTACACAATACTCCAGGTGTGGTCTCACCAGGGCCCTATATAATTGCAGTAAGAGGGCTTTACTCCGATACTCAAATCCTCTTTTAATAAAGGCCAACATACCATTTGGTTTCCTAATTCCTTGCTGTACCTGCATGTTAACTTTCAGTGATTCGTGTACAAGGACACCCAGGTCTCTCTGAGCACCAACATTTCCCAATCTCTCACCATTTAAAAAATACTCTGCTTTTCTATTTTTCCTACCAAAGTGGATAACTTCACATTTCTCCACATTATATTCCATTTGCCATGTTCTTGCCCACTCACTTAGCCTGTCTATATCCCCTTGAAGCCTCCTTGCATCCTCCTCACAACTGACATTCCCACCCAGCTTTGTATCATCAGCAAACTTGAATATATTACATTTGGTCCCCTCATCCAAATCATTGATGTAGATTGTGAATAGCTGAGGCCCAAGCACTGTTCCTTGCGGTCTTCTCTTAGGCAGTCCCTCGGAACCGAGGATGACTTGCTTCCACATTAAACATGAGTTCGCAGGTGACTGATGAGTCCAATGCAGGACCTACAGTCTCTGTCACAGGTGGGGCAGACGGTGGTTGAAGGGGCGGGTGGGTGGGGTGCTTGGGTTGACGTGCGCTCCTTCCGCTGTTTGCGCTTGGCTTCCGCTTGCTCCCGGCAAAGAGACTCGAGGTGTTCGGCGCCTTCCCGGATGCTTCTCCTCCACTTTGTGCGGTCTTGGGCCAGGGATTCCCAGGTGTCGGTGGGGTTGTTACACTTTTTCAAGGAGGCTTTGAGGGTGTCCTTGAAGCGTTTCCTCTGCCCACCTGGGGCTCTCTTGCCATGCCGGAGCTCCGAGTAGAGCGCTTGTTTTGGGAGTCTCGTATCGGGCATGCGGACAATGTGACCCATCCATCGGAGCTGATTGAGCTTGGTCAAAGCTTCGATGCTGGGGATGTTGGCCTAAGCAAGAACACTGACGTTGGTGCGCCTATCCTGCCAATGGATTTGCAGGATCTTGCGGCAGCAGCGTTGGTGGTACCTCTCCAGTGCTTTGAGGTACCTGCTGTACATGGTCCATGTCTCTGAGGCATACAGCAGGGCGGGTATCACTGCTGCTCTGTAGACCATGAGCTTAGTGCCCGGTTTGAGGTCCCGGTCTTCAAACACTCTCTTCCTCAGGCGACCGAAGGCTGCACTGGTACACTGAAGGCGGTGTTTGACTTCGTCGTCGACGTCTGCCCTTGTTGACAGTAGGCTCCCGAGGTATGGAAAGTGGTCCACGTTGTCCAAGGCCTTGTCGTGGATTTTGATAATCGGGGGGCAGTACTGTGTGGCGGGGGCAGGTTGGTAGAGGACCTTTGTCTTACGGATCCATACTGATCTGTAAACAGCAACAGAACTCGGGAGCAAGAAAGCAGCTCTACAGACCCCTGAATGCCGAGGTCCAACAAAAAACTCACGACCTAAAGAACAGATGGTGGGTGGAGAAAGTGCAGGAGATCCAGCAGCTAGCCGACAACCACGACGTGCGTGGATTCTTTAGCGCAGTCAAGACCATCTACAGCCCAAGCACCCAAAGCCCTACCCCATTGTGGGCCAAGAACGGAGAGGTACTCATCAAGGACAGAGAGGCAGTCAGTGCCCACTGGAAGGAGCACTTCGAAGAGCTCCTTAACCGCGACTTTGTCTTCGACGCGAGTGTCCTCAACTCCATCCCACAGCATGCTACCCGCCACCATCTCAGCACAACCCCAGCCCAGCATGAGGTTGAAAAGGCCATCTGACAACTGAAGAACAACAAGGCCTCAAGAGCAGATGGAATTCCCGCTGAGGCACTAAAGCATGGCGGAGAAGCACTACTGGCGTGACTTCATGAACTAATTTCTCTTATCTGGAAGGAGGAGAGCATGCCAGGGGATCTCGGAGACGCCATAATTGTGACCATCTTCCTTGCGGTACCCCACTAATTACAGCCTGCCAACCCGAAAATGACCCGTTTATTCCTACTCTCTGTTTTCTGTCCGTTAACCAATCCTCAATCCATGCTAGTATATTACCCCCCATCCCATGAGCCCCAATTTTGTTTAATAACCTCTTGTGTGACACCTTAGCAAATGCCTTCTGAAAATCCAAATACACCACATCCACTGGTTCCCCCCTCATCCATTCTGCTAGTTACAACCTCACAGAAATCCAACAGATTTGTCAAACATGATTTCCCATTCATAAATCTGTGTTGGCTGCCCAATCCTATTATTATTTTCTAAATGCCCTGTTACCATGTACTTAAAAATAGATTCTAGCATTTTCCCTACTACTGATGTCAGGCTAACTGGTCTGTCTTCCCCGTTTTCTCGCTCCCTCCTTTCTTAAATAGTGGGGTTACATTTGCCACCTTCCAATCCGCGGGAACCGTTCTAGAATCTATGGAATTTTGGAAAATGACAACCAATGCATCCACTATCTCTATAGCCACCTTTTTCAAAACCCTAGGATGTAGGCCATCAGGTCGAGGGGATTTATCGGCTTCCAGTCCCATTAATTTCTCCAGTACTATTTTTTTACTAATACTAATTTCTTTCAGTTCCTCATTCTCGCTAGAGCCTTGGTTCTCCATTATTTCCAGGAAGTTTTTTGCATCTTCTTCCGCGAAGACAGACACATTAATTTCTCAGCCATTTCCTTATTCCCCATTATAATTTCTCCTGTCTCAGCCTGTAAGGGACCCACATTTACTTTCGCTAATCTTTCCCTTTTTACACACCTATAGAAGCTTTTATAGTCTGTTTTTATGTCTCTCGCTAATTTACTCTCATTCTATTTCCCCTTTATTTATCAATTTCTTGGTCCTCCTTTGCTGAATTCTAAAATCCTCCCAATCCTCAGGATTACTATTCTTTTTGGCAACATTATAAGCCTCTTCCTTTGATCTAATATTATCTTTAACTTCTCTTGTTAGCCACGGTTGGACAACTTTTCCTGTGGGTTTTTTGTGCCTTAAAGGAATGTATATTTGTTGTAAATTATGTATTAATTCTTTAAATGTTAGCCATTGCTTGTTTACCATCATACCTTTTAATGTAGTTTCCCAATCTACCTTAGCCAACTCGCCCTTCGAGCCTGCTCCGCCATTCAATAAGTTCATGGCTAAACTTCTACATCAACTCCACTTTCATACCCTAACCCCATATCCCTTGATTCCCTATATTTGGGACATATGCCATCAATAGGAGCCCATTCCAATTTTGAAATAACAATGGGCGAAGCGTGCACTGCGATCGCTGCGCCCACTTATACTTGGCATTAAGTGGCCCAACTAGCGGTCCTTAAAGGGACTGCTGCAGGCCTCTCAAAAAAGGTTTAAGAAAAGTTTAGGAAGTGATGCCTATGGGGTCAGGGGAAGCATCAATACCACTACCCTGCAAACCCCCCCTGCTCCCCGTGACCCTTCCCCAAGATAGTTTTCCTCCCCCTCCGATCAGTGAGCTGCACCATAAACGCTTGCCAATGAAATGTTAAATGAGGTCCACCCATGAAAATGGGTTGGGCCTTGGGCCGTTTCCATTGGGTGAGCGATGGGGCTGACACCACCTATATCTGATGGAAGTGATCGCTTGAAAATCTACCTCAGTCCAGTACCCAGCACCAGAGATCTACCTCAGTCCAGTACCCAGCACCAGAGATCTACCTCAGTCCAGTACCCAGCACCAGAGATCTACCTCAGTCCAGTACCCAGCACCAGAGATCTACCTCAGTCCAGTACCCAGCACCAGAGATCTACCTCAGTCCAGTACCCAGCACCAGAGATCTACCTCAGTCCAGTACCTAGCACCAGAGATCTACCTCAGTCCAGTACCCAGCACCAGAGATCTACCTCAGTCCAGTACCCAGCACCAGAGATCTACCTCAGTCCAATACCCAGCACCAGAGATCTACCTCAGTCCAGTACCCAGCACCAGAGATCTACCTCAGTCCAGTACCCAGCACCAGAGATCTGCTAGTACCGCTGAACAATCCTACCTCCAAATTCTTTTCCGACTCGATCGAGAAATACTTTGGTTTGGCAGAAATGTCCTGGAATGAGTTGTACTGCTCTCAGTCTGGGGGAGACCACTGCCCTTTTTAAACTAAATATCCTGGGCCAGTTTTCTCATAAAAGCTGCTTCAGTATTTTTAAGGTGTGATTCAAAAGGAATAAGGTTAAAAAGTATGTTAAAAATTGGAATCCTGAAATATAAACAGAACATTTTAGAAATAAACAGCAGGTCTGTCAGCATTTGTAAAGAGGAAAGATAGGTTAACGTTATTGTGGTGTATGTAACCTGTTCCACCTTAAGAGAACTACCTTAAGAGATGTACTACTTTCTCTTGGCTGCTGTATACTGTAATACTGTAATACCGGTGGTGACCACACCGGTATATAAGTGTTGTGCAAGGATTTGCTGGGCAGTTCAGCCCTGACCTTCGAATAGTAAAGACCTGTTAAAAGTTAATCTTGCTGTCTGTGTCCAGTGATTGATCCTAAACCTAACTGGGACATACAGACTCAACAGTTATGGATCAAAACCTTTTGTCAGTTCTGCTGAAAGGTTTTCAGATGCTGACAGACCTCCTGAGAATTGCCACCATTTTCTGTTTTTATTGAATGCAGTATTGGTCTTCCCTGCAGACTGTAGTAACAGTCGGTTCTTGTCTCCCATCAGCTAGCCTATTGTCAGTTTCCCAATTGCAAGCCAAATGCTTGCACAATATTGCCCATGCAGTTTTTCAGATTGAGAAACCTACGTGACAGACCAAGTCTAGAGTGCAGGAGATGCTGAAGTTTAAAAAAAGATGCGGTAAATCAAGACATAATGACAGATGCTCCCAAGCTGGAGATTGTGAGAGAAAGGGAGGACTGAGGGAAGTAAGCCATTGCCTTCATTGAAGAGTAAAATTGGGCAGGCCGGAAAATGGGCAGCCAAAACCGTTCCCTGCCGATGAGCTGTTAGGGTATCAGGATCACACCCTGGCAGCTCAAGTATAGCATAGTTAGATGTAGAATATAGTTCCCTCTACTCTGCTCAATAATAATATCTTTCCACTTCCCACATCAACTATTCTGTGCCCTCGGAGTGAGATTACCAATTTAGAGCCAATTCGTACTGAATACTCATAGACACCTAACCAAATGCTATCATGTTACTTACAATGAACTAATCATAATTATCTGTTTGGTTCAATACAGAACTTAATTGATTCCGTGATCTCAGTGGTGAGACACTCTCAAGAGAGTGCAGGATCAGGCTCCAATGCATTGCCCTACACTCCCCCTTCGAGTCCGGCTCACCACTGGGAGTGCAGTATCAATGAAATTTCCCGAACATGTTGCCCTGTAAACCAAATAACCTTTTGAACTGAAGAACACGCTTCTGCCCGCTTCCCAAAATCTCACGCCACGTATCTCACTCCGTACTCCGTCTCAGATTTCAATAACACTTACAGGTTCTCATTTACAGCCTATTTATTATTTGTTGGCACCAACCATGAGATTTGGGCCTCAAATTTCAACAGATTAATATTTTAATCTGACTTTGTGCTCCTTATTCTGTGCACCGTTGCTTCAAGCTACTTATTTTTGTGCTTTATTAACAAAACTACAAGTGACAAATATAATATGCTGAGGAATTAAATTATTTATTTGATATTTAATGAGGCCAAACATCATCTTGGCAATTGATGGTTGCACAGTTGGCCTAGGACTACCTCAAGAGGTTTAAAGAGAGGGGAAATAATTTGAAATGGGTGGGACATAAGAATAAAAAAAATCGACACCTTAGAAAGTGTATTTATTGGTCAACACTTTAAAATTACAGTAAAACCTTCTAGTTGTGGATATCACCACCACCTTCTCAAGGGCAATTAGGGATGGGCAATAAATGCTGGCCTTGCCAGCGACGCCCACATCCTGTGAATGAATAAGGGCTTGGATATGACAGGAATGGTTCTGAATTAGGGAATTCTGTCTGGCATGGTGAAATTAGAAGCTGTGATGTCTTTACACTTATAAACACTGACATAAGAAAACTACGAGGCACTTGGTCTGAGTATTAAACAAGGCTTTAATCAACTGTTTTTCAACATGGAGATCTAGTTGTGTCCTTCACTAGTTCCTGTTAAAGAATGTCCTGCACAAGCTGGGCCCATGCCCGAGTATTTATACTCTCCCTGGACAGTGCCACCAGCAGGCCGCCCAGTATTATTTCATAAGTCATTTCCACATGAATGACAAGATTCATGTCAAACACTATATAAAGTGTTACTCAATGTTATATAGCCTATGCAACTGGGCAAAGTTTAGGAGGGAAAAATGTCAACGTAGCACTAGCTGTTAAGCTATTTCCTTCTCATTTATAACGAAAAAATAAAAACATAAATTCTGCCTTTACAAATGCTTCACGGGTAAAATATGCACTATAAGGGATAATACATGAATGAATTGTACTATGTTGGTCGGAGTTTGTTCTGCAGAGTTCATTGATTTAAAACAGTTTGTCCATATACTTCAAAAAGAAAGAAGTGTATTACACTCAATGACAGTGCATTTAAAGTGTTCTTTCACTTCACATTTCATTGGCACAGTCATCCCTCCTGAGTTATGGGGAGGGGTTCATACTGTTGGAAAATTGATGGGAATGCTCTATCACAAACTCCATATCTTAATATTTATTTGGCACTGACCTGTATCCAGCTTTCCAGCACTCAACTGACTTCCCAAGTACATCCACTCAGCTGGCCCTGGAAGAAGAATAACATACGACAGATTACACAAAGAGATTAATCAGCATCTTATTTAATCCTGAATAAATTGCTTCGCACAGGCCCTTTATCATCATGTTTTAACCTGGAAAGATTTTAGGTAAGGCAGTAACTGGTGGATTCTTTTTCTCTCGGACCTGAGAGAAAATTTACGAGGGAAACACCCCTGATTTATTTCGTATATGATTTGGGTTGTCACAGGTGTTGCTAAGTAGGTTTCATTTGCTGGGATCTGGGCCATTTTCAAAGTTTTAATATGATGAGCATGCTTGCTCTTATCAATCGTTAGTGGGAGAAGCTGCCTCATCTAAGGTCCTCATATTCATAATCACAGCCACTCTGTCTGAGTGACAGGTACAAAGAGATCTACAAGGGAAGGTGAAATGGGCCTTGATGGACAACCTTTCAAACACCCTACAAAGCTTTGTAGTTAATTGCTAAATGGATGTATCAGACTCCAGGAGACTGATGTTAAAAGCAGCTGCATCAAATTTATGTGTTTTTTTTTAAAGTCATCACTCAAAGCCAGAACACAGTGATCTGGATATTAAATATACATCAACCTTTAGTCTGGAGATTCAAATGTTCTTCGTCAGGGCTACTTGTCAAAAGGAATATTTAGTTACTTTTGTGAATTATGTACTCATGAAGGTGAGGGGTGTCAGTGCTGGGAAATAGTGTATGTTCCATTGCGGGTACACATCGACTACACCCAGGTCAACTCTAGCACAGTTGAATGAAGACTAAAGCTTCCGGTATCCTTCTCCAACAATGTGCTGCAGCCCAAGAACACTCCGAATGCACCAGTGTGACATGTTTCCATTCCCCACGCCAAACATCCCCCGCCTGAATTCGACAGCTATGTGCCAACGCCGCACGTCTACCAGGAACTATACCGAGACTCATTTTTAAACAAAGGAGCGCTTAAAACAGAGATTATCCTCAACTCTTGGCCTGCTACGGCAGCTTGGCACCAAAGTACAAATACAAGAAAAAACTCGATAAAGCTGATCCTATTTATATCGTAACTATAATCATTTTCAACTTGCCTCACAGTTCATCCTTGTATTCCATATCAGAGATCAAATTTGGCTGTTAAATCCTCATTCCAACCTCTTCCATAAGCAGGTCCTCCCAGCTACTGACCTTATCTAACCCATACAAGGATTATAAATACCATAAACTTCTGGTATTTCCTAATGGATTTATTGACCACTGAAAGAAACTATACCAAGTGATTGTGAGGCTTCTATGTTCAGGACCTTTTTCTTTTCACAAGGAAAAGAGACAATCATGGATGAATCGCCTCTTCCTTCATATCCAGTTTGTCTGATATGCCAGAGCATTTAATAATGTGCTCAATAATGCTGAAGAGATAAGGCTTAAATGTTCTAAACAGTACTCCTCATTCCCAGTAAGAGCAGTATTATTGTTTGCAAATGTCATTCTGCTCGACTAATCAAAGCGGCTTTCAGGAGATTAGGTCCAAAATGTCTAACAATTTGGGCACTATGAAGAGGTTCAAATCGGAGGTTTTGTATTTGATGTTATGACAACATTTCACGTGTAGGATGCATTTTGTTTCAGCTGCACTGTATCTAAATGCACACGGACACATTCTAGGCAAGATAGCTTGGGATTTGAACAACTGATGTCCCGGTGGCCTACAGATCTAGAAAAGGCAATGTCATTTATACAATGAGGTTGTACAAGCAGCACAACAACAACAACTTGCATTTATATTATGCCTTGAATGTAGAAAGGCGATTCACAGTGGTGTATTGAAAACAGGTACCAAGCCAAAAAGGGAGGAATTAGTAGGGGTGAACAAAAGCTTGGTTAAAGAAAGGGACTTTAAGGAGGGTTTTAAAAGAAGAAAGGTGAGGAAGGGATGGGGTTTTGGAAGGAGTTGAGGGAGAGTGGTACCCAGATGGCTGAAGGTATGGTTGCCAATGCTGGGGTGTAGGATGGCTGGATGCACGAGAACTGGAGCCAGAAGCATGGACAGTACGTGGCAGGAAGGGTTACAAAGATAGGGAGGGAGCAAGACCATGGAGGGATTTAAACACGAAGATGAGAATTTTAGATTGGAGGCAGTGGGGGACCGGGAGCCAATGTGGGTCAACGAGGACAGAGGTGACGGGTGAGTGGTACTTGGTGTGGGATAGCATACAGGCAGTAGAGTCTGGGATGAGATGAAATTTATGGAGGTTGAAGGATGGTAATGCAGCCAGGAGACAATTAGAATAGTCGCATTTTGAGGAAATAAAGGCATGGATGAGGATTTCAGCAACGGACAGGTTGAAGTAGGGGTGGAGGTGGGAAATTTGACAAAGGTGGAAGTAAGATGTCTTTGTGATGGAGAGGATATGGGGTCAGAAGCTCTAATCAGAGATTAATAGGATGTCATGGTTGTGAACAGTCTGGTGTAGCCTGAGACAGTGGCCAGTGAGGGATGGAGTTAGTGGTGAGAGTAGAGAATTTGTGGCAAGGCTATGAAGTTTATGGCAGGGCTAGACATGATGTCTTTGATCTTTACAACGTTTAGCTGGAGGAAATTAAGGTTCATCCAGGATTGGACAAGCAGTCTGATAGAGCAGTGGAGAGCTAAGAGAGATTGTGGAGTGGTAGAATTGGGTGTCGTCAGCGTACGTGTGGATTTGACCCAGTGCCTGCGGATCATGTCACCAAAAGGCAGCATGCGGACGAGGATGAGGAGGGGACCAAGAATAGTTCCTTCAGGGACTCTGGAGGTAGCAGTGCAGAATGGGAAGCAATGCTAGTGGTTGAGATGCTTGGGCTATGATTAGATAGGTAAGAATGAAACCAAACAAGTGCAGTCCCCTGGAGATGGACAACAGAGGAGAGGTATGTATTGGAAGAGGATTGTGTAATCAATTGTGTCAAGGCTGCAGAGGTCAAGGAGGGAGAATGCACTACCGGTATAGTCACAAAGAATTATATTTGTGACTTTGGTTAGGGCTGTGTTGCTGCTGTGGAAGGGGCAGAAACTTGATGACAAAAGCACCCGAATCATTTATATTGATAACTAATTAAAGACGAAAGGCTGGATTTTCATTGAGGAGGCGGGTAGGAGGCAGGACTACAACTTTTGGGGTTGTAGTCCCGCCTCCATCGAGTTCTAGCCAACCCACACGATTTAGACTTGATTGACCTTGTTGAGTCCGCCCAGCGGGCTCAGCTGGCCAATTAAGGGTCACCCGGCAACAGGTGACATCACAGATTGAAATTTCATCTGTCAAGACCTTTTGACAGATGAAATATCAGCATTTGACAGCTGTTTGAAGCTGTCAAACACTGACAATCTGTACTCCAGGTTAATTCCTTCCTCTCAGGGTGATTTAGAGATCTCCCCGGAACAGAAAACAGAGGCTGCAGATTTTGACAGCTGGCGGCCATTCTGCTTTATGTGCCGGTGAGATGAGGGACTCCCGAGACCTGAAGGAAGGAAGGCTGTAAAGGTAAGTAAAGGTTAGTAGAACTTCTTTAAACACTTTACACAGACCAAACACACTTACCTCTGCACTCATGCACCCATCACTCACCTGAACACCAGACATCTCGACCCTTCCAAGCCCTTCATCCCGACGGCCCGCCTCGCTAACTAGGCGTGGTTTGGAGCCGTCAGGAATCCCACATTTCAACAATGAAAATAGGGATTAGGCTAAAAACTGCCTGTTAACTACCTGTTAACAGGCAATTAATTGGCACTAATCCCCTTCCCGCCTCGGGGAGGTGGGTCCCAGTGCGGGGCGGGTACTCGCCTCCTTTGAAACTGGCATGGAGGCGGATTGGGGGCGGGATGGGGTCGGGACCCCCGATTTCGGGACTTTGAACCCCCACACGCCAACAATCCCAACTCCACGGCCCAATGAAAATCCAGCCCTAAATGTGAATGGTTTTGGTGTTACCATCAGACACAAGGAATTATCACCAAATGGCAGTGGAAGAAGCATGTTAGAGTTGATGTTTTAATTTCCCCCTGTTACAAACACCAAGGGCAGCAAGTTGCTCAGGGAAAGGAGGAGGTTAATCTACAACATAACCAGCTATACGACCTTTCCCCCTCACCATACAAGCAGCAGATAGAGGGCAGTTTCAAATTGGTCTGAGCTAAATTGCTGAAGTCTGGTTGCCTCTTGACATAGTGACAGCCTGGAATTCTAACACCTGGGGGTCAGATTATGTTAAGTCGCAAGGAATAAATAAAAAGCCCCAAGTTTCATATTGGTAGTCTGCCTCCTCACTGCACACTGGAAGCAACCAAGTAAAATGTTTACAAAGCAAAATACTGCAGATGCTGGAAATCTGAAATAAAAACAGAAAATGCTAGCAATACTCAGCAGGTCAGGCAGCATCTGTGGAGAGAGAAACAGAGTTAACGTTTCAGGTCCGTGACCTTTTCGTCAGAACTGGAAAATGTCGAGCTGTATCCTGGATATACATTTAACTATAATAATACCAGGAGGAAATTGAAGAGACTTAGGTTTATATAGTGCGTTATCAACTCTCTCAGAAATATCTCAAAGCACTTCACATAAGAACCACCAGTTTGAAATGCAATGATTGTTGTTATGGAGGCAAATATAACAGTCATTTTTCACAATGGAAAACCCAACAAACAGTAATGAGATCAATGACTATTAAATCTCTGTTTTGTGGTGTTTGAGGAAAGAATGCTGGCCAGGAGACTGGGAGAATCCCCTGATCTTCTTTGAACAGTGCCATGGGTTCTTTAATGTCCATCTAAACCATTAGAATATGCAGATTGAACCTTGGTTTAAAATCTCATCCAAAGGATGGTAACTCTTGACAATGAACCATTTTATCAATGCTGTATGAAGTGTCGGCCTAAATTATGTATTTAACCATGGAGTGATTCATGAATCCAGAACCTTCTGACTCAGAGACTGGAGCTCCCCCAACTGAGCCAAACTGACTCAGAAAGGAGCGCGTTTGTTTTCTGTAAGAACCTCTTCCATTACCATTTTGCCCACACCATGTACTGTACAGGGCACATGGACAACCTGATGCCAGGCCTCTGCCAGTATATCTCTGAAACCAGGCATCAGGAGCTGTGAAGGGTACTAGTCCTGCAAATTTCCTCCATCTCTCTATCGAGAAGCCTTTGGCCGTCAGTTGGATTCTCTCACAACAATGGGAGCTGAGATTGCTTCCCAGTTATAATGGATTCATGCCGCACCAACCTGAAGTTGGTTCAAGAAAATGCTGTACCATTGGGGCACCTTGCCAGTATTCTGTTCAATTGGTACAGCCAGTGGTAAACCTGGGGAAAATCCCAAGGGGAAAATCATCTATTATTTGGGGGAAGTATTTGTTATTTGAGTGGCCATCCAGAAATTTCTCAAATGCAAACCCAAAATGAAATCTAATTTTTGAAATTGAAGTCCATTTTTTTCCCTATTTATTTGCCTTACCGTATAAATGGTATTAGTTACGGAGGTTAAAAAAGGTTTTCAATTAATTTTCACCATCAGCAAAGCAAATACCAGAACTCAAGCCATGATCCTGCCCACTGTCTAGTTTTGTATTTAGCTGTTCCCTTCCCCCTGTGTTTTAGCTTTACAGAATTACCAACGTCTTTTGGACCGGTATTATTTTTATAAATAAAAGTCTCCAAGGTTAGATTTTCTACTTTGTTGCTATTAAAAGGAAGGGAAGGATTGAGTTTACTGAATGGTACATCAGTGGAGAAAATTGATGAATTAGTTGCGTTCAACTGACAAGCTCCTGACCTGACATCAGCTGAACAAGGGGCCACATCTTCTATCTCATGGAGTGCTTTACTTGCCAGATAGATGTTCTAGTTTAAAAAGTTAATCCCATATTGGCTGCTGGATAGACAAGTTAGCACAGAGTGTCACCCTTTGGTTTACCCACATGATTCCAGTGATCACAATTAATAAAACTACAGTTCATTTGGGAGACCAAAGACATTTGCACTCTTGGATGCATTCAGTTCCTTTGACGTTAAATTGTTCGGTCAGTGTAAAGAAGATTTTAATCAGCAGGGGCAAGATTTCTTTTGACATGTACAAATTAATTAGCTATGGAGAAAATGGAAATATCATTCGTTTTTTTTTAAATGGAGGACAATCACAGTAAAAAGATATCTGCTAAAATTGACAAGTCTCTCTGTCTCAAAGTAATATTTGATGGTCTTGCCATAAACTGGGGGAGCAGGCCAAAGACTACCATATCTGGAGAGCAATGGCTGGGGTCTTGGCAGATAGCCCAGGCATCATCCCGAGAAGCAAGTGCATAACTGGTGAAATCGGACTGCACTGGGGCTGCTTTGTGTGACCAATCAATCATTCAGTTCACATCATCATTTTCAAATGAACTATTTTTGTTCTTATATAAAACCTGTAGACCATGTGCTTGCGTGAATGTGTAATGTGCGACCAGCTCCTGACCATTTAAACGACTCGTAACAGTCTTAAGAGGACACTCTGCTTTTTCCAATTACAAGTATATTAATTTGGTATTTGTTCACTATGTGCCTGTGAGAGTCTATTTTAAAGACAGCATCAATAAACCTGAAGATCGAATGAATCAAATACATTTATCTCTGTAGCTTTATTTGTTCATTGTGATGTGTAGAGTTAGCAACAATAATTCTTTTTCACAAAGCAGGTTACTTCAGCTGGTGTTATCAAGTGATTACTATAATCAGATTAGGGTGATCAAATAAAGTGGCTTTCAATATATTACAGGGATCGCAAGGCTAGCCACAGATGATACAGGAACATAGAATCAAAGAAATGTAACAATTTCTAAGATTGAATATCTCTACTTTTACTGACATCTTGTATTAATAATTCTAGGCACCTGAGACAGCAATTGTATGGACACAATAATGCAATTAGGCTTAGATTGGCTCAACTGATAATAGCATAAAGGGTTGCGATACGGCACTGAAAGGAAACTAAGCTCCTTTCAGTTAAAAGGAAAGGGTATTACCTCATAAGGGAACAAAGAGTAGAAATGATGAAATTGAAAGGAGATGCTTGAGCAGAAAAAGCAGTTTAAATTAGGTACGAGATCATGAGATAGTCTTGTCTTTGATTATTCCAAAAAGATCTCAATCATGAATGTGATACAACGGATAATAAATTTCAAGGAGTTAATCTTTATTTCAGGAGATGCTGGTCCCAATCTATATTACAATGCATGCGTTCAAATTTGAAATAAATTTGAAAACAGAAAATGATCCTTCGCCAGAACGTTCTGAAGAAGGGCCATCGACCTGAAACAAATGGCCCAGGAATTCGGGTCGGAGGCTTCCCGCGGGTGCAAGCCTCCGACCTGCACTTACCTAACGTGCCGGCCGTTGTGCTGTGGGTCCGAGTGGGACTCCGATCCTGGGCCTCCTCCAACTGCCGGCGCACAGTGCTTGCGTATCCCAGGGGCACAGTTAGTTCGATGCGTCCCCTGGGATCCGTGGGCCATGGAGAGCCAATGGTAGCAGGGAATGCTTCATTCATAAGTTTGACAGGAAGAGCTGTCAAACCTATAAATACTATGGCCCAGAAATTCGGGTCGGGGGCTTCCTGCGGGTGCAAGCCTCCGACCTGCACTTACCTAACGCGCCAGCCGTTGTGCTGTGGGTCCACGTGGGATTCCGATCCTGGGCCTCCTCCAACTGCCGGCGCACAGTGCTTGCGTATCCCAGGGGCGCAGTTAGTTCGATGCGTCCCCTGGGATCACGTGGGCCATGGGGAGCCAATCGGAGCAAGGAATGCTCCATTCATAAGTTTGACAGGAAGAGCTGTCAAAACTTATAAATACTATGGCCCCAAAACATCACTAAATCTTCAAATATTTTTTTTTTTTAAATCACATTTTTTAAATAAACTATAAATTACATGAAATAACTATTTTAAACAATAATTTAAATTTTTTAATTTTTAAAAAAAAATTTCTAACGGGGCTAAAAATAAACTTACCTTTCTTTAAAGTATTTAAAAATAATAAACCTGTGGAAAAAATGTTTTAATTTTAATTAATTCACCACTTACCTTGTAAAAAAGCAGGCCTTACGCCTGCTTTTTAAATGTGTAACTTCTGCAGACTTACCCCCCTGGGAAAACCCGCAAAAAAAACCGAAGTTCAATGCGCACGCACAGCCTCTACTGCGCACACGTTCGGCCTCTTAACCCCTGCTTTCAGGGGAACGGAAGTGCCGGTTTCCCGCGCATGCGCAGTGCATGCAGGAAACCGGCACTTCCATTGGGCTTATGGGTGAGTACCCCGTGCGTACTCACCCGTGGAGACCTGAATTTCTGGGCCTATAAGCCTCAAAACATCACTAAAACTTCAAATAATTTTTTTTTTAAATCACATTTTTAAAATAACTATAAATGACATAAAATAACTTTTAAACAATAATTAAAATTTTTGAAAAAATTAATTACATTTTCTAACAGCTAAAAATAAACTTACCTTTCTTTAAAGTATTTAAAAATAATAAACCCGTGGAAAAAATGTTTTAATTTTAATTAATTCACCACTTACCTTGTTAAAAGCAGGCCTTGCGCCTGCTTTTTAAAAGTGTAACTGCTGGAGACACCCTCCCGGAGAAACCTGTAAGAAAAAGTAAGTTCCAGGCGCACATGCTGCCTCTCCGGCATATGTGTTCGACCTCTGAACCACTTCCTTTAAGGGAACGGAAGTTCCGGTTTCCCGCGCATGCGCAGTGCATGCACGAAACCGGCACTTTCGTTCGGCCTACGGGCGAGTACCCAGCGCGTACTCACCCGTGGAAACCCGAATTTCTGGGCCAACGTTAACTCTGTTTCTCTCTCTACAGAAGCTGCCTGACCTGCTGAGTATTTCCAGCATTTTCTGTTTTTATTTCAGATTTCCAGCATCCGCAGTATTTTGCTTTCGGTCAAATTTAAGTTTACTTCCGTTGAAGTTCTCAACAGATTTTCATAGGCTTTGTAGAATTACTATTTCATGTATCATCTAGGTAAAACAAATTATTAAAAAGTAATTTAAAAATATAACGTGCCCTTGCAATCTCTTTAATAAAAATGTATTGTTCTCACGTATCCTTTTTTCTCCATCTTGAAGTAATTATTTGATTAGTGTACATTTGACTTTCTTCTCTTTTAAAATGGTTTCAATTTCATTTAACCTTAAGGAACATGAATATTACTTAGAAATCATTAGGAATTATTTCCAGATTATTCTACTTGCTGATTTACAAAGTAAACAATGGTTTGAAACTGCAGCTGTTCCAGTCCATTTCTCTCCCTATTCTCGAGATGCCCAGAACATCTCTCGAGAATGCCAGCTTTTAATCTACCCAAGATGCCTGTCCAAAGAACAGAACAAGAAATGGCAGTACACAGAAGGGCTTCATGTGTACTGTTCGAACAAGCAACTGGAAGAATTGAGTTTAATCTCGCGCCCTGAGCAGCGCAGGTGCTTGGCAGGCCCAAGCAAGCAACATGACCTCCCACTGACATTACAGGCAGCTCAAGGAAGGTTGAGGGGTGAAAGTGGTTCCATTGAAACAGAGTCTAAGTTCTTAAGACTTAATGGTAAGCCTCATCCTAAAAACACTACCCTTCATTCCAATCAAGCTGATGTCCATTAGCAACAACATTTTCGCCATAGAATGGTCAATGAGCGTTGGCATACTGAACAATAATCACATAGTAATGCCCTGAGCTCAGGGGACAAGATGAGAAAATGGGTTGGGGCTTCCTGATGTCACAAGTTGACTATTTTGCAGTATCAAACGCTTTGCAAGTTTGTTATTGAAGTTATATCACAGGTGGTCTGACAAACATTGGTGCCAAAATTCCTCGGACAGTCTGGTAGGTGTCCATCAGAATAGCCATAAACTCCGCCGGGACCTGGATACACTGGAGTTTCCTGTAGGCTTGTTTGGGGGCGCACAGCCTCAAAAAAGGCTACTGATGTGGAGAGGGTGGGGCCAAGGGCTGGGACTCCCGAGACAGAGTTCTGCAGTCTTCAGCTTTACAGGAGCCTGGCATAAGTTTGGAGGTCAGAATACCGAATAAGAGGTATAATGCCCTCTTGAAGGGGGACAGTGAGTTCCACCTGGGAAGGAGGCAGAGTGTGTCTAGGCCAGGATTGTGGCCTGGATCCCTGAAAGAGAAGGTAAGGAGGACAATTTGAAAAACGTTTTGAGCAGACAGGCATAATTCTGCCAAACATTACAGCATCAAGGGCAGGTGCCTGAGATGCGCCCTGAGCAGTGCAGGTGCTTGGCAGGCCCATGCAAGCAACACGACCTGCCACTGACACTACACACTCCAATGAGTACACTGCCGGAGGTCACGAGTGGTGCAAACCTGCCGTAATTGCCAGGATTCCATCAGTGCCCAATTTTGGTGCCTTTTGTTTTGGTTAGACTGCTGATGCTTTTGTCTGCTGAGACCCAAACGCATACATGATGTGATGATATATATATCGTTAGGTCTGACTGTTTAGTGAAGCACAGCCGCTTGTTCTAAGTCCAATCATCCAGTACCAGAAGCTTTCTGCGAGAGCGCCTCCACTGGCTCAGTGGATGAACGCACTATGAGCAATGTTCCCTCTAAGCTCCATGCATCAACTGGGAAGGTACCGCACAGGCTGCTCACAAGCTGTTCCCTCTAAGACACCGCTCATCAAATTTAAAGGTACCGTGCACAAAACATTTTTTTTAGAGGGAACATTGACTATGAGGTATATTATTCTGCCATACAGACCATGAATGCATTACAATTGGGTTTAGCCCCAGCTAAGGGAGGGGGAAAATAAGCCAGAGTCCCATATCCTGGTCACTATCTATTGGATCCTCCGGGATAGTATGCAGATGTGTGGACTTCGCGTAATAACAATGGTAAGCTGTTTACTCCCCATGGTCGAACAGCCCAACAGAACGTATTGTCCAGACTCGTATGTGAAGACTGGCTAACGGGTTTACATAGAAACATAGAAGATAGCAGCAGGAGCAGGCCATTCGGCCCCTCGAGCCTGCTCCACCATTCAATGAGATCATGGCTGATCATCCAACTTCAGTACCCGGTCCCTGCTTTCTCCCCATATCCCTTGATCCCTTTAGCCTTAAGAAATATATCCAACTCCTTCTTGAATATATTTAATGAATTGGCCTCTACTGCCTTCTGTGGTAGAGAATTCCACAGGTTCACCACTCTCTGGGTGAAGAAATTCCTCCTCATCTCTGTCCTAAATGGCTTACCCCTTATCCTTAGACTGTGACCCCTGGTTCTGGACTCCCCGACCATCGGGAACATCCTTCCTGGATTTAGTCTGTCTAGTCCTGTTAGAATTTTATAAGTTTCAATGAGATCCCCTCTCATTCTTTTAAACTCCAGTGAGTATAAGCCCAATCGACCCAATCTTTCTTCATACGTCATTCCTGCCATCCCAGGTATCAGCCTGGTGAATCTTCACTGCACTCCCTCCATGGCAAGAACATCCTTCCTCAGATAAGGTGACCAAAACTGCACACAATACTCAAGGTGTGGTCTCACCAAAGCCCTGTACAACTGCAGCAAGACATTCTTGTTCCTGTACCCAAACCCTGTCGCTACGAAGGCCAACATACCATTTTCCTTCTTAACCGCCTGCTGCACCTGCATGCTTACCTTCAGCGACTGGTGCACAAGGACACCCAGGTCTCGTTGCACTTCCCCTTCTCCCAATCTATTGCCATTCAGATAATAATCTGCCTTCCTGTTTTTGACACCAAAGTGGATAACCTCGCATTTATCCACGTTATATTGCATCTGCCATGCTTCTGCCCAATCACCCAACCTGTCCAAATCATACTGGAGTTTCTCGGCATCCTCCTCACAGCACACACGCCCACCCAGTTTAAGAGGGCTGCTGGCAGCAATGGTACCGCACTCCAGCATCAGTCACTGACTTCGGGAGAGACAAGGAGAGGAAAATGTTTTTATTATTACAACTTAAATTCATTTGGCTGCCACACAGTAGACATTTGTAATTCCCATCTAACTTTACCTGTTTTGGTGAGCCACTTATCAATGTTCCTTCTGAAAGAGTAACATTACATAAAAGATTTTGTAAAACTAAAGCTATGCTATGTTAAGGAAGAAAAGCGTGTTTGTTCTGAAGCTGAGCATCACACCATATTAAGTAGGCGTATCAAGGCCAACAAGCTAACTTAATGATGCCCCCAGATGCCCCATAAAGATAATCTTCACTGTTTCTTCAATATCCATAACACACATAAGGTAAATGACGAAAACAACCCCAGGGAAAAACTCATGGTCCAACACACAGTCCCAGCTTCTGGTGTAGGGCTGTGAAAGTAATTATAACAGTACAGCATTGCTTGAAAACTTAATTTAGGGAATCTATGGAATTAAACTTAAGACAGGCAAAGTCTTTAATCAGCTGACGGGAGACTTGTTACCAGTTGAAACTAAGCAAATATTTGGTGGGATTTAAAAGGGGCCGACATCTGCTCCAGTATAAATGCCGCATGCCACAGGCTGGAGCTCGGAGTGAATTCATAGGATTACAGAGGATATACGGCACAGAAACAGGCCATTCGGCCCAACCAGTCTGTAGTGTATGTAACCGTTCCACCTTTACGAGAACTATTTTAAGGGTTGCACTACTTTATCTTGGCTGCTGTATACTGCAATACCGGTGGTGACCACACCGGTATATAAGTGCTGTGTAATGATTTATTGGGCAGTTCCGCCCTGACCTTCAACTAGTAAAGACCTGTTAAAATTTACTCTTGTGGTCTGTGTAATAATTCTCATTATAACACACAGACTTAACAGTGGCGACGAGTACGATCTTACCCTGCGGCAGAGATACATCCAAGGCAGTTTAACGGGCGTCGAGAGGAGGCATCCGCCCTCATCATTCTGCTGAGAGAAGACTCGGGTCTGCAGAGAAAAGGAAGAATTCTGACACGAAGCCTTCCATCAGCAACAGGCAGTGATCATCCCTTCTATCACGGTGGTGGGTAAGCCGATCAGCGACGAGCAGCAAGTCGGCCACGTTGACTGTGAGTAGGGGAGAAAATAACAAAAAAAACGGAGGATATAAGGGCGGAGAACTCGACCACGGCCGGGGAAAAGAGCCGGACAGAAGTCGGGGCCAGAGGCGCTGAGACTGGGGCAGCGTAAGGCACGGAAGCCGCGGTGAATGCAAACGCAGCCGGTGCGAAAGACCGGGCTGCAAGCGGGCTGGGAGACGCAACAGCGTCGAGAGAGAGCTCGACCGCAACCGGTGAAAAAGGCCGGGCAGCTACCGAGGCCGCGAGGCGCAGCAACCGGGTCAGCGTAAGGCGCGGGAGAAAATAAAAAAAAACGCGGAGAACTCAGCCGCAGCCGGGGGGAAAGGACCGGACTGCAAGAGGGGCTGGGAGGCACGATTTGAAAACCGCTGGGGGAGGGCGAACGCAGCAATACGGCAATCGCCATTACAGCCAGCGGGGGAGAAAGGCAAACGCGGGAAGCCGCCATTTTCGGAGGCGGGGGAAGAAGACAAGCGCGGGAAACCGCCATTTTGTAAAAGAAAAAGAAAAAAAAATTCTTTTGTTTCTCAAGAAGATCGCGAGGATGCCTAAGCGTGGTAACATCAACGATTTCGATCCCGATGTTGAAGATTGGGCCACATATGTAGAACGCATAGAGATATATTGTAAGGCAAATAAAATATCAGATGAAGATAAAGCACTAACCTTACTAAACTCAATGGGTGCGAAGACATACAGGCTATTGAAGCATCTTCTATCACCAGCTAAACCGGCGGATCAGACTTTTGCTAAAATTGTTGCTGTCCTGAAGAATCATTTGAACCCCACACTGCTGATGTTAACGGAACGATTTAAATTTTATGCGAGAACGCAACTGAAAGAGGAAAGCAACGCGGAGTATTTAATTGAACTGCGTAAGCTAGCGAAATACTGCCAGTTTGGGGAAAGCCTGACAGAGGCACTGAGAGACAAATTCGTGTGTGGGTTGTCGAAAGAAGGAACACAAAAGCGGCTACTTGAAGAGAATGATCTTACACTTGATAAGGTTGTCACTATTGCAGCATCGCACGAAGCCGCAGCGAGAGGCACTGCGGAAATGCAGCTGAAGGCAGCGGTACTCAGCGTAGATCAAATGGCTGTGGGTACAACGAAATGTTATCGTTGTGGAAAGACAACACACGATCAGAACCAATGCTGGTTTAAAAACCAGGAATGTAGAAAATGTGACAAGCTTGGTCACATAGCTAAAGTATGCCGGTCAGGAAAGAAGACCAGCAACAAAAAGTCACCACAGGAAAAGTGCAGAAAGGTACATAAGGTGGCTGAGAAGAGTTCGGATGAACAGAATTCGGATTCAGACTCCAACAGCAAGGAACTGGGTAGTCTGAGAATTCACAACGTGAGTAAGGAAGCTGACCGACATACTATCTGGGTCACACTGCAGATAGCAGGAGTCCAAGTGAAGATGGAATTGGACACCGGATCGGCGTTGACGGTCATGAATAAGCAAGATTACAAAAAGTTATTCAAACATATTCCCCTACGGGATACGGAGATAGTATTGCAGACATACACGGGGCAAAAAGTATACCCCATCGGAAAGATAAAAGTCAAGGTGATACACAAGGGCAAAGAACACCAAGGAATGGACTTATATGTACTACCTGAGGGAGGTCCACCACTTCTGGGACGGGAGTGGATCAGGAAAATAAATATGGACTGGCACTCTCTAAACGCAATAACGGTAGATTCCGGAAAAAAAGATGTCAAACCTGAACGATTGTCCAGAATATTGGATGAGGCTAAAGAGGTGTTCCAACAGGGACTGAGAACACTGAGAGGAATTAAGGCAAAAATCAAGATTGCAGAACATGCAAACCCAAAATTTTTCAAAGCCAGACTGGTACCGTATGCGATACGACCTGCTGTGGAAGCTGAGCTGGAAGGGCTGGAATGTTCAGGAGTACTGTCTAAGGTGGACTGGAGTGAGTGGGCCACGCCAATTGTTCCCGTCATGAAGCGTTCATCGAGTAACAAGCCAGGGGAACCGGGGAAGGTCCGCATCTGTGGAGACTTCAAGATCACAGTTAATCCGGTGCTTCACACGGTGCAATATCCGCTTCCGCGGATTGAGGATATCTTTGCTTCATTGTCTGGCGGGAAACGCTTCACCAAGATAGACCTGGCGCAAGCGTACTTACAGATGGAAGTTGAGGAAGAGTCGCGCCAGTATCTCACAATCAGCACGCACAGAGGCTTGTATCGATATAATAGACTGGTTTTTGGAGTGGCTTCGGCTCCGGCAATTTGGCAGAGGGCCATGGAGCAGGTATTACAGGGAATTCCAAGCACTCAATGTTACTTGGACGATATCCTGATTACAGGAGATGACGATGAGGAACACCTTGCAAATTTGAAACTGGTGCTCACCAGGTTGAAGGAATATGGCCTTCGAGTTAATCGCCAGAAATGTGAGTTCTTTCAGAAACGGATCTCGTACTGTGGTCATGTCATTGACCAGGAGGGGCTGCACAAGTCACCTGACAAGATCGAAGCTGTTGTGAAGGCTCCCGCTCCGGAAAATATATCCCAGTTGAGATCGTTCCTAGGGTTGATTAACTATTACCATAAGTTTCTGCCAAATCTATCCACGGTGCTGCACCCGCTGAATGCTCTTTTGCAGAAAGAAGTACCATGGAAGTGGAGCGAGCACTGTAAGAAGGCCTTTCGCAAAAGCAAGACATTGATCACCTCAGAGGAAGTGTTGGCTCACTTCAACCCAACGCTACCTATTCGTTTAGCTTGTGATGCTTCTCCTTATGGTATTGGAGCAGTACTCTCACACAAGTTGCCAAATGGCTCGGAAAGGCCAGTCGCATTTGCATCCAGATCATTGACCTCCGCTGAGCGCAACTATGCTCAGATAGATAGAGAGGCTCTCAGCCTGGTGTGGGGAGTAAAGAAGTTTAATCATTACCTGCAGGGCCAGAAGTTTACACTGCTGACAGACCACCAGCCGTTGGTATCCATATTCAACCCTAAAAAGGGCGTTTCCATTATGACAGCGCAAAGGCTACAGAGGTGGTCCCTTTTCCTAGGGGCACACCAGTATGACATAGAATACAAAGGATCAAAACAGCATGGGAATGCTGATGGTTTATCACGCCTACCGTTGCCAACGGTAGAAGAGGCGCCTACAGTGGACCCAGTGGAGATGTTCCACTCAACCATAGTGGAATGTCTACCAGTAACAAATTCTACGATCGAAAAGGAAACAAGAAATGACCCGACTCTCTCACGAGTCTACGATTTAACGGTGAAGGGATGGCCAGCACATGGCGAACCACTGTTGCCAGCATTTTCGCAAAGAAGAGAACAGCTGTCAGTGTGCCGAGGAACTTTGATGTGTGGATCCAGAGTGGTGATTCCACCCAAACTCCAGCATAAAGTGCTAAAGGAGCTTCACGAGGGGCATCTGGGTGGAGTGAAAATGAAGAACCTAGCCAGAGCGTTCGTGTGGTGGCCAGGTATCGATGGAGACATCGAAGAAATGACCAAGAGCTGTCTAGGATGTCAGAAGGTCCAAAATGCCCCACCACAAGCTCCTCTGCATCCATGGGAGTGGCCCTCATCTCCATGGCAAAGGGTACATATCGACTTTGCTGGTCCATTTATGGACTCAATGTTCTTAATCGCGGTGGATGCACACTCCAAGTGGCCGGAGGTAATAAAGATGTCCTCCACCACCACGGAAAAAACCATCACAGTATTAAGGACCATATTTGCCAGGAATGGGCTGCTGGAACAGATCTGTTCTGATAATGGACCGCAATTTGTGTCCGAAGAATTCAGGAAGTTCTTAAAAAACAATGGGGTTAAGCACTACACGTTCGCCCCATACCATCCCGCCACCAATGGATTAGCTGAAAGGTTTGTCCAGACCTTCAAGAAGGCCATAAAGGCCATGGGTAATGAAGACATAAATCTACAACATAAGGTAGATAACTTCTTGTTGGCGTACAGGAATGCAACACATGCGGTCACAAACCAAACTCCCGCCATGATGTTTTTCAATAGAAGACTAAGATGCCGGCTAGATTTGATCAAGCCAAACATCAGAAGGGACGTAGAGAACCGGCAATTTCAAGGCATGAATGAAAGGCCAACTAGAACCTTCCAGATAGGTCAACAAGTTTTGGCCTGGGACTACCGTACCGAGAAATGGCAGCCTGGAACTATTTGCACACGACTAGGACCGCTGATGTATACCGTGGACATTGGTGAAAGCATAATAAGGCGCCATGCTGACCAGATCATAGCGTCATCCGAAAAGGGACAACCTACACCACAACTCTATACGCCTAATGATGAAGCAGAGATACCCATAGTATCTACCTCCGATCCGGTGATACTGGAACCAGATGAACCCGACACTGACATTCAAGCCGAATCGACCTTGCCAAAAGAACCTACTACACCACCGAAAACTACTACACCACCGAGGCGTTATCCGGACCGAGTCAGGAAGCCTCCAGAGAGACTGAATCTGTGAACTGTTTTTACATGAAGTTGTGTATATATGTTATGATGTTATGTTTAATGGGAATATATACTGTTAACCTAAAAAGGGAGGATTGTAGTGTATGTAACCGTTCCACCTTTAAGAGAACTATTTTAAGGGTTGCACTACTTTATCTTGGCTGCTGTATACTGTAATACCGGTGGTGACCACACCGGTATATAAGTGCTGTGTAATGATTTATTGGGCAGTTCCGCCTGACCTTCAACTAGTAAAGACCTGTTAAAATTTACTCTTGTGGTCTGTGCAATAATTCTCATTATAACACACAGGCTTAACACAGTCCATGCCGGCGTTTATGCTCCACACGAGCCTCCTCCCGTCTTTCCTCATCTAAATCTATCAGCATAACCCTCTATTCCATTTTTCCTCATATGCTTGTCCAGCCTCCCCTTAAATGCATCTATACTATTCACTTCAACCACTCCCTGTGGTAGCAAGTTCCACATTCTCACCACTCTCAGGGTAAAGAGGTTTCTTCTGAATTCCCTATTGGATTTCTTGGTGACTATCTTATATTGATGGCCTCTAGTTATGATCTTCCCCACAAGTGGTAACATTCTCTCTGTATCCACTCTATCAAAACCTTTCATAATTTTAAAGACATCGATCAGGCCACCCCTCAGCCTTCTTTTTTCAAGAGAAAAGAGACCCAGCCTGTTCATCCTTTCCTGATATCTATACCCTCGTATTTCTGGTATCATCCTTGTAAATATTCTCTGCACCCTCTCCAGTCCCTCTATATCCTTTTTATAATATGGTGTTTATTCTGTGTTTATTAATCATTTCCCTAATTTGTCTGCATATTTCTTCCTCCACCTCCCTTCCACGATAAGGTGGTCTGTAGACTACGACTATTAGTGTGATTGATCCTTTATTATCTTTTATCTCTATCCATATGGATTCTACTTTTGTCTTGCTGATATCTGCATCACTTTTTTCTACTGCCATTATGTTATCCCTAATAAATACAGCTACTCCACCTCTTCTTTTTTCCCTCCCTATCTTTTCTAAATATGTTATAACCCGCAATCGAATCGAGTACAAATTGAAGTTAAAGGTGTAAAATTCCTGGGCGGTAACCCGGCGGAGCAGACCGTCGGCCCGTTGTAGGAGCTGCCCGGTGTTCATTGAGTATCCAGCGAGTTTCGACAACAGGTGGGTGACCTTTGCCAGTCTACTGCCCAGTGGGTGAAGATGAAAATTTATCCCACAGTTAAAAGCTCCTCCCTCTATAGCTGTTAATAGCATTCCAATGTACTATTCCCCTTTATTATTATTAATCCTATTATTATTTGGTTTACAGGAAATGTTTAAGATTATGAGTGGAACAAAAATTGGTCACAAAGGTGTCATCATGCCACCGGATTTAAATACCGGGCATACAAAGTAAATGGTAGAAGTGGGAGCAAGGGATGGGGGTGGTTAGGTAGAACTACTTTTTGCACAAAGGATTTGTTGGATGTATAACCAGGGAAGGATACTTAAGAGAATAGTGTAAATGGGCTCAAGGGGCAACTAAGGATTTATTTTCTTAATTTGTTCACTACACTCCACATTGTATGAAGCACTTTCTGACACGCGGGGGTGGAAAGTCGTTTCGGCCAATTTCTGGGCCTGAAATAGGCGGCGCGCTGGGAACACACGCATTAAGCCAAAGGCCCGGCCTTCCTGTGTCCCCGATGACCATGTGTGTGGGAAGTGTATCCACCTGCAGCTACTGACAGAACGCATTGCGGCGCTGGAGCTGCGATTGGATACATACTGGAGCATTTGTGATGCTGAGGACATCGTGGATAGCACATTTAGGGAGTTGGTCACACCGCAGGTAAAGGCTGCACAGGCAGGAAGGGAATGGCTGACCACCAGGCAGAGTAGTAGGTGCTGGCAGGTAGTGCAGGGGTCCCCTGTGGCCATCCCCCTCTCAAACCAGATATACCACTTTGGATATTGTTGAGGGAGATCGCTTATCGGGGGAAGGCAGCAGCAGCCAACTTCCTGGCATCATGGGTGGTTCTGCTGCACAGGACAGGAGGAAAAAGATTGGGAGAGCTATAGTGATAGGGGATTCTATTGTAAGGGGAATAGATAGGCGTTTCTGCGGCTGCAAATGAGACTCCATGATGGTATGTTGCCTCTCTGGTGCAATGGTCAAGGATGTCGCAGGGCGGCTGCAGGGCATTCTGGAGGGGGAGGGTAAACAACCAGTTGTCGTGGTGCATATAGGTACCGACGATATAGGTTAAAAAACGGGATGAGGTCCTAAAAGCTGAATATAGGGAGTTAGGAGGTAAATTAAAAAATAGGAGCTCAAAGGCAGTAATCTCAGGATTGCTACCAGTGCCACATGCTAGTCAGAGTAGAAATAGAAGGATATTTCAGATGAATATGTGGCTAGAGGAATGGTGCAAGGGGGAGGGATTCAAATTCCTGGGACATTGGAACCGGTTCTGGGGGAGGTGGGACCAGTACAAACTGGACGGTTTACACCTGCGCAGGACTGGGACCGATGTCCGCTGTCCTAGGGGGAATGTTTGCTAGTGCTGTTGGGGAGGGTTTAAACTAAAATGGCAGGGGGTTGGGAACCTGTGCAGGGAGACAGTGGAAAGGGAAGCAAGGATAGAAACAAAAGGCAGGGAGGAGAAAAGCAAAAGTGGAAGGCAGAGAAATCAAGGGTGTAAATCAAACAGGGCTACAGTAAATAATAATTCTAAAAGGCCTAAGAGTTTAAAAAAAACAAGCCTGAAGGCTTTGTGTCTTAATGCGAGGAGCATTCATAATAAGGTGGATGAATTAGCTGCGCAAATAGATGTAAACGGATATGATGTAATTGGACTTACGGAGACATGGCTCCAGGGTGACCAAGGTGGGGAATTCAACATCCAGGGGTATTACAATATTCAGGAAGGACAGGCAAAAAAGGAAAAGGAGGTGGGGTAGCATTGCTGGGTAAAGAGGAGATTAACACAATAGTAAGGAAGGATATTAGCTCTGATGATGTGGAATCTGCATGGGTAGAGCTGAGAAATACCAAGGGGCAGAAAACGTTAGTGTGAGTTGTATACAGACCTCCAAACAGTAATTCTGAGGTTGGGGATGGCATTAAATGGGAAATTAGAGACGCGTGCAATAAGAGCACAGCAGTTATCATGGGTGACTTTAATCTACATATAGATTGAGCTAACCAAATTAGTAACAATATTGTGGAGGAGGAATTCCTAGAGTGTATACGGGATGGTTTCCTGAACGAATATGTCAAGGAACCAACTAGAGATCAGACCATCTTAGACTGGGTATTATGTAATGAGAAAGGATTAATTAGCAATGTTGTTGTGTGAAGCCCCTTGCGGAGGAGTGATCATAATATGATAGAATTCTTCATTAAGATGGAGAGTGAAGTAGTTGACTCAGAGACTAGGGTGATGAATTTAAATAAAGGAAACTACGATGGTATGAGGTGCGAGTTGGCTAGGATGGATTGGGGAAAGTTACTTAAAGGGTTGATGGTGGATAGGCAATGGCAAACATTTAAAGATCGCATGGATAAACTACAGAATTTGTTCATCCCTGTTTGGCATAAAAAGAAAACAAAAAAGGTGAGTCAACCGTGGCTAACAAGGGAAATTAGGGACAGCATAAGGTCCAATGAGAGGACCTATAAATTGGCCAGAAAAAGCAGCAAAACTGAGGATTAGGTGCAGTTTAGGATTCAGCAAAGGAGGACAAGGGGATCAATTAAGAGGGGGAAAATAGAATATGAGAGTAAGCTTGCAGAGGACATAAAAACTGACTGTAAAAGCTTCTATAGATATGTGAAGAGAAAATGATTGGTGAAGTCAAGCATAGGTCCCTTGCAGTCAGAATCAGTGGGATTTATATAGGGGAGCAAAGAAATGGCAGACCAATTAAATACATACTTTGGTTCTGTCTTCACAAAGGAGGGCACAAATAACCTTCCAGAGATGTCGGGGAACATAGGGTCTAATGAGAGGGAGGAATTGAATGAAATCAATATTAGAAGGGAAATGGTGTTAGGGAAATTGACAGCATTGAAGGCCAATAAATCCCCAGGGCCTGATAATCTACATTTTAGGGTACTTAAGGAAGTGGCCCTAGAAATAGTAGATGCATTGCTGGTCATCTTCCAAAATTCTATAGACTCTGGAATAGTTCCCATGGATTGGAGGGTAGCTAATGTAACCCCACTATTTAAAAAAGGTGGTAGAGAGAAAATTGGGAATTATAGATTGGTAAGCCTGACATCGGTAGTGGGGAAAATACTAGAGTCCATTATAAAAGATGTAATAGCAGAGCACTTGGAAAACAGTGACAGGATCAGACAAAGTCAACATGGATTTACAAAAGATAAATCATGCTTGACTAATCTACTGGAATTTTTTGAGGATGTAACTGGTAGAATAGATAAGGGAGAACCAGTGAATGTGGTGTACTTGGACTTTCAGAAGGCTTTTGATAAGGTCCTGCATAAGAGATTGGCATGCAAAGTTAAAGCACATGGGATTGGGGGTAAGGTGCTGCCTTCGATAGCGAACTGGTTGGCAGACAGGAAGCAAAGAGTTGGAATAAACGGGTCTTTTTCCGAGTGGCAGGCAGTGACTAGTGGGGTACCGCAGGGATCGGTGCTAGGACCCCAGCTATTCACAATATATATTAATGATCTAGCCGAGGGAACTAGATGTAATATCTCCAAGTTTGCAGATGACACAAAGCTGGGTGGGCGTGTATGCTGTGAGGAGGATGCAGAGAAACTCCAGTATGATTTGGACAGGTTGGGTGATTGGGCAGATGCATGGCAGATGCAGTATAATGTGGATAAATGTGAGGTTATCCACTTTGGTGGCAAAAACAGGAAGACAGATTATTATCTGAATGGCAATAGATTGGGAAAAGGGGAAGTGCAACGAGACCTGGGTGTCCTTGTGCACCAGTCGCTAGACGTAAGCATGTAGGTGCAGCAGGTGGTTAAGAAGGCAAATGGTATGTTGGCCTTCATAGCGAGAGGATTCGAGTACAGGAGCAAGGTTGTCTTGCTGCAGTTGTACAGGGCCTTGGTGAGACCACACCTTGAGTATTTTGTGCAGTTTTGGTCACCTTATTTGAGGAAGGATGTTCTTGACATGGAGGGAGTGCAGCGAAGATTCAGCAGACTGATACCTGGGATGGCAGGAATAACGTATGAAGAGACATTGAGTCGATTAGGCTTATATTCGCTAGAGTTTAGAAGAATGAGAGGGGATCTCATTGAAACTTATAAAATTCTAACAGGACTAGACAGACTAGATGCAGGAAGGATGTTCCCGATGGCGGGGACTGCAGGACCATAGAGTCATAGAGTTTTACAGCACAGAAAGAGGCCCTTCGGCCCATCGTGTCCGCGCCGCCCATCCATCCCTGTCCAGTCTAATCCCATTTTCCAGCATTTGGTCCATAGCCTTGTATGCAATGGCATTTCAAGTGCTCATCCAAATGCTTCTTGAATGTTGTGAGGGTTCCTGCCTCTACCACCCTTTCAGGCATTGAGTTCCACATTCCAACCACCCTCTGGGTGAAAAAGTTCCTCCTCAAATCTGTAGTGTATGTAACTGTTCTACCTTTAAGAGAACTATTGTATGTAACCGTCCACCTTTAAGAGAACTATTTTAGGTGTGGCACTACTTTATCCTGGCTGCTGTATACTGTAATACTGACGGTGACCACACCGGTATATAAGTGCTGTGGCAGAATTTATTGGGCAGATTCGCCCTGACCTTCGAATAGTAAAGTCCTGTTTAAGTTACTCTTGTAGTCTGTGTATTACTTCGCTATACAACCCACAGACTTTACAGTGGCGACGAGTTCGATCTTACCCTGCGGCAACAATACTTCTGAAGAAGTAAACGAGCGTCGAGAAGAGGCACCCGCCCTCGTCGTTTTGCTGAGAGAAAACTCGAGTCTGCAGGCCAAGAAAGGAGGAAGATTTCAAACACGAAGTCTTCCATCAGCAACAGGCACGGATTGTCCCTTCTGCCACGGTGGTGAGTGAGCCGATCAACACGAGAAGCAAGTCGGCCACGGTGACTGTGAGTAAAGGGAAAATAGAAACAAATAAACGGAGGATAAGGGCGGTGCACTCGACCACGGTCGAGGGGGAAAGGAGCCGGACAGAAGTCGGGCCCAGAGGCGCTGAGACTGGGGCAGCATGGAGCAGAAGCCGCGGTACAAGCGGGCTGGGGAGCGTCGTGAGACGACTAGACCGCGACGGCGAAAAAGGCCGGACAAATACCGCGACCACGAGGCGCTGCGACCGGGATCGTAAGGCGCGGGAAGATATAAACATAAATAAGCCACGGAGAACTCAGCCACAGCCGGGGAGGAAGCACCGGACTGCGAGAGGCTGGGAGGAGCGATTGGGTGAAAAAGGTTGGACAGTGACCGAGGCCACGAAGCGCTGCGACCGGGATCGTAAGGCGCGGGAAGAGATAAAATAAATAAATCGCGGAGAACTCAGCCGCAGCCGGGGAGGGAAGCACCGGACTGCGAGAGGGCTGGGAGGCGCGATTGAGAGCCGCGCGAGCGGGAGAGACAGATCCCGAGAGAAAGCGAGCGAGAGCCTCGCGAGCGGGAGAGACAGAGCCCGAGCGAGGGAGACTGAGCGAGATCCAGCCAGCGGCTGAGACCGTTCGCCGTCAACGGGTTGTACCCAGAGCCGGTTGCCTGGCCGAGAGAAGGGAACGCGCTGAAGCCGAAGAGCAGGCTGCGAACCCCGAAAGCCAGCGGCCGTCGCCCAAGGGAAAAGCTTACCCCTCCCGCCAGGGGAAGAAAAGCGGGAACCGCCATCTTGAAAGTGGGCGGGGAAAGAAGATAAGCGCGAGAAACCGCGGGAAGCCGCCAGTAGGCGGAGAAAAAGACAGAAGCGGGAACCGCCATTTTGAAAGGGGCGGGGAAAGAAGATAAGCGCGGGGAAACCGCCATCTTGGAAAAAAAAAAGAGTTAAAGAAATATTTCGTTGTTGTTTATCAGGGAGGTGAAGATGCCTAAGCGTGGTAACATCAACGATTTCGATTCCGAGGTAGAAGATTGGGCCACGTATGTAGAACGCATTGAGATATATTGTGAGGCCAATAAAATAGAGGATGATGATAAAGCTATAACCTTGCTAAACTCGATGGGGGCGAAGACATACGGGCTATTGAAGCATCTTCTAGCACCAGTTAAACCGGTGGATCAAACCTTCGATAATATTGTTGTTGTTCTGAAGGATCACTTGAACCCCACACCGCTGATGTTGGCGGAACGATTCAAATTTTATGCGAGAACGCAACGGAAAGAGGAAAGCAACGCGGAATACTTGGTCGAACTGCGTAGGCTAGCGAAATACTGCCAGTTTGGAGGAAATCTGACAGAGGCATTGCGAGACAAGTTCGTGTGCGGGTTGTCGAAGGAAGGAATGCAAAAGCGACTGCTTGAAGAGAACGACCTTAAACTGGATAGGGCTGTCCTTATTGCAGCATCACACGAAGCCGCAGCGAAAGGAACTGCGGAAATGCAGCTGTAGGCAGCGGTCCTCAGTGTGGATCAAATTACTTCGGGTGCAACGAAATGTTATCGTTGTGGGAAGACAACACACGACCAGAACCAATGCTGGTTTAAAAACCAGGACTGTAGGAAATGTGGCAAACTGGGTCACATAGCCAAAGTATACCGGTCAGGGAAGAAGACCAACAACCAAAAAAAAAAGCCATCACAGGAAAAGTACAAGTACACAAGGTGGTTGAGAAGAGTTCAGATGAACAGAATTCGGATTCAGACCCAAGCGGCCAGGAACTGGGTAGTCTGAGAATTCATAATGTGAGTAAGGAAGCTGACCTACAAACTATCTGGGTCATGCTAAAAATAGCCGGAGTCCAAGTGAGAATGGAATTGGACACTGGATCAGCCCTATCAGTCATAAATCGAAGGGATTACAACCGGCTATTCTCACATATACCCTTGAGAGATACCAAGTTCGTATTGCAGACATACACGGGGCATAAAGTATACCCCATGGGAAAGATAAGAGTCAAGGTGAGAGACAGGGGCAAAGAACACCCCGGAATGGACTTATACGTACTACCTGAGGGAGGACCACCACTTCTAGGACGGGAGTGGATCAAGAAAATAGACATGGAATGGCACTACCTCAAAGCAATAACGAGTGAGGACTCGGGGCAGACAATCAGCTCAGACTCTGAAACGGATGACGATAAGACCAGCCCAAGCATGAAAGACAAGTCTAAAATGAACTTGCTGACTAAGGTTGGTAGAACGAATGTGGGCATAAAGGCTTATGCTCCAGAGGAGAACAAAGTTTCAGAACAGAATTCCTCTGAACAACAACAACATAGCTTGACAGAGAATTCTGAGTCTGTTCAAGTTACAGACATATATATTACTGAGGAACATCGAGCTCGAATGCAAACTTATTTCAGATTACGACAGCAATTAGACCAATTGAATTGCCGTCTCGAGCAAGAGATGAAAGCAATGAAAAAGTTCTATGATACCGAATGGGAGAATCTGGAAAGACAACAGAAGCAGCTGGGGAAGAAAAGGGAGCAGGAGCACACAAACCGTCTGCACGAGGAGGCCAAACGAATCAAAGCTGATTCGACTTCTGAAGGGGCGTGCTCCAATCCGGTGGAACAAGATGTGCCGCAACTGAAGGCGCTGGTTAGCAGGTTGCAGGCAGAAAAAGCTGAGTTGGTCGACATGACTTCCGAGCTCCTACTGAAGTTGGGTGCAGCATCACCGGACGATTCATTTGTGGAAATTCGAATGATGGGGGCTGCGGATGATGGCGAAGTAGAAGCAGCAAAGGAGCCCCAGGACAAGGTTCTAAACAGCCCTGCAGCTAATGGAAAAGGGATGAGGACAGAAGAGTTAACAGTCAGCCAACTCCTCCAGGGCAAGGTTATAAACAGCCCTGTAGTTAATGGAAAAGGGATGATGGCAGAAGAGTTAACAGTCAGCCAACTCATTCATATGCTGAGGGATAAAACTCTAAAATGGGAAAAACATAAATACGAGCCTCAATCTTCAAAGGGAAGGGAGCTCTCAAAAGTCATTGGAAGAGCTGAGGTGGCAACCCAGACTGAGAAGTCTGCAGCAGAACAGCCCTTGGATGCCAAAAGTACGCTGACGCACGGCAATGTAGAACAACAGAATACTGAAACAGCTACTTCAGTAGAGGGATTGAATAGTCCGATCAATCAATCTCCGAATGAAGTTGAAGTATTGAAATCACAAATGAGGTCATTAGTAAAAGACTTGCAGGAAGCCCAGAAAAAGCGGGATGAATCTGAACGCATGATGAAGTCTCTTCAGGACAGATGTCGGGATTTGGAACAAAAGTCGGCTAACGTCCAGCTGGGTAAGGAGGAAATAGAAGACCCTCTCGCTGGCCTAGCTCAGGACGACACCGAATATTACCATGATCTGTTGAGTGACACTGAATATTACGAGGACCTGGTCTGCCCAGCTTGTGCCGAGAACTTCCAAAGTGCCGAAATCAGGATGAATCACTTAAAGTCTAAGGAACATAGGGAGATGGTGGCGTTACAGCTGGCAGCTGACAATGGAGCCCCGAGAGTCTCCAAGAAGCAAAAAAGGAAAAGATGAAGCAGAAGATGATAACCATCTGAACCATTATTACCTCTACCCGATCACACACGTGGTCCCCCGAACGGAGCCAAATCAGTTGGAAAGCAGGAAAATTTCCCAAGGCAATCCAACTGTTTTTTGTTTGTTTTAAAAAGTCAGCAATGCTGGTTCAGAAGTGATGGAAGTAAAGCTGTTAAGTCTAAGGAAGGACTATGGGATGAGTCCCTCTAGCAAGGTGACCCGACTACACCACGGAGGCGTGGTCCGGACCGAGTCAAGAAGATCAGAGACTGAATCTGTGAACTGTTTCCCGCAGAGACTGAATCTGTGAACTGTTTCCGCAGAGACTACCTCTGTGAACTGTTGTAACATGAAGTTGGATATGTTATGATGTTATGTTAATGGGGAATAAATATGTTGTAAGCTAAAAAGGGAGGATTGTAGTGTATGTAACTGTTCTACCTTTAAGAGAACTATTGTATGTAACCGTCCACCTTTAAGAGAACTATTTTAGGTGTGGCACTACTTTATCCTGGCTGCTGTATACTGTAATACCGACGGTGACCACACCGGTATATAAGTGCTGTGGCAGAATTTATTGGGCAGATTCGCCCTGACCTTCGAATAGTAAAGTCCTGTTTAAGTTACTCTTGTAGTCTGTGTATTACTTCACTATACAACCCACAGACTTTACAAAATCCCCTCTAAATCTCCTGCCCCTTACCCTGAATCTATGCCCCCTTGTTATTGACCCCCCTACTAAGGGGAAAAGTTCCTCTTTATCTACCCTATCTATGCCCCTCATCATTTTGTACACCTCAATCAGGTCCCCCCTCAGCCTTCTTTGCTCCAAGGAAAACAACCCCAGCCTGTCCAGCCTCTCTTCATAGCTGAGGCGCTCCATCCCAGGTAACATCTTGGTGAATCTTCTCTGCACCCTCTCCAAAGCAATCACATCCTTCCTATAGTGAGGCGACCAGAACTGCACACAGTACTCCAGCTGTGGCCTCACCAGCGTTTTGTACAGCTCCATCATAACCTCCCTGCTCTTATATTCCATGCCTCGGCTAATGAAGGCAAGTATCCCATATGCCTTTTTAACCACCTTATCTACCTGTTCCGCTGCCTTCAGGGATCTATGTACATGTACACCAAGGTCCCTCTCACCCTCTGTACTTCCTAGGGTCCTACCACTCATTGTGTATTCCCTTACCTTATTTGTCCGTCACCTCGCACTTTTCAGGGTTAAATTCCATTTGCCACTTTTCCGCCCATCTGACCAACCCGTTTATATCGTCCTGTAGCCTGAGGCTTTCCTCCTCGCAATTTACCACCCCACCAATTTTCGTGTCATCTGCGAACTTACTGATCATACCTTTTACATTCTCATCCAAGTCATTTATGTAGATCACAAACAACAAGGGACCCAGCACCGATCCCTGAGGTACCCCACTGGACACAGGCTTCCAGTCACAAAAGCAACCTTCGACCATCACCCTCTGCCTCCTGCCACTCAGCCAGTTTAGGATCCAACGCGCCAAGGCACCCTGGATCCCATGGGCTCTTACCTTCTTGACCAGTCTCCTATGCGGGACTTTGTCAAAAGCTTTACTGAAGTCCATGTAAACCACATCCACAGCATTTCCCTCATCCACCCCCCTAGTCACCCCCTCGAAAAATTCAATCAGATTTGTCAGACATGATTTACCCTTGACAAAGCCATGCTGACTATCCCCGATTAATCCTTGCTTCTCCAAGTGGAGACTAATTTTGTCCCTCAGAATTTTTTCCAATAATTTCCCTACCACAGATGTTAGGCTCACTGGCCTGTAATTCCCTGGTTTATCCCTGCTACCCTTCTTGAATAATGGTACTACGTTAGCTGTTCTCCAGTCCTCTGGTACATCCCCTGTGGCCAGCGAGGTTCTGAAAATTTGTGTCAGAGCCCCTGCAATCTCCTCCTTTGCCTCCCACAGCAGCCTGGGATACATCTCGTCCGGGCCTGGGGATTTATCCACTTTTTGGCCTGCTAAAACCGCTAGCACCTCCTCCCTCTCGATGCTAATATGTTCAAGTATGTCACAGTCCCCTTGCCCGATTTCTATGTCTGCATCGTCTTTCTCCATAGTGAACACAGATGCAAAAAATTCATTTAAAACCCCGCCTACATCATCTGGCTCTACACACAGATTGCCACTTTGGTCCCTAATGGGCCCTACCCTTTCCCTGGTTATCCTCTTGCCCTTAATATACTTATAAAACATCTTAGGATTTTCCTTTATTTTGCTCGCCAGTGTTATTTCATGGCCCCTCCTCGCCCTCCTAATTTCTTTTTTAAGTATGCCAGGGGTCACAGTCTAAGGATAAGGGGTAAGCCATTTAGGACTGAGATGAGGAGGAATTTCTTCACCCAGAGAGTGGTGAACCTGTGGAATTCTCTACCACAGAAGGCAGTAGAGGCCAATTCATTAAATATATTCAAGAAGGAGTTGGATATATTTCTTAAGGCTAAAGGGATCAAGGGATATGGGGAGAAAGTAGGGACAGGGTACTGAGTTTGGATGATCAGCCATGATCTCATTAAATGGCAGAACAGGCTCGAGGGCCTGAATGGCCTACTCCTACTCCTATCTTCTATGTTTCTATGAGGCTCAACCAAAATTGGTAATCGAGCCTCATCAGCATATTGCCGGTGAGCAGTGGATCCCAATCGGACGTCCAGAGGCAGCTCGCTGGTTCCATGACGACGACGCTGGGCCGGCTGCCGCCCTGGCGACAAACCTCAGGTTGTCCTGGGAGGGGAAGGAGATGATCAGGAGGGAGGGAGGAGGGAGTCGCTGGGAGGGGGAAGAGAGGGGGGCGAGCAGGGCCGACAATGGTCTGCAGGATTGCTGTGGAGCCGTGAGGTGCACTCCTACTTCTCCCATTCAGATAAGGATGCTTCATTTCTATCAGTGTATGGTGATCGCTTTTCAATCAATGAGTGACAGGTGTGAACTGGAGTTCATTGCTCACTCTAGAATTCTACGCTTACTGCCTGGAGCAGGAAGTGTGTCGATCCAGATTTCACTGCTGCTCGGCAATGCCATTGACATGAATACATATGTAATTATAGTCGACTTGGCAATTGGAATTTCAATTCATTTAGCACAATCGTGGAACGCGAAAACCTGCCCAAAATGTAAGTGTTATTCTTAACAGCAGTCCTTAAATTTCAAACATGTTTACTTTTCTGGAGATTCTCATCTACTAAACAATAAGAAGTGTGTAATATTAAAACAAGTTACAGAAAAACAACAGTTAAAAACAATGATGGGTACTGGGTGGTTGTGTGGGTTAGCACGTTATTCTTTTCAACACCGATATCTGGGTTTAAAATCAAGCCCAGCATGATAGGATAAGATTCTTCTCTGCTAGCAGTAGGGGGACTTAAATAAACAGCTTGCATTTATATAATGCCTGTAACCTAGTAAAACCTCCCAAGGTGCTTCACAGGAGTGTTATCAAACAAAATTTGACACCAAGCCAAAGGAGATATTAGGACAGGTGACCAAAAGCTTGGTAAAAGAGGTAGGTTTTAAGGAGCGTCTTTCAACACCCTTGAAAAAAGTGGATTTGGGCAGTCTCAATTCAGATCCAACGCATGCAATTCAAGAGCACCAAACTACCTATAATTAAAACTAAATTAGCAATCTCACTCAACAGGACCACAATAATAGTTGGGAAATAGAGATTTGTTACATTGCTGCAACAGAGTCATTCTCGTGATATGGGGCTAAGGCTATTTTAGAATTGTGCAACGAGAAAGGGTTAATTAATAACCTTGGAGAAATTACATTTGGCCCCCTCATCCAAATCAACCACATCCTTAATAATAGATTCTAGCATTTTCCCTACTACTGATGTCAGGCTAACTGGTCTGTAGTTCCCCACTTTCTCTCTTCCGCCTCTCTTATATAGTGGGGTTACATTTGCTACCTTCCAATCTGTGGGAACCGTTGTAGAATCTATGGAATTTTGGAAAATGACAACCAATGCATCCACTATCTCTATAGCCACCTCTTTCAAAACCCTAGGATGTAGGTCATCAGGTCCAGGAGACTTATCTGCTTTCAGTCCCATTCATTTCTCCAGTACTATTTCTTTGATTCCAAAGGAGTTCCCAGTGTTAAAAGAAATACTGAAACAATGGAATGTATGTTGAAGAACATATTACAATTCCTTTATATTCAAAGCTGCTCTTGAAAGTAAATGAATTCTGTTCCGAAACTCACAAGTTAAAAATCTGTAAAGGTATAATTACAAAGTCTTTACTGGATGCTGTTGGGATTAACTGGGACTGAATTTTGCCTGTGGTGGTTGCATGAATTGCAGGAAAGAAAATAATCTCGCCCAGTTTATCTGGGGGATGTCATATTCATGAGGATTTGTAGCTCAAATCGAGGTTAACTTTGATTTATCTTTTTAAAGAAAGTGGTTGCCTATGAATATAAATATTACAGTACTTGAGTAATGTCTCTTGTCAAACTGATGCAGCTTGTATTTGCAACCTTTTCTTTGAGTGATAAGACATACACTTCTTGAAAGGTTAAGGTAACCAGTTTAATCATATCATGTGCAGAAGTGGCTCCCTTCACATTTAAATTTGCGAAAGGATTTGAAATCAAATATAATGACCTCCCATCTTTGTGACCTTGGTTTAAATCGAGCCCAAACTGATGACACTGATGTCTCCTCTCAGTGCTAACGTGGCGAGCCCTATATAAAATTAGATTTTCCCAGGCTCGACCCAGTCCCTGGAGGTCTTGAGCCCACAGCATCAAGTTGTGCTTAATTTGTGACCGTTTGGCAACTTCACACGCAATATATTATGCAAACTGCCTGGAATGGGAAATGGAAAAGGTCAGGCCAGCAGAAGAGCACCATCTCAGATTGGAGCTGACACACAATGGCCAGAGTTTTAATTTGGAGGCGGGTAGGGAGAGGGGGGGTGGCTGGAAAGCGGTCGCGAAATGCGGGAGAACAGGTTTCCAGCAGTCCCTGCCGAATTTAACAGCAGGGCCTGATTAGCATTTCTGGCACTGATTCCTGCCTGCAGCCAGCCGGATGGAGAGGCTGGCTGGCTGTCAAGCAGGTAGGCCTGTGGCACCAAACCGCAGGGAAGAGGGAGCGCGGGATCGGGGTCGGGGTAGTTGGAGGCTGGGGAAGTGACGGGGCCAGATCAGGATCTTGGCCAGAGTGGGGAGGCCGGAATAGGAAGGTCGGAAGGGAGAAATCGGAGGCCAGAGGAAGGGGTCGGAGGGGGGAAAAAATTTGGAGATCAGAGGTCTCATCTGGGGGGGGGGGTGGTGGGGGGGGGGCGTTGGAGGCATTTGAGGCAGATCAGAGGCTTCGGGCGGAGATTGGAAGGGTCAGGGGAGGTGGGGGCGGGGGGAGGGGTGGTTGTCCGATCGGAGGGGGTTGATGAGGCCGGGTGCTGGATCCAGCAGTCCTCACCTCCCTTTAACTGATGGGTTCCCCAAGGCCTGGGAAACCATGCCCAGCCAGAGTTAAGTTTGAAATGGTGGATCACCAAGAGGCATGGAACCTCATTATAATATTTAAATGGGCAACCCACCTCCTGGGAGCGGGTTGGCTGCCCGCTCTTGGCCCGCCTCTGGCACAACTAGAAGTGGGCAGTTTGGAGGCGGGATTCAGTTTTTTTAATTCTTTAACCTCCCACCCGACCCACCTGTTTTTGGGGGTTAAAACTCCCCCCAATGTTGGGGAACCAAAGAGGAGCTCGATAAGCACAAATATTTATTAAATTAAGTACCTTGTAAGATAGCTGGAATGCCATTTATCAAAGCACCTGCACGGCTGTCTTAGATTTTAATGCCTATATTTCAGTTGTGTTATTCATTAGAAAACCCATTCTCCCTGATGTTCATACTGATAGATTTTTCTGTTATAAAATATCAACCAATACCATACCACTGTGACAGTAATAGCCTCATTATACCCAGTATAGATTTATCCTTGGCGCTCATATAATGAAGCTTTTACTGCTTCATATACGTCCCTCTCACTTGTGTCAGTAAGATAATTAGTGCAGGAAAGAGAAGTTTTAAATACATGTCGGTTACGCTCTGGTGGATTTAGAATTTTGGATGCACGACGAAGAAAAGTAGAAGAGATTAAAAAAAGAGGTATTGCAGTCATTGTAGACGGGTGGTTGTTCATTTTCAATGGAGAGGAATGCCAGTTGCCTACAGATTCCCTTACCCACTTAAAGAACTTGCATCGTGCTAGTGTTCAACAGCAGTTGCCAATAATGAATTTATTGCCACGGTGTAATTTCTGCCCGTATATTGCTTCTTTTATCTCCCTTTTGGCACAGGTGAACAGGCTGGAGGTTTTTGGAACAGGCTGTGCAAGGTGGATGCTGGGATCAGCTTGGAAAACAAGGTTGACTACAGTAATGAGGAATGGCCCATGAGTACAGAAACAAGGATGTCTTGCTGCAGTTGTACAGGGCCTTGGTGAGACCACACCTTGAGTATTGTTTGCAGTTTTGGTCGCCTTATCTGAGGAAGGATGTTCTTGCCATGGAGGGAGTGCAGCGAAGATTCACCAGACTGATACCTGGGATGGCAGGAATGACGTATTAGGAGAGATTGGGTCGATTGGGCTTGTACTCGCTGGAGTTTAGAAGAATGAGAGGGGATCTCATTGAAACTTATAAAATTCTAACAGGACTGGACAGACTAGATACAGGAAGGATGTTCCTGATGGCAGGGAGTCCAGAACCAGGGGTCACAGTCTAAGGATAAGGGGTAAGCCATTTAGGACAGAGATGAGGAGGAATTTCTTCACCCAGAGAGTGGTGAACCTGTGGAATTCTCTACCACAGAAGGCAGTTGAGGCCAATTCATTAAATATATTCAAGAAGGAGTTAGATATATTTCTTAAGGCTAAAGGGATCAAGGGATATGGGGAGAAAGCAGGGACAGGGTACTGAATTTGGATGATCGGCCACGATCGCATTGAATGGCGGAACAGGCTCGAGGGGCCAAATGGCCTACTCCTGCTCCTATCTTCTATGTTTCTATGCATGCGTGTAATAACACAGCACGTTACTGTTGAGTGCAGTGATGGAGCGTATTGCTCGGTGAAAATTGTGACGAAGAGGACATTTGTGCTGTATGGCTAAAGATATACACCCGTGCAAGGTGTTCCAGCCGGATGATTGAAATGTCCACAAGTGTACATCACTGCACCTGGAAGAATGCGTAAAAGATGTTCAATTTCATGAAAAGTGCCAATGTAAGCAATGAAGAAGACCATCAGTTCTGTAACATTGCTACATATGGGTATGACTAGCAATTATCTGTGATTGTGCTAAATGGCTATTCAAGGAGGTTTCCGATGTCCCTTGTGTTTGCCTGCATAGCTTCACAAAAGAGAATTAACCAGAATTTGCTCACTAACATGCTGGAGTACAAAAGGGAAACAATGAAGATATTTCAAACATATTACAGCAGGCTATAAAAAGCGCACACATGAAGTATTATTCTCGTATATCCTTATGCGCACGTTGATTTGGAAATCTTAAAATATTCACTCTCCTTTTCTAACTGCAGCTGGCAAGTTATTTGAATTTTTATTGTGCTTGGCCGAGAAAACCTGTTTCCTTGGTCACTGCAAAATGTCCTCTCATGGAATCTTTTATTCTTTGTTTCTTTGCTGAAGAAGACAGCTCAACAGTTAATAGTGAGATATAAAGCAGTAGTAACGTGTGGCACCTGAAAGCCCTTGCCTGGTGAGAGAAGTCTATAAAAGGGATCATAGACTGGGAAGCTGTATCTAGTCTCGGGGAGGCTGAAGTCCATGGAGACAACTACACTCCTGGTTTGTGCCAAAGATTTTAATTTTAATAAGCTTAAAGGCAGTGTTTTTCCCAGCTGTCGCACAACGGCCGCTGAGCTTCCGCCTCCCCTTCACAGGCGAGGTTCGTGAATCCTGTGCTCAAACATTAAAGCCAAACATTGCTGTTAAAAAGCCTCTTAATGCTCTCTCAGCAAGCATTGAAATGCTTCATTGAGGTCAGCCGCCTCTGCTGAGCGGGTCTGTGGCATGCGGGGAAACAGTAGCTCGGCAATGGGATAATTCGGGCCTATTTGTGTACAGCAGCATGAGGGGGTCAGCTGGAGTTTTGTGAAATCTGAATGCTGCTACTTTTGTTCCTATTCTGCTCTGCAAGATCACAAGAATTAGGAGCAGGAGTGGGCCACACGGCCCCTCGAGTCTGCTCCGCCATTCAATGAGATCATGGCTGACCTTCGACCTCAACTCCACTTTCCTGCCCTATCTGCATATCCCTGGATTCCCTTAGTGTCTAAAAATCTATCGATCTCGATCTTGAACAGACTCATCGCTCATCGACTGAGCTTCCACAGCCCTCTGGGGTAGAGAATTCCAAAGATTCACAACCCTCAGTGAATAAATTTCTCCTCATCTCAGGCTTAAATGGCCGACCCCTTATCCTGAGACTATGACCCCATGACTCTCCAGCCAGGGGAAACCGCCTCCCAGCAAAGCCCTCTAAGAATTTTACATGTTTCAATGCGATCACCTCTCATTCTTCTAAACTTCAGAGAGTATAGGCCCAATCTACTCAATCTCTCCTCATCCCAGGAATCAATCTAGAATCTGTAATGATTAACATAATTTTCTTTTGCAGGGAAATTATATTACTGACAGAAAATCATACTTCTTAGTTCCACAGAGTTGAGACTATGGGTTGAATTGGCCCTTTTCACATTGCTACAAATGACAGTTGTATCAGCCATGTGTGTCTAGTAGCAGTGCCAAATTCAGATTGGGATTGTGCTGATTATGGGCCCCTCCTTGTCCTACTTCCTTCCCTGGAAGTCAAAGACAAGTCATCAGGAAAAGGAGTTAGAATGACTCACAGTCAATCTATTAGAGACAATTCCTATTTGCTTGCCCCCTTATTTTTCTGCCAACTTCCTCCCTTCTCTTCCTCATTCCCTGAAGGTGTTGAAGACATGTTGGAATTAGTTGTGTGGCCCCCAGGTATCCTTCAGTATCTCACCCAAATTGCATTCTTCATATGTGAACAGTAGACAATCAGTTTTGAAAGGTTATACACACTCACACACCCACACCCAGACCACACAAAAGCACTTTCAGTGCACTTATTAGGCTGCAATCAGGAATATAAACCTAATCCAAAAGGCAAAATACTGCAGATGCTGGAAATTTGAAATATAAAACAGAAAATGCTGGAAATACTCAGCAGGTCAGGCAGCATCTATGGATAGAGAAACAGAGTTAACGTTTCAGGTCTCTGACCCTTCGTCATACCTGGAAAATGTTACAGGTTAACCGTTTTTAAGCAAGCAGAGAGGCAGGGAAAGGCGGGGGGGAGGGGGGGCGACAGTTTGCAGGGGGGGGCGGTGAAGGGGAGCAAAAAACCCAAGAGGGTAGGTCTGTGATAGGGTGGAGGGCAGGAGTGATTTAAAGGACAACGAATGATGGGGCAAGGCAAAACTGGATGGTAATGGGACAAGAAGCAACAGATGGGTCTCGAGGAGCTGTAAATGGCCACAACAGAATCATTACCAGCACCTGCTGTCCAAAAAAAATGTGAGCGCTGGTTATGATCGGAAATTGTTGAACTCGATGTTGAGTCCAGATGGCTGTAAGGTGCTGTTCCGCGAGCTTCATTGGAACAGTGTAGGAGGCCATGGACAGAGAGGTTAGAGTGAGAGTAGAGCGGAGAATTAAAATAGCAAGCAATCGGAAGCTCAGGGTCACACTTGCATACAGTATTCACTGCTCACGATGCGATCTCCTCTACATTGGGGAGACCAAACGCAGATTGGGTGATCGCTTTGCTCAATACCTCAGTTCAGTCTGAGTTCGTGAAAGGCACTGTGTAAATGCAAACTCTTTTTTTCTTTCTGATAATGATTCCCCCCATAGGTAGAAGGAATTTCCCACTGCTCAACCATCTGCAGAGGCAGCGGACCTGAGTGGGACCCAAGCTGGAAGTGAGAGCAAGATAAAGAGCATGGCAGAGGAGGCCCATGAGCAGAGGCAGCAGACCTAAGCTCAACACAGGCAGAATTTGAAAGAGTGACGTCAGAGTAAAAAACCTAAAGTTACATCAGCACAAGGGAAGGAGCTGATTGGTGAGTAGTTGGTGAGTGTTTTTTTTTAGTTCTAAGTTTATTTCTGCCAAGTTAGTTAGTAGTCTATTAAACAGAGGCATGGCAGGGCACCTCAGTCCCATTCAATGTACATCCTGTGCCATGTGGGAAATTCAGGACGTTTCCTGTGTCCTGGACAACCACATGTACAGGAAGTGTAATCAGCTGGAGGAGCTCGAGCTCCGGGTTTCTGAGCTTGAGCAGCAGCTGGCTTCACTGTGGTGCATCCGTGAGGCTGAGGGCTACGTGGATAGCATGTTTCAGGAGGTGGTCACGCCGCCACTTAAGAGTGTGCAGGCAGAGAGGGAATGGGTGGCTGCCAGACAGACAAGGAGGACCAGGCAGGTAGTGCTGGAGTCCCCTGAGTGCAGCTCGCTCTCCCACCGGTATTCTGAGGGTGATGGTTCCTCTGGGGAGTACAGCCAGAGCTAAGTCCACTGCATCATGGGTGGCTCAGCTGTAGGGGGGGGGGTTAAATGGAGAGGGGAGGAGGGAAATCGGGAAAGCAATAGTGAGAGGGGATTCAATAGTTAGGGGAACAGACAGGCGTTTCTGCGGCCGCAGACGTAAGTCCAGGATGGTATGTTGCCTCCCTGGTGCCAGGGTCAAAGATGTCACTGAGCGGCTGCACAACATTCTGAGGGGGGTGGGTGAACAGCCAAAGGTCGTGGTCCATATCGCTATCAACGACATAGGTAGAAAGAGGGATTAGGTCCTGCAGGCAGATTTTAGGAAGCTAGGAAACAGATTAAAAAGCAGGACCTCAAAAGGTAGTAATCTTTGGATTACTCCTGGTGCCACGTGTGAGTGAGTGTAGAAATAGGAGGCAAGAGCAGATGAATGCGTGGCTGGAGAGGGGGCGCAGAAGGGAGGGCTTTAGATTCCTGGGACATTGGGACTGGTTCTGGGGGAGGTGGGACCTGTACAGGCCAGACGGGTTAGAAACATAGAAAAATAAGAGCAGGAGTAGGCCATTCAGTCCATCGTGCCTGCTCCGCCATTCAGTATGATCATGGCTGATCCTCTATCTCAATACCATATTCCCGCTCTCTCCCCATACCCCATGATGCCTTTTGTGTCTTTTGCACCTCAACAGAGCTGGGACCAATATCTTCATGGTGGGGGGGTTGCTAGTGCTTTTGGGGAGGGTTTAAACTAATTTGGCAGGGGGATGGGCATCATGGTGTAGCATTAGAAAGGAGAAAGATGGTGCACAAAAGAGTGGGAGATACAGATTGCACTACAGTAAGAGATAGTATGGTATTAGGTGGGGTCAGACTAAAAGAAAATACAAGGAGGTCTAAGAGAGGTTTACAGTGCACGTATGTAAATGCACGAAGCGTGGTAAATAAGGTTGGTGAGCTGCAGGCACAAATAGTCACATGGGAATATGATGTTGAGGTGATAATGGAGACCTGGCTCAAAAAAGTAAAGGATTGGGTACTAAATATTCCTGGATATAAGGGGGGGAATTTTTGGGGGGGTCAGGGGGCACGTTTGGTGGTGGGTCAGCTGGGAATTTTTTCTTTTGACAGCGGGTAGGAAACCCACTGTCAACCCGCTTCCACACTAGTTTCCCAGATGTCAGGTCTGTCAGTGCAGAACAGACCCGACACCAAGCGGCGGGGGAGGCAATTTAGATCATTAACTGAATTGTTAAGAGGCAATTAAGTACTATTTTAAGCTTACCTTTAGATTTTTAAAGTTTGCCAACGGCTTCCCTGCTGCTCGAGAATCACGTCAGGTAAGGAGGTCGGGTGTTGTGTCAGCATGGGATCGTTTCTTTACTTGACAGCTACAAATGGTCGATAAAAGCTCCCATTTCATAGGTGTTCCACAGAAATCACAGAAACCTCACAGTGCAGATAGAGGCCATTTCGGCCCATCGAGCCTGCACTGACACATATCCCACCCGATCCCCGTAACCCCTACACCAACACATATCCCACCCTATCCCTGTAACCCCACGTATTTAATCCCCCTAACACTAAGGGTCAATTTATCATAGCCAATCAACCTAATCCGCACATCTTTGGACTGTGGGAGGAAACCGGAGCACCCGGAGGAAACCCACGCAAACACGGGGAGAATGTGCAAACTCCACACAGACAGTCACCCGAGGCCGGATTCGAACCCGGGTCCCTGGCGCTGTGAGGCAACAGTGCTAACCACTATGCCACCGTGCTGCCCCGTGTTGCCCCGTGTTCACTTTCCAATTTTAGAAGCTGTTGCTTACTGTATTTGGAAGACAGATTGAGCTTTATGCATCGAGCAACTGTTTGTTGCACACTCTCTATCCAGTGTCACCCCATTGGAACAACCTCCCTCACCATTGACAGATCGCTTCTGTCATCTCAACCTCACCTGCCATCTATTCCATTGGCATCGGTGCCCTTGAACATCTCTCATCTTGGTCCTCAGAATCCCACCACAATCAGCCCGAATACCAGCAACACCAGGCACACCAGCAGCACCAACAACCACGCCAACCTTCTCCACAATCACCTGATGCTGCACAGGACACAGGGCATCAGCACCCGACCACATTGCTGCCCGGGAGGCCAGGGATGGCCTCACCATAGCCAGATTTACTTCACTTGACGCTGTACACCCTGGCTGCCACATGATGCACCAGGTTGGCACCACCCCACACCAGCACCGTAAAGCATCCCTACAATGCCAAAGCCATTCCTTTCACACTCATCGCCATTGCGAGGGGTACCATTATGTCTCACTATTCACTGCAACTCACTAAGCCACTTCCAAAGGTGCACACAAATCTGTCTAAGAACGCGAAGCGCTGAAAATAAAGATTTCAATGTTTGACACCACATTAACAGAAACTTCACATGAACAGTGGGTAAAACACTCAAGTGCCTACCCTTGTGTGTTGTTAGTTGGTATGATTGCACTAGGATGAGAGTGAGTGCGAGGGGTGGCTAGTGAGATGGGGAGGGATGGGCGGAGGTGCAAGGTAAGTGGGTGTGAGTAAGGATGTGCAGGAGTAGGGTAGGGAAGGCAGCGTGATGGGGATGCAGGTAAGCATGCAGGTGCAGCAGGCGGTTAAGAAGGCAAATGGTATGTTGGCCTTCACAGCGAGAGGATTCGAGTACAGGAGCAAGGATGTCTTGCTGCAGTTGTACAGGCCCTTGGTGAGACCACACCTTGAGTATTGTGTGCAGTTTTGGTCGCCTTATCTGAGGAAGGATGTTCTTGCCATGGAAGGAGTACAGCGAAGATTCACCAGACTGATATCTGGGATGGCAGGAATGACCTATGAGGAGAGATTGGGTTGATTGGGCTTATATTCGCTGGAGTTTAGAAGAATGAGAGGGGATCTCATTGAAACTTATGAAATTCTAACAGGACTGGACAGACTAGATGCAGGAAGGATGTTCCCGATGGCGGGGGAGTCCAGAACCAGGGGTCACAATCTAAAGATAAGGGGTAAGCCATTTAGGACAGAGATGAGGAGGAATTTCTTCACCCAGAGAGTGGTGAGCCTATGGAATTCTCTACCACAAAAGGCAGTTGAGGCCAATTCATTAAATATATTCAAGAAGGAGTTAGATATATTTCTTAAGGCTAAAGGGATCAAGGGATATGGGGAGAAAGCAGGGACAGGGTACTGAATTTGGATGATCAGCCATGATCTCATTAAATGGCGGAGCAGGCTCGAGGGGCCGAATGGCCTACTCCTGCTCCTATCTTCTATGTTTCTATGATGTGATGAGAGGCACAGCAGGATGAGTTTGAGTGTGGCTTTGCAGTAACATTTTATGATCTACTGAGATCATTGAAAGGTTTGTGCCACTACAGACTGGTCCTCCTAACAATATCCCTGCTTGTGTCCTTTTTTAAAATTCATTGATGGGATGTGGGCGTCGCTGGCTAGGCCTGCATTTAGTGCCCATCCCTAATTGCCCTTGAGAAGATGGTGGTGAGCCGCCTTCTTGAACCGCTGCAGTCCATATGGTGTAGGTATACCCACAATGCTGTTAGGAAGGGAGTTCCAGGTTTTTGGCCCAGCGACAGTGAAGGAACGGTGATACAGGTCCAAGTCAGGATGGTGTGTGGCTTGGAGGGGAACTTGTAGGTGGTGATGTTCCCATGCGTCTGCTGCCCTTGTCCTTCTAAGTGGTAGAGGTCGCGGGTTTGGATGGTGCTGTTGAAGGAGCTTTGGCGAGTTGCTGTAGTGCATCTTGTAGATGGTACACACTGCAGCCACAGTGCGCCGGTGGTGGAGGGAGTGGATGTTGAAGGTGGTGGATGGAGTGCCAATCAAGTGGGCTGCTTTATCCTGAATGGTGTCGAGCTTCTTGAGTGTTGTTGGAGCTGCACTCATCCAGGCAAGTGGAGAGTATTCCATCACACTCCTGACTTGTGCCTTGTAGATGGTGGAAAGGCTTTGGGGAGTCAGGAGGTGAGACATTCGCCGCAGAATTCCCAGCCTCTGGCCTGCTCTTGTAGCCACAGTATTTATATGGCTGGTCCAGTTCAGTTTCTGATCAATGGTAACCCCCAGGATGTTGATAGTGGGGGTTTCAGCGATGGTAATGCCATTGAATGTCAAGGGGAGATGGTTAGAGTCTCGCTTGTTGGAGATGGTCATTGCCTGGCACTTGTGTGGTGCGAATGTTACTTGCCACTTGTCAGCCCAAGTCTGAATGTTGTCCAGGTCTTGCTGCACATGGACACAGACTGCGTCAGTATCTGACGAGTCTCGAATGGTGCTGAACAGTGTGCAATCATCAGCGAACATCCCCACTTCTGACCTTATGATGGAGGGAAGGTCATTGATGAAACAGCTGAAGATGGTTGGGCCTAGGACACTGCCCTGAGGAACTCCTGCAGTGATGTCATGTGATTGAGATGAATGACCTCCAACAACCACAGCCAACTTTCTTTGTGCTAGGTATGATTCCAACCAATGGAGCGTTTTCCCCTTGATTCCCATTGACTTCAGTTTTGCTAGGGCTCCTTGATGTCACACTCGATCAAATGCTGCCTTGATGTCAAGGGCAGTCACTCTCACCTCACCTCTTGAGTTCAGCTCTTTTGTCCATGTTTGGACCAAGGCTGTAATGAGATCAGAAGCTGAGTGGCCCTGGCGGAACCCAAACTGGGCGTCAGTTAGCAGGTTATTGCTGAGTAAGTGCCGCTTGATAGCACTGTCGACGACACCTTCCATCACTTTGCTGATGATTGAGAGTAGACTGATGGGACGGTAATTGGCCGGGTCGGATTTGTCCTGCTTTTTGTAGACAGGACATACTTGGGCAATTTTCCACATTGCCGGGTAGATGCCAGTGTTGTAGCTGTACTGGAACAGCTTGGCTTGGGGCGCAGCTAGTTCTGGAGCACAAGTCTTCAGTACTATTGCCGGAATGTTGTCAGGGCCCATAGCCTTTGCAGTATCCAGTGTCTTCAGCCATTTCTTGACATCACATGGAGTGAATTGAATGGGCTGAAGACTGGCATCTGTGATGCTGGGGACCTCAGGAGGAGGCCGAGATGGATCATCCACACGGCACTTCTGGCTGAAGATAGTTGCAAATGCTTCAGCCTTGTCTTTTGCACTCACGTGCTGGGCTCCACCATCATTGAGGATGGGGATATTTTTGGAGCCTCCTCCTCCTGTTAACTGTTTTATTGTCCACCACCACTCACGACTGGATGTGGCAGGACTGCAGAGCTTTGATTTGATCCGATGGTTGTGTGATCGCTTAGCTCTGTCTATCGCATGTTGCTTCCATTGTTTGGCATGCAAGTAGTCCTGTGTTGTAGCCTCACCAGGTTGACACCTCATTTTTCAGTATGCCTGGTGCTGTTCCTGGCATGCTCTCCTGTACTCTTCGTTAAACCAGGGTTGATCTCCCGGCTTGATGGTAATGGTAGAGTGAGGGATATGCCGGGCCATGAGGTTACAGATTGTGGTTGAATACAGTCTGGTATATAAATAGTAAACAGGTGGTAAGAGGATGGGTGGGGCCAATTAGGGATCAAAAAGGAGATCTACGCATGAAGGCAGAGGGCATGGCTGAGGTACTAAATGAGTACTTTGCATCTGTCTTTACCAAGGAAGAAGATGCTGCCAAAGTCATACTGAGATATTGGATGGGATAAAAATTGATAAAGAGGAGGTACGAGAAAGGCTGGCTGTACTTAAAGTAGATATGTCACGAGGACCGGATAGGATGTATCCTAAGATGCTGAGTGAAATAAAGGTGGAAATTGCAGAGGTACTGGCCATAATCTTCCGATCCTCCTTAGATACGGGGGCGGTGCCAAAGGACCGGAGAATTGCAAATGTTACACCCTCGTTCAAAAAGGGTGTATGTATAAACCCAGCAACTACAGGCCAGTCAGCTTAACCTCGGTGGTGGGAAGCTTTCAGAAACGACAATCCGGGACATAGAAACATAGAAAAATAGGAGCAGGAGTAGGCCATTCGGCCCTTCGAACCTGCTCCACCATTCAATGTCATCATGGCTGATCCTCTATCTCAATGCCATATTCCTTCTCTCTCCCCATACCCCTTGATGCCTTTTGTGTCTAGAAATCTATCTCCTTCTTAAATATATTCAGTGACTTGGCCTCCAAAGCATTCTGTGGTAGATAATTCCACAGGTTCACCACCCTCTGAGTGAAGAAATTTCTCCTCATCTCAGTCCTAAATGTCCTACCCCGTATCCTGAGACAGTGACCCCTCGTTCTAGACCCCCCAGCCAGGGGAAACATCCTCCCTGCATCCAGTCTGTTTAGCCCTGTCAGAATTGTATATGTTTAAATGAAAGCCACTCTCATTCTTCTAAACACTAGTGAATACAGACCTAGTCGACCCAATCTCTCCTCATACGACAGTCCTGGCATCCCAGGAATCAGTCTGGTGAACCTTCGCTGCACTCCCTCTATGGCAAGTATATCCTTTCTTAGGTAAGGAGACCAAAACAGCACACAGTACTCCAGGTGTGGTCTCACCAAGGCCCTGTACAACAGTAGCAAGACATCCTTGCTTCTGTACTCCTGGACAAAATTAACAGGTACTTGGACAAGTGTGGATTAATTAAGGGAAGCCAGCACAGATTAGCTGAAAGCAAATTATGTTTACCCAACTTAATTAAATGTTTTTATGAGGTAACGGAGCGTGTGGATGAGGGCAATACGGTTGATGTGGTGTACATGGACTTCCAAAAGGCGTTTGATAAAGTGCCACATAATTGGCTTGCCAACAAAGTTGAAGCCCATGGAATAAAAGGGACAGTGGCAGCATGTATACGAAATTGGCTAAGTGACAGGAAACAGAGAGTAGTGGTGAATGGTTGTTTTTCGGACTGGAGGAAGTACACAGTGATGTTCCCCAGGGGTCGGTGTTAGGACCACTGCTTTTCTTGATATATATTAATGATTTGCACAGGGCACTATTTCAAAATTTGCAGATGACACAAAACTTGGAAGTATAGTGAATAGTGTGGAGGAGAGTGATAGACTTCAAGAGGACATAGACAGGCTGCTGGAAAGGGCGGACATGTGGCAGATGAAGATTAGTGCAGAAAAGTGCAAAGTGATACATTTTGGTAGGAAGAATGAGGAGAGGCAATATAAACTAAAGGGTACAATTCTAAAGGGGGTGCATGAACACAGAGACCTGGGGGTACATGTGCACAAATCGTTGAAGGTGGCAGGACAGGTTGAGAATGCAGTTAAAAAAGCATACGGGATGCTGGGCTTTATAAATAGAGGCATAGAGTATAAAAGCAAGGAAGTTCTGATGAACCTTTATAAAACACTGGTTCGGCCACAACTGGAGTATCATGTCCAATTCTGGGCACCGAACTTTAGGAAGGATGTGAAGGCTTTAGAGAGGGTGCAGAAAAGATTTACGAGACTGATTCCAGGCATGAGGGACTTCAGTTACGTGGATAGACTGGGACTGTTCTCCTTAGAGCAGAGAAGATTGAGAGGAGATTTGAGAGAGGTGTTCAAAATCATGAGGGGTCTAGGCAGAGTAGATAGTGAGAAACTGTTCCCATTGGCAGAAGGGTCGAGAACCAGATGACACCGATTTAAAGTAACTGACAGAAGGTCCAAAGACAACATGAGGAAAAACTTTTTTTTATGCAGCGAGTGGTTATGATCTGGAATGCACTGCCTGAAAGGGTGGTGGAGGCAGATTCAATTGTGGCTTTCAAAAGGGAATTAGATAAGTACCTGAAAGAAATCTTTTTTTGCAGGGCTACGGAGAAAGGGCGGGGGAGTGGGACTAGCTGAAACGCTCTTGCAGAGAGCCAGCATGGGCTCGACGGGCCAAATGGCCTCCTACTGTGCTGTAACCATTACATGATTCTGTGCTCTCTGGTGGGGAACAGTGAAGAGCTAATGAGACCCAGAAGAGGGGAAATGAATGAAAACATTTTAAAAGAGGCAGTGACTAGTGGGGTACCGCAAGGATCGGTCCTAGGACCCCAGCTGTTCACAATATATATTAATGATCTGGACGAGGGAATTGGATGTAATATCTCCAAATTTGCAGACGACACAAAGCTGGGTGGGAGGGTATGCTGTGAGGAGGATGTCGTGAAACTCCAGTACGATTTGGACAGGTTGGGTGATTGGGCAGAAACATGGCAAATGCACTATAATGTGGATAAATGTGAGGTTATCCACTTTGGTGGCAAAAACAGGAAGGCAGATTATTATTTGAATGGCAATAGATTGGAAGAAGGGGAAGTGCAAAGAGACCTGGGTGTTCTTGTGCACCAGTCACTGAAGGTAAGCATGCAGGTGCAGCAGGTGGTTAAGAAGGCAAATGGTATGTTGGCCTTCGTAGCAAGAGGGTTCGAGTACAGGAACAAGGATGTCTTGCTACAGTTGTACAGGGCCTTGGTGAGACCGCACCTTGAGTATTGTGTGCAGTTTTTGTCGCCTTACCTGAGGAAGGACGTTCTTGCCATGGAAGGAGTGCAGCGAAGATTCACCAGGCTGATACCTGGGATGGCAGGAATGACGTATGAGGAGAGATTGTGTCGATTGGGTTTATACTCACTGGAGTTTAGAAGAATGAGAGGGGATCTCATCGAAACCTATAAAATTCTGTCAAGCCTGGACAGACTAGATGCAGGAAGGATGTTTCTGATGGCCAGGGAGTCCAGAACCAGGGGTCATAGTCTAAGGATAAGGGGTAAGCCATTTAGGACTGAAATGAGGAGGAATTTCTTCACCCAGAGAGTGGTGAACCTGTGGAATTCTCTGCCACAGAGGGCGGTGGAGGCCAGTTCATTAAATATATTCAAGAAAGAGTTGGATATGTTTCTTAAGGCTAAAGGGATCAAGGGATATGGGGAGAAGAGGCAGGGACAGGGTATTGAATTTGGATGATCAGCCATGATCTCATAGTGGCAGTAGTCGTAGTGGCAGCACGGTGGCATAGTGGTTAGCACTGTTGCCTCACAGCGCCAGGGACCCGGGTTCAAATCCGGCCTCGGGTGACTGTCTGTGTGGAGTTTGCACATTCTCCCCGTGTTTGCGTGGGTTTCCTCCGGGTGCTCCGGTTTCCTCCCACAGTCCAAAGATGTGCGGGTTAGGTTGATTGGCCATGATAAAAATTGGCCCTTAGTGTTAGGGGGGATTAAATATGTGGGGTTATGGGGATAGGGCTTGGGTGGGATGGCTGTTGGTGTAGGAACCGGGTGCTAGGGTTTGGATGATCAGCCATGATCTTGTTGAATGGCGGAGCAGGCTCGAAGGGCCGAATGGCCTACTCCTGCTCCTAGTTTCTATGTTTTTAACTGTACAATGGCAACAGTATGCTGCAACTAAGGCTATTACTGGGGACCATCACTGTGCATTTCCATTGACATTTAGCTTTCCCTGCAGAAATATAACAAGATAAACTTTTAAAAAGTCGGAATGGTAACCTGCATTGTCTTTCAGATCTCCACTGTTATGCTATAAAAATGATGAACAACAGTTTATATACAGAAAACAGTTCATGCCCATTTCAGATTCCTCCTGAGATGCAGTACTATAAAAGTATTATTCCATTGCTGCTTTACACATGAATTATATTTTATTAGAAAAAAATTACAATCATATTTAAAATGTAAATTGAAATTCAACACATTTACGACCCAGCATAATAAAATGTAGTGTACTACCTGTTGCACCACTATAATGTGCTTCTTTAATAGGGTCTACCACAATTAAGCATTGCACGTAGAGAATTTAAATTAAAAAATCTTGTCCAGCTATTTTCTAAAAGGTCAAATTACACGACTAATTGATCTGTCAGAAAGTAAGTGGGAGACCACTTATTGACTTGATTTCCCAGCCACAATTGAACTTTAACTTCTGGCTTTCTTCCATTAACACTTACCTATATAATGCTGATTTTCCCTCTTCGACACAATGGGGGGGGGGAAGAGATCTGAAGGCTCAATGGTTAAGACAGTGGCTTCGAAATCCGGTGGCGCTGCACTGAATGGCCTCCAAGGTGGTGGTCAAGCAACGTGCGCTCATTGCGTGCCACTCGCCACATTAGTACAGGCCCCCCCAAAAATCAGTGCGCCTATGCAACGGGCCACCGCGTGTCTGAGGCCCTCACTGCAGGAGTGGTTTGCCCTCAGATAGCCGGCAGTGGCTGCACTCAGGAAAAGCAGGTCTACATGCGGCGTAACAGGCGGTCCTTAATGGGATCGCTGCAGGGGGCAACCAACAAGGTAACTGTTTGAAACATATTTACCCAACTGCTGCTCCCGACCTCACATTCAAAGAATGCTGGCTGCTGCAGAACACCGCGACCGCCCCCCTCCCTGAATCGCCGCTGTTCGCCCCCCACCCCCCCCAACCCGATTGATGCCTCTACTTCTCGACCTGGTCGCCCCCACTCCCCGGTCGCACCCCCTCTCGGTCCCGTTCAACCACTCGCCGACTCGAAGATAATGAGGCCCAAAGCCCAATGTCAGATGTGCCTCAGGCCTCATAACTCAGGCGCCCCGCCCAGATTTATAAGCCAGTGAGTACCTGAGTCATTCAGACAACAGAGGTTCCGGTTCGGATCCCCATTATGTGCTGAGTTAGTCTCACTCAGGGAGTATTGTAACCATCTTTAGCCAGAAGTGCCGAGTGGATGATTCATATTGGCCTACTCCCAAGGTCCACGTGATATCAAGAAATGGCTGAGCACACTGGATACAGCAAAGGCTATGGGCCCCGACAACATCCCGGCTGTCATGCTGAAGACTTGTGCTCCAGAACTAGCCAAGCTGTTCCAGTACAGCTACAACATTGGCATCTACCCAACAATGTGGAAAACTGCCCAGGTATGTCCTGTTCACAAAAAGCAGGACAAATCCAATCTGGTCAATTACCGCCCCATCAGTCTACTCTCAATCATCAGCAAAGTGATGGAAGGGGTCATCGACCGTGCTATCAAGTGCTACTTACTCACCACACTGGAACTGAATTCCAGAAGTGAGGCGAGAGTGACTGCCCTTGACATCAAGGCAGCATTTGCATTTGACCGAGTGTGGCAGCAAGGAGCCCTAGTAAAACTGAAGTCAATGAGAATCAGGGGAAAAACTCTCCACTGGCTGGAGTCATACCTAGCACAAAGGAAGATGGTTGTAGTTGTTGGAGGTCATCTCAGCCCCAGAACATTGCTGCAGGCGTTCCTCACAGTGTCCTGGGTCAAACCATCTTCAGGTGCTTCATCAATGACCTTCCCTCCATCATAAGGTCAGAAGTGGGGATGTTCACTGATGATTGCAGAGTTCAGTTCCATTCGCAACTCCTCAGATAATGAAGCAGTCCATGCCCGAATGCTGCATGACCTGGATGACATTCAGGCTTGGGCTGATAAATGGCAAGTAACATTTGCGCCACACAAGTGCCAGGCGATGACTACCTCCAACAAACGAGAGTCTAACCACCGCCCCTTGACATTCAATGGTATTATCTTCACTGAATCCCCCACCATCAACATCCTCTAGGCAAATCTCAGAGAAATGTGCAAATAATAGGGTAATAATAGTGGGAGATTTCAACTTCCCCAATATTAACTGGGATAGTCAAGAGTGTGAAAGGCTTAGAGGGTGCAGAATTCTTAAAGTGCATCCAGGAGAGCTTTTTGAGCCAGCATGTAGAAAGTCCTACAAGAGAGGGGACGGTACTGGACCTAATTCTAGGGAATGTGGCCGGGCAAGTGGTAGAAGTGTTAGTAGGTGAGCACTTTGGTGACAGTGACCATAATTCGGTGAGATTTAAGGTAGTCATGGAAAAGGACAGAGATGGACCGGAAATAAAGGTTCTAAATTGAGGGAAGGCCGATTTTAATATGATAAGGCAGGATCTGGCCAAAGTGGACTGGGATCAGCTACTTGTAGGAAAATCCACATCGGAGCAATGGGAGTCTTTCAGAAAGGAAATTGAGAGAGTACAATGGCAACATGTTCCCGTAAAGGTCAAGGGTGGGGCTAACAAGCCCAGGGAACGTTGGATGTCAAGGGATATACCAGAATGGATTAGGAAAAAAAGGGGGGCTTTTGGCAGATACAAAGGACTAAAGACAGAGGAAGCCCTAGAGGAGTATAAAAAGTGCAGGGGGATACTTAGAAAAGAAATTAGGAGAGCGAGGAGGGGCCATGAAATTACACTGGCGAGCAAAATAAAGGAAAATCCTAAGGTGTTTTATAAGTATATTAAGGGCAAGAGGATAACTAGGGAAAGAGTAGGGCCCATTAGGGACCAAAGTGGCAATCTGTATGTGGAGCCAGAAGATGTAGGTGGGGTTTTAAATGAATTTTTTGCATCTGTGTTCACTATGGAGAAGGACGATGTAGACATAGAAATCGGGCAGGGGGACTGTGATATACTTGAACATATTAGCATCGAGAGGGAGGAGGTACTAGCAGTTTTAGCAGGCTTAAAAGTGGATAAATCCCCAGGCCCGGAGGAGATGTATCACAGGCTGCTGTGTGAGGCAAAGGAGGAGATTGCAGGGGCTCTGACACAAATTTTCAGAACCTCGCTGGCCACAGGGGATGTGTCAGAGGACTGGAGAACAGCTAACGTAGTACCATTATTCAAGAAGGGTAGTAGGGATAAACCAGGGAATTACAGGCCAGTGAGCCTAACGTCAGTGGTAGGGAAATTATTGGAAAAAATTCTGAGGGACAGAATTAGTCTCCACTTGGAGAGGCAAGGATTAATCAGGGATCGTCAGCATGGCTTTGTCAAGGGAAGATCATGTCTGACCAATTTGATTGAATTTTTCGAGGGGGTGACTAGGTGTGTGGATGAGGGTAGTGCAGTGGGTGTGGTATACATGGATTTCAGTAAGGCTTTCGATAAAGTCCCGCATAGGAGACTGGTCAAGAAGGTAAGAGCCCATGGGATCCAGGGTGCCTTGGCACATTGGATCCAAAACTGGCTTAGTGGCAGAAGGCAGAGGGTGATGGTCGAAGGTTGTTTTTGTGACTGGAAGCCTGTGTCCAGTGGGGTACCGCCGGGATCGGTGCTGGGTCCCTTGCTGTTTGTAGTCTACATTAATGATTTGGATGTGAATGTAAAAGGTATGATCAGTAAGTTCGCAGATGACACGAAAATTGGTGAGGTGGTAAATAGCGAGGGGGTAGCCTCAGTCTGCAGGACGATATAGATGGGTTGGTCAGATGGGTGGAACAGTGGCAAATGGAATTTAACCCTGAAAAGTGTGAGGTGATGCATTTTGGAGGGACTAAAAAGGCAAGGGAATACACAATGAATGGTAAGACCCTAGGAAAGACAGAGGATCAGAGGGACCTTGGTGTGCATGTACATAGATCCCTGAAGGCAGCACAACAGGTGGATAAGGTGGTTAAAAAGGCATATGGGATACTTGCCTTCATTAGCCGAGGCATAGAATATAAGAGCAGGGTGGTTATGATGGAGCTGTACAAAACGCTGGTTAGGCCACAGCTGGAATACTGTGTGCAGTTCTGGTCGCCACACTATAGGAAGGATGTGATTGCTTTGGAGAGGGTGCAGAGGAGATTCACCAGGATGTTACCTGGGCTGGAGCGCTTCGGCTATGAAGTAAGACTGGACAGACTGGGGTTGTTTTCCTTGGAGCAGAGAAGGCTGAAGGGGGACCTGATTGAGGTGTACAAAATTATGAGGGGCAAAGATAGGGTCGATAGAAAGGAACTTTTTCCCTTAGTAGAGTGGTCAATAACAAGGGGGCATAGATTCAAGGTAAGGGGCAGGAGGTTTAGAGGGGATTTGAGGAAGAACTTTTTCACCCAGAGGGTGGTTGGAGTCTGGAACTCACTGCCTGAAAGGGAAGTAGAGGCAGGAACCCTCACAACATTCAAGAAGCATTTGGATGAGCACTTGAAATGCCATAGCATACAAGGCTACAGACCAAATGCTGGAAAATGGGATTAGATTAGACAGGGCTTGATGGCCGGCGCGGACGCGATGCGCCGAAGGGCCTCTTTCTGTGCTGTATAACTCTATGACTCTATGACTCTGGGTCACCATTGACCGGAAATTTAACTGGACCATCCACGTAAATACTGTGGCTACAAGAGCAGGTCAAAGGCAGGATATTCTGTGGCGAGTGTCTCACCTCCTGACTCCCCAAAGGCTTTCCACCATCTACAAGGCACAAGTAAGGTGTTTGATGGAATACTCTCCATTTGCCTGGATGAGTGCAGCTCCAACAACACTCAAGAAGCTCGACACCATCCAGGACAAAGCAGCCCACTTGATTGGCACTCCATCCACCACCTTAAACATTCACTCCCTCCACCAGTGGCGTATCGTGGCTACAGTGTGTACCATCTACAAGATGCATTGCAGTAACTCATCAAGGCTTCTTCGGCAGCATCTCCCAAACCCATGACCTCTACCACCTAGAAGAACAAGGGCAGCAGGCGTATGGGAAAACCACCACCTCCAAGTCCCCACCATCCTGACTTGGAAATATATCGCCGCTCCTTCACCGTTGCTGGGTCAAAATCTAGGAACTCCCTCCCTAACAGCACCATGGGAGTACCTTCACCACACGGACTGCAGCGGTTCAAAAAGGAGGCTCACCACCACCTTCTCAAGGGCAAATAGGGCGGGCAATTAATGCTGGCCTTGACAGCGATGCCCACATCCCAGAAAAAAAAATATCCTCAATTTTCCTTGGCTAGGGCTCCTACTCATGATTCGTGCCCATTAAATTAAATCGTGTCTCATTGGAAACTTGCACATTAAGGATGTTGTTTACAGTAATTCAATTTTAGATGGCCATATATGTCTCAAGGAGCACAATACCTATTTGTTTGCACTGTTTCTGGTCAAAGAGAATCTTCCAAGATAATTGACAATTGGAAAAGTGGAAAAAGAGTGCCATTTCCTGAACACGGGATTGGTTTTCAAATTGAGGATTATGCATCATTGTCAGTGAGAGAAAGTATCAGAGAGAAAGATTTGACTGTGAGTGAAGTAGAAAATAAGGATTCTTCAACAAGCAGTACAGAACGTGCTTACGTTGAATCTACTCACCTCTCATTGATGGAGACATAGAAACTAGGAAGGCACAGGGTATTGCATTTACTGAAGGCAAGTTTCCTTTTTCTTACCTGAATAGAAACATAGAAGATAGGAGCAGGAGTAGGCCATTCGGCCCCTCGAGCCTGCTCCGCCATTTAATGAGATCATGGCTGGTCATCCAAATTCAGTACCCTGTCCCTGCATTCTCCCCATATCCCTTGATCCCTTTAGCCTCAAGAAATATATCCAACTCCTTCTTGAATATATTTAATGAATTGGCCTCAACTGCCATGTGTAGCAGAGAATTCCACAGGCTCACCACTCTGGTTGAAGAAATTCCTCCTCATCTCAGTCGTAAATGGATTACCCCTTATCCTTAGACTGTGACCCCTGGTTCTGGACTCCCCCGCCATCGGGAACATCCTTCCTGCATCTAGTCTGCCTAGTCCTGTTAGAATTTTTAAAGTTTCAATGAGATCCCCTCTCATTCTTCTAAAGTCTAGCGAATATAAGCCTAATCGACCCAATCTCTCCTCATACGTCATTCCTGCCATCCCAGGTATCAGTCTGGTGAATTTTCGCTGCACTCCCTCCATGGCAAGAACATCCTTTCTCAGATAAGGCGACCAAAACTTCACACAATACTCAAGGTGTGGTCTCACCAAAGCCCTGTACAACTGCAGCAAGACATCCTTGCTCCTGTACTCAAATCCTCTCGCTATGAAGGCCAACATACCATTTGCCTTCTTAACTGCCTGCTGCACCTGCATGCTTACCTTCAGCGACTGGTGCACAAGGACACCCAGGTCTCGTTGCACTTCCCCTTTTCCCAATCTATTGCTGTTCAGATAATAATCTGTCTTCTTGTTTTTGCCACCGAAGTGGATAACATCGCATTTATCCACATTATACTGCATTTGCCATGCATCTGCCCAATCACCCAACCTGTCCAAATCATACTGGAGTTTCTCTGCATCCTCCTCACAGCACACACGCCCACCCAGCTTTGTGTCATCTGCAAACTTGGAGATATTACATCTAGTTCCCTCGTCTGGATCATTTATATATATTATGAATAGCTGGGGTCCTAGCACCGATCCCTGCGGTACCCCACTAGGCACTACCTGCCACTCGGAAAAAGACCCGTTTATTCCAACTCTTTGCTTCCTGTCTGCCAACCAGTTCTCTATCCAAGACAGTACCTTACCCCCAATCCCATGTGCTTTAACTTTACACGCTAATCTCTTATGCGGGACCTTATCGAAAGCCTTCTGAAAGTCCAAATATATCACATCCACTGGCTCTCCCTTATCTATTCTACCAGTTACATCCTCAAAAAATTCCAGTAGATTAGTCAAGCATGATTTACCTTTTGTAAATCCATGTTGACTTTGTCTGATCCTGTCACTGTTTTCCAAGTGCTCTGCTATTACATCATTTTTAATGGACACTAGCATTTTCCCCACTACCGATGTCAGGCTATAACTCCCCGTTTTCTCTCTACCACCCTTTTTAAATAGTGGGGTTACATTAGCTATCCTCTAATCCATGGGAACTGTTCCAGAGTCTATAGACTTTTGGAAGATGACCAGCAATGCATCTACTATTTCTAGGGCCACTTCCTTAAGTACCCTAGGATGTAGATTATCAGACCCTGGGGATTTATCGGCCTTCAATCCCATCAATTTCCCTAACACCATTTCCCTACAAATACTGATTTCATTCAATTCCTCCCTCTCATTAGACCCTATGGTCCCCGACATCTCTGGGAGGTTATTTGTGTCCTCCTTTGTGAAGACAGAACCAAAGTATGTATTTAATTGTTCGGCCATTTCTTTGTTCCCCATTATAAATTCCCCTGATTCTGATTGCAAGGGACCCATGCTTGACTTCACCAATCTTTTTCTCTTCACATATCTATAGAAACTTTTACAGTCAGTTTTTATGTTCCCTGCAAGCTTACTCTCAATCTATTTTCCCCCTCTTAATTAATCCCTTTGTCCTCCTTTGCTGAATCCTAAACTGCTCCCAATCCTCAGGTTTGCTGCTTTTTCTGGCCAAATTATATGTCCTCTCCTTGGATCTTATGCTATCCCTAATTTTCCTTGTTAGCCACGGTTGAGTCACCTTTTTTGTTTTATTTTTATGCCAAACAGGGATTAACAAATTCTGTAGTTCATCCATGCAATCTTTGAATGTTTGCCATTGCCTGTCCACCGTCAACCCTTTAAGTAACATTCCCCAGTCCATCCGGGAGAGAAAGACTGGTGGGGGAGAGAGAGAGACTGGTGGGGGAGAGAGAGAGAGAGAGACGGAGGGAGAGAGAAAGATGGAGGGAGAGAGAGACTGGTGGGGTGGATGGAGAGAGAGAGAGATGGCGGGAGAGAGAGACTGGTGGGCGAGAGAGAGAGACTGGGACTGGGGGGGAGAGAGAGACTGATGGAGGAGAGAGAGAGACTGGTGGGGAGAGAGAGGGAGATGGGGGAGAGAGAGAGAGAGAGACTGGTGGGGATAGAGAGAGACTGGGGGAGGAGAGAGATAGAGACTGGGACTGGGGGGGAGAGAGAGACTGGGGGAGGAGAGAGAGAGTGAGAGCGAGAGGGAGACAGAGGGAGAGAGAGAGGGAGACGAAGGGAGGGGTGAGTGTCCAGGCACGTGGGGCTCGATTTTCTTCGGGCCGTTGAGGCAGGATTGGAGGTGTGTGGGGGGTTAAATTTGCAAAAACTGGTGGCAGGCCCAACCCCGCCTCCATCCCGCTTCCAAGCAATTTTAATTAAATTGTGTCTAATGGTCCCGTCTCCGTCCTGCCTCCAAGAGGTGGGATAGGCCGTTAAGGCCCTTAACAAGCATTAAATTGCCTCTATAATACCATTTTGATAGGCCTTGGTGATTTTAACCCTTTTCTGATGTGAAGCACGCCTGTTCTGAAACACGACGGTGAAACCTGGTGGGAGCACAATTGGATTGCTGACTGTTAGCTGCAGCTTCACCATTAAATAGGATATTTGATCAGCCATCATTTGTAGGTAGCAGGACTTTGTTGTCTCAGGTCTGGGGGAACTTTTAGAAGGCATAACCACAGCTGTGGAAGTTTGGAGCCTGACACCCATCTCCAGTGTGACCTCCTGGGAAACCCCTCTCGCCACCTTCACTGAGCGCTTCCTCAACTGAAGCATATATCAAGTAATCCTAAGCCCTCAATGTGGAAGTCCCATTCGCAAAATGACACACGCCACAACTACAGCAGTAGCCATCAGAATTTTTATTTACAGTAATCATCTGATGGCTTTTCAACATAAAACATCAAATTTCACCCAAGTGACTACCCTTGTGACTATTTGTGCAGTATCTTTCTCTTACGCGTGCTCCTACGTGGTGCTTCCCCTGTGGCTTCAGCAGATTTGGAGGCCCCTTGCTCACTTTCTTGCTGCTCCTGTCTCGACACCTTTGGCGGGCGTCCTCTGGGGTTTCGAACCTGTGAGGGCTCGGCAACAGTCTGCTGCTCCTGCGGCTGTGTAGAGGTTGAGACGCTGATCTCAGACGGGTGTGGACTCTGGTGGGGCTCTGACCGAGGGCTCTGCAGTGGCATGGAAGTGTGAGCGCTTGGAGAGGAGCCCCCACTTCCTTGATGTCTGCCACCAACTTCCCTTTCATGGGTCAGGTCCCCCTCAGCGCTTGCAAGTGGCTTGAGAGCACCTTGCTGCACATCAGGGGGGCCATGGGGACCTGTATCTGCACTGGCAGTCTTACTCAGAAGGACTTCCATGAAGGTCTGGTTTCTCTGTTCAATAGGTGACCATTGCTCCTCCAGAGATGTCATTCTATTCAGAACACTCACCATGTTTTCTGCACTCTGGCGACTTATCACCTCCATGGAGGTTGCCATCCTTTCCATGGTGATGCGTTATGCGCCAATGACTCCACAAAGGCTCTGTTCATGTTCGCAATGGACTCCTCCATTCGCTCCACACTCGCAGCGACCCTGGAGACAAAACCTGCCAGAGACTCCTGCATCTGTTCCTGGAGTTCCAGCACCGCTTATCTTATGGATGGACCCAGAGGCAGAGGGTCGATATGCAGCTGAGCCGAGCTGGCAGTGTCCTGCGCCCTCCGACTAGGACTCTCCACTGCCGTCCCTGTCTCCACAATCTGCTGATCCTCACTTGTGAGCTGTGATACACCAGGTGACAACACTACTCTATCTTGCGATGGTCCCACCGAGGTGTGAGTGTCTGCGCTGGCGCTGGGTGCGCTGAATTCTGCTGACGCTGCGGCCTCAGAGCTGTGTCTTTGTTTAATATACAGAATGAAAATGATAGATGGTCCATTTCATACGTAAGTGCATTGAGAAAAGGAGGAGAAAGTCGATGCCAATGTAAATTTGCAAATCGTAAATCAAACGAAACAATGGCGTTTTAATGTGACATTGAAGATGGAGAGGAACATGGCGATTCCTCTTTTAGTCCTAAAATATTTGAATTTTTAATGAGGAATGAAGACACAGAAGCAAAATATAAATGTGCAGCATGTTATTGATAGGTTTGAGGTAAATGAATGAAACAAAGTCCAACACAATCGATGAGAAGCGAAATAACAAATGTTTTCCCATCTTGTTTACTGCAAAGTGAAATGTAGAAATATGTTTTTTTAAATAATGATGAGGTGATTGAAAACATCAGTTATCTCATTCCAATTGTTTATATGAGCCATTATCATCTTCACTTTGTGATGAATGATTAGACAGGTTCAAATAAAAATAGCAACATGATGATGCTGCAGACATTTAGTACAAGATAAAACAGACTACCATCAGAGCAGGCCAGATGAGGTACTAAATGTATCTCACACATATGGAAGGGGACGGTAACGTAGTGTTAATGTCACTGGGCTAGTAATCTAGAGGCCTGGACTAATGATCCAGAGACATGAGTTCAAATCCCACCACGGCAGCTGGGGAATTTAAATTCAGTTAATTAAATAAATCTGAAATCATGAAACTATCGGATTTAGGGAAGGAAATCTGGCGTCCTTACCTGGTCTGGCCTATACTCCAGAGCCACAGCAATGTGACTGACTCTTAACTGCCGTCTGAAATGGCCTAGCAAGTTACTCAGTTGTAACTAACCGCTACGAAACATAATGGCCCGTAATTTCCGATAGGAGGTTTCCTGCGTGCGGAGGCCTGCTATCGGGAAAAAGTCTATGCCCTTTCCTGAGGGCTCCGGAGGTGCGGCCATTTCCTGGGCCTCTCCACGACAAAATGCGCAGGGCCCATGTTTTATCAGGCATAAGATTTTTAAGTGATTTCAGCAGGCGGAGGTTCTGCAGAAGGCGGAACTCTCCACCCGCAGAGGCCCTTCTCTGTGTAGGCATGCAATCTGTCAAGAGGATTCTTGACAGATCGGAAATGCCGGTTTTCAGTGCATGCGCTTTGCATGCCTGAAACTAGCATTTGCGAGGTCCCTACGGGTGTGTACACACCCATCGGGATTGGAAAATACGGGCCAATAAGAATGAAACCAGACGGACCACCCGACATCGACCTCGGCACCAGCTATGGACACGGCAACGGCACACCCAGCCCAGTCGACCCTGCAAAGTCCTCCTCACCAACATCTGGGGACTTGTGCCAAAATTAGGAGAGCCGCCCCACAGACTAGTCAAGCAACAGCCTGACATAGTCATACTCACAGAATCATACCTTTCAGCCAATGTCCCAAACTCCTCCATCACCATCCCTGGGTATGTCCTGTCCCACCGGCAGGACAGACCCACCAGGGGTGGTGGCACAGTGGTATACAGCCGGGAAGGAGTGGCCCTGGGAGTTCTCAATATTGACTCCGGACCCCATCAAGTCTCATGGCTTCAGGTCAAGCATGGGCAAGGAAACCTCCTGCTGATTTACCACCTACCGCCCTCCCTCAGCTGATGAATCAGTACTCCTCCATGTTGAACACCATTTGGAAGAAGCACTGAGAGTAGCAAGGGCACAGAATATACTCTGGGTGGGAGACTTCAATGTCCATCACCAAGAGTGGCTCGGTAGCACCACTGCTGACCGAGCTGGTCGAGTCCTGAAGGACATAACTGCCAGTCCGGGCCTGCGACAGGTGGCGAGAAAACCAACACGAGGGGAAAAAACGTAATTGACCTCGCCCTCACCAATCTACCTGTCGCAGATGCATCTGTCCATGACAGTATTGGTAGCAGTGACCGCCGCACAGTTACTGTGGAGACGAAGTCCCATCTTTACACTGAGGACACACTCCATCGTGTTGTGTGGAACTACCACCGTGCTAAATGGGATAGATTCAGAACAGATCTAGCAGCTCAAAACTGGGCATCCATGAGGCGCTGTGGGCCATCAGCAGCAGCAGAATTCTATTCCACCACAATCTGTAACCTCGTGGCCTGGCATATCTCTCACTCTACCATTACCACCAAACCAGGGGACCAACCCTGGTTCAATAAGGAGTGTAGAAGAGCATGCCAGGAGCAGCACCAAGCGTACATAAAAATGAGGTGCCAACCTGGGGAAGTTGCAACACAGGACTACATGTATGCTAAAAAGAGGAAACAGCATGCTATAGACATGGCTAAGCGATCCCACAATCAACGGATCAGGTCAAAGCTCTGCAGTCCTGTCACATCCAGTCGTGAATGGTGGTGGGCCATTAAACAACTAATGGGAGGGGGAGTCTCCATGAATATCCCCATCCTCAATGATGGTGGAGCCCAGCATGTGAGTGCAAAAGACAAGGCTAAAGCGTTTGCAACCATCTTCAGCCAGAAGTGCCGAGTGGATGATCCATATCGGCCTACTTCTGAGGTCCCCACCATCACAGAAGCCAGTCTTCAGCTAATTCAATTCACTCCACGTGATATCAAGAAACGGCTGAGCGCACTGGATATAGCAAAGGCTGTGGGCCCCGACAACATCCCGTCTATCGTGCTGAAGACTTGTGCTCCAGAACTAGTCGCGCCTCTAGCCAAGCTATTCCAATACAGCTACAACACTAGCATCTATCCGACAAAGTCGCATTGAGTTTAAGCAGACTTTGGTAAGTGGCAGAAAAAGTCTTTTAAGTGCATTTACTGAATTTTAGTGAGTAAAAAAGTGAATTATTTGAAGTAAGTTAAATTTTTTAGAGTAAATTAAGCTGTTGGGGAGTTTAAACCGGAAGTAGAATCCGGGTATAAAAAGGGGCAGGCTTAGTGCGGTGGCGCTGAGTGCGGTCGCATTGAGTGTAAGTAGGGTTTGGTAAGTGAGCGAGTTCAGGCAAGTGGGAGGTGCTTTTTGCTTCACTCTCAGGCTAATCCAACATTGAGGACGTGGAACAGCGAGACAATTCAACCAGACAGGTCCCCCAGACAGCATTCACGAGGGAGGTTGGTGATCAGCTGGTTGGTAGGTCCTCTTCCTTCTCTTCTATACCTTTAAGTTGGTAAGTCCTATTAAATAGTGGTGTAATATTATCATCTATATCGGGGCAGAGGGTCTTCATAACTAATAAGAAATTTAATTAATTACACAGATATGGGTGAACAGGTGATGTGTCACTGTTGCGAAATGTGGGAGCTGGTCGACCCCATTGAGGCTCATGGTGATTACATTTGCGATAAGTATTTGCTGCTAGAGGAACTCAAGCTCCATGTTAAAGAGCTTGAGACTGAGCTTCAGACATTGCGACACATCAGGGAGGGGGAGAAGTTCCTGGATTCTATGTTTCAGGAGGTGGTCACATCTATGAAATTAATTACTGCAGATGTAGTCCGTGGTCAGGGACAGGACGGTGTGACTACGAGTGAGGAAGGTACAGGGATCCAGGATGTAGTGTTGAAGGAGCCACAGCCCTTGCTCTTGACAAGCAGGATTGAGGTTCTTACTCCCTGTGAGGGCGGGAGCGGGGACTGCAGGGAGGATGAGCAACCTGGCCACAGCACCGTGGTACAGGGGCCATTCAAGTGGAGGGAGTAAAAAGAAATGTTGTAGTGGTAGGGGGATAGTATCGGTAGGGGGATAATATCATTAGGGGGATAGATAGGGTTCTCTGCAGTCAAGAGCAGGAGTCCCGAAGGCTGTGTTGCATGCCCGGTGCCAGGGTTAAGGACATCTCTTCTGGGCTGGAAAGAAACTTGGAGTGGGAGGGGGAGGATCCAGTTGTCATGGTCCATGTTGGTACAAACGACGTAGATAGGACAAGGAAGAAGGTTCTGTTAAAGGAGTATGAGCAGCTAGGGGTCAAATTAAAAACAGAACCTCAAGGGTAATAATCTCTGGATTATTACCTGAGCCATGAGCAAATTTGGCTAGGATAAATAAAATTAAAGAGTTAAATGCGTGGGAGAAATGGGTTTTGCTTCTTGGGACACTGGCACCAGTACTGGGACAGGAGGGAGCTGTTCCATTGGGATGGACTCAACTTGGCCAGTGCTGGGACTAGAGTCCTGGCGAATCATATAACTAGGGCTGTACAGAAGGCTTTAAACTAATTAGTGGGGGGGGGGAGGTTTCTAGAGAGCAAATAACAGAAATGACAATGGAGAAGGTCATAGACTTAGGTAGCAGTGGGGAAATTAAAAAACAGAGCGTGTCAGGAAGGGACAGAAGGTATGGAGTAAAAGGTAAAGTAGTAAAAGGGGAAAAAACAGCAACTAAGTGTCACAAAACATATTTGAAAGTTCTTTATCTGAATGCATGTAGCATTCGTAACAAAATGAATGAGTTAACGGCACAAATAACTACATATGGGTATGATCTTGTGGCCATTACAAAATATGGCTGCAGGGTGACCATGACTGGGAATTAAACATACCAGGTTATTTAAGAATCAGGAAGGACAGGCAGGAAGGGAGGGGAGGTGGGGTGGCTATGTTAATAAAGGAAGGAATCACTATAATACAGAGAAATGATATTGGGTCAAAGGAGCAGGGTAGTGAAACAGTTTGGGTGGAGATAAGGAATAATAAGGGGGGAAAAAACACTAGTGGGCGTAGTCTATAGGCCTCCGAACAGTTGCAACTCTGTTGGATGGAGTATTAATCAGGAAATAGTTGAGGCTTGTAATAAGGGAACAGCTATAATTATGGGGGATTTTAACTATCATATTAACTGGACAAATCAAATTGGGCAGAGCAGCCTTGAGGATGAGTTCATTGAGTGTATTAGGGATGGGTTTCTTGAGCAGTATGTAACTGAACCGACCAGGGGGCAAGCAAACTTAGATTTGGTCCTGTGTAATGAGACAGGATTAATTAAAAATGTCCTAGTAAAGGATCCCCTTGGAATGAGTGACCATAACATGGTTGAATTCCATATTCAAGTAGAGGGTGAGAAGGTTGGATCTCAAACAAGCGTGCTGAGCTTGAATAAAGGAGACTATGAAGGTATGAGAGCAGAATTGATTAGAGTGGACTGGGAAAATAGATTAAAGGGTAAGACGGTACATGATCAGAGGTGTACATTTAAGGAGTTATTTTACAACTTCCAAAAAATATATATTCCACTGAGGAAAAAAGGGTGCAAAGGAAAAGATAACCATCCGTGGCTAAGTAAAGTAATTAAGGATAGTATCCGACTAAAAACAAGGGCATATAAGGTAGCCAAATCTAGTGGGAGGATAGAAGATTGGGAAGTCTTTAAAAGACAGCAAAAAATAACTAAAAGATTGATTAAGAAAGGGAAGATAGATTATGAAGGTAAATTAGCAAAAAATATAAAAACAGATAGCAAAAGTTTCTATAGTTATATAAAAAGAAAAAGGGTGGCTAAAGTAAATGTTGGTCCCCTAGAGGATGAGACCGGGAAATTAATGGTGGGAAACATGGGGATGGCAAAAACGCTGAACAAATATTTTGTATCAGCCTTTACAGTAGAGGACACTAAGAATATCCCAACACTGGACAAACAGGGGGCTCTAGGGGGAGAGGAGCTAAATACGATTAAAATCACTAAGGAAGTGGTACTTGGTAAAATAATGGGACTCAAGCCGGATAAATCCCCTGGACCTGATGGCTTACATCCTAGGGCCTTGAGGGAAGTGGCGGTAGGGATTGTGGATGCATTGGTAATAATTTTCCAAAACTCCCTGGACTCAGCAAAGGTCCCGGCAGATTGGAAAACTGTTAATGTAACACCCTTATTTAAAAAGGGTAGTAGGCAGAAAGCTGGAAACTATAGGCCTGTTAGCCTAACATCTGTGGTTGGTAAAATGTTCGAGTCCATTATTAAGGAGACAGTAACGGGACATTTGGATAAACATAATTTAATAGGACAAAGTCAGCATGGTTTTATGAAGGGGAAGTCATGTTTGACAAATTTGCTTGAGTTCTTTGAGGAAGTAACATACAGGGTGGATAAAGGAGAACCAGTGGACGTAGTGTATTTAGACTTCCAAAAGGCATTTGACAAGGTGCCACACAAGATTATTGCTCAAGATAAAAAATCACGGGATTGGGGGTAATATTCTGGCATGGGTGGAGGATTGGCTCTCTAACAGAAAGCAGAGAGTTGGGATAAATGGTTCATTCTCAGACTGGCAATCAGTAACTAGTGGTGTTCCGCAGGGGTCAGTGCTGGATCCCCAACTCTTTACAATCTATATTAACGATTTGGAGGAGGGGACCGAGTGTAACATATCAAAGTTTGCAGATGATACAAAGATGGAAGGGAAAGTAGTGAGTGAGGAGGACATAAAAAACCTGCAAAGTGACATAGACAGGCTAAGTAAGTAGGCAGAGATTTGGCAGATGGAATACTGGAAAGTGTGAGGTTATGCACTTTGGCAGGAAAAATCATAGAGCAAGTTATTATCTTAATGGCAAGAAACTGGAAAGCACTGTAGTACAAAGGGATCTGGGGGTCCTGGTGCACGAAACTCAAAAGTTAGTATGCAGGTGCAGCAAGTGATCAAGAAGGCCAATGGAATGTTGGCTTTTATTGTTTGGGGGATAGAATATAAAAACAGGGAGGTATTGCTGCAGTTATACAAGGTATTGGTGAGACCGCACCTGGAATACTGCATACAGTTTTGGTGTCCATACTTAAGAAAAGACATACTTGCTCTCGAGTCAGTACAAAGAAGGTTCACTCGGTTAATCCCGGGGATGAGGGGGTGGTCATATGAGGAGAGGTTGAGTAGATTGGGACTCTACTCATTGGAGTTCAGAAGAATGAGAGGCGATCTTATTGAAACATATAAGATTGTGAAGGGGCTTGATCGGGTGGATGCGGTGAGGATGTTCCCAATGATGGGTGAAACTAGAACTAGGGGGCATAATCTTAGAATAAGGGGCTGCTCTTTCAAAACTGAGATGAGGAGAAATTTCTTCACTCAGAGGGTGGTAGGTTTGTGGAATTTGCTGCCCCAGAAAGCTGTGGAAGCTACATAATTAAATAAATTTAAAACAGAAATAGATAGTTTCCTAGAAGTAAAGGGAATTAAGGGTTACGGGGAGCGGGCAGAAAATTGGACATGAGTCCAGGTTCGGAATGGTCATGGCCCTGTGGGTAGTGGAGCGAGCCCAGGGGCCATGTAGTCTGGTTCTGCTCCTACTTCTTGTGTTCTAATTCTGTGTTAGATTTCAGGAGATGGTTTTATTCCTGTTCCTGGCTGGGGTGGAGATCGCCTTTACAGAAGGTAAGTACTGTAGAAAATATAGGGACAGAGTGATCTCCTGGACGAGTTTCGATCGCCTAGATGGGTCGGAGAGGAATTTCCCAGATTTTTTCTCCCAAACTGGCCATTGGGTTTTTTATCTGGTTTTTCGCCTCTCCCGGGAGATCACATGGGTTCGGGTGGGATGGAGAGTGAAAGATGATTTGAGGTTAGGATCAGGTCAGCCATGATCTTATTGAATGGTGGAGCAGGCTCAAGGGGCCGATTGGCCTACTCCTGCTCCTATTTCTTATGTTCTTATGTTCTTATGTAATGTGGAAAACTGCCCAGGTATGTCCTGTCCACAAAAAGCAGGATAACTCCAACTCGGCCAATTACCGCCCCATCAGTCTACTCTCAATCATCAGCAAAGTGATGGAAGGTGTCATCAACAGTGCTATCAAGTGGCACTTACTCAGCAATAACCTGCTCACTGATGCCCAGTTTGGGTTCCGCAAAGACCACTCAGCTCCCGACCTCATTACAGCCTTGGTCCAAACATGGACAAAGGAGCTGAATTCCAGAGGTGAGGTGAGAGTGACTGTCTTTGACATCAAGGCAGCATATGATCGAGTGTGGCATCAAGGAGCCCTAGTAAAACTGAAGTCAATGGGAATCAGGGGAAAAATGCTCCAATGGCTGGAGTCATATCTAGCAAAAAGGAAGATGGTTGTGATGGTTGAAGGTCAATCATCACAGCCCCAGGACATCGCTGCAGGAGTTCCTCAGGGCAGTGTCCTAGGCCCAACCATCATCAGCTGCTTCATCAATGACCTTCCCTCCAACATAAGGTCAGAAATGGGTATGTTCGCTGATGACTGCACAGTGTTGAATGCCATTCACAACTCCTCAGATAACGAAGCAGTCCATGCCCGCATGCAACAAGACCTCCTGGACAACGTCCAGGCTTGGGCTGATAAGTGGCAGGTAACATTCGCACCACAGAAGTGCCAGGCAATGACTATCTCCAACAAGTGACAGTCTAACCACATCCCCTTGACATTACCATTGCCGAATCCCCCACCATCAACATCCTGGGGGTCACCATTGACCAGAAACTTAACTGGACCAGCCACATAAATACTGTGGCATCAAGAGCAGGTCAGAGGCTAGGTATTCTACGGCGAGTGTCTCACCTCCTGACTCCCCACAGTCTTTCCACCATCTACAAGGCACAAGTAAGGAGTGTGATGGAATACTCTCCACTTGCCTGGATAAGTGCAGCTCCAACAACACTCAAGAAGCTCGACACCATCCAGGACAAAGCAGCCCGTTTGATTGGCACCCCATCCACCGCCTTAAACATTCACTCCCTCCACCACCAGTGTACCGTGGCTACAGGGGCTACAAGATGCACTGCAGCAACTCGCCAAGTCTTCTTCGGCAGCACCTCCCAAACCCGCGACCTCTACCACCTAGAAGGACAACGGCAGCAGGCGCATGGGAACGACACTACCTCCAAGTTCCCCTCCAAGTCACAAACCATCCTGACTTAGAAGTATATCGCCAATCCTTCATCGTCGCTGGGTCAAAATCCTGGAACTCCCTACCTAACAGCACTGTGGGAGTACCTTCACCACACGGACTGCAGCAGTTCAAGGTGGCGGCTCACCACCACCTTCTCAAGGGCAATTAAGGATGGGCAATAAATGCTGGCCCCCTTGCCAGCGATGCCCACATCCCATTAAATCGAATTAAAAAAAATCATGGAATTGGAATGACTGAAATAAAATTTCATCAACTTGATTATAGATATAAGAGAGAAAAAGTGTGTCGTCTTCTTGTATTCAGAGTTACCAAGGAAGTTTGAGGTCAAATAAAAGGGCAGTAATATTTGAACATTGTTTCAAAATTCAAACAAGTCTGAAACTTGGATAAAATGCGAAAGGGGAGAAAAGATGTGATCAAACGCAACACGGGATTATATAAACAACATACAAACATACAATTAGGAGGCCCATCAAGCACCTGAGCTGACTGCAGAAAACGTGGTGGCAATGATCTGAGAGAACGCGAGAAGAAAGCAAGTTCCTGAAGTAGTTGCTGTGGATGAAAGTGAATTTAACATGTTTAGCATCAGTGATGATGTTGATCATAAAGTTCACGAGATTTAAGGGCTGATTCTCTAAACAAGATTAAAAATGGCTCATGCTCTCGAGTGTATCCGTGCTGGTTGCTTGGCAGCCGACCCCACTTGATTCTACAGTTGACAGGGCTATTAAGCGGCGCTTACTCACCAATAACCTGCTCACTGATGCTCAGTTTAGATTCGACTGGGACCACACTGCTCCAGACCTCATTACAGCCTAGGTCCAAACATGGACAAAAGAGCTGAATGCCAGAAGTGAGGTGAGAGTGATTGCCAATGACATCAAGGCAGCATTTGACCGAGTGTGGCATCAAGGAGCCCTAGTAAAACTGAAGTCAATGGGAATCAGGGGGAAAACTCTCCACTGGCTGGAGTCATACCAACATAAAGGAAGATGGTTGTGGGAGGCCAATCATCTCAGCTCCAGGACATGGCTGCAGAGTTCCTCAGGGCAGTATCCTCGGCTCAACCATCTTTCAGCTCCTTCATCAATGACCTTCCCTCAATCATAAGGTCAAAAGTGGGGATGTTCGCTGATGATTGCACAAAGTTCACTTCCATTCACAAATCCTCAGATAATAAAACGGTCTGTGTCTGCATGCAGTGAGACCTGGACAATATTCAGGCTTGGGCTAATGTGTGGCGCGAATGTTACTTGCCACTTAAGTGCCAGGCAATGACTATCTCCAACAAGAGAGTCTAAACAACTCCCCTTGACATTCAACGACATTACCATTGTCGAATCCCCCACCATCATCATCCGGGGGTCACCATTGACCAGAAACTTAACTGAACCAGCCACATAAATACTGTGGCTACAAGAGCATGTCAGAGGCTGGGTATTCTGTGGCGAGTGATGCACCTCCTGACTCCCCAAAGCCTTTCCACCATCTACAAGGCACAAGTAAGGAGTGTGATGGAATACTCTCCACTTGCCTGGATGAGTGCAGTTCCAACAACACTCAAGAAGCTCAACACCATCCAAAACAAAGCAGCCTGCTTGACTGGCATACCATCCACTACCTTAAACATTCAATCCCTCCACCATCAGCACATCATGGCTGCAGGGTGCACCATCTACAAGATGCACTGCAGCAACTCACCAAGGCTTCTCCGACAGCACCTCCCAGACCTGTGACCTCTACCACCAAGAAGGACAAGGGCAGCAGCTGCATGGGAACACCACCTCTAAGCTCCTCTCCAAGTCACACACCTATTTTCTGGTTATGGGAGGCGAATCATCTCAGCTGCAAGACATCACTAATAGGTGTAGTCTACAGACCACGTAATAGTGGAAGTGAGGTGGTGGAAGAAATATGGAGACCAATTAGGGAAATGAGTAAAAAACATAGAATAATAATCATGGGGGATTTCAACTACTATTAATTGGACAGAAGTGGTAGGTAAATAGGATAAGGGAATGGAGTTCCAACAATGTGTACAGGACTCCTTTCTAACCCAATATGTAAAAAAGTCCAACAAGGAAGGATTCGCTATTGGATCTAGTAATGGGGAATGAACCAGAGCAGATAAGAGAAGTAAAAGTAGGGGAACATATAGGCAATAGTGACCATAATATAATACGCTTTAAGATGATAATTGAGAAGGACATAAGTATGACAAAACCAGGTTAATAGATTGGAGAATAATTGATTTTGAGGGGCTGAGAATAGAACTTGGGAAAATAAAATGGGCAACAATATTGGCAAACAACGATGTAGAACGGCAATGGGAAACATTTAAAATGGTGTTCAACAGAATGCAGGAACAATATATTCCGCTAAAAGGAAAGAACAAACTACACACTAATGAGACTCCATGGATGAATAAAGCCATAAGGGAACAATTTTGGGCAAGGAAAGAGGCATACATTAAGTACATAGACAGCAGGGGAGTGCATGATAAGGGAGAAAAGGAAGAGATTAGGAGGGGTCAAAATAACAATGAGGGAGGCAAAGAGGAACTATGAAATTAAATTATCAAGGAACATAAAACAAAATAGTAAAATATTTTACAGGCACATCAATAAAAAAGGAAGGTTGGGATGGGAATAGGGCCATTAATTGATAACAAGATAATACCACAGGTAACGATAGAGAGATGGCAGAAATATTAAATAATTATTTTGCTTCAGTATTTACCAGGGAGATACAACAGGTGGACATGAGATTGGATGATGAGATTAGTAATGAGATAAGTGCATTTAAAATAAAAAGAGGGGATACATTAAATAAACTAATCAAATTCAAAGAGGATAAAACCTCTGGTCCAGATGGATTGCATCCACATATTTTAAAAGAATCTAGGGAAGAGATAGAAGAGGCATTACTACACATATTTAATAATTCATTAGAAAAAGTGCCAGAGGACTGGCAGATAGCTAATGTAATACCTATATTTAAGAAGAGGGTTAGAACATGTCCAGGGAATTATAGACTAGTCAGCTTAACATCGGTCATAGGAAAAATAATGGAATCCCTACTGCAGGAGAAAATAGAAGAACATCTAGAAACCAAAAGCATGGATTTCAAAAGGGAAAGTCTTGCTTGACCAACCTCAATGAATTTTTTGAAGAGGTAACAGAGAGCAATGATAATGCAGATGTAATTTATCTAGATTTCAAAAGGCCTTCGATAAGGTACCCCATAATAGACAGATGAACAAGGTCAGAGAATGCAAAGTCAGGGGACAAGTAGCAGAATGGATTGCTGGCCGGCTTCAGGGCAGAAGGCAGAGAGTGGGAGTAAAGGTGGGTAGTGGTGTTCCACAAGGATCAGTGCTGGGACCACTGCTGTTCACAGTTTACATTAACGATTTAGACTTTGGAATCAAAAACACAATTTCTAAATTTGCGGATGACACTAAATTGGGGGGATAGTCAATACTGTGGAGGACTGCAACAAATTACAGGAGGACATTAATAAACTTGCAGAATGGGCATATAATTGGCAAATGAAGTTCAACACAGATAAATGTGAGGTATTACATTTTGGTAGGAAGAATAGGGAGGTCACTTATTACTTGGAGGGTGCGAGTCTAGGTGGGGTAGAGGAACAAAGGGATCTCGGAGTACAAATACACAAATACACTAAAAGTTGCGACACAGGTTAGCAAGGCCATAAAAAAAGCAAACCAAGCACTAGGGTTTATTTCTAGAGGTATAGAATTGAAAAGTAGGGAAGTTATGCTAAACCTGTATTGAACCTTGGTTAGACCACACTTAGAGTACTGCGTACACTTCTGGTCGCCATATTATAAAAAGGATATAGAGGCACTGGAGAGAGTGCAGAGACGATTTACAAGGAAGATACCAGAAATGCGAGGGTATACATATCAGGAAAGGATGAACAGGCTGGATCTCTTTTCTCTTGAAAAAAGGCAGCTGAGGGGTGACCTAATAGAGGTCTATAAAATTATGAAGGGTTTTGATAGAGTGGATACAGAGAGCATGTTTCCACTTGTGGAGAAGAGCATAACTAGAGGCCATCAATATAAGATAGTCACCAAGAAATCCAATAGGGAATTCAGAAGAAAATTCTTTACCCAAAGAGTGGTGAGAATGTGGAACTCACAGGGAGTGGTTAAAGCAAAAAGTATAGATGCATTTAAGGGGAGGCTAGAAGGGAATAGAGGGTTATGCTGATAGATTTAGATGAGGAAAGACAGGAGGAGGCTCGTGTGAAGCATAAGCGCCGGCATGGACTGGTTGGGCCGAATGGCCTGTTTCTGTGCCGTATATCCTATGTAATCCTGACTTGGAAAAATATCACCATTCCTTCATCGTTGCTGGGTCAAAATCCTGGAACTCCGTCCCTAACAGCATGGTGGGAGTATCTTCACCACAAGGACTGCAGGGGTTCAAGAAGATGGCTCACCACCACCTTCGCAAGGGCAGTTAGGGATGGCCAATAAATGCTGTCCTTGCCAGCGATGCCCACCTCCCATGAATGAATGATTTAAAAAAATTGCAAGTAAAGGAATGCTGTACATAGGAACACCAGTCAGCCATTCAGCCCCTCAAGCCTGTTCCGGCATTCAATTGGATCACGGCTGATCATAAGAATGATAGAATTGTAATTGTAAGAAGAAGAATTGTAAATATAACAACCCAGATTTTGTGGTCAGTGGTGAATGAACGGTGCTAGCCATTCATTACACTTACACTTTTGCACCGCGACACTGTGCCGTTAGCCTCACCATTATTCTTACTGCAAAATATATACTTTTCACAATTATGTGTTTTATATTAAATGAACAAATAAACTATGAAACTTATGCAGCTGAGAACTATTGCAGTTTGCTGTTGAATTATGAGGTCAATGCGTTTAAGGGCTGTAATTGATATTGCACTGATCTGAAAAATGTATTTTGCGTATTTACAAGTGTATATATAGTTTTTTTTGCATTGTATTGTTAAATAAATTGTTAAATATTTTAATTCAACAACAACTTGCATTTATACAGCACTGTTAACGTAGTTAAATTCAGTGCCAAACTGTGATTTGATGTTTGTTTTGTTGTATTATAATTTACAGGGGAATGGGGGAAGGAATCTTTGAACAGGGAAAGGCGAGTTCATGGGCTAATGGGGTGCTGTTTCACAATGTAATGTGCTACAACAGAAACTAGGACAGATCTATTACTTAGCAGTGAGCCAGAGATAATGAAGAAAAGTGTTAAGGCAGAGGGACATGTTGGCAGCAGTGACCACATCAGACTTGACACCACCATATATCTGAGAAAGAAATAAAGTGAATAAATGGTACCAGGGGTGAAAAATTAATGCTATGTGGAAAGACTTGAGATACAAAGCCTTATTTCTATTGGAGCAGAGAACGTTAAGGGAAGATTTATTTGTTTTTTTTTTAATTTTGAAAGGTTTTGATAGGGTGAATAAGGAAAGATTATCAGTGATGAGCAGGATCATCAATTTAAAATGGTGAGTAAAAGAGTGAGGAAAGAGGTTAGCATCAATGTTTTTACAAAGAATTGTTAGAGCATGGAGATAATCGACAGCCTGTTTTCTCTCCCGAATTGTATTTGAATTGAATAATGTGCTATCACCTGTTTTACACACACACAACAACAGCAACTTGTATTTATATAGCACCTTTAACGTAGTAAAACGTCCCAAGGCGCTTCACAGGAGTATTATAAGACAAAATATTTGACACCGAGCCACATAAGGAGAAATTAGGGCAGGTGACCAAAAGCCTCGTCAAAGAGGTAGGTTTTAAGGAGCATCTTAAAGGAGGAAAGAGAGGTAGTGAGGCGAAGAGGTTTAGGCAGGGAATTCCAGAGCTTAGGGCCTAGGCAACAGAAGGCACGGCCACCAATGGTTGAGCGATTATAATCGGGGATGCTCAAGAGGGCAGAATTAGAGGAGCGCAGAGAACTCGGGGGGTTGTGGGGCTGAAGGTGATTAAAGAGATAGGGAGGGGCGAGGCCATGGAGGGATTTGAAAACAAGGATGAGAATTTTGAAATCGAGGCACACAAAGTCAACATTGTCCCCTATGTCTCCAAAACTTTCCCCTTTCATCAGAGCTTCAAGCCTCCAAGATACTTCTATTCAGCTCAGTGTCTAGATGCAGAAAAGGAGCTGCCTTGGTAAGTAGGAAGCCAGTGTACAATATCAGGATGGGATGCCCTCCCTGTGAGGGTGATGAGTAGGATCCGAACACTGAGTATGGACAGGAGATAGCAATATATCTAACGATTTAGCATCCCTGTTGCCAGGAGTATAGGGGGAGGAGGGCAGGAGGATGGTAGAAACCAATGAACGATAGCCAGGCAACAGGAGCCAGCCCCAAAGCTAAAATGCCAAAAGCAGTTGCCAACAATCTTTGTTACCTAAGGTAACAAGACTATAAATTGCCACAGGAATAATGAAGGCAGAGATTATTGCACTTTTAAGGGAAGAGCAGAAATAAGAGTATGGGGAGAGAGCAAGGCAATAAACCAGCTTTTGAATTGCTGTAGCAAAGCGCCAGCACAGACACGATAACATCTAAATTTAACATGGTTGCGTCCATTTTATGGGCCTAAAACGGGCACAACAATGACCAATTTAGCAGCGCAGAGATCCATGTCTACTTTGTATAGGTGCTCGGGCCATTGTTAAATTGATCAGGACCTTGAAGGAGACCCTGGCTTGGGCTGAAATGCTTAACGCTCCAATAGGCGAGCTGCATTGAGGTGCCGGATTGGTGCCTGCAGCTCGGCTAATTTATTCTTATGGGACCCCTGGATGAATTTAGTTCGGTGGTCGATGTGCGCTGCCAGAATCCCGCCTGGATTGAGGCGCTGAGGAATTTAGGCCTTGATGAGCCAAGTGGTCTCCTGTGCTACAAACATCCTTGATTCTGTGGAATACAATAGGTTCAGGTAAACTGAATAAAAGGCTATGAAGGGCAAATGGGAGAATTAGGGACATACGTTCCAGGGGAAAAATACCAAAACAAACTTGGAATCTTCCTGATGAACATAAGAAAGAAATATATAATCGCACAGAAGAATAACAAGTCTAAACTCTCAATGGTCAAATAGGTACAGTTAACACAGTACTGAAGGAAAATTAGACATTTTTTAAAATTTAAGGAAAATGGTAAATGGAGGGGATTAGAAAATACGTAACTACTGCTGAAAGTATCATCCAGGATGCAAAGAGAAAATTAGAAAAAAGAAATTGCAAAGAAAGTAAAATGAATTTTTTGGATATATTCCAAATATCAATGAGGTCCATCAAAAATAAGACAGAGACAGAAAAGACAGGGAAATCAAGTTTTCAATAATTGCTTTCACCATAGTATTCCCTGTCCTCCTTTGATGGATGAGGATACATTCAGTTAACAAAGTAAAGCAAGATTAGAAATGAAATAATTGCCAACACCTAGGTGTTGAAATTCTACTACGTGCCATACTGTTAACACACTTCCGTAAAATTCTTATCTGTGCAAAATTAAAGTCTCTATCCAATTAGAACAGTAAAATAGCAGAGACATAAATTACGCACATTAGCCAGTGTGCTAAAAATAGCCTTCAGTGGAACTTCAATCCAGTAGCGTGTTTGAAAAATCATAATGCAACATGATCGGGGGAATACCTCAAAGAATGCATAAAGGGGAAGGAATGCTTGGAGGGAGCAAACATTCACAACAATTTACTCCACTGCCCTCCCTTTTCTCCTTGATGGAGTACGGTTCCATATGTGCTGGTCACCTTCCGGTATCTCACTCAAGTGACCACTGTTCATGCCTAGGCCTCGACAGTGAATGTTAGGAGGTTAGACAACTGCTGGGGTCATCACAGCAGACCCCACTTCTGTCCTCACTTATTCTGCATTAACACCAGGGATTCCTTTAACCCAGGAAGCCAATAGCAGTGCTGCTCGCGCTGCCTCAGCTCACTCAACGCAGTTTGGAAATCGAACCTGGGAGTATATTTTATTCAAACATTCCCCTATTATATACTGAAAAAATATGTTGATAAAAATATTGGTTTTTAAAAAATGTTTATCTGCATGGAGATCCACCAAGTCATGTTCTCTCCTGCCTACCAGGTTACTCCATGACATTATCGATGGCTGTACTTGAAGTAATGGACTTGTGACGTTGAGCACTAATGTAGAGCTGGCTGACCCAAGGAAAACATACTACCAGCTGGGGATGCAGAGTACAGTTGAAGGCTGTTTTACTGATACTATAAGTATTAGTGAGATTCCATATGGAGCACCGTGTCCAGGTATGGTTACCATACTGAAAAACAGCCACAGAGGCAGTGAGAAGAACAACAAAAATGAGCCAATTACCTATGAAGAGAGGTAAAAGATCCTAAATAGGAAGAACACAAGGATAGGTGTCAGCCTTGATTTAGTGGTACCAATTTCACCTCGGTCAGAAGGTTGTGAATTCAAGCCCACTCCAGAGACTTGAGCACATAATCGAGGCTGACACATCAGTGCAATACTGACAGAGCGCTGCATTGATGGAAGTGCTTTTTATTTCAAGATGAGCCACTAAACAGAGACCCCATCTGCTCTCTCAGGTGGATGGCACTATTTGAGGAAGAGCAGGAGAGTTCTCCTGGTGTCATTTATTTCAATTATTATTCATTTATCCCTTAATCAACATCACTATAACAGATTATCAAATCATCATCTCATTGCTGTTTGTGAGATCCTACTGTAAGCATATTGCCTGCTGCATTGCCCTATATTGAGTGACGACATTTCAAAAGTACTTCATTGACTGTGAAGTGCTTTGGGACCTCCAGGTGTCACGAAAGGTGCTATATAAATGCAAGTTCTTTCTATGATTCAAGTTTTTAATAACAACTGGAGAAACGAATAAGATGGATGTGGCAAGGTAATTTGTATAACACCAGGACAAAAACCCCAGAAAATGTGAACTGAGGAAGCTACTAGCTAATGTAGCAGAAGGAATAAGTTCTTCATATTTGGAGTTGTTAATTTATTGAACTGACCACTGCATAGTGCAGTGTATGCTGACTCCATTAAAGCATTCAAAAAGCAATTGGGTCAATTACTACTTTGTCAAAAGGTAATGAGATGTTGGAAGTGGAAAGGTGGCTTGTCTGAATGCTTTTCGTATTCCTGTATTCTTATATGCATTGTGTAATAACTCATGTGTTTCCATTCTATATGTAATCACTTTCTGATATTCATTACACTTTATCTAATCGCTCCCATGTGTCCAACAGTCACTATGTAATCACAGCCAGGTTGTCATTATTCTCTATGCAACTGCTCCCTGTCCTCTAGATTATATCTAATATCCAGGCTCTCAATATCATAAAATAATGAAATGGCCCAAAAAGCTGTTTCTCCATAATGGAAAGCACCTTTACTCAGTGAGGCCTTTCAGACTACATGTAGGGAACACCTTCAAGCATTTCAAATAGAAAATATATTATCCAAGTGAAAAACCAGCAAACTTGCACACAGCCCACTGCATAAAGAGGTAAGCTAGTAAGAAAGTGCCTACTCAAAAGGTGTAGCACCAGTATTTCAGATCATTGAAGAGCATGGAAGAGTGATTGAACTTATTTGTATTTTATCTAAATTCATAGCCCTAGAAATTGGGTATTGCCCCGCTTGAGGTGTTAGAATTGGCGCTGCGCAAATTTTATAGCCAGACGCAACGTATCGCCACCTCGCGCGATATTGGGTTGCAGCACCCCTAAAGGTGATTGAGGCACAAAATCAGGCGTTACACGGGACTCCTAAGGCGCTAACCTGGCGGCGCTACTCAATATCGGGGCAGGCGGGCGCAGCACAGGTGCTGTCAATTACTGATGACCACGAGACTTTCAGGCGCCGGCCAGCTCTTAAAGGGGTGGGTCAGTAAGGATCAGCAGCCACACTCTGCGCCTTGTAGGCCTCAAAATCGGAGCTGGCCATTCTGTGGCATTACAAACTTTGAGAAGATGGAGAGGGTGAGGCAGAGAGCGGAGCGCTTTACCAATGGGGCATTGGATGAATTGTTAGGCGCAGTGGAGCGCCGGCGAGATGTGCTGTACCCCGGCAATGGCAGGAGGCCTAATCAGAAGGAATACCGAAGAGCTTGGAGGGAAGTTTCTCAAAAGGTCAACTCCAACAGCATGGTGACCAGGAGCCCTGTGCAGTGCAGGAAGAAATTCAACGACCTCACTCAGGTCGTGAGGGTGAGTGGTGTTTTGGCAAACTTCTTCATCCCTCCATCTGCACCTGACTTTATGGCCAGAGGGTGCGCGATGCCCCATTGGCCATCTGTCAGCAAGCACCCATGGCCCTTTCTGGGAACACACATGCACATTAAACTCAGGGCATGATGTAAGGGCTATTCCACCATGGGGGGCATGAGATGACAACTCAGGGCATGATGTAAGGGCTCTTCCACCATGGGGGGCATGAGATGACAACTCAGGGCATCATGTTTCATCACTTCCCGTCCTTTCTCCTGCAGGTCAAGCTGGCGAGGAACCGTAAGGAGCAGCTTTGTACCGGAGGAGGACGTCCTCAACTCCAGACTCTCACGGATCTCGAAGAGAGAGTCCACCAGATTGTTGGAGGCCGTATGATTGGTCCTGTCACCACTGGTGCTGCCAACCCCATTGTGCACAGCGATGGTAAGGTCCTCACCTTTTTGAGCTGTCTCCTTCCACTTGTTCCCCCCACCAGCATGCTTTTTCACTCTGGACCCATGTCATAGCATTGCAGCAATCTTGCATCCCTTGCTGCCACCCTGTCCTTTCGGTAAAGCCACTCTTCAACCTCCCTGCTTTCAGATGCTGCATCACCAGCTCGGGAGCCGGGCCCTCAAGCTGCCAGTGCCACTGCCTCCGGAGGCGACGAGCAGGAGGAAGCCGGAACATCCGTGCCAGCCTCAGGGGAGCCAGCCCATCTGGAGACTGGGGATAGTAGTTCCCTGGAGGGGAGGGGGTCTCTGATGAGGGACCAGTTGCAGGAACCAGCGGGCTGCAGCAACGCGAGGGGGGTAGGGAAGCTCGGGGGACGTCTCCCCGGAGGGCGAGGCAGGCCACGATGACTGCTGCACAGAGTGCAGAGGAGGTGCGTAGCCTTTCAGAAATGAGCGCCCAGGCTCGGCTCAGGCACACTGAGCTGATGGCTGCAGTGGGGAGGATGCCTGACTCCATCGGCACACTGGCAAAGAGTGTGCAGGACTTTGGGGCAGCAATGGAAACGACTGTCCAGGGCTTCGGGGCAGCAATGGAAAGGACTGTCCAGGGCTTCGAGCCAGCCCTGGAAAGGTCTGTCCAGGGCTTGTCCGAGGCAGTGGAAAGGACTGTCCCGGCCTTGTCCGAAGCAGTGGAAAGGACTGTCCAGGGCTTGTCCGAAGCAGTGGAAAGGACAGTCCAGGGCTTCTCCGAAGCACTGGCACCTGCCACGCAAGTGCTCAGTGCTGCCACGCAGTCACTTGCTGGCCTCCTGCACACGCAGATTGAGGTCACGCGAACACTGACTGCTGCCACCCTAGCTGGATCAGGCAGGATTACCCGGGGCCCTTGCAGCACCACATCAGGCCATCAATCTGTGGACCAGCCGATTGTGGCGCATGCTGCGGTGCTGCCCCGTCAGAGTGCCAGTGTGTCGGCCGACCACGGAGCAGGTGTCCGCTCTCAGGATGTAAGCATTCCTGATGCCACCGCTGGCATGTCTCCACTGCAGCTGCCACCACCTGCAGGACAGACTGCTTCCAACCATGCACAGTTGGAGCAGTCAGCATCCGGGCCCTCCAAGCCCAGAGGTCGTCCAGGCCGTCCCTCAGGGGCTTCTGCGCTTTCGGACAATCAGCAGGCGTCCCCCAGCCTTGACACAGCCACTGGGGTCCAATTACGGAGGAGCTGCAGGGAGGGAAGGGGCCGATCTCGTAAGAGAAGTAGATCTCCATCAAGGGGTAAAGAGTAGAGGGAGCTGTTGAGACGTCTCATTTGTAGAATTCTAGGCCGTCTACACCTGCTGTGAATGTTAGTCATGTTTTGGGTAGTGTCGCGGGTTTGCCAGACAGTTATGTGTTAGTTCGTTAGTTATGCTTTCTGTTGCCATTGCTTTGTCATGCTGGAAGGAAGCAATTTTTGGAAAATAAAGAAAATGTTTTATTTACACTGGAACTCTAGACTATTTACAAGCATGGTGGCCTTCATCGGCTTTGGGCGAACCGGAGGGCACTGTTCCAATTACACCCAGCATTCCGTCAGAGGGGCCTAGAACCGAGTCCTTATGAGCCTCTGACGGACAGCCGTTCCAGTTTCTGGACCCCTCCCGTCTTCCTCCTCCTCCTCCTCTTCCTCCTCCTCCTCGTCCGCCTGCTCTGCTGGACCTTCAAGGTCGGCTGGCATTGGCTGGGTGCGTCGGATGGCCAGGTTGTGGAGCATGCAGCAGACCACGACGATGCGCGACACTTGCTCCGGCGAGTACTGCAGGGCACCCCCCGAATGGTCGAGACAACGGAACCGCTGCTTGAGCACACCGATTGTGTGCTCCACAATGTTCCTGGTCGCCTGATGGCTGGTGTTGTAATGCTCTTCTGTCGGGGTGCTGGGCAAACGGAGCGGGGTCATGAGCCATGGGCAGAGAGGATAGCCCTTGTCACCAAGAAGCCAGCCTCGTGGGTGAGCCGGGGCCTCGAAAAGGTCAGCCACTGAGGTCTGCCGCAGGATGAACGCGTCGTGGCTGCTGCCAGGGAATTGGGCGTTGACTGCTATGATCATCTGCCGGTGGTCACAGACCAGCTGCACATTGAGGGAGTGGAACCCCTTGCGGTTGCGGAACTCTTCGGGATTCTGTAATGGCGCCCGCAAAGCCACGTGTGTGCAATCAATGGCGCCCTGCACCATGAGGAAGTCCGCTATAGCCGCGAAGCCCTGTGCGCGCTCCCCCTGCTTCTCCAGGGTCAAAGGGCAGGTGATTAATTCCCGCCTCCTTCTATATAGGGCAGCTGTAACTTGCCGGATGCAGCAATGCACCGCAAATTGAGAAATATTTGCAATGTCCCCAGTTGCTGCCTGAAACGAGCCGCTGGCGAAAAAGTTGAGGGCAACAGTGACTTTGACGGCCACCGACAGAGAGGTCCTGCACCGTAACCGTGGCTGCAGATCTTCAGCAAGCAGGTGGCACAGCTCAGTCACCATATCCTTTCCGAATCGGAGCCTTCGCATACACTGCTCCTCCGACATGGCAATGTACGACACCTGCTGCCTGAAAACCCTGGCAGCGTACGGTCGCATTTGGCGATGTCCATTGACCCTCCTCCTTCTGGCCATTCTCGGCCCTCTCTCCCTCCGCCTCTGTGCCCTTGCCATATGTTCAGCCAGCAGGACGTTCCCCTCCAAAGCAGCTCCCATGATAATGTGAAAGAAATAAGACGCAGTAATATCTCACCAGCAAACTGTTGTGGACAGGGCTGAAGGTCCAAAGGCACCGCTGGATCAATGAAAAGTACGCTCTCCCACTGAAGGTCAGCAACTCTCCAACAACCAGCAAGATGCTCACCCAAAATGGCTGCCGCTTTTATACTAGTGCAGTCCCCTTTAAATAGCACCCCCCTAGCCCGAGAAGGACTTGGGAACGTTCCAGCAAGCTGTCACTATTAGCGCCAGGCGGAACAGAGGCAGGCGCCACTCAATTTCCGGTCCAGGGCGCCAAAAAGGTGTTGCACACTGAAATGATGTTATGATCTGCCTGCGCCCGCGAGTGGGCGCTAAGATTTAGCGCCGGCGCTAAAACCCACTCAATATAGCAAGAGGTGCTGGGTTTACTGCGCACGGGCGAAAATTGGCTAACGCCCCACTTCTCGGCCTCTTTAGGCGCTAATCGCTGGCGCAACCAACTGAATTTCTCCCCCATAGAACCATACAATGGTTATAGCATGGAAGGTGGCCATTCAGCCCGTTGAGCCCATGCTAACTCTCAGCTAGTCCCACTCCCCCGCCCTTTCCCCATAGCCCTGCAAAATTTTTTCCTTCAGGTATTTATCCAAATCCCTTTTGAAAGCTGTGATTGAGTTTGCCTCCACCACCATCTCAGGCAGTGCATTCCAGATCTTAACCACTCGCTGCATAAAAAAGTTTTTTCTTATGTTGCCTTTGGTTCTTTTGCCAATCACCTTAAATCTGTGTCCTCTGGTTCTCGACCCTTCTGCCAATGGGAACTGTTTCCCTCTATCTACTCTGTCCAGATCCCTCATGATTTTGAACACCTCTATCAAATCTCCTCTCAATCTTCTCTGCTCCAAGGAGAACAACCCCAGCTTCTCCAGTCTATCAGCAGAACTGAAGTCCCTCATTCATGGAATCACTCTCATAAATCTTTTCTGCACCCTCTCTAAGGCCTTCACATCCTTCCTAAAGTGTGGTGCCCAGAATTGGACACAGTGCTCCAGTTGGGGCCTGAAATAAAGAATAGATTTGCCTTTCTAATCTAGGCTTTATTAACTTAAAAATCCTGTAGCACATCTTCAACACCCAGTCCCAACTAAAGGCTGGAAAGAACTGAATTTAAGATGGCCACCACAAATCACATGACATCAACTACCAATGAGATTACAGCATATATCCCAAGGCAGGAAACAAACAACCAATCACAATACTTCTTACTAAACATAAAGAATAATCACCACATTCACCCCTCCTTTTAAAATATACTCCAACCTAAATAACCTTTACAATTTATAATTAATTATTTACAACTAAAACTATGCACAAACAAAATAAAACTATTCAACATGACACAATACTAAGTGAGCAACAACAAATAGTAACATTGCACATAAGTATTAAGTATCTCTCAACTAAAACAATATAATATAATATTTCAACAATTTTAAAACATTACTATCAATTTAAAAGTCCATTTTCAATCGGTCGACCGGATATCTTGTTTGTGTTGACCTTCTCAACCTTGGTGAAATTCCTTGCCCTCCCACACCAGGAGACACAGAAGTATCTTCTGCAGGAAGGCTATCCATATCCCGATTTTCAACAGTTTCCGGATTAGAAATCCCATCAGGAGGTAAACTGGGACGGTCATGAACATCCATCGAGGGCTGACTAATAGAAGTATAATTATCTGCAGTCGGATTGGAAATATTCGTAGTATCTGTAACAGCATCCACATTATCTGAATCATGACTATTGTTAATATCCTCAGAAGAGGGCTGGCCACCACAAGGAGCCAAGTCTTTAATTGAAACGGTACTTTCTTTCCCATCTTGGAATCGAATATGAGCATATTGGGAATTTGCCTCCAACAGCTCCACCTCCTCCACTAAAGGATCATATTTTGACAATCTAACATGGCGTCGAAGCAGCACAGGTCCCTGCAAGCAAGCCATGAAGGTACTGAATATCCCGTAGTAGATCTCCGCGGATAGTTAAAGAGCCTTTCATGGGGGGTCACATTAGTAGCCGTTGAAAGCAATGATCTAATGGAATGCAGGGCATCAGGCAGTACCATTTCCCATTGTGTATTCTTAAGGTTCCGGGATGTCAAAGCCAACATAACTGCCTTCCAGATCACCCCATTGTATCGTTCGCACTGTCCATTACCCTGGGGATTATACGGGGTAGCTCTGCTAGTAGAAATTCCCCGACTCTGAAGGTATTCCTTCAACTGAGAAGACATAAAAGAACTTCCCTGATCCGAATGGATATATGCAGGCATCCCAAAGATGACAAAAAGTTGAGTCAGACATTTGATAACTGTAGCAGCTGATACATCTGCGCAAGGAAAAGCAAAAGGGAACCTTGAAAACTCATCCACAACAGTAAATATATATCGGTTTTGAGTAGTTGAAGGAAGAGGCCCCTTGAAATCGACGCTCAAACGTTCAAAAGGAGAAGTAGCCTTTATAAGATGATCTCGTTGAGGCTTAAAGAAATTCGGTTTACACCGAGCACAGATAGAACATGATGAAGTAATCCGCTTGATGTCTTCAACTGAAAAGGGCAAATTCTTACTGCGTACGAAGTGTATCATCCTCGTAACCCCAGGATGGCATAAGGCATTGTGAAGATTAATAAGCGTATCTCCGTGAATCACAGAACAATAAGCCCTCGACAGCACATCAGCAGCAACATTATCCTTCCCTGGACGATAAACTATATCAAAATGGTAACATGCCAACTCAATCCTCCACCTCATTATTTTATCATTCTTAATCTTTCCAAAATGTTTGACATCAAACATAAAGGACACAGACTTTTGATCAGTTACCAACGTAAAATGTCGCCCCGATAAATAATGTCTCCATTTACGCAGTGCTTCTACTATTGCATATGTCTCTTTCTCTATTGAAGAATGCCTTTTTTCACTATTGTTCAAGGTACGTGAGAAAAAGGCCACAGGTCTTCCATTTTGGTTCAGAGTAGCCCCAATTGCAAAATCAGAAGCGTCCGTCTCAATCACAAAAGGAACCTGCTCATCAATAGAATGCACAACTGCTCCAAGGATATCATTTTTAAAATTATCAAAACACGTCCTGGCCTCCCATGATAGAGGATATGTCGTAACCCAAATAAGAGGCCGGATCTTCTGTGAAAAATTTGCAATCCAATTAGAATAGTAAGAAAACAGTCCAACAACTCGTTGCAAAGCCTTAGAATTAGTAGGACAAGGTAAATCAATCAATGGTCGCAGACGTTCTGGGTCTGGTTTAATCTTGTTTCCCGAGATAATGTACCCCAGTAGATTTACCTCAGTGGTCGAAAAGGTACACTTCTCTTTATTGAAAGTTAAACCAACTTTTTCCGCAGCTTGAAGGAATCTTTCTAAATTAGAATCATGCTCCACCCTTGATTTGCCACACACCGTGATGTCATCTAAATATGAAAAGGTGTCAGAGAGAGAGTTATCACTTATAAAAGCATCCATTGCCCGTTGAAAACAAGCAACACCATTAGTAACACCAAATGGTATTCGGCAAAACTGATACAGCTTTCCACCAGCCTCAAAGGCCGTATATGGTTGATCCTTCTTAACAATAGGAATCTGATGATAAGCACTCTTTAGGTCAATAGTGCTAAAAACCTTATACTGAGATACTTTATTGATAAGCTCATCAATCTTAGGCAAAGGGTACGCATCTAATTGAGTATACCTATTAATAGTTTGGGAGTAGTCTATCACCATTCGTTTCTTATGTCTCTCGTTAGTCGTGACAACTACCTGTGCCCGCCAAGGCGAACAACTAGGTTCAATGATTCCTTCCAATAAGAGACGTTGAACTTCAGAATTAATAAATTCTCTATCCTGACTGCTATACCTTCTTGACTTGGTAGCAATTGGCTTACAATCCAGCATCAAATTGGAAAAAAGTGATAATGGAGAAATGGATAAAGAGGTTAATCCATAAATAGATAAAGGTGGCTTAGTCCCGCCAAATGAAAGACTGAGAGACTCGTGTAACTGAAGCACATCATGACCAATCAAAATATCCACGCAGAGATTAGGCAAAACAGATAGGCGTATATCAGTATACGTATTACCTAAAAGAATCAATTTCACAAGGCAACAACCAGCTACTTGTGAAGTAAGAGTCGTCTGAGCCATACACACCTGATAGGAAACAGGCGAAATTTTCAAATGCTTCTCCTTTGCAAACTGAAGACTTATAAAACTCTCGGTACTGCCCGTATCTATAAGGGCCTTCACTTCCAACCCATTAACTTGGGCCGTAACTATAGCTTTGTTTAGGCCATGAGCAAATGCAGCAGAAATTGATGCAATAAACGCCCTATCTAAAGGCTGAATAGTCACAGAGGAGGTAATTGAACCTGATGATTTACACACACGTGCGTAATGACCTCTCTTGCCGCATTTACTACACACAGCCTCCCGAGCAGGACACTTCAGACGAGGGTGCCGGACGTTCCCACAAAAATAACACTTCTGAATCCTAGAGGCAACAGCCGCTGAAGTAGAAACTGTTTCAGAATCTAGTAAACCACTCCTATTAAGTCCACATAATTCCTTTTCATCCGGAACTGCCGAAACCACAGTCACAGGCCGATTAAAAAGAGCATAAGAATCCGAACTTCTCTGAGCCACATCCAATGTAGAAGCTTGCTCAAATGCACTCTTAAGATCCAAAGTCTTATTTTCTAACAACCGCTGACGAATTGATCTAGACAGTAATCCATTAATAAAAGCATCCCGTACCGATTCTTCCTTATATTCTTCAGACGTCACGGCCTTATAATTACAGTTAACACTAAGGCACCGAAGTGCTTGTAAATAAGTATCCAAAGATTCTCCCACCTGCTGCCTACAGGCAGATAGAAGGTGACATGCAAATACCTCATTCTTTGGTTTAACAAAAATCTTTTCCAATGTAGAAATAGCCACTTCGTAAGTTTTACAGTCCAAAATATACTTATACACATCCGGAGCAATGTAGTTGATCAGCATATTCAGCTTATTTAGAGACTCTTGATCCAACACGCCCAAAAAGTTTTTAAATGTACAATACCAATGTTTCCATTTATCATCCACTCCTGCAGAATTAGGGTCAGCATTGAATCGTTCTGGTTGAAGATATCGCTCCATTCTGACATACAGTTAATAAATTGAAATAAAGAATAGATTTGCCTTTCTAATCTAGGCTTTATTAACTTAAAAATCCTGTAGCACATCTTCAACACCCAGTCCCAACTAAAGGCTGGAAAGAACTGAATTTAAGATGGCCACCACAAATCACATGACATCAACTACCAATGAGATTACAGCATATATCCCAAGGCAGGAAACAAACAACCAATCACAATACTTCTTACTAAACATAAAGAATAATCACCACAGGGCCGAACCAGTGTTTTATACAGGTTCATCATAATTTCCACGCTTTTGTACTCTATGGGCTGGATTTTGTCAGTGTGGGCGGGCTGGGGCGTGTCAGGTGGAAATCATGTCAGGACCCCGACTCCTAAGTGAAGTGTTGAAAAAGTGTGATTTTCCCCTAATGACCAATTGATTTCCTGCGTGTGGGAACCCCTGGCCCAATTAGTCTTTTCATACAGAAAGTCGCCTCCGACGACGTCATCAATGCTGTTGGATTTAAGGCCTGCAAGCAGCCTTGCTTCTTCTGGAGACTGCAAAGGCTCTGCAATTTATATGAAGGAGTTGAATTGTGGAAAATGTCAACAATCAAGGAAAAGTGTGCTCCTCGGTTTGATGAGCCCTCCCTCCAAGCTCTGGTGCACGGAGCCAGTTGTAATAAGGAGGTGCTGTTCCCTTCCTCAGGGAGAAAAAAGCCACCCCAGCAGACAAAAGCTGTGTGGCTGCAAGTGGCCCAGGAGGTCAACTCCATTTCAATGAGCCGCAGAACCTGGCTGCAATGCAGGAAGAGGTTTCATGACCTTCTCCGCACCGGAAAAGTGAGTATGACTTTCCCATCACCCTCAATCTGATCCCCATCGCCTCTCCTCACCAGCACTCTGCTTTGCCAACCTCTTCCTCCACATCCCACTTGACACTTACATCCCTGCACCCTTACCCATTCCCTCTCTCTCTATGGTCACATTCGACCATGCAGCCCTCACACTTCCTATCATTGTGATGCCATGACAACAACTACTTACAACACACAGGGAGGGTCCTTTGTATCCTTCTAAGCATCTATGCTATGCATTCACTACACTCACTCCTTCCATGGTCCATGGAGGAGCATAGTTGCAAGGGTAATGAAAACATGGTCATTGTTCAGAATAGAATGACATCTCTTCAGGAGCAATGGTCAGTTATTGGGCAAACAAAGCAGACCTTCATGCAAGTCCTCTGGAGTAGGACTTCCAGTGCAGAAATGGGTCCTCATGGCCCCCCTGCAGTGTAGCAAGGTGCTGTCAAGCCACTTGCTACCTCTGAAGTGGGGCTGACCCATGAGAGGGATGTTGGTGGCAGACAACAAGGAAGTGGGAGCTCCTCTCCAAGCGCTCACACGACCATGCCACAGCAAAGCCCTCAGTCAGAGCCCCACCAGAGTACTCACCCAAATGAGATGGGCGTCTCAGCCCCTGCACAGCCATAGGAGCAGCAGACTGTTGGCGAGCCCGCACAGGTTCGCCACCTCAGAGGATGCCCACCAACGGCGTCGAGACAGGAGCAGCAAGAGAGCGAGCAAGACACCTCCACATCTACTGAAGCCACAGGGGAAGCACCACATAGGAGCACGTGTAAGAGGAAGATAAAGCACAAGTAGTCACAAGGGTAGCCACTTGGGTTAGTCACTTGGGTGCTGTGTTGTTTTGTTTTTGGACCAGCCATCATTGTGATTGTATTATAAAGTGTTTTAATGGCAAACTGTTGAAGTTGTGGCCTGTGTCATTTCGCAAATGGGACTTTCACATTGAGGGCTTAGGGCACCTTGCGATTATCAGAAGTGATAGGATTCCGTAGGTTCTTCTCCATTGTCGATGATATGGTAAGAAGGAGCGAGACTAAAGTGTTTGATTGTGCAGGCTAAGCAAATCTGGCCAGGATGAGTGTGTCCCTTGCATCCTGGGCAGCAATATGGTGGCGCTGTGGCGCCTTCTGGCCTGTACATCTTCAGGTGGGTGACTAGCAGCTTGGCGCTCCTGTTGATGTTCCTGCTGTTGCTCATGGTTCTGCTGCTGCCGCGTCTTGTCTTCATCCGAATCTGATGTCCAGGAGGAAAGGAATTAAATGGTTGCCATGCTTCTGGTATGTGCTTCAGTTGAGGAAGCGCTTAGTCAAGGTGGGGAGAGGTCACACTGGAGATGGGTGTCAGGCTCCAAACTTCCTTAACACTGAGTATGCCTGCTAAAAGTTCCCCCAGACCTGAAACAACAAAGTTCTGCCACCTGCAAATGATCATTGGTGAAAACTCCTTTGTAATGGTGGAGCTGCAGCTGTTCGTAAGCAATCCACTAGTGAGGCCGGCAGGATTACCTGCCGTGTTCCAGAGAAGGCATGTAGGATGGGGGAAATGTGTTAAAATCAGAAAGGCCTCTCAAAATGGGATTATAGAGGTAATGAAATGGTTGTTAAGGGCCTTAAGGGCCTATCCCTCTTGGAGGCGGGATGGAAAGCGGGTCAGAAAACACGCACTTGGGAAAATTGCTCGGAGGCGGGAACATGCCTGCCCGCCAGTTTTGGCGATTTTAACAACTCGCACACCTCCAAACCCGCCTCCTCCGGGCTGGGAAAATTGAGCCCTATACCTCTATTTATGAAGCCCAGGATCCCGTAAGGCTTTTTAACAGTTTTCTCAACCTGCCCTGTCACCTTCAATAATTTGTGCACACATACCCCCAGGTCTCTCTGTTCGTGCACCCCCTTTAGGATTGTACCATTTAGTTTATATGTCCTCTCCTCATTCTTTCTATCAAAATGTATCACCTTGCACTTTTATGCATTAAATTTCATCTGCCACTTGTCTGCCCATTTCACCAGCCTGTCTATGTCTTCCTGAAGTCTATCACTCTCCTCCTCACCGCTCTCTATACTTCCAAGTTTCATATCATCTGCAAATTTTGCAATTGTGCCCTGTACACCCAAGTCCAAGTCATTATTATATATCAAGAAAAGCAGTGGTCCTAGTACCGAGCCCTGGGGAACACCACTGTATACCTTCCTCCAGTCTGAAAAACAACCATTCACCACTAATCTCTGTTTCCTGTCACTTAGCCAATTTCGTATCCATGCTGCCACTGTCCCTTTTATTCCATGGGCTTCAACTTTGCTGGCAAGCCTATTATGTGTACTTTATCAAACGCCTTTTGGAAATCCATGTACACTACGTCAACCGTATCACCCTCATCAACCCTCACTGTTACCTCATCAATCAAATTGAAGCCACTCTTTGCCGGATCTTCTCATTGTTGAAGCCTTCGCGATGTTCCCAGCAAACATCCACTCAGTGCCTTGTTCAGTGGCTGCGTGATGTTTTCTTCTGTGCTGTTCAGCAGCATGGTTTACTCTTAAACCAATTTTTGGATCTAATCCCATAAGATGACCTGCAGCTTTATGACCCAACAGACCATGAAATGAAATGAAGTGGGGGTGGGGGTGGGGGAGATCAGAAGGGAAAGAGAAAACAAGAAGATATAATTTTCTTTACCAAACTATTATCAGGACTTTTTATTCTGTGATGTTGAGAAGACTGGAGTGGATTTATTTGAAATGTTCTTTTTTCTTTCCTCTATCTTTTCTCAGAGAGATACTGGGCAACTAACTTAGCACAATTTCATATACACTGTTCCAGTAGAAGGTATTAACAACCAACAATGTTGTTAAATATTTTTGGATACCAAAATCATTTATACTATCTTTGTACTGTAGTTTGTTTCAATAACATACACTTTCTCCCTCGGCACAGTATTTCAGCTGAACTAGCAAGGGCACATCTCTCTAACGGTCGAGACTGCAGTATTTTTCTTTCCATGTTTCAGTTTCTGTCAAATCAGAGAGAGGAGAACACATTTAGCACAAGATTACAGCTATTGTAATATTTATCAAGGCATACTACGTGTTCTGAGGTAATACTTTACTTAGTAGAGATATGAAAATATCACTACTTCAAAAAGGAGCTGCTGACAGATTTTTGTAATTTGAATACAAGAATCTGGAGCCATTCTCTTGACAATTCCCCACAACCATAAACTACGGGGTAGATTTTGACTTTGTGCGATAGTGTAAAATGGGTGATAGCGAATCGGCAGCCCGATTTCTCTCCCGAATTTTATTTTAAATAAATGATTCGCTACACTGCCCCCTTTGACTCCAAAAATGTCCCCTTTCATCACAGCTTCATGCCTGCAAGATACTTCTATTCAGCACAGTGTCTAGATTTAGAAATAGGAGCTGCCTTGGTAAGTAAGAAGCCAGCGTACATTATCAGGATGGGATGCCCTCCCTGTGAGAGTAATGAGTAGGATCATAACACAAGAGAATGGACACGAGATAGCAAAAAAGTGTAATGATTTAGCATCCCAGTTGCCAGAGGGATGGATGGGGGAGGGGGGGGAAAGGAGGGCAGGGAGATGGTAGAAACCAAACAGTGAACCAGGCAACAGGAGCCAGCCCCAAAGCTAAAATGCCAAAAGCAGCAGCTGAGAGGTTAAAAATCCAAAATAAATAAACTGTACAAATGCCAAATAAAATGATATTTTGTATTAAAATTATATTGCTGTGCTAGTGTATTTTATCTAATTAATTGAAGTATAATTTTGAAAATAACCTTAAAGTAATTGAAGAACCTAAACCTAGTGCCAATGAGAACCTCCTTTTATTTAAAAAGAAAATGGCGTCTGTGCCGCACGCGCACACTTCTGCTACGGGCCGCGCCAGACGCCATTTTGATGAGGGCGGTAGGCCGGGCATTAGGAGTGTGTGCTGGAAGTATGTAGAGTGGGCAGATTGTGACGTCAATCAGTGTGCAATGTTGATTTGAGACTAGTGTTGCCATTTTCATCAATCAACACTGGAGCTAATGCCCTGTCTTAACCTCGCACAGCTGAACTTGTGGCCAGCACCAGCAAGGACACCCGCCAGTGATATTTAAAGGGATCAGCAACCACTCTCAGGTTTGTTGCTGATTAATTTCTACTGCTCTGTGCAGGTTTGTAGAAATGTTTGGTACTTTCCAGAGTTGCTTAAAGTTGGTGATGTGACGGGGAGTGGTGCTGCAAGTGGGGACGGCATTTCATTGTGCAAACCAATCAGCGTTCTTCTGTAGGCCGCCCCATCAAAGTCCTCTGCAGCAGAACTCGCGTGCGACCTCGCCCTCCGGGGAGCTGGCACCTGCACTACTTGTTCTCCCTGCCCTGGCTGCAGACCACTTTAGTGACAAAGGCAGCCCCCAACTTTCCTCCTCCCCAACACTTTCACAAATAGCTGGCGATATCTCAAAGGACACGAGCGTAGACTAGGCCTATCCACCCATCAGAGAAGCACATGGCTGTGAATATAAAGCTCCGAGTCTGAGGTATGAGGAAAATCGTGATAACGCCGTCAGTTATTTTATTAACTCAGGCTGAAGACACTGAAGGAGAGAGCCACACCTGATCCCAATTATTACGGCCTTGCCATAGGCTCACAGACTGGAAAGTCTCTCTTTCCTTTCACCTCCCCCCCACGTGGCACATGCAATCTCTCCACTGAGGGTGCTCTCTTCAAACGTACGTGCGAGCGGCTTCCAACCGACACAGGGCGGCTCTGCACAAGAGGAAAGAAAAGGGTTGAAAGGAAGGCTCGCGCTACCTCGACCCACACAACGCTGGGCTAACTCATGGATTTCCACACCCCCACTCAGGTTTCAATCCCCAGGAAGAGACGTTATAACTTCCACTATTTTATTTAACAGTTAAAAGCAGTGAGTGGTTTTTGAAAGTGGAATATGTCGAGGAACCAACCAGAGATCAGGCCATCTTAGACTGGGTATTATGTAACGAGAAAGGATTAATTAGCAATCTTGTTGTACGAGGCCCCTTGGGTCGGAGCGATCATAATATGATCGAATTCTTCATTAAGATGGAGAATGAAGTAGTTGACTCAGAGACGAGGGTCCTGAATTTAAATAAAGGAAACTACGATGGTCTGAGGCGCGAGTTGGGTAGGATTGATTGGGGAATGGCACTCAAAGGGTTGACGGTGGATAGGCAATGGCAAACATTCAAAGACCGCATGGATGAACTACAGAATTTGTTCATCCTAGTTTGGCATAAAAATAAAACAAAAAAGGTGACTCAACCGTGGCTAACAAGGGATAGCATAAGATCCAAGGAGAGGACATATACATTGGCCAGAAAAAGCAGTAAACCTGAGGATTGGAAGCAGTTTAGGATTCAACAAAGGAGGACAAAGGGATTAATTAAGGGGAAAATTGAATATGAGAGTAAGCTTGCAGGGAACATAAAAACTGACTGTAAAAGCTTTTATAGATATGTGAAGAGAAAAGGATTGGTGAAGTCAAGCGTGGGTCCCTTGCAGTCAGAATCAGGGGAATTTATAATGGGGAACAAAGAAATGGCAGACCAATTAAATACATATTTTGGTTCTGTCTTCACAAAGGAGGACACAAATAACCTCCCAGAGATGTCGGGGAACATAGGGTCTGATAAAAGGGAGGAACTGAAAGAAATCAGTATTTGTAGGGAAATGGTGTTAGGGAAATTGATGGGATTGAAGGCGGATAAATCGTCAGGGCCTGATAATCTACATCCTAGGGTACTTAAGGAAGTGGCATTAGAAATAGTAGATTCATTGCTGGTCATCTTCCAACATTCGATGGAATCTGGAACAGTACCCATGGATTGGAGGGTAGCTAATGTTACCCCACTATTCAAAAAAGGTGGTAGAGAGAATACGGGGAATTACAGACCGGTAAGCCTGACATCGGTAGTGAGGAAAATGCTAGAGTCCATTATAAAAGATGTAATAGCAGAGCACTTGGAAAACATTGACAGGATCGGACAAAGTCAACATGGATTTACAAAAGGTAAATCGTGCTTGACTAATCTACTAGAATTTTTGGAGGATGTAACTGGTAAAATAGATGAGGGAGAACCAGTGGATGTGGTGTATTTGGACTTTCAGAAGGCTTTTGATAAGGTCCCGCATAAGAGATTAGCATGCAAAGTTAAAGCACATGGGATTGGGGGCAAGGTAATGACTTGGATAGAGAACTGGTTGGCAGACAGAAAGCAAAGAGTTGGAATAAACGGGTCTTTTTCCGAGTGGCAGGCAGTGACTAGTGGGGTACCGCAGGGATCGGTCCTAGGACCCCAGTTATTCACAATATATATTAATGATCTAGACAAGGGAACTAGATGTAATATCTCCAAATTTGCAGACAACACAAAGCTGGGTGGGCATGTGTGCTGCGAGGAGGATGCCGAGAAACTCCAGGATGATTTGGACAGGTTGGGTGATCAGGCAGAAGCATGGCAGGTGCAATATAATGTGGATAAATGTGAGGTTATCCACTTTGGTGTCAAAAACAGGAAGGCAGATTATTATCTGAATGGCAATAGATTGGGAGAAGGGGAAGTGCAACGAGACCTGGGTGTCCTTGTGCACCAGTCGCTGAAGGTAAGCATGCAGGTGCAGCAGGTGGTTAAGAAGGCAAATGGTATGTTGGCCTTCGTAGCGAGAGGGTTTGAGTACAGGAACAAGGATGTCTTGCTGCAGTTGTACAGGGCCTTGGTGAGACCACATCTTGAGTATTGCGTGCAGTTTTGGTCACCTTATCTGAGGAAGGATGTTCTTGCCATGGAAGGAGTTCAGCGAAGATTCACCAGGCTGATACCTGGGATGGCAGGAATGGCATATGAGGAGAGATTGGGACGATTGGGCTTGTACTCGCTGGAGTTTAGAAGAATGAGAGGGGATCTCATTGAAACTTATAAAATTCTGACAGGACTGGACAGACTAGATGCAGGAAGGATATTCCCGATGGTCGGGGAGTCCAGGACCAGGGGTCACAGTCTAAGGATAAGGGGTAGGCCATTTCGGACAGAAATGAGGAGGAATTTCTTCACCCAGAGAGTGGTGAACCTGTGGCATTCTCTACCACAGAAGGCAGTAGAAGCCAATTCATTAAATATATTCAAGAAGGAGTTGGATATATTTCTTAAGGCTAAAGGGATCTAGGGATATGGGGAGAAAGCAGGGACCGGGTACTGAAATTGGATGATCAACCATGATCGCATTGAATGGCGGAGCAGGCTCGAAGGGCTGAATGGCCTACTCCTGCTCCTATCTTCTATGTTTCTATGTTTCTATGAAGCGATTAGGGCTGTATCAAAAAGCTCACCGAGATAAATACTGTTGTAAAAGTCTGTGACACACAAAGGGACTTGTCTAAGCGCTCAATTGGTCTCCAATAGCCAGAACCTGAAATGACTGCGCATGCACAGTCTTTGTATCGCTGAGACTAGTCCACTCATCTCAAAATACAGAGAAGACTACTGATGTTTATGCCATAAACATTTAGTAGTCTCTCCTGTATATTGATGGGGCAAACCAACTGGCGGACCCTCTGAAATTTGCTCACAGGCCCCCTGATTGAGAACCCCTGCTCTAAAGTACACAGAGTGTCAGTATCTGAGCTGGTGGCTGAGAGTGTGAAATCGAGTGAGGGTGCCGTGTCTTCATCATCATTGTCTTGATGCTCTTCAATTTCCTACTCCTCCACCAGTGCCTGGCCAGGTGGCAGTTCTTGGCTATCTGAAAGGAGAAAGGCACAAGGGTAAGGTTGTGGTGAGGGGAGGGTGGGAAAGCAAGTGGTGCATGCTTACACCATGTGCAGCTTGTAAATCAGAAGGGATTGTGGGATGAGCGGGAAGTGGGATGTGAGAAGGAGGATTACGTATGAGCATACCGTCATCTTGCATTGTTTCAACCTCGCCACTGGCCACGGGCTCAGTGATGCCCCTCCCCATAATGGCCAGCACCATCTCCTCCATTATGCTCAGATTATGCAGGTGCGCCTGTACCCCGCCGGTTAGGTCCTGCTGCCTCCAGTTGTGAGCCGCCTTGTCTTACAAGAGAAAGGGAGTGTGTCAGTAAGTCTGGTAAAATGTGTTTGGGAGATATGCCTGTCATGGTTGTGTGCAAGCTGTGAGATGTGGCTGTGAGGCTTACCGCAGTGGTAAGCGCGTGAGGGAGAGGTGAAGCTATGAATGTGAGGCGTCAGTTGTGTTTGGTAGAGATTGCTGGTAGATGAGTGGACGAGTGATGGAGGTGTGGTGCATTGAGCAGTGTGTGAGGCGAGTGGTGCAGATGGTGGGATTTTTACCACTCGTGTGACGTCATTAAACTTCTTCCTACACTGTGTCCAAGTCCTCGGGGTCACACTGTTAGCATTGACCACGATACCTATGTGCTCCCAGTGCCTTTTCCACATTTGCCTGGAGGACCTCCTGGCCCCCCGTGGAAACAGGACCTCTCTCCTTATGTTCACCTCCTGCACCAAGGACTCTAATGCTGCACTGGAGAACCTTGGAGCACATTCTTTCACCTGTTGTGATATCAGTAGTACTTTTTACTGCTCTGACTCAGTTCCTCAGCCAGTGGAAGCACCTGCTCTAGGCAGAATGCACCTCCCCTTTAAGAGGTGCAGACTGCCTTTAAGAAGTGCAGGCTATCTTTAATTGGTGCTAGCTGTGCCCTGCTGAGCGTTCAGCCAGTCATGTTCAAATGTTAATCAGCTGGCATCATGAATTTAGGGTGCTGCCTGCATTACTTTGAACGGGCGCGGGTTGATCCCGCATTGCAATCCCTGCGCCCGTTTTCGGGGGCAAACAAAATTCTAACTGCTAGTCTCTCTCTAATGCTTGCCGAATGTGACCACTTCAGCTGCAATTAGTCTCATCATCACATCAGTCTTCATTTCCAGGTCAATATATTTAACATTCATTTCAACTGAAGGAGCCCTTGGACCTATATTAACATTCATAAGAAAACTAGTAGTCTTTGATGTCATTTCTTGTGGTTGTGCAGTTTTATAGTGAGAGGAGAGTGATACCACGAAACACACAATTCCTGCGTTCACATTTATAATGGGTTTCGCCGATGTACAGTCGTCACGCTGAAATTATACAATCCGAAGGCTGGGTGGATTTGTGCCCAGACTGTGACTATCTTCAAAGTCACTCTCGGAAATTTTGAAAGCTTTGATCTGCTATCTTGTTTTCTGTTCCGGTAGGTTTATGCAGTAAGTTTTAGCATTATGTCTACAGTTTTTTTTTCTCCCCATTTTGAGTTAAACTGTAAAAAAAATTCCTGTTACAGAAATTTTCAGCCTCCTGCCTGGTCTCAACCAGGCAAAATTAAAAACTAACTCTTGTTTTTCTTGCTTCTTCTTTAGGCTTGCCTTTTCCTCACTCTCAGTTTACAGTTTCAGTCTCTCAGTTGCTAGGTCAAAATAGCTGCTACAGCAAATGCAGCTTTACTTGTCATCAGATTTTGAAAGTGAAATACAGATGAAATTAACTTTGAATTGTTTTCCGAGCCCTGAATACTGGGTCTGCCTGCTGTCCCAGGCCATGCTTTCGCCAACCCCACTGCTCCCAAACAAATCATGCCCATAGGACAGGAAACCTTAGTTCTTTATGAATCTTTTAATTTTGGGGAATATGATTTTAGTTGCTCGTCAGATATTTAACCTTAGACCTGTGCACACTTCCTGTCAGTGTTTTGCATTAGAAACTCCTATATCCATACTTATAATGGAAACCATCCAACGATATAGGTAAAAAACGGGATGAGGTCCTAAAAGCTGAATATAGGAAGTTAGGAGGTAAATTAAAAAATAGGACCTCAAAGGTAGTAATCTCAGGATTGCTACCAGTGCCACGTGCTAGTCAGAGTAGAAATAGAAGGATATTTCAGATGAATACATGGCTAGAGGAATGGTGCAAGGGGGGAGGGATTCAAATTTTGGGGACATTGGAACCGGTTCTGGGGGAGGTGGGACCAGTACAAACCGGACGGTTTGCTCCTGGGCAGGGCCGGGACCGATGTCCTAGGGGGAGTGTTTGCTAGTGCTCTGGGGGAGGGTTTAAACTAAAATGGTAGGGGGTTGGGAACCTGAGCAGGGAGACAGAGGAAAGGGAAACAAGGATAAAAGCAAAAGACAGGAAGGAGAAAAACAAAAGTGGCAGTCAGAGAAATCAGTGGTTTAAATCAAACATGGCCACAGTAAATAATAATTCTAAAAGGTCTAAGAGTGTTAACAAAACAAGCCTGAAGGCTTTGTGTCTTATTGCGAGGAGCATTCTTAATAAGGTGGATGAATTAGCTGTGCAAATAGAGGGAACTCAACATCCAGGGGTATTCAACATTCAGGAAAGATAGGCAAAAAGGAAAAGGTGGTGGGGTAGCATTGCTGGTTAAAGAGGGGATTAATACAATTGTAAGGAAGGATATTAGCTCTGATGATGTGGAATCTGTATGGGTAGAACTGAGAAATACCAAGGGGCAGAAAACGTTAGTGGGAGTGGTATATAGACCTCCAATCAGTAATTTGGAGGTTGGGGATGGCATTAAAAGGGAAATTAGAGAAGCATACAATAAGGGCACAGCAGCTATCATGGGTGACTTTAATCTACATATAGGTTGGGCTAACCAAATTAGTAACAATACTGTGGAGGAGGAATTCCTGGAGTATATACGGGATGGTTTCCTGGACCAATATGTCGAGGAACCAACTAGAGATCAGGCCATCTTAGACTGGGTATTATGTAATGAGAAAGGGTTAATTATGTTAGATCCGTGATTCTGAGAGTATCATGTTTTTCAATAACCACACGGATGCTGTAACTTAACAATCAACAGGTATTTACTGGAGTAGGGTAGTCTCAAGACTGGGGTACAGAGGCATGCTCAAGGCTTATATACATGTGTTCACTGCCAGTACTACAGTATACAGGAGCTGTAAAAGTAGTTCTCTCTTAAAGGTACATACACTACAATTCCTCCCCTTTTAGATTAGCAGTACCCATAATATTCAAATAACAATTAACACTTTAACATGTACATTAAACAACAATAGTCCATTTATAGATTCAGTCTTTGGGGCGGCTTCCTGATCCTTTTGGGATAGCGCCTTTCCTGAGGTTCTTGTTCTTGGTGCGGAGGCGATTCTGGCCCCTTTTCATCGGTTAGTTCATCGGGTTCCACTGCTACTGGTTCGGAGGTAGATGCTACCGGTATGTCGGGTTCATCCCCAGGTACGCAAGACATGGGGTTGACTCGTTCCTGTGACGCTAAGATCTGATCAACGTGGCGTCTCACAATGTTCTCCCCGACATCCACTGTGTACATTAATGGCCCCTGCCGTGTGCATATCGTTCCGGGTTGCCATTTCTCCGTTTGGTAGTCACGGGCCAAGACTGGTTGTCCTACATTGATCTCCTTGTCGGCTTTTCATTGATGTGCTGGAATTGTTTATCCTCAACATTTCTTCGCACATTTGGTCTAAGCAAGTCCAGACGAGATCGCAACCTTCGGTTAAAGAACATCATGGCCGGGGTCCGGTTGGTTACTGCATGTGTCGTGTTTCGGTAGGCTAATAAGAAATTGTCCACCTTATGCTGTACTGGAATTTCATCGTCGCACATGGCCTTTATCGCCTTAAGGGTATGTACGAACCTCTCAGCCAATCCATTTGTGGCTGGATGATACGGGGCGGATGTGTAATGCCTTACCCCATTCCTTCTCATAAATTTTCGAAACTCTTCGGACACAAACTGTGGTCCATTATCAGAGCAAATCTGCTCTGGCAAGCCGGTTCTGGCAAATATGGTCCGTAGGACTGCAATCGTTTTCTCTGTAGTGGTTGAGGACATTTTTATCACCTCAGGCCACTTCGAATGAGCATCCACTGCTATTAAGAACATTGAGTCCATGAATGGACCAGCAAAATCAATATGCACCCGTTGCCATGGAGAGGAGGGCCACTCCCATGGGTGTAGAGGGGCATGTGGTGGTGCATTTTGGACCTTCCGACATCCTGAGCAGCTCTTGGTTAGGTCTTCGATTTGTTGATCGATTCCCGGCCACCACACATAAGCCCTAGCAAGGCTTTTCATTTTCACTCCCCCCAGATGACCTTCATGTAGCTCATTTAGCACTCTCTCCCTTAACTTGGGTGGAATCACCACTCTGAATCCACACATCACTGTCCCCTGGCATACTGACACCTGTTCTCTTCTGGATGAGAATGCTGGCAACAGTGAGTTGCCATGTGTTGGCCATCCCCTCACCGTCAAATCATATACCCGAGACAGCGTCGGATCATTGCGGGTCTCCTTCTCTATATCCGCGTTCGTTACTGGCAATCGTTCAATTATTGACGAATAACATACCTCGATAGGGTCCACTGCTGGTGCTTCCTCCACAGTAGGCAGTGGCAGGCGCGATAGCCCTTCAGCGTTTCCATGCTGTTTCGTGCCTTTATATTCTATTTCATATTGATTCACCCCTAGAAACAGGGACCATCTTTGTAACCGTTGTGCCGTCATTATTGGAATGCCCTTCTTAGGATTAAAGATGGAGACAAGTGGTTGGTGGTCAGTCAGCAAGGTGAACTTCTGCCCATGCAGATAGTGGTTGAATTTTTTTACTCCCCATACTAGGCTGAGGGCCTCCCTGTCAATCTGGGCGTAGTTGCGCTCGGCTGAGGTTAGTGACCGAGACGCAAAGGCTACTGGCCTCTCCAACCCGTCTGGGAATTTGTGCGATAGCACCGCTCCAATACCATAGGGTGATGCATCACATGCCAAACGAATTAGTAGTGCTGGGTTGAAATGGGCCAACACCTCTTTTGATGTGATCAATTCTTTACACTTCTGGAAAGCTCGTCTACGTTCGTCATTCCACTTCCATGGTACCCCTGTTTGCAGTAGGGTGTTCAGTGGGTGTAATACCGTGGACAAATTTGGTAAGAACTTATGGTAGTAGTTTACCAGCCCAAGGAACGACCTCAGTTGTGACACATTTTCCGGTGCTGGAGCCTTGGCTACTGCCTCAATCTTTTCAGGGGACTTATGTAACCCCTCTTCATTGATGACGTGGCCACAATACGAGATCTGTTTCTGGAAAAACTCGCACTTGTGGCAATTAGCTCATAGCCCATATTCCTTTAATCTGGTGAGCACCTTCTCCAAGTTGGCGAGGTGATCACTGTCATTTTCGCCCGTGACCAGGATGTCGTCCAAATAACACTGGGGCCTAGAAATTCAGTTGGTTGCGCCAGCCGGTAGCGCCTTAGGAGGAGTAGATGTCGGGCGCTAGGCGGCTAGTGGCCGGGCGCAGCGCGAACTGCACCTCTCCCCAACTTCACTAGAGATTTAGCAGCGGCGCAAAGTCTTTGCGCGCGCTCAGATGCGCGCGCAGATCATGACGTTATTTCCTCGTGCAATGCCCTTTGTGCACCCCCAACCGGAAATTCAGTCGCGACGCCCCATTGTGCGCCCGGCGCCCCTAGTGACTGGTAGAGTGGAACGGTGCTCAGTCGATGCGGGGCGCAAATTAAAGGGCACTCCTCCTGCACTATAAAAGGCTGCCATTTCGCAGCACTTCTTCTTGAGAGACAGATCTTTGCAGAGAGACCAAGGTAGAGAGCTTTCTGCTTTGGCTCAACACTCGGACAGGTACTTGTGGCTTCACGCCACAGCTTTCCACTTGTCTTTGCCTCATTGACATATCATTCTTTGCTAACATATTATGGGGGCTGCAATGGGTGCAAACGTTGGCTTTCTCCATTGCATCCAAAGGGCTCACAGACGCCGTGAGAGAGTGGCAGCCCTGGCTAGACGGAGAGGGGGCGACAGGCGTCGGGAATGGAGGCCTTGCCCACCCAGGGTATACCGCCAGCATTTCTCCTATCTCAACATGTCTGACGAGCAGTGTGTTCGGAGGCTGCGATTCCGAAGGGAGATGGTCACAGAGATCTGCCACCTGCTTGGCGGTGATCTGCAGCCACATCTGAGGAGCAGGACGTCTCTGTCGGTGGCAGTGAAGGTGACGGTGGCTCTCAACGTCTATGCCACCGGCTCCTTCCAATCCGCGACTGGGGACATTTCCAACATCTCCCAGTTCGCCGTGCATTGCTGCATCCGCCAGGTGACCAATGCCCTTTTCAAAAGGAGACGTCAGTTCATCTTCTCCATGGCCCTTGCCAAGCAGCAACAGCGTGCAATGGGCTTTGCACCATTCACGGGCTTCCCCATGGTGCAGGGCGCCATTGACTGCACGCATGTGGCTTTGCGGGCACCTCTGGAGAATGCCGAGGATTACCGCAACCGGAAGGGCTACCATTCGCTCAACGTCCAGCTGGTGTGTGACCACAGGCAGCTCATCCTAGCTGACAATGCCCGCTTTCCAGGCAGCAGCCACGATGCCTTCATCCTGCGACAGACTTCTGTGGCAGACATGTTCCAGGCCCAGCCTCACCCACGAGGATGGCTTATCGGGGACAAAGGCTATCCTTTCTGTACCTGGCTGATGACCCCGCTCCGTGCGCCCAGCACCCCTGCTGAAGAGGGATACAACGAAAGCCATCAAGCGACCAGGAACATCATCGAACAAACAATCGGCGTCCTGAAGCAACGGTTCCGCTGTCTGGATCGTTCCGGTGGAGCCTTACAATATTCGCCAGAGCGAGTCTCCCATTTCGTGGTCATTTGCTGCATGCTGCACAACCTGGCTATCCACAGGACTCAGCCACTGCCACCAGAGATTGGAGGAGGAGGAGGAGGAGGAGGAGGACCAGCACAGGAGGGAGGCAGAAAGTGCAAGGGCCGCCCGTCGCCGGCTTATTGAACGTCGCTTCTAGGCCCCCTCTCAGGGAATGGCTTGTGCCAATGTCAGCAGATGAATGTAGCCGCTCCACAAGCCCTCAGCCGAGCAGGGCAACCAGGACTTGACAAAAAAACCATGCACAGTGCAATTTAAGAACAATAATTTATTGCAAACCTCTGCCCTTCCCACATTACAACCTCATGTGGAGGAGCCCCCCCAAAAACACAAAACTACCAGTCTCGGCCTTACAAAAAGAAAGAAAGACACCAGTCTCGGCCTTACAAAAACACAACTACACCAGTCTCGGCCTTACAAAAAGAAAGAAAGACACCAGTCTCGGCCTTACAAAAACACAACTACACCAATTTCGGCCTTAAAAAAAAGAACCAGGCATTTGTGCAGAGCTTCTACTTTTAGCCCTGCGAGGGCGATGCCTTTCGCATCCTTGCCTGGCCCCTGCCCGCCCTGCAGCTCCTCCTCAATGGGAGCCCAGTGGCTGCAGCAAGGCTGGGGGAAGGCTGCTGAGGGTCAGATGGCGAGACGGCAGATGCCCTTGGGGGTCGGCCTGCACCAGCTCTGGCCTTGGAGGGGCCGGCTGCTGACTGCTCCAACTCTGCCTGGGCGGCAGCAGTCTGTCCAGCGGCTCGTGGCAGCTGCAATGGTGGAGTGGCAGTGTCGGCTGCAGGAATGGTGCCAACCTGGCAGATCGCAGGTGCTTGCTGGTCGCCTGAGACATTGGCACTCGCACGGGCCAGCACTGCAGCATGCGCAAACAGCTGAAGAACAGACTGCTGGGCTGCTGCTGCGCGGCGGGTGCCCTGGCGATGCCTGGCTGATCCAGCGAGGGTGGCAGCAGTTAGTGCCCGTGTGGCCCTGGTCTGTGTCCGCATGACAACAGCCAGTGAATGGACGGCATGACTGAGCACTTGGCTCAAAGCCGCCTGTGCTGCCGCGAAGTCCTGTAGACTCCTGGCCTCTGCTGCTCCAAATTGCTGCACACTCCTTGACAAAGACTCAATGGAGTCAGGCATCCTTGCCACTGCAGCCATGAGCTCATTGTGCCTGCGCTCAGCCTGGACGGCCATTTCCTCCAGGAGCCGCACCTCCTCTGCGCTCACCGTCGCAGGACTGGAGGCTGCACTGACCCTCTGGGGAGAAGTCCGCCGAGCTTCCCCACCCCTCCCGCGTTGCTGCAGGCCGCTGGGCCCCGGAGCTTCATTCTCCTCCGACCCTTCCCCCCGGCTCCCCTCCAGGGAAGACGTGTCCCCTTCATCGCCATGGGCTGGTGCGGCTGAGGGTGGCGCTGATGGGCTGGCTTCCTCTTCCTCCTCCTCTAATTCGGAAGCGCTGACAGTGGCAGCTTGAGGGCCCGCCTCCTCACCTGGCGATTCACCATCTGAAAGCAGGAAGGCACAAGAGTAGCTTTAGAGTGAGGACAGGGCGGCAGCGAGGGAGGCAGGAGTGCTGCCATTCACTGCATTGGTCGGACAGTGGCAAAGGATGCTGATCTGAGGCGCAAGTGGAACGAGAGAGGTCAAAAAGGTGATGCCCTTAACATTGGTGCCCAGAACAGGGTCGGCATCTCCACTGGCGACGGGGCCAATCAGCCGGCCTGCCATAATGTGCTCCACACGCTGGTCGAGGTTGGAGAGCTCTTTGACGTCAGGACGGCCTCCCCCGGTCTCAGTTCGTTTCCGCCGGTTGTGCGCCACCTTGGCCTGCAAGAGAAAGGGCGGCCTCTAAGTACAGTGTGAAGCCCTGATCTTGTCTGCACTGCCTCCCATGGTCGAATAGCTTGTACAGTGTGTAGCCCTGATCTTGTCTGCAATGCCTCCCATGGTCGAATAGCTTGTACAGTGTGTAAAGTGCTGAATGTGCAAGTGATTTTCATGACAGTCCCATAGCTGCTGGATGAGGGCTGGCCATTAGGGCTTTCAGGTCCCTTTGCCCATAAAGTGAGGTGCACATGCAGGGATGAGGACGACACTGGAAAGGGTACTCACCCTGACAACCCGAGTGAGGTCGTTGAACTTCTTCCGGCATTGCACAGGAGTCCTGGCAACCACGCTGTTGGAAGACACCCTGTTGGAGACCTCCCTCCAGGCTTTCCGGTAGGCGCCGGCCGGCGGCCTCTTGCCACCTTCTGGGAACAGAACATGGCGCCTGCGCTCTACTCCGCCAACCAGCAGCCTCAGGTCACTGTCGCTGAAGCGCTGCGCTCTCTCCCTGGCCTTCTCCATAGCCCTGGGCATTGTGCAGATGAAGCTGAAGTGGTCAGGCCTAGGTTGAGGGCTGCAGTGTGCAGGGCGTGGCAGGCAAACAAATCGACCCGCCCCCTTTAAGAGCTGACCGGCGCCAGAGTGTCTGCCGTCAATCAACAACTCGCTGCACCGGCGCTGCGCCCGGCCTCGGGGGTATCGCTCAGCACCGCCGGCTTAGCGCATAAAGATAGTCGTGCATCGCCTGTTTTAGCGCAGCAGCAACCTCTTGGGGCGATGCGACTGAATATCGGCGAAGGTGGCGCGACTTTGCGCCGGGCGCAAACTTTAGCGTCCGCCCGACTTTACCGCCCCAAAAGTGGCTATACTGAATTTCTAGGCCTGGGTCCCTGGAATCCCTTGCAGGACTTGATCCATCGCCCTTTGCCAAATAGCCGGAGCCGATGCTACCCCGAACACCAGCCGGTTGTATTGATAAAGACCTTTATGAGTGTTAATCGTAAGGTATTGTTTCGAGGCTTCTTCTACCTCCATTTGCAAGTACGCCTAGGCTAGATCAATTTTGGTGAAGCGTTTACCTCCAGATAGCGAGGCGAAAATATCCTCAATTCGTGGAAGTGGATATTGTACCGTGTGAAGGACTGGGTTCACTGTCACCTTAAAATCCCCACAGATGCGGACCTTCTTTGGTTCCCCAGGCGTATTACTCAACGACCTCTTCATTACAGGAACGATGGGTGTAGCCCACTCGCTCCAGTCTACTTTGGACAGTACTCCTGAACATTCCAACCCTTCCAGCTCTGCTTTAACCGCTGGTCTGATCACATAAGGCACTGGTCTGGCCTTAAGAAACTTTGGGCTTGCATTTTCCTCTATTTTAATTGTTGCTGTTATGCCTTTTAGTGTTCCGAGTCCCTCCTGGAACACTTCTTTTGCATCAGTTAGCATTTTTGACAGTCGCCAGGTGTGACGTCGTCATCCTTTTTGGCCTCAACCTTCAGTGCCTGTATGGAATGCCAATCTAATTGTATCTTCCAGATCCATTCACGTCCTAGCAGTGGTGGTCCTCCATCTGGCAATACATATATATCCATTTTAGGTATTTCCTGGCCTTTATATATCACTTTCACCCTTATTTTTCCTTTGGGGTAGGCTTTTTGCGCCGTGTACGTCTTCAAGACAATCTCTGTAGCTTTCAAGGGTACATGTGAAAATAGCCGCTTGTAGTCCCTTTGGTTTATGGCTGTTAGGGCTGATCCTGTGTCCAATTCCATTTTCACTTGCACTCCGTCTATCTTCAGTGTAACCCAGATAGTCTGGTGATCCTCCATTTTGGTTACCTTATGTAGTTTCAGACAATCCAGCTCTTCGCTTCCGGAGTCTGTGTCACTTTTCTGTTCGTCTGAACTACTGTCCATCACCTGGTGTACCTTTTTGTACTTCTCCTGTGGTGATTTCTTACTGTTGGTTTTCTTCCCAGACCTGCAGACTCTTGCTATGTGTCCTGCTTTTCCACACTGTCTGCACTCTTGGTCCTTGAATCAACAATCCTTCTGGTCAGGTGTTGTTCTGCCGCAGCAATAGCACTTCCCTGTTCCATAGGACATTTCATTGGTGCCATATTCTTGCGGTCTCCGTTGTATCTCTGCAGCGCCCCGTGCCATACTGAAAGCCTTGTCCAGCGTAAGATCCTTTTCTGATGGAACCCAGAAACGGCTTCTTTCACTTTGCAGCCCACACACAAACTTGTCCCTTAACGTATCTGCTAGTCCCACTCCAAACTGGCAGTGTTTCGATAGCTTGCGCTGTTCCGTTAGGTACTCAGCATTGCTTTCGTCTTTGTGTTGGTTCCTTTTATGGAACTTAAATCGTTCTGCTATCAGCAGCAGTGTGGGGTTTAAGTGGTCCTGTAGGATTTCTACTATGCTTTCGAAATTCTTGTTCATAGGCTTCTCTGGGGTTATTAGGTTTCGCAGTAACCCATAAGTTTTTGCACCCAAGGAATTTAACAAAACCAGTGATTTCCTAGCATCTGGCACTTCATTCGCCCTGCAGTACACCTCAATACGTTGCACATGTCGCCCAATCTTCGACTTCATTGTCGAACATAGAGATACTGCCACTCTTCTGCATCCCTGGGTGTGATTTAACTGTCAAAAATGGCATCTCCCGCGCTTCCCCTTCTTCTCCGCTGGCACAAAATGGCGTCTCCCGTGCTTCCCTTCCTTCCCGCGATCGCCCTTCTTCTCCACTGCGGCTTCTAAAAATGGCGTCTCCCGCGCTCTTCCTTCTTCTCCGCGGCTCAATGGCGTCTCCCGCGCTCTCCCTTCTTCTCCCCGCGGACACTGTTCAGCCCTTGAGCCCTGGCTGCACTCTACGCGTTCTTTTTTTTTTGTGCGCCTTTCCAGTTACCACCGCTCGGTCCTGAACCCGGCTGTTGCTTTACCCTTTCTCTCTCCATTTTGTTTTTCCTCGACGCCGCTCGGTTTTCAACCCCCAGCTGCGCCCTGTGTGCTTTACCCTCTGTCTTACCCCGTCGACACTACTCGGCTTTCTCTCCACCGTCTGTCGGCTCCAGCCGCCGCTGTCTGGGAAGGGTCTGCGCTGTACCTGTCGTCAGTCTATTGCTGATCGTCGTGGCTGGGGAACCAAGCCCGGCTCTCCACAGCCTCCCCTGCGATGTTCACTCTCTGCCGGACGACTGGGCGGTTGCTCGTGGTCGACGCCCGTGTTTCTGGCCTCGACTTTCTTCCACCGCCCTCCCGGAGTGAATCCTCAAAGGGAAATGCAGAGTTGCAGGTAGATTCGAATCGACACTCGTCGCCACTGTTAGATCCATGATTCTGAGAGTATGATGTTTTTCAATAACCACACGGATGCTGTAACTTAACAATCACAGGTATTTACTGGAGTAGGGTAGTCTCAAGACTGGGGTACAGAGGCATGCTCAAGGCTTATATAAAGGTGTGGTCACTGCCGGTACTACAGTATACAGGAGCTGTAAAAGTAGTTCTCTCTTAAAGGTACATACACTACAAATTAGCAATCTTGTTGTTCGAGGCCCCTTGGGTCGGAGCAATCATAATATGATAGAATTCTTCATTAAGATGGAGAGTGAAGTAGTTGACTCAGAGACTAGGGTCCTGAATTTAAATAAAGGAAACTACGATGGTATGAGGCGCGAGTTGGGTAGGATTGACTGGGGAATGTCACTCAAAGGGTTGACGGTGGATAGGCAATGGCAAACATTCAAAGACCGCATGGATGAACTACAGAATTTGTTCATCCCAGTTTGGCATAAAAATAAAACAAAAAAGGTGACTCAACTGTAGCTAACAAGGGAAATTAGGGATAGCATAAGATCCAAGGAGAGGACATATAAATTGGCCAGAAAAAGCAGTAAACCTGCGGATAGGGAGCAGTTTAGGATTCAACAAAGGAGGACAAAGGGATTAATTAAGAGAGGAAAAATAGAGTATGAGAGTAAGCTTTCAGGGAACATAAAAACTGACTGTAAAAGCTTTTATAGATATGTGAAGAGAAAAAGATTGGTGAAGTCAAGCGTAGGTCCTTTGCATTCAGAATCAGGGGAATTTATAATGGGGAACAAAGAAATGGCGGACCAATTAAATACATATTTTGGTTCTGTCTTCACAAAGGAGGACACAAATAACCTCCCAGAGATGTCGGGGAACATAGGGTCTGATGAAAGGGAGGAACTGAAAGAAATCAGTATTTGTAGGGAAATGGTGTTAGGAAAATTGACAGGATTGAAGGCCCATAAATCCCCAAGGCCTGATAATCTACATCCTAGGGTACTTAAGGAAGTGACCCTAGAAATAGTAGATGCATTGCTGGTCATCTTCCAACATTCGATAGACTCTGGAAGAGTACCCATGGATTGGTGGGTAGCTAATGTTATCCCACTGTTCAAAAAAGGTGGTAGAGAGAAGACGGGGAATTACAGACCAGTGAGCCGGACATTGGTAGTGGGGAAAATGCTAGAGTCCATTATAAAAGATGTAACAGCAGAGCACTTGGAAAACAATGGCAGGATCGGACAAAGTCAACATGGATTTACAAAATGTAAATTGTGCTTGACTAATCCACTGGAATTTTTGAGGATGTAACTGGTAAAATAGATAAGGGAGAACAGTGGATGTGGTGTATTTGGACTTTCAAATGGCTTTCGATAAGGCCCCGCATAAGAGATTAGCGTGTAAATTTAAGCCACATGGGATTGGGGGCAAGGTATTGACTTGGATAGAGAACATGGTTGGCAGACAGAAAGCAAAGAGTTGGAATAAATGGGTCTTTTTCCGAGTGGCAGGCAGTGACTAGTGGGGTAACGCAGGGATCGGTCCTTGGACCCCAGCTATTCACAATATATATTAATGACCTAGACAAGGGAACTAGATGTAATATCTCCAAGTTTGCAGATGACACAAAGCTGGGTGGGCGTGTGTGCTGTGAGGAGGATGCCGAGAAGCTCCAGTATGATTTGGACAGGTTGGGTATTTGGGCAGAAGCATGGCAGATGCAGTATAACGTGGATAAATGCGAGGTAATCCACTTTGGTGTCAAAAACAGGAAGGCAGATTATTATCTGAATGGCAATAGACTGGGAGAAGGGGAAGTGCAACGAGACCTGGGTGTCCTTGTGCACCAGTCGCTGAAGGTAAGTATGCAGGTGCAGCAGGTGGTTTAGAAGGCAAATGGTATGTTGGTCTTCGTAGCGAGAGGGTTTGAGTACAGGAACAAGGATGTTTCGCTGCAGTTGTACAGGGCCTTGGTGAGGCCACATCTTGAGTATTGTGTGCAGTTTTGGTCGCCTTATCTAAGGAAGAATGTTCTTGCCATGGAGGGAGTGCAGCGAAGATTCACCAGGCTGATACCTGGGATGGCAGGAATGACATATGAGGAGACATTGGGTCAAATGGTCTTATACTCGCTGGAGTTTAGAAGAATGAGAGGGGATCTCATTGAAACTTATAAAATTCTAACAGGACTAGACAGACTAGATGCAGGAAGGATATTCCCGACGGTCAGGAAGTCCAGAACCAGGGGTCACAGTCCAAGGATAAGGGGTAAGCCATTTAGGACAGAGATGAGGAGGAATTTCTTCACCCAGAGAGTGGTGAACCTGTGGAATTCTCTACCACAGAAGGCAGTAGAGGCCAGTTCATTAAATATATTCAAGAAGGAGTTGGATATATTTCTTAAGGCTAAAGGGATCAAGGGATATGGGGAGAAAGCAGGAACAGGGTACTGAATTTGGATGATCAGCCATGATCTCATTGAATGGCGGAGCAGGCTCGAGGGGCCGAATGGCCTACTCCTGCTCCTATCTTCTATGCTTCTATGCTTACAACTTATGTAATAATTACACCCTCCTGCCAATGGAGGTGCTATAATGTCACCATTGACAGGAGGGCATCATTGCAGAAGTTTACATACAGTTTCCATCAAAAATGAAAATATAGGAACTTGCAACGGAAATATAAAAATAAGGGTAGAATATATGACTTTAAAATGTTAACTGAATTACTTGTCTGTGCCTTGGCCCAATTATCCCCCAGCCTCAAACCCAATTTCATTTTGAGCACTACACTCATCCTTTACTTCCTGCGTGCTATGCCACTTAACATTACCTAATATATAAACATTTCCAGTACCTGAATGGTAAAACCCGATTGTGAAACCCTACAGTCTGTATTTCTCATTTTCACACAATAAACTGCCAAAACTGTATAAGAAATAAACTGAACTCCAAATAAAAAAGGTACATTTGGTTCGTATTAATATAATAGTAACATCAAGTCACGTACGTCCTCACTTATCAGGTAAGAGGCATTTGCATAGTAATTACAGAGGAGTCATTATGTTAATTGGTTGGAGATGAATACTTAAAACATTTGCCTGCATAACCAGAGGAACTTTGTTAGCAGTCAGATTCTGCGGTAGAGTGCACAGAATAATTACATTTCAGCACGATACAACGGAAGTATTTCTGATGCACAAACTACTTGCTACATCGAAGGAGAAGAAGAAAGATTATTCAAGCAAAGAAAGAGGAATAACAATGCAGAGCGTAGGCCTCTAGAGTATTTCTTTCAAATGCAATTTTGAAAATCTCTGCTTTCAAGGTGGTGTGAACAATGTCTTCTTAAATGAAGCCTAGAATCCTCCAGGGGTATTTCTGGGTAATGTAGGTTATACTTTTAATATTTCCTCAGGCCACTTCTGTCTAAACCTGTCACACAAAATCCTTTTTTTTTAAAAAGGCTGCGAGGCCCGAGGGAGAAACAGATCTGAGTTAACAGACTTCCAGGTTCTACGTGGTAAAAATGATTGGGGTTTATATTGAACAAAGGTGGTTAACAACAATCCAAAGTGGCAGGTGATGGCCGATTTGCTGTGGGCTGTTCCATGCAACACAAGGTTGACAATGAATGACAGAAGACTGGCCGTCTCATCTCGAGCTGCCAGCCCTCCAGGATTGTAATGGAGTATCCACGAATTGTAGATTAATCTCCTGGACACCGCTGCTGGCAACCCTGGAGAAATATCTTAGGGGCATTAAAAAACATGAAATTTTCTTTGAGCACTTTTGTTTATCATTTTTTTTAAATATTGGAGATGGGTGGGGGCGAAGGCTATTTGACTAGCAGGGCAGTTGGAGGCAGGAGGTTATGTCATTTAAAAAAAAATCCAGGAATATGTTTAACCAGAGTTGGCAACCCGAGTCTCAACACACTTGTATTAATTGTCCTTTTACACTTCTCAAGCAGCTAATTAACCATTGAACTGGTATAGCTGCTAATAATTTGATTGACGCAATTGTGGAATGTGCAGATCTTTGGGATCAATACAATTCCTTTCATGCCCATGTCCACCATTATTTTCATCCATGAAAAAACAAAAGTCTCTGTTCATACTTTATCAGGGCTGCCTAATCTCTCATTCTGCTTCACTATATACATCTTACTTTTGTTCTGTGTTTCTCTCCTATATTTTCACCTACCTAATTTTTGCATCAACCTCTTTATTTACCTTAGCATTCCAGTCTTTGACCCTTTATAGGAATATATTTAACCTGTAGCGTTCTCAAAATTCCCACATGGGGCCCTACAGCATTATAGACAAGGCCAGCCCCATGGTACATGCCATTAAGATGCCTCGGCGCACCAAATGGTTCCATATTAATCAGTGTAAACTGTTTAAGCCCGAGAAGAGAGAACAGCCAGCTGGGGCAAGGTCTGAGGATAGAAATCTTCAGCCTGCAGCTGGAGCAAGTTCACAGACTGCACAGGCAGGCGCTGTGGCTTCTTTAAGGGGAGGGGCCATCCCGCCCACCGCTTGGGACACTCCGCCACTCTTCTGGGATTTGGATGAGGTGGGACCCGAGGGCGAAGACCCCGCCCCTGATCCAGGTTTGGATGAGGTGGGACCCGAGGGCGAAGACCCCGCCCCGGACCCAGATTTGGGACCCGAGGGCGAGGACCCTCAGCCTGCAGCACCAGGCTGCGAAGAGTTACCTGCCCCTAGCCCAGGTTCAGGAGAGGTAAAGCCTGAGGATGAAGATCCCCAGCCAGTGGTAGTGGTAAGTGCACAGACCGCACAGGAGGGGGCAGTTGCTCGTGTTAAAATCCCACCAGCCAGAAAAACCCCACTCGCCAAAGTCCCCAGAAGGTCCCCACGGACGCCCCAGCCAAGGAAACCGTGGTCACCGGCTCCCCATTTTAAAGGGACAGCCTCCCGAGTCAGTGGTAAATCTAAAGACAGAGGTCCCCAGCCAGCAGCCACAGGCTGTGAGGGACTGAAAGTACAGGACAGTGCGGCCACACCGAAGGGAGCGGTGTGCCGCAGCCCAAACAAGAATTAGGCTGGCCGCCCGGAGAAGGGCGACGAATATACATAGTTTACGTAATTTAAGTTGATATTGTTAAGTTTGGGTGTTTAGTTTAAGTTTAAACGAGGTGATGGGTGTAATGTATATACCTTTAAGGGGGGGAACTACTTTTTACAGCTCATGTATACTGTAGTACCGGCAGTGACCACACCTGTATATAGCACTGAGTAGTAATCTGTACAGGCAGTTCCACTATGAGCCACGTTGAGTAAACACCTGTTGTACCGTTTCTCCTGCAGTCTGTGTCTTATTATACACGGGCGTAACATTGGCGACAAGGCAAGTTCGAACCTACCTGCAACTCTGCATCACCTCCCGGGGATTCGTTCCTGGAGATCAGTGGATTGGAGGTCAAGGCCAGAGACTCGGGCGTCGACCACGGGCAACCGCCCAGTCATCCAGCAGAGACTCGAGAATTGCGGGGGAGGCTGTCGAGAGCCAGGCTTGGCTTTCCAGTCGAGGTGGTCCAGCGAAACGGGCTGGCAACAGGTAGTGCGCAGACCCTTCCCGGACAGCGGCGGGCTAGAGCCCGACCGAGTGGCACAGCAAAGGGCCGAGCAGCGTCGACGGGGGAGAGAGAGAGGGCAGAGCGCACAGGGCGCAGCCAGTGTTCAGGGGCCGAGCAGCGTCGAAGAGAGGGAGAGAGAGACGCGCAGAAACCAGCGAGGCGCCGCCATTGCCATGAGGACCGCCGAGAGCGGCGTTGGCAGCAGCGCAGGAGAAGCGCGCGAAACCTACAGGGCGCCGCCATTGCCACGAGAACCGCCGGGAGCGGCGTTGGCAGCAGCGGGGGAGGTAGGAAAGCGCGGGAGACGCCATTTTAAGCCATTGGGAGACGCCATTTTAAACCACACCCAAAATGCCGAAGAGTGGCAGTATCACCGCATTTGACAATGAAGTCGAAGATTGGACTACATATGTCGAACGAATAGAGGTGTACTGCAAGGCAAATGAGGTGTCAGATGACAAGAAAGTGTCGGTATTGTTAAATTTAATGGGTGCAAAGACATAAACTTTATTACGAAATCTAATAACCCCAACGAAGCCAATGGAAAAGAGTTTTGAAGACATAGTAACGATACTACAGGGACATTTAAACCCCACACCGCTGCTGATAGCAGAAAGATTCAAGTTTCACAAACGGAACCAGCATAAGGATGAAAGCAATGCTGATTATTTAACAGAACTGCACAAATTATCGAAACACTGCCAGTTTGGAGTGGGACTGGCAGATACCTTAAAGGGCAAGTTTGTGTGTGGGCTTCAAAGTGAAGGAACCCAGAAACGGCTTTTATCTGAAAAGGACCTTACGCTGGAAAAGGCTTTCAGCATTGCAGTATCATATGAAGCAGCAGCACGGGGTGCTGCAGAGATACAACAGAGACCGCAAGAATATGGCACAAACGAAATGTCATATGGAACAGAGAAGTGCTATCGCTGCGGCAGAACAACACACGACCAGAATGATTGCTGGTTCAAAGACAAAGTGTGCAGACAGTGTGGAAAAGTAGGACACATAGCACAAGTCTGCAGGTCGGGAAAGAAAACCAACAATAAGAAACCTACCAAAGGAAAGTACAAGAAGATACATAAGATGACGGAGAATAGTTCAGACGAACAAAAGAGTGATAACGACTCCGAAAGCAGGGAACTGAGTTGTCTGAAACTACATAATGTGATCACAACGGAGGATCACCGAACCATTTGGGTCACTCTCAAGATAGGAGTCCAGGTAAAGATGGAATTGGACACAGGATCAGCCCTAACAGTCATAAACCGACGGGACTACAAGCAGCTATTCTCACACATACCCTTGAGAGACACAAAAATTATTTTGAAGATGTACACGGGGCAAAAAGTCTACCCCAAAGGAAAAATAAGGGTGACCATTCTATATAATGGTAAGGAAACACCAAAACTAGACCTGTATGTATTGCAAGATGGAGGACCACCATTACTGGGACGTGAAAGAATCCGGAAATGGCTTGCCAGAACAGATTTGCTCCGACAACGGACCACAGTTTGTGTCCGAAGAGCTCCGGAGGTTCTTGAAAAAGAATGGGGTAAGGCATTACACATCCGCCCCGTATCATCCAGCCACAAATGGATTGGCTGAGAGGTTCGTAAAAACCTTTAAGAAGGCAATAAAGGCTATATACAATGACAACATTCTGCTGCAGCACAAGGTGGACAATTTCCTGTTCGCCTACCAGAATGCGACACATGCAGTCACCAACCAGGCCCCAGCCATGATGTTCTTTAGCCGAAGGTTAAAATCTTGCCTGGATTTGCTCAGACCAAACGTACGAAGAGATGTTGAGAGTAAGCAATTCCAGCACATCCATGAGAAGCCAACAAGGATCAGGAGGCCTCCCCAAAGACTGAATATATAAGTAGACTATTTTCAGCTAATGTTGCATGTTAAAAGTGTTAATTGTAATTAGTTTGATATTTAATTGTTAAATGAGCGTTATGGTACTGTTAATCTAAAAGGGGAGGAATTGTAATGTATATACCTTTAAGGGGGGAACTACTTTTTACAGCTCATGTATACTGTAGTACCGGCAGTGACCACACCTGTATAAGGCACTGAGTAGTAATCTGTACAGGCAGTTCCAGAGTGAGCCACGTTGAGTAAACACCTGTTGTACCGTTTCTCCTGCAGTCTGTGTCTTATTATACACGGACGCAACAATGGGTAGTTTAAATAATAGTAGTATTGTTGTAAAAGTGTTTATATTGAGTCGAGGTCGCGAGACTCGACTATGCTTCACCCAAGCCAGAGAATCTCCTCGGGACCTGGCTATATGTTCTTGTATCTCTTTGCAGAGAGGATTTCAAGATGAAGGGGGGCGTACTCCTACTCGCCCTGATAGGAATGAGCATTGGAAAGCGAGGTGACGTGGAGGACTCCCACATCTATGGGTGCTCAGGAGAGAGAGCACCGATAGAAGTGGCGAACGGGGTGTGGAGGAGCTCGTCGTCTACTTCCACGAGGGAAGGTGGCCAGGGTGGCTGGGGTCCAATTCGACTCAGTACTCCAGCCAGACTGGGTTCACGTACGGTGAGGCCTCCCTCCTGTGCCCCAGGGTACAGGTCGTTGCCACAAGGGTCAGCGTCATCGTAGGGAAACGTGTCTGTTTAACATGCAAGGGACAGATTCCTTTGGATAGGTGGTGGTGGCTCAGAAAACTGAGCAACAATATGGGAAACCCCGCAGTCGAGTGGGAACGATTGGGGAACAATACCCATCGGACGATTACAGGGGCTCATGGGGGATTGAGTGTGTGCTGGGACAAGTGGTGGGAACCGGATCAGGGGATTTATGTCTGTATGTGGGGGTCAGAGAAGGTCTGCCCCACAGGTATATCCATCATTTTCCACCGGCAATGGCAAGATGCCGGGGAGGGGGTGAAGTGGGATTCCAGCCTGAAGGCGTGCGCAGTCCCATACTCCCCGATCCCAGTGAATGCCACTGAACTTGTGACCCGCTCCCGAAAGCCCTTGCCCACGATCCAGGCAGCAAGGACACACAGGGAGGGGTGCCCCGCCGCCACCAAGGGACCAGGGAATGGGCTGGTACTAGTGCCGATGGATCAGGTGCTATACCAGGGGGTACACTACGCGGTAGCTTCCGCGATTTTGAACCTTACCGAGGTACACTTACCGGAGTGGTGCCCCAAAGAGACAGAACAGCTATACCAGGCCCTGTTAAAAGAAATGTTTAGGAAATTCTACGAGTTCGATTTTGCCAATGTAGACAAAACCGAACTGTACACCACACACAATGAGTATTTTGGTAATGCGGGGAGACAAAGAAGGGGTGCCTAGAATGATGTTTTCACAGCGTTTAACACAGGGTCCTCTGTCATCAACAGCCTGGATGATATGGAACTGCAGACACAGATAAACGGTCTAAAAACACAATTGAGGAAAATCTTAATGGATGAAAATAAGGTAGTAGGCTCAGAGTTATTTGAGGACCAGGCCATGACGGTCCATTTAAAGGAAATAATAGCTGAGCTGGAGAAGCACGCAAAGACTGTAAATGCCCTTATAAGAGAGGACAGAAATGATTCAGATCAGGCTGCACAGAATGAGGTGTGCGTGCTGTATGGGGCATGGTTGCTAGGTGAGGGCCGCAGTAACCTGGAGGATTTAAAACAGGGTTTAGTCCCCTCCTAGATCAGCAACAAGCACCTCGCAGCCCTCCACCCATTTGAGAATGCATTAAGCCCGTGTCAACTCCGGCTAGCTTCTGAGGCCTACCCTGTCCCAGTAGATTGTGGACGTTCAAACCATACTATCGTGGGTATAGTAGTAAGGATGCCGGTCATGGGTGGGACAGCCCGACCCACGCCGGTATACAAGGTAGAGAACATTGGAGTCATTCAAGGGGGTGCACACATCCATTTCACAGCGGTCCCACCTTATGTCATAAAGTGGGAGCACGCTAAGACAGGTACTGACCTCTCAGGGTGCCGGAGCCGGGGAGCACACATAATGCTGTGTCCCCAGCACTTGAACGCCTATTCAAAACCACAGTGCGGGTTTAAAGCTGCTGGCGCAAAACCTATAAACTGTACAATGGAGGTAATGGCACAAGACCATGTTACCCCACAGGTAGCATATATAGGAGGTGGGACATATTGGGGTTGATTTTCCTGGAGCCGTCAGGCAGGGTTTCAGGCATGTGCGGAGGGGAAATCCCGAATTCAGGGGTCCCGACACCATCCCGCCCAAAACCCCGCTCCACGCAAGTTTCAGAGGTGGCGGGTACCTGCCCCGCACTGGGACCCGCCAACCCCAGGCGAGAAGGGATTGGTACCAAATAACTGCCTGTTAACAGGTAGTTAACAGGCAGTTTTTAGCCTAATCCCCATTTTGAGGGGTGTCGTGTGGGATTCCCAACGGCTCCAAACCACGCCAGGTTAGAGCAGGCAAGCCGTCGGGTTGAAGGAGTTGGAGGGGTCGCGATATCAGTGTTCAGGTGAGTGATGGGTGCATGAGTGCAAAGGTAAGTGTGTTTGGTGTGTCTAAAGTGTGTAAAGAACTTTTACTTACCTGTACTTACCTTAACAGCCTTTCTTCCTGTAGGCATCGGGAGCGCATCACTCAGCCGGCACTTAAAGCTGAATGGCTGCGATCTGTGAAAAGTGACAGCCTTCAGCTTTGAGTGCTGCTGAGAGTTCGAACTGAGTCTGTGCAGAAGGACTCATGTTGGAACTCAGACTGTCAGTGTTTGGCAGCTTCAAACAGCTGTGAAACACTGATATTTCATCTGTCAAGAACTCTTGACAGATGAAATTGCAGTCTGTGATGTCACCTGTTGCCGGGTGGCCCTTAATTGGCCTGCTGAGCCCGCTGGGCGGGCTCAACAAGGTCAATCAAGTGAAAATCGCGCGGATTGGCCGGACATCTATGTAGGCGGATCTAAAACCCGAAAGTTGTAGTCCAGCCTTCTTCCCGACAGCTTCGGGAAAATCGACCCCATTGTGTCACCACAGGTGTGCCCCACTACCAGCATGGACAGCAAGTGACAGCAGTTTCTGCTTTAAACCCGAGGCAGAAGCTCAAGTGGCCCAGGAACGGATTTCCCCATTCCTGAACCCTCCACTGTTCACCTCACTGTAAAAGAGAATTTCACCAACCTGCAAAAATATGTAGCGCACTTCAGCTACGAAATCCCCCCTCTCCCAGAACATCTTACCAAAATACTCAAAGCAGTAATAGTCTCACAGAAACATTTCTACACTCTGGAGCAGAAGGCAGTAGAGATAGGGGCCAAAATATTGGATATTGTGGTTCCACCCTGGTGGGACATTTTTGAAAACAGAGGTCCCCCTCAAGGATTAGACTGGCTTCCCACATCCTCGTGGTTTGCCAGCTGGGAATAGTATTGTACCTAGTGTGCACTCAGTGCAAGGGAAAAAGCCAAATACTAGAATTCCGAAACCAAAGAACCTGGAAGGAACATTATGTCAAGGTGGAGGGAGATACACCTGTTTGAATCTTTTATTTTGTGTTTCTGAATAAAGATTGTTGTTTTTTTTGTGTGCTTTTTTGTTATTTTTAATAAAGACTTTCGACGTGTTATTTTAATAAAGATGTATGTGTACCAAGTGGTGCAGGGGTGTAGGTCCCCTCCATGCGTGTAAACGACTGTATTCTGTCTATGTATGCTTATGTACACTACGTTTTTACAGAATGGGAAATGCATGTGTCATGGGATCATAGATAGGTAACGACAGGGAAGATTGACTATGGAGGGTCGAGAATTTTTCTCACCTTGAAAGGATGATACTTAAAGCGAGTTTAGTATCAACAGGGGGAGTGTAGGGTTCTCCAAATTCCCACATTCCCCAAAAGTTATGGATAAAGGGACCCTGTATGGACAAGTTATTAAAAAGGGTACCCAAAAGAAAATGGCTTCTGAAACCTCATGACTGAAGCCTGCAGGATTTTTAAAAGACAAGGCCCTGCAAAGGCAGCCCCATTCAAATCCTGAAACAAAACCTAACATGCATGGATCTGTGAAAGACTTTGTCATTTTCTAAAGCCAGATAGCTAGATAAACACAGAATATGCATTCTTCATCTTGAAAACAGTTCAACTCAGGATAGACATAATCTTGAGGCCATTAACTTTCTGCATAAATAATCGGTAACAGCTCAAAAGTAGCTACCAAGCCAGGAAAACCTGATTAAACTTCATAAATGACGAACAGCCAGGATATTGAAGCCGTTAAGCAAGGAGACAACCACCCCAAAAACAGTTAAAGTGAATGACTGTAATCACTTTAGACGAGCCCGCCAAAATTAAAGAAAGAACTGACCTGATTTGGCGCGCAGATAAGGGAATGAAGAACCGGTATAATTGTAGGCCCACTGGTAGCAAAGCTCTCTTCGCTTGCTTCTCTTCTTCCTCTCCTCCCTCCCCATGCTGCTCGACACCAAGGACACCCATTACAACACCGGGGGCCAAACGCGGGAGGAGAGCGGAACCCGAATCAAACACACACAGGACACACGGGGCCGCAAACAGGCAGGCGAGACGAGACGAACGGCAAAACCCGATAAGCAGAGAAGGGCAGCATAAAGAAGCATTGGGGATGAGCGGACACACACCCCGGTCCAGTTATAAGCTGGTGTTCGAAGCATGGGTAGAAGAATCAAGCCAACACCATAGACTGCCAACCGAACCCCAACCACAACAAAACCGTCGGCGACCAAACCACCACCAGAAGAACAACCATTTCTGCAAGGTAAAGTACCCAACAAAGACTTTACTCCTATCCCTAATGGAGGGAAAGAGGGTACTTTACACAGACGACTCCACCGCCGCACCCTGCGACCACGTGATGATGGCAGGCCCCAAAGGACAACAAGAGTGAAACCCAAAACCACAACCGGCTTAATCGACAAGTTTCGAACTGTAAAAAGGAACCCTATTGGTGAGCATAAATCCCTGGCCCCTCGTAGCTCAATCTAGTTAGGTGTTGGGGGTGGGACAAGGGTAGGGTTTTTTTAATGTGTTTGTTCCCTCGATGTGCCGTGTGTTCCCCATCCCCAAATAAGTGTACTTTTACATGCCTGTAATTATTCTAGTAATTTTCAGTGTTGTGATTTTATTGTGCCTTTAATAAAAATTACAGTTTTCTTGTACCAAACCAGTTGTCTACTCTATTTTCTGTATTGCCGCCTGTACCTAATCCGGTGTCTAGAACCCAGGGGTGTGGGAGCGATTCGAACCGCTCAGAGACAGTCAGGGGCAGAGCTGACTGGGCACACGCCACCCCCTACAAACCTGCACTTTATCCACCTCCGATTGAAATGCCTCCCACTGCTGTTCTGCTATTTGATCAGTTTCCTCCCCCCCACCAATTAATTGGGTCAATTGATGTTAAATAAGCTAATTTCCAGTTCAGCACCATGATCTTTGACTCCTCTCTCTCTCTTTATCTATTGTCAGTAGGATGCCAATTAGGTTATGGTTATTATTTCCCAAGTGTTCGCTTACCTTCAGTCTGCTTACTTGCTAGCACTGTTTCTTTGGACATGCAACATAATGAAGGAAATATTCCTGAATGCATTGGGGAAAAACTCCTTTCCCCTTTTCCCACAAGTCTACTTTATCCCAGTCTACTTGAGGATAATAAAAGTCCCCAATAATTATAAATCCATTACATCTGGAAACCACCTTAAGTTGCCTATAAATCTAATCCTTTCTGGTCTAGAACAAACTCCTAATATGGTCACGCATCCCTTATTATTTCTTAACTCAACCCAGATAAACTCTGTCTGAGCAACACTATCAATAAAGAATTTATCTTCGAGCATTATAGTTGTGTCTTTAAGTCATAAGACAATAAAACACCAACTCCTCCCTTTTTTTCCCTCTATCTCTCCTGAAAATTTTATAGCCAGTAATATTTAAGTTCCATGTGGTGATGGAAAACAAAATGTACTGCAAGAAGCAATTTCATTTACACTACCTTTACATTAAATGGGAAAACTCACACATAATAGTAAGGCAGAGCGGAACAGGTGGAAAATATGAAAAGGGATTGCCAACAGGGAATTATTCACTCCTTTACTGATTGTGGAATAAGGAATTTACAAAAGTCAAGCAAGGAAAGTGATCATTTGCAATGTTTGCTGTGTGAAAATTGGTTGCCATGTTTCCTACATTAAAGCAAAAAAAAAGAACTTGCATTTATATAGCACCTTTCATGACCTCAGGACATCCCATAATGCTTTACAGCCAATTAAGTACTTTTTGAAGTGCAGTCGCTGTTGTAATGTAGGGAAACACATTACAACAGTGACTGCACTTAAAAAAAAGTATTTCATTGGCTGTAAAGCACTTGGGGACATTCAAGGTTTGTGAAAGGCGCTTTATAAATGCAAGGGGGGAAAAATTCAGTTGTTTGCGCCTCCCGTTAGTGCCTTAAGAGGGCGCTAATGGGGCGCAAAGCAACTAGCGCCCGGGTGCAGCGATGTTTGCGCCGCTCGCAAAATTAACTAGACATTTTGCGGCGGCGCTAAACACTACCGCCACGATCTCCTGCGCCGGCATATTGTGACGTCAGTCAAGTGCGCAACGCCCCATTAGCGCCCCGACCGGATATTGAGTGGCGCCCCCTGCCTTACCGCCTGCTGCTAGTAACGACAGGTTGAGGGGAGCGTTATGCTGTCAGAAAGGGACTGGGGGAGCGCTATTTAAAGGCGACCGCTTCCTGCCTTTTTTTGTCGGTGACATTTTTGCACCACGCATTCTGAGAGAGAGAGAGAGAGAGAGACTTCTGGAGAGATTCAACACTGTGTGCAGGAGTTTTGAGTACTGAGCAGCACTTTGCAGGTTCATTTTGATTTGCCCTTCCTTGCTTCGCCAGCGCTCTGAGGTAGCACCTCACTCCTCGGCCTTTGCGCCTTAAGACAGGTGTGAAGTGCCTGATTTAGTGCTCCAATCACCTCCAGGGGTGATAAAAGCCAAGTTTGCTGTCGGAGGCGATAATTAGCGCCAGGCACTAAACTTTGCGCACGGCCGATAATGGCGCCCCAAATGGGGCGTAACCGAATTTTTCCCCCAAAGTCTTTCTTTCTCATCGGAGATTTTTGTGATGGTGCTGCAGTGGGGAACAGAACAATCAACAGACATCAGTTAGTTATTCTTAAACTGACAAACATGAGTGCAGTTTCTACTGCAATTAGCAAGTAGCAGCTGTCTGCCAGAGATGACTGCAGAAGTTTCCTGCAAAAGACACCTCTTCCCAGCATGGTATTTTAAAATGGATTTGCTGCTGGTTTGCCAGACTCCTCTTCCGAGTCAAGGGAACAGAATGGCATAAGAGAACATATGGCTGTTTTAAGTGTCTCACAGAGTGACTGTGTGCCATCTCAAGACGCCACAATGTTGCTGTAAGGCTTTATACTTCTTCCTGGGCACACAAGTCTATCAAAACACAAACATTTACTGAACACAAAAGCTGTACAACAGAAAACGCTGGAAAAACTCAGCAGGCCAGGCAACATCCGTGGAGAGAGAAACAGAGTCGACATTTCAGGTCGAAGACCCTTCGTCAGAACTGAGAAAAAAAAGCAGGAAATGAAACAGATTAAAAAGCAAGTTTGGGGGCTGGGAAATGGGGGAGGGGATGAAAGAGCAAAAGGGAAGGTCTGTGGGAGGTGAAGAGACATTAAGAGATATTCAAGGCGAGAGGAGATGGTAATAGGACAGGTAAAGAGACAAAGGATGGCTCTAGATGAAGTGTGAAATACGCTGGCAGAATGAAAGACAGCTGCCATGTGGGAGAGAAAAAAAAAGGGAAGAGGCACAAACCAAAAGTGTGGATAAATAATATTGAAAAATGATAGGGGCCAAGGCTATGATCTGAAATTGTTGAACTCGATATCGAGTCCGGAAGGCTATAAAGTGCCTAATCGGAAGATGAGGTGCTGTACACTCAGCACAAAAATTAGGGATTTAATAAAATAAGAGCTGGCATTATTTACATTGCATTGATTGAAGTGCACATAGAGGTAAATATATTGATAACCAGTGTTAAATCTTCAGGATACATTGGGCTGGATGTTCCTCCACTATCCTGCCTGTAATCAGATGGGTTAGCAATAGAAAATATGACTACACTGGGCACTAAGGTCCACCGTCACATTCCCGCCCCAACATCAATTTCCTCTCCCTCACCGTCTGCCCCATCCCCTCCCTTTACATGTAAATATCAGCGGGAAGCAGGGCCCAGAAAGCCACTCACTAACCCTGCTTATCCCTGTTTCTGCCAACGCCAGGGATCACCACAAGAAAGGTGGCGGTAATCACCGGGCTGGCTGCGGTGAGCAGTGGAAGTCAATTGATGGAGGTTGGAGGGCCTAGTTGTGGGTCCCCTCTGACAGCCCTTAGCACTAACCCACCTTGGTTCCTCTTTGGGGCTCTTCTGCCATCTTTTGAATTTCCTCCACTTCAGCGGCTGCAGCGGAGGCGTCACTGCAGCACAATCGCAATTTTCCCTGAGTTATGAACATATGAAAAATGACGGACAATAAAAGACCCTCAGGTCCATCCAACCTGTCCCACCCAACTGCGATGCCTTGTGCGTCACGATATATAGACTCTCCACCAGGCTCCCCATCAGTGGTGGGGATACCACCAGGCGTGCTCCTTGCATGGCCAATGAGAGACAACCCAGGAAAATGGGGGGAGGGGGCCGGGAGTTTACGGCAGGGTCACAACAGTGGGCAAAAGTCTCTCTCCACTGCTACCCTGCCAACAAGAGGAGAGTCCAACCCCATAACTCTGGGACGGCAGTTGAATATTTCCCCAATACTTTATGTGCTCTACTGCTTTTGACAGAAGAGAGATGCCGCCTGAAGTCATGTTGGGAGTTTTTCCCCACCCGTGTGCTGCAAATTCAGTGGAAGAGCTGTAGAAACCCTGGAAAGTGTTTGTGTTGTTTTTCCTGGGGTTTCTGCCAAAGCTGCAGCAGACAAGTGGGAGAACCCCCGAGGAAACTCACCCCAATGCCCTACTGAAGTGCCCTAAACTGGCTGCTTTTTAGCTTCGTCTGTATCAACAGTGGATTCTTAGACCTTGCCAGCCTTGAAGCAAAGTTTTTAAAACGTGACACCGTAATCACCAAATGCTGTTGACCAAAATATTGTCGTTTGGGGAAAGAAGAAAAGCCAAAAGAACCACAAGTCATTTTCATCACCATGACAACGTGAGCAAAAGAATGCAAACGGTTTTATTCAAGACTTTAGGAAGATGGTGTCTTTTTAGTATCAACATGTGGACACAGATCTTCAGATAGTCTGCAGACAATCTGAAAAGTTGACATATGGCAATGTACTTCGCGAGAACTTTAACAGATGTAAATGGATGAAAAATTAATCATTGCAAATATTACTTTGTGAAATATATTGCTATTTGCAGGATCCACTGTTGTGTAAATAGTTTTCTGGTGGTATATCTTCCTTTGTCATTCTTATGTGCATGTCTCATTTCATGTAGCAGAATGCCAGTGTACTTCATGGTACATTATTCTTAGGGGAATAATACTCAGCCAATTGAGTGGAAATTATGGGCAATTTTATACATGGATGCATGCCCAATGGTAACTTGAGACTGGCTGCAAATCATTTCACTGAGGACCATTAAACTGTCCTGAATTTAAGTTCAGCACCTGGTGAAGAAAAGGTAGGGAATGATGCTCTTTTGATCACAATGTTTGGTAAAACCACTTCATTCAATGTGAAATAAGGGTCTTTTGAACCCACAAAACTGGCCAATATTTTATTTTTGAGAATGGTCACTTTTTGGCTTGGGAAGAACATGAGAAATTCTGAGGAGCATTGGCCATAGCTGTATTATTAAAATAATAAAGATGGACCAGGAAAGTTGGAATGGAGAATGGTCAGTGGCAAGCAGTGATAGAAGGGTCACTTATTAGGTAACAAGCTGGTTTCTTGTATCCTGTCCAGGAGTGGTAGCAATACAATTGTAAATTCATCAATCTATTGTTTCTTCCGCAGGAAGGATCAGTAACTGAACACTGTAATGATTAAACAAATATCAAACCATCATTTAAATGTGGAGCTTCCTGCAGTTTACATTTTTTCCCCACTCTTTTCACCGCCCCCCCCCCCCCCTTAACTCAAATAGTAGAAGAGTTAAACATTGCATCCCTGTGTGTTATAGTGCTGCAAATGACTTGGAAAGTTGTGCAAAGGACATGAAAGATCCTCAGTCAAATTTCTTTGGTACACACACAATCAAATAACCCATCATGGTTAGATTGAAAAGGAACCTCTACATGGAAAAACGCCCAAGGCTAAACAAGACATATGATTATTAGAAGCTTCACACAGCGTGAGGGCAGTAAATTTAGAGGAAAAACACATGAAAATCAACTCCTGGGATCTGAGTTGGGATGTGCTGAGGGGGCTCTGACAAGGCTGAACCAATGACGATTTGAGAGAAATTAATTGAACTTTACTAATTACTGATGACTAAATAGAAGGACAGTCAAAAGAAGACAGAAGTTTCAAATAACCACATTTCTAAATAACAATCTTTAAAAAAAAGGTTGGAAGAGAGGTGGGCTTTCCTTTCTATCTTATTAAATTGGTAATTTCTCCCCTCTTTTCTGATGGCTCCAGCTAGCAGCACCTTCCTGGGCAGTAGTTACCCTCCATTTACCAAGGATAGAAGGATAGAGGCTTCAAGGGGATATAGACAGGCTAAGTGAGTGGGCAAGAACAAGGCAAATGGAATATAACGTGGAGAAATGTGAAGTTATCCACTTTGATAGGAAAAATAGAAAAGCAGAGTATTTTTTAAATGGTGAGAGATTGGGAAATGTTGGTGTTCAGAGGAACCTATGTGTCCTTGTACACAAATCACTGAAAATTAACATGCAGGTACAGCAAGCAATTAGGAAAGCAAATGGTATGTTGGTCTTTATTACAAGAGGATTTGAGTATAAGAGTAAAGACGTCTTACTGCAATTATATAGAGCCCTGGTGAGAGCACACCTGGAGTATTGTGTACAGTTTTGGTCTCCTTACCTAAGGAAGGATATACTTGCCATAGAGGGAGTGCAATGAAGGTTCACCAGACTGGCTCCTGGGATGGGGGGGATTGGGGGATTGTCCTATGAGGAGAGATTGACTAGACTATAGGCCTATATTCTCTGGAGTTTAGAGGAATGAGAGGTGATCTCATTGAAACATACAAAATTCTTACAAGGTTTGACAGGGTAGATGCAGGGAGGATGTTTCCCCTGGCTGGGGAGTCTGGAACCAGGGGTCACAGTCTCAGAATAAGACGTCGGCCATTTGGGACTGAGATGAGGAGAAATTTCTTCACTCGGAGGGTGGTGAATCTTTGCAATTCTCTACCCCAGAGTATATTCAAGACAGAAATCGATAGATTTTTGGATATTAAGGGAATCAAGGGATATGGGGATAGTGCAGGAAAGTGGCGTTGAGGTAGAATATCAGCCATGATCTTATTGAATGGTGGAGCAGGCTCGAGGGGCCGAATGGCCTATTCCTGCTCCTATTTCTTATATGTTCTTATGTAAGACAAGCCACAAGACTACAGGCTCACAGATGACTCATTAAGGGGGACATAAAGAAATATGCGACCCCTTTGTTAGTTGAGACCTGAGAAGCAAGGGAGTAAACAAGCAACCTGGCATGTCTAGGTGCTGGTGCTTCATTGATTTGAAGGCCAGCAGGGGGACCAACTGGTCTCTGAGGTGATCAATACCACAGGGCCAGAACTCATCGAGCATGCGTGTCGCTTAGATTGGTCAATAAACTGGGGAGGTTCTTTTGGAAATGAAATGTTTAGAAGGTGTAAGGGGACAAAAATGACTTCTTAGAATTAAAAGTTAGAAGTAACTATAACTTCTTAGAATTAAAAGTTAGAAGTAACTATAACTTCTTAGAATTAAAAGTTAGAAGTAACTATAACTTCTTAGAATTAAAATTAGTGGAAAATAAGTTTGTCTCCTATCCTTGTTTAGGAATGTAGAACCCTGATAAGACAGGAACTGTAAAACTAATAAGCTGGTCTTTTGTCCTTGCTTAAGGTAAGGCAGGACATACAGATGGGATGAGGTAAGCACTCATCTCCAGAGCAGGAACAGATAAATTAGCCCACGAATGCTGTAAAGATGGGTTTCTGTGAACCATTCAGCAACCTCCCTGATAAGGGGCATCGAATGGACACAGCCCTTCGTCTATTCTGTAGACCAATCAATGATTGTAGAAGGAGGGTGCACGAGGGGTGCACGCCTCAAGTTAGGGTATAATTGCTGTACGTATTTGATACTCGGTGGAAGAATCCTTTCTCTGGGATGAGACTGAGATTTTCCCCATGCATATGCATGAATAAAGATCGTGAAACTTATCCAAGGTGTCCATCTGGTGAATTTTTGTTTGCTATAGGGCAAGTGTCGACCCCTTATCTCAGGGGGTCCACTTGAGAGGAGGGAAGACTTCTCTTTTACCCCAACAGAAGGTGTTTTTGACACTAAGATACTCAGCAATTTAATTCTAGTTCTTTTAGTAAAAGAAAGAACCTGCATTTATATAGAAGTCCTTGTAATAGCCTTGGCAGTAGAAGGTGTAGGAGCTCTTTGTTTAATATATGTAGAATGTTGTGGCTGTAACATTGATAAGTGCATCTCTGACAGAGCAAGAAGTTAAAATTATATGGCTATCTCAGCTAGATACAAGCGTGCCACTTATGTACAAGTTTCCCTCAGATCAAGGGAGGTGAGATTTAAATCAGTTAGTCCAGATACAGCTACCAGCATGGAAATTGGATTTACCTCGGAGAACAGCATCCAGGAGGAATGGATAACACCTCTACAGATAGAGGTTTATGACTCGGACATCTCAGAAGATTAACATCATCATCACAGAGGAAGGCCAGGCCAGCTTGTAGGGACAAGATTGTATAAATTCTGGAAACATTGTCAACTACAAGCATGTAAACTTTATTCAACAGACTGTCAATCTAATGCTGTGAACCCAGAAATTCGGGTCTCCACGATGGGTACGCACGGGGAACTCACCCGTAGGCCCGATGGAAGTGCCGGTTTCCTGCATGCATGGGAAACCGGCACTTCCGTTCCTCTGAACGAAGAGGTTCAAAGGTCAAACGCGTGCGCGGGGGAGGCTGCGCATGTGCATTGAACTTCGGTCTTTTTTTTTTTATACAGGTTTTCCCGGGAACGTAAGCCTGCAGAAGTTAGAAATATAAAAAGCAGGCGTAAGGCCTGCTTTTTACAAGGTAAGTGGTGAATTAATTAAAATTAAAAAAAATTTTCCCACAGGTTTATTATTTTTAAATACTTTAAAGCAAGGTAAGTTTATTTTTAGCCCCGTTAGAAAATAAAATTATTTTTTTCAAAAATTTAAATTATTGTTTAAAATAGTTATTTCATGTAACTTATAGTTTATTTTAAAAATGTGATTTAAAAAAAAAATTATTTGAAGATTTAGTGCTATTTTGGGGCCGTAGTATTTATAAGTCTTGACAGCACTTACTGTCAGACTTATGAATGGAGCATTTCCTGCTCCGATTGGCTGCCCATGGCCCACGTGATCCCAGGGGACGCATCGAACTAACTGCACCCCTGGGATACGCAAGTACTGCGCGCCGGCAGCTGGACCAGGCCCAGGATCGGAATTCCACGTGGGCCCACAGCTCAACGGCCGGTGCGCAAGGTAAGTGCAGATTGGGGGCTTGCATCCGTGGGAAGCCCCGACCCGAATTTCTGGGCCAATATCTATCTAAGGCGTCTAATTCTAAATTACAAAAATTGGCAAGATACTGATACTGATCTCAACTGTAAATTTATAATCAGCAACCAGTTAATGCTGAATTACCGTGGCATAACTGAACTGTAACCACTTACTTATTTTGCCATTATCTACTAATGATTTACATACTCAATGTTTAAGTTTAAGTACTCCCATTTATGATCCTACAATAAACAATTTAGTTAATGACTTTGTTGCCTGACTTCTTTGATAATTGTCTATAAATGTTTTTTTTTAAATTCGATTATGGGATGTGGGCGTCGCTGGCAAGGCCAGCATTTATTGCCCATCCCTAATTGCCTTGAGAATTTGCTCAGTAACATGTGCACTCTTCTGATGGGAGGTTGGTCGAGTAAATGCCAATATAAACTGAACCAGTTGATGCAAGACCCTTTGAGCCAAATTTAGACATTAACTGCTAGGCCTAGACTGGGTGGTAAAAGCCCAAACCGTTCCTTGGTGAAGAGGTTAAGGTTTTTTTTGGTATTAATCCCAGCGTACTTACAACTAACTAAAATTAGCCAAATCAGTTCAAATTGGACCTACCCGATCTATTGAGGCATCAGAGAACTTCATAATTAATTTTAATGAGGGGTATTTTCAAATTAGAAACCAAGATGAAAGGGCCAAGGCCAAGAGTACAGGAAAGAGCCAAGGTTAAAAATAATAGGAGAGGAGAGAAGCCAAGATAAATGAGGCACTATTGATTAGCTGATCAAAAGATAGATATGGATGAGGAAAGTAATTTGGCTGAAATGTTTACAGGTTTCTCTAGTGTTCTCTCAGAATTCAATACTCTGATGCTACGGGTATGTCTCATGGCTCTTCTCGGAACCCCCACCCCCAGTACTTGAATGTCTCCCCCGGTGATGAGAACTGAGCACAATATTGAGGTACAATCTGACCAACGTACTATACAATTTCAGCATGACTTCTCTCAAATCATGCTCGGATTGATTTGGCAATATATTCATCATCCTATTTGTTTTGTCAATTGTTACTGGCCTCCACAGGCCTCTCTCAATTTGACTCTTAGCTAGTTTGACAACATTCACTAACTACTTTGTTTCTGATTTAAAAGCCTTTAGATTGGATGAGGAAGGGAAGACACATCCTCGTTTCCCCCTCGCCCCCCAAGGGTATTTGATAAAAATCCAATTTATTTATTTTGTTACAATTCATCAAGTGTGTTTTCAACGCAAACAATCTTGCCTCTCATCAACGCGGCTGGAGTGACGGATGTAATACTGAACCCGGCAGATCTGTCACGGAGTTGTGCACTGCCCGGGAAAGGGGGTCAGGCTGAAGGTGGGAGGTGAGCTCCAAATCACAGAATTACAGGATGGTTACAGCACGGAAGGCAGCCGTACGGCCATTCGGTCCGTCGAGCCCGTGCCGGCTCTCTGCAAGAGCACTTCAGCTAGTCCCACGCCCCCGCCCTTTCCCTGTAGCCCTGCAAATGTTTTTCTTTCAGGTACTTATCCAACTCTCTTTTGAAGGTGGTGATTGAATTTGCCTCCACCACCCTTTCAGGCAGTGCATTCCAGATCTTAACCACTTGCTGGGTAAAAAAGTTTTCCCTCATGTCGCCTTTGGTTCTTTCGCCAATCACCTTAAATCTGTGTCCTCTGGTTCTCAACGCTTCTGCCAATGGGAACAGTTTCTCTCTATCTACACTGTCCAGACACCTCATGATTTTGAACACCTCTATCAAATCTCCTCTCAACCTTCTCTGCTCCAAGGAGAACAACCCCAGCTTCTCCACTCTATCCATGTAACTGAAGTCCCTCATCCCTGGAATCATTCTCGTAAATCTTTTCTGCACCCTCTCTAAGGCCTTCACATCCTTCCTAAAGTGCGGTGCCCAGAATTGGACACAGTACTCCAGTTAAGGCCAAACCAATGTTTTATAAATGTTCATCATAATTTCCACACTTTTGTACTCTATTCCTCTATTCATGAAGCCCAGGATCCTGTAAGTTTTTTTTAACCGCTTTCTCAACATGCCCTGCCACCTTCAACGATATGTGTACATATACCCCCAGGACTCTCTGTTCATGCACCCCCTTTAGGGTGGTACCCTTCAGTTTATATTGCCTCTTCTAGTTCTTCCTACCAAAATGTATCACTTCACACTTTTCTGCATTAAATTTCATCTGCCACATGTCCGCCCATTCCACCAGCCTGTCTATGTCCTCTTGAAGTCTATCACTATCCTCTTCACTGTTCACTATACTTCCAAGTTTTGTCATCTGCAAATTTTGAAGTTGTGCCAAGTCCAAGTCATTAATATATATCAAGAAAAGCAGTGATTCTAGTACCGACCCCTGGGGAACACCACAGTATAACTTCCTCCAGTCCAAAAAACAACTGTTCACCACTACTCTCTGTTTCCTATCACTTGGCCAATTACATATTGATGCTGCCACTGTCCCTTTTATTCCATAGGCTTCAACTTTGCTGGTAAGCCTATGATGTGGCACTTTGTTGAACGCCTTTTGGAAATCCATGTACACCACGTCAACCGCATTGCCCTCATCAACCCTCTCTGTTACCTCATCAAAAAAATTTGATCAAGTTGGTTAAACACGATTTGCCTTTAACATATCCATGCTGGCTTGCCTTAATTAATCCACACTTGTCCAAGTGACTGTTAATTTTGTCACTGATTATTGTTTCTAAAAGCTTCCCCGCTACTGAGGTTAAACTGACCAGCCTATAGTTGCTGGGTTTATCTTTACACCCTTTTCTGAACAAGGGTGTAACATTTGCAATTCTCCAGTCCTCTGGCACCACCCCTGTTTCTAAGGAGGATTGGAAGATTATGGCCAGCACCTCTGCGATTTCTTCTTTCACTTCCCTCAGCTTCCTAGGATGCATCCCATCTAGTCCTGGTGATTTATCTACTTTAAGTACAGCCAGCCTTTCTAGTACTTCATCTTTATCAATTCTTATCCCATCCAGTATCTCCTCTACCTCCTATTTTACTATGTCTATGACAGCATCCTCTTCCTTGGTGAAGACAGATGCAAAGTACTCGTTTAGCACCTCAGCCATGCACTCTGACTTTAGTTGTCTTACCTTTCCCCCTAGTGGGAAGATACCTCAACTGTATGCAAACTATTTCCTCTTTACAACAGTGATTCCACTTCAAAAGTACTTCATTGACTGTAAAGCGCTTTGAGATGTCCGGTGGTCGTGAAAGGCACTATATAAATGCAAGTCTTTCTTTCTTTAAAAGGCAGCCCATTGTTCCACTACAGCTTTGATTCCAATTTACCTGGGCCAGATCGGTTCTCATCCCACTGAAATTTGCCTTCTTTCAATTAAGTAGTTTTACTCTAGATTGCTCCCTGTCCTTTTCCATAGCTAATCTAAACCTTATGCTACTATGATCACTGTTCCCTAAATGTTCCCCTCCTGACACTTGCTCCACTTGACCTATTTCATTCCCCAGAACCAGATTGGTACAATTTATTTTAATCATTGTTTTTTACTGGCAGTTTCTTGGTGGTAGAAATTCAATATTGATAATGCCACTTATTTGAATTACACAACATTAAATGACCGGTAGTATGACAATTATGTAGCACAGGCACAAAGCAGAGAAATGTAAGTGATGAAACCCGTCATTACACTGCCTGCTTGATTAGCTGACCTGTTGGCTCTGAATTTACAGTCTGAAAAGTTCCAACTCCGCTTTGGCTTCACTGCACGAGGTTGATTCCGGAGATGAAGGGGTTGTCTTATGAAGAAAGGTTGAGCAGGTTGGGCCGATGCTCATTGGGGTTTAAAAAAGAGAGGGGATCTTATTGAAACATATAATATTCTGAAGGGGCTTGACAAGGTAGATGCAGAGAGGATGTTTCCCCTCGTGGGGAAATCTAGAACTAGGGGGCATAATTTCAGAATAAGGGGGCACCCATTTAAATCGGAAATGGAGGAGGAATTTCTTCTCTCAGAGGGTCGTGAATCTTTGGCATTCTCTTCCGCAGAGAGCTGTGGAGGCTGGGTCATTGAATATATTTAAGGTGGAGATAGACAGATTTTTGAATGGTAAGGGAGTCGAGGGTTATGGGGAGCGGGCAGAGAAGTGGAGTTGAGGCCAAGATCAGATCAGCCATAATCTTATTGAATGGCGGAGCAGGCTCAAGGGGCCACATGACCTACTTCTGCTCCTACGTCTTATGTTCTTATGCACTCTTCACCTACCCACTGAAATCAATGTGCTGGTGAAAGGTTGGGCTAATTGCATTAATTACATGGAAATTTTTACAGCTGGTGCAAACAGGCACAGAAGCCTGTTTGCAGAACGTAAGGGAGGTGGCGGGGGGGGGGGTGGGGGCGGGGGTGAGAAAATCGTATAGGTATTAATTATCTTGAAACTAAATTAACAATGCCTGCTCAGTTTACCTTGCCTCTTTTGTCAAAACCCACTCGAATAAGCATTAAGACGCAATGCTGACCTTACATGGGATTGGGGGCAAGGTGCTGACTTGGATAGAGAACTGGTTGGTGGACAGAAAGCAAAGAGTTGGAATAAACGGGTCTTTTTCCGAGTGGCAGGCAGTGACTAGTGGGGTACCGCAAGGATCGGTCCTAGGACCCCAGCTGTTCACAATATATATTAATGATCTGGACGAGGGAATTGGATGTAATATCTCCAAATTTGCAGACGACACAAAGCTGGGTGGGAGGGTATGCTGTGAGGAGGATGTCGTGAAACTCCAGTACGATTTGGACAGGTTGGGTGATTGGGCAGAAACATGGCAAATGCACTATAATGTGGATAAATGTGAGGTTATCCACTTTGGTGGCAAAAACAGGAAGGCAGATTATTATTTGAATGGCAATAGATTGGGAGAAGGGGAAGTGCAAAGAGACCTGGGTGTCCTTGTGCACCAGTCGCTGAAGGTAAGCATGCAGGTGCAGCAGGCGGTTAAGAAGGCAAATGGTATGTTGGCCTTCGTAGCAAGAGGGTTCGAGTACAAGAACAAGGATGTCTTGCTGCAGTTGTACAGGGCCTTGGTGAGACCACACCTTGAGTACTGTGTGCAGTTTTGGTCACCTTACCTGAGGAAGGACGTTCTTGCCATGGAGGGAGTGCAGCGAAGATTCACCAGGCTGATACCTGGGATGGCAGGAATGACGTACGAGGAGAGATTGTGTCAATTGGGCTTATACTCACTGGAGTTTAGAAGATTGAGAGGGGATCTCATCGAAACCTATAAAATTCTGTCAGGTCTGGACAGACTAGATGCAGAAAGGATGTTTCTGATGGCCGGGGAGTCCAGAACCAGGGGTCATAGTCTAAGGATAAGGGGTAAGCCATTTAGGACTGAAATGAGGAGGAATTTCTTCACCCAGAGAGTGGTGAACCTGTGGAATTCTCTGCCACAGAGGGCGGTGGAAGCCAGTTCATTAAATATATTCAAGAAAGAGTTGGATATATTTCTTGAGGCTAAAGGGATCAAGGGATATGGGGAGAAGGCAGGGACAGGGTACTGAATTTGGATGATCAGCCATGATCTCATTGAATGGCGGAGCAGGCGCGAAGGGCCGAATGGCCTACCCCTGCTCCTATCTTCTATGTTTCTATGTTACCCTCGGCAAGTTCGCTTATCATTCCTTTCGTCTTTTATCGATTTTTTTTAAGGGACACTTTTTCCATTATACTAATGTTGTACGTTATTTGAAATATTAATCGGATATAAAATTATGAATCCAACATGGTATAAATCTGTCGCTGTTCACATAGCTTTATTTTAACAATCCTTTCATAAGTTTCCAGTTGCGTTTCGCTTTTGTTTTGTGAGAGTTAAATATTTAAATACCGATAACATCCTCTTTATAGTGGGCCTTTACAAGTGAATGCTACACAAAAAAAACTGGGAACATCTACAACCACAATCAATAGCAATCGTCTGTTACCTGATTGGATAAGGGTCAGGGAGTGAAAGGAGCACCGCCCCACGTGATTCCAGGTACGCTTGCACACAACGATGCACTCCTGGGATCCGTGGGCCACGACGCTGCGCACAACTCTGCAGCGACCTTATCTGAGGAAGGATGTTCTTGTCATGGAGGGAGTGCAGCGAAGATTCACCAGACTGATACCTGGGATGGCAGGAATGACGTATGAGGAGAGATTGGGTCGATTGGGCTTATACTCACTGAAGTTTAGAAGAATGAGAGGGGATCTCATTGAAACTTATAAAATTCTAACAGGACTAGACAGACTAGATGCAGGAAGGATGTTCCCGATGGCGGGGGAGTCCAGAACCAGGGGTCACAGTCTAAAGATAAGGGGTAAGCCATTTAGGACAGAGATGAGGAGGAATTTCTTCACCCAGAGAGTGGTGAACCTGTGGAATTCTCTACCACATGCAGTTGAGGCCAATTCATTAAATATATTCAAGAAGGAAATAGATATATTTCTTAAAGCTAAATGGATCAAGGGTTATGGGGAGAAGGCAGGGACAGGGTACTGAGATAGGATGATCATTAAATGGCGGAGCAGGCTCGAGGGGCCGAATGGCCTACTCCTGCTCCTATCTTCTATGTTTCTATGTTTCTATGACACAACGCAAGTTCTCAAAAGGGGGTTCGCACCAGGTAAGTGCTGATTTTCTATGGATGTCGGAGGCGTACTCCTTAGCTTTGCCACCAACCAGATTCATGGCCATTAAATATTATTTATAACTGCAAAAAAAAGCGCAAAAATTTGTCTTCGTCCTGGTTAAGACTTTCCCTGTAACTGTGAAAGACAAAGAATATTCCACTGAAATGCCCGATACTCCATGCCTGCCTATCCACCCTCTCAGCCTTGTGTCCGCTGCGTGATATGAGGAGATCTAAAGGAGATACATACTGTGTTAGAAAAGATCTATGCAAATAACCCAGTGTTTTTACAGCTGCTTCCTGTTTCCATAATAAACTGTTGGTTACAGGCAGTTGGAGAGCAGGCATTTTCTGTAGAGCTCCTCTTTACATGACATCACGAAGTTCCGCTCCCATGACATCATGAACGTTGCACCCAGGCAGGTCTTTATTCAGGACACCACTCAAGTGGTCGTTCCATTCAAAGAATCTGCACCCAGACTGGCACTAATCAGTCTGAAGCTCGAGAGTAAAATACACTGTAGCCAGAGACAGCAGACAGATATCTCCATCTCGGGACATTTAGTAGAATATTTTTCCTCTTTTAGTGATGTAGGGTGTTTGAATAATTCCACATTGCTATTAGTTTTCCCATTTGGCGTTGAACACCGATAGCTCAGTGATGAAGTAATAAAATCATTTCAAGATTGAATGGTTTGAAATCATATTACAAAAGCATGATGGGAAAGTGATAACAGCAGTGGTTACCATTAGCACCTGGATTCTCTTCATTAAACTTGCTCAAAAGATGAACATTCTCCAGTGTAATAATCAAACCGTTAGATCACACGTTAAGACACCAAATTAAACTGCTCTTGAGATTTATAGCAAAAATTGTTCTCCTCTGAATGAAACCGCAGCCATGAAAGAATGCCCGGGACTTAAGGAAATGGAGCAATAATTATTATAGTGATGTTATTCCTTTTTTCTATGAAGGGTACAATTTGGGCTCGATAAAGAGGAATGTTCGTGCTGGATAATTGAACATTTTCCATGTTTGCACCCAATATTAACATCGTCAGTGTCAAGCACTCTCAAATCAAGTATAACACAACTGGACACAGCTCCCAACAAAATGCTTTAACACGAACATACAAGAGCCCTTTGCACTGCACCAGTGTGACATTTGATTTCTGACAGTCATCCCTGTGAGACTACCAGTTAGTGTCAACTAGGTGTTGAATTAAGCATTCTGTGGGTTGAAAGACTGTTCTTTCACCTCTGGGACCAGGCTGCTGGGATGAAAGTCTTTCGCTTATGACAACTGTAAGGAAAAACCAGTATGAAGCATATGAGATGCAGCTTGATGCATTTTGTAGGAAGAATGAGGAAAGGCAATATAAACTAAATGGTCCAATTTTAAAGGGAGTGCAGGAACAGAGGGACCGGGGAGTGTACGCACATAAGTTTTTGGAGGTGCCAGAACAAGATGTTAAAAAGCTTTAGAAGGAGAGACATGAGGGGAATTTTTAGGGGGTCAGCAGGCATGTTCGATGGCGGGTCGGGTGGGAAACCGTTTTTTGACAGCGGATCGGGACCCCACTGTCAACCTGCCACTACGCACCTTTCCCAGATGTCGGGTCTGCCAGTACTGAACAGACCTGACACGCAGCAGCGGGGGAGGCAATTAAGGTCATTGTGGCCTTGTTAACAGCCCATTCAGAAGTATCTTGAGCTCAGCTTTACGTTTTACGAGGTCGCCCACGGGGTCCACGCTGCTCGGGGATCACGTCAGGTAAGCAGGGCAGGAGTTGTATGACCATGGAATCATCTCATTACTTGACAGCTGCAAATGTGCTATAAAAGGCCCCATCTCACAGCTGTTCATTTTCCAAGCTCAGAAGCTGTTGCTTATTGCATTTGGAAGTCAGATTGAGCTTTATGCAGGTTGCAAGTGTTTGGAGTAAACCCTCAATCTAGTGTCACCTCACTGGAACAACCTCTCTCGCCATTGACAGATCGCTTCTGTCATCTCAAGTTCACCTGCCATCTATTACATCAACATCGGTGCCCTTGAAACTCTCTCACCTTGTCCTCAGAATCCCACCACAATCAGCCCCAACACCAGCAACACCAGGCACACCAGCAGCACCGACAACACCAACCTTCTCCGCAATCAACTGATGCTGCACAGAACAGAGGGCATCAGCACCCAACCACATTGCTGCCCAGGAGGCCAGGGATGGCATCACCAGTCAGATTTATTTCACTTGACGCTGTACACACTACCCTGGCTGCCACATGATGCGCCACGTTGGCCCCACCCCACACCAACACCATAAAGCATCCCTACAATGCCCAAGCCATTCATTTCACACTCGTCACCATTGTGGGGGGTACTGTTATGTCGCACCATTCACTGCAAATCACTAAGACACTTCCAAAGGTGTATACAAATCTATCCAAGAACACAAAGTGCTCAAAATAATGGTTTAAATGTTTAACACCACATTAGCAGAAACTTTACATGAACATTGCATAAAACACCCAAGTGCCTACCCTTGTGTGTTGTTAGTTGGTATGATTGCACTAGGATGAGGGTGAGTGTGAGGGGTGGCTAGTGAGATGGGGAAGTGATAATGTAGATAGAGGGGGATGGGTGGAGGTGCAAGGTAAGTTGGTGTGAGTAAGGATGTGCAGGAGTAGGGTAGGGAAGGCGGAGTGATGGGGATGTGATGAGTGGCACGGCAGGATGAAGTTGAGTGTGGCTTTGCAGTAACGTTTCGTGACCTACTGAGATCATTGAAAGGTTTGTGCCACTGCAGCAAGGTCCTCCTGACAACATCCCTGCTTGTGTCTTCCTGTGCAATGTGTAACCAGGCTGCGTTGGTCTCCTGGGAAGGTCTCTTCCACCCATTGGAAGGGAAGCGAACCTCCCTGTGTGCTGTGACTCCCTCCATAAGTCATGCGAGATCCTGGGTGCAGCCGTGCACCTCTGTGCAGTGCTCGTCAGTGTTTGCAGCACCTCAATGCTGTAGAACACAGGGCACAAATGTCAAAATTAATTTGCGCATGGTCCCTTTAAAGAAACCAGCTGATGACGCATCATAGAAACATAGAAGATAGGAGCAGGAGTAGGCCATTCGGCCCTTCGAGCCTGCTCCGCCATTCAATGAGATCATGGCTGATCATCCAAATTCAGTACCCTGCCCTGCCTTCTCCCCATATCCCTTGATCCCTTCAGGCTTAAGAAATATATCCAACTCTTTCTTGAGTCTGGGTGAAGAAATTCCTCCTCATTTCAGTCCTAAATGGCTTACCCCTTATCCTTAAACTATGACCCCTGGTTCTGGACTCCCCGGCCATCAGAAACATCCTTCCTGCATCTAGTCTGTCCAGGCCTGACAGAATTTTATAGGTTTCGATGACATCATCAGACCCGCTTCCTTCAATCGGACCAGGAAACGCGTTGGATCGGCTTAACAAGCCCAATCAATGTAAAATCATTTTGGACAGCGGGCTGGAGCCAGGAACGAGGCCGGAATCTGTCACCGATGTCACTTGCGAGGTAGGGGAACTCACGGCCATAGAGTACAAACGCAAGGAAGTTATAAAACCTTAATATAAAACACTGGTTAGGCCTCAGCTGGAGTACTGTGTCCAATTCTGGGCACCACTCTTAAGGAAGGATGTCAAGGCCCTAGACAGGGTGCAGAGGAGATTTACTAGAATGGTATCAGGGATGAGGAATTTCAGTTATGTGGAGGTACTGGAGAAACGGGTTGTTCTCCTCTAGAGCAGAGAAGGTTAAGGGGAGATTTGATAGAGGTGTTCAATACCATGAATGGTTTCGATAAGAGTAAATAAGGAGAAACTGTTTCCAGTGGCAGAAGGGTCGGTAACCAGAGGGCACAGATTTAAGGTAATTGGCAAAAGAACCAGAGGTGACATGAGGAAGATTTGTTTTATGTAGTGAGTTTTAAGATCTGGAATGCTCTGCTTGAAAGAGTGGTGGAGGCAGATTCAATAATAACTTTTAAAAGGGATATAGATAAAAACTTGAAATGGAAAAATGTGCAGGACTATGGGGAAAGAGCAGGGGAGTGGGACTAATAGGATAGCCTTGTCACAGCGGAGGCACGATGGGCCAAATGGCCTCCTTCTGTGCTGTATCATTCTATGATGTTCTGTGGAGTGGTGGAATGCACACTATACTGTTAAGTGCACATTTTTGTTCTGTGTTCATGGCTATAAAGCGGAGGCGAGGTACAGGAAAGAGACTAACATCAACAGGCAGATCACCCCAGGAAGTTCACTTGAACCTCTAAGTAATGGGCTTGGACACAGATTGCCTGCTGATCGACGCTCTCAGCCTTGCATCCAGTGTGTGGTAGGAGGAGATCTAAAGGAGATACACACTCAAGAGTTCAGGTGCAGTCCAACAGCTTTTCAGCTCATCAGGGCAGGTTATTGAAATGCACTTCGGAGTGAAATACATCACAACATTGACAACACAGATTCAAAAAGAATGTATGTACAATATTGCTAGAAACACAGACCAGGGGAAATCTTCATGAATGCATTTCCCCTGCCACTGCAAATAGTGAGCAGCCGAGTTATCTCCCAACCTCCCCCGACAAGACTTCATCAGAGCAGTCGCAAGCGAGTGTACTATTAAGATCATAAAATCGTTGAGAATTGCTAGTATTACAGATTTTCTGTTTTTTTAATTCCTTCCTCTTCTGATGAGGATATTGTGTAGGCGGAGTTTGAAATCACAGCTTTGTTTGCAATCACCTTGAGGACAGTGTCATTGTTTAAAAATGAATTTATGTAATGAACGTGGTAGGGACTGTCTGCAATTCTGGGATTTTAATTAAAATTGAAAGCTCTCTCCCTGGAGGTTATGGGTTTGGATTGCCTGCACTCCAAGAGAGATATATTTCAAGCTGTTTTCCTGCAGCTGATAATCAGTTTATGCAAGGATGAAGATGTACTGATGGGACACATTAATTTTATGGATATTGCAAGTTTTATCTGTAAGTGAGATTACAGTTCAAATTTAGTATTAGCACCAAGTGTTGAGTACTATTTGGGATGAGAGAGGGGAATCCACAGTGTACATCAGCAATAGCGTTCAATGATTTGTGGGAAGTGTGGTTTCTCATTTTTTTTTGTTGGGGACATTTTTGAACTTTGCTTTTATTTTTAATGGACAGTCCCTTTCCATTCTTACATCGTTCTTTCCCTGGGCAGGAGGCAAAGCAGTCAACAAGCTTCAGGGCACTTGCCACTGTCGCTCTTTGAGAGATCCAATGGAGGGCTTGATTGTTGATCCTTCTCCCATCTCTTTCAGGGAACTCCTGATCTCTGCTGCGTGACGCCTCTGGATTGCCCATTCAGCCCTGGCCTGTCATTCCTTGGTGCAGTGCAGTGGCATAGCACCACACTGCTTCACCAGGTTGCTTCAAACTTTTAATTAATCTTCTTCTTAGGCAGTCCCTCGGAACCGAGGATGACTTGCTTCCACATTAAAAATGAGTTCTCAGGTGACTGACGAGTCCAATGCGGGACCTACAGTCTCTGTCACAGGTGGGGCAGACGGTGGTTGACGTGCGCTCCTTGCGCTGCCTGTGCTTGGCTTCCACTTGCTGCCGGCGAAGAGTCTCGAGGTGTTCGGCGCCTTCGCGGATGCTTCTCCTCCACTTTGCGGATGCTTCTCCTCCACTTTATGTGGTCTTGGGCCTGGGATTCCCAGGTGTCGGTGGGGATGTTACACTTTTTCAAGGAGGCTTTGAGGGTGCCCTTGAAGTGTTTCCTCTGCCCACCTGGGGCTCTCTTGCCGTGCCGGAGCTCCGAGAAGAGCGCTTGTTTTGGGAGTCTCGTATCGGGCATGCGGACGATGTGACCCGTCCATCGGAGCTGATCGAGCATGGTCAAAGCTTCGATGCTGGGGATGTTGGCCTGAGCGAGAACACTAACGTTGGTGCTCCTATCCTGCCAATGGATTTGCAGGATCTTGCGGAGGCAACGTTGGTGGTACCTCTCCAGTGCTTTGAGGTGCCTGCTGTACATGGTCCATGTCTCTGAGGCATACAGCAGGGCGAGTATCACTGCTGCTCTGTAGACCATGAGCTTAGTGCCGGGTTTGAGGTCCTGGTCTTCAAACACTCTCTTCCTCAGGCGACCGAAGGCTGCACTGGTACACTGAAGGTGATGTTGGACTTCATCGTCGACGTCTGCCCTTGTTGACAGTAGGCTCCCGAGGTATGGAAAGTGGTCCATGTTGTCCAAGGCCTTTGGGGGGCAGTACTGTGTGGTGGGGGCAGGTTGGTAGAGGATCTTTCTCTTACAGATGTTTAGTGTAAAGCTTATGCTCTCGTACGCTTTGGTTGACGATGGTTTGGAGTTCGACCTCCGAGTGAACGCAGATGCAAGCGTCATCTGCAAACTGTAATTCGACAACAGAGGATGGAACGTCCTTGGATCTGGACTGGAGGTGATGGAGGTTGAGCAGTTTCCCATTTGTTCTGTAAATTAGCTCCACTCCAGCGGGGAGCTTACTGAGGGTGAGATGGAGCATTGCAGCAAGGAAGATCGAGAAGAGCGTTGGTGCAATGACACAGCCTTGCTTGACCCCGGCTCGTATGTGAATTGGATCTGTGGTGGAACCGTTGGTCAGGAACATGGCTTGCATGTCATCGTGAAGCAGGCGGAGGATGGTGACAAACTTTTGAGGGCAGCTGAATTTGAGGAGGACACTCCATAATCCCTCATGGTTGACAGTGTCGAAGGCCTTTGTGAGATCAAAGGCGGCCATGTACAGCGGTTGGTGCTGTTCCCTGCATTTCTCTTCTAATTGACATGCGGTGAAGATCATGTCCATTGTGCCCCTTAGTGGGTGGAATCCGCATTGCGACTCTGGGAGGAGCTCTTCGGACACTGGGAGAAGGCGATTGAGGAGGATTCTTGCGATGACTTTCCCTGTGGCAGACAGCAGGGAAACTCCTCTGTAAGTACCACAATCGGACTTGTCACCTTTCTTGAAGATGGTCACAATTACAGCATCTCTGAGATCCCCTGGCATGCTCTCCCCCTTCCAGATAAAAGAAATGAGTTCGTGAATTCGCGCCCGTAGTGCTTCTCCACTATGCTTTAGTGCCTCGGCAGGGATTCCATCTGCTCCTGAGGCCTTGTTGTTCTTCAGTTGTCGGATGGCCTTTTCAACCTCATGCCGGGCTGGGGTTGTGCTGAGATGGTGGCAGGTAGCATGCTGCAGGATGGAGTTGAGGACACTCGCATCGAAGAGTCGCGGTTAAGGAGGTCTTCGAAGTGCTCCTTCCAGCGGGCACTGACTGCCTCTGTGTCCTTGATCAGTACCTCTCCATTCTTGGCCCGCAGTGGGGTAGGGCCTTGGGTGCTTGGGCCGTAGACTGAGGATGTCGTGGATATCACGTTTCATCAGTTGGTCACACCACAGGTAAAGGCTGCACAGGCAGGAAGGGAATAGTTGACCGCCAGGCAGAGTAGTAGGCGCAGACAGGTAGTGCAGGGGTCCCCTGTGGCCATCCCCCGCTCAAACAGATATACCGCTTTGGATATTGTTGAGGGAGATGGCTTATCGGGGGAAGGCAGCAGCAGCCAACTTCCTGGCACCATAGGTGGTTCTGCTGCACAGGACGGGAGGAAAATGAGCGGGAGAGCTATAGTGATAGGGGATTCTATTGTAAGGGGAATAGATAGGTGTTTCTGCAGCCGCAAACGAGACTCCAGGATGGTATGTTGCTTCCCTGGTGCAAGGGTCAAGGATGTCTCGGAGCGGCTGCAGGGCATTCTGGAGGGGGAGGGGGAACAGCCAGTTGTCGTGGTGCATATAGGTACCAACGATATAGGTAAAAACTGGGATGAGGTCCTAAAAGCTGAATATAGAGAGTTAGGAGGTAAATTAAAAAATAGGACCCCAAAGGTAGTAATCTCAGGATTGCTACCAGTGCCATGTGCTAGTCAGAGTAGAAATAGAAGGATATTTCAGATGAATACGTGGCTAGAGGAATGGTGCAAGGGGGAGGGATTCAAATTCCTGGGACATTGGAACCCGTTCTGGGGGAGGTGGGACCAGTGCAAACTGGGCAGGACCGGGACCGATGTCCTAGGGGGGAGTGTTTGCTAATGCTGTTGTTATAGTAATCTGGGATGTAATGTTTAAGTTATCCACCAGATGGAGCCAAATATTAAGGGTTCACCTTCACCAGTTTTTAAGGTAATGGGTCATGTATTCAATGTCCTGGTACACCAGTTTATATGGTAATGTGGTATTGCATTATGGGTATGACTCAGAGGTGAATCCTCCATCTTGCCATCGTGCAGTAAGAATTGTGTGCTTTGCTTGCAGCCTGTAAGAGATGTTTCTCTGCTACACCGGGTAAATAAACAGTTGGGTTTTGTTCCTAATATCTCACTCCTCTCAGTTTCGGACCTTACCACTTGGATATCACAGTTGTGGAGGGTTTAAACTAAAATGACAGGGGGTTGGGAACCTATGCAGGGAGACAGAGGAAAGGGAAGCAAGGATAGAAGCAAAAGACAGGAAGGAGAAAAGCAAAAATGGCAGTCAGAGAAATCAAGGGTGTAAATCAAACATGGCCACAGTAAATAATCATTCTAAAAGGTCTAAGAGTGTTAAAAAAAACAAGCGTGAAGGCTTTGTGTCTTAATGAGGGGAGCATTCGTAATAAGGTGGATGAATTAGCTGCGCAAATAGATATGAACGGATATGATATAATTGGGATTACGGAGGCATGGCTCCAGGGTGACCAAGGCTGGGAATTCAACATCCAGGGGTATTCAATATTCAGGAAAGACAGGCAAAAAGGAAAAGGAGGTGGGGTAGCATTGCTGGTTAAAGAGCAGATTAACACAATAGTAAGGAAGGATATTAGCTCTGATGATGTGGAATCTGTATGGGTAGAGCTGAGAAATACCATGGGGCCGAAAACATTAGTGGGAGTTGTAAACAGACCCCCAAACAGTAATGCTGAGGTTGGGGATGGCATTAAATGGGAAATTAGAGACGTATGCAATAAGAGCACAGCAGTTATCATGGGTGACTTTAATCTACATATAGATTGGGCTAACCAAATTAGTAACAATACTGTGGAGGAGGAATTCCTAGAGTGCATACGGGATGGTTTCCTGGACGAATATGTCAAGGAACCAACTAGAGATCAGGCCATCTTGGACTGGGTATTATGTAATGAGAAAGGATTAATTAGCAATCTTGTTGTGCGAGGCCCCTTGGGGCAGAGCGATCATAATATGATCGAATTCTTCATTAAGATGGAGAGTGAAGTAGTTGACTCAGAGACTAGGGTCCTGAATTTAAATAAAGGAAACTACGATGGTATGAGGCGCGAGTTGGCTAGGATGGATTGGGGAATGTTACTTAAAGGGTTGACGGTGGATAGGCAGTGGCAAACATTTAAAGATCGCATGGATGAACTACAGAATTTGTTCATCCCTGTTTGGCATAAAAATAAAACAAAAAAGGTGACTCAACCGTAGCTAACAAGGGAAATTAGGGATAGCATAAGATCCAAGGAGAGGACATATAAATTGGCCAGAAAAAGCAGTAAACCTGAGGATTAGGTGCAGTTTAGGATTCAGCAAAGGAGGACAAAGGGATTAATTGAGGGGGAAAATAGAGTATGAGAGTAAGCTTGTAGGGAACATAAAAACTGACTGCAAAAGCTTCTATAGATATGTGAAGAGAAAAAGATTGGTGAAGTCAAGCATAGGTCCCTTGCAATCAGAATCAGGGGAATTTATAATGGGGAACAAAGAAATGGCTGACCAATTAAATACATGCTTTGGTTCTGTCTTCACAAAGGAGGATGCAAATAACCTCCCAGAAATGTCAGGGAACATAGGGTCTAATGTGAAGGAGAAACTGAATGAAATCAGTATTTGTAGGGAAATGGTGTTAGGGAAATTGATGGCATTGAAGGCCGATAAATCCCCAGGGCCTGATAATCTACATCCTAGGGTACTTAAGAAAGTGGCCCTAGAAATAGTAGATGCATTGCTGGTCATCTTCCAAAATTCTATAGACTCTGGCACAGTTCCCATGGATTGGAGGGTAGCTAATATAACCCCACTATTTAAAAAAGGTGGTAGAGAGAAAATGGGGAATTATAGACCGGTAAGCCTGACATTGGTAGTGGAGAAAATGCTAGAGTCCATTATAAAAGATGCAATAGCAGAGCACTTGGAAAACAGTGACAGGATCGGACAAAGTCAACATGGATTTACAAAAGGTAAATCATGCTTGACTAACCTACTGGAATTTTTTGAGGATGTAACTGGAAGAACAGATAAGGGAGAAGCAGTGAATGTGGTGTATTTGGACTTTCAGAAGGCTTTCGATAAGGTCCCGCATAAGAGATTAGCGTGCAAAGTTAAAGCACATGAGATTGGGGGCAAGGTACTGACTTGGATGGAGAACTGGTTGGCAGACAGGAAGCAAAGAGTTGGAATAAACGGGTCTTTTTCCGAGTGGCAGGCAGTGACTAGTGGGGTACCGCAGGGATCGGTGCTAGGACCCCAGTTATTCACAATATATATTAATGATCTAGACGAAGGAACTAGATGTAATATCTCCAAATTTGCAGACGACACAAAGCTGGGTGGGCGTGTGTGCTGTGAGGAGGATGCAGAGAAACTCCAGTATGATTTGTACAGGTTGGGTATTTGGGCAGATGCATGGCAGATGCAGTATAATGTGGATAAATGCAAGGTTATCCACTTTGCTGGCAAAAACAGGAAGGCAGATTATTATCTGAACGGCAATAGATTGGGAAAAGGGGAAGTGCAATGAGACCTGGGTGTCCTTGTGCACCAGTTGCTGAAGGTAAGCATGCAGGTGCAGCAGGCGGAGCAGGCGGTTAAGAAGGCAAATGGTATGTTGGCCTTCATAGCAAGAGGATTCGAGTACAGGAGCAAGGATGTCTTGCAGCAGTTGTACAGGGCCTTGGTGAGACCACACCTTGAGTATTGTGTGCAGTTTTGGTCACCTTGTCTGAGGAAGGATGTTCTTAGCATGGAGGGAGTGCAGCGAAGATTCACCAGACTGATACCTGGGATGGCAGGAAAGACGTATGAAAAGTGATTGGGTCGATTGGGCTTGTATTCGCTGGAGTTTAGAAGAATGAGAGGGGATCTCATTGAAACTTATAAAATTCTAACAGGACTAGACAGGCTAGATGCAGGAAGGATGTTCCTGATGGCGGGGGAGTCCAGAACCAGGGGTCACAGTCTAAAGATAAGGGATAAGCCATTTAGGACTGAGATGAGGACATGAGACGAGATGAGAATTTCTTCACCCAGAGAGTGGTGAACCTATGGAATTCTCTACCACAGAAGGCCGTGGAGGCCAATTCATTAAATATATTCAAGAAGGTGTTAGATATATTTCTTAAGGCTAAAGGGATCAAGGGATATGGGGAGAAAGCAGGGACAGGGTACTGAATTTGGATGATCAGCCATGATCTCATTAAATGGTGGAACAGGCTCGAGGGGCTGAATGGGCTACTCCTACTCCTATCTTCTATATTTCTATGTTGACTGCACTAAAGAATCCACGCACGTCGTGGTTATCGGCTAGCTGCTGGGTCTCCTGCGCTTTCTCCACCCGCCATCTGTTCTTTAGGTCGCGAGTTTTTTGTTGGACCTCGGCCTTCAGGCGTCTGTAGAGCTGCTTTCTTGCTCTCAGCCTTCTGTTGGGGAATGACTTCATGTTAACTGGACTGGTTATGACATTGAAACCAAGAACATGTGTGAAAGTGACGACGACGTGCATTTAATTTGAAATGTAGTAGTGAGTGCTGAGAAGACATGGGGAGAGCCAGTGATGTAAAAGAAAGACGTTCCGGTCCTCTCAGTAGTATGAACATGAAAAAATAATTAGAAAAATAAATTCTTGTGCCGACAGCCAACATAACTGGAGAGGAGAAATGATGAAGGAGAGAAACAGATGGAAGATACAAGCTATCCTAAGTGATTGCGCAGTTGAGAGTACAATGTGGCGTGGCTAAACCTGATGGATTTGGCACAGCATGGTGCCCACTCTGCATTAATGTTAATTAATTACATTTCTCCCCCCCCCCCCCCACCCGCTGCCCCGCCATTGGTGGCCAAGCATTCCGCTGTTTAGGACCCGTGATTCCCTCCCTAAACCCTTTTGCTTCTCCACCTCCCTCTCTTCGTATAAGTCCCTCCTTAAAACCCTCCTCTTTGACCAAGCTGTATGGTCGCCTCTCCTAATCTCTTGTCCTTTGTCCTGGCATACATGGTTTTTTTAAATTACACCTCTGCAGAGCACCTTGGGATGTTTTTCTACATTAAAAGCTCTGTGCAAATTCAAGTTGTTGTTGAATTGAGTGCTATTTTTTGCACAAAACACAAGAGCTATAAAAAAGGATGCCAATGAACATTCAATGGCTTTAAAAATTGACTCTCATACCTAACTTGTTATAACTGGCTGGGGGCCATGTACAGCATTTGCCGCAATAAATAGTCTGCTGGCGTGTAAATAGGGCACCATGTGGAGTTGCAGTGAAATAAAAAAGGAACAACATCACCTTGCCCCTTTACGTGATCCATCAAGAGATGTCAGAAGGCCCAACCTGCTGTGCTACAGAGCAATATTGCACAGGCCAAGCTTCCCCACAGTGACGTTCTGTAGCTTACATGCCAACTCATTTAACTAGCACTAGCTGACCAACTGCTTCAAAAACAGCCTCCAAAAATGTATCAATTTTATAAATAGAATCACAGAGTACAAAAGCAAGAATGTTATGCTAAACCTTTATAAATCATTGGTTAGGCCTCAGCTGGGATAGTGTGTCCAATTCTGGGCACCACACTTTACGAAGGATGACAAGGCTTTAGAAAGGGTGCAGAGGAGATTTACTCGAATGGTACCAGGGATGAAAGACTTCAGATATGTGGAGAGACTTGAGAAACTGGGATTATTCTCCTTAGAACAGAAAAGATTAAGGGGAGATTTGACAGAGATGTTCAAAATCATTAATCGTTTTGTTAGAGTTCTTTTTTTCTCACATGGCAGCTGTTGATGTTTCTGCCAATGCCATTTACACCTCATTTAGAGTCATCGTTTGTTTCTTAACTTGTCCCATTACCATCTCCTCCTTTTGCCTTGCACCATTCTCCCTTTTGTCCTTTAATCTCTCCTGCCTTCCATCCTATCACAGACCTTCCCTTTTGTTCTTTCCTCCCCTCCTACCTTTCCCTGTCCCTACGTTATTTAAAATTCTGTTACATCTCTAACTTTTTCCAGTTCTGGCGAGGGGTCATCGACCCGAAACGTTAGCTCTGTTTCTCTCTCTACAGATGCTGCCTGACCTGCTGAGTATTTCCAACATTTTCTGTTTTTATTTCAGACTTCCAGCATCTGCAGTATTTTACTTTTGTAAACAAGGAGAACTGTTTCCAGTGGCAGAAGGGTCGGTAACCAGAGGACACAGATTTAAGGTGATTGGCAGAACAGCCAGAGGGGAGATGAGGAAAAACATTTTTTCAAATGCAGCGAGTTATGATGATCTGGAATGCACTGCCTGAAAGGGTGGTGGAAGCAAATTCAATAATAACTTTCAAAAGGGAATTGGATATGTACTTGAAGTGGAGAATATTGCAGGGGAGGAGGCCTAATTGGATAGTTCATTCAAAGAGCCGGTACAGGCACGACAGGCCCAAGAGCCTCCTACTGGGCTGTAAAATTCAATGTTTCTAGAACTCAAGAATGACCCAGGGTATTAGTCTATGACTCGCGACACAGACCTGGTAATTTAAACTTCAGGTGTGTTCAACATTCCTTCATTTACATTGCAAAAAGTAAAGAGACACACAAGTACATGAAACCCTGAAGGGAAAATGCAAATGTTAAAAAACACAAAATTGGTGGTATATTTCTAGTGGGTGGGATGGTAGGGCCCAGAGGCACGCTTCTCTGTAAAATGTTGTATTCTTACAATAAAAGTAATGGATTCCAGTTCATTTTCAGCACTTTTATATTTCATAATTAATTTTTAATCTTTAAAAATAGTTGACATTTGGATTTTCAATAGGCCAACCAGACTATCACTTCCTAAAAGTTACCTCAACAGTTACTCACCTACATCCAGCATTCCGTCCCAATTCACAAATAGTCACCCCTTCCCAACCCCCCACCCCATGACTTAGTTCATAGGGGCACTATATCCCATCCTTTCACAGGTGAGTGGAGTCCATCATAGGCTAGATTAAACGTGATGTACATGGGCTATGGAAGAAGCAGACTTGATGGACTGAATGACTTTTTCTCGATCCATGCTTTCTTCTATTGTAATCAAGGCTGAGGGGCCTGTGTCTTATTATTTCATGTTTAATATTGTGCTTATGTTTTTAAACCACATTAACACTTCTTCACTGCATTAAACATTTATGTTCACACTTAATGTTGATTGCTTGTCGTAAGGGCTGACTGCATTTTGCTGCGATATTTGAAACACTAAAAGAAAGGTCAGAGACCGAACTGTTGGGAAAGGGATACAACTTTTAACAGCTAATGCCAACATCAAGCACTCCCTCCCAGGACAGGATGAATTAGATGCAGGAATCAGACCCCTTCTACTGTCCTCAACAATGTACCTTAACTGCATTCGCTCAAGTATGCTCCTGACTACACTAGTGGGGATTTACCATTTCTCCCAACAGCAATCCGCGTGGCTTTCCTTTATTTCCTTGTCAATTTTCTCCTCTCGTTAGCTCTTTGCTGGTGTAAAATTCCATGGGATCCAGTCACTCTCTGGCACCTCGTCCAATTAGCCCCTATTCAAGCGCTTATTAGTGCCATCAGGCTATGCAGCTGTATGTGGCATTATAACCAAGCCTGATTGCTATGTAATGGGGTATGCACAATCAGGAGTGGGAACCTTGGATGAATATCCATGCCCTACCTCAAAAGGTACTGAGGCCATGTGTAGGACCATACAACTGTCCTGGCTAAGACCGGCTAACTCAGCTGAATATCCACGCCTGTTAACACACTCTACCCGATATTCCTTTCCATTGACTCCACAGCGGCCAGTTTTCCGCTTGCAGCCAAAGTGAAAATCTCCCGCAGTATATGGAGCTCAGGGCTGTATTTCATACTAACAGCAGCCAAAATACACAGCACAATTACAGGTAACACTATGAAAGAGTCAAATTGAAATTAAAACTGAAGCTAACCCACTTTGTGAACTGTTAAAGTGTTATTTTAAAATGATTATTTCCTCAGGCTGGTATCTTGTCTGAAGGCAAGACACCCAGTGAATTTAAGTAGTGACAATTTATGGCAACAGCAGCTTGGTGGCAGGTCTTGGTGTGGGCTGGCAGCAGTCCAGCTTGGTGGCCGGTCTTGGTGTGGGCTGGCAGTAGTCCAGCTTGGTGGCCAGTCTTGGTGTGGGCTGGCAGTAGTCCAGCTTGGTGGCCGGTCTTGGTGTGGGCTGGCAGCAGTCCAGCTTGGTGGCCGGTCTTGGTGTGGGCTGGCAGTAGTCCAGCTTGGTGGCTGGTCTTGGTGTGGGCTGGCAGTAGTCCAGCTTGGTGGCCGGTCTTGGTGTGGGCTGGCAGTAGTCCAGCTTGGTGGCTGGTCTTGGTGTGGGCTGGCAGCAGTCCAGCTTGCTATCAGCAACTTTTGTTTGAGAGAAAGACCCATCGCTGTAAAACTAGCCTTTAGGGCCAGTTTTTGTGCACAATTTGCATGTGGAGTGAACCACAAGGGAAGGTTTGCATCCAAGAAAGCTGATGGAAGTAAGGCTGCCTTGTACACGCTGTTTACCCTCTGGAAAACTAGGGGGGGTAAAGTATAACCTAACTCAGTGGGCGGGAAACTCACGGGATCAGGTGGAATGCCGGATTTACGTCCTTGTGGTAAAACCACCAATGAACTCCTGTACAAATGAATAACTGTCTTTAAAGCAATGTTACAGCACCTATGTCCGTATGCTGAGTGTAAACAAGCTTTCTGTAAAAACCGTGAAACAACGCGATGACGTCATCACGTTGGTCACGTGGTGCCCCGAGTGGCGGGAAACGTGATGACGTCAGAGGTGGGAGGTTCTGAGTTCAGACCTCGTGGAATTAGTTACTGTGTAGACCTGTTTGCTGTTGCTCCTGCATGTTTTTGTTTTGTTCACCAGTTTAATTAAATTCAGTTAATTTACTGAACTGCCTCGACCTCAGTGATTTAGATAGGAATCCGTTGATTCCAACATCCTGCCCAATAAGACTCTCCACTGACTTCAATGGAGAGAAAAATGGAGAGTTGTAAAGTGCTTTGGGATGTTCTGAGGTTGTGAAAGGCACTATATAAATGTAAGTTCTTTCTTTCTTGAGGTAGCTTATGTGGAGAAAAACTTTGAGCAGAATACCATGAGGAGAATACTACATCCTGTCAACTGTTTCAGTAGTACTAAATGATTACACACTGCTAGGTCATTGAATCAGAGTGATTACAGCACAGAAGGAGGCCATTCGGCCCGTTGAGCCCATGCCGGCTCTCTGCAAGAGCACTTCAACTAATCCCATTCCCCCGCCCTTTCCCCGTAGCCCTGCAAAAATTTTTCCTTCAGGTACTTATCCAACTCTCTTTTGAAAGCTATCGTCTGCCTCCACCACCCTTTCAGGCAGTGCATTCCAGAACCTAACCACACCCTGTGTAAAAAAGTTTTTCCTCACGTCGCCTTTGGTTCTTTTGCCAATCACCTTGATTCTGTGTCCTCTGGTTCTCGACCCTTCCGCCAGTGGGAACAGTTTCTCTCTATCTACTCTGTCTAGACCCTCTCTCAAGATTTTGAACACCTCTATCAAATCTCCTCTCAACCTTCTCTGCTCTAAGGAGAACAACCCCAGCTTCTCCAGTCTATCCACGTAACTGAAGTCCATCATCCCTGGAATCATTCCCGTAAATCTTTTCTGCACCCTCTCTTAAGGCCTTCACATCCTTCCTAAAGTGCGGTGCCCAGAATTTGGCACAACACTCCAGCTGAAGTTGAACCAGTGTTTTGTAAAGGTTCATTATAACTTCCTTAAGGTATAGACTATGGTTGGGTTTTTTTTTGGGGGGGTGGGGGGGGGATGGAGGGGTGAAGCAGCAGGTGGTTGATTTTTTTTTTTTTAAAGTAAAAAAGAGCCAGTACAATTTAACCACCATATTATTTACAGTGCTGTCATGATCCTTACTCAGAAACACTAACTGAAAGCCTTTTAAAATAATTTTCATCTGAAATGTATTTGCTGTGCAAAGCATTTTGTAAAGTAGCTTTTATTCAAATGAGCTTGACTGCTGTAACAAACTTTAACTTTGGCCATTGAATCGCGGCAGAACCATTAATCATTTGGTTTTATTCAGCTCCGAGCAGCATTGCTTCTCGGTGAGCTTCATTATTTTTCCGCAGATGTCTGCGCCCATGGCTTCAGGGGTCACAAGAAGGAAAGCAATGTTTCCTGTGTTGTCTCTATAAATCAGAGATGTCCTTATAATTGTTAGCACGAGATACCAGTGTGTGCGCTCTACTCTAAGCACAAATGGTTAATCAGTGCCGATACCTTCACTGCTGGTAGCAGAAGATGTGCGTGCCCAAGTCTTTTGACGCTAGTTAGGCCTCAGCTGGAATACTGTGTGCAGTTCTGGTCGCCACACTATAGGAAGGATGTGGTTGCATTGGAGAGGGTGCAGAGGAGATTCACCAGGATGTTACCTGGGCTGGAGAACTTCAGCTATGAAGAGAGACTGGACAGGCTGGGGCTGTTTTCTTTAGAGCAGAGAAGGCTGAGGGGGGACCTGATTGAGGTGTACAAAATTATGAGGGGCATAGATAAGGTAGATAGAAAGGAACTTTTCCCCTTAGTAGAGGGGTCAATAACCAGGGGGCATAATTTCAAGGTAAGGGGCAGGAGATTTAGAGGGGATTTGAGGAAAAATATTTTCACCCAGAGGGTGGTTGGAATCTGGAAAACTCTGCCTGAAAGGGTGGTAGAGGCAGGAACCCTCACAACATTCAAGAAGCATTTAAATGAGCACTTGAAATGCCATAGCATACTAGTGCTGGCAAATGGGATTAGAATAGACAGGGCTTGATGGCTGGCGTGGACACGATGGGCTGAAGGGCCTTGTTCTGGACATTGTGACATTCTGGACATTTTTACATGCAGTAGCACCCTCTGGTGGTGGTTATTGTGTTAGCAGTGTGTTTGTATGAAACAGAGGTCATTTGACCTTTGTTCCTTTCTTCCTGTGTGAGGTCATTTGACCTTTGTTCCTTTCTTCCTGTGTGAGGTCATTTGACCTTTGTTCCTTTCTTCCTGTGAGAGGTCATTTGACCTTCATACCTTTCTTCCTGTGTGACCCAGGAAGTAGAATTCCAGGAAGAACCTGGCAGTAATGGAGGATTACATAAGGGATTCACAATCCAATGTAATGTGATTTCATATGTTAGGCCAAGCGCAATATCTGTGAGTATCTTTGTTTGTTAGCATAATAGCAACGTTGTCAGAGTAGTATTTTGACAATAATATGTTTATAAAAGGTTAATATTTGATAGTTACAGAAGTTAGTCCAAATGTTAGTTAGTTATACAATTAGTCTATTCTACTGTTGTAAATATGTTTATATCTTAGAACATAAGAACATAAGAAATAGGAGCAGGAGTAGGCCAATTGGCCCCTCGAGCCTGCTCCGCCATTCAATAAGATCATGGCTGATCTGATCCTAACCGCCAACCTACTATCACTGAACCATCTCCTGAATCTAACAGAATTAGACACATGAAATAGGAGCAGGATCAGGCTACATGGCCCCTGGGCCCGCTCCGCTACCCACAGGGCCATGAGCGATCCGAACCTAGACTCATGTCCAAATTCCTGCCCGTTCCCCATAACCCTTTATTCCCTTTACTTCTAGGAAACTGCCTATTTCTGTTTTAAATTTATGTAATGATATAGCTTCTACAGCTTTTTGGGGCAGCATATTCCATGGACCTGCCACCCTCTGAGTGAAGTAGTTCCTCCTCATCTCAGTTTAGAAAGAGCAGCCCCTTATTCTAAGATTATGCCCCCTAGTTCTAGTTTCACCCATCATCGGGAACATCCTCCCCGCAGCCACCCGATCCAACCCCTTCACAATCTTATATGTTTCAATAAGATCGCCTCTCATTCTTCTGAACTCCAATGAGTAGAGTCCCAATCTACTCAACCTCTCCTCATATGTCCATCCCCTCATCCCCGGGATTAACCGAGTGAACCTTCTTTGTACTGACTCGAGAGCAAGTATGTCTTTTCTTAAGTATGGACACCAAAACTGTATGCAGTATTCCAGGTGCGGTCTCACCAATACCTTGTACAACTGAAGCAAAACCTCCCTATTTTTATATTCTATCCCCCTAGCAATGAAAGCCAACATTCCATTGGCCTTCTTAATCACTTGCTGCACCTGCATACTAACCTTTTGAGTTTCGTGCACCAGGACCCCCAGATCCCTTTGTACTTCAGTACTTTCCAGTTTCTTGCCATTAAGATAATAACTTGCTCTACGATTTTTCCTGCCAAAGTGCATAACCTCACACTTTCCAGTATTGTATTCCATCTGCCAAATCTCTGCCCATTTACTTAGCCTGTCTATGTCCCGTTGCAGGTTTTTTATGTCCTCCTCACTCATTACTTTCCCTCCCATCTTAGTATCATCTGCAAACTTTGATATGTTACATTCGGTCCCCTCCTCCAAATCATTAATATAGATTGTAAAGAGTTGGGGACCCAGCACTGACCCCTGTGGAACACCACTAGTTACTGATTGCCAGTCCGAGAAGGAACCATTTATCCCAACTCTCTGCTTTCTGTTAGATAGCCAATCCTCTATCCATGCCAGAATATTACCCCCAGTCCCGTGATTTTTTATCTTAAGCAATAATCCTTTGTGTGGCACCTTGTCAAGTGCCTTTTGGAAGTCTAAATACACTACGTCCACTGGTTCCCCTTTATCCACCCTATATGTTACTTCCTCAAAGAACTCCAGCAAATTTGTCAAACATGACTTCCCCTTCATAAAACCATGCTGACTTTGTCCTATTAAATTATGATTATCCAAATGTCCTGTTACTGTCTCCTTAATAATGGACTCCAATATTTTACCTACCACAGATGTTAGGCTAACCGGTCTATAGTTTCCAGCCTTCTTTCTACTGCCCTTTTTAAATAAGGGTGTTACATTAGCAGTTTTCCAGTCTGCCGGGACCTTTGCTGATTCCAGGGAGTTTTGGAAAATTATTACCAATGCATCCACAATCCCTACCGTCACTTCCCTCAAGATCCTAGGATGTAAGCCATCAGGTCCAGGTGATTTATTTGCCTTGAGTCCCATTATTTTACCGAGTACTACTTCCTTAGTGATTTTGATCGTGTTTAGCTCCTCCCCCCCATAGCCCCCTGTTTGTCCAGTGTTGGGATATTCTTAGTGACTTCTACTGTAAAGACTGATACAAAATATTCAGTGTTTTTGCCATCTCCATATTTCCCACCATTAATTTCCCGGTCTCATCCTCTAAGGGACCAACATTTACTTTAGCCACCCTTTTTCTTTTTATATAACTATAAAAACTCTTACTATCTGTTTTTATATTTTTTGCTAATTTACTTTCATAATCTATCTTCCCTTTCTTAATCAATCCTTTTGTTACTTTTTCTGTCTTTTAAAGTTTTCCCAATCCTCTATCCTCCCACTTGATTTGGCTACCTTATATGCCCTTGTTTTTAGTCGAATACTATCCTTAATTTCTTTACTTAGCCACGGATGGCTGTCTTTTCTTTTACACCCTTTTCTTCTCAGTGGAATATATATTTTTTGGAAGTTGTAAAATAACTCCTTAAATGTACACCACTGATCATGTATCGTCTTACCCTTTAATCTATTTTCCCAATCCACTCTACTCAATTCCGCTCTCATACCTTCATAGTCTCCTTTATTCAAGCTTAGCACGCTTGTTTGAGATCCAACCTTCTCACCCTCTAATTGAATATGGAATTCAACCATGTTATGGTCACTCATTCCAAGGGGATCCTTTACTAGGACATTTTTAATTAATCCTGTCTCGTTACACAGGACCAGATCTAAGGTTGCTTGCCCCCTGTTCGGTTCAGTTACATACTGCTCAAGAAACCCATCCCTAATACACTCAATTAACTCATCCTCAAGGCAGCCCTGCCCAATTTGATTTGTCCAATTAATATGATAGTTAAAATCCCCCATAATTATAGATGTTCCCTTATTACAAGCCTCAACTATTTCCTGATTGATACTCCGCCCAACAGAGTTGCAACTGTTCGGAGGCCTATAGACTACGCCCACTAGTGTTTTTTTCCCCTTATTATTCCTTACCTCCACCCAAACTCTTTCATTATCCTGATCTTTTGACCCAATATCATTTCTCTGTATTACAGTGATTCCTTCCTTTATTAACATAGCCACCCCACCTCCCCTTCCTTCCTGCCTGTCCTTCCTGATCGTTAAATAACCTGGTATGTTTAATTCCCAGGCATTGTCACCCTGCAGCCATGTTTCTGTAATGGCCACAAGATCATACCCATATGTAGTTATTTGTGCCATTAACTCGTCTATTTTGTTACGAATGCTGCGTGCATTCAGATAGAGAACTTTCAAATATGTTTTGTGACACTTAGTTCCTGCTTTTGCCCTTTTTATTACTTTACCTTTTACTCCATACCTTCTGCCCCTTCCTGACATGCTCTGGTTTTTAATTTCCCCACTGCTACCTAAGTCTATGACCTTCTCTGTTGTCATGTTTATTATTTGCTTTCTAGGAACCTCCCCCCCACTAGTTAGTTTAAAGCCCTCTCTACAGCCCTAGTTATATGATCCGCCAGGACTCTAGTCCCAGCACTGGCCAAGTGAAGCCCGTCCCAACGGAACAGCTCCCTCCTGCCCCAGTACTGGTGCCAGTGTCCCAGGAAGCAAAACCCATTTCTCCCACACCAGTCTTTGAGCCACGCATTTAACTCTCTCATTTTATTTGTCCTAGCCAAATTCACTCGTGGCTCAGGTAATAATCCAGAGATTATTACCCTTGAGGTTCTGTTTTTTAATTTGACCCCTACCTGCTCATACTCCTTTAACAGAACCGGCTTCCTAGTCCTATCTACGTCGTTTGGACCACGACAACTGGATCCACCCCCTCCCACTGCAAGTTTCTTTCCAGCCCAAAGGAGATGTCCTTAACCCTGGCATCGGGTAGGCAACACAGCCTTCGGGACTCTCGCTCTCGGCTGCAGAGAACTCTATCTATCCCCCTAATAATACTATCCCCTACCACTACAACATTTCTATTTACTCCCCCCTCTTGAATGGCCCCCCGTTCCACGGTGCTGTGGCCAGGTTGCTCATCCTCCCTGCAGTCCCTGCTCCTGTCCCCACAGGGAGTAAGAACCTCGAACCTGTTGGTCAAGAGCAAGGGCTGCGGCTCCTCCAGCTCTACCTCCTGGATCCCCGTACCTGCCTCACTCGTAGTCACACCGTCCTGTCCCTGACCATGGGCTACATCTGAATTAATTAACTTCATAGGTGTGACCACCTCCTGATACAGAGTCCAGGTACTTCTCCCCCTCCCTGATGTGTCAGTGTCTGAAGCTCAGACTCCAGCTCATCAACACGGAGCTGGAGTTCCTGTAGCAGCAGACACTTGTCACAGACGTAATCACCGTGAGCCTCAATGGGGTTCACCGGCTCCCACATCTCGCAACAGTAACACATCACCTGCTCCATTCTATTTAATTAATTACATTTTTTATTGTTAGTTATGGACACCCTCTGCCCGATTTTAGATGCTAGTGTCCCCTTTAATTAATTGAATTTAAATTAAATCAATCCCTCTAGTTACACCAGTTAAATGGTTTACCAACAGTCACTCTGCACCAGAAAGGCCTTGGTACACCACAGCAACCTTAAAAACTATAAACCACAGACTTAAAATTTTAAAACGAGAGAAATACTCCAACCAATCACCTACCTGTTTTGTGGTGACGTCACACCTTGAATACTTTTTACCTCTCTCCTTGCCTGAGATTGGAGATTGGTGGGGCCTACCTGAGCCTCTGGGGCCTCTTGTAGTCGCTCTGCCACGCTGCTCCGCCTCCACCCGCCTCCATCGCTATGTAATATCGAATGTATAGTACTCAGTTTATGTACAAAACATACTTTATCTTTGTTTACAGTTTCACAAATTTGTTCAAGTAAAGGCTTCAAACAGCAAACGGCTTCATGAAGAATTATTTTGAATAAGTGTTTAACTTGCTGGATAACTAGATGGGAGCACGTCTAGCGCGGCCAGTACGGTGAAAAGATATAAGTGAAAAGATATCAGTGAAAAGATATCAGTGAAAAGATAGCAATACGGCTAGCTGTGAAGAGCGGAGCAGGAGGAACCCAGAGTAAGCCTTAACCTCGTAGAGCACATCTACCTCACATCAACATGTCAGAAGATAATAACGAAAATGCTTTGCAGCGAGGAGAAGACCTTAAACAGGCAGACAAAACTGTAGAATGTGACAATCGGTCTATAAGCTCCGGTTACGTCAGATCGCAAGCTGGTTCACGGTCAGCAGGTGGTTCTAGAATAAGCGTGACTATCGCCAGAGCATGGGCGAAGCTAGTGGCAGCTCAAGCCAGAACTGCGCATGCGAACAGTGAAATAGAAATAAAGGTAAGACAGGCCCGTCTCCAAGCTGAACCCCAAGCTGAACAGGCCCGATTCCAAGCTGAACAGGCCCGATTCCAGGCTGAACAGGCCCGTCACCAAGTTGAACGCCAGGCTGAACAGGCCCGTCTCCAAGCCACATTAGACGCTCTGCAGCAACAAAGAGAGATAGATGCTGCATTAGCCGAGACGCAAGTATTCGAGGCAATTTTGGAGGGAGCTGTTCCCGAGACAGCTTACAAACCTTTAATACCCGTTTCGTGGCAGAGTCCACGACAGCGCACCATAGAGTACGTGAGCGACCATGCCGACATACAGTTTACAGGAGAAAGGGATGAAGGCCCGCACATCTCTACAGACGCAAGCACTTCGTATGACATGCCACAAGTTGCCAAACAAGGTCAAAGCAGACGGCGTGCCTCAAGCCGCAGAGTCTCCCCCAGAAGAACGGAAGACGCGGTGCAGAGGAATAGGACGCCGAATAGAGAAAGTCAGAGGCAAATCCCCTCTCGGTTCCTTGAGACCCCCAACAGAGCCCCTAGCCAAGGCAACCCTGGCATAGGTCCCAGCACCTACGACCTCGCCAAATACCTTGCACGCACCCAGCTGGTGACTTCGGGGTTAATTAAGTTTGATGACAGGCTGGAGAATTATCGGGCTTGGAAGTCCTGCTTCCACGATGCCATATCGGGCTTAGACCTGTCGGCAGGAGAAGAGCTCGGCCTCCTTATCAAATGGCTCAGCCCAGAGTCTGCCGGACAGGCCTGCAGGATAAAAGCGGCCAATGTGGGACAGCTGCCAGAGGGGTTGGAGAAGGCTTGGGCGAGGCTGGAAGAAAGCTACGGCTCGCCCGAAGCCATTGAAAGGGCTCTCTTTGACAGGTTGGAGAACTTTCCGAGGTTGACGAGTAAGGAACCCCAGAAGCTCCGCGACCTTGGAGATCTGCTGTCGGAACTCGAAGCCGCAAAGCAGGACGGCTACCTACCCGGCCTATCGTACTTAGACACTTCCAGAGGGGTAAGTCCCATCATTGAGAAGCTTCCATTTAACCTGCAGGAGAAGTGGATAACGTTTGGATCAAAGTTCAAGCTAAAGCACAACGTGGCGTTCCCACCATTCTCTGCGTTCGTTAAATTCATCCGTAAAGAAGCCAAAGCCAGGAACGACTCCAGCTTCAACTTCTTCTCCTCCCACCCAGCACTTGCCAGAAGAGACAAGTTCGACAGACATGGAAAGACACCAATATCTGTCCACAAAATGCAAGTGTCCTCAACTGAGCACACAAAGATTCAGAAGAAACCTGAGGATATGAGCAAACAATGCCCTATCCACAACAAGCCCCATCCTTTAAAGAAGTGCAGAGGTTTCAGGGAGATGTCCCTGGAAGATCGGAAACAATATCTTAGAGAACTCTATATGTTTCAAGTGCTGCTCTTCCACGAGCCATCTCGCCAAGAACTGCAAGGTAGATGTAAAATGCACAGAATGTGAAAGGGATCGGCACATTTCCGCACTCCACCCAGGCCCAGCTCCTTGGAAGTCAGAGACGCCTCCTCCCGCTTCAGAGCATGGCGGGGAGAGAGAGGGAGCTGCTGGTCCGGAGATTACATCCAGGTGCACCAAGGTGTGTGGAGAAGGAGTGAGCGCAAGAGCATGCTCCAAGATATGCCTCATTAATGTGTACCCTGCAGGATGTCGTCAGGAATCTGAAAAGATGTATGCCATACTAGATGAACAAAGCAATCGTTCTCTAGCAAGATCCGAGTTCTTCAACATCTTCAAGGTCAAAGGAAGTCCGTCGCCTTACCCGCTGAGGACGTGTGCTGGACTTTCAGAGACAGCCGGCAGGAGGGCCTGCGGTTACGTTGTTGAGTCAGCCGACGGGAAGATTAGTCTCCCCCTTCTTACACTCATCGAATGTAATCAAGTCCCCGACAACCGTTCGGAGATTCCCACTCCGAATGTAGCTCGTCATCACCATCATCTGAGACGCATTGCAGATGAGATCCCACCTCTTGATCCAGATGCAAGCATACTTCTGTTGTTGGGAAGGGGCATCCTGAAGGTACATAAGATAAGGGAACAGATCAACGGTCCACATGAAGCCCCTTTCGCCCAAAGGCTAGACCTCGGCTGGGTCATTGTTGGAGATGTGTGCCTCAAGGGCGCTCACAAGCCATCTCAGGTGAGCACACTCAAGACTTCCATCTTGGAGAATGGTCGTCCAAGCTACCTTACCCCATGCAGTAGTCAGATCCGAGTGACAGAGAAGTTCAGTCATACGGCTCAGCCTCAGAAAACCCCAGCGCTGATCTCCACGGACGGTACACAGATGATGCTCACTGGAGAGAACCCGGGTCAGTCAGTCTTCTGTTGCACCGCCAACGACCACAAATTTGCTCCATCGATCGACGACACGAGGTTCCTCCAGATTATGGACAATGAGGTCTCTCGTGACAGCTCTAACAGCTGGGTTGCACCCTTACCCTTCCGGAACCCCAGACGACGGCTGCCGAACAGGGGGTATGCCTATAATCGTCTTAACTCACTCCGTCGCACGCTAGAGAAGAAGCCAGAGATGAAAGCACACTTCCTAGAATGTCAAGAAAATGCTTGTCAACGATCATGCAGAGATAGTTCCTCCACTCCAGGAAGGCCAAGAGTGTTGGTACCTCCCTTCCTTCGGAATCTATCAACCCAAAAAGCCGGAACAGATCCGCGTGGTGTTTGACTCCAGTGCACCATATCGGGGAGTCTCTCTCAACGACGTACTCCTCACAGGGCCCGATCTTAACAACAGCCTCTTGGGAGTGCTCATGAGATTCAGGAAAGAGCCCATCGCCATCACTGCCGATATCCAGCACATGTTTCATTGCTTCGTGGTGAGAGAAGACCACAGAGACTTCCTCCGCTTCCTGTGGTATCGGGACAATGACCCCAATAGAGACATTGTGGACTACAGAATGCGTGTCCATGTCTTTGGGAATAGCCCATCCCCTGCTGTCGCCATATACGGACTAAGGAGAGCTGCCAAGGAAGAAGATGACAACTTTGGCAGTGATGTGAGAGGGTTCATCGAACGAGACTTCTATGTCGACGACGCACTGAAGTCATTCCCGACCAAAGCAGAAGCCATCAGTACCCTCGGACGAGCCCAGGAACTACTTGCACTATCCAACCTCAGGCTGTATAAGATAGCCTCTAACAGACCAGCAGTGATGGAGGCATTCCCCCCTGAAGATCGTGCTAAGGACGTCAAAGACCTAGACCTCTTCACTGATGACCTCCCCCTACAGTGTAGCCTAGGGGTGTCGTGGAACATAGCAACAGACACGTTCACATTCCAAGTCTTGGACAACAAGAAACCCTTCACACGTAGAGGAGTGCTCTCTATAGTCAACAGCCGATATGACCCTCTCGGCTTCTTAGCCCCTGTCACCATACAAGGCAGGCTGCTCCTCAGGGAACTCTCCACACACGCTGAAGAGTGAGATTCACCTCTCCTTGAAGAGATGGAAGCAGAGTGGGACAGATGGAGAGACTCACTCCAAGACTTACAGGAGATCCGAATACCTCGCTGCTATTCATCTTTCTCTCCCTTAAATGCCCAATTCAAAGAGCTTTGCGTCTTTGCAGACACATCCGCTAAGGCCATTGCAAGTGTGGCTTATCTGAAGGTCGCCACTCAAGAAGGACAAAGCAAAATCGGCTTCGTCTTTGATAGAGGCAAGTTGGTGCCCCAGCCAGACCTCACCATACCCAGATTGGAACTGCGCATAGCAGAACGCAACCTACCCCTTCACAGCAGTCTACTGAAGCTGCATCCTATCATTGACAATGACGGACTGTCTGAGGTGGTTCTTTTGTTGCCAGAGGACTCCAGTGCCAAGTAGAGTTCAGACTATGTGGAGTCATTAATGACCCCAGACGGGGAGTGTTCTGGACATTGTGACATTCTGGACATTTTTACATGCAGTAGCACCCTCTGGTGGTGGTTATTGTGTTAGCAGTGTGTTTGTATGAAACAGAGGTCATTTGACCTTTGTTCCTTTCTTCCTTTGTGAGGTCATTTGACCTTTGTTCCTTTCTTCCTGTGTGAGGTCATTTGACCTTTGTTCCTTTCTTCCTGTGAGAGGTCATTTGACCTTTGTTCCTTTCTTCCTGTGAGAGGTCATTTGACCTTTGTTCCTTTCTTCCTGTGTGAGGTCATTTGACCTGTGTTCCTTTCTTCCTGTGTAACCCAGGAAGTAGAATTCCAGGAAGAACCTGGCAGTAATGGAGGATTCCATAAGGGATTCACAATCCAATGTAATCTGATTTCATATGTTAGGCCAAGCGCAATATCTGTGAGTATCTTTGTTTGTTAGCATAATAGCAACGTTGTCAGAGTAGTATTTTGACAAGAATATATTTATAAAAGGTTAATATTTGATAGTTACAGAAGTTAGTCCAAATGTTAGTTAGTTATACAATTAGTCTATTCTACTGTTGTAAATATGTTTATATCTTATGTAATATCGAATGTATAGTACTCAGTTTATGTACAAAACATACTTTATCTTTGTTTACAGTTTCACAAATTTGTTCAAGTAAAGGCTTCAAACAGCAAGTGGCTTCACGAAGAATTATTTTGAATAAGTGTTTAACTTGCTGGATAACTAGATAGGAGCACATCTAGCACGGCCAGTACAGCCTCTTTCTGTGCTGTATAACTCTATGACTCTACGACTAAAAGGAGGAAATCTACAAAATCAGAGACATCACTGTCTTTTGTTGACAGAGCAAAATACTAGTCTACGGCCTAGAAATTCATGGGTAGGCCAGAGGTGCCACAGATATCAACCATTTTGCATCGAGTTTCTGTATCCAGGTCATATGTAAATTAGAATCAGTAGCAGTCCTATCACTGAACCCTGACGCATGTCACACGGTATCTATCTCCCTCCCACCGACATAACTCCTTCAATGAATGCTCAGTTAGTTTCTTATTCATTCCCAGGGCTTACCTTAAATCCCAAGAGCTTTGAGTTTAATTAAGGGCACAAAAACCATCGTGGCCTATAAAGTATTTGATCGTTTCAGTCCATTCCTCTCCACATAATCTAATCCTGTTCTGGTTTCCAAACAGTTATTTCTCTGGATCCTTTTTAAAGAAATTAATCAACACGGGAGGTCAGGGGACACGGGGAGAGATTTCCTGTTTGGTATTTGTAGAAAAATCATAATTGCATCCTTCAAAACATGCTTATGATTTAATTATAAACATCATAGGGCAAATCTCCCAACTTCTGTGGTGGTCAAATATTCCCTATGTCTGAACTTTCCAGCATCTTAGGATCACTATTTAACATTAAATTGAGTTTGACCTCTTTCTTGGTCCCAATTACAACACACCATTGAGAAACCATACTGCAAAACTTCCATTCAACTCTGCTCTGCTCTCCCTTTAGGCAGTTCCTTAACTCAATTCCATTGCAAATTGGGATATACAAAATACTATAGTTGTCATTCCTCCTTTTCTCATAAAATCCATTTAATTGCTCAACTAATTCCACAACCTAGGAGTGCAGTAGATAAGAGGTCTTCAGTGGTGGGGATTATTTTACAAACAGAGACAACAGGCTGTTGAGTCACAAGATACTTATGGATGAGGAAACCCATTTGGTCCATCTCAATTCATCCGTCCATAGCCACCCCATACTCCTTCATTGCTCCATCTAATTGCTTCTTAAATGATTAGGGGCCCGTCAGTCTGCCCAGAAGCCCATTCCAAGTGTTGACATCCGTCCTAAAGTTACCTTTTATTATTTTGAAATGGTGTCCCTTTGTCCTACCCTCACTGCATAAATTAAAGTAGTACTCTGGATTAACCGTTCTCATACCATTTACGCACATATTTCTATCATTCTGACATTTTCAGCTGCAGCCACTCGACAGACTTGGCCAACAAAGATAAATGTGGGTAATGCAAAACAATGCCTACATCCCACACCTTATAGCCTATGAACCACCACAAGAATAAAGTGCAAGGGATGATAGTTTCAGGGGGAACATTTCTAAAAATTCGTTTATGGGATGTGGGCGTCGCTGGCACGGCCAGCATTTATTGCCCATCCCTAATATGTCCTTTGGAAACCCCTCATACCAGAAAAGACAGTGTTCTGGGCAGACTGGGACAATATTGCAGAACTTCTTGTTTAAAAGGCAGAAGCAAGTAAGGTGACTTCTCTGGGGGAGGAGTTCCACGACAGATGAGTTTTCATCCTGGAAACAGGTATTCTATTTGAACCACCCAGATCGGTTTGTGTTTTCAATTACTGTTAGGTGTCACAAACTGACTATCAGGAAGCCTCAGTTCACTCGTCTACCTAAACGCTAACGGTGGCTAACATTTTAGTTGTCTTAACTATTGAGATGAAATTACATGATCAAAGAAAATATGACTTACCAAGGGCATTGATTAATGGTGCTTGAATCAATCAAATGCTGTTTTTATTATGAGATTCCAGGATGTTTAACCATCATTTTAGGCATCTCATTCTGCACTTCTGTCCATTTACAATCCCAATCATTGATTTACAATGACTGAATACGTCAGATGGGATTGCACAAGTTTTATTGGTGTTCCATGAATCTGCCAATTTTTCCAGAGACTCGAGCACAAAAATCTAGACTGAACTCCAGTGCAGTACTGATGGAGTGCTGCACTGTCAGAGGTGCCGTCTTTTGGATGGGACATTAAATCAAGTCTGCTCTCTCAGGTGGACGTAAAAGATCCCACGGCACTATTTGGAAGAAGAGCAGGGGAGTTATCCCCGGCGTCCTGGCCAATATTTATCTCTCAATCAACATCACTAAAACAGATTATCTGGTCATTATCGCATTGCGGGAGCTTGCTGTGCGCAAATTGGCTGTCGCATTTCCTACATTACAACAGTTACTACACTTCAAAAAGTACTTCATTGGCTGTAAAGCGCTTTGGGACGTCCGGTAGTCTTGAAAGGCGCTATATAAATGCAAGTCTTTTTTCTTTAAAAACTTGGCTTATTATCCACAAATTTTCTCAGTTACCTTTTTAATTAAAAAAAATTCATGGAATCTGGGTGGCGAAACAGTATTTTGTGCCCATTGATAGTTATCGTGAGATCATCATGTAGGGCTGGTAGATTCCCTTCTCTGAAGGACATTACTGAACCAGTTGGGTTTTGTCAACAGTCTAGCAGCTTTGGTAATTTCTTTTGTGGTGCCAGCCCACATATTATCAGATTTATAGACTTCAATTTCACATCTATAAGTATCTTCTAATCTTGTGACACAACAGCCCGTTATCTCCATTTGTACAGGTGCTGTTCAACAAAAGCAATCCTCACTCCGAATACATGCCACTAGGGGCTCTGTGAGGAATCATTCCCACTTTACGTACCATCAGAGACTGGTACCACAACTTACTGAGAAACACTGCAAAGATTTCTGCAAAGATACTGTCTTGGATAAAGAACTGGTTGGCAGACAGGAAGCAAAGAGTTGGAATAAACGAGTCTTTTTCCGAGTGGCAGGCAGTGACTAGTGGGGTACTGCAGGGATCGGTGCTAGGACCCCAGCTAGATAGATAGATAGATAGATAGATAGATATAAATAAATGATCTAAACGAGGGAACTAGATGTAATGGGGGTGATTTTCATTCAGACGTCGGGAAGGAGGCGGGACTACAACTTTCAGGGTTGTAGTCCCGCCTCCATCGAGATGCGGCCAATTCATGCAACTTTAACTTGATTGACGTTGTTGAGCCTGCCCAGCGGGCTCAGCAGGCCAATTAAGGGCCACCCGGCAACAGGTGATGTCACAGACTAAAATTTCATCTGTCAAGATGTTTTGACAGATGAAATATCAGTGTTTCACAGTTGTTTGAAGCTGTCAAACACTGACAGTCTTGCTTCTAACATGAGTCCTTCTCCACAGACTCAGTTAGAAATCTCACCAGCACAGAAAGCTGCAGGCTGTCACTTTTGACAGATCGCAGCCATTCTGCTTCCTGTGCCGGTTAGATGATGGACTCCCGAAACCTAGAGGAAGGAAGGCTGAAAAAGTAAGTACAGGTAATTTAAACTTCTTTACAGACTTTAGACACACCAAACACACTTACCTTTGCACTCATGCACCCATCACTCACCTGAACACAGACATCTCGACACCTCCAAGTCCTTCAACCCGACGGCCCGACTCCTCTAACTTGGCGTGGTTTGGAGTCGTCGGGCTTCCCACACTTCAAGCTTAAAAATAGGGATTAGGCTAAAAACTGCCTGTTAACTACCTATTAATTGGTATTAATCCCTTCCTGCCTCAGTTAGGCGGGTCCCAGTGCAGGGCGGGTACCCGCCTCCTTTGAAATTTACATGGAGGAGGGATGGCGTCGGGACTCCCGAATTCGGGACTTCAACCCCCCGCACGCCTCCAATCCCGACTCCACGGGTCAATGAAAATCGACCCCAATATCTCCAAGTTTGCAGACGGCACAAAGCTGGGTAGGTGTGTGTGCTGTGAGGAGGATGCAGAGAAACTCCAGTATGATTTGGACAGGTTGGGTGATTATACTGCATCTGCCATGCATCTGCCCAATGTGGATAAATGCGAGGTTATCCACTTTGGTGGCAAAAACAGGAAGGCGGATTATTATCTGACCGGCAATAGATTGGGAGAAGGGTAAGTGCAACGAGACCTAGGTGTCCTTGTGCACCAGTCGCTGAAGGTAAGCATGCAGGTGCAGCAGGCAGTTAAGAAGGCAAATGATATGTTGGCCTTCATAGCGAGAGGATTCGAGTACAGGAGCAAGGATGTCTTGCTGCAGTTGTACATGGCCTTGGTGAGACCACACCTTGAGTATTGTGTGCAGTTTTGGTCACCTTATCTGAGGAAGGATGTTCTTGCCATGGAGGGAGTGCAGCAAAGATTCATCAGACTGATACCCGAGATGGCAGGAATGACGTATGAGGAGAGATTGGGTCGATTGGGCTTATATTCGCTGGAGTTTAGAAGAATGAGAGGGGATCTCATTGAAATTTATAAAATTTTAACAGGACTAGACAAACTAGATGCAGGAAGGATGTTCCCGATGGTCTGGGAGTCCAGAACCAGGGGTCACATTCTAAAGATAAGGGGTAAGCCATTTAGGACAGAGATGAGGAGGAATTTCTTCACCCAGAGAGTGGTGAACCTGTGGAATTCTCTACCACAGAAGGCAGTTGAGGCCAACTCATTAAATATATTCAAGAAGGAGTTAGATATATTTCTTAAGGCTAAATGGATCAAGGGATATGGGGAGAAAGCAGGGACAGGGTACTGAATTTGGATGAGCAGCCATGATCTCATTAAATGGCGGAGCAGGCTCGAGGGGCCGAATGGCCTACTCCTGCTCCTATGTTTCTATGAATTAAATCATTTTGACAATTGCCCAGGTGCACATCTTCCCCTTTCCACTATTAAAAGGCCATCACCTACACAACCTTCTCTCTGCACAACTCCGATTGTTCCCATTCATACCATCAGAAGAAAACCTGCCAAGGACAATGTTTGCATGCACAACCACTTTAACCCAACCATCACTTTAATGAAAACCCACAAGGTGTGTGTGCACCTCGTGCTCCTTAACATTGTGCATCCCCTTGGTGTCACGTTTTGAATTCTTAACCCTGATCTAGCACTCTAGGTACTATCTCAGTGGCAGGTGGACAGAAGTTACTGGTGGCTGTGTGCCAGTATCCTGGGACTGAGGTGGCCCTTGTCTCACTAGAGCAGATCCAGTGGTGAACCTGCTACAGGCTGCACCTCTCGTGCTACAGCAAGGACAGCCTGACATTGCCTCCTTTCCACCACATACGCAAGCATCTAAGGGAGCTCGTGGGAGAGTGTGCATGTGAGAGACTCTCATGCCTCCCATGAGAGAGAGCACAATCATGTGAGCATATTCTTCCTGTGTCACAAGTACCAGACACTGGATCTACATGATCACTGATCTGCAGGAAAGCAGATCTGGGTTGTAATGGGGAGAGAGTATATAAAAGGATGGGCGTGAAGGCTGAAAGAAAAAGAAAAAGACAGACTTGCATTTATATAGCGCCTTTCACGACCACCGGACGTCTCAAAGCACTTTACAGCCAATGAAGTACTTTTGGAGTGTAGTCACTGTTGTATTGTGGGAAACGCAGCAGGCAATTTGCGCACAGCAAGCTCCCACAAACAGCAATGTGATAATGACCAGATAATCTGGTTTTGTTATGTTGGTTGAGGGATAAATATTGGCCAGGACACCGGGGATAACTCCCCTGCTCTTCTTCGAAATAGTGCCATGGGATCTTTTACATGCCCCTGAGAGAGCAGACGGGGCCTCGGTTTAACATCTCATCTGAAGGACGGCACTTCCGACAGTGCAGCACTACCTCAGCACTGCACTGGAGTGTCAGCCTAGGGTGGGGGTGTGAGGTCCCCCGTGATACCATCTAGGCATGATGGTAAGCAATTCAAGCACTTTATGACGGTGAGGGGGTGGTGATTATAAGTTGCAACAAATTTAGTTCAATGCATTCTTGGGAAGTTGTGACTGGCTCCTCTTACTCTCAGCTGTGATCTCATTGAATGGTGGAACAGGCTCGAGGGGCTGAATGGCCTACTCCTGTTCCTAGCCAGACCCGGTGAAGCCATTAAATTTGCTCTCACACTGAGTTACCGTAAGTGGAGTCAGGGTTGGCAATGACTGCCTTGGCCGAATCATAGAATGGTTACAGCACAGAAGGAGGCCATTCGGCCAGTCAAGCCTGTGCCGGCTCTCTGCAAGAGCACTTCAGCTAATCCCACTTCCCCACCCTTTCCCTGTCACCCTGCAATTTTATTCCTTCAGGTACTTATCCAATTCGTTTTTGAAAGCCAAGATTGAATTTGCCTCCACCACCCTTACAGTGCATTCCAGATCTTAACCACTCGCTGTGTAAAAAATGTTTTCCTCATGTTGCCTTTGGTTCTTCTGACAATCACTTTAAATCTGTGTCCTCTGGTTCTTGACCCTTCCACCAATGGAAACAGTTATCTACTCTGTATAGACCCCTCATGGTTTTGAACACCTCTATCAAATCTCCTCTCAACCTTCTCTGCTTGAAGGAGAACAACTTCAGCTTCTCCAGTCTATCCACGTAACTGAAGTCCCTCATTCCTGGAACCATTCTTGTAAATCTTTTCTGCACCCTCTCCAAGGCCTTCACATCCTTCCTAAAGTGCGGTGCTCAGAATTGGACACAATATTCCAATTGAGGCCGAATCAGTGTTTTATAAAGGTTCATCATAACTTCCTTGCTTTTGTACTCTATGGGCTAGATTTTCGGGGAGCCATCAGGCGGGGTTTCAGGCATGTTGGGGGGGGGGGGGGGGGAATCCTGACTTTGGGGGTCCCAACACCATCCCGTCCAAAACCCCACCCCACGTAAGTTTCTGGGGTGGTGGGTACCCACCCCACACTGGGACCCGCCAAAACCAGGCGGGAAGGGATTAGTGCCAATTAACTGCCTGTTAACAGGTAGTTTTTAGCCTAATCCCCATTTTGAGGGGTTTCGTGTGGGTTTCCCGACGGCTCCCAACCACGCCAGGTTGGAGCGGCGGGCCGTTGGGTTGAATGAGTTGGAGGGGTCGCGATGTCGGCGCTCAGGTGAGTGATGGGTGCATGAGTTTAAAGGTAAGTGTGTTTGGTGTGTCTAAAGTGTGTAAAGAACTTTTACTTACCTTCACAGCCTTTCTTCCTCTAGGCGTCGGAAGCGCATCAGTCAGCCGGAACTTAAAGCTGAGCGGCTGCGATCTGTGAAAAGTGACAGCCTTCAGCTTTTAGTGCTGCTGAGACTTCTAACTGAGTCTGTGTAGAAGGACTCAGGTTAGAAGTCAGACTGTCAGTGTTTGACAGCTTCAAACAGCTGTGAGACACTGATATTTCATCTATCAGAAATCTTAACAGATGAAATTGCAGTCTGTGACGTCACCTGTTGCCGGGTGGCCCTTAATTGGCCTGCTGAGCTCGCTGGGCGGGCTCAACAAGGTCAATTAAGGGAAAATCACGCGGATTGGCCGGACGTCGAAGTAGGCGGGTCAGAAACCCGAAAGGGGAAGTCCCGCCTTCTTCCCCAACAGGTTCCACAAAATCGACCCCTATGCCTCTATTCATGAAGCCCAGGATCCCATATGCTTTTTTAGCCGCTTTCTCAACCTGCCCTGCTACCTTCAATGATTTGTGCACATATACCCCCAGGTCTCTCTGTTCATGCACCCCCTTTAGGATTGTATCCTTTAGGTTATATTGCCTTTCCTCATTCTTCTGACCAAAATGAATCACTTCGCACTTATCTGTGTTAAATTTCATCTGCCACATGTCCACCCATTCCACCAGTCTGTCTACGTCCTCTTGAAGTCTATCACTATCCTCCTCACTCTTCACTATACTTCCAAGTTGTGTCATCTGCAAATTTTGAAATTATACCCTGTACACCCAAGTCCAAGTCATTGATATATATCAAGAAAAACAGTGGTCCTAGTACCGACCCCTGAGGAACACCACTGTATACCTTCCTCCAGTGTGTTAAACAAATGTCCACCACTACTCTCTGTTTCCTGTCACTTAGCCAATTTCATACCCATGCTGCCACTGTCCCTTTTATTCCAAGGGCTTCAACTTTGCTGGCAAGCCTATTATGTGGCACTTTATCAAACGCCTTTTGGAAGTCCATCTACATCACGTTAACCGCATTGCCCTCATCGACCCTCTCGGTTACCTCTTCAAAGAACTCGATCAAGTTAGTTAAACACGATTTGCCTTTAACAAATCCGTGCTGGCTTTCCTTAATTAATCCACACTTGTCCAAGTGACTGTTAATTTTGTCCCGGATTATCATTTCTAAAAGCTTCCCCACTACAGAGGTTAAACTGACTGGCCTGTAGTTGCTGGGTTTATCCTTAGACCCTTTTTGAACAAGGGTGTAACATTTGCAATTCTCCAGCCCTCTGGCACCACCCCCTGTATCTAAGGAGGATTGGAAGATTATGGTCAGTTCCTCTGCAATTTCCATCTTTACTTCCCTCAGCATCCTAGGATGCATCCCATCCAGTCCTGGTGATTTATCTACTTTAAGTACAGCCAGCTTTTCTAGTACCTCCTCTATCAATTTTTATCCCATCCAATATCTCCAGTACCTCTTCTTTCACTATGACTTTGGCAGCATCTTCTTCCTTAGTAAAGACAGATGCAAAGTACTCATTTAATACCTCAACCATGCCCTCTGCCTCCATGCGTAGGACTCCTTTTTGGTCCCTATTCGACCCCACCGCTCCTCTTACTACCCGTTTACTATTTATATGCTTATAGAAGACTTTTGGATTCCCTTTAATTTTAGCTGCCAATCTATTCTCATTATCTCTCTTATATCCTTTTTCATTTCCCCTCTGAACTTTCTATATTTGTCACTGCTGCGGTGTTGCTTTCCTTGTGGGCGACATCAACAATGCACTCTCCTCCTCCCCGCATCACCCACCACAAACCTCTCTTGCCAAACTTCGTTGAAAAGCACTTCACAGCTTCATCATCAAATCTGGGGACTCTAGTATCTCCAACGGACTTCACAGATGTATTTCTCTGGAAGGCTTTCCACATGTGCTGAAAACCTACAGTTTAGGTGTGCTGCCGGCCTTTAAATCCTGCAGCAACACGCTAGTTTCCACGCACCCCACCCCTCCGCCTCGCCCTCCACCCACATGGCGTGCTCCCAATGATGAGCAATCTCGAAGACGGGAGTTAACGGTTATTATGTTAATTAGGTCGACTCCAGAAACTCTGGAGCTGGGGTTGGGGGTTGGGGGTTGGAGGGAAAGGATACCACTTCTCAGCAGACAGACATGGATCATATTCTGCCATTTTTCTCCCCTTCAGTTTATGTCTAAGCAGAAAATCTTGCCGAGAGGCTTTGAAACAATATATTGCTGCTTATATTAGCTGCAAATAGCACAAGTCATAGAGTTTTACAGCACAGAAAGAGGCCATTCGGCCCATCGTGTCCGCGCCGCCCATCCATCCCTGTCCTGTCTAATCCCATTTTCCAGCATTTGGTCCATAGCCTTGTATGCAATGGCATTTCAAGTGCTCATCCAAATGCTTCTTGAATGTTGTGAGGGTTCCTGCCTCTACCACCCTTTCAGGCAGTGAGTTCCAGATTCCAACCACCCTCTGGGTGAAAAAGTTCCTCCTCAAATCCCCTCTAAATCTCCTGCCCCTTACCCTGAATCTATGCCCCCTTGTTATTGACCCCCCTACTAAGGGGAAAAGTTCCTCTTTATCTACCCTATCTATGCCCCTCATCATTTTGTACACCTCAATCAGGTCCTCCCTCAGCCTTCTTTGCTCCAAGGAAAACAACCCCAGCCTGTTTAGTCTTTCGTCATAGCTGAGGCGCTCCATCCCAGGTAACATCCTGGTGAATCTTCTCTGCACCCTCTCCAAAGCAATCACATCCTTCCTATAGTGAGGCGACCAGAACTGCACACAGTACTCCAGCTGTGGCCTCACCAGCGTTTTGTACAGCTCCATCATAAGTCCATTCTGAACAAACCCTCCAAAAGGTTCATGAAAAATGTACCCCCGATTCCTTACGGGATTCTTTGCTTAGTACTGGTTGCTTTCATTTGCCATTCAATAGTCACCAGCGTGTGAAGTAGACGAGTCATAAATCACAGTCAATTATCCGAGCCAGCCAGTGAACTTGGCCCACTTCCCTGAAGCCAAACTACCCATTTAATTTTACAAAACCAAAGCCTTTTCAATAAAACATTTCACGTATTCGTTTCAAAGAAAAATAAATGGCTGGTTTATAAAGTGATGGAAACAGCACTGCGGCCAAGGGGATATCGGAGAAGTCAAGAACAAGAAAAGGATATTTGGCCAATCAATGCCCATCCCTGTAGTAACAGGGCTCTTCCCTTACAGTAACCAACTGTATTATTGAACGGTAATGTTTTTAGCCTTGAATTCACACTGTTGATGTTAGTCACAAACATATCAACATGTTCAAATGGTATTTCTTTAACACTTTTATACCAAACTAGCTGGAGTGCCCGGCGGTGCCGAGGCTTTTTCGAGGGCATGTTGTTGTTGGAAGAGAGAGCGTGAGTGGGGGGGGTGGGGGAGGAAAGAGAGCGCGCGACCGGGGGGGGAGGGGGGGAAGAGCGCGCGCGACCAGGGTGGGGGGGGGGGGGGGGAGGAAAGAGCGCGCACGAGCGGGGGGGGGGGGGAGCGCGCGCGACTGGTAGGGGGAGGGGGAGAGCGCGCGCGACCGGGGGGGGGGGGGGAAGAGAGAGCGCGACCGGGGGGGGCGGGGGGGAAAGAGAGCGCGCGACCGGGTGGGAAGAGAGCGCGCGACCGGGTGGGAAGAGAGAGCGCGACCGGGGGGGAAGAGAGAGCGCGACCGGGGGGGGAAGAGAGAGCGCGACCGGGGGGGAAGAGAGAGCGCGACCGGGGGGGAAGAGAGAGCGCGACCGGGGGGGAAGAGAGAGAGCGACCGGGGGGGGAAGAGAGAGCGCGACCGGGGGGGGAAGAGAGAGCGCGACCGGGGGGGAAGAGAGAGCGCGACCGGGGGGGAAGAGAGAGCGCGACCGGGGGGGGAAGAGAGAGCGCGACCGGGGGGGAAGAGAGAGCGCGACCGGGGGGGGGAAGAGAGAGCGCGACCGGGGGGGGGAAGAGAGAGCGCGACTGGGGGGGAAGAGAGAGCGCGACCGGGGGGGGGAAGAGAGAGCGCGACCGGGGGGGGGAAGAGAGAGCGCGACCGGGGGGGGGAAGAGAGAGCGCGACCGGGGGGGAAGAGAGAGGCGGCCGGGGGGGGGGGGAAAGAGAGCGCGCGACTGGGGGGGGGGGGGGGAAAGAGAGCGCGACTTTGGGGGGGGGAGAAAAGAGAGAGCGCGACTGGAGGGGCTAGAGAGAGCGCGACTGGGGGGGGGGGGAAGGGGAAGGGGGGAGAGCGCGCACGACTCGGGGGGGGAAGGGAGGGGGAGGGGCAGGGGGAAGGGGGAGGAAGGGGGGAGGAAGGGGAGGGGAGGGAAGGAGGGGGTGAGAAAGGGAGTGGGGGAGCCAGCAGACCCTCTCCCCTCTGCCGGCGATGGCTCCGCTGAGCTCCGTGCCGCCCCACGCACTGACATGCCAAGCGCAATGCCCCGGTGAGCCCAAGCCCCGCCCTTCCGAGGCCGGGCCTGAGACGGCCGATTGCGGCTGGCCGGGCCCGGTTGCCTTGGTAACCCTCCTCCCCTCTCCGCCTCCCGATCTCCGGGACCGGGCCTGGGCGGCTTGAGACGGCCGATTGCGGCTGGCGAGCCCCATTGCCGGGGTAACCCGCTCCGCTCCCCCTCCCCTCCCGAGCCCCGCCCCCCCCTAACCTGCTCGCTTCCCTCTGGCCGCGCTCTGTGTGGAGGTGCGCGTGCACCGTGCAGCGCGAGCGAGGAGCTTGCAGTGAGCCCAGCCAGCCTTTACCAAGATGGCTGGCCGCTGGTTCGGAATCGGGCCCAGCGGGATGGCCGGTGCGTAGCTCGGGCGTGGCTGGGCAACAGACGCCCAGGCTTCGAGGCCTGCCTGGAAAAACGGTGAAAGGTGGGAAAATTATAAAGGTTGGAAAAAAGATTTACAAATGAATTAACTTTTTTAAAAACAATTTGTGTTTTAAAAGCAACTTTTTTTTTGGTGGAAATGTAGATTTGAAAAGAAACACGCAGAAAGCGGGAAAAAGAAATGAAAAGTTTGGAATCAAGATGGTGGCGACTCACCTCGGTTCAGAACGATAAGGCCCGCCCACACACGCACCGATTGGTCGACCGCCAGGTCACCGAAGCATAGGATTGGTCAATTGTCCCGTCACTCGACTCTAGGAGGGCCCGCCCGCGCCGGGAACCCGCCCCCGCCACGCAGCGATTGGTCGACCGTCGGGTCGCTCGACCGTACAATTGGTCGACCTCACTCAATGCTAACGAGCAGATAATGAGCGGAATTTTGAACGTTTTTTGCATACCGCGGGCGTAATTTTTGTCTCACCGAAACGTAAATATGCTTACGACCGTTCCGGAATCGTAAGCTTTCTTTTGATGTAACGCACATGTAGGTACGCTCTATAACTTTAGAGTGTATAGCCGGACAGACACACCGAAGGACGGACAGACAGACAGACAGGCAGGCAGACAGACAGATGAATCCTTTTATATATATAGATGCACCAAGCTCTTTACTTTCAATCAGTTAACTCCTTCTTAAAATATCAGACAGTGGAATTACATAGAAATGTCTAATACCTTTGTTGTTAATATCACACATTAGCATTTCAACCCATTTGTCAACTTACCCTCTTGCCCCTGAATCAGACGGTTGTGGATTCAAGTCCCACTGCAGAATGAGTGCATAATCCAGATCGATAGATAGAAATGCATAGAAGTTACAGCACAGAAACAGCCCATTTGGCCCAGCCAGTCTGTGTCAGTGTTTAGCCTCCATGCAAGAAAGTCGTCCTAATCACATTTACCTAACCTGTTCCCTTATCCCTTCCATCTCTGTTTCCTTCATCCACCTATCCTTCTTCTTATCTCCAATGTCTTGAATGTCGATATAGTTTCTGCCTCAATCACTAACTCCACAGCCACACAGCTCTCTGTTCTAATTGTTCTGCATTTAATCTTGCCTCTCATTCTTAACTCTCAACTACTTCACTGCAGTATTGAGGGAGTGTTGCATTGCTGGAGGCATCATCTTTTGAATGAGATGTTAAACGTAGACACGACTTGCCTGCTCAGGAAGGATGCAAAAGATCCCACGGCAGTATTTGAGGAAGAGCCGGAAGTCCTGAACCATCACCACCAAAAACAGATTAACTGTTTGTTTATTAGTTTTCTGTTGAGAGAAATTGCTGTGTGAAAATTGGCTGCTGTTTTTGTCTACATAACAACAGTAGTTGCAGTGATAAAGCAATCCATTTGCACTTAAAGCACTTTGGGACATCATGAGGCCAAAATGGGCCAGAAATTCGGGTCCCCATGGGTGAGTACGCGTTGTGTACTCACCCGTAGGGCCAATGAAAGTGCCGGTTTCATGCATGCACTGCGCATGCGCTGGAAACCGGAACTTCCATTCCCTTGAAGGAAGGGGTTCACAGGTCAAACGCGTGCGCCAGAGAGACAGCGCGTAGACCTTGAACTTCCGTTTAAAAAAAAAAAAAAAAATTTAATACAGGTTTCTCCGGGATGGTAAGTCTCCAGCAGCTGCGCATTTAAAAAGCAGGTGCAAGGCCTGCTTTTAACAAGGTAAGTGGTGAATTAAGTAAAATTAAAACATTTTTTCCACATGTTTATTATTTTTAAATACTTTAAAGAAAGGTAAGTTTATTTTTAGCCCCGTTAAAAACTGTAATTCATTTTTTCAAAAAATAACTATTTTAAACAATAATTTAAATGTATGTAATTTATAGCTATTTTAAAAATGTGATTTAAAAAAAAAATGATTTGAAGTTTTAGTTAGGTTTTGGGGCTGATCTCTATTCATAGATTTGACAGGTCTTCCTGTCAAATTTATGAAGGGAGATTCCCTGCTACGATAGGCTCTCCATGGCCCACATGATCCCAGGGGACGCTTCGAACTAACTGCGCCCCTGGGATACGTGAGCAATGCGCGCCGGCAGCTGGAGGAGGCCCAGGATCGGAATCCCACGCGGCCCCACAGCACAACGGCAGGCGCGCTATGTAAGTGCAGGTTGGGGGCTTGCACCCTCGGGAAGCCCCCGACCCGAATTTCTGGGCCAATATACACAAGTGCAAATCCATGCCTGGCAGGTTATTCCAGCCAGTTATCACTTTTTAGTAATTTACTTTTCACCAATTTAATTTTATGTTGAATGCAAATCTTTTTTCTGTCCTTGAAGTAGTATTCTTGGATTACCTTCTCTTTGCCATTTAATATTTCCTTTGCTTTAATGAGATTCCCCTAATCACCTTATAGAAACATAGAAGATAGGAGCAGGAGTAGGCCATTCGGCCCCTCGAGCCTGCTCCGCCATTCAATGAGATCATGGCTGATCATCCAAATTCAGTACCCTGTCCCTGCTTTCTCCACATATCCCTTGATCCCTTTAGCCTTAAGAAATATATCTAACTCCTTCTTGAATATATTTGATGAATTGGCCTCAACTGCCTTGTGTGGTAAAGAATTCCACAGGTTCACCACTCTCTGGGTGAAGAAATTCCTCCTCATCTCAGTCCTAAATGGCTTACCCGTTATCTTTAGACTGTGACCCCTGGTTCTGGACTCCCCCGCCATCGGGAACATCCTTCCTGCATCTAGTCTGTCTAGTCCTGTTAGAATTTTGTAAGTTTCAATGAGATCCCCTCTCATTCTTCTAAACTCTGGCGAATATAAGCCTAATCGACCAAATCTCTTTTCATACGTCATTCCTGCCAAACCAGGTATCAGTCTTGTAGTGTCCGTGTGTAGATAAAGACACTGAAGACAGGAGTTGGTTCATAGGTATTTACTAAGCAAGTCTGGGGGGGGGGGGGTTTCTAAAGGATATACACAATACACAGGCTTATATAGCCCAAGTGGCAATTACCGGCATTACGCACACCTGGGGCTCTTAAAGGCACATACACCACAATTCCTCCCCTTCTAGCTAACTAGTGCATCATATTTTAAGTAATTATTAATTACATGTTATATGCAAAATAATATACATTGCTATGTTAATTAATTATAAGTTAGTCTCTCAGGAGGCTTCCTGACTCGGTTCGGATAATGCCTCGGGGGTGTAGTAGTTTCTGGTGGTGTAGTAGATTCTTCTGGCAAGGCTGATTCGGCTTGAAGGCCAGTGTCGGGTTCATCGGGCTCCAGTATCACCGGATCGGAGGTAGATATGGGTATCTCTACTTCATCGTTAGATGTATAGAGTGGTGGTGTAGGTTGTCCCTTTTCGGATGACTTGACGATTTGGTCAGCATGGCGCCTTATTATGCTGTCTCCGATGTCCACGGTATACATCAGTGGTCCTAATCGTGTGCAGATAGTTCCAGGCTGCCATTTCTCGGTACGGTAGTCCCGGGCCAAAACCGGTTGGCCTATCTGGAAGGCCCTAGTTGGCCTTTCATTCATGCCCTGAAACTGCCGGTTCTCCACGTCCCTTCGGATGTTGGGCTTGACCAAATCCAGCCGGCATCTTAGGTTTCTATTGTAGAACATCATGGCGGGAGTTTGGTTAGTAACCATATGTGTTGCATTCCTATATGCAAATAAGAAGTTATCCACCTTGTGCTGAAGTTTTATGTCTTCATTACCCATGGCCTTTATGGCCTTCTTGAAGGTCTGGACAAACCTTTCAGCCAATCCATTGGTGGCGGGATGGTATGGGGCGGACGTGTAGTGCTTTACCCCATTGTTCTTTAAGAACTTTCTGAATTCTTCGGACACAAATTGCAGTCCATTATCAGAACAGATCTGTTCCGGCAGCCCATTCCTGGCAAATATGGTCCTTAATACTGTGATGGTTTTTTCCATGGTGGTGGAGGACATCTTTATTACCTCCGGCCACTTGGAGTGTGCATCAACTGCGATTAAGAACATTGAGTCCATAAATGGGCCAGCAAAGTCGATGCGCACCCTTTGCCAGGGAGATGAGGGCCACTCCCATGGATGTAGAGGGGCCTGTGGCGGAGCATTTTGGACCTTCTGGCATCCTAGGCAGCTCTTGGTCATGTCTTCGATGTCTCCATCGATACCTGGCCACCATACAAACGCCCTAGCTAGGTTCTTCATTTTCACTCCACCCAGATGCCCCTCGTGAAGCTCCTTTAGCACTTTATCCTGGAGTTTGGGTGGAATCACCACTCTGGATCCACACATCAAGGTTCCTCGGCACACTGACAGCTGTTCTCTTCTTTGCGAGAATGCTGGCAACAGTGGTTCGCCATGTGCTGGCCATCCCTTCACTGTTAAATCGTAGACCCGTGAGAGAGTAGGGTCATTTCTTGTCTCCCTTTCAATGGCAGAATTTGTCACCAGTAGACATTCCACTATGGTAGAGTGGAATATCTCTACTGGGTCTACTGTAGGTGCCTCTTCTATCGTTGGCAACGGTAGGCGTGATAAACCGTCAGCATTCCCATGCTGTTTTGACCCTTTGTATTCAATGTTGTATTGGTGTGCCCCTAGAAAAAGGGACCACCTCTGTAGTCTTTGTGCCGTCATAATGGGGACACCTTTTTTAGGGTTGAATATGGAGATGAGGGGTTGATGGTCAGTCAGCAAGGTAAATTTTTGTCTGTGTAGGTAATGGTTGAATTTCTTCACTCCCCATACCAGGCTGAGTGCTTCCCTGTCTATCTGGGCATAGTTACGCTCAGCTGAGTTCAATGAGTGACGCAAAAGCTATCGGCCGTTCCGAGCCATCAGGGAATCTATGGGACAATACCGCTCCTATGCCGTAAGGGGATGCATCGCATGCCAGTCTGATTGGTAGTGATGGGTTGTAATGAGCCAAAATTTTCTCGGATGTGATTAAGTCTTTACATTTATGGAAGGCATGTTTACAGTCTTCGTTCCATTTCCAAATCACTCCTGTCTGTAGAAGATCATTAAGAGGGTGTAGAATAGTTGATAAGTTCGGTAAAAATTTATGATAGTAATTTATTAATCCCAGGAATGACCTTAATTCTGAAACATTTTCAGGCGCTGGGGCTTTTATAACTGCTTCAATTTTTTCAGGTGACTTATGCAACCCTTCCTTATTAATTATGTGGCCACAATATGATATCTGATTTTGGAAAAATTCGCACTTGGGGCGATTTGCTCGTAGGCCCCGTTCTTTCAGCCTAGTGAGCACCTGCTCCAAATTGGTAAGGTGCTCGTTGTCGTTTTCTCCTGTTACAAGGATGTCGTCTAGGTAGCATTGAGTCCCCGGAATCCCTTGCAGGACTTGCTCGATAGCTCTTTGCCAGATAGCTGGAGCTGATGTTATTCCAAAAACCAGTCGATTGTACTGGTACAGGCCTTTGTGTGTGTTTATTGTGAGATACTTTTTAAGAGGTCTCCTCAACCTCCATCTGTAGATATGCCTGTGCCAAGTCAATTTTTGTGAAACGTTTCCCTCCGGATAGTGAGGCGAAAATATCTTCTATCCTCGGAAGAGGATACTGTACCGTGTGAAGGACCGGGTTTACAGTCACCTTAAAGTCCCCACAGATGCGAATTTTTTTCTATTCCTCAGAGTTATTTTTCAATGTTTTTTTCATGACTGGAACGATGGGTGTAGCCCATTCGCTCCAATCTATTTTGGATAATACGCCTGCCTTTTCCAAATTCTTCAGCTGTGCTTCGACTGCCGGACGTATTGCGTATGGCACCGGTCTTGCCTTAAAAAATTTTGGAATTGCTGTATCTTCCACTTTTATTGAGGCGGTGATGCCTTTCAAGGTTCCTAGTTTCTCTTGAAACACTTCTTTGGCGTTGGCCAAGATGTCTTTTAATCGTTCAGGTATGATGTCATCATTGTTTTTTTCCTTACTGGTCACCGTCAGTGCCTGAATGGAGTGCCAGTCTAAACGTATCTTCCTTATCCATTCACGTCCCAACAACGGTGGACCACCATCTTGTAGAATGTATAAATACAACTTTTGTATTTCTTTGCCGTTGTATACCACAGGCACCCTTATTTTTCCTTTGGGGTAGACTTTCTGCCCCGTATATGTTTTTAAGATAATGGATGTGTCTTTTAGAGGTATATGCGAAAATAGCCTCTCGTAATCTCGTCGATTTATTACGGTTAGAGCTGATCCTGTATCTAGCTCCATTTTAACTGGGGACCCTGCTATTGCGAGGGTAACCCAAATGGTTTGGTAATCCTCTTTGGCAACTACATTATGTAATTTGAGACAGCTTAGTCTCTTGTTTCCGGAGTCGCTATCGCTATTCTGGTCTTCGGAGCTATTGTCCGTCATCATTTGTACCTTCCTGTACTTTTCTTTATTGATTTTTTGTTTTCTGTCAGTGGATTTATTTTGTCCAGATTGGCATACCCGTGCAATGTGTCCAATCTTACCACATTGCCTGCATGCTTTGCCCTTGAACCAGCAGTCCCTCTGGTTATGGGTGGATCTGCCGCAGCGATAACATCTTCCGAACTCGTGTGTCATTTTATGGGTGCCGAAGTCCTGTGTCTCTTGTTGTATCTCTGCAGCTCCTTTTGCTGCTGCTTCGTATGATACAGCCATATTGAAAGCTTTGTCCAATGTTAAATCTTTTTCAGAAAGCAGTCTTTGTGTTCCTTCACTTAAGAGACCGCAAACAAATTTGTCTCGAAGATAATCCGATAGTCCTGCTCCGAATTGGCAGTACTTTGATAGCATTCTTAATTCGGTTAGGTAATCAGCGTTACTTTCATTCTTGTGTTGATTTCTCTTGAAGAACTTGAATCGTTCCACTATCAGCAGCGGTGTTGGGTTTAAATGCTCCTGCAGGGTATCAACAATTTCTTTAAAAGTCTTGTCCTTTGGTTTGGCTGGAGTGATTAAATTTCGTAACAGCCCGTATGTCTTCGCGCCCATTAAGTTCAGAAGTACTGAAGCTTTTTTTTCATCTGTTATTCCATTTGCAGTGCAATAAACCTCTACTCTTTCCACGTATGTGGTCCAATCTTCTATTTCGCCATCAAAAGCCTCAATATTACCAGATTTAGGCATTTCAGAAAAGATATGGCGCTTCCCGCGCTTTTTTTTTTCTCTCTGTAGCAACGATATGGCGCTTCCCGCACTTTCCCGCTGCTGCTACCGATAACAACGCTGTTTTACTGTGGTTTCCGTTTATTCACTGTTGGAGACTCGTTCCCGACGGAGGTCTAAACGCTGACCTGCTTGCCGCGCCGGCCGTCTCTCGAGTGTACCCTCCCAGTCCGTTATTGCTTGCCTCCGATTTCGCTGCCTGTCTCAGCTGTAGAGCCCACCGCTGGAGCTCCAGCCTGACGCCCAGGAAGGATTAGCGCAGTACCTGTCACCAGCTTGGCCAGCTGGTGAAACCACAGTTTCTCTTACTTCCTTGAGTCTTCTGGACGCTGGAGGAATCGATGTCCTTGAGGTGCTGCCGAATTGCAGGTAAGTCCGTTTCTACTTCGTCGCCACTGTAGTGTCCGTGTGTAGATAAAGACACTGAAGACAGGAGTTGGTTCATAGGTATTTACTAAGCAAGTCTGGCGGGGGGGGGGGGGGGTTTCTAAAGGATATACACAATACACAGGCTTATATAGCCCAAGTGGCAATTACCGGCATTACGCACACCTGGGGCTCTTAAAGGCACATACACCATAATTGCTCTTAAAGGCACATACACCACAAGTCTGGTGAATCTTCGCTGCACTCCCTCCATGGCAAGAACATCCTTCCTCAGATAAGGCAACCAAAACGGCACACAATACTCCAGGTGTGGTCTCACCAAGGCCCTGTACAACTGCAGCAAGATATCCTTGCTCCTGTACTCAAATCCTCTCGTATGAAGGCCAACATACCATTTGCCTTCTTAATCGCCTGCTGCACCTGCATGCTTACCTTCAGCGACTGGTGCACAAGGACACCCAGGTCTTGTTGCACTTCCCCTTCTCCCAATCTATTGCCGTTCAGATAATAATCTGTCTTCCTGTTCTTGCCACCAAACTGGGTAACCTCGCATTTATCCACATTATACTGCATCTGCCCAATCACCCAACCTGTCCAAATCATCCTGGAGTTTCTCTGCATCCTCCTCACAGCACACAAGCCCACCCAGCTTTGTGTCATCTGCAAACTTGGAGATATTACATCTAGTTCCCTCGTCTAGATCATTAATATATATTGTGAATAGCTGGGGTCCTAGCACCGATCCCTGCGGTACCCCACTAGTCACTGCCCGCCACTCGGAAAAAGACCCGTTTATTCCAACTCTTTGCTTCCTGTCTGCCAACCAGTTCTCTGTCCAAGTCAGTACCTTACCCCCAATCCCATGTGCTTTAACTTTGCACGCTAATCTCTTATGCGGGACCTTATCGAAAGCCTTCTGAAAGTCCAAATACACCACATCCACTGGTTCTCCCTTATCTGTTCTACCAGTTACATCCTCAAAAAATTCCAGTAGATTAGTCAAGCACGATTTACCTTTTGTAAATCCATGTTGACTTTGTTCGATCCTGTCACTGTTTTCCAAGTGTTCTGCTATTACATCTTTTATAATGGACTATAGCATTTCCCCCACTACCGATGTCCGGCTTACCGGTCTATAATTCCCCGTTTTCTCTCTACCACCTTTTTTTTTTTTTTTTAAATAGTGGGCCTTTCTAGGCCTTTCCTCAGAGCTCACCCCATTTGCACTTTGGATCAGTCTGTTACATCACGTTTACAGCACAGAAACAGGCCATTCGGCCCAGCTAGTCTATGTTGGCGTTTATGCCCCATACGAGCCTCCTCCCACCCCTCTTCATCCAACCCTATCAGCATGCCCTTCTATTCTTTTCTCCCTCGTATGCTTATCTAGCTTCCCCTTAAATGCATCTATGCTATTCGCCTCAACAACACCTTGTGGTAGTGAGTTCCACATTCTGACCACTCTTTGGGTAAAGAAGTTTCCCCTGAATTCCCTATTGGATTTATTAGTGACTATCTTATATTTATGGCCCTTTTTTGAATCCTCTACAAGTGGAAACATCTTCTCTATGTCTACCCTGTCAATCCCCTTCATCATTTTAAAGACATCTATCAGGTCACTTCTCAGCCTTTTCTGCTAATTATAACCTCTCAGTTCTGGTATCCTGCTTGTAAACCTTTTTTTGCACCTTCATTTTATGAAAAAGGAGATCGAGGTATTGGTGGAGACCAGAACTGTGCACAGTACTCCAAGTCTCATCTAACCTAGGATCTATACAAGTTTAACATGACTTCACTACTTTTCAATTCTTTCTCTCTAGAAATAAACCCCTCTTCCCTGGAACCTCAACAATGCATTCAAAACAATTAAATCCAGTACTCCAGGACAGGTGTGCTTCTACCAGGACAGATGAGGAATCAAACTTCGGAACAACTAAACATAAAAGGTTCACTGCTCTATGTTCAGGACAGTAAGATGAATAAACAATAAGCCAGAATATATTGTAGATTTCCATTAGTTCAGCAGACCTGGTTATAATGGGTCCATATTTAATATGGAAGAGATCAGTCATGTCAGCTGGTGCTCCACAGGATAATCAGTCAGTCTGCTCCATCCAAAGGTTAAACTGCTATAAAAATGCCAAGTGGTGTATAATAGTTTTCTTTCACCGAACTCTATTAAGTGTAACATTCCTGTCCCACCCCCGAAAAATATGCCCATGTGGCGGAGCCACCAAAGGACTCAGATCGTTTGTATATAATTCCTTTAACAACATGTTAGCTACAGCCTGAGTCTGTATCTTTATTTATGCTGTTTAACTGTACAGAGCGTGGTTACTTTAACAGCGCAGCTAAAACGTGATGATGTCATGCCGTTCATCACGTGATTCCCCACTGGCGGGGAAACGTGATGACGTCATGACATCAGCCACGGGACTGCAGGGGCAGTCCTCGTGGAGCCTCCAAAAAGAGCAGACCTACATTCGATGTTATCCTGCAGTTTCTCGTTAAAACCTGTTTGTTTCATTAAAGTTCGTTTTGTTTGATCGCCCGAGTAGAACTCAGTCTTTTAGTTAGGAACCCACATTCCTACATTGGTGACCCCGACTTTTGTGAACGGTTTTCGCGGAAGATCTTCAGCATGGAAACGAATGCCGTGACTCTGAAACTGCCACAGTTCTGGGAGCAACAACCAGCCGCGTGGTTTATCCAGGCTGAAGCCCAGTTCGCCATCAGGAACATCGTCGCAGATCAGACCCGTTATTACTACGTGGTCTCCGCCCTCGATAGCGCCACTGCCTCGTGGATCGTCAGCCTCCTCAGTAGTCCTCCTATCGACCGCAAGTATGATATGTTGAAGGCGCGGGTGCTACAAGTCTTCGGGCTCTCGAAGTCAGAACGCGCTCGCCGGCTCCTCGCTATGCCCGGCCTCGGGGACTCCAAACCGTCCGAGCTCATGAGCCAAATGCTCACGCTCTTAGGTGCCGAACCAGAATGCTTCCTCTTCCGGGAGCTATTCCTCTGCCAACTGCCGGAGCAGGTGCAGGCTGCCCTAGCCAGGTCCGAGGTCACAGACTGCGCCGAGTTTGCTGCCGAAGCAGATAAGATTTTCACAGTAACCCAGCAGTGCTGCGCTGCCACGAGACGCCCATCCCCCACAGGTGCGGCTCCAGCTCCTCTTGCAGCGGGCTGGTGCTCCTACCACGCCCATTTCGGCACGAAAGCACGCCGCTACCGCTCTCCCTGCAGCTTTGCACCCAAAAAAAAAAAACACCTGCAGCGTTCCTGGCGAAGGAGGACCGGGTCTAACGGGCGCTCTGCAGCTGTGATGGCCATCGGATCTTCGGGGAAACTTCTTTACATCACCGATTCCCTATTGGGTCGAAGTTTCCTTTGTGACACCGAGGCACAGTGTAGCATCCTACCTGCGTCGAATCTCGATATGCAAGCTGGGGACGACAGTTTTTCCCTCGTGGCTGCTAATGGCACAGCCATTCGAACTTTCCGAAAGCGGCGGGTCCAAATATGTTTCGGCGGTCAGCGCTTCCATTGGGAATTCGTCACGGCCACAGTCGCGCAGGCCATCCTAGGGGTGGATTTTCTGTGTGCCAACGGCCTCCTCATCGATGTCCGGCACCGCCGGTTGATCAACGCGGCCACCTTCCACCCGATTCCATGCCACCACGGTACCGCCGTGTTGCGCTCTATCGCCTGCGCGTTCCCATCTCCGGATGACTTCACTCGGCTCCTCGGAGAGTTCCCGGAGCTGACCAGGCCCACTTTCTCCTCCTCGGCCATGAAGCATGGTGTTGAACATCATATCACCACTACTGGCTCCCCGGTTTATGCACGGGCTAGAAGGCTTGAACCCGGCAAGCTCGCAGCTGCGAAAGCAGAGTTCGACACGATGGAGCGGCTGGGGATTATTCGCCGGTCGAATAGCCCCTGGTCTTCGCCTCTCCACATTGTTCCAAAACCGGGCGGCGGTTGGCGGCCATGTGGTGACTACCGACACCACTACTCCTGATCGGTACCCGATCCCGCATATTCAGGATTTCTCTTCCCATTTGGCGGGAAATTCTATCTTTTCAAAAGTCGACCTCGTCCGGGGGCATCACCAGGTTCCTGTGCACCCGCAAGATGTCCCAAAAACAGCAGTCATCACCCCTTTTGGCCTTTTTGAGTTCCTGCGCATGCCGTTTGGCTTGAAGAACGCGGCACAGGCTTTCCAGCGCTTGATGGACTCCGTGCTCCGAGACCTACACTTCATCTTCGTCTACCTCGACGACATTCTCATCGCCAGCGCTAGCAAGGAAGAGCACATCTGCCATTTGTGTACCCTCTTTACACGCCTCAGTCTGCACAGTTTGATCATCAACCCGGCCAAGTGCCAGTTCGGCCTGCAGCGGATCGATTTCTTGGGACATTGCATAACATCAGATGGTGCCGTCCCCTTACTGACGAAGGTGGAAGCGGTTACCTCTTTCCCGCGCCCGCCAACCATCAAGGCCCTGCAAGAGTTCCTTGGTGTAGTGTATGTGCCTTTAAGAGCCCCATGTGTACTGTAATGCCGGTAATGGCCACTCGGGCTATATAAGCCTGTATATTGTGTTGTATCAGTTAGTTCACCTCCAGACTTTGTTCAGTAAACACCTGTGAAACCAACTCCTGCCTTCAGTGTCTCTATTAACACATGGATACAACAGTGGCGACGAATTGGAAACGGACTTACCTGCAATTCGGCAGCACCTCAAGGACATCGATTCCTCAGACGTCCAAAGTCGAAGAAAAGCAAGAAAAAAAAACTGTGGTTTCACCAGCTAGCCGAGCTGGTGGCAGGTACTGCAATAATCCTTCCTGGGTGGGCTGGGGCTCCATCAGCTGGCTCTGCGGCGAGGCCAAGCAGCGAAGGCGGAGGCAAGCAGAAACAGACCGGGGGGGGCGGGGGGGGGGGAAAGCACTCGGGAGACGGCCAGCACTGCAAAGCAGGTCGGCGTTTGGACCTAGCAGAGGGGGGGAAAAGTCCCAGAGAGTCCGGCGGGAACGAATCTCCACTTGTAAATAAAAAATTAATTTAAAAAAAACCGCGGAAAACAGCATTGTCAGCAGCAGCAGCGGCGGGAAAGCGCCATATCTTTTCTGCAGGAAAGAAAGAAAAGCGCGGGAAGCGCCATTTTTTTTCCAGGATGCCTAAGGCTGGCAATATTGATGCTTTTGATAACGATATAGAGGATTGGACCACATATGTGGAAAGAGTGGAGGTATATTGCACAGCAAATGGATTAGAAAATGATAAAAAGGCGTCAGTACTTCTAAATCTAATGGGCGCAAAGACATACGGGCTGTTACGAAGCTTAATCACTCCAGCCAAACCAAAGGACAAGAATTTTAAGGAAATTGTTGATACCCTACAGGAGCACTTAAACCCAACACCGCTGCCGATAGTGGAACGATTCAAATTCTTCAAGAGGAATCAGCACAAGAATGAAAGTAACGCTGATTACCTCACCGAATTAAGAAAGCTATCAAACTGCCAATTCGGGGCAGGACTGGCAGATTCTCTTCGAGACAAATTCGTCTGCAGTCTCCTAAGTGAAGGAACACAGGAAAGGCTGCTTTCTGAGAAAGATTTGACACTGGACAAGGCTTTCAGTATGGCTGTATCATACGAAGCAGCCGCAAGAGGAGCTGCAGAGATGTTAATAAAGGAAGGAATCACTAATACAGAGAAATTATATTGGGTCAAAAGATCAGGATAATGAAACAGTTTGGGTGGAGGTAAGGAATAATAAGGGGGAAAAAAACACTAGTGGGCGTAGTCTATAGGCCTCCGAACAGTGGCAACTCTGTTGGACGGAGTATCAATCAGGAAATAGTTGAGGCTTGTAATAAGGGAACATCTATAATTATGGGGGATTTTAACTATCATATTAATTGGACAAATCAAATTGGGCAGGGCTGCCTTGAGGATGAGTTCATTGATTGTATTAGGGATGGGTTTCAGTATGTAACTGAACCGACCAGGGGGCAAGCAACCTTAGATCTGGTCCTGTGTAACGAGATGGGATTAATTAAAAATGTCCTAGTAAAGGATCCCCTTGGAATGAGTGACCATAACATGGTTGAATTCCATATTCAATTAGAGGGTGAGAAGGTTGGATCTCAAACAAGCATGCTAAGCTTGAATAAAGGAGACTATGAAGGTATGAGCGCGGAATTGAGTAGAGTGGATTGGGAAAATAGATTAAAGGGTAAGATGATACATGATCAGTGGTGTACATTTAAGGAGTTATTTTACAACTTCCAAAAAATATATATTCCACTGAGAAGAAAAGGGTGTAAAAGAAAAGACAGCCATCCGTGGCTAAGTAAAGAAATTAAGGATAGTATTCGACTAAAAACAAGGGCATATAAGGTAGCCAAATCTAGTGGGAGGATAGAGGATTGGGAAAACTTTAAAAGACAGCAAAAAATAACAGATTGATTAAGAAAGGGAAGATAGATTATGAAAGTAAATTAGCAAAAAATATAAAAACAGATAGTAAGAGTTTTTATAGTTATATAAAAAGAAAAAGGGTGGCTAAAGTAAATGTTGGTCCCTTAGAGGATGAGACCGGGAAATTAATGGTGGGAAATATGGAGATGGCAAAAACACTGAATGAATATTTTACATCAGTCTTTACAGTAGAAGACACTAAGAATATCCCAACACTGGACAAACAGGGGGCTAAAAGGGGGGGGGGGAGGAGCTAAACATGATCAAAATCACTAAGGAAGTGGTACTCGGTAAAATAATGGGACTCAAGGCGGATAAATCACCTGGACCTGATGGCTTACATCCTAGGGTCTTGAGGGAAGTGGCGGTAGGGATTGTGGATGCATTGGTAATAATTTTCCAAAACTCCCTGGACTCGGCAAAGGTCCCGGCCGACTGGAAAACTGCTAATGTAACACCCTTATTTAAAAAGGGCAGTAGACAGAAGGCTGGAAACTATAGACCGGTTAGCCTAACATCTGTGGTAGGTAAAATTTTGGAGTCCATTATTAAGGAGACAGTAACAGGACATTTGGATAATCATAAAACCATGCTGACTTTGTCCTATTAAATTATGAAGGGGAAGGCATGTTTGACAAATTTGCTGGAGTTCTTTGAGGAAGTAACGTATAGGGTGGATAAAGGGGAACCAGTGGACGTAGTGTATTTAGACTTCCAAAAGGCATTTGACAAGGTGCCACACAAAAGATTATTGCTTAAGATAAAAAATCACGGGATTGGGGTAATATTCTGGCATGGATAGAGGATTGGCTATCTAACAGAAGGCAGAGAGTTGGGATAAATGGTTCATTCTCAGACTGGCAATCAGTAACTAGTGGTGTTCTGCAGGGGTCAGTGCTGGGTCCCCAACTCTTTACAATCTCTATTAACGATTTGGAGGAGGGGACCGAGTGTAACATATCAAAGTTTGCAGATGATACTAAGATGGGAGGGAAAGTAGTGAGTGAGGAGGACATAAAAAACCTGCAAGGGGACATCGACAGGCTAAGTAAGTGGGCAGAGATTTGGCAGATGGAATACAATACTGGAAAGTGTGAGGTTATGCACTTTGGCAGGAAAAATCATAGAGCAAGTTATTATCTTAATGGCAAGAAACTGGAAAGTACCGAAGTACAAAGGGATCTGGGGGTCCTGGTGCACGAAACTCAAAAGGTTAGTATGCAGGTGCAGCAAGTGATTAAGAAGGCCAATGGAATGTTGGCTTTCATTGCTAGGGGGATAGAATATAAAAATAGGGAGGTATTGCTTCAGTTGTACAAGGTATTGGTGAGACCGCACCTGGAATACTGCATACAGTTTTGGTGTCCATACTTAAGAAAGGACATACTTGCTCTCGAGTCAGTACAAAGAAGGTTCACTCGGTTAATCCCGGGGATGAGGGGATGGACATATGAGGAGAGGTTGAGTAGATTGGGACTCTACTCATTGGAGTTCAGAAGAATGAGAGGCGATCTTATTGAAACATAAGATTGTGAAGGGGTTGGATCGGGTGGATGCGGGGAAGATGTTCCCGATGATGGGTGAAACTAGAACTAGGGGGCATAGTCTTAGAATAAGGGGCTGCTCTTTCAAAACTGAGATGAGGAGGAACTACTTCATTCAGGGGGTGGTAGGTCCATGGAATATGCTGCCCCAAAAAGCTGTAGAAGCTACATCATTACATAAATTTAAAACAGAAATAGACAGTTTCCTAGAAGTAAAGGGAATTAAGGGTTACGGGGAGCGGGCAGGAATTTGGACATGAGTCTAGGTTCGGATCGGTCATGGCCCTGTGGGTAGCGGAGTGGGCCCAGGGGCCGTGTAGCCTGATCCTGCTCGTATTTCGTGTGTCTAATTGTGTTAGATTCAGGAGATGGTTCTGTGATAGTGGATTGGCGGTTAGGATCAGATCAGCCATGATCTTATTGAATGGCGGAGCAGGCTCGAGGGGCCGATTGGCCTACTCCTGCTCCTATTTCTTATGTTCTTATACAGCAAAAGACACAGGACTTCGGCACCCATGAAATGACACAGGGTTTCGAGAGATGTTATCGCTGCGGCAGATCCACCCATGACCAGAGGGACTGCTGGTTCAAGGACAAAGCATGCAGGCAATGCGGAAAGATTGGACACATTGCACGGGTATGCCGATCTGGACAAAAAAAATCCACGGAGAGGAAAAAAAAAAATCAATAAAGTACAGAAAGGTACAAATGATGACGGACAGTAGCTCCGAAGACCAGAATAGCGATAGCGACTCCGGAAACAAGAGACTAAGCTGTCTCAAATTACATAATGTAATTGCCAAAGAAGATTACCAGACCATTTGGGTTACCCTCACGATAGCAGGGTCCCCAGTTAAAATGGAGCTAGATACAGGATCAGCTCTGACCGTCATAAATCGACGGGATTACGAGCGGCTATTTCCGCATATACCTTTAAAAGACACATCCATTATCTTGAAAACATATACGGGGCAGAAAGTATACCCCAAACGAAAAATAAGGGTGCCTGTTGTATACAACGGCAAGGAAATACAGAAGTTGTATTTATACGTTCTACAAGATGGTGGTCCACCGCTCTTGGGACGTGAATGGATCAGGAAGATACGTTTAGACTGGCACTCCATTCAGGCACTGACGGTGACCATTAAGAAAAAAAAATGACGACGACGTCATACCTGAACGATTAAAAGACATCTTGGCCAACACCAAGGAAGTGTTTCAAGAGAAACTAGGAACCTTGAAAGGCATCACCGCCTCAATAAAAGTGGAAGATGCGGCAATTCCCAAGTTTTTTAAGGCAAGGCCGGTGCCATACACAATTCGTCCAGCAGTCGAGGCAGAGCTGGAGAATTTGGAAAAGGCAGGCGTATTATCCAAGATAGATTGGAGCGAGTGGGCAACACCCATCGTCCCGGTTATGAAGAAAACATTGAATAATGATAAATCTGAACAGCAGTGAAAAATTCGCATCTGTGGAGACTTCAAGGTGACTGTAAACCCAGTCCTTCACACGGTACAGTATCCTCTTCCGAGGATCGAAGATATTTTCACCTCACTATCCGGAGGGAAACGTTTCACCAAAATTGACTTGGCACAGGCATATCTACAGATGGAGGTTGAGGAGACCTCTAAAAAGTATCTCACGATAAATACACACAAAGGCCTGTACCAGTACAAGCGACTGGTTTTCGGAGTAGCATCAGCTCCAGCTATCTGGCAAAGAGCTATGGAGCAAGTCCTCCAAGGGATTCCGGGGACTCAATGATACCTAAACGACATCCTTGTAACAGGAGAAAACGACAATAAGCACCTTGCCAATTTAGAGCAGGTGCTCACTAGGCTGAGAGAACGGGGCCTACGAGCAAATCGCCCCAAGTGCGAATTTTTCCAGAAACAAATATCATATTGCGGCCACATAATTAATAAGGAAGGGTTGCATAAGTCACCTGAAAAAATTGAAGCGGTCATAAAAGCCCCAGCACCTGAAAATGTTTCACAATTAAGGTCGTTCCTGGGATTGATAAATTACTATCATAAATTTTTACCGAACTTATCAACTATTCTACACCCTCTTAATGAACTGCTACAAACAGGAGTAATTTGGAAATGGAGCGAAGACTGTAAACGTGCCTTCCATAAATGCAAAGACTTAATCACGTCCAAGGAAGTTTTGGCTCATTACAACCCATCACTGCCAATCAGACTGGCGTGCGATGCATCCCCTTACGGCGTAGGAGCGGTATTATCGCATAGATTCCCTGATGGCTTGGAATGGCCGATAGCTTTTGCGTCACGCTCATTGAACTCAGCTGAGCGTAACTATGCCCAAATCGACAGGGAAGCACTCAGCCTGGTATGGGGAGTGAAGAAATTCAACCATTACCTACACGGACAAAAATTTACCTTGTTGACTGACCATCAACCCCTCATCTCCATTGTTCTGGACCGATGGACATTTTTACATGCAATAACACAATAACCGCCACCAGAGGGTGCTAACAGTTTGTAAGCTGGAAAGGTCATCTGTTCCTTTCTTCCTGTGTGAGGTCATTTGACCTTTGTTCCTTTCTTCCTGTTGACCCCAGGAAGCAGTTTTGCCAGGAAGAACCGGACTTGAGTAATGGAGAATTTGCTATGAGAGGTTCCACTTACAATCTAATGTAATCTGACTTCATATGTTAGGCCAAACGCAATATCTGTGAGTATCTTTAGTTCTTAGCATAATAGCAATGTTGTCAGAGTAATATTTTGATAATACTATGTTTATAAAAGGTTAATATTTAATAGTTACAGAAGTTAGTTCAAATGTTAGTTAGTTATACAATTAGTCTATTCTACTGTTGTAAATATGTTTGTATCTTGTGTAATATCGAATGTGTAGTACTCAGTTTATGTACAAAACATACTTTGTCTTTGTTTACAGTTTCACAAATTTGTTCAAGTAAAGCTTCAAAACAGCAAACGGCTTCACGAAGAATTATTTTTGAATAAGTGTTTAACTTGCTGGATAACTAGATAGGAGCGCGTCTAGCGCGGCCAGTACAGTGAAAAGATAGCAATACGGCTAGCAGTGAAGAGCGGAGCAGGAGGAACCCAGAGTAAGCCTTAACCTCGTAGAGCACATCTACCTCACATCAACATGTCAGAAGATAATAGCGAAAATGCTTTGCAGCATGTAGAAGACCTTAAACAGGCAGACGAAACTGTAGAACGTGACAATCGGTCTATAAGCACCGGTTACTACAGGTCGCAAGTTGGCTCACGGTCATCGGGTGGTTCTAGAGTAAGCATAGCCCTCGCCAGAGCACGGGCTAAACTAGGAGCAGCTCAAGCCAGAGCTGCGCATACAGACAGTGAAATAGAAATAAAAGTAAGTCAGGCCCGTCTCCAAGCTGAATTCCAAGCGGAACAGGCCCGACACCAAGTGGAACGCCAGGCTGAAGAGCTCGGCCTCCTTATCAAGGGGCTCGGCCCAGAGTCCGCCGGACAGGCCTGCAGGATAAAAGCGGCCAATGTGGGGCAGCTGCCAGAGGGGTTGAAGGCGGCTTGGGTGAGGCTGGAAGAAAGCTACGGCTCGCCCGAAGCCATTGAAAGGGCTTTCTTTGACAGGTTGGCGAACTTTCCGAGGTTGACGAGTGTGGTAAACCACTGTTATTGTTGTTGTTGTTGTTGGTGGTGTTGCACACTGTTGTTTTGGATACCAGGCAACCACGAGAGGCATGCTCTGTTCTTTGCTAATAAAAGCCTATTAATTAACTCTGTCTTTTATGAGGAATTGATAGCGCATCAATTTTATTAGCAAAACAAAATGTCGGGTCCAAATGCCGAACAGCAGGAGCTGCATCAACCGACGGCGCCAAACGCTGAGCAGCAGGCGCTGCTGCGAGCCCTCAGACCAACATGCCTGGACCTAGACCCCCAAGAAGCGGGTTCGGCAACCAAATTCACACAATGGCTGCGTTGCTTCGAGGCTTACCTGGAAGCCTCAACTGTGACCCTAGACGAAAACAAGCTGAAAATCCTGGCCTCAAAGGTGAGCCACCAAGTTTATACACTAACCCAGGACGCGACGACCTACGCGGCGGCTATCGATCTGCTTAAAGGGCAATACGCACGCCCGGTAAATACGGTCTATGCCAGGCACCTCTTAAGATCCCACAGACAGCAGCCCGGGGAATCGGTGGAGGCTTTCCTACGGGCACTACAGATACTCGGCCGAGGCTGCGATTGCAAAGAAGTATCAGCCGCAGCACACACGGAGGGACTGATCCGAGATGCTTTCGTTGCGGGTCTAAGGTCCGACTACTCCCAGCAGAGACTGTTGGAGAAGGGAGCAATAGACCTGAAAAAGGCAGTGTCCCTCGCACTCTCGCTTGACGCGGCCCACAGGAATATGGACGCTTTCTCCCCTAACCGCTCCGCACCGTGGACGCCGCAACCTTGGGTCATGGGACCGCCACCTCCAACTGCTGCAGCGATGTCCAAAGCACAGAAATGTTATTTTTGTGGCCAGGCAAAACACCCCAGAGCACGCTGCCCGGCGAAAAACACTACCTGCTCCGGCTGCGGGAATAAAGGACACTATGTCAGCACCTGCAAAGGTAAAACCGCTAACGCCAGCAGCGCCGTGTGCGAACCGTGGGGGCAGCCATCTTGTCCGCCACCTTGGGCTCCCTCAGCCACGTGGGGATCGGGATCATGGGCGCCGCCATTTGGTCCGCCATTTTGGACGCCTCCAACTTCAATCACGGGGGACCCGGACTCAACCACCGCCTCATCTGACGACCACATCGACTCGCTTGACCATACGCTGGCCTCCGTGACGCTGGACCAATCTCTCCCTCATCAACTGTCCAGGTCCATGATGGACATTACGGTAAATGGCCGCGCCACTACCTGCCTTTTTGACAGCGGGAGCACGGAGAGCTTTATCCACCCCGACACGGTGCGCAGTTACTCTCTCCCGGTCCTGCCGACGCGCCATCGGATCTCTATGGCTTCCAAAGCCCAGTCAGCGGACGTCGGTGGCTACTGTGTAGTGACCCTTTCAGTACGGGGCACAGAATACAAAAATTTTAAACTTCTGGTCCTGCCCCATCTCTGCGCTGCCGTTCTACTGGGGTTGGATTTTCAGTGCCACCTTAAAAGTGTCACATTAGCGTACGACGGACCCCTCCCCCCACTCACAGTCTGCAGCCAGCAGCTTTTAAATCGTCCGCCGCGCACCATCTGCAGCCTCTCTACCCTTAAAGTCTCCCCCCCCCTCCTTGTTCGCTAACCTCACCCGCGACTGTAAGCCCATCGCTACCAAAAGCAGGCGTTACAGTGCCAGGGATAGGAGCTTCATTAAATCCGAGGTAGCGAGACTCCTGAAGGAAGGGATTATTGAGAGTAGCACCAGCCCATGGCGAGCACAAGTGGTGGTAGTGAAGACTGGCGAAAAACAGCGCCTAGTTATCGACTACAGCCAGACGATCAATCGCTACACCCAGTTGGATGCATACCCACTCCCCCGCATATCTGACATGATCAATCAGATAGCACAATACTGGGTGTTCTCGACGATTGATCTGAAGTCGGCATACCACCAGCTCCCCATCAGGGCTGAGGACCGCCAGTACACAGCTTTTGAAGCTGACGGTCATCTCTACCACTTCCTCAGAGTTCCCTTCGGCGTCACCAACGGGGTTTCAGTCTTCCAACGGGAGATGGACCGGATGGTTGACCAGAACGCGCTCCAGGCCACTTTCCCCTATCTAGACAACGTCACCATCTGCGGCCACGACCAGCAGGACCATGATGTTAACCTAGAGAAATTCCTCCGTACGGCCCAGCGGCTGAATCTAACATACAAGGACAAATGTATGTTTCGTACCACGCGCCTTGCCATCCTTGGCTGCGTAGTGGAGAACGGAGTCATCGGCCCCGACCCCGACAGAATGCGCCCCCTTATGGAGCTCCCCCTCCCCCACTGCCAAAAAGCACTGAAGAGATGCCTAGGGTTTTTCTTGTACTATGCTCAGTGGGTGCCCAACTATGCGGACAAAGCCAGACCCCTCATCAAGTCCGCCTCCTTCCCCCTGACAGCAGAGGCATGTGCAGCCTTCACTCTCATAAAAAGAGATATTGCGAAGGCCACAATGCACGCAGTGGATGAGTCCATCCCTTTCCAAGTGGAGAGCGACGCATCCGACTTTGCCCTAGCTGCAACCCTTAACCAGGCGGGGAGACCCGTGGCCTTTTTCTCAAGGACCCTCCAGGGCCCCGAGATTCGACACTCCTCTGTCGAAAAGGAGGCTCAGGCCATTGTGGAAGCTGTGCGACATTGGAGGCATTACTTGGCCGGAAAACAATTTACCCTGCTCACTGACCAGCGTTCAGTAGCTTTTATGTTTAGCTTTTATGTTTAATAAAAAGCAGAGGGGCAAAATCAAGAATGACAAGATCTTGAGGTGGAGAATTGAACTCTCCATCTACAATTACGATATCTTGTACTGGCCCGGGAAACTTAATGAGCCCCCAGATGCCCTATCACGTGGTACATGCGCCAACGTGCAGGTTGATAGACTGAAGACCCTCCACAATGACCTCTGCCAGCCGGGGGTCACCAGGTTCTTCCATTTCATCAAATCCCGTAACCTGCCCTACTCCATCGAGGAGGTCAGGACCTTGACCAGGAACTGCCAAATCTGTGCCGAGTGCAAACCGCATTTTTATAGGCCAGACAGAGCGAGCCTGATCAAAGCCACGCGCCCCTTCAAGCGGCTGGGCGGTGATTTTAAAGGGCCCCTCCCCTCCTCTGACCGCAATGTGTACTTCCTCAATATAATTGACGAGTACTCCCGTTTCCCATCCCTTGCTCAGACATGACCAGTACCACGGTCATTAAATGTCTGAATGACCTCTTCGCCTTGTTCGGTTTCCCTAGCTATATTCATAGCGACAGGGGCTCATCCTTTATGAGCGACGAACTTCATCAGTACCTGCTCGCGAGAGGTATTGCTACAAGCAGGACCACTAGCTACAACCCCCGGGGGAATGGCCAGGTGGAAAGAGAGAATGCGACGGTCTGGAAGGCAGTCCTTTTAAACTTGAAATCTAAGGGCCTTCCGACCTCTCGCTGGCAGGAGGTCCTCCCTGCGGCGCTCCATTCCATTCGGTCACTGCTTTGTACAGCCACCAATGCCACCCCTCATGAGAGAATGTTCTCCTTCCCCAGGAAGTCCACATCGGGGATCTCGTTACCGACATGGCTGACTTCTCCAGGACTCGTCCTACTGCGGAAGCACGTGAGGTCCCATAAGACGGACCCCCTGGTCGAGAGGTGGAGCCTCCTCCATGCCAACCCTCAGTATGCTTACGTGGTGTACCCGGACGGGCGGGAGGACACTGTCTCCATACGAGACCTCGCACCTTCGGGTGCTCCCGAAACACTTCCTTCGCCACCCACCACTACCCACGCCCATCCCCAGAATGCTTACGTAGCGTACCCGGACGGGCGGGAGGACACAGTCTCCACGCGAGACCTCGTACCTTCGGGTGCCCCTGAGACACCACCAAATCGCCACCCACCACTACCCACACCCCGACCCCTGTAGACGGCATGCCGCAGCCCCAGGACCCGCCATTGATTACACAACCTCTCAACGAGACGCCAGGTTCAGCGTTGGATGCTGCACCATCACCGCCGCTGCTACAACGATCAGGATGGCATACAAGGCCACCTGATAGACTTAATTACACGAACTTTTAGTACACTTCACCCCGCCGGACTCAATTTTAAACAAGGGGTGAATGTGGTAAACCACTGTTGTTATTGTTGTTCTTGTTGTTGCACACTTGTTTTGGATACCAGGCAACCACGAGAGGCATGCTCTGTTCTTTGCTAATAAAAGCCTATTAATTAACTCTGTCTTTTATGAGGAATTGATAGCGCATCAACGAGTAAGGAACCTCAGAAGCTCCACGACCTTGGAGATCTGCTGTCAGAACTCGAAGCCGCAAAGCAGGACGGCTACCTACCCGGTCTATCGTACTTAGACACTTCCAGAGGGGTAAGTCCCATCATTGAGAAGCTTCCATTTAACCTGCAGGAGAAGTGGATAACGTTTGGATCAAAGTTCAAGCTAAAGCACAACGTGGCGTTCCCACCATTCTCTGCGTTCGTTAAATTCATCCGTAAAGAAGCCAAAGCCAGGAACGACCCCAGCTTCAACTTCTTCTCCTCCCAACCAGCACTTGCCAGAAGAGACAAGTTCGACAGACATGGAAAGACACCAATATCTGTCCACAGAATGCAAGTGTTCTCAACTGAGCACACAAAGACTCAGAAGAAACCTGAGGATATGAGCAAACAATGCCCTATCCACAACAAGCCCCATCCTTTAAAGAAGTGCAGAGGCTTCAGGGAGATGTCCCTGGAAGATCGGAAACAATATCTTAAGAGAGCTCTATATGTTTCAAGTGCTGCTCTTCCACGAGCCATCTCACCAAGAACTGCAAGGTAGATGCAAAATGCACAGAATGTGAAAGGGATCGGCACGTTTCAGCACTACACCCAGGCCCAGCTCCTTGGGAGTCAGAGTCGCCTCCTCCCGCTTCAGAGCACGGCGGGGAGAGGGAGTTGCTGGTCCGGAGATTACATCCAGGTGCACCGAGGTGTGTGGAGAAGGAGCGAGCGCAAGAGCATGCTCCAAGATATGCCTCGTTAATGTGTACCCTGTAGGACGTCGCCAGGAGTCTGAAAAGATGAAAGCACACTTCCTAGAATTTGTCAAGAAAATGCTTGTCAACGATCATGCAGAGATAGCTCCTCCACTCCAGGAAGGCCAAGAGTGTTGGTACCTCCCTTCCTTCGGAGTCTATCACCCAAAAAAGCCGGAACAGATCTGCGTGGTGTTTGACTCCAGTGCACCATATCAGGGCGTCTCTCTCAACGACGTACTCCTCACAGGGCCTGATCTTAACAACAGCCTCTTGGGAGTGCTCATGAGATTCAGGAAAGAGCCCGTCGCCATCACTGCCGATATCCAGCACATGTTTCATTGCTTCGTGGTGCGAGAAGACCACAGAGACTTCCTCCGCTTCCTGTGGTATCGGAACAATGACCCCAATAGAGACATTGTGGACTACAGTATGCGTGTCCATGTCTTTGGGAATAGCCCATCCCCTGCTGTCGCCATATACGGACTAAGGAGGGCTGCCAAGGAAGAAGACGACGACTTTGGCAGTGATGTGAGAGGGTTCATCGAATGAGAGTTCTATGTCGACTACGCACCAAAGTCATTCCCGACCGAAGCAGAGGCCATCAGTACCCTCGGACGAGCCCAGGAACTACTTGCACTACCCAACCTCAGGCTGCATAAGATAGCCTCTAACAGACCAGCAGTGATGGAGGCATTCCCCCCTGAAGATCGTGCTAAGGACGTCAAGGACCTAGACCTCTTCACTGATGACCTCCCCCTACTGCTTAGCCTAGGGGTGTCGTGGAACATAGCAACAGACACGTTCCAAGTCCTAGACGCCAAGAAACCCTTCACGCGTAGAGGAGTGCTCTCTACAGTCAACAGCCTATACGACCCTTTCGGCTTCTTAGCCCGTCACCATACAAGGCAGGCTGCTCCTCAGGGAACTCTCCACACGCGCTGAAGAGTGGGATTCACCTCTCCCTGAAGAGATGGAAGCAGAGTGGGACAGATGGAGAGACTCACTCCAAGACTTACAGGAGATCCGAATACCTCGCTGCTATTCATCTTTCTCTCCCTTAAATGCCCAATTCAAAGAGCTTTGTGTCTTTGCAGACGCATCCGCTAAAGCCATTGTAAGTGTGGCTTATCTGAAGGTCACCACTCAAGAAGGACAAAGCAAAATCGGCTTCGTCTTTGATAGAGGCAAGTTGGCGCCCCAGCCAGACCTCACCATACCCAGATTGGAACTGTGCGTAGCAGAACGCAACCTACCCCCTCACAGCAGTCTAATGAAGCTGCATCCTATCATCGACACCAACGGACCATCTGAGGTGGTTCTTCTTTTGTCGCCAGAGGACTCCAGTGACAAGTAGAGTCCGGACTATGTGGAGTCGTTAATGACCCCAGACGGGGAGTGTTCTGGACCGATGGACATTTTTACATGCAATAGCATCCTCTGGTGGCGGTTATTGTGTTAACAGTTTGTAAGCTGGAAAGGTCATCTGTTCCTTTCTTCCTGTGTGAGGTCATTTGACCTTTGTTCCTTTCTTCCTGTTGACCCCAGGAAGCAGTTTTGCCAGGAAGAACCGGACTTGAGTAATGGAGAATTTGCTATGAGAGGTTCCACTTACAATCTAATGTAATCTGACTTCATATGTTAGGCCAAACGCAATATCTGTGAGTATCTTTAGTTCTTAGCATAATAGCAATGTTGTCAGAGTAATATTTTGATAATACTATGTTTATAAAAGGTTAATATTTAATAGTTACAGAAGTTAGTTCAAATGTTAGTTAGTTATACAATTAGTCTATTCTACTGTTGTAAATATGTTTGTATCTTGTGTAATATCGAATGTGTAGTACTCAGTTTATGTACAAAACATACTTTGTCTTTGTTTACAGTTTCACAAATTTGTTCAAGTAAAGCTTCAAAACAGCAAACGGCTTCACGAAGAATTATTTTTGAATAAGTGTTTAACTTGCTGGATAACTAGATAGGAGCACGTCTAGCGCGGCCAGTACATCCATATTCAACCCTAAAAAGGGCGTTCCCATTATGACAGTGCAAAGGCTACAGAGGTGTTCCCTTTTTCTAGGGGCACACCAATATGACATAGAATACAAAGGATCAAAACAGCATGGGAATGCTGATGGTTTATCGCGCCTACCGTTGCCAACGGTAGAAGAGGCACCTACAGTAGACCCAGTGGAGATGTTCCACTCTACCATAGTCGAATGTCTACCAGTAACAAATTCTGCCATTGAAAGGGAAACGAGAAATGACCTGACTCTCTCACGAGTCTATGATTTAACAGTGAAGGGATGGCCAGCACATGGCGAACCACTGTTGCCAGCATTCTCGCAAAGAGGAGAACAGCTGTCAGTGTGCCAAGGAACCTTGATGTGTGGATCCAGAGTGGTGATTCCACCCAAACTCCAGGATAAAGTGCTAAAGGAGCTTCACGAGGGGCATCTGGGTGGAGTCAGAGCATTTGTATGGTGGCCAGGTATCGATGGAGACATCGAAGAAATGACCAAGAGCTGCCTAGGATGCCAGAAGGTGCAAAACGCTCCACCACAAGCCCCTGTACATCATGGGAGTGGCCCTCATCTCCATGGCAAAGGGTACACACCGACTTTGCTGGTCCATTTATGGACTCAATGTTTTTAATCACGGTTGATGCACACTCCAAGTGGCCGGAGGTAATAAAGATGTCCTCCACCACCACGGAAAAAACCACAGTATTAAGGACCATATTTGCCAGGAACGGGCTGCCTGAACAGATCTGTTCTGATAATGGACCGCAATTTGTGTCCAAAGAATTCAGGAAGTTCTTAAAAAAACAATGGGGTTAAGCACTACACGTCCGCCCCATACCATCCCGCCACCAATGGATTGGCTGAAAGGTTTGCCCAGACCTTCAAGAAGGCCATAAAGGCCATGGGTAAAGAAGACATAAAACTTCAGCATAAGGTAGATAACTTCTTGTTTGCATACAGGAATGCAACACATATGGTTACAAACCAAACTCCCGCCATGATGTTCTTCAATAGAAGCCTAAGATGCCGGCTGGATTTGATCAAGCCAAACATCAGAAGGGACGTGGAGAACCGGCAATTTCAAGGCATGAATGAAAGGCCAACTAGAACCTTCCAGATAGGTCAACAAGTTTTGGCCCGGGACTACCGTACCGAGAAATGGCAGCCTGGAACTATTTGCACATGACTAGGACCGCTGATTTATACCGTGGACATTGGAGAAAGCATAATAAGGCGCCATGCTGACCAGATCATAGAGTCATCCGAAAAGGGACAACCTACACCACAACTCTATATGCCTAATGATGAAGCAGAGATACCCATAGTATCTACCTCCGATCCGGTGATACTGGAACCAGATGAACCCGACACTGGCATTCAAGCTGAATCAGCCTTGCCAAAAGAACCTACTACACCACCGAAAACTACTACACCACCGAGGCGTTATCCGGACCGAGTCAGGAAGCCTCCAGAGAGACTGACTTATAATTGAGTAACTGCAGCAATGTGTAGATTATTGTTCTTGTAACATGTAATTAATGATTACTTAAAATATTATGTACTGGTTGGCTAAAAGGGGAGGAATTGTAGTGTATGTGCCTTTAAGAGCCCCCTGTGTACTGTAATGCCAGTAATGGCCACTCGGGCTATATAAGCCTGTATATTGTGTTGTATCAGTTAGTTCACCTCCAGACTTTGTTCAGTAAACACCTGTGAAACCAACTCCTGCCTTCAGTGCCTCTATTAACACACGGATACAACACTTGGGATGGTCAATTTCTATCACCGATTTGTCCCCAAGGCGGCTCAGCTTATGCAGCCTTTGTACGGGGCCCTCAAGGGCAAGTCCGGTAAGGATCCAATCAGCTGGACGGCCGAGATGGACCAAGCGTTCGTCAACACGAAGAGCGCTTTGGCCAACGCAACCATGCTGGCGCACCCACTTCCAGGTGCCACCATCGCCCTTACCGCGGATGCATCAGACTATGCCATCGGCGCAGTGCAGGAGCAGTGGGTGAATGGCACGTGGCAACTGCTGGCGTTTTTCAGCCGTCAACTACGGACAAAAGAAAGAAAATACAGCACCTTCGATCGGGAGTTGCTGGCCCTTTTTCTAGCCATTCCCGGTTCTTATTAGAAGGACGTCCCTTCGCGGCCTTTGTCGACCACAAGCCTCTAACGTTCGCCATGGCCAAGACCGCCGAACCGTGGTCAGCTCGTCAACAACGTCACCTGACGTTTATTTCTGAATTTACCACGGACATTCAACATGTGTCTGGTAAAGACAACCTGGTAGCGGATTGCCTCTCCCGCGCGACGGTCCATGCGGTTCACCTTGGAATTGACTACGCCCTCATGGCTGCGGATCAGGCCTCGGACCCAGAGGTCCAATCATACAGAACCGTCCCCTCTAGTTTCCAAGCGACCGACGTCAGTTTCCAGGCCGCAGGCACCACGCTCCTTTGCGACATCTCCATGGGCGTTCCCCGACCTATCGTGCCAGTCGCCGGAAGGTGTTTGACGCCATACACGGGTTGTCGCACCCTGGTATGAAGGCTTCACAACGGCTAATGTCGGCGAAGTTCGTCTGGAAGGGTATGCAGCTCGATGTCCGTGACTGGGCCAACACCTGCGTGGTCTGCCAGAAGGCCAAGGTCCAGCGTCATGTAAAAGCTCCAGTGGCTACGTTCGCTGTTCCGGAGCGTCGTTTCGACCACGTGCATGTGGACCTTGTGGGGCCACTTCCGCCTTCCCATGGTTATATGCATCTCCTCACCATGGTGGATTGTACCACTAGGTGGCCAGAGGCAATTCATCTCCTGTTGGGTTGCTCGTTTCGGGGAACCGGCGGAAATCTCCTCCGATCGTGGGCCACAATTTTCCTCGGAGCTCTGGAACGCTGTAGCTCAGGGGCTCGGCCCCAAACTTCATCGCACCACTGCCTATCATCCACAGGCGAACGGCCTGTGCGAGCGATTCCACAGGTCGCTTAAAGCCGCCCTACGGGCCAGTCTTCAAGGTGCGGGATGGGTGGACAGACTCCCATGGGTTCTTTGTACGGCGCCCAAAGAAGACCTGCAATCGTCCTCGGCAGAACTCATTTATGGCCAGCCGCTCCGAGTACCAGGGGATTTCCTCCCTTCTCCCACAGAGCCATGGTCCGCCTCCCAGCAACTCGTCAGCCACCAGGAAGCGGGCAGATACTTCGCTCCGGTGCCTACATCAAATCACGGCCTACAGAGCTCCCATGTGCCAGCGGAGCTGAAGAACGCAGAGTACGTATTTATCTGCCACGACACTCACCGGGATCCGCTCAAGCCCCCTTACACTGGTCCTTTCCGCGTCATCGAATCAGGAGACAAATCCTTTTCGGTCGACATCGGAGGAAAGCCAGATCACATTTCGGTGGACCGGTTGAAGCCGGCTCACTTGGACCTGGACCACCCAGTCGTCATCGCTCAACCGCCGAAACGTGGCCGACCGCCCGCAGCCACCGTGCCAGATCAACCACAGCCACCCGCCAGCTCGACCACACTCGCTGCACCAGCTCAACCACAACCGCCCTCCAGCTCGACCACCATCAATCAGCTTCCTCTGCAGGGTTACCTCGTCGCCTCTCTTTTGCAGTTAGAGACAATTCTGGGGGGTGGGGGGGGGGGGGGCGCATGTGGCGGAGCCACCAAAGGACTCAGATAATTTGTATATAATTCCTTTAACAACATGTTAGCTACAGCCTGAGTCTGTATCTTTATTTATGCTGTTTAACTGTACAGAGCGTGGTTACTTTAACAGCGCGGCTAAAACGTGATGACGTCATGCCGTTCATCACGTGATTCCCCACTGGCGGGAAAACGTGACGATGTCATGACGTCAGCCACGAGACTGCGGGGGCAGTCCTCGTGGCGCCTCCGAAGAGAGCAGACCTACATTCGATGTTATCCTGCAGTTTCTTGTTAAAACCTGTTTGTTTCATTAAAGTTCGTTTTGTTTGATCGCCTGAGTAGAACTCAGTCTTTTAGTTAGGAACTCACGCTCCTACACCCAACAGAATTTTATGTTTATAATTTCAAGAATGATGGCTCCCAGTTCATGCTATTGCCACCTCCCTTAGTGAAACATTGAGTTCAACAATTTCAAACTATAACCCCTGTTCCCATTTTTTATGCTGTATGATTTTGCCACCCCCCTTTGCAACATTTTATCTTTCCTACCTCTTACGTTCCTTCAATTCATTCCTCCCCTCCCACTCCCTGTCTCTGCACCTGCTTAATCTGTTACATCTCCAGCTTTTTCCAGTTCTGATGAAGGGTCCTGGACCCGAAACGTTAAATCTGTTTTTCTCTCCACGGATGCTGCCTGGCCAGCTGAGTGTTCCCAGCATTTTCTGTTGGTATAGCAACACTGTGAACCTTGACCTGAATGCAAATCGTTCGCAAATGGCTACTATTTTTTTAGTCGTAAAACTTTTCTGAACTACCATTTGCAGACAGTTAGTTGAGAAGTACATTGAACATATCTGCAAAATCCTTGCAAATCAAAGACTCGTCTGAAGGCAGAGCTATAATACCAGGTTCGGTTTGTGACAGCTTTCAAAAAAAAAGATCTGTTCTCATTTCTTATTGCTTTGAAGTAGGGTTAGAACATTTTAAATAATGAGTGGCACAGACTTTGATTTACTTCATCTGTTCTACACATCAAATACTTGAGCAGCCACAGTCGATAGGAAACTCAAAAAAGGTAGATTAATAAACAATGCTGCTTTTAATGTGTAAATGAGGAATGCTTCACTCTGCCATTCAACATTTTTCCTATTTCAAGTTATCAATCACAATCAAAAACATAATAAATCAAACTCCACTCACGCTGAATTTTTGAACAAAGATCTCAGCGGGTTAGATGAGGTAATCATAAACCAGCTCTCTCCAGCTTGTAGGGAAATTCAAAGTGCATAAGTATTGTCAGTCATTCTGTAATGAAAGAATCACCATCCTTTCTGTGCAGCCGCATACACGTTACACACACATCATAGAGCTAGCAGAAATCAAAAGTGTAATATGCCATTCTCTTCAGGACATAATATGGAAAGTTCAAGGCGGCACTCTCTTATTAAAAGACTAAAAGCAGAATTGGATCATCTCATGGAATGCAAATCTCCCTCAGGCTCCAATTCACAGTATTGATTTTGCTCTCAAGCAACACACATTTTAGAAGTCTTGGAATCAATAGCTGCTTCATTTCTAGACTCACTCACGACCAGTTCCATTATGTACTGGCTTAGGGTTGTTCACTAATTTAACCATTGAAATTATTTCAATAATTTTCCATGCCTAAATATTGAAGAGAGTGAGGCAGAGATGGCCGATAATGACAGATGGGATGGGGTTATGCAGAGGAATGGGGTATGTAGAGAGCGCGGTAAGGAAAATGGGAGAAAAGTGGTGAGAGAGTATGACAGAGAGGAAACGAGGGGCAGAGAAAGTAATACGAAAAGGATGGAGGGATAGAAACATAGAAGATAGGAGCAGGAGTAGGCCATTCGGCCCCTCGAGCCTGCTCCGCCATTCAATGCGATCATGGCTGATCATCCAAACTCAGTACCCTGTGCCTGCTTTCTCCCCATATCCCTTGATCCCCTTAGCCTTAAGAAATATATCTAACTCCTTCTTGAATATATTTAAATGAATTGGCCTCATCTGTCTTCTGTGGTAGAGAATTCCACAGGTTCACCACTCTCTGGGTGAAGAAATTCCTCATCGCAGTCCTTACCCCTTATCCTTAGACTGTGACCCCTGGTTCTGGACTCCCCTGCCATCAGGAACAGCCTTCCTGCATCTAATCTGTCTAGTCTTGTTAGAATTTTATAAGTTTCAATGAGATATAGGACTGGAGAAAGAACAAATGAGACAACAGTGGCGGAAAAAGAATAGTTCAAAGGTTAGAGAATGTTTTCAGCTGCCTTGAGGGGTCTTGATCTTGGATTGCACAAATACAACTCTTCATTCCAGGGAGATGTGGAGAAAGGAGAGTGAAGAGGGTGTGAAATATAGGAAGATTTAGAAATGGAGGCTAGAGAAGGAGAACTGGAAAGAGAGAAGTCAGTAGTGGTTTTAAGAAGTCCAGGGTATATGAGTGAAGGTGAGCACACATAGAAAACAACATAATTTGTATTCTTTGCACAGACTTCCACTGGGCCAGGCAAAAATCTCAACAGCTAGGGAGTTTATTATTTGACCACATTATCAGTACAATGATTACAATAAAGCTCCAGGGACTTTCTAAAAGTTAGGCCCAATGTTCTTTGCATGTCCAGTAGATAGAACTAACTTTTTTTAAAACAATAATTTCTTAACTGCTGCATGAATATGATTAAGAAATCAATACAGTTCTTAAAACTTATATCATAGTGATGCATTGGGCCAGTCATAAACCTTAACTAAAAATCTAAATCTTCTTCAGAAGCAAAATGTTGTCACATCGACACTAAGGGGGAAAAATTGAGTCGCGCCCCCTTTGGGGCGCTAACTTCGTCGGAGCGCTACTTTTAGCACCCCGAAAAAATTAGCACCCCCGCGGCCGAAATTCATCAGTAGCGCCTCAAGAGGGAAGCGTGGCGCTACTGGAAACGTCCCGCCTCCCTCTTGGGGCGCTGTGGCAAGTTGCGCCGTGGTACTGCAGGCCTTCCTCCCCTTCTTAAAGGGAAGGGGCCTTGCGCAGTGCGACCCGGGGCCCAGCTGGGCCACCAGGGATCGGAGTGCCAGCAAAAGAGCCCGGCACTCAAGAGAAGTGCCGGGCTCACGGAGCAGCCAGCACTCCACGGGGTGGGCTGCTGAGGAGGCCGCCGGGGATGGCAATGGGGGCAGGTGCTGGCAGGCGGCCAGCAACAAAAATCGTCACCCGGCACCTCGCCTTTAACTAGCGCCGCCCCGGCCGCAGGAAGGCCCCCCTGACCCCGTCGGACAGAGTGTCTGGTGGTAAATCAGAGGGAGGTACCGAAGATAGCTGCGCACGGTGATGACATCATCACCGGCGGCGCAACATCGTGAGGCGCTAACGGTTACCACCGCTGCTAACCTCCCACTGAATTTCGCGTTGGCGGTGCCGTGCCCGGGCGCTAGTTGCTTTGCTAACTTAGGGCGCTAACGGGAGGCGCAAAGCAACTGAATTTTTCCCCCTAAACCTCTAACTGCCTTCTCCAGAGGAAGGGTTCAGTTGCCCTCCCACCATACACCCCCCCCCCCAAAAGAGAATAAAATGCAAACCATCACATCGAAACTCTACTTCACTTGCACCTGTCATCTCCCAAACAAACTTGCACTAAACCTGAAATGCGATCAAAAGCTAGAATTGCCCAGAGCGCCACATTCAATTAACTGTCCAAGCTATCCACTGCTGCGAAGAGAAATCATCCAAAAGACTATTTATAAAAGTAATGATGGGAAACAGGGGACTGCTGTACAAATGGATGGTTTGCCTGAACTGAACAGGGAGAGACTTTGCCTCATCAGTATAGCCTGACTTAGAGGAAAGAAATGGTACAGCATGAACTATATATGTTAATATACAAAATTCTATTTATTTGGTGACACTAATATGTAGTATGATATACAATGCAATTTTTCTTTTAGTAAACCTATTAGGGGTTTATTGGCTGTGTAGTGTTCCAGCAGTGTGAATGACAGGGGCAGTGCAGAATTACAGACCAGTGTCGCATGATAACCTGCATTACAAAACTGAGAATTGGTATCAACTCAACACCACCATCAGGACTACCTACCTGGGCATGAAGTGAAAGTGGCCCCCGACTAAAATGACAATTTTTAACAAAGTAGTAACTTCAATGAGATTAGCAATCTTAAGGGCTTTTTAACTTTCTCCTTTGAACAGTACCAATTTGCAGTGAATCGTAGCATTGAAAGTGCAAATGACTCCTAAACTCACCCGCGAACATCAATATCACCCAGGTACAGAGCTCCAACATTCAATATTGGTGGCATGCAAGACCCGTGGAAGCTGTTGAGAGTTTAGCCTTCCCTGTGCTGCTTACTGCAGTGCATCGGTGAATAGAACTGCAATTATACACACCCGAGTGCATAAAGCATGGGAATAGAAGCCTGTCCAGTGTCTTTTGGTGAAACGTTGTGTTATTCTGCACACGCCTGTAGAACAGAACCAATTCAGCATCCAAGACACAATAGAAATCATTTACAGAGCTGATAGGTGCAGCCCGGGAAGGGGATAGGCACATAAATCATGCATCACCATGTATTAAATTGTCAAGAACGAATGGGTGACATAGATGAGAATGGGACAGGTGAGCTCAGGCCTTACTTTGTTGCTGTCTAGAGGTTACCTTCAGCGATCTCAAAAAAGTCTCAACGCTTAAACTTCCATCACAGAAAGCTCCTTCATGGAGTCACTACTTTGCTATCCAAAACATTTTAGGAGAGGACTTCAGCTAATTCCCCAGTATTGCTTTTCTGTGGCCCACAACATCAAGCACTGTGGCATTTGCCCCGACCCTGACCTGGTTGTGCCACCTCGGGGAAGAATGCGGCTGCTCAACTTGATACGAGTCTGACAGCCACCAGGAGACTGTTTCATGGAGCTACATTTTAAAGATCTGGGCAGAGCTCAGCTCCCACTCTGCTTTACAGCCCTGGAATCATTCTGCTGAACTTTACTTTTTGTTACACAAATTCCACATTCTGTCCGGGATCATAACAAAATGGCAAGTTCGCAAGGTGACCATTTCATTCTTTCCACTCATGAAGCACATTTTTCTGATGCAATACCAAATGTATTTGATATTTTTTTTAGTAACCAATATCTGCTACAATATAACATGTACCCGACAACAGTTACTGCATTCCAACTGCAGTTAGAGTCCATTCACGTTGCATGTGAAATGCTTCAACATATTTTGAGATGCAAGGGGGCAAGATTAAGCACTTTGGGACATCCGGAGGTCATGAAATCGCAAAATAAATGCAAGCTTTTTCTCTTTTATATAAATGCAAGTATTCCTCATGACAGGTCTCCAAAGGTTTAAGTTCAAGACACCTGGATATTTAGCTACATTTAGCAGCTCACACAGTACAGAACACTGTGGCTGATCAGCCACGATCGCATTGAATGGCGGAGCAGGCTCGAAAGGCCGAATGGCCTACTCCTGCTCCTATCTTCTATGTTTACCAGAAATATTAGGAAAGGAATTGCACCATCAAGACCACCTTTTAAAAATATCAGTAAAAACAGCTCTGATACCGAAAACAGTTTCTTCCATCAACTTTACAATGCTCAAGACATCACTATGCAATAGACTGGGAGCACTTGTTATTAAGCCAACTTAAACTTACACAAGAACTCTGCAGATCCGCAGTGAATATTGAGGCAAAGCACAGCCGCTGCTTGTAGTTATATTGTCTTTAACACAGCAAAATGCTCCAAGGCGCTTTACAGACAGGGCAAAATAAAAACTACAGGTCTTAAAATTCTATCCTGAGCACCACCAGCGAGTTAACCTTGACCTGCACTATGTAAAAAGGAGAATATTTCTGTTCAGGGGTAGAGGGAGGAATTCCACTCTTAATTTTTCTGACCATTCATTTTGCAAATAGTTGGGCTGTCTGCTGGAGACCTGCCAACTGAAAACAATTTGCTCTGTCAGTGGATGTGACTCATCCATCAATGGGTGGATCTCATTGAGCTGAGTGCCATTCAATGGGCTTGAATCTGATTACAAGATCAGTCTCAGCTGAAACTTGACCTGATGGGTCTCCAGCAGGCTCGTTCGTGACCCTTGACTGATCGGAGAACTCTTATTGTTGATGAATTAAGTTTGAACATGCCTCTCGTCCACCATATTGCCCTGATAAACATAACTGGTCGCAACTTGCAGTTAAATGTGACAATCTGAAGCCAATAATTGGTTTTGACCTAAGCCTACTTGAAGGTTAAATGTGATCTTATTCCAACAACAGTGTTGAATAGTCCAATTTCTAAATTGTTAAGTAGCCCTTCAGGCCTCTCAAAGTATGTAAATTAGATCTGGCTGCAACTTGGAAATCAATGTTCTCGGAGCTGATGATTAGTTGAGTTACAGAACCAGTTGTGAGTCAAGTAGATAGGTGCTTTTTTTTTAAACAATGGAGCAGTAAGGCAGCTTTTTCCATTAAAATAACTCCACTAGCCTTGAATAATTATAGAAGACATTGACAAATGAGTTTAAGTTTTCATAAATTGTTACAAATGATAGAGAGAATATTTACTGCCAGGAAAGTTACAGTCACCTTCCCAGGTTAAGATTTCACTTTTTCTAAATTACAAATAAAATTCCACAGATCAATAGTTTGAACAATTTTTTTTATTGCATTTAAGATAAAAACTATTTTTTTCTCCTTTAAGAAAGAACTTGCATTTATATTGTGACTTTTAGAATGTCCAGAAATCCTTCACAACCAAAGGACTTTTGAAGAGCAGTCAAGGCATTGGGAAACTTCCCTGCTCTTATATTCAAATAAGGCAATGGCATCTTTCACACAACTTCAAAAAGGCAGACAGGGCCTCGGTTTAACATCTCAATCAAAACACTCCCTTGGAACGACAGTAGATTAGTGCTGAAGCCCTGGAGTGGGGCTTGAACCCATGGCCTTCTGAGTCATACAAAAGTGTGTTATCAACTGAGCCACGCTGACATTGTACAGCTGATCTTTCTTTTAAATCAACATTCTGCTCCTAATCAATCAGAAGCAATTGTTCCATATTTAGACACTCTCAATGAGCGAATACATACACTGTTAACCAGACTGCATTCCAGTCACTCAACCCATTTCTGTAAATTCTGTGCTAATTTTGTTTTTATTAAAAATAGACATAGAATTGGAAGGCATTGCCCCTCTTCCAACTGATTCCATCTGGTTGTTTGTGCAACTCAGCCAGCGGTGTGCAGCTCGAGAGCGTGGGAGAGATCCGTGTCGGTTCCTTGAACATGGAGGCAAGTATCTCCCAGCACTATTAAAAATTTTAGGGGAGGAAAAGGGTACAAGCCAGCATCAAAGAGTACCTAATCCACTTTTTTTTTTAAATGACATTTTCTTTGAAAATTGAATCTGCAGAGTAAACAGGTTTTCACTTTGAACGCCTTATAACCGTAACCATGCAGCATTCTGTACATGGTAAAGACCTGGATGGTTTCTAAGAAGTTACTAGCCATCATACAAACTCTAGGGCCGGAATCTTTACCTTGGAGTCAGGTTGCTTGCGTAATGTGAACAATGCGACTTTTACTTAATAGCCCCAATTCAAACCAGTCATGTGTCTTTCCTGGCCCAATTAAATGGAGTGGGTCTGAGGACGTCATCGATGACTCATTTCCAGTGCGGATATTTAAAGCAGTCTTGCGCACATCTCATTTCAAGGTTGATATAAGAGTGAATAAGTTGGTATCCAGAGGTCTGAGTAGTGTAATAAAACTGATAAAAGTGTGGATCATGGAGACAAGGCAGAGGGGCACAACAAGATTCAATGATGCCTCCCCCGATGTTCTGGTGCAGGCAGGGAGGTCCTCTTCGCTGGCGATAGACGCAAAAGACCACCCGAAGACAGAAAAAGGACATGGTTGGAGATTGCGGAGGAGGTCAGCAGCAGGGATGTTGTCAGGAGGATGTGGATCCAGTGCCTGAAGAGATTCAATGATCTAATGAGGTCAGGAAAGGTGAGTGCAATGCCACACTCACCTACATCCTGATGTGCCTGTCACCACAACCCCATCACTCTGCCTTCCCAAGCCTACTCCCGCACATCATTCCTCACACCAACCTACCTAGCAGATCCACCCATTCCTCTCTCTATATATACATACTCACATCCCCATCTGACTAACCACCACTGACACTCAGCCTCATCCTAATGCAATCATAGCAAGTAACACCACAGCAGGAGGCCATTTGGTAACGTCACACCACTCACTCATTTTGAATTTTTGTTATTTAAATGAGTCATCCTCTACGGAAGTAGCCCATCCATTCCTTACACTCATTCCATCACTCTCACTCAAAGTTCTCCTCTTTCCCTCCTTGCAGGAGAAGAGAGCCCAGAACAATAGGGAGAGGTAGAGAACCAGAGATGGCCCTCCCGTATTCACTCAATTGACTCCAGCAGAGGAGGAGGCCCTGGAGATCTCTGGAGTTTGTAGAGCTGCTGGTGGTGGGAGATGGAGAAAGGGGGACATCCCAGTAACCTGGTGACAGAATTATATCTTATACAGCAACATGGCATACAGCAGTCACTCATATAGTGGCCGATGTCAGCAGCTAGTGAAATGTCATCGTGAGCATAATGGTAACGTTACCAATTCTTCTTATAACACTTCTAATTCATCTCTTTACTCTCCCACAGGTCTATCAAGTGCCCCCTCCACCCCCACTGTCCAGCTGGAGGAGGAAGACGACTCCTCAGAGGAAGCTCCAGCCCCTGAGGGTCCACCAGCAGCAGACCCAAGTACGATATCTGCAAATGTGCAGAGAATGGAGGATTCCCTCTCCAACATGAGCACCAGCGTGTTGCGGGGGATGGCGACAATGCATTGTTCCATGGAAAGGATGGCCACCTGCATGGGGCAGCAAAAGCACCACTCACATGAGAACATGCTAGCTGTGGACAACAGATGGCAGGCACTCATAGACCTCATCTCGAGGAGGGGTATAAACATAGACTTGTGTGTTCCATCGCCCCACTGCTGTGCAGCAAGGTGCTCTCCAGCTCCTTGCTAGCAGGGAAGTGCGGGTGGCCCATGAGAGGGATGATGGGGAGAGGTGACATGGAAGTGGGGGCTCTTCTCAAAGCACTCCCACTTCTCCCCCGTTGCCTCCCCCTCAGTCAGAGTCTCAGATGTTTCCTTGGATCCCGATGGCCGAGTCTTCCCCTGCAGAGTTGCAGGAGGAGCAGTCTTTGGCAGGACCCTCACAGGCTCCACAACCCAGAGGACGTCCACCAAAAGTGTCTAAGCAGTCGCAGCAGGGAAGTGAGCAGCCTCCAACAACCTCTGCTGAAGCCACAGGGGTTGCACTTCAGAAGCACGCGTAAAAAAAAAAAAGACTCAATCCTAGATGCACACGGGTATGCACATGGGTATATGGAAAAATGTTAGTGATAAGTTTCAGTTATATTTATGACACAGATAAATTTATTTCTTTGCACCACTTTCCGTTCTTGTCCATTTTTGCCTGCTACCTGGGAAGTGGCCTTATCACTTGGAGTGAATGGTGAGACATTACTTAACCTCGAGCACTGGGGGTTTGGGCGAGAGGAATGGTTTGGACATTGTAGGGATGTTGGGGGGTGGGGGGCGACGTACAGCCTGTGGCAGCCATATGGGTGCATTGGAGCATTAAGTAAATCTGTCCATTATCAGGCCATCCCAGGGCAGCAATGTGTGCTGCTGCTGGTGCCATCTCCACCTCAGGTTCCTCCTTCTCCTCATCTTCCACCCGTTCTTCCTCCTCCTCCTCCTCTGAAGAGGCTGTGCGCTCTGCGCCTTGCTCCTCCTGCAGCTCCAATCCTCGATGTTGTGCATCGCGCAGCAAACGACGATGATTCTGGAGATGCTGGTGCGTACTGAAGGGCTCCTCCAGATCTGTCAAGACATCTGAAGCGCATCTTCAGCATGCCTATTGCTTGCTCTATGACACATCTGGTGGACATGTGGCTCTCATTATAATGTTCCTGGCCTCACTACTTGACCTCCTCAAGGGTGACGTGAGCTACGTCTTCAGTGGATAGCCCTTGTCTCCAAGCAGCCAGCCGCTAAGTCTGTTTGGAGGTGCGAAGAGCTGAGGGAGGGTGGACTGGCACAGCATGAAAGAGTCATGACAGCTGCCATGGAATCTGGCACACACATGCATGATGATCTTTTTATGGTTGCAGACGAGCAAGTGAGGGACTGGAAGCTCTTGCGGTTCACAAACACTCCTGGGTGATGTGGGGGTGCCGTGATGGCCACATGTGTGTAATCGATGATGCTCTGCACCTGTGGGAAGTCAGCCAGAGTGGCAAAGCCGAGCTCCTGCCCAGTATCACTGGCTTCATCAGTGGCAAAGTTGATATAATTAGCTGACTTGTCAAACATGGCATCGGTCACCTGGGTGATGCATCTGTGGGCAGCTGACTGCGAGATCCCGCAAATGTCTGCTGCAGATCCCTGGAAGGAGCCTGAGGTGAAGAAATTGAGAGTGCTGGTAACTTTGACAGGCACTGGCAAGAAGTGTCCACCAGGTCCTCTGGGCAGCAGGTCTTGTTCCAGCAAGCTACAAATGTCTGCGACGACCTGGCGTGATAGCCTGAGCCTCCTGAAGCACTGCTGCTCGGTCATGTTGAGAAAGCTCATCCTCTGCCTGAATACGCTGTGTTGGGGCTATCACCTCCGGCATGGTGCAGCCCTGTGCTGACCCCCCTCTCCCGTGGAGCATCAGGTCGTTGAGGAGAAGGCTGCTGTTGTATTTGCTGCTACTGCTGGTGATTTTTTTATTCGTTCATGGAATGTGGACATCGCTGGCGAGGCCAGGATTTATTGCCCATCCCTAGTTGCCCTTGAGAAGGTGGTGGTGAGCTGCCTTCTTGAACCGCTGCAGTCCGTGTGGTGAAGGTACTCCCACAGTGCTGTTAGGGAGGGAGTTCCAGGATTTTGACCCAACGACGATGAAGGATCGGTGATATACTTCTAAGTCAGGATGGTGTGTGACTTGGAGGGAAACTTGGAGGTGGCGGTGTTCCCATGCGCCTGCTGCCCCTGTCCTTCTAGGTGTTAGAGGTCGCGGGTTTGGGAGGTGCTGCCAAAGAAGCCTTGGCAAGTTGCTGCAGTACATCTTGTAGATGGTACACACTGCAGCCATAGTCGTCTTCTCCTTCTTCTTAGGCAGTCCCTCGAAACCGAGGATGACTTGCTTCCACATTAAATAGAGTTTGCAGGTGACTGAGTCCAATGCGGGACCTACAGTCTCTGTCACAGGTGGGGCAGATGGTGGTTGAAGGGGCGGGTGGGTGGGGTGGCAATAGTATGCCGGTGGTGAAGGGAGTGAATGTTTAAGGTGGTGGATGGGGTGCCAATCAAGTGAGCTGCTGTGGTGTTGTGGCTGCTGTTGCTGGTGTTGTTGGTGCCGGGGCTCATTTTGGTTTGATTCTGAGGTCTAAGGTGAGACAGCATAAGCGGCACCCATGCTGATGTAATAGATGACAGGTAAAGTGGAGATCAGAGGCCCAATGCCTCAATGTTGCGATAGTGACCAGCAATGTGGTGAGAGTGGCTTCTGCTGACAGCTAAATCTCCGCACAAAATGGAGTCAGCAAGAGCTTTTCCATTTGCCAAGTAAGCAGGTGTAATATGGGAGCATTTGTGTGTTTTTCCCAGCTGTCAATTAATGCACTCACACAACGGCCACTGAACTTCCGCCTCCCCTTCACAGGCACGTTCGTGAATCCTGTGCTCAGAAGTTAAAGCCAAAAGTTGCTGTTAAAAAGCCTCGTAAGGGTCTCTCAGCAAGCATTGAAGTACTTCAATGAGGCCGCCCGCCACTGCCGAGCGGGTCCGTGGCATGCGGGGAAACGCGCCCGAGTTAAAGGCGGAAGTCAGCAGGACAGCAGGATGACGGCCGGTTCCCAATACACTGGCAATTTCGGCGATTTTTACTGCTGACCTGCCCCCAAACCCGCACGCTCGGAAATGGGAAAATTCTGGCCTAGGACTCTAAGTCACTGTCCAAAACACGGTTTGTTTTACAGCCGATGTGTCAATGGTGTTCTGGTTCATGGACCTCAGAATCACCCATTATACAGAGGATTCAGGAAAATTAGCTACTGAATGGTCTAAGCTACTACACGACATAACACATAAGTAATGCAGGTGTGAGCAAATCATTCCACCCCTTCCTGTACATTCCACGTGGTTTGGTCTCTGTATGAATATGGGGGAGGAGGATTGTCCTAACTTTGGGCATTTTCGGTAGCAACTAACCCAAATAATAGATAGTTACTGCTTTGCTCCAAGCACAGCACAGTTTCAAGTTCTAATACACCTCCTACAGTAACTTGAGCAATCAAATAGTAAATAGGATAAAACTATGCTAATTTGACACCCAACAATCATTAATGATCCAGTTAACCTTTGTTAATGAGCATGGCGCACAATAAAGAGACAGGAAAGTGCATAAATAATGTCTAAATCTAAAGTTACAAAAGCAAATGCCACATTTCATGGAGATGGTGGTCAAAAAAGATGGTGAGAAGAATAATGCCTGTGTTATACTCTGGCTGCTCTGCTGAATTCTTACTTGTAGTGGCATAAATGCAGTAGAAAGTCACAGTAGAGAACCAGTGATTGGGAATTTGCATAATTTCCATTGCATTCACCGAAGCCCACCCATGGAGGCGGTAGACTGGTTGTGCAGTGGTTCAGTTGTTAGCACTTTTGCCTCCAAGTTAGAAGTATGTGTCCAGCTTCAGAACTTGAGGCAGTCCTCACCATTTAGATCATCCACACTTAGCACAGGCAGCCGCCTACATCGGGCAACTGGAGCAAATAGAGTCAATTACAAAGGTGACGCTTATAACGTATTAAGCATACTTTGTCATATTGCTTTCCTTTCTTGCTCTGCCACTTTTGTCCTACCCCATTCGGTTGGATGCCATTAGTTTCCATGCAGTGAAATAGCTGTGCAGAACTTTAATCGTACACTTGGTCCTACAGTTCCTCCTATGTACATTAATGCCTCACCCCCGCCCACAATTCCCCCCCCCCCGGCCCCACTTGCACTATTGAAAGAATGAAGGCAGCGCAAGAAACAAATGACAAATGGCCAATAATTCAGCACCACAGAGCCAAAATTTGAGGGAAGACATAACTGGAAAGAAATTCATTTACAGCAACACTTCAACTCAAGGATACTTCACAGAGCCGCCTCACAATGGTCATCTGAGAAGCCATCTAAAATATGTAAAAGGACCACATCAATCACAGGAGTCAAAAAATCTTCTGCATTTACTATCCCATGCACAGAACTAGCAGGAGGCAAGAATTGTCCAAAGATCTCAAGAATAAATTATAGACATGCACATTCTATCCTGTAGCATGCATTGCACAATAACGTAACATACTTGCATCAGTATATATAAAGTCGGGTGAGTACAGCCACTCGAACAGTCAACGTATAGCTCCACATAATCCAGAGACGTTGCCAGTGCGAACTCCTTAGAACCTCTGATACAAGCCTGGTGAGTCACTTGGAAAGCTTTGAGTGCCACTTCAGGTACAGTCCGTTTGTATGAGAGGTCGTTTCATTGAACATTATTTATCAAATTCCAAATGCACCATAGTTTAACTCATTACTTGCTTCTATATTTTTGTGGTGAAGTAAACTACAATTTTCACCATGAAAGATTTTCTGAAGATAAAGTGGCATTTTGCCATCATGCCTTTGTTTTGTCCATTTTCCTCAGTGATATTAAACAGTTGCCATTTCAGATTTTTTTGAAGTGTAATAATCATGCTGGGCGATAGCCCTTTAGCTCTTCCAGGATCTAGCAGCCTAAAATGTTCTTTTTTGGTTTTGGTGGGTTTTAGAATTGTGCTGCTTATACCCAGTTTCCCTAGGTCAGCTCAGTATAACTTCAGGGGCAGATTTGGATGAATCCAGGGAAGACACCAGTAGTGGAAGTGAAATATTGTGTAAGCTCAAATTTAAAGGGATGGAAACTGTGATAATAATAATAACTTCCGGGAAGTTATGTCATCACTTCCTGTGAACTATGAACTATGAACTGTGTACATACCTCACTTCCTGTCATATGTCACTTCCTGTTGGACTGGTATAAATACTGGACTGTTCAGTATTGTAAGAGGCTTCTACCAGAGGCATGGTAAAGACCTCTCTTGTATATAGTGTGTTTATAAGTTACTTAAAGCTTACTTTAAAGTTACTTGATGGTAAGACTCCTTTTTCTTACATCAATTTAAGTAACTTAGTATTTACACTCACAAATACTAGACCTTCGGACAAACTCGGAGTTAAGGATCCAGGGAACCACCCATCATGGAGAGAATCCTTAGACCTATTCGTCTGGACTTGGACCCGAATACACCAGCAGCTGGCAGGGTATGGAAGCATTGGTACCACACTTGAGAATTTTCTGGATGAATGTAAAGCGGATGCTCCTACTAGATTGAGGATACTTATCAACTATGTGACACCAAAAGTGTTCGAATATGTTGATGAATGGGATAATTACGATGAGGTGATTCGGGCACTTAAGAAACTGTATGCCAAGACCCCAAATGAGGTCTATGCTAGACATCTACTGGCCACAGCCCAACGAGGGCCAGGGGAATCAATTAACGAATTCCTGGAAGAACTTCGCAGGCTCAGCGTAGATTGTAACTTTCAGGCAGCCTCAGCTGAGCTGTACCGCGAAGAAATGATTCATGATGCTTTCATCTGCGGGATTGCCTCTCCATTTATATGCCAGCGTCTACTAGAAAGTAAAACACTTGAGCTACAAAAAGCTTTTGACCTAGCTTGTTCTCTGGATTTGGCAAAGAGAAATGCAGACCTCTATCAGCTGCCCAGATCTCGATCTGCTGCTGTAACTGCAACCAGACAATTCAAGCGGTCTCAGGTGAACCCTATCATGGGGGAATCTAATTCTGATAATTCTGATGAAGAAGAGGAGGATGACCCCACTTTAGCAGCCTCTTGGCAATCTAGGAAGGAATGCAACTTTTGTGGAGATGCTTTTCACCCTAGGAAAACCTGCCCTGCTCGCAATGCAATCTGCAGTTATTGCAAAAAAAAGGACACTTTGCTAAAGTTTGCCTATCAAGGGCCTCTACGAGGGCCAATTCAGCTAAGGCCTACCGAACTGCCCCAATTAGGGCCTATCAAGATGCTCCAGCTAGGACCTATCAAGCTTCCTCTCGCGCTCTCTCCCGAAGAAGCACACCGAGAGTTTTAGCCACTCTCTGTGCAACGACACCAATTACAGCTGCTTGCCCACAGAACCTGTCTCATGCAGCCACAAAAATTTCAATTAAAGGGCATACCTTAGATGCCTTAATGGACTCGGGAAGTACTGATAGTTTCATTAAGGAACAGATTGTTGCAAAATTGAAACTACATGTCTTCCCATCGGACCAGGCAATTGCGATGGCTCAGTCATCACTTAATACCAGAATCTCCGGCTTTTGTGTTGTTGATATGACACTTCATGGTCGTATGTATCCCTCCACCCGACTTTCGGTGCTCAAGGACTTATGTAGTGATCTCCTCTTAGGGCTGGACTTCCAGAAACAGCATAAGAAACTCACCATTGAGTTCGGTGGATCCAAACCCGGACTTACTATTTCTAATATACCGTCTAAATTACCATTTTGTGCATTGTCAGCAGCTTCACTTGATGAACCCTCATTATTTGCCAGTATTCCACCTCGATGCAAACCAATAATAACGAAATCGCGGCGCTTTAATCAGGAAGACCAATCTTTTATTGCGGCTGAAATCTCTCGACTTCTAGCAGAGGATATCATCGAACCATGTTCATCGCCCTGGCGGGCTCAAGTCGTCATTGTCAAGAACCCTCTAAAACCTCACAAACAGCGACGATGCATTGATTATTCGCAAACCATCAATCAATATACCGACTTGGACGCCTACCCATTGCCACGCATTGATGATATGGTTAATAAACTGGCCGAATACAAAGTGTTCTCAACTTACGATTTAAAAAGTGCCTATCATCAGGTACCCTTGAAGGTCTCAGATAAGCAGTACATGGCCTTTGAGGCTAATGGACGGCTGTACCAATTTCGTCGCCTCCCATTCGGGGTTACTAATGGAGTGGCTGTCTTCCAACGGGCAATGGATGGCCTGGTTAAGCAGGAAAACCTAAGGGACACTTTTCCCTATCTTGATAACATTACCATTGCAGGTCATGATCAACAGGAACACGACGCCAACCTCCAAAAATTTTGGGATGCCCTCCATCGCCGTAATTTGACCCTGAATGAATCCAAATCTGTTGAGTCGCAACCAACCATCAACATCCTTGGCTACTGCGTAGGCAATGGTATCATTAAGCCAGACCCAGAAAGACTTCGCCCGCTCCAAGAGCTCCCGTCACCTAAGAATCCGACTTCTTTACGTCGGGCTCTCGGTCTGTTTGCATACTACGCTAAATGGATTCCTCATTTTTCAGATAAAACCCAACCCTTGCTGCATGCTAGATCATTTCCACTGGGAACAGCGGCTGTTGCAGCCTTTAACCTTCTCAAAAAACAGTTGGAGAAAGCGGCTCTTCACTCCATCGATGAGAATCTCCCTTTCGTGTTTAAATGTGATGCCTCGGAGGTGGCGATCTCGGCTACTCTGAATCAGGAAGGTCGTCCTGTAGCATTTATGTCCAGGACCTTACAAGGTGCCGAGCTACATTATCCTCCAGTTGAGAAAGAAGCCACAGCCATCATAGAGGCAGTACGGAAGTGGAACCATTTTCTAGCTCGCCAGCACTTTACATTGATCATGGACCAACGATCAGTCGCCTTCATGCTCGATAATCGAAAACGAACCAAAATTAAGAATAATAAAATACAACTTTGGAGGATGGAACTAGCCTCTTTTGGTTATACCATTCTCTATCGGCCTGGCAAGGAGAATGTGGCCCCGGACACCCTCACACGGGCATTCTGCTCCACTATGTCATCCTCTACTCTCATGGATGTCCAAAATGGATTGTGTCATCCTGGCGTTACGCGCATGCTACATTTCGTACGATCACGGAATCTCCCTTTTTCCACTGGAGATGTAAAGAAAATATGCTCCGAATGCCGGCTTTGTGCGGAATTAAAACCTCAGTTCTTCCGCCCCTCAGCTGGTATACTCATACATGCAACCCAACCGATGCAACGACTTAGCATCGATTTTAAGGGCCCAGTGCCCTCTTCAACTCGGAACACATATTTGCTCACCATGATCGATGAATATTCACGTTTTCCGTTTGCCTTCCCCTGCTCCAATATGCTGGCGTCCACAGTAATCTGCTGCCTTGAGCAGGTATTTTCTCTCTGTGGCATGCCGGCTTATATTCACTCAGATCGGGGTCCATCCTTTATGTCAAGGGAACTCAAGGACTACCTCTCAGAACGGGGAATTGCTACAAGCAAAACAACACCATACCATCCCATCGGAAATGGGCAGGTAGAGAGGTATAACGGTATCATCTGGAATTCCATACGTCTTGCTTTAAGATCTCGGGGCCTACCAGACCAGCAATGGGAAACAGTGCTTCCGGATGCATTGCACTCTATACGGTCCCTGCTTTCTACAGCCACAAATACTACACCTCATGAGCGGTTCTTTGGATTCCAGCATCGCTCATCTCATGGGACATCACTCCCGTCATGGCTAACTACTCCTGGAACTGTATTACTCCGAAGATACGTTCAGACGTCTAAAAATGACCCTCTCGTAGACGAGGTCGAACTAACCGATGCCAACCCCACCTATGCAAACATACGATATTCTGACGGCCGAGAATCTACCGTATCATTACGGGACCTGGCTCCCTGCCCACCAGGACCGAGTGGGACATCGGGTGATGGCATTTCACCAGGAAACTCTTGGGACCTATCGGGTACCCCTCTCCAGGATCCTGATTGGACACCAACTAGCTTGATGCCGGTAGAACCCCGTACTCAAAGTTGCGACCCTCCCAGTACCGCGCATGAAAGTACTGATCCGCCACAGACCAGCTCTGCACCTCCCTCTGAACAGAGGCAGTCCGACTTTGAACCTATTGGGGCTCGTACACGAAGCCATGATCTCCCCGACCCTTCACAGGGCAATCCAGGCCACACAGACTCTGACCAATGGCCAACCGCATGTAAGCGGACCAGCGACCCTCTACGACGGGAACCCAAACGGGTGCGACTCTTCCTCGTTCGGCGGCTGCGGAACAAAAGGTAGACCACAGCCTCCTAATCCTGCAGGAGGGAAGAATGTGATAATAATAATAACTCCCGGGAAGTTATGTCATCACTTCCTGTGAACTGTGAACTATGAACTATGAACTGTGTACATACCTCACTTCCTGTCATATGTCACTTCTTGTTGGACTGGTATAAATACTGGACTGTTCAGTATTGTAAGAGGCTTCTACCAGAGGCATGGTAAAGACCTCTCTTGTATATAGTGTGTTTATAAGTTACTTAAAGCTTACTTTAAAGTTACTTGATGGTAAGACTCCTTTTTCTTACATCAGAAACAATCCAAGGTACAGGCTTGAGTCCAGGGCAGGCAAGTGAGGAGCAGTCCAGGTATCTGACTCCCTGTTTGATAGCTGCTGAAGCAGAGGTGATACTGCATGAAGTCCTTGAGGACGATGGTCCTCTGTAACATTCTGCAGCACCATTCTCACAGGTCAGCCAGCGAGGAGACGGAGCCAAGTTTCAGGCCATAGCTGACCATTCCTGCCAATGCACATGCCATTCCTATGCTGCCAGGTTACTGCCGGCGTCCTTGCCGCAGATGGCGCAGAACTGCATGCATCTCGCCGCTGACCTAGACCCCGAGAAAATGGTTCCTGATAGCCATTGCCAGGTAGGTTTGCCAGGGGCTGCAGGAATTGTAGTGTCCGCGTATCAATAACACATGGACTGCAGGAGAACGGTAATAACAGGTGTTTACTGAACAGAGGATATGCTGGAACTGAAAGTACAGAAGCCTGCTACGGCTTTATATACAGGTGTGGTCACTGCCGGTACTACAGTATAAAAGCAGTTCTCTCTTAAAGGTACATACACAACAATTCCTCCCCTTTTAGATAAACAGTACATAACATTCATTTAACAATTAAGTAATAACTAATTACAATTACAATTTTCTTGGTACTATATACATCAGCTGAAAGTAATCATTTATAAATTCAGTCTTTGATGAGGCTTCCTGATCCTGTCCGGATAGCGCCTTTCTCGAGTATCCTGTTCTTGCGGCGGAGTCGATTCTGGCTCATTGTCATTGGTTGGTTCGTCAGCTTCCAATACCACTGATTCTGAGGTAGATGCAATCTATACTTCGGGTTCATCACCAGGTGCGCATGCTCGTGGTATGGGTTTGACTTGTTCCTGTGACTCTAGAATCTGGTCAGCATGCCGTCTCACGATGCTCTCTCCAACGTCCACTGTGTACATTAGTGGTCCCTGCCGTGTGCATATCGTTCCCGGCTGCCATTTTTCTGTTCGGTAGTCGCGGGCCAAGACTGGTTGCCCTATCTTGAAGCTCCTGGTTGGCTTCTCATTGATGTGCTGGAATTGCTTATTCTCAACATCTCGTCTTATGTTTGGTTTGAGCAAGTCCAGGCGACATCTTAACCTTCGGTTAAAGAACATCATGGCTGGAGCTTGGTTGGTGACTGCATGTGTCGCATTCCGGTAAGCAAACAAGAAATTATCCACCTTGTGTTGCAGTGGAATGTTGTCGTTATACATCGCCTTTATTGCTTTTTTAAAGGTTTGAACAAACCTCTCAGCCAATCCATTTGTGGCTGGATGATATGGGGCGGATGTGTAATGCTTTACCCCATTATTCCTCAAAAACCTCCGGAAATCCTCGGACACAAACTGTGGTCCATTGTCGGAGCAAATCTGTTCTGGCAAGCCATTCCTGGCGAAGATGGTCCGTAGGACTGCAATAGTTTTCTCCGTGGTGGTGGAGGACATTTTGATGACCTCTGGCCATTTCGAATGTGCATCCACGGCGATTAAAAACATTGAGTCCATAAATGGACCAGCAAAATCAATGTGTACCCGTTGCCATGGAGATGAGGGCCACTCCCATGGGTGTAGCAGGGCCTGTGGTGGAGCGTTTTGGACTTTCTGGCATCCTGTGCATCTCTTGGTCATTTCCTCAATTTCTTTATCGATTCCCGGCCACCACACAAACGCCCTGGCTAGGCTCTTCATTTTTACCCCTCCCAGATGACCCTCATGAAGCTCATTGAGCACTCTTTCTCTCAACTTGGGTGGAATTACCACTCGGGATCCACACTTCAAGGTCCCCTGGCACACTGACAGCTGTTCTCTCCTTGGCGAGAATGCTGGCAACAGTGAGTCGCCATGTGCTGGCCATCCTTTCACCGTCAAATCATAGACCCGAGAGAGTGTCGGGTCATTTCGGGTTTCCTTCTCTATACTTGAGTTTGTAACAGGTAGATATTCGACTATGGTCGAATGGAATATCTCAACAGGGTCCACTGCAGGTGCTTCCTCCACCGTAGGCAGCGGCAGGCGCGACAGCCCATCAGCGTTTCCATGCTGTTTTGTGCCCTTATACTCTGTCGTATTGATGTGCCCCTAGAAAAAGGGACCATCTTTGCAGCCGTTGCGCCGTCATCACTGGAACGCCCTTATTTGGGTTAAAAATGGAGACAAGAGGCTGGTGATCAGTCAGTAAGGTGAATTTCTGCCCGTGCAGATAGTGATTGAACTTCTTCACCCCCCACACCAGGCTGAGGGCCTCCCTGTCAATCTGGGTGTAGTTACGCTCGGCTGAGGTTAACGAGTGTGACGCAAAGGCTATTGGCCTCTCTGAACCGTCAAGGAATTCGTGCGACAGCACCGCTCCAATGCCGTAGGGAGACGCATCACATGCCAACCGAATCAGTAGTGTTGGATTGTAGTGGGCCAATACTTCTTTTGAAGTGATTAGGCATTTACATTTCTGAAAGGCACTCTTACACTCATCACTCCATTTCCATGCTACTCCAGTTTGCAGCAGGTTGTTCAGTGGGTGCAGAATTGTAGACCAATTTGGCAAGAACTTATGGTAGTAGTTCACCAACCCGAGGAACGACCTCAGTTTCGACACATTTTCCGGAGCTGGAGCCTTGACTACTGCCTCAATCTTGTCTGGGGACTTATGTAACCCCTCTTCATCAATCACGTGGCCACAATACGAGATTTGTTTCCGGAAAACTCGCATTTGGGGCGGTTGGCTTGTAGCCCATATTCTTGTAATCTAGTGAGCACCTGCTCCAGGTTGGCAAGGTGTTCACTGTCATTTCCGCCCATAACCAGGATGTCGTCCAAATAACACTGGGTCCCCGGGATCCCTTGCAGGACTTGTTCCATCACCCTCTGCCAAATAGCCGGAGCTGATGCTACCCCGAATACCAGTTGGTTGTACTGGTAAAGACCTTTGTGAGTGTTTATCGTGAGGTATTTTCTAGATGATTCTTCCACCTCCATTTGTAGATACGCTTGTGCCAGATCAATCTTCATAAAGCGTTTCCCTCCAGATAGTGAGGCGAAAATATCTTCTATCCGTGGAAGTGGATATTGTACTGTGTGAAGGACTGGGTTCACAGTTACCTTAAAGTCCCCACAGATGCGAACCTTCTTCGGTTCCCCAGGCGTGCTGCTCAATGATTTCTTCATTACAGGAACAATGGGTGTGGCCCACTCGCTCCAGTCCACCTTGGACAGCACACCCGAACGCTCCAGACTCTCCAGCTCTGCTTCGACGGCTGGGCGGATCGCATACGGTACCGGTCTGGCCTTAAAAGATTTTGGGTTTGCGTTATCTTCAATTTTTATCATTGCCGTTACGCCTTTTAGAGTCCCAAGTCCTTGCTGGAACACCTCTTTCGTGTCAGTTAGAATTTTTGACAGTCATCCAGGTGTGACGTCGTCATCCTTTTTGTCAGCCACAGTTAGCGCCTGAATGGAATGCCAATCCAATTGTATTTTTCAGATCCATTCACATCCCAATAATGGTGGTCCTCCATCTTGTAGTATATATAGATACAGTTCCTGTGTTTCCTTGCCGTTGTATTTAACGGGTACCCTTATTTTTCCTCTGGGGTAGACTTTTTGCCCCGTATATGTCTTCAAGACAATGGACGTGTCCTTAAAGGGTATGTGTGAGAATAGCCGCTCGTAGTCTTGTCGATTCATGACTGTTAGGGCTGATCCTGTGTCCAATTCCATCTTTACTTGGGACCCTGCTATCATGAGGGTGACCCAATTGGTTCAGTGATCCTCCTTTGCGATCATGTTGTGTAACTTTAGACAACTTAGTCTCCTGCTCCCGGAGTCATTATCACTCTTCTGATCTTCTGAACTACTGTCCGTCATCTTTTGTACTTTCTTGTACTTTTCCTTAGTAGTTCTTTTAGTGTTGGTTTTCTTTCCCGACCTGCAGACTCGTGCCATGTGTCCCACTTTTCCACATTGCCTGCATACTTTGTCCTTAACCCAGCAATCCTTCTGGTCATGGGTTGTTCTGCCGCAGCGATAGCACTTTTCTGCTCCATATGCCATTTCATTGGTGCTATATTCTTGCGGTTTATGTTGTATTTCCGCAGCTCCCCGTGCTTCTGCTTCGTAGGATACTGCAACGCTGAAAGCCTTTTCTAGCATAAGGTCCTTTTCCGAAAGTAGTCGTTTCTGGGTTCCTTCACTCTGGAGCCCGCAGACAAACTTATCCTTTAAGCTATCTGCCAGTCCTGCTCCAAACTGGCAGTGTTTCGATAACTTGTGTAGTTCCGTAAGATAGTCAGCATTACTCTCATCTTTGTGCTGGTTTCTTTTATGGAACTTGAATCTTTCTGCTATCAGCAGCGGTGTAGGGTTTAGATGTTCCTGTAAGATATTGACAATCTCTTTAAAGCTTTTCTCCATTGGTTTAGCTGGGGTAATTAAATTCCGCAATAGGCCGTACGTTCTCGCGCCCATCAAATTCAATAATACCGACGACGCCTTTTCATCGGCCACCTCATTTGCCTTGCAGTACACTTCAATTCTTTCCACATACGTGGTCCAGTCTTCTATTTCGTTATCGAAAGCAGTGATGCTGCCACTCTTCGGCATCTTGGGTGGTTTAAAATGGCACCTCCCGCGCTTTTCCTTCTTCCCCAATGGATTAAAATGGCGCCTCCTGCGCTTTTCCTTCTTCCCCCTGCTGCCAATGCTGCTCCTAGCATTCTAACTAGTAATGGCGGCGCCCCGTGGCTTTCTGCGCGTCTCTCTTTTGTTCCCCTTTTTTTTTTCTTTAACGCTGCCCGACTCTTGAGCACCGGCCGCGCCCTGTGCGCTCCACCCTCTCTCTCTCTTTTTCTTCCCGACGATGCTGCTCGGCCCCCTTGCAGAGCCACTCGATCGAGCTCTAGCCCGCCGCAGTCTGGGAAGGGTCAGCGCACTACCTGCTACCAGCCCGATTTGCTGGGACACCTTGACTGGAGAACCAAGCCCAGCTCTCCACAGCTTCCCCTGCGATTCTCTGAACTCCGATGGATCACTGGGCGGTTGCCCACGGTCGACGCCCGTTGCTCTGGCTTCGACCTCCAAGAAGCTTCTTTTTAGGGATGGATCCCCGTGAGGTGATGCAGTACTGCAGGTGAGTTTGAACCTGCTCGCCGCCACTGTAGTTTCCGCGTATCAATAACACACGGACTGCAGGAGAACGGTAATAACAGGTGTTTACTGAACAGTGGGTATGCTGGAACTGAAAGTACAGAAGCCTGCTACGGCTTTATATACAGGTGTGGTCACTGCCGGTACTACAGTATAAAAGCAGTTCTCTCTTAAAGGTACATACACAACAGGAATGGTCGATGGAATCCTAGTGGGTGTGCTCTTCAGGCTATGCTGATTGTGGATCACCCTGACTTGCCTCCTTTTACACAGTACCACTGAAAGTAAGACAAAGTCTGATTAGAGCACTTCAGAGGAAGATCCAACATTTTGGTTCATCAGAAATTCATATCACAGTGGTCGACCCCACTGAGTTCAGAAATAATTAAAATATGCTTACCTTGATATTATTTGTGTGTGCCATGACCCTCAGTACTCTTGTAGTCATCTCACCATGCCATTTGAAATGAGTATGTTTTGCATTCGATGTTTTGAACATCAAAATGATAGAAAATGATGTGCAGGGCCAACACACTCCTGAATTAATATTCAATGAAGTACCCATCTGGTCAAAGCGGCCTGTTTCTCCATGTAATCCATCCACCAGAAATATGTTGGGGTGCAAAGTGGGACAGAACTTCACCCTATTTTCTACTCCTGCCCAGCTGAAAAGCAGGAGATATCCATAGGAAAAGCTGAACTAGTGTGTCTTGGCAGATACAGTGCTTTTTATCTTCCGCACCCTGATTTTAATATATTCATGTGGAGCTTTGCTTGCCTTGTGGCAAATAATTTATCAGAACAGTTGCATACATTACCATTTCCATTAATATCTGTTCCCTTTAAGAGATTACTGTCATATGATATAATCATAGCAAATAGTTGGATATTAAATACACTTAAAATCTCAATGAATTCTGACCATTAATAAATAAGTACAGTCACAAGACTCCTAGCAGAATCACGTTTCTGCAATTTCTCTCTCCCATTTTGTAGAAGATGGGCTCTGCTGTGAAGCGGGTCATTTTCATCCAGTACTTTGCTCTTAATGGCTTGGGATTCTGTATTACCAAGAGAGGGCTTGCTTCATTACTTCTGTCAATGATACTCACTTCAGAACCCTCAGACTCAGCAGAAGTACAGTTATTACATATGACCGTTACTAAGTGACAAATAAAACAATATGCCATTAAGTTAGGATCAAGCTCTAGAAAGGGGTTCCGCCGACAACCATAGGCAATGTTTGCTGCACTTACCCGGTTTCAAGAACTCTACGATTTAACTGGCACCTTGTATCTGTTCCTCTGCCTGTTAATTTAGTAATGGAATAAAGAAATCCGCATTACCCAGATAAAGTAATCAGCATGATATTCATTTGTAAATACTAGTGCATAATGAACCTTTTATGTAGTTGCCACCAAAGTGACTATTATGTTTTCCAAATGATAGATATTTTAAAGATTAATATGCTCTTGATGGACTCCAAAGCTTATATTCAATCATACCAAAGCACAGTTTAAGCTTTGTAAAAGAGTGAATCAGTGACATTAATTAAAATTTGCCCATCGGATGCAGATGCAATCACGTTAGTGTAGGAATCCCTTTAGAGTTTGTAATGCAAAAGCTGCAGTTCAGTGCAAAATTAAATATCTGACAAACATTCTAAGCTTGTTGTAATGCGGACGGGGAAACTAATGATTTTTCTAGCTGGTGAGTTAAGATGGTTCCTAAAGGCCAGGCTCATCCAGTTATCTTGTGATCCTATGTAAGTGGCAAAGCTCCTTTCTATTTGTTACAGGTTGCTGTTTTCCACCATAATACACAGAAATAAAGGAAGTGAGATGAGAAGCTATAGGATGACATTTATATCCTACTAACTCATAAGTGACAGAGTCAGAAGTAAATAATCATTAGTGCTAACACTGAACATTTGGTAATTAAAAATAAAAATGACAACAGTTAATTGTAAATTTTAAGTGGGAACATAGGAACAGGAGTAGGCCACTTAGCCCCTTGAGCCTGTTCTGCCATTCAATGAGATCATGGCTGATTTGTGACCTAACTCTATTTACCCGCCTTTGGTCCATATCCCTTAATACCTTTGGTTAACAAAAATCTATCAATCTCGGATTTAAAATTAACAATTAATCTAGCATTAGTTGTCATTTGTGGAAGAGAGTTCTAAACATCTACCATCATTTGCATGTAGAAGTGTTTCCTAACTTCTCTCAAAGGTCTGGTTCTAATTTTTAGGCTATGTTCCTTAGTCCTAGACTCCCCAACCAGCAGAAATAGTGTCTCTCTATCTACCTTATCAGTTCCCCTTAATATCTTGAAAAATTTGATCAAATCACCCCTTAATCTCCTAAATTCCAGGGAATACAACCCTAATTTGTGTAATTGCTCCTCCTAATTTAATCCTTGGAGTCCAGGTAGCATTCTGGTCAACCTACGCTGCACTCTCTCCAAGGCCAATATATCCTTCCTAAGGTGTGGTGCCCAGAACTCCTCACACTACTCCAGTGGGCACCAAGTGTATGGTTTGTAAAGTCATGTTGGTGATGTCATTGTGAAACCTTTTTTTCCCCATGGTTTCAGTCTGATTTAAATTTTGACACCATTTAATTTCAAAAAGTAATTAACGGATATAATTATCACTGCATGTGGTTTAACAGTGGATACTCGGAGTGACTGCAAAGCAGTAATCACTGAGCTAGTTATATAAATGAGGGTATGGTTATCCAAAAACCAAAGCAAGATTACAGCCTTGAAATCAGTCTTCTGTATTTCTTTTATACTAATAGCACACATAAAAATTGCCGTAAACAAGCGGAAATCAGCAGAAACAATCGGGGCCTGAGGAAATCGTGAAACTCGCACCATATACTCCTTCACCAACTATGAAAATTAATGTTTCCAGCCATTTAACTATCATTCATGCACATTAGGAGTTTCTGCTCGATTGCGCTGGATTTTCGGCGCAATCCGCCTGATATCAGCGTAACTGACGCAAAAGATCGCGGAATCTCAAGCGCAAATTGCATTCAGCACAACTCGCGTTTCCGCCATCTTTTGCACTAGTTTTAAAAACACTGCGCTAGAAGAAGGCCCCACCCACAAAGCTGGCCACACCCCCCAGAGTGAATTAATCACCAGTGGGAGTTTGACGGCCTTTGAGGAGGCTCCAAAAATTAAGCTGGATCTTTTGGATACAAGGGCATTAATTAATTGGTACGTTTTGAATGAATTTTTTTTTGAAAGACTAAGGAACTGACTGCTGTACCCCAATCAAACTAAAAATAGTTTTGTATATTTTTTTTAAGTCAGTTTAGTTATTTAAAATCGGGTTACTCACAGGTGATGGATTGACCCCGTGATTTAAAATGCTTATTTTTTGTGATAAACCCATGTTCAGCTGTATTAATCAAACTGCACCAAGTTATCACTCTTAGGGTAACATCAGGAGAGTAAGATTTCACATATGGCTAGCACTAAAATGGGACCATGACAACTTGATCAGAGGTCTAGAAAACAGAAGTCACATTCAGTTGACATTCTCAAGAGATTTAAGGTTTATGAGAATGTCGGAGCCAATATTGTATGTAATACCCACTGGAAATGTTATGTACGCTAAGTATGGTTATCAATCTTTAACTTAGACACTGTATTATCATTGTTATAAATCCCTGGGTTAAAGTTGCCCATGTGAAGGTACGGCAAGAACTTTTAAGGACACAATGTGACTAAGAGCATACTTTCCATAATTCTGCACCAGTATCAACTGTTGCAGACAGTGAGGCTGCGCAGTCTCCAGGAAGAAACCCCAGGAGGAAGGGGTGGAGTCGGGTTTTTTGAGCGGGAAGAAAGGAGCGACTGGAGGAGAAGAGGGCAGGAGCTCTGAAAAGAGGGCTCAGGAGGCAAATGGCTGCCGCATCCCGTCCCGGGCTTCCAAACTCGGCCGCCGCCCTTCGTATTAGTAGCTCTGCATCCAGAACTCAAAGTGGAATTCAGTGATCGTGAAGAGAATTCAACGAAGGGGTTCAGAGTCGTAAGTCTTGCAGACATTATACATACCATGAGCTCCAACTTAAGCGCGCCAACGAAAGAGTGCACTCGAATTTGGACACAGGGACAGATTCTCCTTTGAATCCATGTAAATGGAGAATGTATGTTTATTATGTCTAGATTCATTCTAATGTATGCAAATGTCTAATTTAGTTCATTGACCTGTAATCTTCTTACACTGACGTTAAAACTATAAAGTAAGATAATTAGAATTAAGCCATTGTAGTAGTGATCTCCTTACTGGACTGTAGAATACTGTCTACAACAGAGACCACATCTCACATATATCTAGAGAACCGTGAAGGGGTTACATTTTGGGGGCTCGTCCGGGATTGTGGTCTATTTATGTCAGTAAACTAACAGTATTGAATGCTCATTGCTAAGAGAGTGGTTTGTGGTTTCTACTGGGCTGTTTGAACATAAAAGATGGATGTTATTGAGGTTGAAGCTTGGTGCAAACGGAAGCAGATAGCTACTACCCATGCCATTGTGCTGAATGGTGTTGCTAACGATGACCCTGATGATGTCTTGCTAAGGGCTCTGAATTGTGTCAAAGCCTTTGGAAAGGTTAGGATAGTTGAGCGCTGCTTGGATACAGCTACCAAGAAGCAGTTTGTGTTGATCCAGACATCAGAGAACCTGAGAGGTCATGGTTTACCTGAGGCAGTTGGGCTTTCTGAAGAGGCTGGTCCCTGGCCAGTTCAGTTTGTCCCTATTACTACTAAGGAAGAAGAAGGGTTTCAGACCAAGTTGTTGTCATTCTTGAGACAAGAAGGAAAGACTGTTGCTGATGTCAAAGGTCTGATAGGTCCTTCGGCCCTGGATATGAACACTCAGTTGGTCAGTGCCATTAGTTCTCTGGTGGATAAATGCACCAATCTGCCCTTCGAGGCTCAGGGATACCGTAAGCTCCGTATGTTCTCAGGAGTGAGACCAACTCCCAGTGGGGAAGAGGAGTACGACGCCTGGGCTGAGCAGACCCTGCCTCTGCTAGAGGAATGGCAGTGCAGTGACAATGAAGAGGCAGAGAATAGTAGAAAGCCTTAAGGGTCCTGCTGCTGACATTGTAAGATTCTTAAAGGCGCAGAACACCTCTGCTACTTCCTTTGACTACATGCAGGCTCTAGAAACTGCCTTTGGAACTATTGAAACCATTTCAGATTTGATGGTCAGATTCAGAAGCACATTCCAGTGTGAGGGAGAGAAGCTGTCCAGTTATCTGCTGAGAATAGACAAACTGCTGCATTGTATGTTACGGAAAAGAGGGATTGAGTTGCCTGAAATGAATCGGTTCCGCATTGAACAGGTTGTGCGAGGTGCATTGCTCGAAGACGTGACTGCTCTTCGCATACGCATGACCCATAAGTTGCGAGATCCACCTACCTTCACTGAGCTGCTAAGGGAAGTCAGAGAGGAGGAGGATATGCTTCAGGCCCGGAATGTAGCAAAGAGTGCTGTGATGTCCAAGCTTGTGACTCCTGTTACAGTTCCTACTCCTAAGGGTGATGTCAACCCTGAGATGGAACAGCTGAAGAAGGAAATAAATGTCATGAGAGCCGAGATGGCATATTTTCGGTCTAAGCCCAACACAGAAAGGGATGACGCACGGGTGAAAAAGGTTGAACACCCTGCGAAGTCTAACAGCAAAATGAATGATTCCTCTAAAGGATATCCCCATGAAGGAGATAGACCTGGAGTCTTTTGTTATAACTGTGGAAAGGATGGACATTTCAAGCGAGAATGTAGAGGTGAGGAAAATCTAAAAAAAGTAAATGACCGTTTCATAAAACTTACCAAGAAGTCGGGAAACTACAAAGGGGCACAGTAACGGAACGGCCTGCTGTCCTTGTAGTTAAGACACGTTCCGCTAAGTGCAATAATAGACGAGGGGATATGAAAGACATCATACCTGAAGGTTTAGTAGGGCCGAGTTCTGCTGTATCAATACAGATTGAAGGCATTTATACTAAAGCTATCCTCGACACGGGCTCTCAGGTTACCATACTGTACAGATCCTTCTATGACCGATACCTGACGCATTTGCCGTTAACCCCAATCAGTCTTCTGCAGATCTGGGGCCTTAGTCCTGCTGATTACCCATATGATGGCTATTTGTCACTGAGGTTGGAGTTCTTGGAAGCTGATGTAGGGACCACTGAGACCATTGATGCACTTGTGTTGGTTTGCCCTGACCCCATGGTGAAAGGTGAGGTTTCCATACTGGTTGGCAGTAATACACCCATAGTGAGACGACTCCTGACAAGCTGCAAAGAGCAGGGAGGTGAAAACTTCTTGAGCACCAGACACATTCACCCTGTTTTCAAAAAGGCTTTTGAGAAACTGCCTGAACTTTCTTCCGACATAGATGATAGCAAAAGAGGAACTGTGTGGTACGTTCGAGCCAAACCTATCACCCTGCGTCCTGGAGGAGTGGCTAGAATCCCTGGGATACCAAAATTCCCTGGAACGCCAGGTACTGAAGCCATTCTGATAGAGTCACCTGATGATCCTGCAGAAGAGTCACGGTTTCCAAATGAGCTTCTGGTGTGACCAGAGTTGCAGACCCCGACAGCTGTGATGTCAAGGAGAGTTACAGTGATCATGAGGAATATGTCAGGCAAAGGAATCACATTGAGGAAAGGAATGCCGATTGCGCATCTGTTTCCTGTAAATGTACTGTCGTCACATGTGAAGGAAGAGTCCAAAGTTAACTCAACCGGAGATCTGACACCCTCCTCCTTCAACTTTGGAGATTCATTCATTCCTAAAGAATGGAAGGACCGATTAGTCAAGAAGATGATGGAGCGGAGAGGAGTTTTCTCTACTCATGAGTTTGATGTTGGTTGTAGTAAGAGTACCCGCCATTCTATCAGAATTACCGAGGATAAACCCTTTCGGGAGAGGTCTCGACGGCTGGCACCAGCTGACATCGAAGCAATGAGACAGCACCTGTCGCAGTTAAAAGAAGCTGAGATCATTACCGAGTCCAGGAGTCCTTATGCATCTCCTATAGTGGTGGTGAGGAAAAAGAACGGAAAGATTCGGATGTGTGTGGACTTTAGGACGCTTAACAGACGTACTATTCCCGACCAATACACCGTTCCAAGAATTGAGGATGCACTGGCTTGTCTTAATGGAAGCAAGTGGTTCAGTGTGTTGGATCTCAGAAGTGGATACTACCAAATACCGATGAGTGAATCAGACAAAGAAAAGATAGCCTTTATATGTCCAGTTGGGTTCTACCAATTTGAAAGGATGCCACAGGGAGTTTCAGGCGCTCCAGCAACTTTTCAAAGAATAATGGAACAAACAGTTGGGGACATGAACTTGCTCGAAGTATTGGTGTACTTGGATGATATCATTGTGTTTGGGGCAACCCTTGAAGAACACGAAGCTCAGTTGCTAAAAGTGCTTGGTCGCCTGGAGGATGAAGGTCTTAAGCTATCATTGGACAAGTGTCAGTTTTGCCAAACATCCGTGTCCTATCTGGGGCATATTGTATCACAGGATGGAGTAGCCACAGATCCATCCAAGGTCGAAGCTGTTACCACATGGCCCAAACCGAACACGGTGACTGCCTTGCAGTCATTTCTTGGGTTCTGCGGATATTACAGGCGCTTTGTGCAGGATTACTCCAAAGTGGCCCATCCTCTGAATCAGCTGCTGGCTGGTTACCTCCCACCAGCCGAGAGGAAGAAAAAGGCTAAAGGTAAAGAGAACAAGGACTACTTCAAACCCTCTGAGCCTTTTGGTGTTAGATGGGATGAGAAATGCGAAGAGACCTTCCACACCTTAAAGCAAAGTCTTACTCAAGCCCCCGTGTTGGCTTTTGCAAACCCACAGCTGCCATATGTGCTACACGTGGATGCCAGTCAAGAAGGGTTGGGTGGTGTGTTGTATCAGGACCAAGGAGCAGGGCTGAGACCTGTAGCGTTCATCAGTCGCAGTCTTACGCCACCAGAGCGTAACTACCCAGCTCACAAGCTAGAATTCTTGGCGTTGAAGTGGGGGGTGGTGGATAAGCTGCAGGATTATCTGTATGGAGCGAAGTTTGAAGTGAGGACAGACAATAATCCATTAACCTATGTGTTGACTTCGGCAAAACTTGATGCCACCGGCCACCGCTGGCTTGCTGCACTATCTGCTTACGACTTTAGTCTCAGGTACAGATCTGGGAACCAGAACATTGACGCAGATGCTCTGTCTCATCGCCCACACTACCAGAAACCAGAGTGGGAAGATGTTGCTTCAGCAGATGTGAAAGTAATGTGTCAGATGTCCGTGGTATCTGGACCAAAGAATTCATTTTATGCCCGAGAGATTGACCACTTGGGAGCGTCAATGCATGCTGTTCCCCAGGCATTTTGCAACCTTTCCAGTTTGGATGTACAAAACTTACCCGTGTTGTGTTCATCTGAAATATCCAAAGCACAACAGGAGGATCCCTGTATTCATGAGGTGTTTTCAGCTCTCCGTCTGGGTGATATTACACAGATCGACAAATCAAAACATCCTGACTGTCGTCTGCTCCTAAGAGAATGGACCACTTGGAAATTAAAGAGGGAGTGTTGTGTAGAATCACTCACCCACCCACTAAACCATGTCATTCACAGTTGGTCCTGCCTGAAAAGTACAGGGAAATAGTGATGAAGTCTTTGCATGATGACGCAGGTCATCTGGGAGTAGATAAGACCTATGGGTTGGTCAAGGACAGATTCTATTGGCCGCGTATGAAGTCTGCGGTTGAGGAGTTCTGCAAGTCCTGTGCACGTTGTGTCCAGAGAAAGACTTTACCTAAAAGAGTTGCTCCTCTGTTTCACATGCAAAGTGATGGACCTCTAGACCTTGTCTGTATGGATTTTCTGTCCATCGAACCCGATTCCAGCAATACCGCAAATGTCTTGGTCATTACAGATCATTATACTCGCTACACCCAAGCTTTTCCCACAAAGGATCAGAAAGCATCCACCGTTGCCAAAGTGTTGTGGGAGAAATACTTCATCCACTATGGACTGCCAAAGCGAATACACAGTGATCAAGGTAGAGACTTTGAAAGTAGACTTATACATGAGTTGTTGTCCATGCTCGGGATTGAGAAGTCAAGAACAACTCCATACCATCCTCAGGGAGATCCTCAACCTGAGCGGTTTAACCGTACTTTGTTAGACATGCTTGGAACGCTGGATTAAAAGCGAAAGAACAAGTGGAGTCGGCACATTGGACATCTTGTTCATTCTTATAATTGTACCCGAAATGACGCTACTGGTTTTTCACCGTACTACCTCATGTTTGGACGTGAAGCGAGGATGCCGGTGGATTTGTGTTTTGGAGTATCCAGTGATGGCACATCACAGAGAACTTACCTCAAGTATGTATCTGACATGAGAAAGGAATTGCAAGCTGCTTATGAACTTGCTGAGTCTGTTTCTGCCAAACAGAATAAAGGAAATAAGCAGAGGTATGACCAGAAGATCCGTTTTTCCCAACTCATGCCTGGTGACCGAGTTCTCATACGGAACCTAGGACTTCAAGGGAAACATAAGTTAGCAGACCGCTGGGCTTCTACACCTTACATTGTTGAAAGTCAAATGTCACAACTACCTGTGTTTCGGCTAAAACCTGCAGATGGGAATGGACCCATAAAAATACAAGAAATCACACAACACCAGGTTATAGTCCAACAGCTTTATTTGAAATCACAAGCTTTCGGAGCGCTGCTCCTTCTTCAGGTGAAGTGGAGAAATGCATAAAGACACAGCTTATATAGTCAGAGAATCATGTCAGATGTTTACAGGTAACCTTTCCAACTGCCATTTATCACACCTCGGCAGAGAGATAATCACAGCAGTCAAAGGTGTGAATGGTGTCCAAACAGGTCAGTCAGGGAAACATTACATCAAAGGACAATGAGGTGGGGTCACAAGGGGTCAAATATTGCAGATGCTGGGGTCTGTATGAAAAACAAAAAAACAGACAAAAAACATTTTTTTTGGCTGGAAATCACAGCAGGTCCAGCCGCATCTGTGTAGAGAGAACAAGCCAAGTTGCTTGCTTTGATAGCCAAGTTCCGCACCCATGAGGACGGCCTTAACCGAGATCTTGGGTTCATGTCACGCTGCATGTAACCCCACCTGATGCAGGGTCATCCAGACTCGAGTCGACATTGGCTTGTTCTCTCTACACAGATGCGGCTGGACCTGCTGTGATTTCCAGCCAAAAAAAATGTTTTTTGTCTTTTTTTTTCATACAGAACCCAGCATCTGCAATATTTGACCCCTTGTGACCCCACCTCATTGTTCTTTGATGTAATGTTTCCCTGACTGACCTGTTTGGACACCATTCACACCTTTGACTGCTGTGATTATCTCTCTGCCGAGGTGTGATAAATGGCAGTTGGAAAGGTTACCTGTAAACATCTGACATGATTCTCTGACTATATAAGCTGTGTCTTTATGCATTTCTCCACTTCACCTGAAGAAGGAGCAGCGCTCCGAAAGCTTGTGATTTCAAATAAAGCTGTTGGACTATAACCTGGTGTTGTGTGATTTCTTACATTTGTCCACCCCAGTCCAACTCCGGCATCTCCACACCATAAAAATACTGCACTGGAATCATATCCTGCCATTGGGACAGCAAGTGCGTCTGGATCCGCCAGCGGATAATGAGCCGACACCTAGTAGGAGAACCCTGCAGAGAAGAAGGAGGAAAAAAACGAGAAACCAGGAAAACTTTGTTCCAGAAGACAGAAAACCTATGACACAGTGTGTGGATCATGAGGAACCTGATGAGTCGGAAGATGAAGAATGGGATCTATGGTACGACCTCCCAGAAAGACGCATAAGACAGAATCTGGATGAATTGTCTGAACCATTTAGCTCAGACTTGGACATGGTCTGGGAAGAACCAAATGCTTCCGAGAAGGAGATAAAAAAGACTGAAAGGCATGATAATAAAGGAACCAACGCCTCCAACGTAGCTGAAGGAACTGAAGACCGGGTATCCGAAATAAGGAGCTCACAGCGAGTTAAGAAGGTTCCTGAAAGATTGACATACAGTACACTAGGAGTGCCAAGTGTAATGATAGCCCCTACGGTTCGATATGTTACCTCCCTTTATACATGGTTGGGAAGCATGCAACCACTTATGTGTAAAGTTCATTAGTCATGGGGACATGCCTATATTTGGTAGGGGGGAGTGTAATACCCACTGGAAATGTTATGTACGCTAAGTATGGTTATCAATCTTTAACTTAGACACTGTATTATCATTGTTATAAATCCCTGGGTTAAAGTTGCCCATGTGAAGGTACGGCAAGAACTTTTAAGGACACAATGTGACTAAGAGCATACTTTCCATAATTCTGCACCAGTATCAACTGTTGCAGACAGTGAGGCTGCGCAGTCTCCAGACAGAAACCCCAGGAGGAAGGGGTGGAGTCGGGTTTTTCGAGCGGGAAGAAAGGAGCGACTGGAGGAGAAGAGGGCAGGAGCTCTGAAAAGAGGGCTCAGGAGGCAAATGGCTGCCGCATCCCATCCCGAGCTTCCAAACTCGGCCACCGCCCTTCGTATTAGTAGCTCTGCATCCAGAACTCAAAGTGGGATTCAGTGATCGTGAAGAGAATTCAACGAAGGGGTTCGAAGTTGTAAGTCTTGCAGACATTATACATACCATGAGCTCCAACTTAAGCGCACCAACGAAAGAGTGCACTCGAATTTGGACACAGGGACAGATTCTCCTTTGAATCCATGTAAATGGAGAATGTATGTTTATTATGTCTAGATTCATTCTAATGTATGCAAATGTCTAATTTAGTTCATTGACCTGTAATCTTCTTATACTGTCTGATGTTAAAACTATAAAGTAAGATAATTAGAATTAAGCCATTGTAGTAGTGATCTCCTTACTGGACTATAGAATACTGTCTACAACAGAGACCACATCTCACATATATCTAGAGAACCGTGAAGGGGTTACATGTAGAATAACGCCACATAGAAATAGTTTCTTCCCAAGTCAAGTTAAATCAAAAAGTAACATCTGAAAATACATTGAAATTGTGCATGAAATATGTAACATATGGGCCCGATTTTGTGGATTGTGTGGGAAATGGTCAGATTACCCCGAATGTGGGGTTCTGACACACAAAAAAATGGGTCAGCCAGCTGCACGCAATTTTCCCTCAAGTGGCCAATTAATTTCCAGCATGTGGGCAGCCTTGCTAATTGTCCATTTCCAGTCAGGAAGCCCCACAGTATGATGTCATCATTCGTGGTGCTTTCAAGGTCCACAGCAAGCATTGCTTCCTCTGTTGGCTTCCAAACGAACCATACAGGATGGCAGAGGAGCCTGCAGCAGCTGTGGCCAGTGCCAGACCCCGAGCTGCCTCCAATTTCGACGAAGCTTCACTGCAGGCATTATTGGATGGGGTTAGGGCCCACAGGGAGGTCCTCTTCCCTAGGTCAGGCAGGAAGACGCCTCCAACTGAGACCAAGGCTGCATGGATGCAGGTGTCAGCAGATGTCAACTTGAATGTGCATGTAACCTTGGCATCACATCTCTAACTCCTTCCTCTACTTCCCCACAGGACCATCCAGAGCCCCCGTCCCCACTGTGGAGGAGGAAGAGGCTGTGCAGCCAGACTCCTCAGAGGAAGCTCCAACCTCTGAGGGCGCAGCGTCAGCAGAAGTAAGCGCACCCAGCACCAGCGCAGGCACTCACACTTCGGGGGGACCTTTGGGACATTTAGTGTTGTCACCTGGTGTTTCACAGCTCACAAGTGAGCCTCAGCAGATTCTGGAGACAGGGACAGCAGTGGAGAGTCCTCGTCGGAGGGCGCAGGACTCTGCCAGCTCAGCTCAGCTGCGCTGCATGTCGACCCTCTGCCTCTGGGTCCATCCGCAAGAGAAGAGGTGATGGATCTCCATGCACAGATGCAGGAGTCTCTGGCAGGTTTTGTCTCCAGGGTCGCTGTGAGTGTGGAGCAAATGGAGGAGTCCATAGCGACCATGAGCAGAGCCTTTGTGGAGTCACTGGCGCATGAACGCATCACCATGGAAAGGTTGGCAACCTCCATGGAGGAGATAACTCGCCAGGGTACTGAAAACATGGTGAGTGCTCATAAGAGAATGACATCTCTTGAGGAGCGTTGGCCATCTATTGAACAGAGAAACCAGACCTTCACGGAAGCCCTTCTGAGTAGGACTGCCAGTGCAGATATGGGTCCCCATGGCCCCCTAAAGCGCAGCAAGGTGCTCTCAAGCCACTTCCAAACACTGGCCCATTCTGGCCTGTGCAGCTACAGGTGAGTGAGCAGCAGCCTGGTGCTCCTGGTGCTCATCCTGCTGTTCCTGGTTCTGCTGCTGCCGCCTCTGCTGCTGGAGATCCTCTAATGGCAAGAAGGGAAGGAAAAAAAGGCATCCCATGCTTCTGGTAGATGCCTCCGCTGAGGAAGCGCTGAGTGAGGGTGCCGAGCGGTGCTTCCCAGGAGATCACATTGGAGAAGTGTGTGAGGCTCCAACCTTCCACAGCTGTGCCTAAGCCTTGAAGAAGTAGCCCCAAGCCTGCAACAACAAGGTCCTTCAACATACAAATGCTGTCCCTTTAAATCGCAGCTTTCCCGAATGACCTGCAGCTGAGAGCAAGCAAGCCGGCAAGCTTCACGCCAGGTTTCATCAGCGGGGTTCCCCGCAGGCATGTTTAGCATGGGGAACCCCTGAAAACCGCAAGGGCACCCTAAAATGACATTAAACATGCCAATAATTGGTGATCAGGGTCCCGACGGCCAGTCCCATCAGCGGCGGGCGGGACTGATTCGGGTCGCGGAGAAACGGCGGTCCGAAAGTCGGACAGGGCGGGGAATCAGGCGGGGGGGGGTCGCGACCCCCTATTTCGGCGATTTTCGGCCCCCGCCCGCATGTAAACCCGCCCAACGGCTGGCAGAAAATCGGGGCCATAGTTATATAAAATTCCAAAATGGGAGCATCTTAAAGCCATTGCCATGATATCCTTTCACCTAAGGACAGGATGAAAGTCTTTAATCTCTCTGCTAGCTCTAAGGATCCTTAGTGATTTGAGGTTGAGCGGCTCAGCTCAGCTCCTAGTGAACACATAACTAGTTATTTATTGGAACAACTTTTCACTATCGCAGCACAAGGCTGGCTGGCATGGAGATGCAAAAATTCACACTTATTCAGTGAGAAGCCCCACTTATAAGATTGAAGATCGAGTAGAGGAAGCTTCACTCTCCATCTTCATAGCTGATCTGGGAATGAAATTGGATGCCACAATTGTAAAATTGCTACATTCCCTATTAAGGACATCACTCACCTTGATTCACAAAAGAAAGAAAAACAGAGGTCTGCTAAACCATACCATTCCTAATACTGTTCTAAACATGATGTTTTAAGTTACATGAAAAATATTACGCTGTGCTGTAGCATGTCTGCAGTGCCTTGGGGCAGTGGTCCCAAGTGAACGGACATGGTGTAAATTGAAACTACTGCTTCAGTATAGTTTCGATTGTTTCCTTTCATGTGGTTATTGTTCAGTGGTGTTGCATTGATACTTGTAGCCTTTCATTGACTGCTCTTCATTGACATCCTGTCTCGTGGCAATAAAATCAAACAGATGTATTTGACCTGAATGGGGTTGGCTCTGTTACATCTCTGGCTTACTTTACAGAATCATTCTTTCAGTGCCTGGCTCTCTCTCTCTCTGAGTGAATGGGTGGTCATGAAGCTACAATATATTTATAGTTAACTAAAAAAGGAGTTTAAATGATTTTGTTAGACGTCCCTGGACTTGATGGTTTCTGCCAATACCCCTTTTATGAGCTGCAAAGCACAGCTGAATGTATTGATTACATTTTTAACTATACCTGGAGTCAGTTAACATTTTTCATCTGTTATCAATCATATTACTTTGCTGGCCAGTGGAACTTGACGTTAGGAAATTCAAAGACACATGTAACTAAAAAATCTTTAATTTTAATTTTTTTTTAAATAGCATAATAAAAAGGAGCAGATTTAGATAATAAATTGTATAATTATCATTAAATAGAATTCAGCTGTTGAAAGCAGGTGATTGTTTTGATATACACAAGTCAGAATAATATTATTATAAAGCATTTTTGAGCACCTGTGCAAGGGATTGTGTTTTACATGCACTGAATACTGATTAAAAACACAAACTCCGAATCATTTGCCCATCTTATTAGGAACAGAAGTAGACAATTCAGCCCCTTGAACCTGCTCTGTCATTCAATTAGATTGTGGCTGAGCTGTACTTCAACTGCATTTGCCTGCCTTTGCTCCATATGCCTTGATACCATTAAGAACATAACTAATAGGAGCAGGAGTAGGCCATTTGGCCCTTCGAGTCTGCTCCGCCATTCAATAAGATCATGGCTGATCTTCTACCTCAACTCCACCTTCCTGCACTATCCTCATATCCCTTGGTTCCCTTAGTATCCAAAAATCTATCGATTTCTGTCTTGAATATACTCAACGACTGAGCCTCCACAGCCCTCTGGGGTAGAGAATTTCAAAGATTCACCACCCTCTGAGTGAAGAAATTGCTCCTCACCTCAGTCCTAAATGGCCGACTCCTTATCCTGAGACTGTTACCCAACAAAAATCAATTAAATAATCTTTAAGGAAAGAAAGTACAGAATACATATGGACACAAAATAATTTCATGCTGAGTGCAAGAAGTTGAAACCTTCTTGTTGGTGATCCCATCACATACTTTAAAAGGAATGATTATCAGCAGGACAGAGAACCTCCCAATCCAGGCATTAGTAGTTCTCATATGATTATATAAACAGCCGATGCACAACTCCTATCGATACTATCTGATCTTTAGATCATCAGCAATCTTGGCTAATGGCAACAGAGCCAACAATGTGGGTTTGTTCAGTTGCTCGAGTTCACGACTGGAGCACAAAATATACACGGTTTGTCTTTTTTCGACTGGTCCATTTGCTTCCAGGGTAGCATCACCAAATCGGAACTCTTTCCACAGCCAATGATTTTCCTGTTGTGGATGACTGTTATATCATGGCTCCATGGACCACAGTATAAAGTGATGAATCATGCAGAACTACAGATGGTTCTTACAATTAAAATAATTAAATATTTGAAAACTTGTTACAGTTAATTATATTTAACTGAAAAAAAACCATTGCAATCATGAAGAGGTTAAAAAAAGCTGCTTTGGTAAAGATGCATTGGTAAAAATTTCTTAAGTGAGTGTGCTACCACCCACCCTCAGAAGAAAACTCAATTTTGCAGCATCCATGGGCAATACCTCATCGCTGTCTTACTTGTATTTCTATAGCACCTCTTACATCCTCAAAAGACCCCAAAGTGCTTCACAGCCAATGAAGTACTTTTGAATTGGAGTCACGGTTGTAATGCAGGCAATGCAGCAGTCAAATTGTGCACAGCAAGGTCCCACAAACAGCAATGAGATAAATGACCAGATCATCTGTTTTAGTGGTGTGGGCTGAGTGATAAATGTTGGCCCAGACACTAGGAAACCTCTTTGAATAGTGCCATGGGATCTTTGAATAGTGCCACCGGGGCCTCGGTTTTAACATTGCCTCCCAAAGGCGGTGCCACTGACAGGGCAGCAGCCCTTCATTATTGTACTGAAGTATCAGGCCTAGATTATGTGTTCAAGTCCCTGGACTGCGGCTTGAACCCACGACCTGCTAACTTAAAGTCGAGAGTGCCAGAATTGAGCCAGAGCTGACGGTCCATCAACCTTACCCTGACTGTCAAATTATATTCACAAAAGGAGAATGAATTTAGAACAGATGTAAATATTTACCAAAACATAGTTGATTTGCTCTATTAGAGTGTCTCATAAGTAATTAATGAACTGTGTGATGATGTAGGCTTTAATTAACTAACTGCCTTTCTTGTGTTCTCAGCAGCTCCCACTATTCATGCCGAACAGAAATGCCAAAATCCTGTGGGACTTTCATCAGTCAAATGAGCAGCATTTACTGCAAGAACTTAATCATTGATATCTCTTCTCTCAGTGCCGTCTCCCGACCCTTCCCCTCTTACCTCCCCGGACAGCTTCAGCAAACCAGAAATCAAACAAGGCTATGAATACACGTAGCAAGAAAATTAGGACAGTTTTGATTTTTTTTTAAATGCGAATTAATTGTTTGACTGAACAAACATCAGCAGGGAAGCTGTATAAAATGGCCTTCTCGGCATAAGGAATGAAATGCCCATCACTCTGCAATGTTCTGGTTGAAGTGACAATGCTCATTCTGTCGGAAGGAGAGCACTCTTTTTTTGCCCTGAAATCTTTAGCATTTTTTTTTTCCATGTTGTGCTAATCAAGGGTGAAAGATTTCTTCACTAGTGAACGAGATATGTTTTGATAATTCTTAGAGGTACAGTCAATATGCCTTCTGCCAATACTAGCATAATAGTGTGATCTTGTAAATTTTAATGTTGGGGAGAAATGTAGTGTTTGAAAATGTTTAGATTTCTGACAGGCTCGAAGCAAAAAAGAGATTTATTCCTGCATCTGAATCTTGGCAGTTTTCAGAGAGGCTGGTCTGGCTCCCAGTAACACCTGATGGTAGCCAAATTTAAAGAAGAATTGGGGGAGCTTCCCAACCAACAATAATGGAGCATCTATCCCAACGAAGCTTCCCTCGCACACATTCACTGTCAATTTTAAGGAGCATTAATGGGGTTGAACTTCCACAGAGGTCCTCCTGATCATCGTGGTGATGTTCCTCCAGGGTTTCCACGGATCTTCTGCTGAACTTAAGATGGACGATCTGGAGAACCCCCGCGGAAATTCAACCCCAAGATGTTTTCACAATCTCTCTCTCTCTCACACACACACACTGGGGTAGAACTTGACTCTGTGCGATAGGGCAAAAAGGGTGAAGTCAATAGAAATAAAAATCAGGAGAGTTGTAAAACGGGCTGCCAATTCACTATCACCCGTTTCACACTATCGCACACTGCAATATATTCCTAACGAATAATGCAATGAAGTTAAGCTCCCAATTCTGAACAGCATGGGGGCATACTGGCCTGGCGCTCAAAAGTGCTGTGCTGTGAAGTATTAGAATGTGAGTTCCCATCCACAATTACCTACATGGTGAATCCTGGATCTCTGTCATGCTATTGGAGAGATGTGCTAAGCAAAGGTCAGAAACACCTCCACAAAGTAATAGAGAAAAATCTAAAGGAGAGTCACGTGAGGATACTGTCTCACACCTCCTAGTGGCAGACTACAGCATGACACTAACATAGGCCTAGAAGCCTGGTATTCAACCCATGCTCTTGGTCAAGGATGATGTTTGATTTGGTGTCTTTTACTCCTTTAAGTACCCTTAAAAGAAACTGGGCACGGTGGCATAGTGGTTAGCACTGTTGTCTCACAGCACCAGAGACCCGGGTTCGAATCCGGCCTCGGGCGACTGTCTGTGTGGAGTTTGCACATTCTCCCCGTGTTTGCGCGGGTTTTCTCCGGGTGCTCCGGTTTCCTCCCACAGTCCAAAGATGTGCGGGTTAGGTTGATTGGCTATGATAAATTGACCCTTAGTGTTAGGGGGATTAAATACGTGGGGTTACAGGGATAGGGTGGGATATGTGTTGGTGTAGGGGTTACGGGGATCGGGTGGGATATGTGTCGGTGCAGGCTCGATGGGCCGAAATGGCCTCTATCTGCACTGTGGGGTTTCTGTGATTCTGTGAACTGTAAAGTCTGTGGGTTAATAAATACACAGACTTCAGAAGTAACAAACAAACTGGTCTTTACTATTCGAAGGTCCGGGCGAATCTGCCCCAGCAATCCTGCCACAACACTTATATACTGGTGTGGTCACTATCGGTATTACAGTATACAGAAGCCAAACAAATAGTGCCACACCTAAAGTAGTTCTCTTAAGGTGAACGGTTACATTCAATAGTTCCCTTAAAGGTAGACGGGTACATACACTACAATCCTCCCTTTTTAGCTTATTACTTACAGAGTCTCCGTTAAACATACATATCTTCAACTTCCTATAAACAAATTACAGATATAATCTCGGTGGAGTCAATGTCATATAAAACAATTTACAGATATAATCTCGGTGGGAACAGTTCACAGGTTCAGTCTCTGCGGAAACAGTTCATAGATTCAGTCTCTGATCTTGACTCGTTCCGAACAACATTTCTTTGGTGTAGCTGGTTCACCTGGCTAGCGTGACTCCTCCATAGCCTTTTTCTTGACGTAACAGCTTGAACTTTCGTCCTGTTGAACCAGCAGTGCGGACTTTTACAACCAACTGGCGGTCTTGACATTTTCCAGTTTTTCAACTAATTTAGCTCCTTTCGTAGTGCCCCGCCTGAGATGGTAGAAGTGCTAATATTTTAGACAGTTATTATCTTCTGCTTCTTTTTCTTTTCTTCCTTTTTGAAACTCTCGGAGCTCCTTTCTCGGCTGCCAGCTGTAGCGCCACCAACTCTCTATGTTCCTTAGACCTTAAGTGCTTCCTCCGGATTTCAGCACTTTGGGAGTTTTCATCACAAGCTGGGCAGACCACATCCTCGTAATATTCAGTGTCACTCAACAGGTCATGGTAATATTCGGGTTTGTCCTGAGTTAGGCCAGCGAGAGAGCCTTCTTCTTCCTCCTCACCCGTCTGGACGTTAGCTGACGGTGGTTCCTTCCCTAGACATCTTTCTTGAAAAGACTTCTTCATGCATTCATATTCATCCCGCTCTTCCTGGGTTGTCTGCCATTCCTTCACTACTGACCTCATTTGTGAGTTCAATACCTTCCCTTCCACCGGGGATTGCGGTATCAGGCTATTTAATCCTTTTACTGAAGCAGCTGTTTCAACATTCTTCTGTTCACATTGACGTGATTCAACGAACTCTTCATAGAGTAAACTGTAACACAAAATCTGTGTTGCCACCTCAGTTATTTCCGTAACTTTTGGGAGCTCCGAATTCCTTCCCTTTGCAGATTGAAGCTCGTGTTCCCATTGTGGAGTCTTGTCTCTCAGCATGTGAAGGAGTTGGCTGACCGTTAACTCTTCCACGGGGACTCTGTGGATCAGAGTCTTCACCATTTCATCCACCTTTCCCTCCAATGCTTTCACCTTCCTTTCCTCTTGTACTTTGGTTTCAAGCGCTCGAAGAAGTTGCGCCTTGATGCTCCCAAGCTCATGTTCAGAGCCCATTCTTACAGTCTCTGTGTTTCTTACAGTTTCCTTCCCTTCCACTGAAAGGATTCCCAGTTGACTCTGCTCTTCAAGTCGTTGAACCTCGGTCATTGCCGCCTCATATTTGTCTTGGGTTTCCTTCAATATTTTTATGAGTTCTTGGACATCTTGTCTTTCATGTTCTGCCATGTCTTTCACCTCTAAATTCTCATCTATGGATGGAACTTCTACCGATGAGTCTGTCTTGGCCTTGAGCTCATCAAGAATTTCCTGCAGCCTTTGGACTTCTTGCTCATGTTCAACCTTTAGTTGCTCATATGCTTCTACTGAAACTAGCTTTTCGGAGGTTGCCGAGTTAATCCCCTCCAGAATTGTACCCTGGGCCTGTTCATACTGTTCTTTCAACTTCTCACACTCTGCTTGTAAGGAGTCGTAGAGAAGAACTGGAATAAAATCCCGGCTTCCTGAAGATTCCTCTTCATTTGCTTCTTTCGCAATTTCCTGTTGGAGTTCAGCCAAGGCTGCTATGCTATCTGCCTCTTGAAGTCTCACTGTCATCAAATCTTCTTTATTCTTGCAGTCTATCTCAGTCATTTTCCGTTTATTTTCATTTAACTGAGTGATAAGCTCCTCTTGCAACATGGCCACATTATTCACATCAGGTAAAGAAGCGTTTCTCTTTTCCATGTCCAAGATTTTTTTCTGCATCTCTTTAAGTGCACACTGCGATTCAGCTTCTCTTAACCTTGCCTGCACTAGCTCCGTCTCCAATTGCAGAACAAAATCCTCAGTGTAGCGTGGTTTGCCTTTATGCTGTATCTCTAGATCATGCAAATATTCTAACTCCTGAACATCATAAGGGAGGTGTGATCGGTAATTGGTCACGATGGCTCTATGGTCGCTCTCTGCTTGAGCCAGCAGGTTCTGTTGTCTTTCCAGACTCTCCCATTCGGTGTCATAGAACTTTTTCATTGTTTTCATCTCTTGTACGAGACGGTAACTTAATTGTTCGAATTGTTGTCGTACTTTGAAATAACGTTGAGTTCGAGCTCGGTGTTCCTCCGTAATGCATATGTCTGTGACTTGAACAGACTCAGAATTCTCTGTCTTTATGCACGCCATCGTTTTTCCAACCTTAGTCAGTGAGTTCATGTTAACCTTGTTTTTCATACGTGGGCTGGACTTATCGTCTTCCGGCTCAGAGTCTGAGCTGCTTGTCTGCACCGAGTCCTCACTCGTCATTGCTTGTAGGTAGTGCCATTCCATGTCTATTTTCTTGATCCACTCCCGTCCTAGAAGTGGTGGTCCTCCCTCATGTAGTACATACAAGTTCATTCTTGGGTGTTCTTTACCCCTATCTCTCACCTTGACTCTTATTTTTCCCATGGGGTATACTTTATGCCCCGTGTATGTCTGCAATACGAACTTGGTATCTCTTAAGGGTATGTGTGAGAATAGCCGGTGGTAATCCCCTCGATTTATGACTGATACAGCTGATCCAGTGTCCAACTCCATTTTCACTTGGACTCCAGCTATTTTTAGCATGACCCAGATAGTTTGTAGGTCAGCTTCCTTACTCACATGGTGGATACTCAGACTACCCAGCTCCTGGCCGTTTGGATCTGAGTCTGGATTCTGTTCGTCTGAACTCTTCTCAGCCCCCTTGTATACCTTGTTGTACTTTTCTTGTGATGGCTTCCTTTGGTTGTTGGTCTTCTTCCCTGACCGGCATACCTTAGCGATGTGACCCAGTTTGCCACATTTCCTACATTCTTGGTTCTTAAACCAGCATTGATTCTGGTCGTGTGTTGTCTTCCCACAACGATAGCATTTTGTTGTACTCGAGGTAATTTGGTCCACCCCGAGCGCCGCCGCCTTTAGTTGCATTTCCGCCGTTCCTTTCGCTGCGGCTTCGTGTGATGCGGCTATAAGGACAGCCCTGTCAAGTGTAAGGTCGTTCTCTTCGAGTAGGCGCTTTTGTGTCCCTTCCTTGGACAATCCACCTACGAACTTGTCTCGCAGTGCCTCTGTCAGATTCCCTCCGAACTGGCAGTATTTCGCTAGCCTACGCAGTTCGACCAAGTATTCTGCGTTGTTTTCGTCTTCCCGTTGCGTTCTTGCATAGAATTTGAATCGTTCAGCCAACATCAACGGTGTGGGGTTCAAGTGGTCCTTCAGAACAACCACAATCTCTTCGAAAGGCTGATCCGCCAGTTTAGCTGGCGCTAGTAAATCCTTCAAGAGCCTGTATGTCTTTGCGCCCATCGAGTTTAACAATGTTATCGCCTTGTCGTCTTCCTCTATTTTGTTGGCTTCACAATAGATCTCGATGCGTTCCACGTACGTGGCCCAGTCTTCTATCTCAGAATTAAAATCATTAATATTCCCTCGCTTAGGCATCTTTCTTCCCTTGGGAGCAGCACCAGTATTTCTTTAAGTATTCTTATTTATTTGTTTATTTCTAAGATGGCGGTTTTCCCGCGAAAATGGCGGTTTCCCGCTCTTCCTTACTCTCCCCGCCCCCTTCAATGGCGGTTTCCCGCTTCTGTCGTCTCCTCCGCCTAATGGCGGCTTCCCGCGTTTCTTGCTGGTGGAAGGGGTATGCTTTCCCCCACAGCGGACAGGTTCAGCCGCTGGGCTGGCCCTCGCACAGCTCCCCTTACTCGGCTCTGTCTTTTTCTCCCGCCCGCACGGCTCTACCGGCGCTGGGTACACCCCGTTAACGGAGGACAGTTCAGCCGCTGGACTGGCTCTCGCGCAGTCTCTCTCTCCGTACCCGGCTCTGTCGCTCTCTCTCCCGCACGTTCGGTTCTACCGGCTCTGGTTACCCCGTTGGTGGAGGACAGCTCAGCCGCTGGACTGGCTCTCGCGCAGTCTCTCTCCCCTTGCTCGGCTCTGTCTCTCTCTCCCACCCGCACGGTTCCTGTTCGCCTCCCAGCCCTCTCGCAGACCGGTGTTTCCCTCCCCGGCTGCGGCTGGGTTTCTCTTCCCGCGCCTACTCCCAGTCTCAGCGCTTCGTGGCTGCGGTCGCTGCCCGGCTTTTCCCGCCGATCGAGGTCCGACTGTCTCACGACGCCGTTGGACCCGACTTTCTGACCGGCTCCGTTCCCCCCTCGGCCGTGGTCGAGTGCACAGCCCTTATCCTCCGGATATTCTCTACACCTTCCCCTACTCACAGTCTCCGCGGCCGCCTTGTTTCCTGCTGATCGGCTCACTCCGCACCGTGGTAGAAGGGTAGTCAGTGCCTGTTGCAGATGGAAGCTTTTATTGCTAAAGTCTTCCTCCTTCCTCCTGCTGCAGCCTCGTGTTTTCTTTCAGCAGCACGACGAGGGCGGTTGCCTCTCTTCGACGCTCTTCGTTGCTTAGGTAGTCTTGCCGCAGGGTACGATCGGACTCGTCGCCACTGTAAAGTCTGTGGGTTGTGCAGTTAATAAATACACAGACTTCAGAAGTAACAAACAAACAGGTCTTTACTATTCGAAGGTCCGGGCGAATCTGCCCCAGCAATCCTGCCACAACACTTATATACTGGTGTGGTCACTATCGGTATTACAGTATACAGAAGCCAAACAAATAGTGCCACACCTAAAGTAGTTCTCTTAAGGTGAACGGTTACATTCAATAGTTCCCTTAAAGGTAGACGGGTACATACACTACAATAACTAGGCGATATTGCAGCTTTAAAAGCAACAATGTCCAAGCCAGTGCTGTGTACATTGCAGTACATTGCAGTACTGTAGCCTCACCTCAAGCACTTACTTTAACACTGAATGTAGTTGCAAGACAATGTCAGTCATCGCAATGAGGTTACTTGATCTGGGTGCTGACAGTAATCTCTCAAAGTAAGCAAGCTCTCTCCCTTCATCTGATACTTTCCATTCTTTCTGCAATGTTGCTTTAGCTAATGTGGCCTTAAATTTAGCAACAGTCTGCGTGTAGGCTTTTGACTCAATGACGAAGCATGTGTACATAAGCAGGAAAGGCCAACTAATGCCTGGGGTAGTGTAGATGGTTGCTGTTAAATTAATTACTTGTAATAGCTCTTGTGATTATTTATGTTATCTTCATAATGGTAATGTTTACAATCCATAAAAATTCAATTTAAGAAAGAGAAGTTGCCCTCAAATTGAGTATAGTATGTCATGTGGCCAATTATTTCTGACAGGTGCCAAAAAAAGCACCTCAAAATTCCATCATATTAATTTTGTCATCTACATTTGCAAAAAAGGTGTTTAAAAAGGAGCCTGTTGCTGAGTTTCTTCTGATATCTCTCTGAGACAGTGAGATCAGTGAATGTGATTGATTTTGGATTGACCTTTTATGTGTCAATCTAAATAAAAGCTAGGACAGCTTCCCTGGTGACTGAGCTTGCTAAACCAATCAGCAGTTGACCCATACAGGCACAGGAAGATCCCACGCTCATACCCCAGTCTGTATTGAGTTATCCAATCTCAGCCAGGGTAGTCATTGGGGTGCTGCAATTGACCTCACGCAGAACTCTCTCTGGGGGATTCCCCTCTCGCCCCGCACCCTGCCTGCCCCGAACTCTTCTCGTGTTAAAATTGACCCCTCTGCTTTCTGTCCAACAACCGACCTTCACTCCACGCACCATACCAGACACCTGACTTTTTCTAACAGGCACCCTACCAAATGCTTTCTGACAATTGTGTGATTTATGGTGCTGCACATTTTTAGTTTCCGTTGGGTTTCAGGATCAATGACTTGCGTCGGCTACTGTTCCTGGTGTCTGGTGGCTCCTCTCAGTCTTCCTTTCAAAGCCTGTAAGCTGCCCGACTGTGTGGAAAGCAACAATCGTATGGTTCCATGTGTCAGCACAGTGTGTCAATTCCACTCAGAAAAATAAACTGCAAAAGCCAAACCTTCCTCCCTGCTAAAAAAAAGATCCTTTAATTCACAGTTGCATGTAAACACCATCTGCTTACCTTGGTTGGCCCATTCACACCTGCAGCAGTGTCTCAGTTTTCCTATCAGTCTGTGTGATTAACTGCAATGTCTGATCCAGATTATTCAGGCTGAACGAAACAGCTCTGATCCTATTAAAGACTGGGCACCAGTATTTCAGTACCAGCAGAGTACGGCTACCCTTTGCTACCTTAGAAAACCGTTAACTTAAAAAGTGCGTAATACTGTAGCCTCCCTGACAGCATCCATTGGCCATACCTTTAGATTGCAGTGGGCAATTCGTTCAAAAGCCGCAATATGAAAGCGAGAGAAATCATCCGAGTGCCACGTCATCTTTTTCCAGGACCATTTCCTCAACAGTAAGTGGTCTTGTTCCCAACTTCCGCCTGCAGGTGTTTGCTGAAACAATCCAGCTGTGACACTGGGTTTTGCTTAACTCTGTGGACTTGCTCCCTGAATGCTATCAACAGCGTCTCCGTTGCGTTCTATGAATTTATCCTGCACCTCTGTGGCAAGTCAGGTCTGACAGAGGTTGAATCAATGTGAGAGGCTGCCAGCAACTCAGGACCTGTCCCGATTGCGGAGCTGGCAGGACTTTCTGACTTGATGCAAGTGCCTTAGCACCTCTGCCACACAGCCTGCCAGTAAATGTGACTGTCAGATTCCCCGGAGGAGAAGCAGAAAGGGAGAATGGGCGAGGAAGGTAAATGAGAGGAATAAACAGTTTGTCTGCCTTGCTTGACACCCTGATGCACAGTTCAGCCGCAGCCGTGGCTTAGTGCTTCTGTGACATCCAGGTGATTTTCAATTTTCACGACACAATCAAATCTGGATAGCATGGTGTCTGTGACTGGCTATCATCAGCACCATATAAATTATTCAATGACAGTTACTTGACACATCCCCAGCCTCAGATTAGGCACTCACTAATAGCTCATAACTACTTTCATTGTCAAATGAATCACACATGAAAAAGGGCAATCTCTGCAGCCTGTTTCTTCTCTTTTTGCTCTCTAGTTCACACAAAGGCCGATGCTGGGTAACTCTCTGCATGAACCATTTTTGCCACATACATTTTGTTTTTATAATCGTGCCAAATGTTCTGAGTGAGTCTTTGGCTTTGTGGCAACATTCCCACCTCTGAGTCAGAAGGTGAAGGGTCCAAGTCCCGCTCAGGAGAGCCTCGGCGAGTGGAGACTAGAATATGGGCCTAGAAATTCAATTAAGCCCGAAAACGGGCGCTGCCTCCGCGGGCCAAGGTATTTTGGTGCTGCCTGCTGATTTAAATGAGCGCAGCGCAGAAGTTCCCGTGCAACGTGCTCTTTCTGGCGGCAACATCAACAGGAGGCTGAAGGTCGAGTCTAAAGGATCGGTGTGGGGTTCTCGGGTAGTCACCTTATTAACAGTCACACCTCCCCCGCCCCACCTCCTCCCAATTCCCCAGATATTACAAATTGCTATTTCTTGTCTTTATGCGGCACTCGTTGAGAAGTTAAGATTTTCATTAAGAACAAAAACCCTCTATAAATCTTAATATTTCTTTGTTTAACAGGTTCATCTGCATTTTCTTGATGTAAACTGGATCTTGATGAAAAGATCAAAAAATAAATTGAATTAAGCAACAAAAGAAAAGCCAGCTCGATCTGAATTATATGGAAGAATTTTTGCAATAAACTGAAAGACAATTGAAGTCAGTTATTTGGGTGTAACTTATTTAAAGTAGCACGGTAAATGTGAATTGTACAGAATGTTTACTATAAGTAAGGTCATAGCCCACCGCTGCTTTCTTCCGGCTCTCCGCGCTGTTAACGGCTGCACCCACGGGCGCGCTTTGGAGAGGGCGGTAAGAGGAGCGGCGACGTCTAAAATCGCTGAGCGTGCGTCAATTCGGCAATGCACGCTGATTGACGTCATGCTCCTGGTAATTAAAATACTCGTGGCGAGCGCAGGCAACAACAGCAGCACTAACAACCTGCCCAATATGGCGGCCACCGCGCTCCACGCCAGAAGTGGGCAGAAGCGAGGCAGCCACTACTTTTTCTTCAAAACCGGCTTTAATGGCCGGCATGAAAGGTTCCAATTTCTAGGCCCTGGTCTTTAAATACTGGGCTGTTATCCAGCGGGGTACTCACATCTGCACAGAGTGACCACTGGGTCAGTGGTAGCATTTCCCCCCTTTGACCCGGAAGGGTTGGATTCAGATCCCACTCCACACAGCCCTAGCAAGTGGAGGGTGGAGCTCAGGCTCTGAATACTGGATTGAAGTCAAGTGGGGCTACTTGTGTCTGACAGGAGCAGATGTCCCTTCCCACCTCATCATCATAAAGTGAAGCTCTTAAGCCTTGGATGCAAGCCCACCTATGAGAAGGTACTCTGAAGATAAAAAAAAACAGAAAGACAGCACAGCTACTCTACTCTTTCCTAGTAAGTGGCTCGAGAATCTCAAGTGCGAGACTTGAGTTAGGACCTGCCCTAGGGGAAGAACACAGCGGATCGACCTATCAAATATTCAGCAATTATATCAAATCTGTTTTGTCTCCTGAACATTGGAGATGTTCTGAAAGTCACAGATGAGAGAATTTGTAACAGGATCGAGTACAGCGGCAGACAAGGGCTTCTCGGTGATCACTTCATTACTTTGTACGGATTAATTGTAAAGTGGAAGCAGTAGATGATTTACAGAATAGCAGCATGAGAACATCTGCAAATCGCTGCAGCTTTGTTTATATATACACAGAGCTTAATTCTAAATGAATTTGCTGACACAATGGGGAGCACGTATGTTGCATTTTTTGTTACCCAGTATTTCATTTTTCTGTATCTTAACGCATTTTGACTCCTTGCAAATGAAGTATAGATTGTGATTTTAATAATAAGCTGTTGATTTTGATATTTCCGATTTTTGTGTCAATCACTCTGCAGAAACAATTGCCAATTTTGAGGTGGGGGACGTTTTAAAATGGCTGACAGCAGGGGGCAGTGCCCTGTTTGATAAGGCTCAGTGGTAAGGGGCAAGGGGCAAGGAAGTGTTGCACGGTGACTGCCCCAAGCTATTGTAATGAATTCTGAGAAAGCTGAAGGGGTACCATTAAATTCTGGAGAGGCACCTTATGAGAAACCAGGACAAAAGGCTGTCCCACACATGTACAGATAGGTGATAAATGGCTGAGAGGGAACGCTGGAGCCAGAAGGAACTGTGAAACCATCCAACAACCAGCCTGAGAAACTGACGGTCGAGACACGTGGACCCTGAAACTGCGAGCCCTGTAACTGGCTGTTCAAAATGTGCGGGACTGGGACTTCTGCCCACTCAATGGCCCCAACACTAACCCCCTCCAAAATCCCAGTGCAGGGTGGAATGAAGACAAAAGCCCACCAGCAGTTGGTACACTGTGCCAAGAGGCTTGGAAAGTAAGTGTTGGGTTGAGGAGGGGGGAAAGCACTAAAGGCCGCAGTACGCCATATTTAAAGCTGGACTGCTCTTAAAGCAGAACCAGCAAGCTGAAGGAAATAGTAAGAAGAGAACCTCAAACTTCACGGAGAGGGATGTAAATATTCTAACTGAAATTAGGCTGGGCAGGATGGAATACTGACAGTGGGTGGTAAAAGTCCTGGTAATACAACAGCCAGAACCATGTGGAAGGAAGTGGCACAGGTAGTGAGTAGCACTTCCAAACCCCAATGCAGGACATTTTTTATTCACTCACAGGTCCACCAAAGCTAAGTGCTATAGCTGCAAGCTGCCATTAAGTTAAATTTTGGACATTTCAAGCAGTAGACTTATATTTACCAAAAAAGTGCTTTCCCAAATCGAAGGGCATCACTCTGCACTAAATGATCTAACAACAACTGTGCACATCGAATAATTAATTAAATGGTTATAGCATCCTGCAATCATGCATGCACATTGCAGCTTCCCTAATTCTATGGGAATTCCATAAGAGAAGTGATGAGAATTCTCAAAGATAACTCCCCTGCCTCTTCTTCGAAATAGAGCCATAGGACCTTTTACATCCAGCTGAGAAAGCAGATGGGGCCTCGGTTTAATGTCTCATCTGAAAGACGGCACCTCTGACAGTGCAGCACTACCTCAGTACTGCACTGGAGTGTCAGCCTAGACTTTTGTGCTCAAGCCTCTGGAACATAAGAACATAATAATCAGGAGCAGGAGTAGACCATACAGTCCTTCAAGCCTGCTCCACCATACAATAAGATCGTGGCTGATCTTCAACCTCAACTCCACTTTCCTGCCTGATCTCCATATCACTTGATTTCCCTAGAGTCTAAATATCTATCTATCACAGCTTTGAATATACAATGATTCAGCATCCACAGCCCTTTGTGCTAGAGAATTCCAAATATTCACAACCCTCTGAGTTAAGAAATTCCTCTTCATCTCAGGCTTATGAGACTATGCCCCCTAGTTCTAGATTCTCTAGCCAAGGGAAATAATCTCTCACCATCTACCTTGTCAATCCCCATCAGAATCTTATATGTTTCAATGAGATCACCTCTCATTCTTCTAAACTCCAGAGAGTACAGGCCCAATCTACTCAATCTCTCCTCATAGGACAACCCTCTCATCCCAGGAATCAATCTAGTGAACCTTCATTGCACTGCCTCTAAGGCAAGCATATCCTTCCTCAGATAAGGAGACCAAAACTGTGCACAGTACTTCAGGTGTGGTCTCACCAAGGCCCTGTACAATTGTAGCAAGATTTCTTTACTCTTGTTCTCCAACCCCCTTGCAATAAAGGCCAACATACCATTTGCCTTCCTAATTGCTTGCTGTACCTCTATGCAAACTCTCTGGGGGAGAAATTTGGTATCGCCCCGTTTGGGGCGCAATTATTGGCCGGGCGCAAAGTTTAGCGCCTGGCGCTAATTATCGCCTCCGAATGCAAACTTGGCTTTTATCGCCCCTAGAGGTGATTGGAGCGCTAAATCAGGCACTACACACCTCCCTTAAAGCGCTAACACTGAGGAGCGAGGCGCTACCTCAGAGCACTGGCGAAGCTCATGTGATGTCAGTCAGCAATGGAACACAGACACACTGGCGCCGGCCAGTTCTTAAAGGGGAGGATCGACCTTGCTCTCCATCCACATCCTGCTCATTGCAGCCTTGAACCTCGGCCTGGAGAGACCTGTGCATCAAATCTGCTAGAAAGAACAATGGAGAGGCCCAGGGAAAGAGCTCAGAGTGCAGCCCCCATAGTCTCTTCTAAATCGATGCAAGGAAGGTCAAATCAAAATGAACCTGCAACGTGCTGCTCAGTACCCAAAACTCCGTTACACAGCATTGAATCTCTCCAGAAGTCTCTCTCTCTCTCTCAGAATGCGTGGTGCAAAAATGTCACCGACAAAAAAAGGCAGGAAGCGATCGCCTTTAAATAGCACTCCCCCAGTTCCTTCCCGACTGCAAAACGCTCCCCTCAACCTGTCATTGCTAGCAGCAGGCGGTAAGGCAGGGGGCGCTCAATATCTGGTCTGGTACGCTACCGGGGCATTGCACGCTCGACTGACGTCACGATCTGTGGGCTCAGGAGATCATGGCGGTAGTGTTTAGCGCCGCCGCAAAATGTCTGGTCAATAATTTGCAAGTGGCGCAAACATCGTCGCGTCCGGGCGCTAGATGCTTTGCGCCCCATTAGCGCCATCTTAGGGTGCTAACGGGAGGCGCAAAGCAACCAAATTTTTCCCCTTTTGTGGTTCCTGTACGTGGACACCTAAGTCTCTCTGAACACCAACATTAAATAGTTTCTTACCATTTTAAAAATATGCTGTTTTTCTATTCTTCCTACCAAATTGAATAACCTCACATTTCCCCACATTATACTCCATCTGCCACCTTACTGCCCACTCACTTAACCTGTCTATATCCCTTTGCAGGCTTACTTTCCCATCTAGCTTTGTATCGTCAGCAAACTTGGTTACATTGCACTTGGACCTTTCATCTAAGTCATTCATATAGATTGTGAACAGCTGAGGTCCCAACACTGAACCATGCGGCACCCCACTAGTTACGGCCTGCCAACCGGAAAATGACCCGTTTATCCCTACTCTCTGTTTTCTATCTGTTAACCAATCCTCTATCTATGCTGATATATTATCCCCAACCCCACAAGCCGTTATCTTGCATAGCAACCTTTTATGGGGCACCTTACCAAATGCCTTTTGGCAATCCAAATATAACAACAACAGCTTGTATTTATATAGCACCTTTAATGTAGTAAAACATCCCAAGGCGCTTCACAGGAGTATTGCAAGAAAAAAATTGACACCGAGCCACATAAGGATAAATTAGGGCAGATGACCAAAAGCTTGGTCAAAGAGGTTGGTTTCAAGGAGCGTTTAAAGGAGGAAAGAGAGGTAGCGAGGCGGAGAGGTTTAGGGAGGGAGTTCCAGAGCTTAGGGCCTAGGCAACAGAAGGCACTGCCACCAATGGTTGAGTGATTAAAATCAGGGATGCTCAAGGGGACAGAATTTGAGGAGCGCAGATAACTCAGGGGGTTGTGAGGCTGGAGGAAATTACAGAGATAGGGAGAGGCGAGGCCATGGTGGGATTTGAAAACAAGGGTGAGAATTTTGAAATCGAGGTGTTGCTTAACTGGGAGCCAATGTAGGTCAGCGAGCATAGAGGTGATGAGCGAACGGGACTTGGTGCGAGTTACGACACGGGCAGCCAAGTTTTGGATGACCTCAAGTTTACGTAGGGTAGAATGTGGGAAGCCAACCAGGAGTGCGTTGGAATAGTCAAGTCCAGAGGTAACTGTAGTGTATGTACCTTTAAGGGGAGAACTACTTTTTACAGCTCCTGTATACTGTAGTACCGGCAGTGACCACACCTGTATATAAACCCTGAGTAGGGATCTGTACGTTTAGTTTTAGAATAACCCTCATCCAGTAAACATCTGTTGATTGTTCCCTGCAGTCTCGTGTCTAGTTATTGAAGGACACACAACATCAATATACACGGATCTACCATTGGCGACGAGGAGATTCAAACCTACCTGCAACTCTGCATCACCTCCCAGGGATTCGCTCCAGGAGAAAAGTGAAAGAAGAAGGCTGAGTCTAGAAGCACGGGCGTCGACCATCCAGCGGAGACTTGAGCATCGCAGGGGAGGCTGTTGAGAGCTGGGCTTGGTTCTCCAGTCACGGTGGTCCAGCGAAACGGGCTGGCAACAGGTACGGCGCAGACCCTTCCCGGACAGCAGCGGCTAGAGCCGACCGACGGCACAGAAAAAGGCCGTGCAGCATCGACGGGAGAAGAGAGAAGGTAGAGCGCACAGGGCGCAGCCGGTGTTCAGGACCGAGCGGCGTCGACGGGAGAAGAGAGATGGTAGAGCGCACAGGGCGCAGCCAGTGTTCAGGACCGAGCAGCGTCAATGAGAGAGAGAGGCACGCAGGAAAATGCGCAGAGCGCAGCCGGTGTTCAAGGGCCGAGCAGCGTCAGCGGGGAAGAAAGAAAAACGCGCAGAGTGCAGCCGGTGTTCAAGGGCTGAGCAGCGTCAGCGGGGAAGAAAGGAAAGCGCGGGAGATGCCATTTTGAGCCGCAGCGGAGAAGGGAGAGCGCGGGAAAACGCCATTTTGAGCCACAGCGGAGAAGAAGGGAGAGCGCAGGAAAACGCCATTTTGAGCCGCAGCGGAGAAGAAGGGAGACCGCGGGAAAATGCCATTTTGAGCCGCAGTGGAGAAGAAGGGAGAGCGCGGGAAAACGCCATTTTGAGCCAGTTTAACCGCACCCAGGGATGCCGAAGAGTGGCAGTGTCACAGCATTCGACAATGAAGTCGAAGATTGGATGACATATGTCGAACGCATAGAAGTGTACTGCAAGGCGAATGAAGTGCCAGATGAGAGGAAAGCGCTGGTATTGTTGAATTCAATGGGTGCAAAAACGTATGGCTTACTGCGAAACCTAGTAACCCCAGAGAAGCCAGTGGAAAAGGATTTTGGAAACATAGTGTCAATCCTACAGGACCACTTAAACCCCACACCGCTGCTGATAGCAGAAAGATTTAAGTTTCACAAAAGGAACCAGCATAAAGATGAAAGTAATGCTGAGTATTTAACAGAACTGCGCAAGCTATCGAAACACTGCCAGTTTGGAACGGGACTAACAGATACTTTAAGGGACAAGTTTGTGTGTGGGCTTCAAAGTGAAGGAACCCAGAAATGGCTTCTATCAGAAAAGGATCTTATGCTGGACAAGGCTTTCAGCATGGCAGTATCACACGAAGCAGCAGCACGGGGCGCGGCAGAGATACAACGCAGACCGCAAGAATATGGCACAAATGAAATGTCATACGGAACAGTGAAGTGCTATCGCTGCGGCAGAACAACACACGACCATAACGATTGCTGGTTCAAGGACAAAGTGTGCAGACAGTGTGGAAAAGTAGGACACATAGCAAGAGTCTGCAGGTCGGGAAAGAAAACCAGCAGCAAGAAATCTCCATAGGAGAAGTACAAGAAGGTACATAAGGTGACGGAGAGTAGTTCAGATGAACAGAAAAGTGATACAGACTCCGGAAGCAAGGAGCTGGGTTGTCTGAAACTACATAAGGTGATCAAAACGGAGGATCACCAAACTATCTGGGTCACGCTCAAGATAGCCGGAGTCCAAGTGAAAATAGAATTGGACACAGGATCAGCCCGAACAGTCATAAACCGAAGGGACTACAAGTGGCTATTCTCACATATACCCTTGAGGAATACAGAGATTGTCTTGAAGACGTACACGGGGCAAAAAGTCTACCCCAAAGGAAAAATAAGGGTGAACATTATATATAACGCCATGGAAACACCAAAAATGGACCTATATGTATTGCCAGATGGAGGACCACCACTACTAGGACGTGAATGGATCCGGAAGATACAGCTAGATTGGCATTCCATACAAGCACTGACTGTAGATGCCAAAAAGGATGACGACGTCACACCTGGACGAATGTCAAAAATGCTAACTGACGCACAAGAAGTGTTCCAGGAGGGACTCAGAACACTAAAAAGCATAACAGCGACGATGAAAATAGAGGAAAATGCAAGCCCAAAGTTTTTTAAGGCCAGACCGGTGCCTTATGCGATCCGCCCAGCCGTCGAAGCAGAGCTGGAAGGTTTGGAACGTTCAGGAGTACTGTCCAAAGTGGACTGGAGCGAGTGGGCTACACCCATCGTTCCTGTAATGAAGAGGTCGTTGAGTAATATGCCTGGGGAACCAAAGAAGGTTCGCATCTGTGGGGACTTTAAGGTGACAGTGAACCCAGTCCTTCACACGGTACAATATCCGCTTCCGCGGATTGAAGATATTTTCGCCTCGTTATCTGGAGGGAAACGCTTCACTAAGATTGATCTGGCCCAGGCGTACCTGCAAATGGAGGTAGAAGAAGCCTCGAAACAGTACCTCACGATCAACACTCATAAAGGTCTCTACCAATACAACCGTCTGGTGTTCGGGGTAGCATCAGCTCCGGCTATTTGGCAAAGGGCGATGGATCAAGTCCTGCAAGGGATTCCAGGGACCCAGTGTTATTTGGACGACATCCTGGTCACGGGCGAAAATGACAGTGATCACCTTGCCAACCTGGAGCAGGTGCTCACTAGATTGAAGAAATATGGGCTCCGAGCAAATCGCCACAAATGTGAGTTTTTCCAGAAGCAGATCTCGTATTGTGGCCACGTTATTGATGAAGAGGGGTTACATAAGTCCCCTGAAAAGATTGAGGCAGTAGTCAAGGCTCCAGCGCCGGAAAATGTGTCACAACTGAGGTCGTTCCTCGGGCTGGTGAACTACTACCATAAGTTCTTGCCGAATTTGTCGACAGTACTACACCCACTGAACACCCTACTGCAAACGGGGGTACCATGGAAGTGGAATGACGAATGTAAACGAGCTTTCCAGAAGTGCAAAGAATTGATTACATCAAAAGAGGTGTTGGCTCATTTCAACCCAGCACTACCAATTCAGTTGGCATGTGATGCATCACCCTATGGCATTGGAGCGGTGCTGTCGCACAAATTCCCGGATGGCTCGGAGAGGCCGGTAGCCTTCGCGTCCTTGTCACTAACCTCAGCCGAGCGTAACTACGCCCAGATTGACAGGGAGGCCCTCAGCCTAATGTGGGGAGTGAAAAAGTTCAACCACTATCTGCACGGGCAGAAGTTTACCTTGCTGACTGACCACCAACCACTTGTCTCCATCTTTAATCCAAAGAAGGGCGTTCCAGTGATGGCTGCGCAACGGCTACAAAGATGGTCCCTTTTTCTAGGGGCGAACCAATATGAAATCGAGTATAAGGGCACGAAACAGCATGGAAACGCTGATGGGCTATCACGCCTGCCACTGCCTACTGCGGAGGAAGCACCAGCAGTGGACCCTGTCGAAATATTTTATTCGACTATAATTGAACGCTTCCCAGTAACTAACGCTGATATAGAGAAGGAGACCCGAAATGACCCGACACTGTCTCGGGTATATGACTTGATGGTGAAGGGATGGCCAACACATGGCGACTCACTGTTGCCAGCATTCTCATCCAGAAGAGAACAGCTGTCAGTATGCCAGGGGACCTTGATGTGTGGATCCCGAGTGGTAATTCCACCCAAGTTAAGGGAGAGAGTGCTCAATGAGCTTCACGAAGGCCATCTGGGAGGGGTGAAAATGAAAAGCCTTGCTAGGGCTTATGTGTGGTGGCCGGGGATCGATCAACAAATCGAGGACCTGACAAAGAGCTGCTCAGGATGCCAGAAGGTCCAAAATGCACCACCACATGCCCCTCTACACCCATGGGAGTGGCCCTCATCTCCATGGCAACGGGTGCATATTGATTTTGCTGGTCCATTCATGGAGTCAATGTTTTTAATAGCCGTGGATGCGCACTCGAAATGGCCTGAGGTCATCAAAATGTCATCCACCACCACGGAGAAAACTATTGCAGTCCTACGGACCATATTTGCCAGGAACGGCTTGCCAGAGCAGATTTGCTCTGATAATGGACCACAGTTTGTGTCCGAAGAGTTTCGAAGATTCATGAAAAGGAATGGGGTAAGGCATTACACATCCGCCCCGTATCATCCAGCCACAAATGGATTGGCTGAGAGGTTCGTACAAACCTTTAAAAAAGCAGTAAGGGCCATGCGCGATGACGACATTCCACTGCAGCATAAGGTGGACAATTTCCTGTTAGCCTACAGAAATGCGACACATGCAGTCACCAACCAGACCACAGCCATGATGTTCTTTAACCGAAGGTTGAGATCTCGTCTGGATTTGCTCAGACCGAATGTACGAAGAGATGTTGAGAATAAGCAATTCCAGCACATCAATGAGAAGCCGACAAGGAGCTTCAATGTAGGGCAACCAGTCTTGGCCCGCGACTACTGAACAGAGAAATGGCAACCAGGAACGATATGCACACGGCAGGGGCCACTAATGTACACAGTGGATGTTGGGAGAACATTGTGAGACGCCATGTCGACCAGATCCTAGAGTCACAGGAATGAGTCAACCCCATGTCTCACGTACCCGGTGATGAACCCGACATACAGGTAGCATCTACCCCAGAAACAGTAGCATCGGAAGCTGATGAACCAACTGACGACAGGGGGCCTCCGCACCAAAAGCAAGACACTCAGGAAAGGCGCTATCCAGAAAGGGTCAGGAAGCCGCCCCAAAGACTGAATTCATAAATGGACTATTTTCAGTTAATGTTGCATGTTAAAAGTGTTAATTGTTAAATGAATGTTATGGTACTTGTAAAGTCTGTGGGTTGTTAGTTAATTAATACACAGACTACCAGAGTAACTTAAAACAGGACTTTACTATTCGAAGGTCAGGGCGAATCTGCCCAATAAATCCTGACACAACACTTATATACTGGTGTGGTCACCGTCGGTATTACAGTATACAGAAGCCAAACAAAGTAGTGCCACACCTAAAATAGTTCTCTTAAAGGTGAACGGTTACATACAATAGTTCTCTTAAAGGTAGACGGGTACATACACTACAGTACTGTTAATCTAAAAGGGGAGAACTACTTTTTACAGCTCCTGTATACTGTAGTATCGGCAGTGACCACACCTGTATATAAACCCTGAGTAGGGATCTGTACAGTTAGTTGTTCCCTGCAGTCTCGTGTCTAGTTGTTGAAGGACACACAACATCAATATACACGGATCTAACAGTAACAAAGGTATGGATGGGGGTTTCAGCAGCGGATGAGCTGAGGCAGGGGCAGAGACAGGCGATGTTATGGAGGTGAAATAGGCGGTCTTATGTCACAGATATATGGTCGGAAGCTCATTTCAGGGTCAAATATGACACCAAGGTTGCGAACAGTGTGGTTCAACCTCAGTCAGATGCTAGGGAGAGGGATGGAGTCGGTGGCTAGGGAACGGATTTTGTGGCGGGGACTGAAGATAATGGCTTCGGTCTTTGCAATAGTTAATTGGAGAAAATTTCTGCTCATCCAGAACTGGATGTCGGACAAGCAGTCTGTCAATTTAGAGACTGTGGAGGGGTCGAGAGAAGTGGTGGTGAGGTAGAGCTGTGTGTTGTCAGCGTACATGTGGAAACTGTCGCTAAGGGGCAGCATATAGATGAGAAATAGGAGGGGGCCAAGGATAAATCCTTGGGGGACCCCAGAGGTAACGATGCGGGAGTGGGAAGAGAAGCCATTGCAAGTGATTCTCTGGCTATGATTAGATAGATAAGAATGGAACCAGGAGAGTGCTGGATGACAGTGGAGAGGCGTTGGAGGAGGATGGAGTGGTCAACCATGCCAAAGGCTGCAGACAAGTCAAGAAGGACGAGGAGGGATAGTTTTCCTTTGTCACAGTCACAAAGGATGTCATTTGTGACTTTGATAAGAGCCATTTCGGTACTGTGGCGGGGCAGAAACCGGATTGGAGGAATTCAAACATGGAGTTCCAGGAAACATAGAAACATAGAAACATCGAAGATAGGAGCAGGAGTAGGCCATTCGGCCCCTCGAGCCTGCTCTGCCATTCAATGTGATCATGGCTGATCATCCAAATTCAGTACCCGGTCCCTGCTTTCTCCCCATACCCCTTGATCCCTTTAGCCTTAAGAAATATATCCAACTCCTTCTTGAATATATTTAATGTATTGGCCTCTACTGCCTTCTGTGGTAGAGAATTCCACAGGTTCACCACTCTCTGGGTGAAGAAATTCCTCCTCATTTCTGTCCTAAATGGCCTACCCCTTATCCTTAGACTGTGACCCCTGGTTCTGGACTCCCCGACCATCGGGAACATCCTTCCTGCATCTAGTCTGTCCAGTCCTGTCAGAATTTTATAAGTTTCAATGAGATCCCCTCTCATTCTTCTAAACTCCAGCGAGTGCAAGCCCAATCGACCCAATCTCTCCTCATATGTCATTCCTGCCATCCCAGGTATCAGCCTGGTGAATCTTCGCTGAACTCCTTCCATGGCAAGAACATCCTTCCTCAGATAAGGCGACCAAATCTCCACACAGTACGCAAGATGTGGTCTCACCAAGGCCCTGTATAACTGCAGCAAGACATCCTTGTTCCTGTACTCAAACCCTCTCGCTGCGAAGGCCAACATACCATTTGCCTTCTTAACCGCCTGCTGCACCTGCATACTTACCTTCAGCGACTGGTGCACAAGGACACCCAGGTCTCGTTGCACTTCCCCTTCTCCCAATCTATTGCCATTCAGATAACAATCTGCCTTCCTGTTTTTGCCACCAAAGTGGATAACCTCACATTTATCCACGTTATATTGCATCTGCCATGCTTCTGCCCAATCACCCAACCTGTCCAAATCATCCTGGAGTTTCTCGGCATCCTCCTCACAGCACACACGCCCACCCAGCTTTGTGTCGTCTGCAAATTTGGAGATATTACATCTAGTTCCCTTGTTTAGATCATTAATATATATTGTGGGAGAAAGCTGGGAACGGATTTGTGAGGCGACAACACTTTCAAGGACTTTGGAAAGGAAAGGGAGGTTGGAGACACTAGGCCTGTATTCACTAGAGTTTAGAAGAATGACAGGGGATCTCATTGAAACGTATAAAATTCTGACAGGACTAGACAGACTGGATGCAGGGAGGATGTTTCCCCTGGCTGGGGGGTCTAGAACGAGGGGTCACAGTCTCAGGATACAGGGTAGGACATTTAGGACTGAGATGAGGAGAAATTTCTTCTCTCAGAGGGTGGTGAACCTGTGGAATTCTCTACCGCAGAAGGCTGTGGAGGCCAAGTCACTGAATATATTTAAGAAGGAGATAGATAGATTTCTAGACACAAAAGGTATCAAGGGGTATCGGGAGAGAGCGGGAATATGGTATTGAGACAGAGGATCAGCCATGATCATATTGAATGGCGGAGCAGGCTCGAAGGGCCGAATGGCCTACTCCTGCTCCTATTTTTCTATGTTTCTATGTTTTTTCTATGAGATGGGCCGGTAGTTTGCAAGGACGGAGGAGTCAAGGGCTGGTTTTTTGAGGAGAGAGGTGATGATGGCAGATCTGAAGGAGAGGGGGACAGTACCTGAGGAGAGCAAACCATTAACAATGTCAGCTAACATAGGAACCCAAAAAAGAAATTGGGTGGTCAGCAGTTTAGTGGAAATAGGGTCGAGGGAGCAGGAAGTGGGTCTCATGGACAAGATGAGCGTGGAGAGGTCAAGAGGGGAGATCAGGGAGAAACTGGAGAAATGTGAGCTCAGGGCTAGGTAGACTAGGGGAAGGAAGGGAAGTGGCAGAGGCAGCTGAACAGATGGTTTCAATCTTAGAGACAAAGAAGTCCATGAGCTCCATGCACTTGTTGTTGGAAGTGAGGGTGGAGGAGACAGGGGAGAGGGGTTTAAGAAGACGGTTAGCAGTAGAAAATAGTAGCCGGGGGTTATCTTTGCATTCTAGAATGATCCTGGAATAGTGAACAGTTTTGTCAAACAACAGTAGGACCCGATAATGCTTTATGTGGTCCAGCCAGATCTGATGGTGAAATATACTACATCCACTGGTTCCCCTTTATCTACCCTGCTAGTTACATCCTCAAAAAACTAAATTAAATAAATTTGTTAAACACGATTTCCCTTTCATAAAACCATGTTGACTCTGCCTAATCATATTATGATTTTCTAAGTGCCCTGTTACCACTTCCTTAAGACTGTATTCCAGCATTTTCCCAACGACTGATGTCAGGCTAATTGGCCTGTTGTTACCTGCTTTCTCACTCCCTCCTTTCTTGAACAGTGGAGTTACATTTGCTATCTTCCAATCCGCTGGGACCGTTCCTGAATCTAGGGAATTTTGGAAGATCACAACCAATGCATCTACTATCTCTGCAGCCACCTCTTTTAGAACCCTAGGATGTTGTAGGCCATCAGGTCCAGGGGATTTGTCGGATTTTAATCCCATTAGTTTCTCAAGTACTTAGTGGGAATTGAACCCATGACATTCTAACTCAGAAGCAAGGGTGCTATCAACTATGATACAAAAAGAGGTGGGAAAGCAGATTGTGTGGAGGACGCCAAGAATCTCCAAAGGGATATAGATAGGCTAAGCGAGTAGGCAAAAACCTGGCAGATAGAGTTTAATGTGGGTAAATGCGAGGTTATCCACTTTGGTAGGAAAAATAAAAAAGCAAATTATTATTTAAATGGGGCAAGATTACAAAATGCTGAGGTACAGAGGGATCTGGGGGTCCTTGTACATGAATCACAAAAAGTTAGCATGCAGTTACAGCAATTAATTAGGAAGGCAAATGGAATGTTAGCCTTTATTGCAAAGGGAATGGAGTATAAAAGTAGGGAAGTCCTGTTACAACTGTATAGGGCGTTGGTGAGACCTGGAGTACTGCGTACAGTTTTGGTCTCCTTATTTAAGGAAGGATATACTTGCCTTGGAGGCAGTTCAGAGAAGGTTCACAAGCTTGATTCTGGAGATGAAGGGGTTGTCTTATGAAGAAAGGTTGAGCAGGTTGGGCCTATGCTCATTGGAGTTTAGAAGAATGAGAGGGGATCTTATTGAAACATATAAGATTCTGAAGAGGCTTGACAGGGTAGATGCAGAGAGGATGGGCAGGATTTTCATTCAGGAGTCGGGTTGGAGGCGGGACTACAACTTTCGGGGTTGTAGTCCCGCCTCCATCAAGATGCGGCCAATCCACACGATTTTAACTTGATTGACCTTGTTGAGCCTGCCCAGCGGCAACAGGTGACGTTACAGACTGAAATTTCATCTGTCAAGAGGTTTTGACAGATGAAATATCAGAGTTTCACAGCTGTCAAACGCTGAGTCTTACTTCTAACCTGAGTCCTTCTCCACAGACTCAGTTAGAAATCTCTCCTGCACAGAAAGCTGAAGGCTGTCACTTTTGACAGTTCGCAGCCATTCTGCTTTCTGTGTCGGTGAGATGAGGGACTCCCGGGACCTAAAGGAAGGAAGGCTGAAAAGGTAAGAAAAGGTCATTTAAACTTCTTTAATCACTTTAGACACACCAAACACACTTACCTTTGCACTCATGCACACATCACTCACCTGAACACCGACATCTCGACCCCTCCAAGTCCTTCAACTCGACAGCCCGCCTCCTCTAACTTGGCGTGGTTTGGAGCCGTCGGGAATCCCACACTTCAACCTTATAAATAGGGATTAGGCTAAAAACTGCCTGTTAACTACCTGTTAACAGGCAGTTAATTGGCACCAATCCCTTCCCGCCTCGGGTAGGCGGGTCCCAGTGCGGGTCGAGTACCCGCCTCCTTTGAAACTGGCATGGAGGCGGGTTTGGGTGCGGGATGGGGTTGGGACCCCTGATTTTGGGATTTTAACCCCCCACACACCTCCAATCCCGACTCCACGGCCCAATGAAAATCCTGCCCGATGTTTCCCCTCGTGGGGAAATCTAGAACTAGGGGGTATAATTTCAGAATAAGGAGGCACCCATTTAAAATGGAAATGAGGAGGAATTTCTTCTCTCAGAGGGTCGTGAATCTTTGGAATTCTCTTCCCCAGAGAGCTGTGGAGGCTGGGTCATTCAATATATTTAAGGTGGCGATAGACAGATTTTTGAATGGTAAGGCAGTCAAGGGTTATGGGGAGCGGGCAGGGAAGTGGAGTTGAAGCCAAGATCAGATCAGCCATGATCTTATTGAATGGTGGAGCAGGCTCGAGGGGCCAAATGACCTACTCCTGCCCCTACGTCCTATGTTCCTATGTAACTAAGCCCCTGGCTGAGTTGAGCAGCAGCATGGTATACTTGAGCTATCAGGCTTAGAAGATGTCAAACCCTGACTGTTGAGCATTCAGGCAATGATCTGAGGGGTCCGACCAGGAAAAAAACTAATGCTTTCAGAGCATCAGAATCATATGATGGCATTGCAAGGCGTCTCCAGAGGTGCTGTTAGTAACAATAGCTGCTGAACACTTAACACATTTCTATGACCTTTTAAATAAAAAAGGGTTGACACTGTGTGAAAATAGCCTACATTAATTACTGGTCTATATAGTTCTTTGACCATGTCAATAAAAAGATTTTTTTGGAAATAAAAATCATTACGCATTGTAATCATTAAAAAATAAATATGCAAAAATGTGTTTTGCAGGAACAGACAGAGGGAGTTGAATTTGATGCCTTCAGCTGGACATGATTGCGTCTCCCTGGTCTAGGGTTTGCAAACGATTAAACTCTTACAAATTATTAATGTTACTCCTTACATTTCCCTGTGGATATTGATTACTGTAACACAGTTGGATGTGGGTTCTCCTCTTGAGTTACATAGAATTACATAGAATTTACAGCACAGAAACAGGCCATTCCGCCCAACTGGTCTAAGTCGGTGTTTAGGCTCCACACGAGCCTCTAAATAGAGAACATAAGTGCACAATTAATAAGCCTCATATTAAAAAGCATCCACAGCCTTGCCGCACCATATCTTTGCAAACTCCTCCAAGTCTTACACCCCCCTAGCACGCCCTTTCGTCACCTGACTCTTCACCCCAGCATTAGCAGCATAGCCTTCTGCACAGTTACAAAAGAACAAACACCAAGAGAAAGCCAACTGAAAACAGCTTTCAAAGTTCTAGACCATAACCAGGCGCTACAGCTCATCCACAAACAGACCAAGGGTCTGCATCACACATTACTGTCAGAGGGTGTCGTTAAATCCGAAATATACTAATTCCAGTGTGCTAGTTTTTAACTAAGAAAATTTCATCACTACTCCATGCCCAGCTCTTACTTTATTTCCAAGACCTGTTCAATTCCATAAGTGCAGTGAGCAGAATGTTCAGGCAAAGCCATTTAATGCGTTCGCAAGGGAACGTCCTCTTTACCTCAAGAAAGCAGCTGCGAGTAATGTTGAAGAAAATAATCTCAGACATGAGCTCATTAAAACTTCCCTGCACAAGTAACAGTGGAAGTAAGTGGTGTCTGTTTGATTGGATTGGACTGCCTCCAGTTCCACCCTCTAACTGAAATTAAAACCAAAGAAAAACTAGAAATCACTCATAGAAACATAGAAACATAGAAGATAGGAGCAGGAGTAGGCCATTCGGCCCCTCGAGCCTGCTCCGCCATTCAATGAGATAATGGCTGATCATCCAAACTCAGTACCCTGTCCCTGCCTTCTCCCCATATCCCTTGATCCCTTTAGCCTTAAGAAATATATCTAACTCCTTCTTGAATATATTTAATGAATTGGCCTCAACTGTCTTCTGTGGTAGAGAATTCCACAGGTTCACCACTCTCTGGGTGAAGAAATTAACAGGGAGCAGGGGAGGCTGAATTCAGCCAAAGATCCTGGCAAGGCCAGGGATGTTGAGGTCCTGCCGATATTAACTGACATGCCAGGCGGTAAAACCAGCGGCAAGAGACCCCACCGCAGACCCTTGGAGATGGTCCCGGCGATCGGGAGGGGGTCAGGCTGGATAGCGGTGCTGGGGTAGGGGGTGGTTGGCCATAGTCATGAGGTGGGGAGGTGGGTGGGGGGGAAGAGAGAGAGGCCATCGGTGCTGGGAGCGGGGGAGTTCGGCTATCGAGGCAGGAGCTAGAGACAGGATGTGATCGGCAGAAGAGAGGCTGTAGGTTTCTTTGAGGGCTGGGCCGGGAGGAACAGTCCTGCTCCTCCCGGTCCACGAGAAGTGCTGTAAAAAGCCCTGACCTTCTGGAGCCGGCGGCTCCCGCCTCCCTTTTGCTGCCATGTTTCCCAAGCCCTGGGAAACCCATGCGGCAACTGTTTGATTTGAATCAGGTTCCTAATTGCACTGTGGGAGCCTGATATAAATATTATAATGAAGTGTCACGCCTCTCCAAGACAGGACACTTGCACGCCTCGCCATCGATAAAAATGGTGGCAGGCAGGTACACATCGGGCTGGGGTCGACTTTCTCGGTTTTTTAGGGTTGAGCCCTCCCCCCCGACCTCCTTGCACCCATCTTGTGGGGTTAATAGCGAGGCCAACGTTTCAGGTCGATGACCTTTCATCAGAACTCTCAGTGATCTAATTGGCTCTGACAAGCTTCAGTGATTTCCTCCAACTGATCTAATTGTTCTGATAAGTTCCAGTCCCACCATTTAAATAATCTGATTGGTTGATACTGACAATCTCTAATCCGGGGGGGGGGAGGCGGGAGGGGGCGGGTGTGGGAAAATGTTTCTTGTGAAACACTAACAAACTGTCACAAGGTTTGATTTATGGCATGAATGGGTGTTAATTTCTGAATCCAAAGACTATTTGGCAGACAAGAAGAGATCATAATACAGGCCATTTTAAACCAGAATCGCAATTCCAAAGTAAAAGAAAGCTCGGGGTGATTTGAACCTGTATGTATCTCCTGAAAGGTTGATGACTGTGACACCCAGAGATAAGGCGCTTCAGTGATAAATTAAACCACCACAATCAGCAGGAGAAAGTAGGTGACCTGTTTTAAAACAGGTTAAGGAGACTTTGACTACATGTGCGTTGGGGTGGAATTTAAGTTGGAGTGTTTTTCTGAAGAAACATCTTTGAAATGAACACCTCATTTATATTATGGATCTGCCTTTGGCGGCCATCAGGATATCAGAGACTAATAACAAATTAATAGACACGGCGATTGTAGAACGGACCATCATGAGGAGATATTTTTGCTCTCATCTCCACAGGCAGAGTTCCAGTGACAACAAATGTAAATGGTCGTCCATTTTGTTTTGCCTGGCCTTGCAGATCAATAATGTAGTTTACACATTGCTGAGATTTATGGACATTCTTTTGACTTTGGGAAAGATCTAGCAAGAAATAATGCCACAAATTCAACCTTAGACCAACTGCATTTGCACAGTTGTTTCTGTGGTGCTTTGAACCTGGCTCACTGCATCAATGAAAACTGCAGCTTCACCATTTTGTGAAACCACTTCCACCAGAACCAATTTCACAATATAAACAGGATACAAATCTCAGGCTCCAGCAGAATATAAAGCAACTGGGTGGAACAAACCCAGAAGTAATTGCGGGTTAGCTGTCAGTTCAGGTGTTTTTAAAAGGGCTGTTCTAGTACTTTTTTTTTCGGGATGTGGAACTCGCTGGCAAAGCCGGCATTTATTGCCCAGATCTTGTTGCCCTGAGAAGGTGGTGGTGAGCCGCCTTCTTGAACCGCTGCAGTCCGCATAGTGAAGGTGCTCCCCCAGTGCTGTTAGGTGAGGAGTTCCAGGATTTTGACCCAGTGGTGATTAAACAAATGGAGCTCTCAAATAAAACTTTCATAATCTCATAACAACATTGAATTAGCGGACAATTAACTGATGAGTGGAATGTGATCAGAGGCTGGTTCAGTGCAAACTATAATTACGCTGAGAGTAGTGGAACAGGAAAATGCAATTCACTCCATCCAGAGAACTCAAATCCAATCCTGTTTCAGGACTTGTATGGTTTTAATTTTTAAAAAAAATCATTTGCTGCTGACACCCATGTCGTTTTACTTTGCTGAATGAAGAATTTACCCAATTTCCACTTGAATGCATTATTGATTTAGTATTTCTTGTTCCAGATGACAGCATCCTTCATAAATCAATATTCCACAGGCTAACTTTAATTTCTGGCTTATTCAATTTAGAATCACATCCTCAGATTTTCTACAAAATCTCTCTCGAAGCCCCTTATAGATTTCTTCATTATTTAAAATAAAACTTGAATCACATTCCTCTTAATCACTTTATTTTATTTTGAGAAGACAGAGTGACGAAAAAAAGCAGAACAACAATTCCCCAGCTCTTCTTTGAAATAGTGCCATGGGACCTTTTCCGTCAACCTGTGAGAGCAGACAGGGCCTCGGTTTAACATCTCATCCGAAAGACGGCACCTCCGACAGTGAAGCACTCCCTCAGCACTGCACTGGAGTGTCAGCCTAGCTTTATGTGTTCAAGTCCCTGGAGTGGGACTTGAACCCACAACCTTCTGACTCAGAGGCGAGTGTGCTACCCACTTTTTTTTAATATTATACTTTATTGAACATTAAGAACATTTACAACATCGTGATCATTACATTGTATGATACAAATCAATTCCACCGCTCTGCACAGCCATTCCGCCACCACATTTTAACATCAAAACCTGAAGCTTAATTTGTCACCTGTAACATATATTAATCGATTGTACTTTAAAAATTGGTTGTAAAATACTGTCCTTAAATTCCTTTCTGAATAAAACATCCACAGAGCCTGAAATGATCTTTTAGCTTATGTTTAAAATACTCTTTTAGATTGATTCTCCTCCCCTTAAAAAACAGAGCATTCCTTCTTTGCACAATCACGAATCTAGCCAAACTGAACATTAAATTAATTGCCGCTCCACTAGACTCTGGCAGACTCTCCTGCAATCCCCATCTCAAAATTGAGTCCCACGGGATTCCCATTCTCGCTCTTCAGTCCCCACCCAGCAAAAAAGCTTCACACAACTGTCGAACATAGTACTTAAAGTCATTTAACTGCAGACATCACACCAGTAAATGGGACAGAGCCTCATCCCGTGTCCCACACATTGGGCAAGTTACCGCCTCCACTCGTCCAATCTTGCACAAGACCGTCATGGTAAAAATCCGGTTATAAGCCAATTTGAAATCCAGTTCAATCCATTCTGGGCATTTAAAATTCGCCCACACTCCCTTCCAAATCCTGTTGAAGTCCAGCTGTGGGTATCTACTCTGCCAAAACTCCTGACCAGCAGGTGTCTTGAATCTCCATTCTCTGAAAACCTCATAGAAATCTCGAGTATTACAGTTGTCAAATTGGACCAACTCTCCCCCTTTCTCCAGTACAAAGCTTGGAAAAGCAGGACGCATTTTACTTCCTTTGGAGATTTCCGCATTTATTTCTCCCATCCAATCCTGTGGCATTGCCCTCACAATCTTCTCATACATGATTCCTATTGCTTTTCCTTCTACCTCCTGATCGAATTTGGCGAGGACAAATAAAATTAGAGAGTTAAATGCGTGGCTCAAAGACTGGTGTGGGAGAAATGGGTTTTGCTTCCTGGGACACTGGCACCAGTACTAGGGCAGGAGGGAGCTGTTCCGTTGGGACGGGCTTCACTTGGCCAGTGCTGGGACTAGAGTCCTGGCGGGTCATATAACTAGGGCTGTAGAGAGGGCTTTAAACTAACTAGTGGGGGGGAGGTTCCTAGAGAGCAAATAATAAAAATGACAACAGAGAAGGTCATAGACTTAGGTAGCAGTGGGGAAATTAAAAACCAGAGCGTGTCAGGAAGGGGCAGAAGGTATGGAGTAAAAGGTAAAGTAATAAAAAGGGCAAAAGCAGGAACTAAGTGTCACAAAACATATTTGAAAGTTCTCTATCTGAATGCACATAGCATTCGTAACAAAATAGACGAGTTAATGGCACAAATAACTACATATGGGTATGATCTTGTGGCCATTACAGAAACATGGCTGCAGGGTGACAATGCCTGGGAATTAAACATACCAGGTTATTTAACGATCAGGAAGGACAGGCAGGAAGGAAGGGGAGGTGGGGTGGCTATGTTAATAAAGGAAGGAATCACTGTAATACAGAGAAATGATATTGGGTCAAAAGATCAGGATAATGAAAGAGTTTGGGTGGAGGTAAGGAATAATAAGGGGAAAAAAACACTAGTGGGCGTAGTCTATAGGCCTCCGAACAGTGGCAACTCTGTTGGACGGAGTATCAATCAGGAAATAGTTGAGGCTTGTAATAAGGGAACATCTATAATTATGGGGGATTTTAACTATCATATTAATTGGACAAATCAAATTGGGCAGGGCAGCCTTGAGGAGGAGTTCATTGAGTGTATTAGGGATGGGTTTCTTGAGCAGTATGTAACTGAACCGACCAGGGGGCAAGCAACCTTAGATCTGGTCCTGTGTAACGAGACAGGATTAATTAAAAATGTCCTAGTAAAGGATCCCCTTGGAATAAGTGACCATAACATGGTTGAATTCCATATTCAATTAGAGGGTGAGAAGGTTGGATCTCAAACAAGCGTGCTAAGCTTGAATAAAGGAGACTATGAAGGTATGAGAGCGGAATTGAGTAGAGTGGATTGGGAAAATAGATTAAAGGGTAAGACGATACATGATCAGTGGTGGACATTTAAGGAGTTATTTTACAACTTCCAAAAAATATATATTCCACTGAGAAGAAAAGGGTGTAAAAGAAAAGACAGCCATCTGTGGCTAAGTAAAGAAATTAAGGATAGTATTCGACTAAAAACAAGGGCATATAAGGTAGCCAAATCTAGTGGGAGGATAGAGGATTGGGAAAACTTTAAAAGACAGCAAAAAATAACAAAAAGATTGATAAAGAAAGGGAAGATAGATTATGAAAATAAATTAGCAAAAAATATAAAAACAGATAGTAAGAGTTTTTATAGTTATATAAAAAGGAAAAGGGTGGCTAAAGTAAATGTTGGTCCCTTAGAAGATGAGACCGGGAAATTAATGGTGGGAAATATGGAGATGGCAAAAACACTGAATGAATATTTTACATCAGTCTTTACAGTAGAAGACACTAAGAATATCCCAACACTGGACAAACAGGGGGCTAAAAGGGGGGGAGGAGCTAAACACAATCAAAATCACTAAGGAAGTGGTACTCGGTAAAATAATGGGACTCAAGGCAGATAAATCACCTGGACCTGATGGCTTACATCCTAGGGTCTTGAGGGAAGTGGCGGTAGGGATTGTGGATGCATTGGTAATAATTTTCCAAAACTCCCTGGACTCGGCAAAGGTCCCGGCAGACTGGAAAACTGCTAATGTAACACCCTTATTTAAAAAGGGCAGTAGACAGAAGGCTGGAAACTATAGACCGGTTAGCCTAACATCTGTGGTAGGTAAAATTTTGGAGTCCATTATTAAGGAGACAGTAACAGGACATTTGGATAATCATAATTTAATAGGACAAAGTCAGCATGGTTTTATGAAGGGGAAGTCATGTTTGACAAATTTGCTGGAGTTCTTTGAGGAAGTAACATATAGGGTGGATAAAGGGGAACCAGTGGACGTAGTGTATTTAGACTTCCAAAAGGCACTTGACAAGGTGCCACACAAAAGATTATTGCTTAAGATAAAAAATCACGGGATTGGGGGTAATATTCTGGCATGGATAGAGGATTGGCTATCTAACAGAAGGCAGAGAGTTGGGATAAATGGTTCATTCTCAGACTGGCCATCAGTAGCTAGTGGTGTTCCGCAGGGGTCAGTGCTGGGTCCCCAACTCTTTACAATCTATATTAACGATTTGGAGGAGGGGACCGAGTGTAACATATCAAAGTTTGCAGGTGATACTAAGATGGGAGGGAAAGTAGTGAGTGAGGAGGACATAAAAAACCTGCAAGGGGACATAGACAGGCTAAGTAAGTGGGCAGAGATTTGGCAGATGGAATACAATACTGGAAACTGTGAGGTTATGCACTTTGGCAGGAAAAATCGTAGAGCAAGTTATTATCTTAATGGCAAGAAACTGGAAAGTACTGAAGTACAAAGGGATCTGGGGGTCCTGGTGCACGAAACTCAAAAGGTTAGTATGCAGGTGCAGCAAGTGATTAAGAAGGCCAATGGAATGTTGGCTTTCATTGCTAGGGAGATAGAATATAAAAATAGGGAGGTATTGCTTCAGTTGTACAAGGTATTGGTGAGACTGCACCTGGAATACTGCATACAGTTTTGGTGTCCATACTTAAGAAAAGACATACTTGCTCTCGAGTCAGTACAAAGAAGGTTCACTCGGTTAATCCCGGGGATGAGGGGATGGACATATGAGGAGAGGTTGAGTAGATTGGGACTCTACTCATTGGAGTTCAGAAGAATGAGAGGCGATCTTATTGAAACATATAAGATTGTGAAGGGGTTGGATCGGGTGGATGCGGGGAGGATGTTCCCGATGATGGGTGAAACTAGAACTAGGGGGCATAGTCTTAGAATAAGGGGCTGCTCTTTCAAAACTGAGATGAGGAGGAACTACTTCACTCAGAGGGTGGTAGGTCCATGGAATATGCTGCCCCAAAAAGCTGTAGAAGCTACATCATTACATAAATTTAAAACAGAAATAGACAGTTTCCTAGAAGTAAAGGGAATTAAGGGTTACGGGGAGCGGGCAGGAATTTGGACATGTGTCTAGGTTCGGATCGGACATGGCCCTGTGGGTAGCGGAGCGGGCCCAGGGGCCGTGTAGCCTGATCCTGCTCCTATTTCATGTGTCTAATTCTGTTAGATTCAGGAGATAGTTCTGTGACAGTAGATTGGCGGTTAGGATCAGATCAGCCATGATCTTACTGAATGGCGGAGCAGGCTCGAGGGGCCGATTGGCCTACTCCTGCTCCTATTTCTTATGTTCTTATGTTCTTATCCTCCTCCCACACCATGTCCCTCACTATCGCTTCCGGCAACCAACCTGGAATTACCTCGTATAATACATCTTTCACAGATATAATCCCAGCTTTTATAAAAGCTTGATTAAATAAAACCTCTCCTTCAATCTTGACCCACCTGTTGAAAAATAAGGGCTGTTCTAAAAATTCCTCAACCCCCTTGGGCATAAACTGCACACGCTTTAAAAATTGGGCCCAAGTTTCTACAACCCCCTTATAAAACCTAGGGAGAAGTTTAATCGATTTCAAAAACATATTATTGTATTCCATGTACAATATCCCCTGCCCTCCTATCCCACTTCGTTTTAAAAAATGCTCAAAACAACTCTTCCAAAAACTTGTATTTGACTTCTGAAGAAATCTCTTCACCCATTTGATTCTAAAGGATTTCTTCTTCAAATCAATATCTGGAAAATTGAGTCCTCCCTGATTTCTCCGTCCAATGATGGTATTGTATGCCACCAAGGCTGGTTTCCCTTCCCATAAAAACCTCACACAAGCCTCTCGGATGGACTTTTCCGCCCACTCAGGAATATCCTCCACCGTCAATAAGTACCATAGCTTAGATAGCAGGAGAGCAGACACCACTGTCGCTCTTCCTTGCACTTTCAACCACCTTCTTTCCCATCTTCCCAAAATCTTTTTAATTTTCATAACCTTCGGTTCCCAATTTAATCAATCCACTTCATCCCTGTCTTTCTTGCGCCCCATATGCACCCCCAGAACTTCCAAAACCTCCACCACCTTAAAGGGACATTCCCCCCTACCCCTCCCTGCAACCAGGCATTGGGACTTACTATAATTCACTCTGGCTCCTGAAGCTCTGCAATATTCCTCCACTACCTCCGTAGCTTTCCTCACTGACTCCCCATTTCTCAATGTTAAGGTTGTGTCATCTGCATATTGGTGTATCACTGACACCAGCCCAGAACTGGGGACCACAATCCCAACTACACCTTGTTTCTTTCGCATCATGTAACCTAATGGTTCTGCTACCAATGTGTACAACAATGGGGACAGGGGACAACCCTGTCTCACTGATCTCTGTATCGGAAAATACTTGGATAAAAAAACCATTACATTTAACGCAGCTAAATATGTTTGAATAAAAAATCCTTATCCACTGAATGAAATTTTCCTTGAAACCAAATGCTTCCAAAACCTTCAATAAAAACTCATGAGGGACCCTATCAAAGGCTTTCTCTTAATCTATCTTTAATACATAAGCCTCCCTCCCACTCTCTTCCATGAGCTCTATCGCATCTCGGATTGAGACCACAGAGTCTGCGATGTCCTGGCCTATGACTCCATAGGACTGAGAGGGCCAAACTATCTGCGGTAACACCTCCTTCAAACGATTTGCCATAACCCTCGCCAAGATCTTATAATCCACATTTAATAATGTGATGGGCCTCCAATTCTTCAGATTCCATCTATCCCCTTTATTGTTATATATGCTAAGCTTATGACACCTCTCCTCATAGATGGAGCCAGGCTTCCCTCAATTTTAATTTCCTTAAAATTTTTTAAGAGCAATGGACTTAAAATCTCGAAAAATTCTTTATAAAATTCTGCACTTAGTCCATCGGACTAGGCTTCCCCCCCCCCCCTTCATTCCACTTATTGCTACTTTTATTTCCGCTAATCCTACTTCTTTGTCACACATGCTTCTCTCATCCTCCTTTAAACCTTCTTCAATAAAAGCAGTAACCTTCTCCATCGCTAAATTGGAAATGTCTTCTTTTGTATATAACTCTTGATAAAAGCTGCTAGCCACCTCTAAAATCTCCCCACTTTCATGAATGATCTTCTCCCCAACCTTCAACTCTTCAATTAACGATAATCTCTGTCGCAGCTTCTCCTGCTCTAGAAAATATCTAGTGCATCTTTCGCCCTCCAATGCATCTCTAGCCTTTGCACGGAGAATGGCCCCCTTGCATTTTTCAGCTTGCAATAATTCCCACTCTTCCTTTAGCACCCGGAACTTAGTCTCAGCTCCCTTATCCCCTCCGTCAACTGCTTTACAGACATCCATAAACCTTTTGTTTATATTCTCTTCTCGATGCCGGTTAGCTGCCGCCCTCTTTTTCCCATAACATACCGAAAAAACTTTTACCTCATATTTGAAATTGTCCCACCAAACTCTTCTTTCTTTCAAGAACAAAGGTTCCTTCCGAGCATTCTTTATTATATTTATAATCCCTTCTTTATAAGCAATCTCTTTCAGGTATTGATTGTTTAAAATCCACACCCCTGAACTGATCTTAACTCTGCTGTTCCTAATTCTAAGAACCAAAGCCGAGTGATCACTAAAAAATACTTTTTTATAATAAATCTCCATCACCTCCGAACTTAACCCTTCCCGCATTAACACAAAATCTATTCGACTCTGTTTTAAAACATCACCCACCCAACCTGCTCTGGAGAACTCCCTTTTTATGGGGTTCCGGTCCCTCCATAAGTCTCTCAAATTTAAATTTGCCATCATTTTTACAATCATCCCTCTGGAGTTATCATCCTTAAAGGTCATCTGGGCTGAAATGTCCATCCGAGATAAAAATACATTAAAATCCCCCACTATACAAGGATTTTCCACCTCTGCCACTTCAGTGAATAACCCCCGAAAAAACTCACGACGCTTGCAATGGTCGTTCGGTGCATAGATATTAGAGAGATCGCAATTAAATCCCTCCATTTTTACTCTTAGCCATAAAAATCTCCCCTCAGTGTCCTTGTCCACCAAGGCAACGTTCTCTTTTATGGACGGACTCACCAAAACAGCCACCCCTCTACGGTTATTGTTTGCACAACTTGCAAACACCTCTCCCTTCCAAACCTTCTGAACTCTTTCTAGAATATCCTCATCCCAAAAGGTTTCTTGCAGACACAAGTCCGAACCTTTAAAACCGTGCAACAACTGCTGCAATTTCTTCTCACCCCTCAGTCCATTCACATTAATCGACACCAATGTAATCATGGCTCCAAAGAAGGGAAGTATGCCCGATAATCTCCCCATCATTTAATCTCTGGCTCTTCCCTCCTCTCATGCTCCTTCTCAACTTTTCGGGCAGCTGTTGCTTTTTCCTGCAGCCTCCGGCTCTTTTTCACCTCCTGTTTGACCCCTCCCTGCTGTTTCAGCCTCTTCCTTGCATTAAGTTTGGGCCCAGGAGCTGCCCTTTCTCCCTCCTTCTGCCCCTCACTAACCTTTCCCTTTCCACATGATGCCACCCCACCCCCGACTTCCATGTCTCTGTCGCCCTCTAATTCCTCACACTCAAGCTCTTCTGTAACCCTCTGTGCCTGCTCCCCATCAGATACATAATCCTGCTCCCTGTCAGATACTTCATCTCCCATAGAGAGTCTTCCTGCTATCGCAGTTTCTCCCACTGTGCCGCTCCCTTCAACCACATCTCCAGCTCTGACCCTTGCACCTCGTTCCCTCACTCCATGGGACAATGGCGCACCTAAATTGTTCCCTTCTGACATCTCTATCTCACCGATCCCATCCTGCTGTCCCTTTAAGGCTCCTGCCTCTTGCACCCTCTCCCCGTCCTGCCCCCTCCTGCTCACCAAGATATCCGACTCCCCGCCTCTCCCCGGAGCACCCACATCCATCACACACCCTGCTCCCGCCTCCTCTCCCCCCGCAGACACCAGACTCCCCAGGGGGAGCCGAACTGCACTAAGGCTCGAGTCTGCACTCGACCCTCGCTGCCCGCTGCTGTCTTTGTTCCCCTCCACAGCACTCGCCGTGTTTTCCGCCATCTCCATCCCGTTCTCCGCTCCGCCATCCTCTGCCTCTTCCTGTGCTCCTTGTCTTGTTTTGCACACTTTGTACAAAAATAATAAATTGCAGGACAACGGAGTATTACAGTTTAAACTATTTTAATGAAGCATCAGGTCTGTTCTTACTCACAGCAGCACAGTACTGTGTGGACAAGATGGAGTCAGGACCCTGGGTCCTCCAAAACAATAGCAGTCCTTACAGATGCCTGCAGGCCAATGACAACTCAGCATGTGATCACATGTGAATATAATAGGTATTCCTTACAGATGCCTGCGGGCCAATGATAAATCAATATGCAAATGTTACATCCCCTTTCTTTTAAAAGAAAAATGTTATGCATTACTTTTGAACCTTTCTTCACATAATGTTCTCAGTAGCATCAACATATAAGTAAACTCAACATTTAACTAGCACTGAAAACATCTCAACGTTTCAATAACGATGTACAGTTTTTTTTTAGGGCAGCGATCCGCCTACACCCTTTGACAGTTCACAAGTCAAGGATAACTCTAGGCTTGACCTCTCGTCGGAATGACGGTGTTGTTCCTTGGTGTTCAGGAGGAGCCTGCAATTGCGGCAGTACACCTGTCCTTCTGGGGTGCGGATGTGATACAATCGCTCAGTGTCAGCTGGCTGGATGACGACTGCTGGCTTCCAGTAGTCATGCTCCTGGATTCTGACGGATTCTCCATTGTGCAGTGGCGGTAGTAGTCTAGCTGACCTGTCATAGCACCTCTTTTGGTGTTGCTGTCTCTGTACACGTTTTGTATGCACTTGCTTGCAACTGACGACCTCTGGCTGCAGCTGCTGGTTGGTGCTTGGAAGGATTGAGCGAAGTCTGCGGCTCATCAACAGCTGTGCTGGTAACTTGAAGTTGTCAACCGGAGTGTTGCGGTACTCAAGGAGACTGATGTAGGGGTCTCTTTTGTCCGCTTTGGCTTTGTCCATGAGTGCCTTTGCAATCTGGACAGTTTTTTCAGCAAGGCCATTACTTTGAGGGTAATGTGGGCTTGATGTGACATGTGTGAAATCCCATGCCTTGGCAAACGACTCGAACTCTTTCGATTTGTATTGGGGGCCATTGTCTGAGACTAAAGTCTCTACAATGCCATGCCTGGCAAAGGCTGCCTTTAGCTTGTGGATCACAGCTGCAGATGTGGTGCTGTGAAGCTTGTCCAATTCAAAAAATCTGCTGTAGTAATCAACAGTCACTATGTAGTCCTCGTTGTTCCATGTGAACAGATCCATTGCCACGACCTGCCAGGGCCTGTCTGGGATACGGTGAGGTATCATGGGCTCTTTGACATTTGATGGGCGGCGTTCTAGACAAATGGAACATTTTCCGACAATGTCCTCAATGTGTTTGCACATTCCGGGCCAAAACATAATGTCATGTGCTCTTTGTTTGCATTTTTCCATGCCCATATGTCCAGCATGAATTTTTGTCAACATCTCTTCTCTGGGACTGGTAGGAATGATAATTTTCTCCCCTTTGAAGGTGATTCTGTTGATTTGTGACAGTTTGTCTCTGTGGTTCCGGAATTCAGATATGCTCTGAGGGCATTTCCTCCTTTCCTCAGGCCATCCTTCATGTATGACTTTGCTCAGCAGTGTGAGTTGTGCATCTTTCTCTGTTCCTGCTCGGATCTCCTTCAGTTTTGAGTCACTCACAGGTAAGCTGTTGTACCATGTGCACCTGCACATCCATGCCTTCACTGAGGCTGCTGTCCTGGTAGCTAAGAGACTTTCTGGAGAGCGTGTCTGCGACAGGAATGTCTTTGCCTGGACGGTGCATGATTGTGAAGTCATACTTCTGTAGCTGAAGGATCATTCTCTGTAGCCTTGGTGGGGCTGCGGCTAGTGGTTTCCTCATGATTGACTCGAGGGGCTTGTGGTCGGATTCCACAATGACTTGTCGGCCATAGACGTACTGGTGGAAACGTTTACAACCAAACAGAATTGCATATAGCTTTCTCGATTTGAGCAGAGTTGATTTCACTGTCTGAGAGAGATCTGGAAGCGTAGCCGATGGGCTTTCCTTCTTGCAGTAATACTGCACCTAGTCTGTACTTTGACGTGTCCACTTGTAGTCTGAGCTCTTTGTTGGGGTCGAAGTAGTCAAGAACAGGTCCTGGTTCTCTGGTGATTAGGTCTTTCATTTTCTGAAATGCTGTGTCATGTTGTAAAATAGATAAGGGAGAACCAGTGGATGTGGTGTATTTGGACTTTCAGAAGGCTTTCGATAAGGTCCCACATAAGAGATTAGCGTGCAAAATTAAGGCACATGGGATTGGGGGCAAGGTATTGACTTGGATAGAGAACTGGTTGGCGGACAGAAAGCAAAGAGTTGGAATAAACGGGTCCTTTTCCGAGTGGCAGGCAGTGACTACTGGGGTACCGCAAGGATTGGTCCTAGGACCCCAGCTGTTCACAATATATATTAATGATCTGGACGAGGGAATTGGATGTAATATCTCCAAATTTGCAGACGACACAAAGCTGGGTGGGAGGGTAAGCTGCGAGGAGGATGTCGGGAAACTCCAGTACAATTTGGACAGGTTGGGTGATTGGGCAGAAACATGGCAAATGCACTATAATGTGGATAAATGTGAGGTTATCCATTTTGGTGGCAAAAACAGAAAGGCAGATTATTATTTGAATGGCAATAGATTGGGAGAAGGGGAAGTGCAAAGAGACCTGGGTGTCCTTGTGCACCAGTCGCTGAAGGTAAGCATGCAGGTGCAGCAGGCGGTTAAGAAGGCAAATGGTATGTTGGCCTTCGTAGCAAGAGGGTTCGAGTACATGAACAAGGATGTCTTGCTACAGTTGTACAGGGCCTTGGTGAGACTGCACCTTGAGTATTGTGTACAGTTTTGGTCACCTTACCTGAGGAAGGACGTTCTTGCCATGGAGGGAGTGCAGCGAATATTCATCAGGCTGATATTTGGGATGGCAGGAATGACGTATGAGGAGAGATTGTGTCGATTGGGCTTATACTCACTGGAGTTTAGAAGATTGAGAGGGGATCTCATCGAAACCTATAAAATTCTGTCAGGTCTGGACAGACTAGATGCAGGAAGGATGTTTCTGATGGCCAGGGAGTCCAGAACCAGGGGTCATAGTCTAAGGATAAGGGGTAAGCCATTTAGGACTGAAATGAGGAGGAATTTCTTCACCTAGAGAGTGGTGAACCTGTGGAATTCTCTGCCACAGAGGGCGGTGGAGGCCAGTTCATTAAATATATTCAAGAAAGAGTTGGATATCTTTCTTGAGGCTAAAGGGTTCAAGGGATATGGGGAAAAGGCAGGGACAGGGTACTGAATTTGGATGATCAGCCATGATCACATTGAATGGCAGAGCAGGCTTGAAGGGCTGAATGGCCTACTCCTTCTCCTATCTTCTATGTTTCTATGTTTCTATGTTTGTCCCACAGGAACTCATTGGATTGTTTGAGCAACTGGCGCATGGGTGCGTTGATTTCAGAGAGGCTCGGGGCAAACTTGGCTAAGTAGTTTGTAGTGTATGTGCCTTTAAGAGCCCCAGGTGTGCTGTAATGCCGGTAATGGCCACTCGGGCTATATAAGCCTGTATATTGTGCATATCCGTTAGAACCCCCCCGCAGACTTTGCTTAGTAAACACCTATGAACCAACTCCTGTCTTCAGTGTCTTTATCAACACACGGACACTACAGTGGCGACGAAGTGGAAACGGACTTACCTGCAATTCGGCAGCACCTCCAGGACATCGATTCCTCGGGCGTCCAGAAGACTCAAGAAAGTGAGAGAAGCTGTGGTTTCACCAGCTGGCCAAGCTGGTGGCAGGTACTGCGCTAATCCTTCCTGGGCGTCAGGCTGGGGCTCCAGCGGCTGGCTCTACAGCTGAGATAGGCAGCGAAATCGGAGGCAAGCAATAACGGACTGGGAGGGAGCACTCGGGAGACGGCCGGCGTGGCAAGCAGGTCAGCCTTCAGGCTTGCAGAGAAAGTCCGGCGGGAACGAGTCTCCAACTGTAAACAAATAAAAAAACAAAGAACGGAAACCGCGGGAAACAGCGTTGTCATCGGCAGCAGCGGCGGGAAAGCGCGGGAAGCGCCATATCTTTTCTGAAATGCCTAAGTCTGGCAATATTGATGCTTTTGATAGCAAAATAGAGGATTGGACCACATACGTGGAAAGAGTAGAGGTATATTGCACTGCAAATGGAATAGAAGATGAAAAAAAAGCTTCAGTACTGCTGAACCTAATGGGCGCAAAGGCATATGGGCTGTTACAAAATGTAATCACTCCAGCCAAACCAAAGGACAAGAATTTTAAAGAAATTGTTGATACCCTGCAGGAGCACTTAAACCCAACACCGCTGCTGATAGCGGAATGATTCAAATTATTCAAGAGAAATCAACACAAGAATGAAAGTAACGCTGATTACCTAACCGAATTAAGAAAGCTATCAAAGTACTGCCAATTCGGGGCAGGACTAGCAGATTATCTTCGAGACAAATTCGTTTGCGGTCTCTTAAGTGAAGGAACACAAAAAAGGCTGCTTTCTGAAAAAGATTTAACATTGGACAAAGCTTTCAGTATGGCTGTATCATACGAAGCAGCAGCAAGAGGAGCTGCAGAGATACAACAAAAGACACAGAACTTCGACACCCATGAAATGACACAGGGTTTCGAAAGATGTTATCGCTGCGGCAGATCCACCCTTAACCAGAAGGACTGCTGGTTCAAGGACAAAGCATGCAGGCAATGCGGAAAGATTGGACACATTGCACGGGTATGCCGATCTGGACAACATAAATCCACAGACAGAAAAAAAAAATCAATAAAGGAAAGTACAGGAAGGTACAAATGATGACGGACAGTAGCTCCGAAGACCAGAAGAGCGATAGCGACTCCGAAAACAAGAGACTAAGCTGCCTCAAATTACATAATGTACTTGTCAAAGATAATTACCAAACCATTTGGGTTACCCTCATGATAGCAGGGTCCCCTGTTAAAATGGAGCTAGATACAGGATCAGCTCTAATCGTAATAAATCGACGGGATTACGAGAGGCTATTTTCGCATATACCTCTAAAAGACACATCCATTATCTTAAAAACATATACGGGGCAGAAAGTATACCCCAAAGGAAAAATAAGGGTGCCTGTTGTATACAACTGCAAAGAAATACAAAAGTTGTATTTATACATTCTACAAGATGGTGGTCCACCGTTGTTGGGACATGAATGGATCAGAAAGATACATTTAGACTGGCACTCCATTCAGGCACTGACAGTGACCAGTAAGAAAATAAACAATGATGACATCATACCTGAACGATTAAAAGACATCTTGGCCAACGTCAAAGAAGTGTTTCAAGAGAAACTAGGAACATTGAAAGGCATCACCGCCTCAATAAAAGTGGAAGATGCAGCAATTCCCAAATTTTTTAAGGCAAGACCGGTGCCATACGCAATTCGTCCAGCAGTCGAGGCAGAGCTGGAGAATTTGGAAAAGACAAGCGTATTATCCAAAATAGATTGGAGCGAGTGGGCAACACCCATTGTTCCAGTCATGAAAAAAGCATTAAATAATGATAAATCTGAAGAACAGAGAAAAATTCGCATCTGTGGAGACTTCAAGGTGACTGTAAACCCGGTCCTTCAAATAGTACAGTATCCTCTTCCGAGGATAGAAGATATTTTCGCCTCACTATCCGGAGGGAAACGTTTCACAAAAATTGACTTGGCACAGGCACATCTACAGGTGGAGGTTGAGGAGGCCTCTAAAAAGTATCTCACGATAAACACACACAAAGGCCTGTACCAGTACAATCGACTGGTTTTTGGAGTAGCATCAGCTCCAGCTATCTGGCAAAGAGCTATGGAGCAAGTCCTGCAAGGGATTCCGGGGACTCAATGCTACCTAGACAACATCCTTGTAACAGGAGAAAACGACAACGAGCACCTTGCCAATTTGGAGCAGGTGCTCACTAGGCTGAAAGAACGGGGCCTACGAGCAAATTGCCCCAAGTGCGAATTTTTCCAAAATCAGATATCATATTGTGGCCACATAATTAATAATGAAGGGTTGCATAAGTCACCTGAAAAAATTGAAGCGGTCATAAAAGCCCCAGCACCTGAAAATGTTTCACAATTAAGGTAGTTCCTGGGATTAATAAATTACTATCATAAATTTTTACCGAACTTATCAACTCTTCTACACCCTCTTAATGAACTTCTACAAACAGGAGTGATTTGGAAATGGAACGAAGACTGTAAACGTGCCTTCCATAAATGCAAAGACTTAATCACATCCAAAGAAGTTTTGGCTCATTACAACCCATCACTGCCAATCAGACTGGCGTGCGATGCATCCCCTTATGGCGTAGGAGCAGTATTATCCCATAAATTCCCTGATGGCTCAGAACGGCCGATAGCTTTTGCGTCACGCTCATTAAACTCAGCTGAGCGTAACTATGCCCAAATCGACAGGGAAGCACTCAGCCTGGTATGGGGAGTGAAGAAATTCAACCATTACCTACATGGACAAAAATTTACCTTGTTGACTGATCATCAACCCCTCATCTCCATATTCAACCCTAAAAAGGATGTTCCCATTATGACAGCGCAAAGGCTACAGAGGTGGTCCCTTTTTCTAGGGGCTCACCAATACAACATAGAATACAAAGGATCAAAACAGCATGGGAATGCTGACGGTTTATCGCGCCTACCGTTGCCAACGGTAGAAGAGGCACCTACAGTAGACCCAGTAGAGATGTTCCACTCTACCATAGTGGAATGTCTACCAGTAACAAATTCTGCCATTGAAAGGAAGACGAGAAATGACCCGACTCTCTCACGGGTCTACGATTTAACAGTGAAGGGATGGCCAGCACATGGCAAACCACTGTTGCCAGCATTCTCGCAAAGAAGAGAACAGCTGTCAGTGTGCCGAGGAACCTTGATGTGTGGATCCAGAGTGGTGATTCCACCCAAACTCCAGGATAAAGTGCTAAAGGAGCTTTACCAGGGGCATCTGGGTGGAATGAAAATGAAGAACCTAGCTAGGGCGTTTGTATGGTGGCCAGGTATCGATGGAGACACCGAAGAAATGACCAAGAGCTGCCTAGGATGCCAGAAGGTCCAAAACGCTCCACCACAAGCCCCTCTACATCCATGGGAGTGGCCCTCATCTCCCTGGCAAAGGGTGCACATCGACTTTGCTGGTCCATTTATGGACTCAATGTTCTTAATCGCGGTTGATGCACACTCCAAGTGGCCGGAGGTAATAAAGATGTCCTCCACCACCACGGAAAAAACCATCACAGTATTAAGGACCATATTTGCCAGGAATGGGCTGCCGGAACAGATATGTTCTGATAATGGACCGCAATTTGTGTCTGAAGAATTCAGAAAGTTCTTAAAAAACAATGGGGTTAAGCACTACACGTCCGCCCCATACCATCCCGCCACCAATGGATTGGCTGAAAGGTTTGTCCAGACCTTCAAGAAGGCCATAAAGGCCATGGGTAATGAAGCCATAAAACTTCAGCACAAGGTGGATAACTTCTTATTCGCATACAGGAATGCAACACATATGGTTACCAACCAAACTCCCGCCATGATGTTCTTTAATAGAAACCTAAGATGCCGGCTGGATTTGGTCAAGCCCAACATCAGAAGGGACGTGGAGAACCGGCAGTTTCAAGGCATGAATGAAAGGCCAACTAGAACCTTCCAGATAGGTCAACAAGTTTTGGCCCGGGACTACCGTACCGAGAAATGGCAGCCTGGAACTATCTACACACGACTAGGACCACTGATGTATACCGTGGACATCGGAGAAAGCATAATAAGGCGCCATGCTGACCAAATCATAAAGTCATCCGAAAAGGGACAACCTACACCACAACTTTATACGTCTAACGATGAAGTAGAGATACCCATATCTACCTCCGATCCGGTGATACTGGAACCCGATGAACCCGACACTGGCATTCAAGCCGAATCAGCCTTGCCAAAAGAACCTACTACACCACCAGAAACTACTACACCCCCGAGGCGTTATCCAGACCGAGTCAGGAAGCCTCCTGAGAGACTGACTTATAATTAATTAACTACAGCAATGTGTATATTATTTTTCTTATAACATGTAATTAATAATTACTTAAAATATGATGTACTGGTTAACTAAAAGGGGAGGAATTGTAGTGTATGTGCCTTTAAGAGCCCCAGGTGTGCTGTAATGCCGGTAATGGCCACTCGGGCTATATAAGCCTGTATATTGTGTATATCCGTTAGAACCCCCCCCAGACTTTGCTTAGTAAACACCTATGAACCAACTCCTGTCTTCAGTGTCTTTATCAACACACGGACACTACAAGTTGTTTCCACAATATCCACAGTTTTTGAAGCGTTTTATGTCTGTGTCGCCCATTTTTAGAACTCTCGCTGTTCTTTCTGTGCTGAAACATGCTCTCTGGGCAGTGTTCTTTGGTGTGTGTCTATTAACTGCGTGCACTGTCTGCTCACTCGAGCTGCTCGTGGCGCCAGTTATGGTTTGCAACTGTGCTTGGGCTATCCCATGCGATCCAGTTATGTCCATAGCTTTGTCCAGCGTTAGCCCGGACCCAACATACAAAAGTTTCTTTCTCACTTTAGCTGAATGTATTCCAAACACGATGCAGTCTCTGACCATCTCATCTTTATCTGCATATACACAGTCTTTTACCAGCAGTTTTAACTCAGTCACAAACTGTTCAAATGACTCACTAGCTCCTTGTACTTTCTCCTGAAACTTCTACCTAGCGAATATCATATTTGTCTTGGGCATCACATATGCTTCAAAACGGTCAAAATAAGTTTTCAGTACCTTTGCTTCATCCGCGGTGAGAGACCATGTGTTAAAAATTTCTCTCCCTTTTTCTTCGATCCACAGGAGTAGGTAGCTGCATCTTTCTTCCTCCCCTTTGCTTTTCAGTGGACCCGAAAACATTAACTCCACATGTTGCTTGAACTTGCACCATTCTCTATGTAAGTTCAAAGATTCTCAATTCATTCGAGGTAAAGGAGCTCCAACGATGTCCATTTCAAATCCCACTTCTGACACCATGTCTTGTTTTGCACACTTTGTACAAAAATAATACATTGCAGGACAACGGAGTGTTGCAGTTTAAACTATTTTAATGAAGCATCAGGTCTGTTCTGACTTACAGCAGCACAGTACCATGTGGACAAGATGGAGTCAGGAACCTGGGTCCTCCAAAACAATAGCATTCCTTACAGATGCCTGCAGGCCAATGACAACTCAGCATGTGATCACATGTGAATATAATAGGTATTCCTTACAGATGCCTGCGGGCCAATGATAAATCAATATGCAAATGTTACACTCCTTTTTCCTTCATTTTACCGGCTGTGACAAGGTTCCACACAAAAGATTACTGATCAAGATAAAAAATCACGGGATTGGGGGTCATATACTGGCATGGGTGGAAGATTGGCTATCTAACAGAAAACAAAGAGTTGGGATAAATGGTTCATTCTCAGGATGGCAATCAGTAACTAGTGGTGTTCTGCAGGGGTCAGTGCTGGGACCCCAACTCTTTACAATCTATATTAACGATTTGGAGGAAGGGACCGAGTGCAACGTATCCAAGTTTGCCGACGATACAAAGATGGGAGGGAAAGCAGTGAGTGAGGAGGACATAAAAAACCTGCAAAAGGACATAGACAGGCTAAGTGAGTGGGCAGAGATTTGGCAGATGGAATATAATATTGGAAAGTGTGAGGTTATGCACTTTGGCAGAAAAAATCAAAGAGCAAGTTATTATCTAAATGGAGAGAAACTGCAAAGTGCTACATTACAAAGGGATCTGGGGGTCCTGGTGCATGAAACACAAAAAGTTAGTATGCAGGTGCAGCAGGTGATCAGGAAGGCCAATGGAATCTTGGCTTTTATTGCAAGGGGGATGGAGTATAAAAATAGGGAGGTCTTGCTGCAGTTATACAGGGTATTGGTGAGGCCACACCTGGAATACTGCATGCAGTTTTGGTTTCCATATTTAAGAAAAGATATACTTGCTCTCGAGGCGGTTCAGAGAAGGTTCACTCGGTTGATTCCAGAGATGAGGGGGTTGACGTATGAGGAAAGGTTGAGTAGGTTGGGCCTCTACTCCTTGGAGTTCAGAAGAATGAGAGGCGATCTTATCGAAACATATAAGATTGTGAGGGGTCTTGATCGGGTGGATGCGGTGAGGATGTTTCCACTAATGGGTGAGACTAGAACTAGGGGGCATAATCTTAGAATAAGGGGCTGCCCTTTCAAAACTGAGATGAGGAGAAACTTCTTCACTCAGAGGGTAGTAAATCTATGGAATTTGCTACCCCAGAGAGCTGTGGAAGCTGCAACATTAAATAAATTTAAAACAGAGATAGACAGTTTCCTAGCAGACAAGGGAATTAGGGGTTACGGGGAGAGGGCAGGGAAGTGGACATGAGTCTAGATTCGGATCAGCCATGATCCTATTGAATGGCGGAGCAGGCCCGAGGGGCCGTATGACCTACTCCTGCTCCTACTTCTTATGTTCTTATGTTCTTATGTGTCCTCCGACTGCACCGCTCCTCCGGCCTTTCCACACTCATTTCTTGCTCCTTCTCCCATCTCCTCATCACTCATATCGCTCCCTTCTGCCACACACTCACAGCGGGTGGGGCCTTTGCAACACACCCCACAGCTCTCTGCCTTGCAGCTCTGAGCAATGTGTCCCGACTCACCGCAATTGTAACAATACAGGTCTGGACAGTTTCTTACGAGATGGTCATGTCCAAGACAATAATAGCACACCTTTACTTGGTTATCATGCAGCACACGAAAGTACTGCACTCCTTCCAGTCTCAAACTTCATACTGTACGGCAATGACCTCACCCCCTCAGGGAACCGCACCTTTCCATACCGGGTTCCGTCTGCTACCCGTGTTCCCGGATAATACCTCCTCTTTATTGCAGAACAGATTTTTATGTCCCACGACTCCAACTTCTTGCTTAGCACTTCGTCCTCAATGTAAACTGGCAAGTTTAAAAATGAAACCACCACCTCCTCTGAATATAGCAGAGTCACCTCCAAGAATTTCTCACCAACTTTCAGACTGAGTAACAATCTTTCCACCTCCTCACGGCCACTGACCGTCACCTCGAATCCCACATTTGGCTTAGGTCGGCAGGCAAAGCAGCTTCCCTCGCCACAGTCCTCATGAACCGCCTGGATAATATCCCAAGCTCGAATCTTTTTATCTTCACACTGCACCACCACTGTGTTTTCTTTACCAAACCTCCTGAGGTCCCAGCCCAAATCTTTGGGCCTTTTTTTTCCCTTTCCCACCACAGTTTCTTCCCGAATTAAATTCCTCTCGGGAACATTGTCCTCTGAGGGGCCCGGCACTCCGGACCCCTCAGCAGCCATCTGGCTGTTTTTGTGGGCCAAAAAAGGCTCTAAATCCTGAAAACAAAACCCCAAAACCTGTAGTGTCCGTGTGTAGATAAAGACACTGAAGACAGGAGTTGGTTCGTAGGTATTTACTAAGCAAGTCTGGGGGGGGGGGTTTCTAAAGGATATACACAATACACAGGCTTATATAGCCCAAGTGGCAATTACCGGCATTACGCACACCTGGGGCTCTTAAAGGCACATACACCATAATTGCTCTTAAAGGCACATACACCACAATTCCTCCCCTTCTAGCTAACTAGTACATCATATTTTAAGTAATTATTAATTACATGTGATATGCAAAATAATATACATTGCTGTATTAATTAATTATAAGTTAGTCTCTCAGGAGGCTTCCTGACTCGGTCCGGATAACGCCTCGGGGGTGTAGTAGTTTCTGGTGGTGTAGTAGGTTCTTCTGGCAAGGCTGATTTGGCTTGAAGGCCAGTGTCGGGTTCATCGGGCTCCAGTATCACCGGATCGGAGGTAGATATGGGTATCTCTACTTCATCGTTAGATGTATAGAGTGGTGGTGTAGGTTGTCCCTTTTCGGATGACTTGATGATTTGGTCAGCATGGCGCCTTATTATGCTGTCTCCGATGTCCACGGTATATATCAGTGGTCCTAATCGTGTGTAGATAGCTCCAGGCTGCCATTTCTCGGTACGGTAGTCCCGGGCCAAAACCGGTTGGCCTATCTGGAAGGCCCTAGTTGGCCTTTCATTCATGCCCTGAAACTGCCGGTTCTCCACGTCCCTTCGGATGTTGGGCTTGACCAAATCCAGCCGGCATCTTAGGTTTCTATTGTAGAACATCATGGCGGGAGTTTGGTTAGTAACCATATGCGTTGCATTCCTATATGCAAATAAGAAGTTATCCACCTTGTGCTGAAGTTTTATGTCTTCATTACCCATGGCCTTGATGGCCTTCTTGAAGGTCTGGACAAACCTTTCAGCCAATCCATTGGTGGCGGGATGGTATGGGGCGGACGTGTAGTGCTTTACCCCATTGTTCTTTAAGAACTTTCTGAATTCTTCGGACACAAATTGCGGTCCATTATCAGAACATATATGCTCCGGCAGCCCATTCCTGGCAAATATGGTCCTTAATACTGTGATGGTTTTTTCCGTGGTGGTGGAGGACATCTTTATTACCTCCGGCCACTTGGAGTGTGCATCAACTGCGATTAAGAACATTGAGTCCATAAATGGACCAGCAAAGCCGATGTGCACCCTTTGCCAGGGAGATGAGGGCCACTCCCATGGATGTAGAGGGGCCTGTGGCGGAGCATTTTGGACCTTCTGGCATCCTAGGCAGCTCTTGGTCATGTCTTCGATGTCTCCATCGATACCTGGCCACCATACAAACGCCCTAGCTGGGTTCTTCATTTTCACTTCACCCAGATGCCCCTCGTGAAGCTCCTTTAGCACTTTATCCTGGAGTTTGGGTGGAATCACCACTCTGGATCCACACATCAAGGTTCCTCGGCACACTGACAGCTGTTCTCTTCTTTGCGAGAATGCTGGCAACAGTGGTTCGCCATGTGCTGGCCATCCCTTCACTGTTAAATCGTAGACCCGTGAGAGAGTAGGGTCATTTCTTGTCTCCCTTTCAATGGCAGAATTTGTCACCGGTAGACATTCCACTATGGTAGAGTGGAATATCTCTACTGGGTCTACTGTAGGTGCCTCTTCTATCGTTGGCAACGGTAGGCGTGATAAACCGTCAGCATTCCCATGCTGTTTTGACCCTTTGTATTCAATGTTGTATTGGTGTGCCCCTAGAAAAAGGGACCACCTCTGTAGTCTTTGTGCCGTCATAATGGGGACACCTTTTTTAGGGTTGAATATGGAGATGAGGGGTTGATGGTCAGTCAGCAAGGTAAATTTTTGTCCGTGTAGGTAATGGTTGAATTTCTTCACTCCCCATACCAGGCTGAGTGCTTCCCTGTCTATCTGGGCATAGTTATGCTCAGCTGAGTTCAATGAGCGTGACGCAAAAGCTATCGGCCGTTCCGAGCCATCAGGGAATCTATGGGACAATACCGCTCCTATGTCGTAAGGGGATGCATCGCATGCCAGTCTGATTGGTAGTGATGGGTTGTAATGAGCCAAAATTTTCTCGGATGTGATTAAGTCTTTACATTTATGGAAGGCACGTTTACAGTCTTCGTTCCATTTCCAAATCACTCCTGTCTGTAGAAGATCATTAAGAGGGTGTAGAATAGTTGATAAGTTCGGTAAAAATTTATGATAGTAATTTATTAATCCCAGGAATGACCTTAATTGTGAAACATTTTCAGGTGCTGGGGCTTTTATAACTGCTTCAATTTTTTCAGGTGACTTATGCAACCCTTCCTTATTAATTATGTGGCCACAATATGATATCTGATTTTGGAAAAATTCGCACTTGGGGCGATTTGCTCGTAGGCCCCGTTCTTTCAGCCTAGTGAGCACCTGCTCCAAATTGGCAAGGTGCTCGTTGTCGTTTTCTCCTGTTATAAGGATGTCGTCTAGGTAGCATTGAGTCCCCGGAATCCCTTGCAGGACTTGCTCCATAGCTCTTTGCCAGATAGCTGGAGCTGATGCTATTCCAAAAACCAGTCGATTGTACTGGTACAGGCCTTTGTGTGTGTTTATTGTGAGATACTTTTTAGAGGTCTCCTCAACCTCCATCTGTAGATATGCCTGTGCCAAGTCAATTTTTGTGAAACGTTTCCCTCCGGATAGTGAGGCGAAAATATCTTCTATCCTCGGAAGAGGATACTGTACCGTGTGAAGGACCGGGTTTACAGTCACCTTAAAGTCTCCACAGATGCGAATTTTTTTCTGTTCCTCAGAGTTATTTTTCAATGTTTTTTTCATGACTGGAACAATGGGTGTTGCCCACTCGCTCCAATCTATTTTGGATAATACGCCTGCCTTTTCCAAATTCTTCAGCTCTGCCTCGACTGCCGGACGTATTGCGTATGGCACCGGTCTTGCCTTAAAAAATTTTGGAATTGCTGTATCTTCCACTTTTATTGAGGCGGTGATGCCTTTCAAGGTTCCTAGTTTCTCTTGAAACACTTCTTTGGCGTTGGCCAAGATGTCTTTTAATCGTTCAGGTATGATGTCATCATTATTTTTTTCCTTACTGGTCACCGTCAGTGCCTGAATGGAGTGCCAGTCTAAACGTATCTTCCTTATCCATTCACGTCCCAACAACGGTGGACCACCATCTTGTAGAATGTATAAATACAACTTTTGTATTTCTTTGCCGTTGTATACCACAGGCACCCTTATTTTTCCTTTGGGGTAGACTTTCTGCCCCGTATATGTTTTTAAGATAATGGATGTGTCTTTTAGAGGTATATGCGAAAATAGCCTCTCGTAATCTCGTCGATTTATTACGGTTAGAGCTGACCCTGTATCTAGCTCCATTTTAACTGGGGACCCTGCTATTGTGAGGGTAACCCAAATGGTTTGGTAATCCTCTTTGGCAAGTACATTATGTAATTTGAGACAGCTTAGTCTCTTGTTTCCGGAGTCGCTATCGCTATTCTGGTCTTCGGAGCTATTGTCCGTCATCATTTGTACCTTCCTGTACTTTTCTTTATTGATTTTTTGTTTTCTGTCAGTGGATTTATTTTGTCCAGATTGGCATACCCGTGCAATGTGTCCAATCTTACCACATTGCCTGCATGCTTTGCCCTTGAACCAGCAGTCCCTCTGGTTATGGGTGGATCTGCCGCAGCGATAACATCTTCTGAACTCCTGTGTCATTTTATGGGTGCCGAAGTCCTGTGTCTCTTGTTGTATCTCTGCAGCTCCTTTTGCTGCTGCTCCGTATGATACAGCCATACTGAAAGCTTTGTCCAATGTTAAATCTTTTTCAGAAAGCAGTCTTTTTTGTGTTCCTTCACTTAAGAGACCACAAACAAATTTGTCTCGAAGATAATCCGATAGTCCTGCTCCGAATTGGCAGTACTTTGATAGCTTTCTTAATTCGGTTAGGTAATCAGCGTTACTTTCATTCTTGTGTTGATTTCTCTTGAAGAACTTGAATCGTTCCGCTATCAGCAGCGGTGTTGGGTTTAAATGCTCCTGCAGGGTATCAACAATTTCTTTAAAAGTCTTGTCCTTTGGTTTGGCTGGAGTGATTAAATTTCGTAACAGCCCGTATGTCTTCGCGCCCATTAAGTTCAGAAGTACTAAGCTTTTTTTTCATCTGTTATTCCATTTGCAGTGCAATAAACCTCTACTCTTTCCACGTATGTGGTCCAATCTTCTATTTCGCCATCAAAAGCCTCAATATTACCAGATTTAGGCATTTCAGAAAAGATATGGTGCTTCCCGCGCTTTTTTTTTTTCTCTCTGTAGCAACGATATGGCACTTCCCGCGCTTTCCCGCCGCTGCTACCGATAACAACGCTGTTTTACTGTGGTTTCAGTTTATTCACTGTTGGAGACTCGTTCCCGACGGAGGTCTAAACGCTGACCTGCTTGCCGCGCCGGCCGTCTCTCGAGTGCACCCTCCCAGTCTGTTATTGCTTGCCTCCGATTTCGCTGCCTGTCTCAGCTGTAGAGCCCGCCGCTGGAGCTCCAGCCTGACGCCCAGGAAGGATTAGCGCAGTACCTGTCACATACACCATAATTGCTCTTAAAGGCACATACACCACAAAACCCACCACCAACTTTTTACAAAACTCCCTCCAACTCCCAGCTGCAATCAGGCATCCAGTAACACCTGGCTCACTCCTAGCCCCTCCCACCTAGAGAGTGCTACCCACTGAGCCACACCTGACCCACAAGGATCAATCCTAGCCGTCTGCCTTGTAGCAGCCTCCCCTCCCTCGCATCGTCCTTGGGTCTCGGTCGAGGCCTTCAGTGGGAGCTTTCAGATCCCCACTGGAGCACTGCCAGGATTCCCCAGCCTGGCACCAGCAGGCCCCCACTAGATGGGAGCCTGCCATGCATACAGAGTGAGCCCTGACCCAGAAAAATGGGTCGTTGCAGGGGTGGATTTGATGGGCTGGGCAGATGAATCTCACCCTAACCGTCACTTTGTTTTCATTTTTTTTACGATTAAAATTCTATTAATTGTGAAGTATAAAAAAACAGAATCCATCATTTTTAATGTCAAAATTCCAAATTTTCTGGAGAAGCATACCCCAATATTTCCTCCCCTTTTGTTTCACCCATCAAAAATGCACCAACAATTTTGTGCCTTGCAAATTTGTATTTCCCCATCAGGGTCTCGTGTGTTGTGTTTGGTCCTCCAACATAACTGAGAGGATGTTGGGTGTGTTTACACCTTAACTTACAAAACCCATGGAACTACTTGCCTACATTATAGAAGCAGAGAATCATACAGCACAGAAGGAGGCCATTCAGAACTATTCTTGAGTTGTCAGCTTTTTGAGGGCTGTTCATCGATAACAGCAAAGGACTTCGGGAGCGGGAGCCCTTTCTTTGAGTGGTGAAAGGAAACGTTACCTGCTTGGCTTTGGCAGCAATCTTGGTGACTATCTCCGATGTGTACTACTGGACCCAGTGTCTGTCAGCTTGATCACCGCTAACTGCAATGTCATTTTAAATATGTTCTGGGATGAAGACAACAGCTTGTTTCCATAGCACCGTTAGTACCCTTTCCTGACTAAATCCTATAAACACAGCTAATTGTTATGACAATCACTGAGTGATTTGGAAGAGGAATACAGCAAACATTTCATCGACAGAACTGCAGAACTGCAGAAACCGCACTCTAAATAGCAAACGGCATCCCAGATCTACAAAATAATTGTGTGCATTCAGTAGAAATCTATAGTTATTGACCGATTGCCAAAGCATTCACAAAGCTTTGGTAGATTAGAAGGATTTGCAGCCAGTTTTCTCCCCTGTTCTGTAAAGTCACGTTTGCCTTCGATTTTGTGTTGATGAGCATATTGTTACTGGACTTATAATCCAGAGGCCTGCAGTAATAATCCAGAGAATGTGATTCCTCATGGATCATATTTAATGGGCCCCAATCCAGGAAAATAGGTCAGAGCTGTGGACGCTGCGGAGGGCTGGGTGGAAGTGCCACCCTGCCAGAACTCTGCTCCGAAGAAGAGAATTTCCCCAATATAACAACAGAAAACGCTGGAAAAACTCAGCAGGCCAGGCAACATCCGTAGAGAGAAACAGAGTCAACGTTTCAGGTCGAAACCCTTCGTCAGAACTGAGAAAAAAAGGCAGCAATGAAACAGATTAAAAGGCCAGTTTGGGGGCTGGAAAATGGGAGAGGGGATGAAAGAAGAGACATTAAGAGATACATTCAAGTGGAGACGAGATGGTAATAGGATCTAGATGAAGTGTGAAATGCGCTGGCAGAGTGAAAGACAGCTGCCATGTGGGAGAGAGAAAAAAAAGGAAAAGGCACAAACCAAAAGTGTGGATAAAAAATATAAAAATATAACAGGGGCCGAGGTTATGATCTGAAATTGTTGAACTCGATATTGAGTCCGGAAGGCTGTAAAGTGCCTAATCAGAAGATGAGGTGCTGTTTCTCGAGCTTACGCTGAGCTTCCGTGGAACAATGCAAGAGGCCGCAGACGGTGAGGTCTGAGTGGGAATGGAACGGTGAATTGAAATGACAGGTGACCGGAATTTCCCCCCCAACCCCCACCATGGAGTTTCTTCACAAGTGGGATCCAATTGTAAGGTTCGCAAAATTTGTGCATTTTCCTCGAAGGTTATTATCGATAAAGGGGACCCTGCGTGGACATTTCTTTGAAATTAAAAAGGGTACCCTAGATGGCATCCGGGCCTCGTGGCAGAAAGCCTCCGGGTCTCCAAAATGGATTCTGCAGCCCAGGCAGTTTGAGGGAAATCGAAACTAAGGCTGCAGGTTTCCTGTGGAAAAAAACTTTGTGTTTTGGGACCCAGACAGACTGTGAATTATGTATTAGGCCGAATCAGAGGCAGATCTGAATTCAATGAGGCCTACAGTTAAAACCATCAGACAGTCTGCATACATAATCGGAAACAGATTAAACACATCCAACGAGGCTGGACAAGCCCATCAAGGACTTTCAGGACAATACGAGTTAATTATCGGGCTGGTAGATGCAATTACCGGTCATCTAAAAACCCGTCAGTATAGATCGCTACCATTATTTTAACTAGCCTGCCAAAAATATAACAAAGAACTAACCTGATTTGGTGGGCAGATAAGGGTTTTCGATGAAGGTATAATTGAAGGCCCCCAGGTAGCGTGAAGGAGGTAGTTGGTTGGTGTGTTGGTTGGTTGGGGGCCTGTTGGAAGAAGAAGACGACTGCTGCCCGGCTGCTGTCGGTATTGCCGCTCCCCGGTCCTTCGGCCCCTCGCCCTCGTGGCTGCCGCTCTTTCCCCCGTCCCGCGCTTACCCCCTGGCCTTTGCCCGTGCCCTCTCCAACTCCATCCGGACTCGCCCCGACACCGGGTCGGGTGAACACAGGCAATTCAGGCCAGGCGAAGCGGGACGCGACGAGGGGAGGAGGAGGACCACCCGGGGAAGACCAACTGAGGAGAGGCTTCGAATTACCGGGCCTTCAGCCTCAGCCGACCTTCGAATAACTGCACACCAACTCAATCTGGCGGCTGTCGACGAAGAACCATCCCTGCAAGGTAAAGTACCCAAACAGAGACTTTAACTTTGGGGTACTTGAATCTGGACAACGCCCTTGCAGCGCCTGGAAGCCACGTGACGACGACAAGCTCCAGAGAGCACCAAGAGCGAACCCCGAACCTGTTGTGTATGTGCCTTTAAGAGAAGAACTGATTCTATACTGCAGTACCGGCAGTGACCACCCCTGTATATAAAGCCATAGCAGGCTTCTGTATTTCAGTCTTGAATTACTCTCTGTTCAGTAAATACCTGTTTTATTGTTCTCCTGCAGTCTGAGTATTATTGATCCTCGGACGCTACACTGGCGACGGGCAGATTTGAACTCACCTGCAGTACTGCATCACCTCACGGGGATCTTTTCCCTGAAGAGAAGCTTCTTGGAGGTCGAAGTCAGAACGGCGGGCGTCGACCGCGGACAACCGCCCGGGGATCCATCGGAGAGTTGCAGGGGAGGCTGTGGAGAGCTGGGCCTGGCTCCCCAGTCGAGGTGTTCCAGCAAGTCGTGCTGGTAGCAGGTAGTGCGCTGACCCTTCCGGACTGCGGAGGGCTCGGGCTCGATCGAGCGGCTCTGCAGAGGGGCCGTGCAGCGTCGTCGGGAGGAAGAGAGAGAGAGAGGGTGGAGCGCACAGGGCACGGTCGGTGCTCAAGAACAGGGCAGCGTGGAGAGGATAGAACACGGGGAAGAAAAAGTGAGATGCGCCGAAGCCGCGGGTCGCCGCCATTACCCTGTAGAACGCTAGGAGCAGCGTGGCAGCAAGGGGAAGAAGGAAAAGCGCGGGAGGCGCCATTTTATTCCAATGGGGAAGAAGGAAAAGCGCAGGAGGCGCCATTTTATTACATTGGGGAAGAAGAAAAAGCGTGGGAGGCGCCATTTTAAATCACCCAAGATGCCGAAGAGTGGCAGTATCACTGCTTTCGAAAACGAGGTAGAAGACTGGACCACGTATGTGGAAAGAATTGAAGTGTACTGCAATGCCAATGAGGTGGCCAATGGAAAGAAGGCATCGGTATTATTAAATTTGATGGGCGCGAGAACGTACGGCCTATTGCGGAATTTAATTACCCCAGCTAAACCAATGGAGAAAAGTTTTGAAGAGGTTGTTAGGGCTAGATTTTCAGTATAGACAGTTTTGGGGCGCTAACCTTAGCGCCCGCCCGAAGTTAGCGCCCGCCCCAAAGTAGCGCCCCGTTGCCGGAAATTCAGTGGCTTCGCCCTAAGAGATTGGTGGAGCGCTAAAAGAGGCGTTCCACTCCTATCTTTAGGCGCTAAGCCGGCGGTCCAGAGGGATAGCGCCCAGGCGGGGCGCAGCGCGGCGCGGTCATTTTTGGACTGACAGCAGACCCCGTGGCGCCGACCAGCTCTTAAAGGGGGAAGGGACGAATTGGTCTGCTGCCACGCCCTGCACACTGCAGCCTTGCAAAGAGGCCTCAACACTGCTGCTCAGCCCCAGGGAGTCATGGCACCGCCAGAGAAGGCCCGTCAGCGTGCCCTGCGCTTCTCAGAGGGTGATCTGGACATAATGGTCACAGCTCTGGAGGTGAGGCGCAAGATCTTGTTCCCAGAGAGTGGGAGGAATCCAACCCACCACGACTACACCAAAGCCTGGAAGCAGATCGCCCAGAGGGTGACGTTCACCGGCGATGCCCCCAGGACCCACAAACAATGTCGTAAAAAATACAACGATCTGACCAGGATTGTGAAGGTGAGTAGCCTTTCCAGTCTCCTCCTCATTCTTGCATGTACACCTGACATGATGGGCAAAGGGAGCTGAAAGTCCTATTGGCCAGCCCTCAGCCAGCAGCATTGGGACAGTCATGAGCATCACATGGCCATTCGGCACTCTACACTTTGTCCAAGCTGTTCCACCATGGGAGGCAGTGCACACTACATCAGGGCTTCACTCTGTCCACGCTATTCCACCATGGGAGGCAGTGCACACTACATCAGGGCTTCACTCTGTCCACGTTATTCCACCATGGGAGGCAGTGCACACTACATCAGGGCTTCACTCTGTCCACGCTATTCCACCATGGGAGGCAGTGCACACTACATCAGGGCTTCACTCTGTCCACGCTATTCCACCATGGGAGGCAGTGCACACTACATCAGGGCTTCACTCTGTCCACGCTATTCCACCATGGGAGGCAGTGCACACTACATCAGGGCTTCACTCTGTCCACGCTATTCCACCATGGGAGGCAGTGCACACTACATCAGGGCTTCACTCTGTCCACGCTATTCCACCATGGGAGGCAGTGCACACTACATCAGGGCTTCACTGCGCACTTACAGCCCGTCCTTTCTCTTGCAGGCTAAAGTAGCGTTTAATCGCCAGGCGCGTGCCAGGGGTGGCCGCGCCAAGCTGCAGAAGCTCACTCGGCTGGAGGAGCGCGTGTGTTTGCTCATGGAAGCCCGTGTGATTGTCCCCGCAGCGTGCGGAGTATCCGACCCGCCACTGCCCGGCAATGGTAAGGACCTCGCCTTTTGGCCCTCTTGCGTCGCACTGGCCCATCCGAGCTACCTCCTTTGCCACTGTCCCACCAATGCGCTGAATGCCACCAGTCCTAACTCCCTCGCTGACGCCGTCTCCTCACTCTGAAGCTACTCTTGTGCATTCCTGCTTTCAGCTGGTGACGACCAGGACCCTGAAGCTGCCAGTGACAGCACCTCCGACCAGGAGGAGGAGGAGGAGCAAGCCGGACCTTCGGGGGAACAGTCACGTCCCGCAGGAGAGGAGGAAATGCTTGACACCTCCTCACTGGACGAGTGCCTGGAGGAACTGTCGCAGGGCAATGCAGCTTCTGGGACCAGTGGCGTCCAGCCACCCAGGAGCCGTGCGCGTGGCCCGCGGCCTTCCCCCCAAAGGGGGGAAGGATCAGAGGGGAGTGCTGCTGTTCGGCACACTCGCCGCCACCAACGCGGCAAGGGTCCCCTAGTTCGGCCCCCTCCTCCCCAGCGGGAGAGTCGCGACTCCAGTCCGGACACCTTCACCTCGGAGGAGGTGCAGAAGCTGGATAAGATGGCCGAGGAATCGGACCGGCGCCACACGGAGCTCATGAGCGTGGTGGGGCGCATGCCTGAGGCCATCGAGTCGCTGGCGACCAGTGTGCGCGAGTTCGGGGCAGCAACTGCCGCGAGTGGCCGCATGCTGACTGATGCCGTCAAGACCCTGACGGCTGTGATGCGCGCGCACACCAGGACCACAGGGGCACTCACTGCTGCCACACGCGCTGCCTCAGGCAGGCATCGCCAGGGCAGCCGCCGCGCTGGACCATCCCAGCAAGCCGCCCCTCGGCTGATTGTTGCGGATCCTGCAGTGCGGGCCCGGCCGAGTGCCACCGCGCCACAGCACCAACCAGCGCATCCCACACGCCAGCTGGCCCACATTGCGCCATCCGTCGCCGCCATTCCCCCACTGGGGCGTCAAGGGCAAGCGGCTGCAGCTGATGGTGGCCAGGCTCAGGTGCGCCACTCAGCAGACGGCCCCTCGAGGCCCAAACGCCGTGTAGGCCGCCCCCCAGCGGCATCTGGCGGAAGGGCATCTGAGCCTCAGGCACCTTCCCCCAGCCTCGCAGAGCTTGCGAAGGAGCAGCAGGCCGGGCAGGGGAGGCAAAAGGCTGGGCAAGGTCTCGCCCTCGCGAGCCACTCAGTAGAGGGTGTGCGCAGCTTTCCTTTTATATGGCGGTGGCCATCTTTATTTTGCCCATGGTTGTGTTGTTGGAGGGCTTATTTTTTGCGTTAGGCCGACGTTGAGGCCCGGTTTGAAGAAAGGTGGAGTGACTCCTCCCCAGTTTGTGGGAGTGAGTCGTTTGTTGGGCTTTTTGTGGGGCCCGTTTATTGTTTTTGGGGATTCATGTGGGAAGGGCTTTTCATTTTTGTGTAATAAAAAATTATCTTTATTCATGCAGTTTCCATGGTTGTTCTTCTTAGTGTTTGTTGGCTTCGCCGGCTGAGGGGTTGCGGAGCAGCTGCATTCATCTTCCCTCATGGCCCCTGGCCATTCCCTGACAGGGGGCTTAGAAGTACCGTGTAATAAGGTGGCGTCGTGCGGCCCTTGGCCCTGGTCGCTCCCTCCTGGGAACGTACTCCTGCTCCTCCTCCTCCTCCTCCTCATGCTCCTCCTGCTCCTCCTCCTGAGGTGCTGGTCCAACGTCAGGTGGCAGTGCCTGAGTCCTGCGGATAGCCAGGTTGTGTAGCATGCTGCAAACCACCACAAATTGGGAGACCCGGTCCGGCGAATACTGGAGAGCTCCTCCAGAGCGATCAAGGCAGCGGAACCGCTGCTTGAGGACCCCAATAGTTAGCTCGATGATGTTGCGGGTGGTTTGATGGCTCTCGTTGTAGGCCTCTTCAGCAGCGGTCCTGGGCGCGCGGAGCGGGGTCATGAGCCAGGTGCACAAAGGATAGCCTTTGTCCCCGAGTAGCCATCCTCTTGGGGGAGGCTGTGCCTGGAACATGTCATGCACAGTACTCTGCCGCAGGATAAAGGCATCGTGGCTGCTGCCTGGGAAGCTGGCATTGACTGCCATGATGCGCTGCTTGTGGTCACAGACCAGCTGCACATTCAGAGAATGGTAGCCCTTCCTGTTGCGATACTGCTCGCCATGCTCCAGAGGGGCCCGCAAAGCCACATGCGTACAGTCAATGGCGCCCTGCACCAAGGGGAATTCCCCGAGTCTGGAAAATCCCAATGCGCGCTGATGCTGGCTCTCCAGGGCCATGGGGAAGGAGATGAATTGGCTTCTCCTTCTGAACAGTGCTTCGGTCACCTGGCGGATGCAGCGATGCGCGCCGTACTGGGAGATGTTTGCTATGTCCCCAGCAGCGTATTGGAAGGAGCCGGTGGCATAGAAGTTCAATGCCACCATCACCTTCACTTCCACCGACAGAGACGTCCTGCACCTGAGCTTTGGCCGCAGATCTCGGCGAAGCAGGTGGCAGATCTCTGCAATCACCTCCTTTCGGAATCGGAGCCTTTTAACACATCGCGCGGCACTCATGTTTAGGTAGGAGCGCTGCTGGCGGTATAGCCTGACTGGGTAAGGCCTACGTGGCCGACGCCTGTAGCCCCCTCTGCCTCTAGCCAGGGCTGCCCCTCTCACAATGCGTCTGCGAGCCCTACGGACATGGAGCTGCAGCTCCGCGTTGGCACCCCATGCAACCCCCATCAAATCCTGGCAAACACTCTAATTTCCAAAAGGCCACTTGCAGCGCTCTGGCCTGAGTCCAAAAATACCTGGCTCTTGCTGCTTGAAACCAGTTAGCTATCCTCCTTGTTGTGTCTCCGGAAATGCGTTGCACAAAACTGTTTTCTGAAAAAAGGCTGGCCTTTATACTGGAGAGTACGTCCCCTTTAATTTGCGCCCCCCGGGGCCCGCGCTGGTTGTGTTGCGTTCCTTTTTCCAAACGCTCCGGACGCCAGCCGCACAATGGGGCGGTCCGACTGAAGTTTGGAATCGGGGCGCACAAAGGGCGTTGCACGAGGATGTGACGTCATTTTCTGCGTGCGCATCCGGGCGGGCGCTAAACTTTGCGCCGGCGCTAACGGGCAACTTAATTTGGGGTGGGGCGCAAACTGCGCTGCGCCCGGGCGCGACACGCATAGCGCCCGAAAAACACTTCTCTTAAGGCGCTAACTGCTGGCGCAAGCGACTGAAAATCTAGCCCTTAATATCTTACAGGAACACCTAAACCCTACACCGCTGCTGATAGCAGAAAGATTCAAGTTCCATAAAAGAAACCAGCACAACGATGAGAACAATGCTGACTATCTTACGGAACTACGCAAGTTATCGAAGCACTGCCAGTTCGGAGCAGGACTGGCAGACACCTTGCGGGATAAGTTTGTCTGCGGGCTCCAGAGTGAAGGAACCCAGAAATGACTACTTTCGGAAAAGGACCTGACGCTAGAACAGGCTTTCAGCGTGGCAGTATCCTACGAAGCAGCAGCACGGGGAGCTGCGGAAATACAACAGAAACCACAGGAATACAGCGCTAACGACATGGCGTATGGAGCAGAAAAGTGCTATCGCTGCGGCAGAACAACCCATGATCAGAAGGACTGCTGGGTTAAGGACAAAGTATGCAGGCAATGTGGGAAAATGGGACACATAGCAAGAGTCTGCAGGTCGGGAAAGAAAACCAACACTACAAGAACTACTAAGGAAAAGTACAAGAAAGTAAAGAAATTGACAGACAGCAGTTCGGAAGATCAGGAGAGTGATAAGGACTCCGGGAGCAGGAGACTAAGTTGTCTAAAGTTACACAACGTGATCGCAAAGGAGGATCACCGAACCATTTGGGTCACCCTCATGATAGCAGGGTCCCCAGTAAAGATGGAATTGGACACAGGATCAGCCCTAACTGTCATGAATCGATGAGACTACGAGCGGCTATTCTCACACATACCCTTGAAGGACACATCCATTGTATTGAAGACATACACGGGGCAAAAAGTCTACCCTAGAGGAAAAATAAGGGTGCCAGTTGAATACAACGGCAAGGAAACACAGAAACTGTATCTATATACACTACCAGATGGAGGACCACCATTATTGGGACGTGAATGGATCCGAAAAATACAATTGGATTGGCATTCCATTCAGGCGCTAACTGTGACTGATAAAAAGGATGATGACGTCACACCTGGACGACTGTCAAAAATTCTAACTGACGCGAAAGAGGTGTTCCAATAAGGACTTGGGACTCTAAAAGGAGTAACGGCAACGATAAAAATCGAAGATAACGCAAACCCAAAATTTTTTAAGGCCAGACCAGTACCTTACGCGATCCGCCCAGCCGTTGAAGTAGAGCTGGAGAGTCTGGAGCGTTCGGGTGTGCTGTCCAAGGTGGACTGGAGCGAGTGGGCCACACCCATCGTTCCTGTAATGAAGAAATCATTGAGCAGCACGCCTGGGGAACCGAAGAAGGTTCGCATCTGTGGGGACTTCAAGGTAACTGTGAACCCAGTCCTGCACACAGTACAATATCCACTTCCACGGATAGAAGATATTTTCGCCTCACTATCTGGAGGGAAACACTTTACAAAGATTGATCTGGCCCAAGCGTACCGACAAATGGAGGTGGAAGAAGCATCTAGGAAATACCTCATGATAAACACTCACAAAGGCCTTTACCAGTACAATCAACTGGTATTCGGGGTAGCATCAGCCCCGGCTATTTGGCAGAGGGCAATGGAACAAGTCCTGCAAGGGATCCCGGGGACCCAATGTTATTTGGACGACATCCTGGTTACGGGCGAAAATGACAGTGAACACCTTGCCAACCTGGAGCAGGTGCTCACGAGATTACAGGAATATGGGCTACGAGCCAACCGCCCCAAATGCGAGTTCTTCAGGAGACAAATCTCGTATTGTGGCCACATGATTGATGAGGAAGGGTTGCATAAGTCGCCGGACAAGATTGAGGCTGTAGTCAAGGCTCCAGCACCGGAAAATGTGTCGCAACTGAGGTCGTTCCTCGGGTTGGTGAACTACTACCATAAGTTCTTGCCGAATTTATCTACAATTCTGCACCCACTGAACGCTCTACTGCAAACTGGAGTAACATGGAAATGGAGTGATGAGTGTAAGCGTGCCTTTCAGAAATGTAAATGCCTAATCACTTCAAAAGAAGTATTGGCCCACTACAATCCAACACTACCGATTCGGTTAGCATGTGATGCGTCTCCCTACGGCATCGGAGCGGTGCTGTCACACAAATTCCCCGACGGTTCAGAGAGGCCAATGGCCTTTGCGTCGCGCTCGTTAACCTCAGCCGAGCGTAACTATGCCCAGATTGACAGGGAGGCCCTCAGCCTGGTGTGGGGGGTGAAGAAGTTCAATCACTATCTGCACGGGCAGAAATTCACCCTACTGACTGATCATCAGCCGCTGGTCTCCATTTTTAACCCAAAGAAGGGCGTTCCGGTGATGACGGCGCAACGGCTGCAAAGATGGTCACTTTTTCTAGGGGCGCATCAGTACGACATAGAGTACAATGGTACGAAACAGCATAGAAACGCTGATGGGCTGTCGTGCCTACCATTACCTACGGTAGAGGAAGCACCTGCAGTGGACCCTGTTGAGATATTCCATGCGACCATAGTCGAATGTCTATCTGTTACAAACTCAAGTATAGAGAAGGAAACCCGAAATGACCCGACGCTCTCTCGGGTCTATGATTTGACGGTGAAGGGATGGCCAGCACATGGCGACTCACTGTTGCCAGCATTCTCGCCAAGGAGAGAACAGCTGTCAGTGTGCCGGGGGACCTTGATGTGTGGATCCCGAGTGGTAATTCCACCCAAGTTGAGAGATAAAGTGCTCAATGAGCTTCATGAGGGTCATCTGGGAGGGGTAAAAATGAAGAACCTAGCCAGGGCGTTTGTGTGGTGGCCGGGAATCGATAAAGAAATCGAGGATATGACCAAGAGATGCACAGGATGCCAGAAGGTCAAAAACGCTCCACCGCAGGCCCCGCTACATCCATGGGAGTGGCCCTCATCTCCATGGCAATGGGTACACATTGATTTTGCTGGTCCATTTATGGACTCAATGGCCTAGAAATTCGGTTTGGGTCCGCCAGGGCTTTAGCGCCTGAAATTTTGCGCCCGCCATAATTGCCGCTGCGCCCGCCTAAAATTCAGTTGCCCCGGGCCCAGACGGCGGCGGGCGCTAATGGAGGGTTTTAGCACCTCGCTATGGGCGTTGAATGCAGGTTTCAGGCGCTAATCCACCGCTGCGGCACCCGATGCGGTGCGGCAGGCTGGGGTACTGCAGGCCTCCTCCTTCACTTAAGGAGGAGCTGCCTGCAGCCGACAGCTGACCGGTGGATTCCCCCGACAAATGAGCCCGGCACCTCGGAGAAGTGCCGGGCTCGCGGGACACACACATCAGTGCCGCGGGGGGGTGGTGCAGGAGTCCGGGGAGGGAGGTGCGGGCAGGCGGTCGCCGGGAAAGCGGCCGGCCGCCGCTCCACCTTTATGCGCCGGCCTTACGGTGCTGCAACATCCCGTTCCACAATCGTTGTTTGCGGCTGCCACGGGCGAGGCGGCCGCAACTGAATTTGGCCATCGGGCCGGATTACCACTGCAACCGGGGCGCTGCGCACACCGATGACGTCATCGGTGCTGGCGCAGCGCTACCGGGTAATGCCGATGTTAGGGCCCATCGCAATTTCGGGCGCAGCGATACCGCCGGCGCAAGCCACTCTAACGCCCCTAATTGGGCGCTAACCCAACCGAATTTCTAGGCCAATGTTCCTAATCGCTGTGGACGCCCATTCGAAATGGCCAGAGGTCATCAAAATGTCCTCCACCACCACGGAGAAAACTATTGCAGTCCTACGGACCATCTTCGCCAGGAATGGCTTGCCAGAACAGATTTGCTCCGACAATGGGCCACAGTTTGTGTCAGAGGATTTCCGGAGATTTCTGAGGAATAATGGGGTGAAGCATTACACATCTGCCCCATATCATCCAGGCACAAATGGATTGGCTGAGAGGTTTGTTCAGACCTTTAAAAAGGCCATAAAGGCAATACATAATGACGACATACCACTACAACACAAGGTGGATAATTTCTTGTTTGATTACCGGAATGCGACACATGCAGTCACCAACCAAGCTCCAGCCATAATGTTCTTCAACCGAAGGCTAAGATGTCACCTGGATTTGCTCAAACCAAACATAAGACGAGATGTTGAGGATAAGCAATTCCAGCACATAAATGAGAAGCCAACCAGGAGCTTCAAGATAGGGCAACCAGTCTTGGCCCACGACTACCGAACAGAAAAATGGCAGCCAGGAACGATATGCACACAGCAGGGACCACTAATGTACACAGTGGACGTTGGAGAGAGCATCGTGAGACGCCATGCTGACCAGATTCTAGAATCACAGGAACAAGCCAAACCCATACCACGAGCAGGTGCACCTGGTAATCAACCCGAAGTGCAGATTACGTCTACCTCGGAGGCAGTGGCATTGGAAGCTGACAAACCAACCAATGACAATGAGCCAGAATCAACTCCGCCGCAAGAACAGGATACTCGAGAAAGGCGCTATCCAGTCAGGATCAGGAAGCCTCCCCAAAGACTGAACTTATAAATGATTATTTCAGTTGATGTATATAGTACAGAGAAAATTGTAATTGTAATTAGTTATTATTTAGTTGTTAAATGAATGTTATGTACTGTTTATCTAAAAGGGGAGGAATTGTTGTGTATGTGCCTTTAAGAGAAGAACTGATTCTATACTGCAGTACTGGCAGTGACCACCCCTGTATATAAAGCCATAGCAGGCTTCTGTATTTCAGTCTTGAATTACTCTCTGTTCAGTAAATACCTGTTTTATTGTTCTCCTGCAGTCTGAGTATTATTGATCCTCGGACCCTACAGAACCCAACTGCTGTTTTGAGTCTAACAAACCCCTTTTATTGGTGAGCATGAATTCTGACCCCTCATAGATTAACCTAATTAGGCATAGGGGGTGGGTTAAGGATAAAGGGATTGTTAAGATAGTTGTTTTCCCACAATGTGCTGTGTGTTCCCCATTCCCTGTATTATTATGACTCTCTTGTAATTTTTGCCTGTAGAAGTGTACACTAATGATTTTCCATAAGATTGCATCAAGTTTCTCTCTTCAATAAAATCTTGGTTTTGTTTGCATCCAACCACCTGTCTACTCGAGTTTTCTCTGTATCGCTACCTGCATCTAAGTCCAGTGTCTAGAACCCAGGGGGGCGAGCGATTCAAACCGCTCAAGGAAGGTAGTCAGAGGCAAAGCTGACTGACCCGAACACGCCTGTGCAAAAACCCCCTACAGAAATGGCGACCGCGGCAGGACACCGGCAACAAGGTTGCGATACGGTAGACAATGGTTCGGATGAGCGAACCGTAATGGAGGAAAGGATTTCTGATTATGTTTTTAGCAAGGTGAATATCACTAAGAAGTGGATCACCACTCTGTTAAAGGCTGGGCGCCAAGTGGACAGAGGGAAAGGAACACAAGAAGTCCTTAGAGAAAGCAGTTTGGCTGATGTGCTTTAAAAAGCAGATCCAGCTTCTGGGTGGGCCCATTGCCATACAGGCAATCGAGTTAAGGGAGTCAGCCCAGGAGATCCAGGATAAGGCTCTCGCGGGGGAAAAGTTGTTAGTAGCTCTGCAGGCTTTGAACCAAGAAAGAGTACATCTAGCAAGGGAACACAAGGCCCAGTTGGAATACCTACGGTGTCAAGTCACCGAGGCCAAGGGAAATGAGTCAAGGTTGCGGGAGAAAAACGCCCACATGGCAAGGCAGGTTAGGGAACAGGAAGAGAGAGTACAGGAGGTAAAAGCCGCTTACAAGCTAGCTAATGAACAGGGGTTCGAGGAGGCAGACCACGGCCCCTGCCAAGAGAAAATAGAGAATCTGAGCTAGGCCCTCCGGAAGGCAAAAGGCATGGTATGCCTCATAAGCCCAAAGGCAGGTCAGGCAGATTTTATGGGGAATGAGGGGAGAACAGTTCCAGTGTCACCGGTAGTGTCTAGGGACAACCCGATTGAGAGAGAGGAGACCTCACGACCACCACCCATTGCGCCGAGTTTCAGTGAGGTTTGGCAGCAAGGCGGTGTGGAGCCCAGCGTGGAGCCAGAGGTGGAGGTGGAGGTAGAGCAACCCCCGCCCGAAAAGTCAGAACCGGAGCTGATGTGCCCAGCGCGGCATCGGAGGTTCAGACCACCCGCCAATGGCGAAGATAAGGGACCCCTCCAAAACCGGTTCGTATTACCCTTTAACACCCAACAGCTTAGGGTTATGGTCAACCATATCACAAAGCTTTCCACCAAGGGGGACCCCTCGATCAACTTCAGGGAAATAGAGCAGGCCGCCAGTGTCAATGACTGCGATGACGCTGAAAAGGCCAAGATGCTGCTATTCTCCCTGGAGAGTAATCTCCTCCAATCCATCTCTGAAGAGTGTAAGAGAGGACAGAGCGGGTACGAGGAGCTTAGGGACGCGGTTCTGGAGGCCAGGGGGATGGATAAGGGAAGTCCTTTCTCCCGCGTGGAGAAGACGGTACAGCTCTCAAGGGAGACCCCACAGGCTTTTGCAGACCAGTTGTGGCCGGTGTACCGGAAAGCTTGCCCGGGGATGCCAGGACGGACGATCCTGAACGGGGATTCCCTGATACATTGGCTCCGATGCCTAGTGGCGAACAGCTTGCCACAGGTCCGGGCCAAGGCAGAAGCCTGGTTTGACCCCAAAGATCCCCAGACCACAGAGCTCACGGTAATTAGGCAGCTCACTCTGGCCTATAAAAATGGTAGGGGAGCCTGTAGTGTATGTGCTTTAAGTCAGAACTACTTTTTACAGCTCCTGTATACTGTAGTACCGGCAGTAACCACACCGGTATATAAGCTGTGCGCATGCCTCTGTACTACAGTCTAGAGATGACCCTCCTCCAGTAAAGACCTGTTGTTTGTTTATGTACAGCATCCGTGTAATTCTTTATCCACTGAACCACGGATCTAACAGTGGCGACGAGTGTTGATGCGAATCTACCTGCAACATTAAACAAAAAAAATAAATAAATAAAGTCGAGTCCAGGAACACAGGCGTCGACCGCGAGCAACCGCCCAGCAGTCAGGCAGAGATCCAACTTCGCTGGGGAGGCAGTGGAGAGCCGGGCTTGGTTCCCCAGCCACAACGAGCAGTAAGAGACCGATGACAGGTCCAGAGCAGACCCTTCCCGAACAGCGGCGGCTGGAGCCGACCGACGGCAGAGAGAGAGAGCCGGGCAGCGTCGACGGGGTAAGAAAGAGGGTGAAGAGAGCAGGGCGCAGCCGGGGATTGATCACCGAGCGGCGTCGAGGAAAAATACTGCAAACCGGAGAGAGAGAGGGTAAGAAATAGCCGGGTTCTAGACTGAGCGGCGTCGACAAATATCAAGAGAAGAACGTGCAGAGCACAGCCAGGGATCACGGGCTGATCAGGGTCCGCGGGGAGATGCCATTGAGCCGCGGAGAAGAAGGAAGAGCACGGGAGATGCCATTTTGTGAAGTCGCAGCGGAGAAGACGGGCGAGCGCGGGAAGGAAGGAAAGCGCAGGAGACGCCATTTTGTGCCAGCGGAGAAGAAGGGGAAGCGCGGGAGGTGCCATTGGGGATAGTTAACGCACAACCAAGGATGCCGAAGAGTGGCAGTATCTCTACGTTCGACAATGAAGTCGAAGATTGGGCGACATATGTGGAACGTATTGAGGTGTACTGCAGGGCGAATGAAGTGCCAGATGCTAATAAAGCACTGGTTCTGTTAAATTCCATGGGTGCAAAAACTTATGGGTTACTGCGAAATCTAATAACCCCAGAGAAGCCGGTAAACAAGGATTTTGGAAGCATAGTAGAAATCCTACAGGACCACTTAAGCCCCACACCGCTGCTGATAGCAGAACGATTTAAGTTCCATAAAAGGAACCAACACAAAGACAAAAGCAATGCTGAGTACCTAACGGAACTGCGCAAGCTATCGAAATACTGCCAGTTTGGAGCGGGACTAGCAGACACATTAAGGGGCAAGTTTGTGTCTGGGCTACAAAGTGAAGGAACCCAGAAACGGCTTCTATCAGAAAAGGACCTTACGCTGGACAAAGCTTTCAATATGGCAGTATCACACGAAGCAGCCGCAAGGGGCGCTGCAGAGATACAACGGAGACCGCAAGAATACGGCACCAATGAAATGACCTATGGAACAGGGAAGTGCTATCGCTGCGGCAGAACAACACATGATCAGAAAGATTGTTGGTTCAAGGACCAAGTGTGCAGACAGTGTGGGAAAGCAGGACACATAGCAAGAGTCTGCAGGTCTGGGAAGAAAACCAACTGTAAGAAATCTCCACAGGAGAAGTACAAAAAGGTACACCAGGTGATGGACAGTGGTTCAGACGAACAGAAAAGTGTCACAGACTCCGGAAGCAAGGAGCTGGGTTGTCTGAAACTACATAATGTAACCGAAATAGAGGATCACCAGACTATCTGGGTTACACTCAAGATAGACGGAGTCCAAGTGGAAATGGAATTGGACACAGGGTCAGCTCTAACAGTCATAAATCAAAGAGAACACAAGTGGCTATTTTCACACATACCCTTGAAAGCTACAGAGATTGTCTTGAAGACGTATACGGGGCAAAAAGTCTACCCCAAAGGAAAAATAAGGGTGAAAGTGACATATAAAGGTCAGGAAATACCTAAAATGGATATATATGTATTGCCAAATGGAGGACCACCACTGCTAGGACGTGAGTGGATCTGGAAGATACATTTAGATTGGCATTCCATACAGGCACTGAAGGTGGAGGCCAAAAAGGATGACGACGTCACACCTGGACGACTGTCAAAAATGCTAACTGACGCAAAAGAAGTGTTCCAGGAGGGACTAGGAACACTAAAAGGAATAACAGCAACAATTAAAATAGAGGATAATGCAAGCCCAAAGTTTCTGAAGGCCAGACCAGTGCCTTATGCGATCAGACCAGCGGTTGAAGCAGAGCTGGAAGGGTTGGAACATTCAGGAGTACTGTCCAAAGTGGACTGGAGCGAGTGGGCTACACCCATTGTCCCTGTAATGAAGAGGTCGTTGAGTAATACGCCTGGGGAACCAAAGAAGATCCGCATCTGTGGGGATTTTAAGGTGACAGTGAACCTAGTCCTTCACACGGTGCAATATCCGCTTCCACGAATTGAGGATATTTTCACCTCGCTATCTGCTGGTAAACGCTTTACCAAAATTGATCTAGCCCAGGCATACTTGCAAATGGAGGTAGAAGAAGCTTCGAAACATTACCTTACGATCAACACCCATAAAGGTCTCTATCAATACAACCGGCTGGTGTTTGGAGTAGCCTCGGCTCCGGCTATCTGGCAAAGGGCGATGGATCAGGTCCTGCAAGGGATTCCAGGGACCCAGTGTTATTTGGACGACATCTTGGTCACGGGCGAAAATGACGGTGATCACCTCGCTAACTTGGAGAAGGTGCTCGCCAGATTAAAGGAAGATGGGCTACGAGCTAATCGCCACAAGTGCGAGTTTTTCCAGAAACAGATCTCGTATTGCGGCCACGTCATCGATGAAGAGGGGTTACATAAGTCCCCTGACAAGATTGAGGCAGTAGTCAAGGCTACAGCACCGGAAAATGTGTCACAACTGAGGTTGTTCCTCGGGCTGGTAAACTATTACCACAAGTTCTTACCAAATTTGTCTACGGTACTACACCCGCTGAACACCCTACTGCAAACAGGGGTACCATAGAAGTGGGATGACGAACGTAGACGAGCTTTCCAGAAGTGTAAAGAATTGATCACATCAAAAGAGGTGTTGGCCCATTTCAACCCAGCACTACCAATTAGTTTGGCATGTGATGCATCACCCTACGGCATTGGAGCGGTGCTGTCGCACAAATTCCCAGACAGGTTGGAGAGGCCAGTGGCCTTTGCATCTCAGTCACTAACCTCAGCCGAGCGCAACTACGCCCAGATTGATAGGGAGGCCCTCAGCCTAATATGGGGAGTAAAAAAATTCAACCATTATCTGCATGGGCAGAAGTTCACCTTGCTGACTGACCACCAACCACTTGTCTCCATCTTTAATCCTAAGAAGGGCGTGCCAGTAATGGCTGCACAGTGGTTACAAAGATGGTCCCTGTTTCTAGGGGCGTATCAATATGAAATAGAATATAAAGGCACGAAATAGCATGGGAACGCTGATGGGCTATCGCGCCTGCCACTGCCTACGGTGGAGGAAGCATCAGCAGTGGACCCTATCGAGATATTTTATTCGTCGATAATTGAACGATTGCCAGTAACAAAGGCGGATATAGAGAAGGAGACCCGCAATGATCCGATGCTGTCATGGGTATATGAATTGACGGTGAGGGGATGGGCAACACATGGCGACTCACTGTTGCCAGCATTCTCATCCAGAAGAGAACAGCTGTCAGTATGCCAGGGGACAGTGATGTGTGGATCCAGAGTGGTGATTCCACCCAAGTTAAGGGAGAAAGTGCTAAAGGAGCTACATGAAGGTCATCTGGGGGGGAGTGAAAATGAAAAGCCTTGCTAGGGCTTATGTGTGGTGGCCGGGAATCGATCAACAAATCGAAGACCTAACTAAGAGCTGCTTAGGGTGTCAGAAGGTCCAAAATGCACCACCACATGCCCCTCTACACCCATGGGAGTGGCCCTCCTCTCCATGGCAACGGGTGCACATTGATTTCGCTGGTCCATTCATGGACTCAATGTTCTTAATAGCAGTGGATGCTCATTCAAAGTGGCCTGAGGTGATAAAGATGTCTTCAACCACTACAGAGAAAACGATTGCAGTCCTACGGACCATATTTGCCAGGAACGGCTTGCCAGAGCAGATTTGCTCTGATAACGGACCACAGTTTGTGTCCGAAGAGTTTCGGAAATTTATGAGAAGGAATGGGGTAAGGCAATACACATCCGCCCCGTATCATCCAGCCACAAATGGATTGGCTGAGAGGTTCGTACAAACCTTTCAAAAGGCGATAAAGGCCATGTGCGCCGAGGAAATTCCACTACAGCATAAGGTGGACAATTTCCTGTTAGCCTACAGAAATGCGACACATGCAGTTACCAACCAGACCCCGGCCATGATGTTCTTTAACCGAAGGTTGAGATCTCGTCTGGACTTGCTCAGACCAAATGTGCGAAGAAATGTTGAGGACAAACAATTCCAGCACATCAACGAGAAGCCGACAAGGAGCTTCAATGTAGGGCAACCAGTCTTGGCCCGTGGCTATCGAACAGAGAAGTGGCAACCCGGAACGATATGTATAAGGCAGGGGCCATTAATGTACACAGTGGATGTCGGGGAGAACATTGTGAGACGCCACGTCAATCAAATCTTAGAGTCACAGGAAGGCGTCAACCCCATGTCTCGAGTACCTGGGGATGAACCCGACATACCGGTAGCATCTACTTCAGACCCAGTAGCAGTGGAACCCGATGAACTACCCGATGAAAAGGGGTCAGAATCGCCTCTGCACCAAGAACAAGAACCTCCGGAAAGGTGCTATCCCGAAAGGGTCAGGAAGCCACCCCAAAGATTGAATCTATAAATTGACATTTTGTTATTGAATGTACATGTAAAAATGTAATTGTTATTTGAATATTAAGGGGGTATTATTAATCTAAAAAGGGAGGAATTATAGTGTATATGCTTTAAGTCAGAACTACTTTTTACAGCTCCTGTATACTGTAGTACCGGCAGTAACCACACCGGTATATAAGCTGTGCGCATGCCTCTGTACTCCAGTCTAGAGATGACCCTCCTCCAGTAAAGGCCTGTTGTTTGTTTATGTACAGCATCCGTGTAATTTTTTATCCACTGAACCACGGATCTAACAGAGCCGATGCACACCCACCCAAGGGTAAGCTGCATGAGGTAAAACCCGGACCGGGTAGGAAAGAGTGGCACCAGGAAGGGAGTAATCCCCCCAACACAAAGACCAATTGTTACGGGTGTGGGAAGGATGGTCACTGGCGGAAGGAGTGTAAGAACCCTTGGAAAGATAACAAGGGAAAGAATTCCACAGCCCCAGCCCAAAAGGTGGAGGCAGGGACCACTCCCGCAGCGGTCGAGTCATTTTTGGACGCAATGAGGTCCATATTGACTGGCCAAGGGAGAGTAGCAGCCGCGACCAGTGCTCTGACCCCATCAGCCCCATCCAACCCACAGCCCTGACTAGAACCAGCGCAGCCTGTCGACCTGTGTCCCCTTGAAAACAATGAGGGGAACAGGCCCTGTGTTAGGATGCGGGTGGAGACGGTGCAGGGGAGGTATTCGGTGGACACTGGAGCTTCCAGCACGGTGGTCCATTCGGATGACCCGACCAATCCACCCAGGTCTAACAAGGTCCCATTTAGCCTAATGGGATCTACAGGGAACGAGCAGGCTGGGGGAATGGCCAAACCTTTGGCCATAGTTTTAGGAGCCCTCCCTACCACGTGGGAGGATAACCAAGGGACCCACGAGGTGGCCGAGCAGAGGGCTAGGGAAGGAGAGTCCTGGGACCCCTATTGGACAGGTCCGGTAGTCGCAGTCCAGGACAAGGGAGGCACACAGCGGGTAGTTTTGGCCCCGGACCCGAAGCGGGTCCGGATCCAAGATCCCGTCTGCAAGACCATCCCGGTGAGAAAGGAGAGAAGACAGCCCCTAGAAGGTCCGCTCGGGGCAGCGAGCGGGCCCTCAACACAGGTTCTAAAACAGGCCGCTGGTTACATCAACAGTGCAAACTGTTTCAACCTGAAAGGGGAAAACAGCCAGTCGAGGTAAGGTCTGAGGATAAAGATCCTCAGCCTGCAGCCCGAGCGAGTTCACAGACCACACAGGTAGGCGCTATGGCTTGTTTGAAGGGAGGGGCCATCCAGCCCATCGATTGGGACATGCCCCCACTCTTCTGGGATCCAGACGAGAGGGAGGGACTTGAGGGTGAAAACTCCGCCCCTAACCCAGGTGTAGAGAGGGAGGGGCCTGAGGTCGAAAACCCCGCCCCGGACCCAGCCATGGGACCTGGGGGCGGAGACTCTCAGCTCGCAGCAGCAGGCTGTGAAAAGTTACCTGCCCCCAGCCCAGGTTCGGGAGTGGTCAAGCCTGGAGGAGCAGCGGTTCGGGGAAAAAGCCCATCGGCCAAGAAAGCCCCACCCGCCAAAGCCCCCAGAAAGTCAGCGTGGACGCCCCAGCCGAGAAAGCCATGGTCACCAGCCCTCCAGTTCCCAAGGGCCACCCCTCGAGCCAAGGAGAGGTCCAAGGACAGAGGTCCTCAGCCAGCAGCCTCGGGCTGCGAGGGACCAACTGTGACGGACGGTGCGGTCACGCCGGGGGTAGCGGCGAGCCGCAGTCCGACCAGGGATTAGCCTGGCCACCCGGAGACGGGCGGCGGATGTATATAGTATACTTTAAGTTTAAGTTCAAGTAGGTGTAATCATTAAACTTAAGTTTGGGTGTTTAGCTTAGGTTAAATAAGGTGATGGGTAGTTTGTATAAGAAATCTGCCGAGAGTGTGTATATTTGGGTCGAGGTCGCGGGACCCGACCATGCCTCACCAAGCCAGAGAATCTCTTTGGGACCTCGATGCATGTTTTTACATCTTTTTGCAGAAAGATGTTCGGGATGGGCTGGATCGTGGTCCTATTCGCCCTAATCGGGATGAGCAAGGAGAGGAGGGGAGAAATCCAGGACTCCCACATCTACGGGTGTTCCGGAGACAAGGCGTCCCTGGCGATCGATGGGAGCGGTGAACGGGATGCGGAGGAGACCGCTGTCTACTTCCACGAGGGAAGGTGGCCAGGATGGTTGGGGTCCAATTCGTCCCAGTACTCCAGCCAAACCGGATTCACGTACGGGGAAGCCTCCTTCCTGTGCCCCCAGGTGCGAGTCATTTCCACGAGGGTCAGCGTCACCGTTGGAAAGCGAATATGTTTAACATGCAAAGGACACATTCCACTGGACCGATGGTGGTGGCTCCGAAAGTTGAGCAAGAACATGAAGAATTCCGAAGTCGAATGGGAGCGCCTGGGGAATAACACCCATCGGACAATTACCGGGACTCATGGAGGACAGAGCGTGTGCTGGGACAAGTGGTGGGAACCGGACCAAGGGATTTACATCTGTATGTGGGGGTCAGAGACGGTCTGCCCCGCAGACATATCAATTGTTTTCCACCAGCAGTGGCAAGACGCCGGGGAGGGGATAAGGTGGGATACCAGCCTGAAGGCATGCGCAGTCCCGTTCTCCCGATCTCAGTAAATGCCACTGAGCTGGTAACCCGCCCCCGTAAGCCCCCACCCATGGCGCAGGCGGTGAGGTTATCCAGGGAAGATTGCCCCACTGCCACCAAGGGACCAGGGAATGGGTTGGTACTAGTCCCCACCGATCAAATGCTGCACCAGGGGGTACACTACGCGGTAGCCTCCATGATCTTAAATCTCACGGAGGTACATTTACCAGAGTGGTGCCCCAAAGAAACAGAGCAGTTATACCAGGCCCTATTAAAAGACATGTTTAAGAAATTTTACGAGTTCGATTTTGCCCACGTCGACAAGACCGAACTCTACACCACGCGCCGGGAATTTTTGGGTAACCCAAGGAGGCAAAGAAGGGGTGTATGGAATGATGTTTTTACTGCGTTTAACACGGAGTCCTCTGTCATCAACAGCTTGGATGGCATAGAGCTGTAGACCCAGATAAACGGTTTAAAAGCACAGTTAAAAGGGATATTACTGGATGAGAACAAGGTAGTGGGCTCGGAGTTGCAGGAGGACCAAGCCATGATGGTCCATTTAAAGGAGATTATAGCCGAGTTGGAAAAGCACGCAAAGACGGTAGATGCTCTCATAAGGGAGGACAGAAATGCTTCTGACCAAGCTGCGCAGAATGAGGTGTGCATGTTATACGGGGCGTGGTTACTGGGCGAGGGCCGCTGTAACCTGGAGGATTTAAAACAAGGTTTGGTCCCCTCCTGGATTAGCAACAAGCACCTCACAACCCTCCACCCTTTTGAGAACACATTGAGCCCGTGCCAACTCTGGCTAGCCTCTGAAGCCTATCCAGTCCCCGTGGATTGTAGACAGTCCAACCACACAATCATGGGAGTAGTAGTTAGGATGCCAGTCATGGGTAGGACAGCCCGACCCGCCCCGGTATAGAGGGAAGAGAACATTGGAGTCATTCAGGGGGGTGCACACATTCGGTTCACAGCGGTCCCGCCTTACGTCATTAAGTGGGATCACGCTATGACAGGTATTAACCTCTCAGGGTGCCGGAACCGGGGAGCACACATAATCCTGTGCCCCCAGCACTTGAATGCCTTCTCAAGACCGCAGTGTGGGTTCAGAGCTGCTGACGTAAAGCCTATAAATTGCACCATGGAGGCAATGGCACAAGGCCATGTTCCCCCGCAGGTAGCATATATAGGGGGTGGGACATACTGTGTTACCACCGGCGCGTCCCACTACTAGCTGGTGCCCGGTTAGTGACAGCAGTTTCTGTTTTAAACCCAAGGCAGAAGTTCGAGTGGCCCAGGAGCGAATTGTTCCCATCCCTGAACCCTCCACTGTTCACCTCACTGTGAAGGAGAATTTTGCGAACTTGCAGAAGTACGTGGCGCACTTTGGCTACAAAATTCCCCCTCTCCCTGAACATTTGACCAAAATTCTAAAAGCCGTTATAGTTTCACAGAAACATTTCTACACTCTCGAGCAGAAAACAGTAGAGATAGAGTAGATATTGGATATCGTGACTCCACCCTGGTGGAACCTTTTCAACAATATAGAGGACACTTCGTGGATCAGGCTGGCCTCTCACATTCTCATGGTTTGCCAGTTAGGAATAGTGCTGTATTTAGTTTGCATCCAGTGTAAGGGAAAAGGTGGGTGGTCAGAATTCCGAAACCAGAGCTTTTGGAAAGAACACTACGTAAAGGTGGAGGAAGATACACCGGTTTAAGTTTTCCCATATTTCAATTGAAGAATTGTTATTTTCTTGTGTTGTTATTTCCAATTAAAGGTTTCTCTTTTGTCGTTTTCTTTTGCGACGCGGTTTAATAGAGATATGTGTACCGAGTGGTGCAGGGGTGCAGGACCCCTCCATGCTTGGATGTGTGTGTAAAGCCTGTAATTTTACTCTTTTATGCTGATGTACACTACATTTTCGCAGAATGGGAAGTGCATGTGTCGTGGGTATATTGGATAGTTAATTACAGGGGAAGGCTGACTATGGAGGGTCAGAAAAATTTTGCTCACTTTGGAAAAGTACGATACTTCAAGCAAGTTTTAGTATCACAGGGAGGAATGTAAAATTTGCAAAATTTGTGCATTTTCCCCGAAGGTTATTTCTTTGAAATTAAAAAGGGTACCTGTTAAGTCTGTGTGTTCCAGTTGTATTAAGATTAATTACTGACACAGACTACAAGAATAAAGTTTCAACAGGTCTTTACTAGTTGGAGGTCAGGACTATACTAAATACAATATCACTACACTGTACTTATATACCGGTGGTCACCACCGGTATTACGTATACAGCAGCCAGAGAAAGTAGTACATCTCTTAAGGTGGAACAGGCTTAAGTTCTCTTAAGGTGGAACAGGTTACATACACCACAATCCTCCCTTTTTAGCTTAACAGTCACATCCCCATTTAACATAACATAATAACATATATACATATATAACTTCAGGTATAAACAGTTCAAAGGTTCAGTCTCTCAGGAGGCCTTCTGATTCGGTTTGGATAACGCCTTTCAGTGGTCTCTGATTCTTGTTGCTGAGGTGACTCTTCTTGTTGGTTTCCTATGTATTGGACGTCATCATCAGGTACAGTCCCTGCCGAGGTAGATGCTTTAGGTTCATTAACGTCTTCCACAGTTGTCTCTGTCGCAACCATGGATTCGACCCTTGCTCTTGATTCTACCAGTTGATCCGCATGACGCCTTATCACATTGTTACCAATATCTACTGTGTACATCAGAGGTCCTTGTCTGGCCCGAATTGTTCCGGACTGCCATTTTTCGTTTCCATAGCCCCTTGCCAACACTGGTTGTCCTACGTCGAAACTTCGAGTGGACTTGTTATTAATATGCTGGAACTGTTTGTTTTCCACTTCCCTCCGCACATTTGGTTTTAACAAGTCCAACCTGGACCGCAACCTCCTGTTATAAAACATCATGGCAGGACTTTGGTTAGTCACTGCATGAGCGGCGTTTCAATATGCCATTAGGAAATTGTCCACCTTGTGTTGTAACGGAATCTGATCATCGTTCATGGCCTTTATTGCCTTTTTGAATGTTTGGACAAATCTCTCGGCCAACCCGTTTGTCGCCGGATGATATGGGGCAGAGGTATAATGTTTCACCCCATTCTTCTTTAAGAATTTTTGGAATTCTTCCGACACGAACTGTGGTCCGTTGTCCGAACATATCTGTTCTGGCAATCCGTTCCTTGCGAATATTGTTCTTAACACCGCAATTGTCTTTTCTGAAGTAGTGGTATTCATCTTGATCACTTCTGGCCATTTGGAATGTGCGTCCACCGCAATTAGGAACATGGAGTCCATGAATGGACCAGCAAAGTCAATATGTACGCGTTGCCATGGGGCTGAAGGCCATTCCCATGGGTGTAGCGGTGCGATCGGAGGTGCATTTTGCACTTTTTGGCATCCAGCGCAGCTTTTTGTCAACTCCTCTATCTGTTGGTCAATGCCCGGCCACCATACATAAGCCCTAGCAAGACTTTTCATCTTAACTCCCCCCAGATGACCTTCATGCAGTTCCTTTAGAACTCTTTCCCGTAACTTGGGAGGAATAATCACTCTTGTCCCGTACATCAAAGTACCATGGCAGACAGACAGCTGGTCTCGCCTTGCCGAGAATGCCGGTAACAGAGGATCACCATGTGTTGGCCATCCCTTCACTGTCACCTCGTAAACTCGGGACAGTGTCGGGTCGTTCCTGGTTTCTCTTTCAATACTTGCATTGGTGACTGGTAAACACTCGATGATGGTCGAATGAAATAACTCAACAGGGTCAACTTTCGTCGTCTCTTCCGCTTCAGGTAGTGGCAGGCGCGACAACCCATCAGCATTGCCATGCTGCTTCGTACCTTTGAATTCTATTTGATATTGATGTGCCCCTAGGAAAAGGGACCATCTCTGGAGTCGCTGTGCTGTCATCACCGAAACACCCTTCTTAGGGTTAAAAATGGATACCAACAGCTGATGGTCTGTCAGAAGTGTGAAGTTTTGGCCCTGCAGGTAATGATTAAACTTCTTCATTCCCCATACAAGGCTGAGAGCCTCCCTATCGATCTGCGCATAGTTGCGCTCAGCGGAGGTCAATGATCTGGATGCAAACGCGACTGGCCTTTCCGTGCCATTTGGCAACTTGTGTGAGAGTACTGCCCCAATACCATATGGAGAAGCATCACAAGCCAACCGAATAGGCAGTGTCGGATTGAAGTGAGCCAACACTTCCTCTGAGGTGATCAATTCTTTGCTTTTGCGAAATGCCTTCTTACAGTTTTCGCTCCATTCCCATGGTACCCCCTTCTGTAAAAGAGCGTTCAGCGGGTGCAGTACCGTGGATAGATTCGGTAGAAACTTATGGTAATAGTTAATCAATCCCAGAAACGACCTCAACTGAGAGACATTATCCGGAGCGGGAGCCTTTACAACTGCCTCTATCTTGTCAGGAGACTTATGAAGCCCCTCCCGGTCAATGACATGACCACAGTACGAGATCCGCTTCTGAAAGAACTCACATTTCTGCCGATTAACTCTAAGTCCATACTCTTTCAGTCTGTTGAGCACCAGTTCCAAGTTTGCGAGGTGTTCTTCATCACCATCACCTGTAATCAGAATATCGTCCAGGTAACATTGTGTGCCTGGAATTCCCTGTAATACCTGCTCCATGGCCCTCTGCCAAATTGCCGGAGCCGATGCCACTCCAAAAACCAGCCTATTATACCGGTACAAACCTCTATGCGTGTTGATCGTGAGGTACTGGCGTGACTCTTCTTCAACCTCCATCTGCAAGTACGCCTGCGCCAGGTCTATCTTGGTGAAGTGTTTCCCGCCAGACAACGAAGCAAAAATACCCTCAATCCGCGGAAGCGGATACTGCACCGTGTGAAGCATCGGATTAACGGTGATCTTGAAATCTCCACAGATGCGAACCTTCCCTGGTTCTCCTGGCTTGTTGCTCGCAGGACGTTTCATAACGGGAACAATGGGCGTAGCCCACTCACTCCAATCTACCTTACACAGTACACCTGAACGTTCTAGCGCTTCCAGTTCCACTTCTACAGTAGGTCGTATTGCATAGGGTACCGGTCTGGCTTTGAAAAATTTTGGTTGTGCATGTTCATCAATCTTGATGTTTGCCGTAATTCCTTTCCGTGTTCCCAGTCCTTGCTGGAACACCTCTTTAGCATCATCCAATATTTTGGACAATCATTTAGGTTTGACATCTGTTTCCCCGGAATCTACCATTAGTGCTTTTAAGGAGTGCCAGTCCATATTCATTTTCCTAATCCACTCCCGTCCCAGTAGTGGTGGACCTCCTTCAGGTAGCACATATAAGTCCATTACTTGGCTTTCTTCGCCCTTGTGGACCACTTTTACCTCTATCTTTCCGATGGGGTACACTCTTTGCCCCGTGTATGTTTTCAATATAATCTCCGTATCCCGTAGGGGAATATGTTGGAATAACCTTTTGTAATCTTTCTTATTCATGACCGTCAATGCCGATCCAGTGTCCAATTCCATCTTTACTTGGACTCCTGCTATCTGAAGAGTGACCCAAATTGTCTGGAGATCTGCATCCTTACCAACGTTGTGTACTCTTAAGCTACCCAGTTCATTACTGCTAGCGTCTGAATCTGACTTCTGTTCATTCGAACTGGTCTTTGTCACCTTGTGCACTTTTATGTATTTTCCTTGCGGTGACTTTTTGTTGCTGGTCTTCTTTCCTGACCGGCATACTTTAGCTATGTGGCCAAGCCTGCCACACGTTCTGCATTCTTGGTTTTTAAACCAACACTGGTTCTGATCGTGTGTTGTCTTTCCACAACGATAACATTTTACAGTACTCAAACCCAATTTATTTGTACTGAGTTCCGGTGACCGTAGCTGCATTACTGCCGTGCCTCTCGCTGCGGCCTCGTGCGCTGCTGCCATAGTGACCGCTTTCTCAAGCGTCAGCTCATTCTCCTCGAGCAGTTGCTTTTGTGTATCTTCTTTTAATAATGCACACACAAATCTATCCCTTAGCGCGTCTGTCAGTCCCGTTCCAAACTGACAGTACTTTGCCAGCTTACGCAATTCCATTAAATATTCAGCATTGCTTTCATCCTTCAGCTGCCTTCTGCTGTAAAATTTAAATCGTTCCGCTAGCATCAGCGGCGTGGGGTTTAGATGATTTTTCAGGACAGTAACAATCTCCTCGAACGTCTTATCCGTTGGTTCATCTGGCGATAAAAGGTGTTTCAATTGCCCGTATGTCTTCGCACCCATTAAGTTCAATAAAGTAAGTGCTTTCTCTGCATCTGGGATTTTATTTGCTTTACAATAATTTTGTATGCGTTCTACATACATGGCCCAATCTTCGATGTCGCTATGAAAGGTATTAATGTTCCCATGTTTAGGCATCATTGCAATTTATTTTATTTATTTATTTATTTTATTTTATCCCAAGATGGCGGCTTCCCGCTCTTGTCTTCGTCCTCCGCCTACAAAATGGGGGTTTTCCCGCGCTTGGCGGTCTTCACCCACTGGCTGCAATGGCGTTTGGCGTGCCGCTGCTGCTCCCCTTTCCCAGCGGTTAGTAAACTCCCCCGACGCTGTCTCCGCTTCACCGCGGCTCCCTCGGGCATTCGCGCTTCCCCGATGTCGCGCCTCGCAGCCCTTCTTGCAGCCCGGTTATTAGCACCGGCTGTGTTCGCCTTCACCGCGGCTCTCGCGCCTTCAGTCGCCCCAGACGCTGCGCCTTTTTGGCCCGAAAGCGGCCCGGCCCTTATCACCAGCCGCGATCGATGTCCCCGCGCTGCGCCTTTCAGCCCGAATGCGGCCCGGCCCTTATCTCCGGTCGTGATCGATCTCACCGCCCTTATTCCTCCGTCTTCCTCCCCCCGTCTGTACAGCCAACGCAGCCAACTTTCTGCTCGCGTCGCTGACCGGCTTACCCACCACCTGCCGCTGATGGAGGCTTCGAGTTCAGGATGTCTTCTGCACTCCGGGTTCTCGATGCCTGCTGCGCGACGTGTCTTCCAGCAGGGTGATGAGGGTGGATGCCTCTCTTCGACGCCCGTTCTGTGGACGAAGCCGCCGTGGATATAAACTGCCGCAGGGTAAGAATCGGACTCGTCGCCACTGTTAAGTCTGTGTGTTCCAGTTGTATTAAGATTAATTACTGACACAGACTACAAGAATAAAGTTTCAACAGGTCTTTACTAGTTGGAGGTCAGGACTATACTAAATACAATATCACTACACAGTACTTATATACCGGTGGTCACCACCAGTATTACGTATACAGCAGCCAGAGAAAGTAGTACATATCTTAAGGTGGAACAGGCTTAAGTTCTCTTAAGTTGGAACAGGTTACATACACCACAGTACCCAAGATGGCGTCCGCGCCTCGTGGCAGAAAGCCTGCGGGTCTCCAAAATGGATTCTGCAGCCCAGGCAGTTTGAGGGAAATCAAAACTAAGGCTGCAGGTTTCCTGTGGAAAAAAACTTTGTGTTTTGGGACCCAGACAGACTGTGAATTATGTATTAGGCCGAATCAGAGGCAGATCTGAATTCAATGAGGCCTACAGTTAAAAGCAAACGACAGTCTGCATACATAATCAGAAACAGATTAAACACATCCATCGAGGCTGGACAAGTCCATCAAGGACTTTCAGGACAATACGAGTTAATTATCGGGCCGGTAGGTGCAATTACCGGCCATCTAAAAGCCCGTCAGTATAGATCGCTACCATTATTTTACTAGCCCGCCAAAAATAAAACAAAGAACTAACCTGATTTGGCGGGCAGATAAGGGTTTTCGACGAAGGTATAACTGAAGGCCCCCAGGTAGCGTGAAGGAGGTTGTTGGTTGGTGTGTTGGTTGGTTGGGGGCCTGTTGAAAGAAGAAGAAGAAGACTGCTGCCCGGCTGCTGTCGGTATTGCCGCTCCCCGGTCCTTCAGCCCCTTGCCCTTGTGGCTGCCGCTCTTTCCCCCGTCCCGCGCTTACCCCCTGGCCTTTGCCCATGCCCTCTCCAACTCCATCCGGACTCGCCCCGACACCGGGTCGGGCGAACACGGGCAATTCAGGCCAGGCGAAGCGGGACACAACGAGGGGAGGAGGAGGACCACCCGGGGAGGACCAACTGAGGAGAGGCTTCGAATTACCGGGCCTTCAGCCTCGGCTGACCTTCGAATAACTGCACACCAACTCAATCTGGCGGCTGTCGACAAAGAACCATCCCTGCAAGGTAAAGTACCCAAACAGAGACTTTAACTTTGGGGTACTCGAACCTGGACAACTCCCTTGCAGCGCCTGGAAGCCACGTGACGATGACAAGCTCCAGAGAGCACCAAGAGCGAACCCCGAACCCAACCGCTGTTTTGAGTCTAACAAACCCCTTTTATTGGTGAGCATGAATTCTGACCCCTCATAGATTAACCTAGTTAGGCATAGGGGGTGGCTTAAGGATAAGGGGATTGTTAAGATAGTTGTTTTCCCACGATGTGCTGTGTGTTCCCCATTCCCTGTATTATTATGACTCTCTTGTAATTTTTGCCTGTAGAAGTGTACACTAATGATTTTCCATAAGATTGCATCAAGTTTCTCTCTTCAATAAAATCTTGGTTTTGTTTGCATCCAACCACCTGTCTACTCGAGTTTTCTCTGTATTGCTACCTGAATCTAAGTCCGGTGTCTAGAACCCAGGGGGGCGAACGATTCGAACCGCTCAAGGAATGTAGTCAGAGGCAAAGCTGACTGACCCGAACACGCCTGTGCAAAAACCCCCTACACAATGTCTGGTGAACAAGCTGCCATCTCAACAGTGCCTGCTTCTCTGTCTCATTCAGCAATTTGGGTATTTCTGTGCATAACATAGCTTAACAAAATTATACAAAAGGAAATATTGAATATACGGCATTTCCTCAATGTAACTAATCGGGCCAATATTCCACGAGGATTTTGCTGCAACTCCAGCAGGCGATTAGTCGAGTCCCCAGAAAGCTCGGGTGCTCTGGCCCACTGTCGGTTCCAGGAGTTTCCAACTTGTAAGGAGTGGAATTTCTGCCCGTCCCTTAGGAGGTGAATGTCATCATGGGCAGGAGCCAGGGATAGACACTCCGTACACCAGGAGTTCCTGCACCACTGACACAGTCAGGACTCAGTGTTTCCATGGAGACTGGTGAGGTGAGGCCTACTGGTCTCCACAAGGGCAGATGTGGTCCCCAACAGTGAGGTCCAAGCCAGGGAAATGGTTCAGATCCCTGAAGACACCTTAGCTTTTCTTTTACATTTTTCCAACTCAGCCACCTTACACAGGAGGTTGAGGGCAGCATAGCCAGGGCGGGAGGGGATCAGCCAACCCAGGTACTGGAGCTTCTGACCACTTGGGGCAGGCAGTTGCCATAGTGGTGCTTGCACTCAGCCCATGATAATTAGGTGGCTTCCCCCTGACCCCCGAAACTTTGGCCAGGTCAGTCCTGGAGGACATTTCTGGGTATGATCCTGGCATAGGCTCTGGGATTGTGCCCTGAGGAATTTCAGCCTCAATATCCTCAATTGGGATTACAGTGACATCATTACCCATGCTATTTTCCCGACTATTATCTTCGCTGATATAACATACTCAAAGCTTGGATGATTTTGTGTTTTAATGTTGTGAAAAAATTGTGTTCGCTAAAAGGCATGGATTCACTGCAGATTGCTGCTCCAATGTGCCACTCCAAGCATTGGCAGGACATGTCCAGTGCCTACCATGTTCTAACATAATACACTCCTTTAATGATCGTCAGGGAAAGGCATTAAGTGAACCTCAAGCAATTCCTGCCTGAAATGGATGGGAAATTGGAGAGCAAGGCATCTCGGGATGCATTCAGACAGCGCGAAGTTTCATGCTTCGGAGTAATGCTCACAAATACCTGGAAGTTGGTCAACTACCCACTTCTCATTTAGGGATGAATGCATAGAGTGGGTTCAGCGACAGAGAGGGAGAAAATAACTTTGTTGCCGCAGAACAAAAAGTAGCTTTACTCTGTATCTACTCTCATCTATGCCCGACACCTGCGAGTCTTGATATCATCACGAGGTTAAAAGTGATTCATTTCTCGCTGACATCCCCCACCACATTGATGAACAAAACTTTCATGAAAGTAGAAAGGAAAAAAGGAAAAATGCATCTAGATCTTTGCAAAGCAGGATATTTTATACTTAACCTTAAGTACTATATTCAGCTCCACCCAAGGGAAAGCGCTAAGCCCTGAAAGTGGTGCCGCAAGGCTGATCCCTAATATCAAAGGACTGAATTATAAGAGCCATGATGTGGAGATGCCGGTGTTGGACTGGGGTGGACAAATGTAGGAAGTCACACAACACCAGGTTATAGTCCAACAGCTTTATTTGAAATCACAAGCTTTCGGAGCGCTGCTCCTTCATCAGGTGAAGTGAAGAGAAGCATACAGGCACAGCATATATAGTCAGAGAAAACTGCCAGATGATTACAGGTAATCTTTCTAACTGCCCTTTATCACACCTCGGCAGAGAGATAATCACAGCAATCAAGGGTGTGAATGGTGTCCAAACAGGTCAGTCAGGAAAACATTACATCAAAGAACAATGAGGTGGGGTCACAAGGGGTCAAATGTTGCAGATGCTGGGGTCTGTATGAACAACAGAAAAAAAAACTTTGCTGGAAATCACAGCAGGTCCGGACACCATTCACACCTGTTTGGACACCATTCACACCTTTGATTGCTGTGATTATCTCTCTGCCGAGGTGTGATAAAGGGCAGTTAGAAAGATTACCTGTAATCATCTGGCAGTTTTCTCTGACTATATATGCTGTGCCTGTATGCTTCGCTTCACTTCACCTGACGAAGGAGCAGCACTCCGAAAGCTTGTGATTTCAAATAAAGCTGTTGGACTATAACCTGGTGTTGTGTGACTTCCTACATGAATTATAAGAAAAGGACTTCAGTCTTGGAAGAAGATGGATGAGAGGGGGCCTTAGAGAAATATTTAAGATATATATGAATACAAGAGGTTAAACCTAAGTACTAATTCAAATTGCATTGTGGCGACAGGACAAGGGGTCAAATTGGTAAAAGGCAAGTTCTGGATTGCAATCATTAAGCACTTCTTCACACAAAGAGTGATTAACACCTGGAATGATCTTCTGGGTAGGGCAGTGACAGAAAAGGCACTGAAATCATTCAAGAGGAATTCAGATGATTTCATGGATGACTCCATCCCTCTCCCTAACATCTGTCTGAGGCTGAACCACACTGTTCGCAACCTTGGTGTCATATTTGACCCTGAAATGAGCTTCCGACCACAGTATAACAAAGACCGCCTACTTCCACCTCCGTAACATCGCCCGTCTCTGCCCTTGCCTCAGCTCATCCGCTGCTGAAACCCTTATCCATGCCTTTGTTACCTCTAGACTTGACTATTCCAACACACTCCTGGTTGGCCTCCCACATTCCACCCTACGTAAACTTGAGGTCATCCAAAACTTGGCTGCCCGTGTACTAACTCGCACCAAGTCCCGTTCGCCCATCACCCCTGTGCTCGCTGACCTACATTGGCTCCCGGTTAAGCAGCGCCTCAATTTCAAAATTCTCATCCCTGTTTTCAAATCCCTCCATGGCCTCGCTCCTTCCTATCTCTGTAATCTCCTTCAGCACCTCCCCCCACCCTGAGCTATCTGCGTTCCTCTAATTTTGCCCTCTTGAGCATCCCTGATTATAATCCCTCAACCATTGGTGGCCGTGCCTTCTGTTGCCTGGGCCCTAAGCGCTGGAATTCCCTGCCTAAACCTGTCCGCCTCGCTACCTCTCTTTCCTCCTTTAAGACGCTCCTTAAAACCTACCTCTTTGACCAAGCTTTTGGTCACCTGCCCTAATTTATCCTTATGTGGATCGGTGTCAAAGTTTTTGTCTTAAAATACTCCTGTGCAGCGTCTTGGGACGTTTTACGACGTTAAAGGCGCTATATAAATACAACGTGTTGTTGTTGATGGACAGTTGGCTTCTATGAAAGGATGTGCTGGATGGGTCGAATGACTGCCCTCGTGTACTTATTTGTTGATCTTTGTGAACTATATAAATCAGGTTTATTACCAAATAAATGTAATGCAGCACCAACTACCCAGAGATTGTTTGACAACCCATATCAGAAAATGTGATGGCATTTTGCAGTCTGTTTACATTTCTAGAGTTGTGATAACTTCAAAGCAATGCATATATTGATGAAAGCACAGCCCAACACGGTGAGCAGAGCTAAATAATTAATTACAACTCACAGCAAACATTTACTTGCTTGTATATCAAAATAATTTGCAGATCTAAGCATACGGCGGGTTGTGGAGTGCTTGGATAAGTAGCACGCTGCTGTAATTATTTGTCACTGAACATTTATTTCAACGCCTGTGTTTCCTGTGATGGATACTGAGGATCAATATCAGCTAAGCAGTGGGAAAAGTGAAGGGTACTGGTGTTAATCTGATGCTACAGTTATAGTACACTAATGGTTTGATCTTGGCAGCCGCAGAGCGTGATTCGCAGTCGGCAGCACCCAGGTTATGCCGTGTACTCTGAATCGCGCTGCAGTGAGTGGAGGGCTCTGAGCGTGTATACTTACAACACAAGTGGCAAAGTTTGAATATTTTGAGAGCTCACTTCCAAAACACTGAAGAAAAATGTTAGAAAATGCCCAGGAGGCCCAATGGGCATCATCAACACTCCCTACATCCTGCTTGACACTATATTGAAGCTTCGGGTTACCTGTCTGTAAGGGCTTTTCTCTCCGAGATCGCAGAGGTTTCTCTCGCCAGAGGCCTCTCTCTCTCTCTCTTTTGCACAGTAAAACCTTGAGTGGTTCGACCCACTCGCCCCTTAGGTTCTAGACACTGGACTTAGGCGCAGGAACTACAATGCAGAGAAGACTCTTATAGACCAAGTTTAATGAATCGAAATGGAATTTTATTGCATATGGAAAAACAAATCAAATGCAAGCAAATGAGAGGGTACATGGGAGGGAAAAACAAATCATACAGTACTAGCTAAAATAGATACAGGCATATTATACTTTACAAAAGTCATCATGAAATGGGGAAACACACGGAACATCGAGGGACAACAACTCATGTTAATTATACCCAAAATGACCACCCCCTTTAACCTATCTAGATCCGATTATGAAGGGCCAGAAACATGCTCACCAATCCAACTAGGAATTGCAAGGTTTTGAAACAGGTCTGCGTTTTGATCCTTTCAGGCGTCCTGTCTCCTCGTGGTCAGTGCTGCGGGCTGCGAGCTGCGACACGCCTTCTCTTCCTTGAGGTGAAGGTCATGGACAGGCTGGATCTCAGCGGGCCTGGATGTCGGTGGGACAGAGACCATCTGCTTGACCACGGTTGGAAGCCTCTAGCCGGCTTTCATGTAGGTTTCTTCGGTAGTTTTGTCTCATCAAACGGCCCGCGGTTTGTCAACGATCTCCCGATGGTTACCCCGGGGCGGGATGTCGACTCGAACTGTCTTCTTCTTCTTCAATCGCCACGATGGCCACGATGGCGCTCTGTGATGGCTCTGATGGCTTTCTGATCGCTACGATGGCTACTCATCGCTACGATGGCTATTCTCTTTTCGCTACCCCGGGTGTCTCCAATTATACTTCTCAAGAGAAGCCTCTATCTCCCGCCAAATCAAGGTTAGTCTTTGTTTAACTTTTGGCGGGCTTATAGCACAGCGGGGTAGTTATTATATTTAAACTGCTTTCGGGATGGCTGGTGATGGCCATCTCTGGTCTGGAATGACCTGGTAATGTTTTAATGTTTTCTTGATGTCTTTAACGGGTCCTTGATGCGTTCTTTATGAATATGGAACTGTTCCCCTTTGTCTGGGTAAACATTTAGATGGCCTTTATCTACAGGCCGATCTGACTGGATCTGCATCCAATCTTTATGTATGTGTTAAAGTCTGGTTTCGTTTTCTCAGAAACGGCTTCCAGAACTTACTGTGGGTTGAATCCACAAAGGCTGTCTGGGGACTGCAGGAACTATTTTAAAGTGTCCCAATAAGTCGGTCACTGGGTCTGGCGGCCATTTTATGTGTCCCTTTTCTGGGTTTCTTTTAAAACGGTCTTTTAAAATCACGGCCTCTTCTGCCAGAGGACCCTTATAATACAATATTAATTTTGCGAATTCTACAGTCCGAATGGCTCCTTCTTTGGTTTGGGTCAATTTTTGTCTGATTACACTCCTGTGAAGTGCCTTGGGATGTTTTACTATGTTAAAGGTGCTGTATAAATGCACGTTTTTGTTGTGTACGTACCAAGTGTGCTGTACGCTATATAGAGATTAACAGTTGCACTTTTGGAACATACTTTTACGTAACACAAATGAGGGATTCAAATTATGTCACACCATACACCACAAGAGCATAGAAACATAGAAACATAGAAGATAGGAGCAGGAGTAGGCCATTCGGCCCCTCGAGCCTGCTCCACCATTCAATGCGATCATGGCTGATCATCCAAATTCAGCACCCGGTCCCTGCTTTCTCCCCATACCCCTTGATCCCTTTAGCCTTAAGAAATATATCCAACTCCTTCTTGAATATATTTAATGAATTGGCCTCTACTGCCTTCTGTGATAGAGAATTCCACAGGTTCACCACTCTCTGGGTGAAGAAATTCCTCCTAATTTCTGTCCTAAATGGCCTACCCCTTATCCTTAGACTGTGACCCCTGGCTCTGGACTCCCCGACCATCGGGAACATCCTTCCTGCATCTAGTCTGTCCAGTCCTGTCAGAATTTTATAAGTTTCAATGAGATCCCCTCTCAATCTTCTGAACTCCAGCGAGTACAAGCCCAATCGACCCAATCTCTCCTCATACGTCATTCCTGCCATCCCAGGTATCAGCCTGGTGAATCTTCGCTGAACTCCTTCCATGGCAAGAACATCCTTCCTCAGATAAGGCGACCAAAACTGCACACAATACTCAAGATGTGGTCTCACCAAGGCCCTGTACAACTGCAGCAAGACATCCTTGTTCCTGTACTCAAACCCTCTCGCTACGCAGGCCAACATACCATTTGCCTTCTTAACCGCCTGCTGCACCTGCATGCTTACCTTCAGCGACTGGTGTACAAGGACACCCAGGTCTTGTTGCACTTCCCCTTCTCCTAATCTATTGCCATTCAGATAATAATCTGCCTTCCTGTTTTTGCCACAAAGTGGATAACCTCACATTTGGTCTATTTATCAAATCATTCTCACTAAACAAAACCAATTATTGCCCAGAAATTCGGGTCCCAAAGCGTGAGTACACACGGGGTACTCACGCGTAGGCCCAATGAAAGTGCTGGTTTCGTGCATGCACTGCGCATGCACGGGAAACCGGAACTTCCATTCCCCTGAAAGAAGGGGTTGACAGGTGGAACATGTGCGCTGGAGAGGCAGCGCATATGCATCGAACTTACGTTTTTTTTACAGCTTTCTCCGGGAGGGTAAGTCTCCAGCAGTTACACTTTTAAAAAGCAGGCGCAAGGCTTGCTTTTAACAAGGTAAGAGGTGAATTAATTAAAATTAAAACATTTTTTCCACAGGTTTATTATTTTTAAATACTTTAAAGAAAGGTAAGTTTATTTTAGCCCTGTTAGAAAATGTAATTAATTTTTTCAAAAATTTAAATTATTGTTTAAAATAGTTATTTCATGTAATTTATAGTTATTTTAAAATTGTGATTTAAAAAAAAAATTATTTGAAGTTTTAGTAATGTTTTGGGGCTTATAGTATCTATAAGTTTGACAGCTCTTCCTGTCAAACTTATGAATGAAGCATTCCCTGCTACCATTGGCTCTCCATGGCCCACGTGATCCCAGGGGATGCATCGAACTAACTGCGCCCCTGGATACGCAAGCACTGTGCGCCGGCAGTTGGAGGAGGCCCAGGATCGGAATCCCACGTGGGCCCACAGCTCAATGGTCGGCGCGCTAGGTACGTGCAGGTCGGGGGCTTGCACCCGCGGGAAGCCCCCAGCCCGAATTTCTGGGCCAATATCCTATGTTTGAGTCAGGAATCAACAACAACAACAATTTGCATTTATATAGCACCTTTACCATAGTAAAACATCCCAAGGCGCTTCACAGGAGTGTTATCAAACAAAACTTGACATCGAGCCACACAAGCAGATATTAGGGCGGCTGACCAAAAGCTTGGTCAAAAAAGTAGGTTTTAAGGAGCATCTTAAAGGAGGAAAGAGAGGTAGAGAGGCGGAGAGGTTTAGGGAGGGAATTCCAGAGCATAGGACCTAGGCAGCTGAAAAGACACGGCCGCCAATGGTGGAGCGACTAAAATCGGGGATGTGCAAGAGGCCAGAATTAGAGGAACTCCGATATCTCGGAGGGAGGAGCACATATATTTCAGAGGATTGTAGGGCTAGAGGAGGTTGCAGCGATAGGGAGGGGAGAGGCATGGAGGGATTTGAAAACAAGGATGAGAATTTTAAAGTGGAGGCATTGCTTAACCGGGAGCCAATGTAGGTCAGAGAGCACAGGGGTGATGGTTGAATGGGAATTGGTGCGAGTTAGGAACAGGCAGCAGAGTTTTGGATGAGCTTAAGTCTATGTAGAATAACTGGCACCTACAAAAAAAATCCACATTAATCCCCATCTCAATTTAATTGAAAATAACTGTGTTTGGATGTGCAAGCTGCATGGGTATGGTTAATATGTTATACTGAAGGCTTCACGTCTGCTTAATTACCAAGCAAATCTCACAAGGAAATAATGAGCACAATGTTAAATAGATGACTGTGAACACTAGGAACTAAGGGAATTAAGAGTGAAGGATTGAAGAAGACTTCGTCTCGATGGAAGAATGCCTTCCAATCTGGAGATTGCTCAAGCAACCAATCTCAGGCAATGATCAAAGCTCTTCAAAAATGGTATGTGTACTAGAGCTTCAAGTTCTTGCCTGGAACCTCCCACACATGCTTTGACTGTGTTGCTGAATTATGAAAGAGTTCTAAAAGAGTCTCTATGCTGCAAATTTTACAAATCTTTGAGGCAAAATATTTTTACGCCCATACTTTGTTCTGCTACCAAAAACAAAAATCACAGCAACAAAGCAAGGTCTCCTAGACAACGAAGGTTTTAAAGTGGAACATTTACTACCCAACATCACTTTAATCTGCCCTCAACTTTATAGGCCAGTGGTTCCAGGGACATATCTTCCAAGTCACGTAACTATTTGGTCACTACAGCGAAAAACACTGGGGTAGATCTTGACTTTAGATGGTTGCGAGTCAGCAGCCCGTTTTCCATCTCTCCCCATTTTTATTTCCACTGAAGTTAATGGAAATAAAAATGGGAGGAGATGTAAAATGGGCTGCCGACTCGCTATCACCGGTTTTACACTCTCACACAAAGTCAAGATCGAGTCCAGTGTTTTCCATATGGTTTGTTTTTAAATTGTAGATGAAGGGTCTCATAGAAACATAGAAACATAGAAGATAGGAGCAGGAGTAGGCCATTCGGCCCCTCGAGCCTGCTCCGCCATGGCTGATCATCCAAATTCAGTACCCTGTCCCTGCTTTCTCGCCATTCCCCTTGATCCCTTTAGCCTTAAGAAATATATCCAACTCCTTCTTGAATATATTTAATGAATTGGCCTCAACTGCCTTCTGTGGTAGAGAATTCCACAGGTTCACCACTCTCTGGGTGAAGAAATTCCTCCTCATTTCTGTCCTAAATCGCTTACCCCTTATCCTTAGACTGTGACACCTGGTTCTAGACTCCCCGACCATCGGTAACATCCTTCCTGCATCTAGTCTGTCCAGTCCTGTCAGAATTTTATAAGTTTCAATGAGATCCCCTCTCATTCTTCTAAATTCCAGCAAGTATAAGCCCAATCGACCCAATCTCTCCTCATACGTCATTCCTGCCATCCCAGGTATCAGCCTGGTGAATCTTCGCTGAACTCCTTCCATGGCAAGAACATCCTTCCTCAGATAAGGCGACCAAAACTGCACACAATACTCAAGATGTGGTCTCACCAAGGCCCTGTACAACTGCAGCAAGACATCCTTGTTCCTGTACTCAAACCCTCTCGCTACGAAGGCCAAAATACCATTTACCTTCTTAACCGCCTGCTGCACCTGCATGCTTACCTTCAGCGACTGGTGCACAAGGACACCAAGGTCTCGTTGCACTTCCCCTTCTCCCAATCTATTGCCCTTCAGATAATAATCTGCCTTCCTGTTTTTGCCACCAATGTGGATAACCTCACATTTATCCACGTTATATTGCATCTGCCATGCTTTTGCCCAATCACCCAACCTGTCCAAATCATCCTGGAGTTTCTCGGCATCCTCCTCACAGCACACACGCCCACCCAGCTTTGTGTCGTCTGCAAATTTGGAGATATTACATCTAGTTCCCTTGTCTAGATCATTAATGTATATTGTGAATAGCTGGGGTCCAAGGACCGATCCCTGCGGTACCCCACTAGTCACTGCCTGCCACTTGGAAAAAGACCCGTTTATTCCAACTCTTTGCTTTCTGTCTGTCAACCAGTTCTCTATCCAAGTCAATACCTTGCCCCCAATCCCATGTGCCTTAACTTTACATGCTAATCTCTTATGCGGGACCTTATCGAAAGCCTTCTGAAAGTCCAAATACACCACATCCACTGGTTCTCCCTTATCTATTTTACCAGTTACATCCTCAAAAAATTCCAGTAGATTAGTCAAGCACGATTTACCTTTTGTAAATCCATTTTGACTTTGTCCAATCCTGTCACTGTTTTCCAAGTGCTCTGCTATTACATCTTTTATAATGGACTCTAGCATTTTCCCCACTACCGATGTAATTCCCTGTTTTCTCTCTGCCACCTTTTTTGAATAGTGGGGTAACATTAGCTACCCGCCAATCCATGGGTACCGTTCCAGAGTCTATTGAGTTCTGGAAGATGACCAGCAATGCATCGACTATTTCTAGGGCCACTTCCTTAAGTGCCCTAGAATGTAGATTATCAGGCCCTGGGGATTTATCGGCCTTCATTCCCATCAATTTCCCTAACACCATTTCCCTACAAATACTGATTTCTTTCAGTTCCTCCCTTTCATCAGACCCTATGTTCCCCGACATCTCTGGGAGGTTATTTGTGTCCTCCTTTGTGAAGACAGAACCGAAATATGTATTTAATTGGTCAGCCATTTCTTTGTTCCCCATTATAAAGTCTCAGACTGGTACCTGCAGTTTAGTTTCCAGTCAGTCAGAACACTGTTTGGTTCCTGCATGGTTAGAATGTTTACTGTTCTGTTCAGGAGAGATACATGCATGCGCAGCACTTTCTCCCAGAAGATTAAATGTTCAGAGCTTCGCTCTCCTTCCCTCTGGATTCAGGGTCCAACCTGACTGAAATTGCTTTGCACCAACATTAAACTTGTAGTGTAAATGCACACCAAATTGCTCAACAACAGGGTGTGGCTGGAAGCTACTGTAAAAATTAGATGCCCTGCTAGTTGTTGAGAGCACAGAAAGACTTGGAGGAGTTGAATTAGGGTGCTGACAGCAAGCCTTACCTACATTCCAACACACGCTTCAACAGCCTTGTATTAAGAACATAAGAACATAAGAAATAGGAGCAGGAGTAGACCATTCGGCCCCTCGAGCCTGCTCCGCCATTCAATAAGATCATGGCTGATCAGATCTTGGCCTCAACTCCCACTTTCCTGCCCGCTCCCCATATCCCTTGACTCCCCTGTAGCTCAAATATCTGTCTATCTCCGCCTTGAATATATTCAATGACTCAGCTTCCACAGCTCTCTCGGGTAGAGAATTCCAAAGATTCACAACCCTCTGAGAGAAGAAATTCCTCCTCATCTCCGTCTTAAATGGGCGACCCCTTATCCTGAAACTATGCCCCCTAGTTCTAGATTCCCCCACGAGGGGAAACATCCTCTCAGCATCTATCCTGTCCAACCCCCTCAGCATCTTAAATGTGTCCATAAGATCACCTCTCATTCTTCTAAACTCCAATGAGTATAGGCCCAACCTGCTCAACCTTTCCTCATAAGACAACCCTTCCATCCCAGGAATCAACCTAGTGAACCTTCTCTGAACTGACTCCAATGCAAGTATATCCCTCCTTAAATAAGGGGACCAAAACTGTATGCAGCACTCTATGTGTGGTCTCACCAGTGCCCCGTACAGTTGTAGCAAGACTTCCCTACTTTTATACTCTATCCCCCTTGAAATAAATGCCAACATTCCATTTGCCTTCCTAATTACTTGCTGCACCTGTATGTTAACTTTTTGTTTCATGTACAAGGACACCCTGCCGCATTCTGTAGTATTTCTCCATTTAAATAATATTTTTCTTTTCTATTCTTCCTACCAAAGTGGATAATTTCACATTTTCCCACATTATACTCCATCTTCCAAATTCTTGCCCACTCACTTAATCTATCTATATCCCTTTGCAGCCTCTTTATGTCCTCCTTACAACTTGCTTTCCCACCTATCTTTGTATCGTCCACAAATTTGGCTACAATGCACTCGCTTCCTTCATCCAAGTCATTAATATAGATTGAAAATAGAGGCCCCAGCACTGATCCCTGTGGCACCCCACTAGTTACAGATTGCCATCCTGAAAATGACCCATTTATCCCGACTCTCTGTTTTCTGTTAGTTAGTCAGTCCTCTATCCATGCTTTTCTATTACCCCCAACGCCATGAGCTCTTATCTTATGCAGTAACCTTTTGTGTGGCACCTTGTCGAATGCCTTTTGGAAATCCAAATACACTACATCTACTGGTTCCCCTTTATCCACCCTGCTCGTTACCTCCTCAAAGAACTCCAATAGATTTGTCAAACACGAGTGCTGGTTACATTTGTCATGATAGTACAACAGCCATCAATTCAAGAGATAACATCCATCAGTCCAAGAGATAAAACAATTTGCTAGATGTATATGGAGGTATTCATCATTGTGGTATTATTAGAGCCTCAAGATGCAGTTATGCTGCTATTATTGCAGTGACATGAAGTGGTTTTGAGTGTGCATTCATGTAAAAATGGCAGTATAACTTTAGAGCCATTCCTGATCTGATCCCTGCTGCACTAAGGCTGAAAAATGTGAGCCCCCTCTGCTGGAGGCCATCTCACACCATTCTGAGTTAATATTATGAGGACAAGTTGCATAGACACGGCTTGTATTCCCTTGAGTTTTGAAGATTAAGGGGTGTACTATTTGAGGTATTTAAGACAATTAAAGGATTTGATAGGGTAGAGAAAGAGAAACTATTTCCTCTCGTGGAGAGTCCAGAACAAGGGGGCATAACCTTAAAAGTAGAGCTAGGCCATTCAGGGGTGATGTCAGGAAGGACTTCTCCCAAAGGGTAGTGGAAATCTGGAACTCTCTCCCCCAAAAAGCTGTTGAGGCTGGTGGTCAATTGAAAGTTTCAAAATTGAGATTGATAGATTTTTATTAGGCAAGGGTATTAAGGGTTAAGGAACCAAGGCAGGTAATGGAGTTAAGATACAGATCAGCCATGATCTAACTGAATGGCAAAACAGGCTTGAGAGGCTGAATCGCCGACTCCTGTTCCTATATCCCCTATTGTCCACAGTATAAGTTCAACTTGATGCGAAGCCACATCTAAACGGTGCTGAAGTGGTCCACTGAACCTCCTGGGAACTTTGACCAGTAAGAATTTTAATGCACGGAGAAAGTGGATCCTCCCGTCCGCTCTTTCGTAACATCAAGTATTAGTAGCCACCGTGTGTTCTCAGCGATCCACAATTGGTAGTATATCGCTAGTCTGCTGGCTTGAGCTTGGCACTCCATTGATAGCGAATTAGCTCTATTCTCAACATTTCAATTTTCTGAATTGTATCAGCCTTACTTTGACTAAGCACATTATTCCTTGGGCATTGCAACAAATCAAAGGGTAAGAAAGGGTGTCAGTTTCCTTCAGGTTAAACACTAAAATGTATAGGTTTTGTAATTATTTCTTTACAATTGCCATTGAATTCTGAAACTTCAAAACTAAGCACTCATTCTATTCTTGGGATCTTCATTGATATTCATTATTAGTAATTAAACCTTTACATTAGGGCCAAAAAGTGAAAGAACAATTTTCAAACTAAGATTGTAACATAAATTATAGTTAATAGCTGGATTCACTAAATGATGGCACACAAATTGCATTTCATCTCACACTTGCTTCTCATAAATGACTAACGTGTAATTACATCCTATTGTGGTGCTTATTCATCAAGGTGTACATGTGGGAGACAAGGTCAGACTTCCCTATATTATTCTGAATAATTATCCAGCTCTGACCCAAATGGGAAGGAGGGGAGTGGCAGATACTTACACACTGGTTATTTCAGTACTACAAACGGCAGAAGGTGAAGCAATTCTCACTTGGCAATGCCATAGTTGACGAGAAAACAAGAAAGAATCTTTTGTAAGGTGACCTCCCCCACCCCCTCACTCTGAGTACAGATACTGTGTCGCTCCCATTCACTAAATGCCATAGGTTTTAATATCTGAGTACCACTAAAAGGGCGCTCTGAGGAGCTGTGGATATCCATTCTGGGAGGAAGATTTCCTTTGGTTGCTACGTGCCTGTAAGAGTGCAAGCATGCAGGAGGATCAACAACAACTGGCATGTATATACCACCCTTAATGTAGAAAATGACCCAAAGCACTTCACAGTGGTGTGAGGAAGGAAACATATATTTACAATTTCAATAGGAATAACAAGGAGAAGAATCTTCCTGCCATGTTTAAGATGCCACATCCTGACTAGACAAAATCTTTCTCCAGAGACATTGACAGAAAACTGGTACTTTAAATGAACTCACCATCTTATACTAAACACTTTCCAATATCTGGGTTCCTTCACCATTTTATTATTTTTATAATTTTATCAGCACAGTTAATCACAACAGTGTCAATGTGTATACTATCCACTTACATGGCAGTAGCGATCAACTCCTTGGAAGAGGTTGTTTACAGCTTGTTGAAAACTAAATACATATTTCTAGGTGAAATGCATGACAAATGAGGATAACTTTTTGATAATGGAAGATTGTGGCAATAACTAGATGGAGGTATTTGCTGTCTGAACAATCCTATGCTTTCCTGAGTTAAATAACAATGGAATTGAAATACAAACACTTCCATCTCTACATACCAATCAGCAACGATCATATATATGGCACCAGCAACTTTACTCAGCTGGTCACACATTCACTGCTCGCTCAGAAAGTCAGGAGTTGAATTCCTGAGAATTGAGCACATAACCTAGGCAGTACTGAGGGAGTCCTCCACTGTCAGAGGTGTCGTCTTCCAAATGAAATATTTAACCGGGTGCTTTGTATGCCTGTTCCTGTAGTTGTAAAAGATCCCAGGGCACTCTTTAAGGAAGAACAGGGAGTTCTCTTAATGTCGTGGCCAACATTTATTTGTAGGACCTTGCTGCCAGAAAAGTGTCTCCAAAACGTTACCTGACAGTAACTGAGGATGTCTTTAACAATTGCTCAATATGGCTTCTACTGCCCTCGGTCGGTGGGCAGGGGCAGGAACTGGCGGTAGTCAGGTGGCCAAAAGATGAAAATGGCATTGGAATCTAAATGACATCACTGGACTGCTATTTGCATTAAGTCAGTGCAACTAGACACAGGTTGAGTTTAGTTCTGCTGGTGCCTCGTTTTTGAAACAGTAACAAGAGGCAACTGAGAAATACACAGCACACACGACATACCAACAACACTTAAATAACACTGGGAACTGAATGGAACAAATTTCATTCCAATTCAGATTTTCATCAGTTCTCTTTTTACCTCAGTGCTTAGTGCTCACTCTTATTCCTATTTCAGAACCATCTGTCTGTGTTTTGCAGATTTTTTGCTCACACAGTACGATAGGGGCTAATAATGAGCAATTTTCGGCTGCAACAAGTCCCATTCTAGCTTCAACAGATTTTTGCTTCACTTTATGCCTGGCTGCATTCAGGTTTGGGGACAAGTTGCTATATATCTATGTGATGCAACATCCCTTTGCCCTCTATTTTTTAATGAATTTGCACCAGTTAATTAGTTCTCAGTATAAGGCTTCTTTTGATAATATCTCTGGAAGGGATAACGATAATTTCATCCAGCAAACCAGCAGTTTATGCAGTGATGTTTTCATTATTTCCCTGGAGCAATCCACATTCATCAGCTATTATCTTACTTTACAAGCCATTTTCCAGGGTTAGGCACCCCACCCCGCGCCCCACTGAAAATGTTGATTTGTTCACACATCTTGTGGTGCATTTTCCAGCATCTACAATGAACATATGTGTGTGTCACTTCTTTTAATCTAAAAAAAAAGCCATGCTCATTTTTATTGAAAAAGATTTTCTACTTGAGAATTTCGTTTCTAGTTATATTTTCAAAATATCCTTCGTCCTATAGCAGCAGATAACATTACTGGGAGGGGGAAAAATTACTTTTTTCTTGAAAAAAAAATGGCTCAACAGCAAATAGGGGATTCATCGCAGTCTTATTGGCGAAAGGATCAATCTAGGGCTGTAGGCAGAACACTTTGGCTGGAGTTTTCTGGGGTCAGTGCGGGCGCGATCAGAGGCGGGTCGGGTGGGAAATTTGCACTATCTTGGAACGCGTCGGAAACCCACCGTCATCCCGCCCCCACGCGCCTTTCCCTCGGGCGCGTTTGCCAGCGCGGCAGCGACCCGAACGGCAGAGGTGGACGAACTAATTCAAATCATTATCAGGTAGTTGTCAGACCCTTAAGAGTCTTTTTAAACCTACCTTTCAAATTTCCCTGGCTGCCCACGGTAATCACGCAGCTCAAGAACCATGTCTGCCAACCTGAGGCGGAAGTTGAGTGGCCGTTGATCCAGCTCATTAGTGCACAGCATAGAAAGTATAATAAAAACTCTCACTTCACAGCTGATCATTTTCTTCAGGCAGAAGCTGTTGCTGACTGTGTTGCCAGCAAAGATTTAGCTTTCTACAGGCTGCAAGTGTTTCTAGCAAAGTCGCCATCCAGTCTCACCTCATTGTTGGAACCTATCACATCATTGACAGCTTGTTTCTGTCATCTCTACTTGACCTGCCATCTATTCCATCAGCATGGATGCCGTTTATACTGTCTCACCTTGGCCCTCAGAATCGGAACACAATGAGCCCCAACACCAGCAGCACCATCAACACCACCACCAACCTTCTCCTCAACCACCTGATGCTACACAGGACAGAGGGCATCAGTGCAGGGCTGCACCGCGCCGGAGGCCATACCCCCAGCACAGGGTCATAGAGTCATAGAGTTTTACAGCACAGAAAGAGGCCCTTCGGCCCATCGTGTCTGCGCCGCCCATCCATCCCTGTCCAGTCTAATCCCATTTTCCAGCATTTGGTCCATAGCCTTGTATGCAATGGCATTTCAAGTGCTCATCCAAATGCTTCTTGAATGTTGTGAGGGTTCCTGCCTCTACCACCCTTTCAGGCATTGAGTTCCACATTCCAACCACCCTCTGGGTGAAGAAGTTCCTCCTCAAATCCCCTCTAAATCTCCTGCCCCTTACCCTGAATCTATGCCCCCTTGTTATTGACACCCCTACTAAGGGGAAAAGTTCCTCTTTATCTACCCTATCTATGCCCCTCATCATTTTGTACACCTCAATCAGGTCCCCCCTCAGCCTTCTTTGCTCCAAGGAAAACAACCCCAGCCTGTCCAGCCTCTCTTCATAGCTGAGGCGCTCCATCCCAGGTAACATCCTGGTGAATCTTCTCTGCACCCTCTCCAAAGCAATCACATCCTTCCTATAGTGAGGCGACCAGAACTGCACACAGTACTCCAGCTGTGGCCTCACCAGCGTTTTGTACAGCTCCATCATAACCTCCCTGCTCTTATATTCTATGCCTCGGCTAATGAAGGCAAGTATCCCATATGCCTTTTTAACCACCTTATCTACCTGTTCCGCTGCCTTCAGGGATCTATGTACATGTACACCAAGGTCCCTCTGACCCTCTGTACTTCCTAGGGTCCTACCACTCATTGTGTATTCCCTTGCCTTATTTGTCCGTCCAAAATGCATCACCTCGCACTTTTCAGGGTTAAATTCCATTTGCCACTTTTCCGCCCATCTGACCAACCCGTTTATATCGTCCTGTAGCCTGAGGCTTTCCTCCTCGCAATTTACCACCCCACCAATTTTCGTGTCATCTGCGAACTTACTGATCATACCTTTTACATTCTCATCCAAGTCATTTATGTAGATCACAAACAACAAGGGACCCAGCACCGATCCCTGAGGTACCCCACTGGACACAGGCTTCCAGTCACAAAAGCAACCTTCGACCATCACCCTCTGCCTCCTGCCACTCAGCCAGTTTAGGATCCAACGCGCCAAGGCACCCTGGATCCCATGGGCTCTTACCTTCTTGACCAGTCTCCTATGCGGGACTTTGTCAAAAGCTTTACTGAAGTCCATGTAAACCACATCCACAGCATTTCCCTCATCCACCCCCCTAGTCACCCCCTCGAAAAATTCAATCAGATTTGTCAGACATGATTTACCCTTGACAAAGCCATGCTGACTATCCCCGATTAATCCTTGCCTCTCCAAGTGGAGACTAATTTTGTCCCTCAGAATTTTTTCCAATAATTTCCCTACCACAGATGTTAGGCTCACTGGCCTGTAATTCCCTGGTTTATCCCTGCTACCCTTCTTGAATAATGGTACTACGTTAGCTGTTCTCCAGTCCTCTGGTACATCCCCTGTGGCCAGAGAGGTTCTGAAAATTTGTGTCAGAGCCCCTGCAATCTCCTCCTTTGCCTCCCACAGCAGCCTGGGATACATCTCGTCCGGGCCTGGGGATTTATCCACTTTTTGGCCTGCTAAAACCGCTAGCACCTCCTCCCTCTCGATGCTAATATGTTCAAGTATGTCACAGTCCCCTTGCCCGATTTCTATGTCTGCATCGTCTTTCTCCATAGTGAACACAGATGCAAAAAATTCATTTAAAACCCCGCCTACCTCATCTGGCTCTGCACACAGATTGCCACTTTGGTCCCTAATGGGCCCTACCCTTTCCCTGGTTATCCTCTTGCCCTTAATATACTTATAAAACATCTTAGGATTTTCCTTTATTTTGCTCGCCAGTGTTATTTCATGGCCCCTCCTCGCCCTCCTAATTTCTTTTTTAAGTACGCCCCTGCACTTTTTATACTCCTCTAGGGCTTCTTCCGTCTTTAGTCTTTTGTAACTGCCAAAAGCCCCCCTTTTATTCCTAATGCATTTTTGTATATCCCTTGTCATCCAAGGTTCCCTTTGCTTGTTGGTCCCACCCTTGACCTTTACAGGAACATGTTGGCGTTGTACTCTCTCTATTTCCCTTCTGAAAGTCTCCCACTGTTTTGATGTGGATTTTCCTATAAGTAGCTGCTCCCAGTCCACTTTGGCCAGATCCTGCCTTATCATATTAAAATCGGCCTTCCCCCAATTTAGAACCCTTATTTCCGGGCCGTCTTTGTCCTTTTCCATGACCACCTTAAATCTCACCGAATTATGGTCACTGTCGCCAAAATGCTCTCCTACTGACACTTCCACCACTTGCCCGGCTACATTCCCTAGAATTAGGTCCAGTACCGCCCCCTCTCTTGTAGGACTTTCTACATGTTGGCTCAAAAAGCTCTCCTGGATGCACTTTAAGAATTCTGCACCCTCTAAGCCTTTCACACTCTGACTATCCCAATTTATATTGGGGAAGTTGAAATCCCCCACTATTATTACCCTATTATTTTCGCACTTTTCTGAGATTTGCCTACATATCTGTTCCTCTATCTCCCCCTGACTGTTTGGGGGCCTATAGTACACTCCCAGCAAAGTGCTTGCCCCCTTTTTGTTTTTAAGTTCTACCCATATGGCCTCATTAGAGGAACCCGCTAATATATCATCCCTCCTTACAGCAGTAATTGACTCCTTAATTAATATTGCAACACCCCCTCCCCTTTTGCACCCCCCTCTGTCTCGCCTGGAGATTCTATACCCCGGAATATTGAGCTGCCAGTCCTGACCCTCCCTCAACCATGTCTCCATGATAGCAACAATATCGTACTCCCATGTGTTCAACAACAACTTCAGTTCATCCACCTTATTTGCAAGACTCCTTGCATTAAAATAAATGCCTTCCAGCCCTGCCATATTCTCTTTTGCCTTCACATATTTGCTCTGCCTTCCCAGCTGACTTGTTTTTCCCTCTGTATTTGGCTGTAAATCACCCCCTACTATAGCTCCACTCTGTACCCCATCCCCCTGCCAAGTTAGTTTAAACCCCCCCCAGCAGTGCTAGCAAACCTCCCCGCAAGGATATTGGTTACCCTCTGGTTCAGGTGTAAACCGTCCGACTTGTACAAGTCCCACCTTTTCCAGAAGCAGACCCAGTGATCCAGGAAACTAAAGCCCTCCCTCCTGCACCATCCCTTTAGCCACGCATTCATCTGTTCTATCTTCCTATTCCTATACTCACTAGCACGTGGCACCGGGAGTAATCCAGAGATTACAACCCTTGAGGTCCTGCTCCTTAATCCTTCACCTAGCTCCCTAAATTCTTGCTGCAGGACCTCATCCCTCTTTTTACCTATGTCGTTGGCATTGAATATAAGAGCAAGGAGGTTATGATGGAGCTGTATAAAACACTGGTTAGGCCACAGCTGGAATATTGTGTGCAGTTCTGGTCGCCACACTACAGGAAGGATGTGATCGCGTTAGAGAGGGTGCAGAGGAGGTTCACCAGGATGTTACCAGGGCTGGAGCGCTTCAGCTATGAAGAGAGACTGGGCAGGTTGGGTTTGTTTTCCTTGGAGCTGAGGAGGCTGAGGGGGGACATGATTGAGGTGTACAAAATTATGAGGGGCATAGATAGGATGGATGCTGAGGAGCTTTTTCCCTTAGTAGAGGGGTCGATAACTAGGGGGCATAGATTCAAGGTAAAGGGCGGGAGGTTTAGAGGGGATTTGAGAAAGAACTTTTTCACCCAGAGGGTGGTTGGAGTCTGGAACTCACTGCCTGAAAGGGTTGTGGAGGCAGAAACCCTCACAACATTTAAGAAGCATTTGGATGTGCACTTGAAATGCCATAGCATACAAGGCTACGGGCCAAATGCTGGAATATGGGATTAGATTAGGCAGGGCTTGATGGCCGGCGCGGACACGATGGGCCGAAGGGCCTCTATCCGTGCTGTATTACTCTATGACTCTATGACTCTATGACCACAGGGTGTACAGGCAGAGGATGAGCTTCCTCAGCATGACTGAGCAGCAGTGCCAAAGGAGGCTCAGGCTATCGCACCAGGTCATCGCAGACATTTGCATATTGTTGGAGCAAGACCTGCAGCCCAGAAGAGCGGGTGGACACGCCTTACCAGTGCCTGTCAACATCACCAGTGCCCTCAACTTCTTCTCCTCAGGCTCTTTCCAGGGATCTGCAGCAGACATTTGCGGCATCTCGCAGTCAGCTGCCCTGTTTGACAAGTCAGCCAATTATGTCAACTTTGCCACTGCTGAAGGCAGTGTTACTGAGCGGGTGCTTGGCTTTGCAGCTCTGGCTGGCTTCCCACGGGTGCAGGGTGCCATCGACTGCACACGTGGCCATCAGGGTACCCCATCATCACCCAGGAGTCTTTGTCAACCACAAGGGCTTCCACACCCTCAATGTGCAGCTCATCTGCAACCATAGGAAGATCACCATGCATATGTGCGCCAAATTCCCTGGCAGCTGCCATGACTCTTCTGTCCTGTGCAAGTCCACCACCCCTCAGCTCTTTGCTCCTCCAAACAGACTTTCTGGCTGGCTGCTTGGAGACAAGGGTTGTCCACTGAAGATGTGACTCATGGCACCCTTGAGGAAGCCAAGTACTGAGGCCGAGGAGAGATATAATGAAAGCCACATTTCCAGCCGATATGCCATAGAGCAGATAATAGGCATGCTGAAAATGCACTTCAGATGCCTTGACAGATCTGGAGGAGCCCTTCAGTATGCATCAGCCGGAAGACGAGGAGGAGGAAGAGCAGGAGGAACCTGCAGTCCAGATCCCACCAGCACCCAAGCACATTGCTGCCTGGGAGGCCAGGGATGGGCTCAAAATGGCCAGATTTAAGTAACTTTATGCAGTACACCCATATGGCCACCACATGCTGTGCCAGGATGGCACCCTCCCACAGCAACACCATAAAACATCCCTACAATGACCTAGCCATTCCGTTCACACTGACCACCTTTGCTGAAGGTAACATTATGTCTCACCATTCACTCCAACTCACTAAGCCACTTCCAAAGGTGCACACAAATTTGAACAAGACCAGAAAGTGGTGAAAATAAAGATTTTTTGTGTGTGACATCACACTAATGGAAACTTTACAGAAACATTGAATAAAGCACCCAAGTGGCTACCCTTGTGAATCTACTTGTGTGTCATCTTTCTCTTACAAATGCTTCTACGAGGTGCTAGCCCTGTGGCTTCAGTAGAGGCTGCCTGCTCACTTCCCTGCTGCGACTGCTTAGACGCTCTTGGCGGACGTCCTCTGGGTTTTGGAGCTGCTGGCCCCGCCAAAGTCTGCTCCTCCTGCGACTGTGCAGGAGCAGACTCGGCCATCGCGATCCGAGGAACCATCTGGGGCTCTGTCAGAGGGGGTGGCAATGGGGGAGAAGTGTGAGCACTTTGAGAGGAACCCACACTTCCATGTCCCCTCTCACCATCATACAAGGGCTACCTGCACTTCCCTGCTAGCAAGGAGCTGGAGAGCACCTTGCTGCACAGCAGTGGGGCCATGAGGATCCACGTCCACACAGACCTCCTCTCTAGGAGGGATGTCAATGAGCCTCTGCCATCTATTCTCCATAGAGAGGCGCATTAGCTGCTCCATGCAGGTGGCCATCCTTTCCATGGAACAGCCGACAGTCGCCATCGCCTGCGACATGGTGGTGCTCATGTTGGAGATGGACTTCTCCATTCTCTGGACATTTGCAGACATCGCGCTCGCAAAACCTGTCAAAGCCTCCTACACTTCTTGCTGCACCTCCAGGAATGCCCTCTTTCCAGATGGCTCCCTGAGGCTCAGTGTCTCCATGCCGCTGAGCAGAGCTGGGAGTGTCTTGCACCCTCCGGCGAGGATCTCCACTGCTGTCCCTGTCTCCACCATCTGCTCTTGCTCACTTGTGATCTGTGAGACGCCAGGTGACCACACTACTCTATCTCGCGTGGGACCCACCCAGGTGTGCGTATCTGCGCTTATGTCTGGTGACGGTGCGCCCTCAGAGGCTGGAGGCTCCTCTGAGGAGTTGTCTTCCTCCTCTGGCTGGATAGTGGGAGGGTGGGGGGGGGGCACTTGATAGGCCTGTGGGAGATTAAAGAGATGTGTTAAATATGCCATATGAAGAATGAGTACAGATACCATTATGCCCATGATGACCATTCACTGGCTGCTGACATCAGTCTCCATATGAGTGACTGCTGTATGCCATGTGGCTGTATGAGATGTAATTCTGTCACCAGGTTGCTGAGATGTCCCCCTCTCTCCGTCTCCCACCTCCAGCTGCTCGGCGACTCCCAAAACTTCTCGGTTGTTGTGAGGGTCGCCAATGATGGCGTTCCACCACCGGTTCTCTCCCTCTCCCTCTTATTTTGGGTACTCTTTTCCTGCAAGGAGGAAAAGAAGAGAAGGTTGAGTGAGAGTGATGGAATGAGTGTAAGGAATGGATGGGTTACATCTTTAGAGGGAGATTATGATGGATTGGGGTGCCAATGCCAAGTGGCCTCCTTGTGTGTTGTTAGTTGGTATGATTGCATTAGGATGAGGGTGAGTGTGAGGGGTGGCTAGTCAGATGGGATGTGATAATGTAGATAGAGAGGGATGGGTGGACGTGGAAGGTATGTTGGTGTGAATAAGGATGTGCAGGAGTAGGGTTGGGAAGGCAGAGTGATGGGGATGTGATGAGAGGCACAGCAGGATGAGGTTGTGTGTGGCTTTGTACTCACCTTTCCTGATTTAATGAAATCATTGAAATGTTTGCAGCACTGCACCCAGGTCCTTCTCACAACATCCCTGCTATTGACCTCCTCAGCTATTTGGAGCCAGGCTCTTTTGGTCTCCTGGGGAGGTCTCTTTCGCCCATCAGAAGGGAAGAGGATGGAGATGGAGGGAGTCATCGGAGAACCTGGGTGCAGCCCTCTGTCTCTGTGCAGTCATCTCTGGAAATGTTTGCTAAACTCCAATGGTGCAGTGTGCTGCCTGCACACTCCTAGATGAACCTTCAAATGCAGTGTGGCCATGGCTCCTTTAAATAAACACGTCATCGATGATATCATCAGACCCGTACCATTTAATCGGGCTGGGTAATGCACAGGGCAGACTTAATAGGCCCCATTAACGCAAAGTCGATTTCAGGAGCAGGAGAATTAACAACGGGGGGTCGCAACCCACCACAGCGACTGCCTGCACCCGCCCCACTCAGCCTTAGACTTTCAACAGCTCTTTCCAAATGTTACACACTCAAGCGGTGGTACATTTCTAGACGTTCCACAGGGATGCCTCCCAGGAAGAAACAAAAAATTGCATTAAAAATGTACATGTTGGTTCATTTTCAACACTTTGATACTTCATAATTAATAGATTTTTAATCCTAAAGCAAGGAGAAAGACATTTAGGATTTTAATAGACCAACTCGTCCCTGATTCCCAGAAGCACCAGCCCTGGCTTCTCTGCCCTCTGCCCCAAGTGCTGCTCTCGGCTTCTCCCCCCTCAGCCACCCCCAACAAAAATTGCTCACTTCTTTTTCTACCCATCAAGTCCTGATCACTCCTCTCTCTCACTGTCTTTCCCTCCCCCAAGAGCACTGTTCATGGCTTCCCCACGCACGCACGCACGCTCGCACCCCACCTCTCCCCCACATTCTCTACACCCCAGGCACCAAACCAGGGCTCCTCTCGGTTCATGCTCCTGCTCTGATTAAGGCAACTGTACGTTGTGAGCGGGAATTCCCAATCTCGGGAAAATTTATGCCCATAGTGTACAATGCAGTCCCTCAAGGCAGATGTGCCTGATCAGTGTTGATTTTTGCTGGTTTGTGAATACAAACACACAGAAAGGGCCACCAGAATGCAGACTGTTTGTATCAAATTTGGGGTGGTTAGCATATATATCTTATTTAGTGACTATTGCAAACTAAAAGTTGTGAAAATCTTTTTTTTTAACATTAGGAGCATGCCTAATGGTCGCAAAAAGCTTTCCAACTCCCACTAGTGCTCATTATTCTTTTTGTGTGCGTTGCTGTTGATTCAGAACACACCAATTTTCAGCAACAGCTTGAGTACAAACCTGAATCCTAGCTCAAATTCTGTATTTTTGTGGGAAGTGGAATGTTGCGCTCATTAAGATGAAAGAGGTCAGACCTGGGAAATGGAACATCTTATTTTCTGCACCCAGTGTCAGCATCTCCCAGATCAGATGCCTCCTCCTGAATCTTTCTCTCATTGTCCCCTAACTCCCACCCTGCCCTGCCCTCTGAGCTGAAGGAAAAGGCGCGATAAAAGGCAGCAATGTGGATCTACAAAGGATGGAACCAAGGAAGGGGAAATACTAAATCAAAACAGACGTTCAATAAGAAAGTACAAATACACTGGTATTGCTGCAAGTTATCTTGGAATGTGTCTTCAGACGCTACCTGACCCGTTGAGTGTTTCCAGCATTTTCGGCTTTTATTTCAGATTTGCAGCATCAGCAGTGTTTTGCTTTTATCTTAAGATGTGATTTAATTTTGTAATGTAGATGTACCATATTTTTGATCTAAACGTCTCACAATTATTCTTTGCAGTCATCCTCTATCACTTAATTCCCCAAAGATCGCATTTCATTGAGCTTACTGACAAGGGCATTGCATTTGAAAGCCTGCTTTAGAAATCATTAAAAAAATGCAATTGAATATAAAAGCCTGCAACTATTCTTTAAAGCTTACCGTAAAACTTCTTTAACTTCGAAAGGATAAAATCTTATAGTAACCCACCATAAGTAATTCATGGAATATACATACCGGTGATTTTCAATTAAGTTAATTATACATAGAGTAAATATAAATTAGGAATTCTAATGTTCTTTTTATTTAGCTATTTATATGCAGTGAATCAAGTCATGAATCAACGATCTTTTTATTAAATGCAGTAGCAGCTCTATTCAATTAGTAGTGCAGCAATATATACACTCACAATATTGGTCCGGCGTTTGCGGTGGTAATGACGGCGAAACTGTCAGCATTCACCGTCATTACCCCTCTGAAACCGACAGAAACTTCAGGATTTAGCGCATGCGCAGATAAACGTGGAAATCCAGAAGTTGCGGTCAGTCATTCCCTGCTCCGCCAGAGGTTGCGCTGTAGAACTTCCCAGAGCCGGCAATCAATTAGAATCGCACTGAAGAATGAAAACGTTCCCTATTATACTGGAACTGGAATATTGCTGTTAAATCCCCCCACCCACTGCCCCCCAAAAAAGTTAAGCCTTGTTGATAAAGATTTATCTGGGTTTTTAAAGGCGTATTGACTGCTGAACAACCATTCTGGCCCTGAAAAACTAATTTTAGAATTGTGGATTATCAAATTTTTCCATTGATATGATTAAGAATTACACAGTTTGGCCCAGAAATTCGGGTCTCCACGGGCGAGTACGCACGGGGTACTCACGCGTGGGCCCAATGGAAGTGCTGGTTTCTTGCATGCACTGCACATGCGTGGGAAACCGGCACTTCCGTTCCTCTGAACGAAGGGGTTCAGAGGTCGAACGCATGCGCGCGGGAGTCTGCGCGTGCGCTTTGAACTTACGTATTTTTTTACAGGTTTTTCCATGAGGGTAAGTCTTTAGATTTTAGAAATGTAAAAACCAGGCGTAAGGCCTGCATTTTAAAAGGTAAGTGGTCAATTAATTAAAATTAAAACATTTTTTCCACAGGTTTATTATTTTTAAATACTTTAAAGCAAGGTAAGTTTAGTTTTAGCCCCGTTTGAATATTAAAAAAAAATTTCAAAAATTTAAATTATTGTTTAAAATATTTATTTAATGTAATTTATAGTTTATTTAAAAAGTGTGATGATTTTTTAAAATTTATTTGAAAGTTTACTACTATTTTGGGGCCATAGTATTTATAAGGTCTTCCTGTCATTACTTATGAATGGGCTTTTCCCTGCGCCGATTGGCTGCCCATGGCCCATGTGATCCCAGGGGATGCATCGCACTAACTACGCCCCTGGGACACGCAAGCACAGCGCGCCGGCAGCTGGGCCAGGCCCCTGAACGGAATTCCATGGGGCCCTACAGCTCAACTGCCGGCGCGCAAGGTAAGTTCAGGTCGGGGGCTTGCACCCGCGGGAAGCCCCCGACCCGGATTTCTGGGCCAATGCCCCAGAATTTGCGGTCAGCGGCGAAGTGACAGCGCTCGCCATTGACCTCGAAGAAAGCTGCCCACAAAGATCTAGTGATCTCTGTGGCGTGAATTTCAGATCTCCCGACCTTAGTTTGAATCAAGCAAATCTCCAGCGTCCAGCAACAGTGATGTCATCAAGTAGGCTAAGCAGCCAATCACATTGAAGAATTGTCACAGACAGCAAACCAGGAAGTAAAATGCACAGATTATAATTTACTTTTTATAAATTTTGCAGAAAGCAAAATAAAGATTGGGGCATACACATAGAATTAAGGCAGAAGCTGAAATATCATAAACAAATTTTTAAAAAGATATTATATTAAGGGTATGTCCACTGATTGAAGAATGAGACTTGAGGTCTTATCCTTCAGTCATTCAGCCTTTACTCAATTCTCCTTTATTCATACATCTGTAGAAACTATTGTTTGATCAAATATACAGGAATCTTTTCTTCTTTAAATGTTCCACCAGTGCCAACTCCTATTGTTCACCTTGAATGAAACACCATCTAAACACAATATTATCCTCGCGTGGAGTTTAAAAGGATGAGCTAGGAAGCAATCTGAATGCATGATCATCCACCGATCACAAGTTTGATTATAGATGAAGGCAGCCATTTGGACCCTGTTATCTTAGCCTTCCAGAAAAACCCTACAGTCCTCCATCATAGCATTGTTCTTTCTGAAATGATTGCAGGATTATTGCTTCCACTACTCTACCCAGAAGTCCATTCCACACCTTTGTGTGAGAAAGGATTTCCTGACGGCAGTCCTAAATTTGCCTTGTACTAGTTCGAACCTGCGTCCCCTTATCCTGCTCTTAAGGTTTAGTTTGATATAGGTGTTCTGGTTCTACCTTTCCTATATCATTAACTACAGGCATGCCCAAGTATTCTGTGTGCCACTTAGGTATGTACCTTGGAACATCACAGGCCACATATAGGCCCAGTAATTCCTGTCACAACGCGTGAGTACGGACAGGGTACTCACGCGTGTGCCCGGAGGAATTGCCGGTTTTCAGCATGCACAGCGCATGCGCTGAAAACCGGCATTTCCTGTCCTCTGACCCAAGGGGTTCAGAGGCAGAACGCGTGTGGCTGCACAGGCAGCGCGTGCACAGTGAAATTCCTTTTTTTTTTCAGAGTTGCGCGCGTGTAAAGGCCTCCGGTTTTTACGCGTGGAAAAACCAGACGTAAGTACTTAGTTTTACAGGTAAGTGGTCTTTTAGTACAATTTAGAATTTTTTTTCCACAGGTTTATTATTTTTAAAGAATTTACAGTAAGGTAAGTTTAGTTTTAGACTCTATATTTTAAAATTTTATTTTTTTCAAAAATTTGATTAATTGTTTAAAATATTTTTTTAAACTTATTTATAGTTAATATAATCAGTGGGATGTTTCTTAAAACTTTATTTAAAGTTTAAGTAGTGTTTTGGCAGCCCATACTTTTCATGAGTTTGACAGTTCTTACTCTCAAACTCATGAATGAGTTTCCCCTCCCCTGATTGGCTGCACAGTGCTCACCTGATCCCAGCCGGCACATCGCACTAACTACGCCGCTGGATCAGGTTAGCACAGCGCGCCGACATCTGAACCGGGTCTGTGACAGGAAATGCAAGCAGGCCCGGGCTTCAGATGTCGGCGCGCCGGGTGAGTGCACATCGGGGGCTTGCACGCGCGGCAAACACCCGATCCTAATTTCAGGGCCATTAAGTTTAAATCACCATTCTCATTAATTAATTTTCAATAGGACTAAGTTGCCTGGGTCCAACTTAGAATAAAAAAGCACTATAGTGTCCTTTTACTCGACTCTGGTTACCTTATCTCGAATTCTGTGTCCAGTTTTGGTCTCCTCACATGGTGGGTAATATAGAGGCCCCGGAAAAGATTCAGAGGAGGGAGACTAGATTGATATCTAGCTTAAATTTCTATAGTTACAATGACAGGTTTAGAGATCTGGTGCTTTTTACTCTAAAAAAGTATAGACTTTAGGGTGATTTCAAAAAGCTATTAAAAATAATGAAGGGACGAGACAGTGTCCATGTGGATAAGGTGTTGACCAAACCTGCTGGAAACAGGAGCCTGGGCTAGAAGAGGTTCAGTAAGGTAAGTTTTTTTTAGCTTCCTTCTGAGCCAGGAGGTGCAGGAGTGCTCCTCTGGGCCCCAAAAGGAAACAGTGAGCCTCCCGCACTGGGAGTTCCCCCCACCCACCTTCTACTTACCTTAAGTCCCCAGTGGCTAACTCTGACCAGCACAATTTTAACGGCCAGGCAGATGCTTCCCAACGACATCCCGACTGTTTTGGTCAGGAAGTCAGCAAGTGGCATGAAAATGAGGCCTAGCCATTAAAATCGGTCAAGCCTGCCTGCTGCCACTCTCAGAAGGGCACCTAGCTGTAAGGTAGGTTCAACTCCTCCCTGTTTCAACAGAGTCAGCACACGACCATCAATGGCTTCTCCCCCATCCGCTCACCTACACAGTATCCCAAGGTTCCACCCTAGGCCCGCTCATTTTTCTTGCTTACATGCTGCCCCTTGAAGACATTATCCACAGGTATAGAGTAAGTATCCATACTCATGCTGATGACACTCAGCTTTACCTCTCCACCAACACACCCAATTCCACAACTACCTCTGTTTTGCCAGACCGTCTATCTGTTAGCAAGCAATGAATGAACCAGAAATTTCACCACATGAACATTGGGAAACCAAATCCATTTTATTCGGCTGCCACCAAAATTTCCATCCCTGGCTGGCTGCTCATTCAAGCTCAGCCTCAGTGTCCTGTTCAATCCTGAGCTTCAAACTCCATTTACTACCCATCACCATGGCTCGAGTGGAGCATAAACGTTGGCATGGACTGGCTGAACCGAATGGCCTGTTTGTGCCGTATATCCTGTGTAAAATCACTTATTTCCAGTTCTACAACAGTACCAGCCTCTATCCTTACCTTATCTCTGCTGTCACTGAGCTCCACTACACACAAACCCCAATTTGTCTTGACTCCACCTCTCCATCCTGTCCCATGCGAAGTTCTGCTCGCTCATAATCTCTGTTCTCACTAACCTCCTTACTATCCTGTCTCCCGTGCATTGAATTCAAAATTCTCTCCATGGCCTCGCCCACACTTTCTTTTCAACTTTCTCCAAAATGACACACTCATGGGCCCCGATTTTCCTGAAGGTGCGGGGAATTGTCGGGTTCCCCGAATGTCGGGTTCCGACCCGAATCTAAATGGGTCAGCCAGCTGCATGCAATTTTCCCTCAATTGGCCAATTTATTTCCAGCGTGTGGGCACCCTTGCTAATTGTCCATTTCCAGTCAGAAAGCCCCACAGTATGATGTCATCATTCGTGGTACTTTTAAAGTGTCCAGCAAGCTTTTCAACCTCTGCAGGCTTCCCAACCAGTCTTGCAGAATGGCAGAGGAGCCTGCACCAGCTGCTGCCAGCGGCAGAGGCCGAGTTGCCGCCAAATTTGACGAGACTTCACTCCAGACATTGGTGGATGGGGTAAGGGCCCACAGGGAGGTCCTCTTCCCCAGCTCAGGGAGGAAGAGGCCTCCCAAAGAGACCAGGGCTGCATGGATGGAGGTGGCTGCAGAGGTTAACTCTCAGGGAGTCACACGGCGCACCTGGATGCAGTGCAGGAAGCGCTTCCATGACCTTCACCGTACAGGAAAAGTAAGTATGAAGTTTGCATTACCCTCAACCTGAGCCCCATTGCCTTTCCCCAGCAGCACTCAGCTTCAGCAATCTCTTCCTCCACATCCCACTTCAGTCACATCCATGCACCCTTACCCATTCCCTCTCTCTCTATGCTCACCTTCACATAACTATTCCACCATGCAGCCCTCACACTGCCTCTCACTCTGATGCTTGGAACACAACTGACAACACACAGGGAGGGCCCTTGGTCTTGTAGCCTCACACCATCTTTGTCTCCTTCTAAGTATCTATGCTCTGCAATCTCTACACTCAATCCTGCACTCTCACTCAAACTCCACTTGTCTCCCTCATTGCAGGAAAAGAGAGCTCACAATAGGAGAGAGCGTGCGAGGACTGGAGGAGGACCACCCTCAATCGCCCACCTGAGCCCCTGGGAGGAAGCTGTGATGGAGATTGCTGGGGCTGACTTGCCTGCGGAAGCTGGGGCAGGAGAGACAGGAGCAAGCCCACAAGCTGGTGACAGAATAGTTTCCAATCCCTCTCATTGACATAGCATGAGTCGCTGATATGATTCTGAAGCTACATCATTTGGACGTATGAGCATATGCCAAATCCAATGTGCAAGTCGCCTTGGCATCAGATCTCTAACTCTTTCCTTTACTCCCCCACAGGACCATCCGGAGCCCCCATCCCCACTGCTGAGGAGGAAGAGGCTTTGCAGCCAGACTCCTCAGAGGAAGCTCCAGCCTCTGAGGGCACAGCGTCAGCAGAAGTAAGCATACCCAGCACCAGTGCAGACACTCACACCTCGGGGGGACCTTCGGGACATAGAATAGTATTGTCACCTGGTGTTTCACAGCTCACAAGTGAGCATCAGCAGATTGTGGAGACAGGGACAGCAGTGGAGTGTCCTCGTCGGAGGGCGCAGGCCTCTGCCAGCTCGGCTCAGCTGCATGTCGACCTTATGCCTCTGGGTCCATCCACAAGAGAGGAGGTGATGGATCTCCATGCACAGATGCAGGAGTCTCTGGCAGGTTTTGTCTCCAGGGTCGCTGCGAGTATGGAGCAAATGGAGGAGTCCATCGTGAACATGAGCAGAGCCTTATTGGAGTCATTGGCGCATGAAAGCATCACCACGGAAAGGATGGCTACCTCCGCGGTAAGCTGGCTACCGCTGAGGAGAGGAGGGCTGCAGCCGAGCAGAGGAGGGCTGCAGCCGAGGAGAGGAGGGCTACGGCCATGGAGGAGCTTAGTCGCCAGGGTATCGAAAACATGGTGAGTGCTCAGAATAGAATGACATCTCTTGAGGAGCGATGGGCATCTATTGAGCACCGACACCAGACCTTCATGGAAGTCCCTCTGAGCAGGACTTCCAGTGCAGAGACGGGTCCCCATGGCCCCCCTGATGTGCAGCAAGGTGCTCTCCAGCCACTTGCAGGCACTGAGGGGGAGCTGACCCATGAGAGGGAGGTTGTTGGCACACCTCAAGGAAGTGGGGGCTCCTCTCCACGCGCTCTCACTTCCATGCCACTTGAGAGCCCTTGGTCAGAGCCCCACTGGTGTCCACACCCAAGTGAGATAGGAGTCTCAACCCCTGCACAGCCGCAGGAGCAGCAGACTGCTGGTGAGCCCTCACAGGCTCGCCACCCCAGAGGACGCCCGCCAAAGGTGTCGAGACAGGAGCAGCAGCAAAGTGAGCAAGGGGTCTCCACATCTGCTGAAGCCACAGGAGTACCACTACGTAGGAGCACGCGTAAGAGAAAAATAAAGCACCACTAATCACAAGGGTAGTCACTTGGGTGAGAAGTCTTGTATATAGTTTTAATGCCATCACTTTGCTGTACATAAAAAATCTGGTGGAAACTGCTGGAGTTGTGGCGTCTGTTATTTGGCAAATGGGGATTTCATATTGAGGCCTTAGGATTACTTGCAGATGTCAGCAAGCTGGTCCAATAGGTAGAAATGTGCAGGAATGGGCCACTGTCCATGGTCAGTTAAGAAGCAGCGAGGCTACAGTGTTTGAGGTACCAGGCTACGCAAATCTGGCCAGGATGAGTGCGTTCCTTGTATTCCGCCCAGCAATGTTCTCGCGCACTGGTGCCGCTGGTTGACGGGCCTCTGCAGGATGCTCGTTTCCGTCCTCCTCCTCCTCCTCCTCCTCATCCTCATCCTAGGCGGCTCTGTGAGGAGCCTCTTGGTCCTGCGGAATCGGCAAGCCACGACGCTGTGCCATGTTGTGAAGCACACAGGTGGCTGAGCCGCAGCCTGTCACTCCTGCTGGTGCTGCTGTTGTTGCTGGTGCTGCTGTTGTTGCTGGATCTGCTGCAGCCTCCTCTGCTGCTGCAGATCCTCTAATGCCAAGAAGGGAAGGAACAAAAGGCCTCCCATGCTTCTGGCAGGTGCCTCCGTTGAGGAAGCGCTGAGTTAGGGTAGTGAGAGGGGCTTCCCAGGAGCTCACACTGGAGAAGTGTGTGAGGCTCCAACCTTCCACAGCTGTGCCTAAGCCTTCAACAAGTTGCCCCAAGCCTTGAGCAACAAGGTCCTGCAGCCTGCAAATGCTGTCTGATTAAATCTCTTCATTCATGATTGACCTGCAGCTGAAAGCAAGCAAGCCGACATTGTTCACGCCAGGTTTCATCAGCGGTGTTCCCACCTGGCGTGGTTTACGTGGGGAAAGGCTGAAAATTCCAAGGGCCCCTGAAAATAGGATTAAACATGCCAATAATTGATCATTAGGCTCCCGCCGGCCATTCCCGCCTGCGGCAGGCAGGACTGATTCGGGTCACGCTGAAACACGGGGGCAAAAGTCGGACGGGGCGGGGAATCGGGCGGGGGGGTCGCAACCCCCTATTTCTGCGATTTTCAGCCCCTGCCTGCCTGAAACCCCGCCCGACGGCTCCAGGAAAATCGGGGCCATGCTCTTCAGTCCTCAGATTTTGGACTTCTATTCGTTTCCCCATCCCCACTCCTCCATCGACTCGATTCTTTGGATATCCCTTCCTAAAGCCTTCCCTATTGCTACCTCGCAAAACTACTTTTAAAATTCTCCACTAAATCTAGCTTGTCAATCATCTCTTCTAACTCTTCCACTACTAGGGCTTACCATTTGCTTTGAGATGAAGGGGGGAAAATTCGTTAGCGACCATTTTGGGTCGCTAATATCGCCTGGGTGCTAAATTTAGCGCCCGGCGAAAAATAGCGCCGGCGATCGCTAACTTCAGTTTTAGCGCCCCAAGAGGGAGGTGGAGCGCTAATTCAAGCACTCCACTTCCTTCTTAGAGTGCTAACCCTGAATATTGGGGCGTTGCGTTCTGCAGCGCTACGCACTGGGCCACATAGCATTGCCGCACGGAAGGGCTCTTCCTCTCATTAAAGGCTCAAGCCCACAACTCTGCGGGGCCCTACCTGGACCACCGGGGAGCGGGGTGCCATGCTGAAGAAACTAAATATGTGCAAGTTGTTGTTGTACAACGCAATGTAATGCTGAATGGCCATTTAAAGCAACATAACTACACAACCAACAATCACATCAGGACAACATCAATAAATATGGCCTGAGAAAAATTATTCAGCTGAAGTTAATTTCTTCCAGAGAGTTTCTCAAATTTGACTCGTAATGAGATGAAGTGTCCAACCACAGGCAAAACTTCCAAGCAGATAAAACTCTGCCCCAAATTAACCTGGGGAAATTCTATGCTAACTGTCCTGCCAACATTATTTAAGCTAAACATTGGTACTGCAAGGATAATACCCGCATGTCCCAGCAGAATAGAAAGAGTATTTAATTTTAGAGGTCTATACTCATCTTTATAACCTTGAATCACTTTCTTAACAAGTTGATCAACACTGCATCAACTCTTTTGATTGATAGTTACTCCCTGTACTTAGTCAATGTTCTGTCTTGTTTGAGACTTATTGGGCTGGATTTTCATTGAGGAGTCGGGTAGGAGGCGGGACTACAACTTTCGGGGTTGTAGTCCCGCCTCCACCAGGTTCTAGCCAACCCACGCGATTTTGACTTGATTGACCTTGTTGAGCCCGCCCAGCGGCCTCAGCAGGCCAATTAAGGGCCACCCAGACTGGTGACGTCACAGATTGATATTTCATCTGTCAAGACCTTTTGACAGATAAAATATCAGCGTTTCACAGCTGTTTGAAGCTGTCAAACACTGACAATCTTCATAGAAACATAGAAACATAGAAGATAGGAGCAGGAGTAGGCCATTCGGCCCTTCGAGCCTTCTCCGCCATTCAATGTGATCATGGCTGATCATCCAAATTCAGTACCCTGTCCCTGCCTTTTCCCCATATCCCTTGATCCCTTTAGCCTCAAGAAATATATCCAACTCTTTCTTGAATATATTTAATGAACTGGCCTCCACCGCCCTCTGTGGCAGAGAATTCCACAGGTTCACCACTCTCTGGGTGAAGAAATTCCTCCTCATTTCAGTCCTAAATGGCTTACCTCTTATCCTTAGACTATGACTCCTGGTTCTGGACTCCCCCGGCCATCAGAAATATCCTTCCTGCATCTAGTCTGTCCAGACCTGACAGAATTTTATAGGTTTCGATGAGATCCCCTCTCAACCTTCTAAACTCCAGTGAGTATAAGCCCAATCGACACAATCGCTCCTCATACGTCATTCCTGCCATCCCAGGTATCAGTCTGGTGAATCTTCGCTGCACTCCCTCCATGGCAAGAACGTCCTTCCTCAGGTAAGGTGACCAAAACTGCACACAATACTCAAGGTGCGGTCTCACCAAGGCCCTGTACAACTGTAGCAAGACATCCTTGTTCCTGTACTCGAACCCTCTTGCTACGAAGGCCAACATACCATTTGCCTTCTTAACCGCCTGCTGCACCTGCATGCTTACCTTCAGCGACTGGTCTCTTTGCACTTCCCCTTCTCCCAATCTATTGCCATTCAAATAATAATCTGCCTTCCTGTTTTTGCCACCAAAGTGGATAACCTCACATTTATCCACATTATAGTGCATTTGCCCAGAGAGTGATGAACCTGTGGAATTCTCTGCCACAGAGGGCGGTGGAGGCCAATTCATTAAATATATTCAAGAAAGAGTTGGATATATTTCTTAAGGCTAAAGGGATCAAGGGATATGGGGAGAAGGCAGGGACAGGGTACTGAATTTGGATGATCAGCCATGATCTCATTGAATGGCAAAGCAGGCTTGAAGGGCCGAATGGCCTACTCCTGTTCCTATCTTCTATGTTTCTATGTTTCCAAGTTAATTCCTTCCTGTCAGGATGAATTAGAGATCTCTCCGGAACAGAAAGCTGAATGCTGGAACTTTTGACAGATCGCGGCCATTCTGCTTTCTGTGCCGGTGAGATGAGGGACTCCCGAGACCTGAGGGAAGGAAGGCTGTAAAGGTATGTAAATGTAAGTAAAACTTCTTTAAACACTTTAAACACACCAAACACACTTACCTCTGCATTCATGCACCCATCACTCACCTGAACACCGGACATCTCGACCCCTCCAAGCCCTTCATCCCGATGGCCCACCTCGCTAACTTGGCGTGGTTTGGAGCCGTCGGGAATCCCACATTTCAACAATGAAAATAGGGATTAGGCTAAAAACTGCCTGTTAACTACCTGTTAACAGGCAGTTAATTGGCACTAATCCCCTTCCCGCCTCGGGTAGGTGGGTCCCAGTGCGGGTCGAGTACCCGCCTCCTTTGAAATTGGCATGGAGGTGGGTTGGGGGCGGGATGGGTTTGTGCCCCCCGATTTCAGGATTTTAACCCCCCACGCGCCTCCAATCCCGCCTCCACGGCCCAATGAAAATCCTGCCCAATACCTTTGTACATGTGACCTTTTGTTCTGAAGCTAGACTAAATTAAATTAACCGGATCACTTCTACATTATCCATATCTCAGCATTGCCAATTGTTGAATTATACACCACTGTCAATCTTCTTTTCTAGAATTAAAATAAATTCAGATTTTGAATTTTCTTAAATTTGAAGTCCTGATATCATCCTCATTGCTCCTCTCTGCAGTGCATCAACATACTTTAAATATAATCACAAACAATGTTCTAAATATAGCCGTACCAACGAATTATACAAGTTCAAAATACCCTTTTCTGACTTGCAGTTGAATGTCCTTGAGAAGCATCCCAACCATCAATTGACTTGTTGACACCACTTCCGAATTGATTGAATGCTTCCAATAAATCATCAGTGATGTTTCCATGAATGGAATTAGCCAATTAAAATTGATCCAGCATCATTATATGAAAGGTGACTTACTTAAGAATTGGAGCTGTTTTTCCAGTGACATTGGCACTCCTTTAGTTATGTGCTGAATGTACAATGCACAGTCCATTCAATCGAGACTAATCTTAAGCTTTTTTTTTTAGATGGCTTGAAACCTTTCATCTGTGGAAGAAATGTTAGCAGAGGCCTGGAAAAGACAGATGACTCACAAGGCTTTATCACAAACCTCCAATTCAATTAATCCTTCGGACTGGTATCTACCTCTGAGCCCAGTGACTATATCCTGGAGTTACAGTTCGAGGATAAACCTTCTCACAATGGTGTCCTTTCTATGTTAATTAAGCCTTCACCTTTTGACATACTTGGAAGAAATTCTGCTTAACAGCCAGCCAGTGAGATTATGTGCTTCCATTCCTAGGCATTTTACTATCATTCGGGAGTATGGGGTTCATGAGCAACATATCTAATGGCGCCTAGTGCTCTTCTGATTTCATTCCAATACAGTAATTCAGCAGAATTTCATGTCTTTCAGGAAAAGTTACTTCCCCATCTTCTGGTTCTTAGGTGGAGGTGGCCGCGACCGCCATTTCATTATCGGTCTCACTCCCTGCCCTTTTTCATCTCTACTCTGTTACAGGAATCGGCACAGTCAGCTGCTCTTCTTAAGTTGAGAAAAACAACAGAGGGATATGCTAAGTGGCCGTGGGGTAGATTTGAACTTTCAGCCAGGCGGTAAACTTGGCGTTCCGGATAGGCCGCTCATTATACACCCCCGACCCATTTTCATTTCCATTGCAGTCAATGCCTTTTGGAGTACGGGCCAGAGTGTAATGGATACTCGGGCTGAGAACAATGAAATGAGTGAGCTTCAGTCTTAAGGCTTGCAGCAAGTTCAAAGCTGCTCTGCAAAAACATAATGTATAAAACAAAAAAAAGCCATTATCTCCACGGACCGTGTATAATTTGCTAAGTCGTGAATCTCCTGAGGGACGGAGGCAAAACTTTCAAATGTCAGAAGAAAAATCTGTAAAATCTCTCTCCAAACTTCAAGGACAATCAGGCAAAACTACAGAATCCACACTGTTCAATAAGGGCCAGTTTTATTCCACAGTCAACCTTTCTGCTGTTCCATCTATGGTTCCTATAGTATTTGCTCATCTATAGATGCATAGAAAAGAAACAGGATGTTGGAAAGCTGAAATAAAAACAGAAAATACAAGAAATATATGGCAGGTCTGTCAGGATCTGAAAGGAGAAGTGAAATAACAACAGAAAATGCTGGAAGCACTCAGCAGGCCAGGCAGCATCTGTGGAGAGAGAAACAGAGTTAACGTTTCAGGTGTGGGACCCTTCATCAGAACTGGAAAAGGCTAGAAATGCTTAACAGATGTTAAGCAGGCGCAGAGGGAAAGGGAAAGGGGGGGGGGGGTGAGGAAGGAACTGAAGGAACATTCTGTTCTAGGGTAGAAGGCAGGAGAGATTAAATGTTCCAAATGGGGATGGCAGAATCAGAAATAGCCTGAAAGATGGGGGCAGGGGTTATACTCTGAAATTGTTGAACTCAATGTTGAGTCCAGAAGGCTGTAAAGTGCCTAATCGAAAGATGAGGTGCTGTTCTTCGAGCTTACGTTGAGCTTCATTGGAACAGTGTAAGAGGCCGAGGACAGAGAGATCAGAGTGGGAGTGGAGCGGAGAATTAAATTGACAGGCGACCGGAAGCTCGGGGTCACCCTTACGGACATACTCAGTCATGAATCTCCTGATGGAAGGAGGTAAAACTGCTGAGCACTTCCAGCATTTTCTGTTGTTATTTCAGATGTCCAGCATCCGCAGTATTTTGTTATTGTCTGAAAGGAGAAGATTGGTTGAAGTTTTGGTTCGTCAACAGTTCTAACAAAGGGTCTGCAACTGTTAACTTGTCTTTTATCTTCAGACCCTGACCACCCAGCGTTGTCTGTATTCAGTTGCTCATCTACACTTATCTCCATAATCTTCACTGCCCGAAAATGAAATGAAGCTATAATATTTTTAATATAATTTTTTCCGAGAGTTAATCAACATACATTCCATCATCTTTGCTGCAAGTCCATTCCATATATTCATTACTCTGGGGAAAAAAAAGAACTAGCAGTTAGCCTCATGTGAGGCTCATTGATTTTAAATCTCTCTGTGATACCAGTCTGAGATATAAATAACGTGCTTACAACTCAATTATTCATGCCTCTGTTCATTGAAAAGATCTAGATCATGATCCTTCTCAATCTTTTTTTCTCTAAAGTCTTGTTCCATATCTAGAGCTGCGAGCCCCTAGAGCCCCCAAATCATCATCGCTGCCCTTCTCTGAATTTTCTCCAATCCATCAACGTCCCTTTGAAGGCGGGTATACAAATGATTATAAATGTGAAATAACAACAGCAAATGCTGGAAACACTCAGCAGGTCAGGCAGCACCCGCGGAGAGAGAAACAGGGTTAACCCGTTTCAGGTCTGTGACCCTTCGTCAGAACTGGAAAAAGTTAGAGAGATGTAACAGGTTTTAAGCAGGTGCAGAGGCAGGGAAAGGGGGAGGGGAGGAAAGAACAAAAGTGACGGTCAGTGGTAGGGTGGAAGGCAGGAGTGATTAAATGTTGCAAATGGGGATGGCAGAATCATCAACAGCTGCCGCCTGAAAAAATAGGGACAGAGATTATAGTCTGAAATTGTTGAACTCAATGTTGAGTCCAGAAGGCTGTAAAGTGCCTAATCGAAAGATGAGGTGCAGCAGGCAGTTAAGAAGGCAAATGGTATGTTGGCCTTCGTAGCGAGAGGGTTCGAGTACAGGAACAAGGATGTCTTGCTGCAGTTGTACAGGGCCTTGGTGAGACCACACCTTGAGTATTGTGTGCAGTTTTGGTTGCCTTGGAGGGAGTGCAGCGAAGATTCACCAGACTGATACCTGGGATGGCAGGAATGACGTATGAGGAGAGATTGGGTTGATTGGACTTGTACTCGCTGGAGTTTAGAAGAATGAGAGGGGATCTCATTGAAACTTATAAAATTCTAACAGGACTAGACAGACTAGATGCAGGAAGGATGTTCCCGATGGCGGGGGAGTCCAGAACCAGGGGTCACAGTCTAAAGATAAGGGGTAAGCCATTTAGGACAAAGATGAGGAGGAATTTCTTCACCCAGTGAGTGGTGAACCTGTGGAATTCTCTACCACAGAAGGCAGTTGAGGCCAATTCATTAAATATATTCAAGAAGGAGTTAGATATATTTCTTAAGGCTAAAGGGATCAAGGGATATGGGGAGAAGGCAGGGAGAGGGTACTGGGTTTGGATGATCAGCCATGATCTCATTGAATGGCGGAGCAGGCTCGAGGGGCCGAATGGCCTACTCCTGCTCCTATCTTCTATGTTTCTATGTTTCTATGTTTCTATGAGGTGCTGTTCCTCGAGCTTACGTTGGGCTTCATTGGAACAGTGTAAGAGGTCGAGGACAGAGTGGTCAGAGTGGGAGTGGAGCACAAAATTAAAGTGATAGGCGACCGGAAGCTCAGGGTCACCCTTACGGACTGAACGGAGGTGTTCCACAAAGCGGTCGCCCAATCTGCGTTTGGTCTCCCCAATGTAGAGGAGACCGCATCGTGAGCAGCGAATACAGTATACTAAATTGCAAGAAGTACAAATAAATCGCTGTTTCACCTGGAAGGGGTGTTTGGGGCCCTGGACAGTGGGAAGGGAGGAGGTAAAATGGCAGGTGTTGCATCTCCTGCGCTTGCACGGGAAGGTACCATGGGGAGGGGAGGGGCTGTTGGGGGTGATTGAGGAGTGGACCAGGGTGTTGCAGAAGGAGCGGTCCCTTCGGAATGCTGAAAGAGGAGGGGAGGGGAAGATGTTTGGTGGTAGGATCACGCTGGAGGTGGCGGAAATAGTGGAGGATGATCCGGTGCATGTGGAGGCTGGTGGGGTGAAAGGTGAGGACAAGGGGAACCCTGTCGTGGTTCTGGGAGGGAGGGGAAGGGGTGAGAGCAGAAGTGTGGGAAATGGAACAGACACAGTCGAGGGCCATGTCAACCACGGTAGAGGGGAATCCTCGGTTGAGGAAAAAGGAAGACATATCGGAAGCACTAGTATGGAAGGTGGCATCGTCAGAGCAGATGCGGTGGAGATGGAGAAACTGGGAGAATGGACCAGCGTCCTTACAGGAAGCGGGGTGGGAGGAAGTGCAGTCCAGGTAGCTGTGGGAGTCAGTGGGCTTATAGTGAATGTTTGGTTATCCGCAGTATTTCGCTATTGTATTAGTGTTTGGTTATCCGCAGTATTTTGCTGTTCTATTATAAATGTGGTCTGATTAATTCATTACTTAGGCACGATTAAAATAACTTGTTTCAATTAATCAAATGTCTCCAAGATGTATCTCACTACTGGATTACCACACCAACTGGATACTTTTAGTGAATTGTCAGTAAATTTTTGTCTTTGTCACCTGGAATTAAGCATCACCTAGGTGACGTGCAGAGGGGGAAATTCGGCGGGGATGGGGAGGGGGTGACGCACACCTGATACGGAATCTGTCTGATTTCTTTCCGCTAGTGAATACCTAGCCTATGTTTCATGTTTTCTGTTCTACCTATTAGTGGTTAGATCAGGAATGGTCTTGGTATTCGTCACTGGCTCCTTGCAGTTTGCTACAGGAGATGTCAGCCACATCTCCCAGTGTGCAGTAGACAGTTACATTAAGCAGGTCACAGGCTCCCTGTTCAGCAGGGCAGTACAGTTCATCACTTTTCCCATTGACCTAAACAGTCAAGGAGAAGAGAGCTTGGGGATTTGCAGCAGTGGCTGGCTTCCTTCACGTCCAGGGCATCAATGATTGCCTGCATGTTGCCAGCAGAGCACCAGAACACCAGTCAGTAACATTTGTCAATGGGAAGGGCTACAACTCCATCAATGTCCAGCTTGTGTCCAATCCCAGAAACAGGATCATGTAAGGTCATGAAAGGTACCCAAGACAGCTGTCATGATGTATTTATCCTGCCACAGTCTATATGTCGCTTCCTACGGTTCCCCCAGCAACATGAAATAAAACAGATAGAGATGCATGCTCCTTTTTACACTACCAGCGAGGTAAACCCTCCTCACTCTCAGTCTCACTCTCGCAGATAACCCAGACAGTCTCCCAGTAACATGTAGACTAAATTACAATCAGTCTCCGTAACCCCGGTCATCTCGGAGTTTCAGCTGCACCCGTGAACTCAACTTGCTCAAATATTGCGCTCAATACAATTTCCCAGCTGGCCGTGCGAGCACACACGTTTTAAAAACAAATATTTTAGAAACAGAGACAAAGATGCACACGTTGTTAAAGCAGATGTTCATTATTTTAAAAGATTTTTAAAACAATGTTTAAAAGCACCGAGGGTGAGACCCACTATTTAAGTTTACCAGCCCTCATAAATAGGCACAAGTGCATTCTTAAACAAAATCAATATATTTCGGAATAAAAGCGGATAAAAACATTCAACATGATGTATACCTCCCGCACTGTGTGATTTGTGTGGGAATCTTTTTCAGCCAGTCGGTTTGTCACAAGTGATTTATGGTCAGTCAAATATCAGATCTAAATAATAAGATAACATGATTAAAAGGATCTGCAGAGGGAAGAGATAAGCAGGTCTGAAAATACAGAAGAATTTAAAAAATATTATTTACATTTCCATTGTACCAAGTCTCCTAATGTCTTTTCATTCCTTGGGCCTTTCTCGGTCAGTCTGTAGCAAAACCAGAAGCTAAATTTAACTAGGGGAGTGAGGACTTCACACAAAGCATCGTTCATTTATGGAATAGACTACTGGAACTATGAACAAGGATGTGATTTCACATGTCCAGAAGGCAATAGGCTGAATCAACAGGGATGTGGGCCTGCGAGCAAGGTGAGGGGCAGAAGAAAATAGTTCAGCAGCTCCTAAGCATGAGTCCACGTGGAGCTAATTGGACTGAATATCTTTTACTCATTCCCTTCTCTGCTTATTTTCCGACTCTATTTCCTCTTTCTATTTCTCTCTAGGTGTCTTAAGTGTGCACCTGACAGCTATACTCTTGGAAAGAGGATTTTCAAACAAATACATAAGGGAAGATTTTAATTTATGTGCACCTAGAAATGTTCAGTTCCAAGGCAAGTGAAAAAGAAATGAGGGCAGAGACTTGTTATGGCAAGTCCTCACCCTCACAATGAGGTTACTCAAATTGACATAATGGTGCCTGTGCCTGTGCCTGCAGTAGGTGCAGACCTAGCATGAGAATGGTATTGAGGCAGAAAGAGAATTCTTGACCTCCTGCATCAACTTTCTCTTTGTCTACCTGTGAGACACCCAACCGAGAGTCACGTGATGAAACCTGGCACTGGGGGTTGCTCCAGGACCCTCTGCAATTGTTGGAAAGTAGGGGACAGAGAGCAGGAATAAAGGTAATATTCTCTGATTGGCTGGGTGCAACAAGGAGTGTTTCTCAGGGATCTGTATTGGGGCCACAACGTTTCACCATTTATATTAATGACTTGGATGAAGGAAGAGAAAATTGTATTTCCAAGTTTTCAGATGACACTGAGTAAGTTGTCCACATGGAAGCAGGAAGTTACAAAGGGACACAGACAATGTGAAGAAGTGTGATCTGAGGATCTGAGAAAGAAAATTGGAATAGTCTCTTAATGATTAAAGACTCGGAACTGTGGAGGAGCAAAGGGATTTGGGTGCCCACGTACACATATCACTAAAAGCTAGTGCACAGGCACAAAAATTAATCAAAAAGACAATGCTTTTCTTTTTGTAAACTACATGTTATTCATCATTTACAATAATGATTTGGAATTAGGAACAAGTAACGCAATATCAAAATTTGCAGATGGTACCAAACTGAGTGGTGCAGTTAACACTGAGGACAAATGCAACATAATACAAGAAGACAATAGAAAACAGGGCAGTGTCCTAGGCCCAACCATCTTCAGCTGCTTCATCAATGACCTTCCCTCCATCATAAGGTCAGAAGTGGGGATGTTCACTGATGATTGCACAGTGTTCAGTTCCATTCGCAACTCCTCAGATAATGAAGCAGTCCATGCCCGCATTCAGCAAGACCTGCACAACATTCAGGCTTGGGCTGATAAGTGGCAAGTAACATTCTCACCACACAAGTGCCAGGTAATGACTATCTCCAACAAGCGAGTGTCCAACCACCTTGACAGTCAACGGCATTACCATCAATGAATCCCCCACCATCAACATCCTGGGGGTCACCATTGACCAAAAACTTAACTGGTCTCCATACTATAAAAAGGACATAGAAGCACTAGAGAAAGTGCAAAGAGATTTAAAAGGATGGCACCAGAACTGAGAGAGTACAGCTATCGGGAAAGATTGAACAGGTTGGGGCTTCTTTTCTTTAGAAAAGAGAAGACTTAGGGCAGGATTTTCCCTGTGGAGGCGGGATGGCAGCGGGAGAGCTGGTTGGCTGGTTCCGGTCCCGCTCCCATCTGTAGCCGCTCTCTGAATATGATTTTCCACAGATTGGCCTTGTTAAGCCCGTCCTGCGGGGTTCCCAGCCAATTAATAGGAAGCGGGTCTGGTTACGTCACTTGATGATGTGCCATCAGCCCAGCCAGTTTCCTTGAAGGGACCATGGCCACATTGATTTGACAGGTGTGCTGTCAGTGTTCTGCAGCATTGAGGTGCTGCAAACACTGACAAGCACTGCACAAAGGTGCACGGCTGCACCCAGGCTCTCCCATGACTCCCTCCATATGCTTATGGAGGGAGTCATAGCACGCAGGGAGGTTCTCTTCCCTTCCAATGGACAGAAGAGACCTCCCCAGGAGACCAACGCAGCCTGGTTGCACACTGCACAGGAGGACACAAGCAGGGATGTCGTCAGGAGGACCAGGCTGCAGTGACCCAAACCTTTCAATGATTTCAGTAGATCACGAAACGTTACTGCAAAGCCACACTCAACCTCATCCTGCTGTGCCACTCATCACATCCCCATCACTCTGCCTTCCCTACCCTACTCCTGCACACCCTTACTCACACCAACGTACCTTGCACCTCCACTCATCCCTCTATATTTACATTAGCACTTCCCCATCTCACTAGCCACCCCTCACACTCACCCTCATCCTAGTGCAATCATACCAACTAACACACAAGGGTAGGCACTTGGATGTGTTATGCAATGTTAATGTAAATTTTCTGTTAATGTGTTGTCAAACATTGAAATCTTTATTTTCAACACTTTGCCTTATTGTACAAATCTGTGTTCACCTTTGGAAGTGTCTTAGTGAGTTGCAGTGAATGGTTAGACATAACGGTATCCCTGCAATGGTGATGAGTGTTCAAGGAATGGCTTAGTCATTATAGGAATGCTTTATGATGCTGGTGTGGGGTGGTGTTAACCTGGCGCATTATGTGGCAGCCAGGGTGTACGGTGTCAAGTGAAGTAAATCTGGCCATGGTGTTGCCATCGCTGGCCTCCCGGGCAGCAATGTGGTCGGGTGCTGATGCCCTGTGTCCTGTGCAGCATCAGTTGATTGCGGAGAAGGTTGGTGCTGTTGTTGGTATGCCTGGTGATGTTGGATTTGGAGCTGATCGTGGAGGGATTCAGAGGACCAAGGTGAGACTTTTTCAAGGGCACCGATGTTGCTGGAATAGATGGCAGCTGAAGTTGAGATGGCAGAAGTGATCTGTCAATGCTGAGCTTGCTCCAAGGAGGTGACAGTCCATATAGAGTTAACAACACACGCTTACAGCCTCCAGACAGAACAAATGTGTCATCCAAATCCTAAAATCAGACAGCCCTGACAACTGAAGGTGAACAGATGTGAGAGTTCAGCTTTTATACTGCAGTTGCAGCTGTGAACTATGCAGCTCGCTGGTACTCCCTACCTGATGTGATCTCCGAACATCGTGAAACCCGTTTAACATGCGAGAAAATAGGAAAAGCTTGTCCAAATAGCTTTTAACAAGTACTTAACAAGGAGTTAAGTGTCTTAAATCCCTTGGTGTCGGGTCTGTTCTGAGATCGCAGACCCAACACTCTTGAAACTCACACGGAGGCGGGATCGCAGCAGGTTGACAACCCGCCATCAATCATTTTGAATTTAACAGCTGACCCGCCTCCGAAACCCCTCTCTGAGCGCCGGCAAAATCGTGGCCTTAATAGAGGTCTTTAAAATTATGAATGGGCTGCACAGGGTAGATGTGGAGAGAACGTTTCCCCTTGTGGGAGAATCCATAACTAAGGGCCATAAATACAAGATAGTTACTAATAAATCCAATAGGGAAATAAGGAGAAATGTCTTTACTCAGGGAGTGGTTAGAATGTGGAACTCGCCACCACAGGAAGCGGGATGAGACAAATAGCTTAGATGCTTTCAAAAAGAAACTAGATGAGTACGTGAGAGAAAAGGGAATAGAAAGATAAGCTGAAAGGCTGAGATGAGGTGGATGGAATGGGAGGAGATTTGGGTGGAGTATAAACACCAGCACAGACTAGGTGAACCAAGTGGCCTGTTCCTGTGCCATATATTCTATGTACATGTCTTCATTTCTATCACAGCTGCCCATTGGGTTAGTCAAATCGTAAAACCAGTAAGTAGGAAAGTTTAACATTTACATGCAAGGAAAATTTCCCTTTTGGACTATTATAAGAAAGCTGCACTTCATTCAACATATCAATCAATGATAACAAGCTTGTTTGAATAATCGCAAGATCTTGACATTCAGATGTAATCATAACTATGTAAACCTTTTAAAATCTCAACAGAAGATTATTTAGTGGTGTTTAAAATGTCAAACTTAAATAGTAGAAAATCCATCCTGAACAAATGCACTGACGCTGCTAATGTTTTACTGCTTTTGTTATCCTCGCAGCCCATGAACCCCCCTCTCAAACAATAATAAATACAGTTTTGAGTACAAACGGCTTATTTGCTGCTGCAATAGTACAAAAGATCACTGAAACAAACAGGAATGGCAGGGTTCAATTGAACTGAAGCAAATCGTAGCCTTTGGTTCAGTTTGGTTCTGTTTTACTGTGTGTCCCCCACCACACCACCCAGAAAGGCAATGATATGTGTATGTGAGGCTGCACTTCCTCACTCAATTGTTGGAGAAATGTTTGCATTTTCTAAAATAGTACAGCTGTTCATGCCCAATGCCCCTTGTGTGCAATTAAGTGTGTTGTTCATTTTTTTAATTTTTATGCAGTCAAACGCAGCCAGCTTGATTACAATTTCGACAAACAGTAGGACTCTAAATCAAGCCTCCACTATCTCTATAACCATATGTGGTTTTGCAAAATATTAGCACATACTTTTCTTCCATCTCTCAAGCGGATTCAAATTCGACCCAGACTGAGAGGATGAAAGTCTTGCATCTCTATGACAAGTGACCCATGCGAAATAAATGTCGACAATCTCAGCCCAGTTCCTTGTTGGACAGAACAACCCAAAATTCAAACCTAATTGGTGGACTGACCCCAAGAGGCCATAAGATGGCTGGTATAAGAACAGGAATGGCCACTAGTGCGGCAATGGATGCTTTCTGAGGTTGGAATTTAGCGCATTCTTTGGGCCCAGGAGAGAGAGTCTTACTGTTCATCTAACCCGTGTTGTAAATTGATCAAGGAGTGCGCATTGGTGAATGAAAATGGACCTCATTTTCCCTTCCTCACTGACATAAATCGTGCCATTTATGTAGAAAGGACTTATAAAATATACTGGGCGTCCTGCTGGTGGCGCTGTGCAGGGAGAGTATAAATACTCGGGCACGGGCCCAGTTTGCTCAGGGACATTTTGTAAACAGGAACTAGTGAAGGATAACTAGACTTCCATGTTGTGAAACAGTCGATTAAAGCCTTGTTTAATACTCTGACCAAGTGCCTAGTAGTTTTCTTACGTCAATTTAATCAACTGTTTGCTGCTCCACGCGCTGAGTGATTTTGGGAACAGACGGCTACGACTCAAACGGTAGAAGGGAACCAGAGGTAGTAATCAATCCATCATGGAGAAACTACTCCGACCTGCCCGTCTTGACCTGGACCGGAATTCACCTACAACGGCTAAGGTATGGAAACACTGGTATCGTACCTTCAGGAACTTCCTCAGGGTGTGTGGTGAGAATGTTCCTGATAAGTTAGAGATACTTGCCAATTATGTATCCCCTCATGTGTTTGACTATATCGAAGACTGTGTAGACTATGACTCCGCTATCCAAATACTACAGCAACTATATGTTAAGGCCCCAAATGAAATTTTTGCTTGGCATCTACTGGCCACAACTCGACAACAACCCAGGGTATCACTTGATGAATTCCTTCAAAAGCTTCACAGGCTCAGCAAGGATTGTAATCTCAAAGCTGTCTCAGCTGAGCAGTACCAGGAGGAGTTAATTCATGATTCCTTTATTAACGGAATTGCATCTCCTTTCATACACCAGCGTCTGTTGGAGAATAAAACCCTCAAGTTACAAGCTGCCTATGACCAGGCATGTTCTCTGGACTTTGAAAAAAAATGCAGCTGCATATGACCAGGCATGTTCTCTAGGCTTAGCAAAAAGAAATGCAGATGCCTATCTTTTACCACGTGCACGGACTGCTGCTATCACTTTTGGTGACTCCTCCAATGGGCCTCGGGCGGGAGCCCTCACTGATGACTACTCTATCCTAGCCGATGATGACCCTACCCTAGAAGCCCTCACTGATGACGACCCTGCCCTAGCAGCATCTTGGCAATCTGGAAGGAAGTGTTTCTTCTGTGGAGGTGCATTGCACTATAGGAAATTTTGTCCTGCTCGTAGCGCAATCTGCAGTCATTGCAGTAAGAAAGGTCACTTTTCTAAGGTATGTCAGTCAAGAGCCTCTGTTAGTAAGAAAGGTCACTTTTCTAAGGTATACCGGTCAAGAGCCCCTGTTAGTTTTGCAGCTGCTATCTATAAAACTGCTCCTCCCCCAAGAGCCACTACTAAAGTTACAGCTGCTATGTATAAAACTGCTCCTCCCCCAAGAGCCACTACTAAGGTTACAACTGTCAAGGGTAAAACTGCTCCTCCTCCCATCACAGCTGTTTTTCCCCGAAGCCTGTCCCATGCGGTCACGAAGGTTTTGGTAAATGGACACATTTTGAGTGCACTAATCGACTCATGCAGCTCTGACAGCTTCATCAGTGAGCAGGCTGTCAGTAAGTTAAAACTGCGTATTTACCCCTCGGACAGGGAAATTGCAATGGCTCGGACGACACTGCCCACCCAACTCTTCCGGCTTTTGTCTTGTCGACCTTATTCTCAATGGCCACACTTATTCCTCCACCCGGCTCGGGGTGCTCAAAAACCTATGCAGTGATGTGCTCCTGGGACAGGATTTCTAGAAACAACACAAAAGACTCACTTTTGAGTTTGGAGGGTCAAAACCAGAGCTTGCTATTTCCAAAGTATCGTTCTGTGCGCTTTCGGCGGCTTCGCTCGACGAGCCCTCCCTGTTTGCCAATCTTTCCCCCCGATGTAAGCCCATAGTCACTAAATCATGACGTTTCAGCCAAGATGATCTATCCTTTATCAAGGCAGAGATCTCTCGCCTTCTAGCTGACGGTATCATTGAGCCATGTTCATCTTCCTGGCGGGCTCAAGTCGTTGTTGTTAAAAATCCTCTGAAGCAACACAAGAAATGTCTTTGCATCGATTACTCGCAAACTATTAACCAATACCGACCTGGATGCCTACCCACTACCACACATCGATGACATGGTCAATAACCTTGCCAACTACAAGGTATTTTCAACTTTTGATTTAAAGAGCGCATACCATCAAGTACCGTTAAAGAACTCTGACAAAAAGTATACGGCCTTTGAGGCCAATGGTCGGCTTTACCAGTTTTGTCGCCTTCCATTTGGGGTCACCAATGGGGTGGCCGTCTTCCAATGGGCAATGGATAGCCTAGCCAAACAGGAGAACTTAACAGACACTTTTCCATATCTGGATAATATCACCATTGCTGGTCATGACCAGGAGCACGATGCCAACCTCCAGAAATTTCTTGACGTTCTCCGTCGTCGCAACTTAACATTAAATGAGTCCAAATCTGTGAAATCAGTACCATCAGTCAACATCCTTGGCTACTGGGTGGGCAATGGTGTCATCAAACCGGATCTAGAGCGACTTTGTCCGCTTCAGGAGCTCCCTACTCCTACGAATCTCGGCTCTCTTCATCAGGCCCTCGGCATGTTCGCCTATTATGCGAAGTGGATACCCCACTTTTCCGACAAGATCCAGCCCCTGCTTCAAGCAAAGTCATTTCCGTTGAAGGCAACAGCTATTTCAGCTTTCGACCTCCTCAAGAAACAACTGGAAAAAGCCACACTTCATTTCCATCGATGAAAATCTCCCTTTCGTGGTCGAGTGCAATGCATCAGATGTGGCATTCTTGGCTACCTGGAATCAAGGTGGTCGACCCGTTGCATTTCTGTCCAGAACTTTGCAGGGTAGCGAGCTCCATTATCCTCCTGTCGAGAAGGAGGCTACGGCTATCATCGGAGCAGTACGTAAATGGAGTCATTTTCTCGCTCGTCGCCATTTCACGCTTACAACCGATCAGCGATCCGTGGCCTTTATGCTGGATAACCGGAAATGCACTAAGATCAGAAATAACAAAATACAGCTCTGGAGGATGGAATTGGCCGCCTTTGGCTACACCATACATTATCGACCCGGCAAAGAGAATGTGGCCCCAGATACGCTCACGCGGGCATTCTGCTCTTCCATGTCAACTTCGACTCTTGCGGATCTTCATATTGACTTATGCCATCCTGGCGTTACCCGTATGTTATACTTTGTGCGATCTAAAAATCTCCCATTTTCTACGGAAGACGTGAGAAAAACATGCTCCACTTGTAGAATTTGCGCAGAATTAAAACCGCAATTCTTCCATCCGTCAGATGGCTCGCTCATACACGCTACACAGCCTATGCAGTGACTCAGCGTTGACTTTAAAGGGCCACTGCCTTCCTCAACGTGAAACACCTACTTGTTTACTATGGTGGACAAATATTCACGCTTTCCCTTTGTTTTCCCCTGTCCCAATATGCTTACTTCCACAGTGATCAAATGCCCCGATCAGGTCTTTTCCTTTTGCGGTATGGCCAATTTCATCTACTCTGATCGGGGTCCCTCCTTCATGTCAAGTGAACTCAAAAGTTATCTTTCCCAACGGGGAATCGCCACAAGTAGAACGACACTGTATCATCCTATTGGAAACGGACAGGTTGAGAGATACAACGCTATCATTTGGAACACTGTTCGTCTTGCACTGAGGTCACACAACCTATCAGACCAGCAGTGGGAAACTATGCTCCCTGACGCATTGCATTCCATCAGGTCTCTTCTTTCTACATCCACCAATGCTACTCCTCATGAACGATTTGTTGGGTCCCAGCGTCGCTCCACTCATGGGACGTCCCTACCATCATGGTTGGCAGCTCCTGGCCCCGTGCTGCTCCGGAGATTCGTCCGATCCTCTAAGAGTGATCCCCTCGTCGATGAAGTGGAACTGATGGATGTCAATCCCACGTACGCATACGTGCGGTACCCTGATGGGCCGGGAATCCGCAGTGTCACTCCGGGATCTGGCTCCCTCCCCAACCAGTCCCACGGACCCAATCGAGGGTGGGACCCATATCAATGACGCCGATACCCTGTGCTCCTCTGAGGATGACGGCCTATCCGGGACGTCAAGTGATCTGCCAGCTATTCCGCCGGATCAACCCGGGGAACAGAGCGCTCCACGCGGGATGGCCACCCGAAGCCAGGACGCCGGTCAGTCACCAACTACTGGGCAGGGTGAAGCCAGCTCTGCGCCTGTGGGGGCCCGCACCCGGTGCCATGATCTCCCCAGTCCCCCTCAGGTCAATCAAGGTGACACGGACTCTGCCAGCCCGCTGGTATGAACTAAGCGACCCAGGGACCAGAACACGGTCCGAGGAGACGTGCCTTCCAGCCACCAACAGATATCCAAAACGCACCCGGAGCCACGATCTCCCCAGTGCCCCTCGGGTCGATCAAAGCGACACGGACTCTGCCAGCCCACTGGTACGAACTAAGCGACCCAGGGACCAAAACACAGTCCAAGGAGATGTGCCTTCTGGCCACCGACGGAGATCCAAATGGCTGCGTCTATCCTCAGTCCGCCTAATTCGGTAGAAAGAAGCCGCCCCACTTCCAATCGTTCAGGTGGGAAGAATGACATAAATCGTGCCATTTATGTAGAAAGGACTTATGAAATATACTGGGCAGCCTGCTGGTGGCACTGTCCAGGAAGAGTATAAATACTCGGGCATGGGCCCGGCTTGCTCAGGGACATTTTGTAAACAGGAACTAGTGAAGGATAACTAGACTTCCATGTTGTGAAACAGTCGATTAAAGCCTTGTTTAATACTCTGACCAAGTGCCTAGTAGTTTTGTTACGTCACTCACCTTTGAATCTCTCATGTTTATGATCACATGTTTCGCCAAAATGGTTACGTAATCATTTTGATATCCTCCTATGCCCTGTAATGGATTGATTGGGGAATAGCACACCTCACTAAAATGTAACAGGAAATCGCTACCAACTTGTGTGGATTTCTGGCGCGCGGCACCATCGCTCTGCAGTCAACCATGGTGCATGTGGCCATCTCAATGGAGTTGAAGCTGGAGTCTGTATTGCCAACAGTGACATCTCTCAGGGATGCTCATACTGCCACCATGCAGGCTTTAGGCTCCAACAACCTTGGACATGCTGGGAGGCTGAATGGACAGGGACTTCAGTCACATCACGGATCCCCTACAGTCTGCTCTCCCTCATATCTATGGGAGTGCTGAGCTGCAGCCCCATAGCAGGGGCAGATGTGCAATGGGTGTGGAGCACTTTGCCCTCTGTAAGGACCTCTTCAACCAATGCCAAATGTCAGCTGGACCAGACTGCCCCACCAGCTACGGAGATGCTCCAATCTGCATCAGACCCTCTCAGGCCGAGGGTCCCGAGGTCGCCAAACAAAAGCATCTCAAGAGCCTTCTTCTGAACAAAAGCAGCCTTCGACCTCCCAAGCTGAAGCCTCTGAGGAAGGTAAAATATCACTTAAGAAAGGCACTATGAGCTCTCACCTAGGTGATAAGTAGTGTTTTTTTATTTGTTCCTGGGATGTGGGCGTCGCTGGCAAGGCCAGCATTTATTGCCAATCCCTAATTGCCCTTGAGAAGATGGTGGTGAGCCGTCACCTTCTTCAATTGCTGCAGTCCGTGTGATGAAGGTACTCCCACAGTACTGTTCGGGAGGGAGTTCCAGGATTTTGACCCAGCGACGATGAAGGAGTGACGGTATATTTCCAAGTCAGGATGGTGTATAACTTGGAGGGGAATTTGCAGGTGATGGTGTTCCCATGCGCCTGCTGCCCTTGTCCTACTAGGTGGTAGGGGACACAGGTTTGGGAGGTGCTGCCGAAGAAGCCTTGGCGAGTTGCTGCAGTGCATCTTGTAGATGGTACACACTGCAGCCACGGTGCACCGGTGTTGGAGGCAGTGAATGTTTAAGGTGGTGGATGGAGTGCCAATCAAGTGGGCTGCTTTGTCCTGGATGGTGTCAAGCTTCTTGAGTGTTGTTGGAGCTGCACTCACCCAGGCAAGTGGAGAGTATTCCATCACACTCCTGACTTGTGCCTTGTAGATAGTGAAAAGGCTTTGTGGAGTCAGGAGGTAAGACACTCGCAGCAGAATACCCAGCCTCTGACCTGCTCTTGTTGCCACAGTATTTATGTGGCTGGTCCAGTTAAGTTTCTGGTCAATGGTCACCCCGAAGATGTTGTTGGTGGGGGTTTGGCGATGGTGATGTCATTGAATGTCAAGGGGCGGTGGTTACATTCTCGCTTGTTGGAGATAGTCATTGCCTGGCACTTGTGTGGCGTGAATGTTACCTGCCACTTATCAGCTCAAGCCTGAATGTCATCCAGGTCTTGCTGAATTCGGGCATGGACTGCTTCATTACCTGAGGAGTTGCGTATGGAACTGAACACTGTGCAATCATCAGTGAACATCCCCACTTCTAACCTTATGATGGAGGGATGTTCATTGATGATGCAGTTGAAGATGGTTGGGCCGAGGACACTGTACTGAGGAACTCCTGCAGCGAGATCCTAGGGCTGAGATGATTGGCCTCCAACAACTACAACCATCTTCCTTTGTGCTAGGTAGGACTCCAGCAAGTGGAAAGTTGATGATTCCCATTGACTTCAGTTTTGCTAGGGCTCCTTAATGCTACACTTGATCAAGTGCTGCCTTGATGTCAAGGGCAGTCGCTCTCACCTCACCTCTGGAATTCAGCTCTTTTGTCCATGTTGTACTAGATGCAGGAAGGATGTTCCCGATGGCGGGGGAGTCCAGAACTAGGGATCACAGTCTAAAGATAAGGGGCAAGCCATTTAGGACAGAGATGAGGAGGAATTTCTTCACCCAGAGAGTGGTGAACCTGTGGAATTCTCTACCACAGAAGGCAGTTGAGGCCAATTCATTAAATATATTCAAGAAGGAGTTAGATATATTTCTTAAGGCTAAAGGGATCAAGGGATATGGGGAGAAAGCAGGGACAGGGTACTGAATTTGGATGATCAGCCATGATCTCATTAAATGGCGGGGCAGGCTCGAGGGGCCAAATGGCCTACTCCTGCTCCTATCTTCTATGTTTCTATGTTTGGACAAAGGCTGTAATGAGGTCTGGAGCCAAGTGATCCTGGCGGAACCCAAACTGAGCATCAGTGAGCAGGTTATTGGTGAGTGTGCCGCTTGATAGCACTGTCGACTACACCTTCCATCACTTTGCTGATTGAGAGTAGACTGATGGGGTGGTAATTGGCCGGATTGGATTTGTCCTACTTTTTGTGGACAGGAGATACCTGGGCAGTTTTCCACATTGTCGGGTGGATACCAGTTTTGTAGCTGTACTGGAACAGTTTGGCGAGAGGTGCGGTTAGTTCTGGAGCACAAGTCTTCAGCACGACAGCCGGGATGTTGTCGGGACCCACAGCCTTTGCTGAATCCAGTGTGCTCAGCCGTTTCTTGATATCACGTGGAGTGAATCGAATTGGCCGAAGACTGGCTTCTGTGATGGTGGGGACCTCAGGAGGAGGCCGATATGAATCATCCACTCGGCACTTCTGGCTGAAGATGGTTGCAAACGCTTCAGCTTGTCTTTGTACTCGAGTGCTGGCTCCACCATGATTGAGGATGGGGATATTCCTGGAGCCTCCTCCTCCCGTTAGTTGTTTAATTGTCCATCACCATTCACGACTGGATGTGGCAGGACTGCAGAGCTTTGATCTGATCTGTTCATTGTGGGATTGCTTAGCTCTGTCTATAGTATGCTGCTTCCGCTGTTTAGCGTGCATGTAGTCCTGTGTTGAAGCTTCCCCAGGTTGGCTCTGCATTTTTAAGTATGGCTGGTGCTACTCCTGGCATGCACTTCTACACTCCTTATTGAACCAGGGTTGGTCCCCTGGCTTGATGGCAATGGTGGAGTGAGGGATATGCCGGGCCATGAGGTTACAGATTGTGGTGGAATGCAATTCTGCTGCTGCTGATGGCCCACAGCGCTTCTTGGATGCCCAGTTTTGAGCTGCTAGATCTGTTCTGAATCTATCCCATTTAGCACGGTGGTAGTGCCACACAACACGATGGAGGGTGTCCTCAGAGTGAAGATGGGACTTCGTCTCCACAATGACTGTGCGGTGGTCACTGCTACCAATGCTGTCATGGACAGATGCATCTGTGACAGGTAGTTTGCTGAGGATGAGGTCAAGTAGATTTTTCCCTGTGTCAGTCCTCTCACCACCTATCGCAGTCCTAGTCTGGCAGCTATGTTCTTCAGGACTCGGCCAGCTCGGTCAGTAGTGGTGCTACCGAGCCTCTCTTGGTGATGGACATTGAAGTCCCCCACCCAGAGTACATTCTGTGCCCTTGCTACTCTCAGCGCTTCTTCCAAGTGGTGTTCAACATGGAGGAGTACTGATTCATCAGTTGAGGAAGGGTGGTAGGTGGTAATCAGCAGGAGGGTTCCTTGCTCATGCTTGACCTGAAGCCATGAGACTGCATGGGGTCTGGAGTCAATGTTGAGGACTCCCAAAGCCACTCCTTCCTGACTGTATACCACTGTGCCGCCACCTCTGGTGGGTCTCTCCCGACGGTGGGACAGGACATGGGGGAGAATGGGACATTGGCTGAAAGGTATGATTCTGTGAGTATGATTAGGTCAGGCTGTTGCTTGACTAGTCTGTGAGACAGCTCTCCCAATTTTGGCACAAGTCCCCAGATATTCATGGGGAGGATGACTGTGCTGGGTGTGCTGTTGTTGTGCCCAAAGCCAGTGCCGAGGTCGATGCCGGATTGTCCGTCCGGTTTTATTCTTATTATTGTTTTTTGTAGCGATTGTGTTTCAAACAGGGTGTATGGGCTGAGGGTTACATACCTGCACCTCAGAGGAATAGCGCATAAGGAGGTGGCACTTCTCCAGGGAGGCTATTTCAGAGGGCAGTCGAGAGTCAACCACATTGCTGTGGGTCTGGAGTCACATGTAGGCCAGACCAGGTAAGGACGGCAGATTTCCTTCCCTGAAGGACATTAGTGAACCAGCTGGGTTTCTATGACAATCCAATAGTTTCATGGTCACCATTACTGATACAAGCTTTTTATTCCAGATTTATTTTATTAACTGAATTTAAAATTCCCCAGCTGCCGTGGTGGGATTTGAACTGACATCTCCAGATCATTAGTCCAGGCCTCTGGACTACCATCCTATTCACACTGAAAAATGGGATCATAGGGAGACAAAAATTGGCCTGATGGTCTCTTCCACAAAGCAGTTCTGGTCCCCGCCTTTCACTCGATAGGTAAATAAACTGAAGTTAGGAATGGGGGGGGGAGAATATCCAAGTTTTCAGATGATACTAAGGTGTAGTGAATTGTGAAAAAGAACAGAAATTTGCAACCAAACATGGATTAATGAAATGGTGGAACAGCGGTTGATGCAGTTTAAAACAGTAAATTGTAAGGTAGTACACTTTGAATTCGAGAATGACAGATGGGGATACAGTCTAAATGAGAAACCACAAAGGGGTATAAAGGAAAAGAAGTAGGAGGCTCAATGAGCCAAATAACCTATTCCTGTTCCTACGTTCCTGAGCCAAACTACTGTTCCAGTACATATAATACCAGCCGAGTAGTCAATTAGAAAGGAACCATTCAATTGTTTTTTAAGTTATTTTATATTCCTCTTCTGAGGCAGTCCCTCAGAACCGAGGATGACTTGCTTCAGCCAAACTCATTTTTAATGTGGAAGCAAGTCATCCTCGGTTCCGAGGGACTGCCTAAGAAGAAGAAAAATGAGTTCGCAGGTGACTGATGAGCCCAATGCAGGACCTACAGTCTCTGTCACAGGTGGGGCAGACGGTGGTTGAAGGGGCGGATGGGTGGGGTGCTTGGGTTGACCTGCGCGCCTTCCGCTGTTTGCGCTTAGCTTCCGCTTGCTCCCGGTGAAGAGACTCAAGGTATTCGGCGCCTTCCCAGATGCTTCTCCTCCACTTTGTGTGGTCTTGGGCCAGGGATTCCCAGGTGTCGATGGGGATGTTACACTTTTTCAAGGAGGCTTTGAGGGTGTCCTTGAAGCGTTTCCTCTGCCCACCTGGGGCTCTCTTGCCGTGCCGGAGCTCCGAGTAGTGTGCTTGTTTTGGGAGTCTCGTATCGGGCATGTGGACAAGGTGATCCGTCCATCAGAGCTGATCAAGCGTGGTCAAAGCTTCGATGCTGGAGATGTTGGCCTGAGCGAGAACACTGACGTTGGTGCGCCTATCCTGCCAATGGATTTGCAGGATCTTTTATATTAAAGTCTTATTATCTACAATAACTATTTTTCTACTTTTATATTTCTTGGAGTAATTCCTATATATTTACAAGGTCTTTCAAAGCTACCTGCTTGGATATAAATATTTCTGGACCAATATTAACATTCTTCCAAGGAAAACGGAAAGCATATATTGTAATTTACTTTCCTTAACAAAAGTTAAGTATCTTAGTGTCTGGAAAATGATTGCAGGCTCAGATTAAATCTCTGTTGTACAGAAAAGTAAAAAGAAAGTAAGTGGGATTTGAAAAGACGATTAGAAGAATAATAAGCCAAAAAAGATTTAAATCCTCAATTGATTCCCATTGGATCTTGGATCTTCCCAAGCCCCAAAGCTAATGTTTCAACCTCTTTCTTTCATGCAAAACAAACAAGTAATTGAGATTTTGTGGTGTTGAAAGAGAGTATTCCCGAGTTCAAAATAACAACAGAAAATGCTGGAAAATCTCAGCAGGCCAGGCAACATCCGTGGAGAAGCACAGGAAATGAAATAGATTAAGAGGCCAGGCTGGGAGAGAACAAAAGAGAAGAGACATTAAGAGGTATTCAAAACGAGACGAGATGGTCATAGGACTAGTGGAGACAAAAGACGGCTCTAGATTAGGTGTGAAATGCGCTGGCAGAATGGGAGACAGCTGCCATGTGGGAGAGAGAAAAAAAAAGAAAGGGGGGGGGGAAGGGCCAAAACAAAGGTGTGGATAAAAAATATAAGTTAAAATGTAATAGGAGCCGAGGTTATGATCTGAAATTGTTGAACTCGATATTGAGTCCAGAAGACTGTAAAGTGCCTAATCGGAAGATGAGGTGCTGTTCCTCGAATTTACGGTGAGCTTCCGTGGAACAATACAAGAGGCCAAGGACGGTGAGGTCCGAGTGGGAATGGAGCGGTGAATTAAAATGACAGGCGACCGGAAGCTCGGGGTCACCCTTACGGACTGAACGGAGGTGTTCCGCAAAGCGGTCACCCAATCTGCGTTTGGTCTCCCCAATGTAGAGGAGACCACATCGTGAGCAGCGAATACAGTATACTAGATTGCAAGAACTACAAGTAAATCGCTGTTTCACCTGGAAGGGGTGTTTGGGGCCCTGGACAGTGGGAAGGGGGGAGGTATAAGGGCAGGTGTTACATCTCCTGTGCTTGCACGGGAAGGTGCCAGGTGAAGGGGAAGGGGTGCTGGGGGCGATAGAGGAGTGGACTAGGGTGTCTCAGAGGGAGTGGTCCCTGCGGAATGCTGAAAGAGGAGGGGAGGGGAAGATGCGTTTGGTGGTGGGATCACTTTGGAGGTGGTGGAAATGGCTGAGGATGATCCGTTGAATGTGGAGGCTGGTGGGGTGAAAGGTAAGGACAAGGGGAACCCTATCGTGGTTCCGGGAGGGAGGGGCAGGGGTGAGGGCAGAAGTGCGGGAGATAGAAAGGACACAGTCGAGTGCCATGTCAACCACGGTAGAGGGGAATCCTCGGTTGAGGAAAAAGGAAGACATGTCTGAAGCACTGGTGTGGAAGGTGGCATCGTCGGAGCAGATGCGGCGGAGATGGAGAAACTGGAAGAATGGAATAGAGTCCTTACAGGAGGCAGGGTGGGAGGAGGTGTAGTCCAGGTAGCTGTGGGAGTCAGTGGGCTTGTAGTGAATGTTGGTCAATAACCTGTCCCCAGAGATGGAGTCGGGGAAGTCGAGGAAGGGAAGGGAAGAGTCAGAGATGAACCATGTGAAGGTGAGGGAAGGGTGGAAATTGGAGGCAAAGTGAATGAAATTGTCTAGTCCAGGGCGAGAGCAAGAAACGGCACCGATACAGTCATCAATGTATCGGAAAAAGAGGTGAGGGAGGGGACCCGAGTAAGACTGGAACAAAGAGTGTTCCACATATCCCATGAAAAGGCAGGCATAGCTAGGACCCATGCGGGTACCCATAGCAACACCTTTGATTTGGAGGAAAGGAGTGGAGTCAAAGGAGAATTCCCGAATTCGCCTGCTCCTCAGTAGCAGATTACAGAACAACATCTTGGGCCTTGATTCAAACCATGGTTGAGTGCAGCAAAGGTTTCTTTCTAAAAGCAACATTTCTCATCAGTAAGGTAAGGGTATTCTTTCTATCTTGTCCCCTGTCAGTTGTTACACCAGACGGGTCATTTGCCAGACTTTGCGCGTCAGAAGGAGGGGCCTTGCCTGCCGGAAGTGGATCTTGGAAATTTGGGTGTGCATTGCACATGATCTTTCCAGAATTCATTTCAAGTGGTTGGAAAATTGCATCCTGATTTCTGATATGCAGTGCTGGTGGGTGAGGCTCACTGCTGGGATCGTAAAGTCAGGAAACTACCCCTTAAATTTCGTCGCCATGGCCAACATGGCTAAATGTAGCATTCCGAATCTTAACAGTCCTTTCTATTCTTCCACGTACAGTTTTTAGCAGCACATAAGAACAGAGGAGCAGGAGTAGGCCATTTAGCCCCTCGAGCCTGTTCCGTCATTCAATGAGATCACGACTGATCTGTGACCTAACTCCATATACCCGCCTTTGGCCCATATCCCTTAATACCTTTGGATAAGAAAAATCTGTCAACCTCAGATTTAAAATTAACAATTGATCAAGCATCAATTGTCATTTGCGGAAGAGAGTTCCGGACCAAGGGGTCAAAGTGAGGTCAAAGGAGGAGTAATTCAATTCTGCTCCAAGGCATATTTAGTTTGGTGCAATAGTTATTAAATGTGTTAGTAGAATATCACTATTGCAATATTGTTCATACTTTTTGCATCTATTTAGGATACCTGGATTTTTAGGGGTGAATTTCTGTGCTCATTTAGGTAAGAATTATTGATATTGGAAAATTAATTTCAAGCACCTAGTGGCAGCTTCTGAAGTATTAATTGGTCAGACAAAGCATAACGAGTTTTACAAATTTTGAGGGTCTTGCACTAGATATTGTTATGTGTTTAGTGTCACTGGTCTCTCCAGTAAGAAGACCTTGCCTCTCCTATGATCGGAGTGCAACTTTACCACATAGTATGTATTTACAGAATAGAAAGACCAAGAGGTCATATATTTCATAACACTCCTTATAAAACAACTCTCTCTGTGTTCTAGGCAAAGATTTACCTTCAAACTAACTGTTCCTGGCTATTTCTTCTTCTATTTGAAGCTGTACATACTCATTCCCCAGTCTGGAGTCTCTGTGTGCCAAGAGAGAGAATGAGTGAGACAGTTCTCTGATCCCACCTTCATCCCTGTGTGATGAGGCAATTTACTCACCAAGCTGTCGGTCAAAGTTAAAAAGAGTCTTCCCTTTGATACAAGAGCTAGTGACACCAATGTGTCTGTTTAGCTAAGTCCCCTGCCTGGCAAACTGAATGAAAAGCATTCTATCACAATGGAGAGAATTACTTAGAATCAAACCAAACAAACACTATTGTCTCAAAGCTAAAGTAATATGCAAAAGTTAACAGACTGATGGCTGTCCCATCTCATTTTGGGAAGCTCATTAACACAGCTTTAAATATTAACTCCGAGGAGTTAACCTTTTGAAAACGGAATGTACCCTTATAGTAATATCGTAATCCAAATTCAAGGAACATCTCTTACAGGGCATAGAGGTAAAAGTCCCAGCTATATCATAAAGCTCCTTTTACTCTAGTCCAGCAAAGTGCTTCAATTGCAACATTGCAAATAACTCTCCAGTGTGCCTCATCATTTCCACTTCTCACACGAGGCATCCACATGCTGCTCTGACTCAGACTGCCATTTAGTGCAAAATCAGAGGTAGTTTTCTGTTGTTGCTACTCGCCCACTAGAACGGCACTCACATAGGGTCCTTACAGCCAGCAGTACGAGGAGAGTTTTATTCTAACAAGCTGAGCCGGATTCAAAGCTAAGTCAGTTCGAACGAAGGAACGACACCCAAAAGATAAATCCATCTTTTCCCTTTTCAGGCGCTCACGGGCCTGCTGCGAATTTCCAGCAGGTTCTGTTGTTTTTATTTTTAATCTTAGTTGTTGCTATCGATGTGCTACCATTTCATCATTCAATGTTACTTGTAACTTTTTGCAAATGGCCAATGTAATTAAAAATGTCCGTACAATTGAATGAGGATTCTGCAAAGGTAAATGAACAATTACTGACTGTATTACACAAATGCTTCATCTTAATGTTTTGTCTGATGAAAATATCAGATTGAAGTAGAATGCTGTTATGGTGACTTCTTGCTAATTTTATTTATTTTTTGACCAGAAAACAAGGATACAACTAGAAAAAATTATTTATCCTACTTGTACCATGCTACATAATCTTCCAAAACATTTCCTTCACTTCTTGTCTCTCTCCTCCTCCCTGAAGGCAATTATCACAGTTGGGGATTTTTTGGCCACTATTCCAGAGAAAAGACTTGGACATAAGCTGCTTTTAAAATGTGTTTTGAGCAGAAGCTTGACTAAAAGGGATTAGTTTTCCCGGACAGGGAGACGGCGAGCTATTTAAAATGTGGCTTGGGCAGTTGTTTTGCACAGAGCACAAGCAATGGACAATTTCTTTTCGCAATGTCTGGTCATTCAAGGAGACACATAAGCCCCTTTGCTCTGTGTGGGTTCAGTGGTAGAGGCTTTTAAAAATCAGGACTGACACACCAGAAGGTTAGTCAGGCAGCAGCAGGCTCTGAGGGGGAAATACCTTTGGCCATCCGATCATGTAATATCCTTTTATATTAAGAATGCACCCCCGAAGTGGGGATTGGCCACATGCCATTTACTTTTTGCAATTGTACATGAACAGAAATTGTACTCAGGGTTCTGTATGTTCTTTCTACAGTGGAACAAAGCAGCTTCTGAATCAAAGTGAACATTGGGATTGATTCTAACCTTACCCCCACACCCATCTGGCAGAAACCTGCTCAGATCTTGATCCTTTCCCTCCATCTTGAATATTAATCTGTAAGGTGCTGCAGGTGGATGAGGTGCCCACTTGTTGTAATGTAGAAAAATGCATTCGGTGAATGCATTTGCATAAAATTCCTGTGTGCACTAATGTAACAGTTGGGGGGGAAAAATTTGGTTGCTTTGCGCCTCCCGTTAGCGCCCTAAGAGGGCGCTAATGGGGCAAAAAGCAACTAATGCCCAGGTGTGGTGATGTTTGTGCCGCTTGCGAAATTGACCAGACATTTTGCGGCAGCGCTAAACACTACCGCCATGATCTCCTGCGCCCGCAGATCGTGACATCAGTCGAGCATGCAACACCCCGGTAGCGCCCCGGACCGGATATTGAGTGGCGCGCCCTGCCTTTCTGCCTGCCGCTAGCAACGACAGGTTGAGGGGGAAGGTTTGCAGTCGGGAAGGGACTGGGGGAGCGCTATTTAAAGGTGACCGCTTCCTGCCTTTTTTTGTCAGCGACATTTTTGCACCACGCATTCTGAGAGAGAGATATAGACTTCTGGAGAGATTCAACGCTGTGTGAAGGAGTTTTGGGTACTGAGCAGCACTTTGCAGGTTCATTTTGATTTGACCTTCCTTGCATCGATTTAGAAGAGACTATGGGGGCTGCACTCTGAGCTCTTTCCCTGGGCCTCTCCATTGTTCTTTCCAGCAGAGTTGCTGTACAGGTTTCTCCAGGCCGAGATTCAAGGCTGCAATGAGCAGGATGTGGATGGAGAGCAAGATCGACCCGCCCCTTTAAGAACTGGCTGGCGCCATTGTGTCTGTGTTCCATTGCTGACTGACAGCACCTGAGCTTCGCCAGCGCTCTGAGTTAACGCCTCACTCCTCAGCGTTAGTGCCTTAAGAGAGGTGTGTAGCGCCTGAGTTAGCGCTCCAATCACCTCCAAGGGCGATAGAAGCCAAGTTTGCAGTCGGAGGCGATAATTAGCGCCAGGCGCTAATTAGCGCCAGGCGCTAAACTTTGCGCCCGGCCGATAATTGCGCCCCAAACGGGGCGATATCGAATTTCTCCCCCTTGTTGCCTTATTTATTTTAAGCTGGCTCCGCCCCCACCACCACCATTGATGTCACAGAGCTTCAGAGATTCCAATGAAAAATTCCATTAACAACATACGGACCTACTTATTTTCAAAAGAGACGTTAAAACAGGTCAATAGCAGGGTAACAGCAGCATTAAAAGAGCTGACAAAGAAATTTGATGTGGCTTCATTAGCCAGTGCACGACTAGATCGAATTAAACTCCCGAGGGCGTTACTCTTTAAGTTGCTTTAGGCTTTCCATTTCCTTAGCTTGTCATCTCTTCCAGTTCAACGCAATAGGATATGATTGGCCCAGATCTTGCATTTGAAATGACGGTGTAACTGTCATCGTTTGCCATCATTACCCTGTGGAACTGACAGCAACTTCTGGTGTCCACACATTTGCAGTTAAACGCGGAAATCCAGAAATTGCTGTCAATAATTTCCTGCTCCTCCACAGGGTGTGTTGTTGAAGCCCCTGCAGACGTCAATCTTCAGAAATCAATTGAATTGACATGAACTTTCCCTTTTACACTGTAATATCACTGTTAAAAAACCCCGAAAAAGTTAAGCCTTGTTAAATAAAGTATAACTGTAATTTTGATGGCGTACTAAGTCATAGCTGCTGCTGAACACCCTCTCTGGCCCTGAAAAAAAAAATTATATTTGTGAAATGTCAAATTTTTCCATTATGATAAAAATTCCATAGGTTTTTAATATAATAATTTTTTTAAAGTTTGTTTATGATATTTCAGCTTTTACCTTAATCCCATGTGTAGGTCCCAATCTTTATTTTGCTCTCTGTAAAATGATTAAAATGTGAAGGAAAGTCAGTGCATTTTATTTCCTGGTTTGCTGTCTGTGAGAATTCTTCAATGTAATTGGCTGCTTAGCTTGCTTGAAGACTTCACTGTTCCTGAACGCCGGAGATCCCCTTAAGTTGGCGACAGAATGAAATTAATGTTGGAAAAGGTGAAATTGATGCCACAGAGATCGCTAGATCTTTGTGGGCAGCTTTCTTCAAGGTCAGTGATTTATTATTTATTATGTAATGGAAAGCAATGGGGGAAATTTTTCGGGAGGTCAGCGGGCATGTTTGGTGGTGGGTCGGTGGGAAAAAATTATTTTTTGACAGCGGGTAGGGAACCTGCTATCAACCCGCCACCACACTAGTTTCCCACATGTCGAGTCTGTCATCGCTGAACAGACCTGATACTAAGCGGCGGGGGTGGCAATTTAGATGATTAAAAGCTTGTTAACAGGCACTTAAAAACTATTTTAAGCTCACCTTTAAATTTTAAGAGTTCGCCCATGGGTTCCCCGCTGCTCGGGGATCACGTCAGGTGAGCAGGTTGGGAGTTGTGTCACCATGGAATCATCTCATTACCTGACAGCTGCAAATGTGCTAAAAAAGCTCCCGTCTCACAGCTGTTTACTTTCCAAGGTCAGAAGCTGTTGCTTATTGCTTTTGGAAGACAGATTGAGCTTTATGCAGGTTGCAAGTGTTTGGAGCAAACTCTCCATCCAGTGTCACCTCATTGGAACAACCTCTTTCACCACTGACAGATCGCTTCTGTCATCTCAAGTTCACCTGCCATCTATTCCATCAACATCAGTGCCCTTGAAACTATCTCACCTTGGTCCTCAGAATCCCACCACAATCAGACCCAACACCAGCAGCACCAACAACACCACCAACCTTCTCCGCAATCAACTGATGCTGCACAGGACAGAAGGCATCAGTACCCGACCACATTGCTGCCAGGAGGTTGACCTCACCATAGCCAGATTTACTTCACTTGACGCTGTACTCCCTGGCTGCCACATGTTGCACCAGGTTGGCACCACCACACACCAACAACATAAAGCATCCCTACAATGCCCAAGCCATTCCTTTCACACTCATCAACATTGCGGGGGGTACCGTTATGTCTCACCATTCACTGCAACTCACTAAGACACTTCCAAAGGTGCACACAAATCTGTTCAAGAACGCAAAGTTTTGAAAATAAAGGTTTCAATGTTTGACAGTACATTAACAGAATCTTCACATGAACATTGGCTAAAACACCCAAGTGCCTACCCTTGTGTGTTGTTAGTTGGTATGATTGGACAAAGATGAGGGTGAGTGTGAGGGGTGGCTTGTGAGATGAGGAAGTGATAATGTAGATAGAGAGGGATGGGTGGAGGTGCAAGGTAAGTTGGTGTGAGTAAGGATGTACAGGAGTAGGGTAGGGAAGGCAGAGTGATGGGGATGTGATGAGTGGCACAGCAGGATGAGGTTGAGTGTGGCTTTGCAGTAACAATTCGTGATCCATTCAGATCATTGAAAGGTTTGCGCCACTGCAGCCTAGTCCTCCTAACGACATCCCTGCTTGTGCCCTCCTGTGCAATGTGCAACCAGGCTGCGCTGATCTCCTGTGGAGGTCTCTTCTGCCCATCGGTGGGGAAGAGAACCTCCCTGCATGCTGTGACTCCCTCCATGAGGCATGGTAGAGCCTGGGTGCAGCCGTACACCTTTGTGCAGTGCTTGTCAGTGTTTGCAGCACCTCAATACTGTGGAACACAGACAGCACAACTGTCAAAATCAATGTGGCCATGGTCCCTTTAAGGAAGCCAGCTCATGACACATCATCAAATGATGTCATCAGACCCGCTTCCTATTAATTGGCCAGGAACCCCGCAGGACAGGCTTAACAAGGCCAATCTGCGGAAAATCATATTCAGAGAGCGGGTGCTTCTATATCCTTTTTATAATATGGAGACCAGAACTGCGCATTGTACTCTAAGTGCAACCTGACCAGGGTCCTATACAAATTTAACATAACTTCACTACTTCTGAATTCTGTACCCCTAGAAATATATCCCAGTGCTTTGTGAACATTTTTAATTGCTTTGCTGACCTGCAAATTGCTGCTTTTAATGATTTGTTCACCTGTGTCCCTCGATCCCTTTGCTCTCCTTCCCCATTCAGTTTCTTACTTTCTAAGGTGCAGGTGATGTTTCTGCTTTTCCTACCAAAGTGCATCACCTCACATTTATCTATGTTAAAGTCAATTTGCCACTTATCTGAGCAGTCTGCATCACAGATCTTTTTTTAATTCATTCTTGGGATTTGGGCATGGGCATGGGAGAGCCTGGGTGCAGCCGTGCACCTCTGTGCAGTGCTTGTCAGTGTTTGCAGCACCTCAATGCTGTTGAACACTGTCAGCACAAATGTCAAAATCAATTTGCGCTTGGTCCCCTTAAGGAAACTGGCTGATGACGCGTCATCAAGTGACATCATCAGACCCGCTTCCTTCACTTGGCCGGGAAATGTGCTGGGCGGGTTTAACAAGCCCAATCAACGTAAAATCATTCTACACAGTGGGCTGGAGCCAGCAGCAGGGTCGCAACCCACCACTGACCCTGGCCAAACCGGACCCACCGAGGCAGGCGAAATCACGGCCGATGTGTTTTGTTCAGCTTCTGTAAATGCTTTGCACGATTTTACTTCACTGTGACAAATGGTAACAGAAGAACCACCTAACAATGTCAGCCAGCAGGTCAACAGTCTCATTACAGGATTGCCGACGGTGCGTTTCTGTTGAAAAGATAGGTATTGATGTTCGATTCACTCTGGTAAATGTCCTAGGCTTTAATGGGATGCTTTTGCAGGTGATGCATAGTCAAGGAGACTTTATGAACTCATGCTGTGCAAAATTCCCTTAGTGAGTCAAGAGAATGATACAGCAACAAAATAAATAAAACCAATATAGCAAATAATTGAAAACAATGGAAAGCACAGTTGGGCATGAGATATTTGGACTCCAAGCTGATAACCTTCCAACGTTCATTTGCCTTATGATTGTGTTTGGCTTGCCATTCATAGAAACATAGAAACATAGAAGATAGGAGCAGGGGTAGGCCATTCGGCCCCTCGAGCCTGCTCCGCCATTCAATGAGATCATGGCTGATCATCCAAATTCAGTACCCTGTCCCTGCCTTCTCCCCATATCCCTTGATCCCTTTAGCCTTAAGAAATATATCCAACTCCTTCTTGAATATATTTAATGAACTGGCCTCCACCGCCCTCTGTGGCAGAGAATTCCACAGGTTCACCACTCTCTGGGTGAAGAAATTCCTCCTCATTTCAGTCCTAAATGGCTTACCCCTTATCCTTAGACTATGACCCCTGGTTCTGGACTCCCCGGCCATCGGAAACATCCTTCCTGCATCTAGCCTGTCCAGGCCTGACAGAATTTTATAGGTATTGATGAGATCCCTTCTCAATCTTCTAAATTCCAGTGAGTATAAACCCAATCGACACAATCTCTCCTCATACGTCATTCCTGCCATCCCAGATATCAGCCTGGTGAATCTTCGCTGCACTCCTTCCATGGCAAGAACGTCCTTCCTCAGATAAGGCGACCAAAACTGCACACAATACTCAAGGTGCGGTCTCACCAAGGCCCTGTACAACTGCAGCAAGGCATCCTTGTTCCTGTACTCGAACCCTCTTGCTACGAAGGCCAACATACCATTTGCCTTCTTAACCGCCTGCTGCACCTGCATGCTTACCTTCAGTGACTGGTGCACAATAACACCCAGGTCTCTTTGCACTTCCCCTTCTCCCAATCTATTGCCATTCAGATAATAATCTGCCTTCCTGTTTTTGCCACCAAAGTGGATAACCTCACATTTATCCACATTATAGTGCATTTGCCACGTTTCTGCCCAATCACCCAACCTGTCCAAATCGTACTGGAGTTTCACGACATCCTCCTCACAGCATACCCTCCCACCCAGCTTTGTGTCGTCTGCAAATTTGGAGGTATTGCATCCAATTCCCTCGTCCAGATCATTAATATATATTGTGAACAGCTGGGGTCCTAGGACCGATCCTTGCGGTACCCCACTAGTCACTGCCTGTCACTCGGAAAACGACCCGTTTATTCCAACTCTTTGCTTTCTGTCCGCCAACCAGTTCTCTATCCAAGTCAATACTTTGCCCCCAATCCCATGTGCCTTAATTTTGCATGCTAATCTCTTATGTGGGACCTTATCAAAAGCCTTCCGAAAGTCCAAATACACCACATCCACTGGTTCTCCCTTATCTATTTTACCAGTTACATCCTCAAAAAATTCCAGTAGATTAGTCAAGCATGATTTACCTTTTGTAAATCCATGTTGACTTTGTCCGATCCTGTCACTGCTTTCCAAGTGCTCTGCTATTACATCTTTTATAATGGACTCTAGCATTTTCCCCACTACCGACGTCAGGCTTACCGGTCTGTGGTTCCCCGTTTTCCCTCTACCACCTTTTTTGAATAGTGGGGTAACATTAGCTACCCTCCAATCCATGGGCACTGTTCCAGAGTCTATCGAGTTCTGGAAGATGACCAGCAATGCATCTACTATTTCTAGGGCCACTTCCTTAAGTACCCTAGGATGTAGATTATCAGGCCCTGGGGATTTATCGGCCTTCAGTCCCATAAATTTTCCTAACACCATTTCCCTACAAATACTGATTTCTTTCAGTTCCACCCTTTCATCAGACCCTATGTTCCCCGGCATCTCTTGGAGGTTATTTGTGTCCTCCTTTGTGAAGACAGAACCAAAATATGTATTTAGTTGGTCTGCCATTTCTTTGTTCCCCATTATAAATTCCCCTGATTCTGACTGCAAGGGACCTACACGACTTCACCAATCTTTTTCTCTTCACATATCTATAAAAGCTTTTACAGTCAGTTTTTATGTTCCCTGGAAGCTTACTCTCATATTCTATTTTCCCTTTCTTAATTAATCCCTTTGTCCTCCTTTGTTGAATCCTAAACTGCTCCCAATCCTCAGGATTATTGCTTTTTCTGGCCAATTTATATGTCCTCTCCTTGGATCTTATGCTATCCCTAATTTCCCTTGTTAGCCACGGTTGAGTCACCTTTTTTGTTTTATTTTTATGCCAAACTGGGATGAACAAATTCTGTAGTTCATCCATTCGGTCTTTGAATGTTTGCCATTGCCTATCCACCGTCAACCCTTTGAGTGACATTCCCCAATCACTCCTACCCAACTCGCTCCTCAGACCATCGTAGTTTCGTTTATTTAAATTGAGGACCCTAGTCTCTGAGTCAACTACTTCATTCTCCATCTTAATGAAGAATTCGATCATATTATGATCGCTCCGACCCAAGGGGCCTCGTACAACAAGATTGCTAATTAATCCTTTCTCGTTACATAATACCCAGTCTAAGATGGCCTGATCTCTGGTTGGTTCCTCGACATATTGGTCCAGGAAACCATCCCGTAAACACGCCAGGAATTCCTCCTCCACAGTATTGTTACTAATTTGGTTAGCCCAATCTATATGTAGATTAAAGTCACCCATGATGACTGCTGTGCCCTTATTGCACGCTTCTTTAAATTTCCCTTTTAATGCCATCCCCAACCTCCGCCTTACTGTTTGGAGGTCTATATACCACTCCCACTAACGTTTTCTGCCCCTTAGTATTTCTCAATTCTACCCATACAGATTCCACATCATCAGAGCTAATATCCTTCCTTACAATTGTGTTAATCCCTTCTTTAACCAGTAATGCTACCCCACCTCCCTTTTCTTTTTGCCTATCTTTCCTGAATATCGAATACCCCTGGATGTTGAGTTCCCAGCCTTGGCCATCCTTGAGCCACGTTTCCGTAATCCCAACCAAATCATATTCGTTTACCTCTATTTGCGCAGCCAATTCATCCACCTTATTACGAATGCTCCTCGCATTAAGACACAAAGCCTTCAGGCTTGTTTTTTTAACGCTCTTAGACCTATTAGAATTATTATTTACTGTGGCCACGTTTGATTTAAACCGTTGAATTCTCTGACTGCCACTTTTGTTTTTCTCCTTCCTATCTTTTGCTTTTATCCTTGTTTCCCTTTCCTCTGACTCCCTGCTCAGGTTCCCAACCCCCTGCTATTTTAGTTTAGACCCTCCCCCAGAGCACTAGCAAACACTCCCCGTAGGTCATCGGTTCCAGCCCTGCCCAGGTGCAAACCGTCCAGTTTGTATTGGTCCCACCTCCCCCAGAACCGGTTCCAATGTCCCAGGAACTTGAATCCCTCCCCCTTGCACCATTCCTCTAGGCACATATTCACCTGAAATATCCTTCTATTTCTACTCTGACTAGCACGTGGCACTAGTCGCAATCCTGAGATTACTACCTTTGAGGTCCTATTTTTTAATTTACCTCCTAACTCCCTATATTCCGCTTTTAGGACCTCATCCCGTTTTTTACCTATATCATTGGTGCCTATATGCACCACGACAACTGGCTGTTCACCCTCCCCTTCCAAGATGTTCTGCAGCCGCTCGGAGACATCCTTGACCCTTGCACCAAGGAGGCAACACACCATCCTGGAGTCTCGTTTGCGGCCGCAGAAACGCCTATCTATTCCCCTTACAATTGAATCCCCTATTACTATAGCTCTACCCGTCTTTTTCCTTCCGTGCTGTGCAGCAGAGCCACCCCTGGTGCCAGGAATTTGGCTGCTGCTGCTTTCCTCTGATAAGCCATCCCCCCCAACAGCACTCAAAGTGGTGTATCTGTTTGAGAGGGGGATGTCCACAGGGGACCACTGCACTACCTGCCTGCGCCTAGTACTCTGCCTGCTGGTCACCCATTCCCTTTCTTCCTGTCCAACCTCTACCTGCGGTGTGTCCAACTCCGTAAACGTGCTATTCACGATGTCCTGAGCATCGTGAACGCTCCAGTATGCATCCAACCGCAGCTCCAGTGCCGCAATGTGGTCTGTCAGTAGCTGCAGCTGGATGCACTTCCTGCACATGTAGTTGTCAGGGACACAGGAAGTGTCGCTGAGTTCCCACATATCGCAGGAGGAGCATACCACATGGCCGGGCTGTCCTGCCATGACTTACCCTTTAATTAATTGAATTTAAATTAAATCAATCAATCCCACTAATTACACTACAGTTAAATGGTTTACCAACAGTCCCCGCTATACCAGAGAGACATTAGTAACTATAAACGACGGAGTAAAAGTTTAAAAAAAGAGAGAAATACTCACCACTTACCTGCTTCCTGGTGACGTCACACTTTGATTACTTTTTACCTCTCTCTCCCGCTGCTGAATTGGTCAGGCCTCGCCTCGTTGCCAGTTTTATACCGCGCTCCTCGCTCCACTCCCAGTTCCGCTCTGGTCGGGCCTCGCCTCGTTGCTGGTTTTATACCGCGCTCCTCGCTCCACTCCCAGGTCCGCTCTGGTCGGGCCTCGCCTCGTTGCCGGTTTTATACTGCGCTCCTCACTCCACTCCCAGGTCCGCTCTGGTCGGGCCTCGCCTCGTTGCTGGTTTTATACCGTGCTCCTCGCTCCACTCCCAGGTCCGCTCTGGTCGGGCCTCGCCTCATTGCCGGTTTTATACCGTGCTCCTCGCTCCACTCCCAGGTCCGCTCTGGTCAGGCCTCACCTCGTTGCCGGTTTTATACCGCGCTCCTCGCTCCACTCCCAGGTCTGCTCTGGTCAGGCCTCACCTCGTTGCCGGTTTTACAACGCGCTCCTCGCTCCACTCCCAGGTCCGCTTAGGTGAGAAGTTGCAGATATTATAAATACCAATGCAGGTATTTGTTGCTACGTATAATTAAACATACCTAAAATCATAGGGGGGAATTTTCAAATATTCACTCCCTCCACCACCGGTGGACCGTGGCTGCAGTGTGTACCATCTACAAGATGCACTGCAGCAACTCGCCAAGGCTTCTTCGGCAGCATCTCCCAAACCCGCAAACTCTACCACCTGGAAGGACAAGGGCAGCAAGCGCATGGGAACACTACAACCTCCAAGTTCCCCTCCAAGTCACACACCATCCTGCCTTGGAAGTATATCGTCGTTCCTTCATCGTCGCTGGGTCAAAATCCTGGAACACCCTCCCTAACAGCACTGTGGGAGTACCTTCACCACACGGAATGCAGCGGTTCAAGAAGGCGGATCACCACCACCTTCTCAAGGGCAACTGGAAATGGGCAATAAATGCTGGCCTTGCCAGCGACACCCACATCCCATGAACTAATACATTTTTTTTAACCCCAATAAAAGGGTGGGTTAGTATCGGGTGGGAGATTAAAGTATTAAAAATGTGATTTCCGACCCCAACCTGCCTACTTCCTTGTTTAACGGAGGCGAGTTGGCACTTTAAATATTATAATGAGGTTGGAAGCCTCTGATTTAACTTGCTGAGCAGGTTTAACTGTGGCTGGCCGAGGATCCCAGGCCTCAGGATTCCCGTCAACTGCAACGAGGCGAGGGCAGCCTCGGGGAACAATCCTTGTGGGCCAGGAGGAGCCGGAGTGCTTCCCCCCGAACCCCCAAGCTCCCCCACCATTAGCCCCCCCACATAAACTCCTCCACTCCCCCCACCCCGGGGTCAGGGATTGGACCCCACCCCGGTCGGGATCGAACCTCCCTCCCTGGGGTCGGGGCTCGCACCTACCTGTGGTTGCGGCCTCCTGTCCAGCGTTCTGGGACAGAGGGCCGAGCGTAATGTAGCCAAGTTTGCTAATGATACAAAGCTAGGTGGGAAAGTAAGCTGTGAGGAGGTGTAAGCATCAGCGCAGGCCCCAAGGTTTTTTTTGTATCGGACATTTTGTATGATTGTTACTGCTGATTGACCAGCAGCCTGTTTGGAGAAGATGGGAGGGGCCCAGGTGTTCGTGATGGACAGAAGATTCCAGCCAGGCCTACAAACTGATTACGGGAGAATGTCTGAGCAGACAGAGTACTCTGGGAAACAATGGGCCCGGGTAGGTGACTCACACGGTAACGAGCAGAAGATTGAGGGCCATTGTAAACTCATGGGAAACCACTTAACCCAGGATCGGGTGAGAAGTGCGGCCCATCATCTGCCATTAACACTAGCACCTAGATGGGATAGCCCCGAAAGGTGGGAACCAGACAAAGGAGGGCCATTGAAAACTAATGGGAAACCACTTAACCCAGGATCGGGTGAGAAGTACGGCCCATCATCTGCCATTAACACGAGCACCTAGATGGGATAGCCCCGAAAGGCAGGAAACCAGACAAAGAAGGGTGATTAAAAAGACATCACTGCAATTCACAGACCTTAATGAACTTTTAGGGTATAAGAGAAGGCAGCTTTGGCCATTCTCGCTCTCTCTCACTTGCTCTCGCCTTTGCGTGCCCTCATCTCTGAACCAAGAACCGAGCACTCCATCCGAGATGGAGAGAGCAACAAAAGCCTCGCCTTGCTCTTCGACTGTAGGAACAAACCTCAAAACTGGTACTTGGATACTGCATCGACGATACGGAACCAGGAGACACGCTCTACACAGGGAAGCAGCGAGCAAGAAAACGGACAATCGGGGTGAGTATTGTCCAAGCCCACGCATCCTTAAGACCACCGGTACTGTGTGAGAGGGTGTTGTGTGTCCCAACCAATCCTGAGTGGCTTAGTGGGGAGGTTCTGTGTGGATTATACAGTGTATGTTCCAGGGTTTGTGGGACAAGTCCATGTTATACTCTGTATAGCAACACAGTGTGATTTTAAGCGTCTTAATACGAGACAGGGGCCTGTTCGACGGGCCAAGTTGTATTGTTGTACTGTTTGTTTTACGCCACCAGGCATTTTACGTACTGGAGGCGGGTGTGTGTGTTAACCTTATTAAACACCGTATGGTTGAGTCTGAAAAGCTTGTCTGTGTCCCAATCCTGTTCACCGTAATTCCTGTCGTCTAGAACTAAGTAGGAGAGGTGATTCGAACCACCAAGGCAAACCACCTACAGAGGACACAAAGAGCCTGCAAAGAGACATAGGCAGGTTAAGTGAATGGGCAATAAGTTGGCAGCTGGAGTATAATGTGGGGAAATGTGAGGTTATTCACTTTGGTAGGAAACATAAAAAAAGAATATTTTTTAAGTGGTGAGAAACTGTTAAATGTTGGTGTTCAGAGAGATTTAGGTGTCCTCGTACAGGGAACACAGAAAGTTAGCATGCAGGTACAGCAAGCACGGACTGCAGCGGTTCAAGAAGGCAGCTCACCACCACCTTCTCATGGCAATTAGGGATGGGCAATAAATGCTGACCCTGCCAGCGATGCCCACATCCCATGAACGAATAAAAAGAAAAATTAGGAAAGCAAATGGCATGTTGGCCTTTATTGCAAGGGGGTTGGAGTACAAGAGAAAGGAAGTCTTAGTACAATTGTACAGGGCCTTGGTGAGACCACACCAGGAGTACTGTGCACAGTTTTAGTCTCCTTATCTGAGAAAGGACATACATGCCAACAGGCAGTGCGACGAAGGTTCACTAGATTGATCCCTGGGATCAGAGGGTTGTCCTATGAGGAGAGATTGAGTAGATTGGGCCTATACTCTCTGGAGTTTAGAAGAATGAGAAACATACACGATTCTGAGGTTGTCTCCCCTGGCTGAAGAGTCTAGAACTAGGGGGCATAGTCTCAGGATAAGGGGTCGGCCATTTAAGACTGAGATGAGGAGGAATTTCTTCACTCAGAGGGTTGTGAATTTTTGGAATTCTCTGCCCCAGAGGGCAGTGAATGCTGAGTCTTTGAGTATATTCAAGGCTGAGATAGATAGATTTTTGGACTCTAGGGGAATCAAGGGATGTGGAGATCGGGCGGGAAAGTGGAGTTGAGGTCGAAGATCAGCCATGATCTTATTGAACGGCGGAGCAAGCTCGAGGGGCCGTATGGCCTACTCCTGCTCCTAATTCCTATGTTCTTATGTTCCCCGCCCGACTGGAAACCAGCCTGTCAATCAGGTTGACATCTGGGCAAGGAACCTGTTTGTGATGTCACAAGCACGCCACCATGGAGTTAAAACTCCACAGCATGCGTGGAAACCGGTCCGGGTTTCCTGCGCTCTACTGGGTCCCACCGCTCCGGGCTGGTCAAAAACTTAAAATTCCGGCCATAGGGTGGATTTTCAGTGCAATCATAAAGGGATTTCTAGGCCGCCTGGTATCCACAGGACTTGAGCTATCGATACATCATTGGGCACTTAACTCTTTGGGGCTATAGTCACATTTAGTCTGAAGTATATATCCAGTCAGCAGTTATCAACAAGGACCGTGCGCAATACTGTAAGAAACAAACCAATGACATGCATTGTGTTAGAAAAAGAATAGGTGGTTTAGAGTGTATTTAAAATAATAATCCCTGTAAAACATCTTGCAATAAAAAAAACACCCAAATCAAGTGTTTTGCCACTGGCACACGTCACTGAATTGAAATAGCGCAGATTCGCCCTTTTGAGTGCCGAGTGTCTTTTGGAACTTGCACATTTCATTAACTGCCAAAAATGATTTTTTAATTTAATTTATAAATTAATTTGGACCTCAGATGACTGCATCGAACCATGAGAGGAATGTTTCATAAGTCTTAGATTCCTCCATTTTGTTATATTGTAAGACCGACAGCTCAAGCGTCACTGGTTAGCAGGGGGACTACATTTTTCACAGAGTCCCCATCTTCCGCTGAACCTCCTAACCTCTGGGAAGTCTGGAGACCTGCTCGCTTCCATCAATGTCACCCCAGATCTGTGCAAAAACATTGCTCTGCAAATCATCAGGTCCCCACGACGTCTCAGAGCTTCAGAGAAAAATGCGTTCCATTGCAAACGTACTGCTGTGGCGACACGCCACCACTGGACATAATCCACTCACGGCGGCACGGACAGTTTAAGCAGACGCCCCCAGCCGGGGGCCCTTTCCTCCAGCAACTTGTTTCCCGCAGGGACAGGCTGCCGGGAGCACTTCCTGTCTGGGGAGTATTTAAGTGGTTGCGCGGGCTTTTCCAGTTCCTCTTTGCCATGAGGTTGATTAAAGCAGTTGTGTTTCACTAACTCTGGTCTCGACTCCCACGTTTGCCGCGGTATCTCAACACTGGTGACCCCGACGCTCAGGACGAATCCTAAGCTAGCATGGCGGATACAAACGCAGTCACGGTTAAACTACCGGACTTTTGGGAGAACCTGGCCGAAGCCTGGTTTGTTCAAGCCGAGTCCAGATTCCGGCTGAAAAACATTACAGTCGACGCCACGAAGTACGACTACCTCGTCGCCTCTCTCACCTACGCCACAGTCCCCAAGGTTTGGGCAGCGCTGCAGGAGCCACCAGTGGAAGGCAAGTACAAATATCTGAAGGCTGCGCTCCTTAAAAAATTTCAAACGTCCTCTTACCAGCGCAACTGCCAACTCCTCGACCTCCCCGGCCTTGGTGATGCTTCACCGTCGGATCTGCTTTCCCACATGCTGTCCCTCTCGGACGACAAAAACACCGGCGCCCTCTTTCGCACGCTTTTCATTCGGCAGCTCCCCGCCAGCATCCGCCCGCTCATTGTGGAATCTGGCTCCACGGACCTGAATGAGATAGCCGAAAAGGCCGACCGGCTGCTCTCTGCGCAGTCCGCCCGCGACATCGCGCCCGACCTCATGGCAACGACCACGCAGTCTTCCCGGCCCACTAGGCCCGACCGCCCTACCACTCCGGGTCACTGCTACTACCACACCCGTTTTGGCACTAGGGCCCAACGCTGCACGCCACCGTGCACTTTCAAACCCCCCCCCGCACCGGCCCCCATGATGGCCGCGGGGCAAAAGGGGCCTCTACTGTACGTCACCGATGACAGCACCAACCGCCGATTTCTGTGCGACACAGGGGCCCGGCACAGCATCACCCCCGCCTCCGCCCTTGAAATCCAACGCAGCACACGGGGTATCACGCTGGCCGCAGCCAATGGCTCTGACATCCGCACATATGGCATCCGCATGGTCACGCTCGACCTCGCAGGCCGCCGCTACCGCTGGGAGTTCCTCACAGCCAGGGTCCTCTGCCCACTCATCGGCGCCGACTTCCTACGCGCCCACGGCCTCCTTGTCGACATTCCGAGGCACCGCCTCGTCGACATCAACACTATGGCCCCCATCCCTGGCGCATTCACCCCGGCCCGTTCGGCCGGCCTGACGACCTACTGCCTCGCCAGAGCCACGGATGACTACTCGGCACTTCTAGCCGAGTTCCCCGCCCTCACTAACCCGACCTTTTCGGCCAAAGCCGCCAAACACGGTGTGGAGCACTATATCCCCACCACCGGCCCCCCGGTTTCTGCCCACGCCCGCAGACTCAACCCGGCCAAGCTGGAAATCGCGCGGGCCGAGTTCACCACCATGGAACAACTCGGCATCATCCGCCGCTCCAGCAGCCCTTGGGCCTCGCCCCTCCACATCGCCCCCAAGCCCGGCGGAGGCTGGCGCCCTTGCGGGGACTACCGCCGCCTCAACGACGCCACCACCCCCGACCGATACCCGGTGCCACACATCCAGGACTTCTGGGCCCGACTGGCCGGACGAACTGTCTTTTCCAAGGTCGACCTGGTGCGCGGTTACCACCAAGTCCCCGTACACCCCGCGGACATCCCCAAAACGGCCGTCATCACCCCATTCGGCCTGTTCAAGTTCCTGAGGATGCCCTTCGGCCTCAAGAATGCAGCCCAGGCTTTCCAGCGCCTTATGGACTCAGTCCTCCGGGACCTGAACTTCCTATTCGTCTATCTAGACGACATTCTCGTGGCCAGCTCCTCCAAACAGGAACACCTCGAACACCTTCGCATCCTGTTCGGGCGCCTAGCCCAACACGGGCTCATCCTCAGCCCGGCGATGTGCCAATTCGGCCTAACCGAGATCGATTTTCTCAGTCACCACATCAACCCTGCTGGGGCCGTCCCCCTGCCCAACAAGGTGCAGGCCGTCCAGCAATTCCCCCGCCCCAAAACCATCAAGGGCCTCCAGGAGTTCCTCGGGATGGTGAACTTCTACAACAGGTTCATCCCCAGAGCTGCAGCCCTCATGAAGCCCCTATACGACTCCCTCCGAGGTAAATCCGGCAAGATGGCCGTAGCCTGGACCACTGACACGTCAGCCGCCTTCGACGCCACCAAAAACGCGCTCGCCGACACCACCCTGCTCGCGCACCCGAGGGCCGATGCCCGGGTTGCGCTCACCACCAACGCCTCCGACCACGCGGTCGGAGCCGTGTTCGAGCAGTGGGTCAATGGCGCGTGGCAGCCACTTGCCTTCTACAGCCGCCAACTGCGCCCCCCGGAGGTCAAATACTCTACTTTCGACCGCGAGCTTCTCGCGCTCCACCTGTCGGTCCGCCATTTCAGGTTCCTCCTGGAGGGCCGCCCCTTCACCGCGTACGTGGACCACAAGCCGCTCACATACGCGATGGCCAAGCACACCGAACCCTGGTCCGCTAGGCAGCAACGCCAGCTCGCGGCCGTGTCCGAGTTTACTACGGACATCCAGCACGTCTCCGGTAGAGACAACGTTGTCGCCGACTGCCTCTCCCGTCCCGCCATCTGCGCGAATCACCTCGCGGTCGACTACGCGCAACTAGCAGCGGCCCAGCTCACGGACCCAGACCTCCTCTCGGCGGCTACCAGCCTGCCAGGGCTACGCCTAGCCAAGGTCGCGCACGGGCCCAAAGCCACGGCAGTCACTTGCAACGTCTCACTCGGCCAACCCAGGCCGGTCGTCTCTGCAACCTGGCGCCGCCGCATCTTCGACGCGCTACACGCGCTCTCCCATCTGGGTGCCCGCGCATCCGTCAAACTCCTCTCCCAGCGTTTCGTCTGGCGCGGCCTCAGCAAAGATGTTCGGACTTGGGCCACCTCCTGCCTCGCCTGCCAACGGGCTAAGGTACAGCTGCACACAAAAGCACCCCTGGGAGACTTCGAGGTACCCAGCCGCCGCTTCGACCATGTACACGTCGACATCATCGGTCCTCTGCCGCCATCGCAAGGCCAAACTTATCTCCTCACGATGGTCGACCGCTACACATGCTGGCCTGAGGCAGTGCCGCTGCCCTCCACCACCACAGCCGACATCGCCAGGGTGTTCGTTAACACCTGGGTCACAAGGTTCGGCGTACTAGCCGACATAACCTCCAACAGAGGCGCCCAGTTCACCTCCGAACTCTGGACGGCCACAGCACGCAACCTCGGGGTGACGCTCCACTGAACCACGGCGTACCACCCGCAGGTCAATGGGCTGTGTGAACGCTTCCACAGGTCACTCAAGGCCTCACTCCGCGCCGGCCTGCAGGACAGTACCTGGACTGACCGCCTACCGTGGGTGCTACTAGGCCTACGCACCGCGGTCAAGGAAGACCTCCAGTCCTCGGCAGCGGAGTTAGTCTACGGACAACCGCTGTGCGTCCAAGGCGAATTCCTTCCGGAGGCTACCACGCCTTGGTCGGCCAAACAGCAGCGGCTCAACTCTTTCTCTTCCGCTCAACAGTTCGCCCCACTTCCGGTCAACCGACACGGCGAACTCGCACCTCACGTCCCGCCAAACTTACAGCAGGCACGCTTCGTCTTCGTGCAATACGACGCGCACCGCGGACCCCTGCGACCCCCGTACGATGGACCGTACGAGGTACTACAAACCGGGGACAAGGTCTTCAAGCTGCGACTCGGCGACAGGGTCGACACAGTCTCCATCGACCGGCTCAAACCAGCACACACAGAACCAGGGGAACAGGTCCCCATGGCCCGACCTCCAACTAGAGGCCGTCCCGCCAGCAAGCCAGCACAGTCGGCGGCGAACTGCCCGGCCCCACCAACTAGACCGGCGACCACTCAGAGCTGCTCCGGCAGAACCATTAGACCACCGTCACGACTCATCCACTCCTCCTAAGCGGATTCTGGGGGGAGCTCTGTGGCGACACGCCACCACTGGACATAATCCGCTCACGGCGGCACGGACAGTTTAAGCAGACGCCCCCAGCCAGGGGCCCTTTCCTCCAGCAACTTGTTTCCCGCAGGGACAGGCTGCCAGGAGCACTTCCTGTCTGGGGAGTATTTAAGTGGTTGCGCGGGCTTTTCCAGTTCCTCTTTGCCATGAGGTTGATTAAAGCAGTTGTGTTTCACTAATTCTGGTTTCGACTCCCACGTTTGCCGCGGTATCTCAACACTGCCTTACTTAATTCCAAAAGAGACATTAAAACAGGTTGTTGCACTGCTGGTCACAGGGCTGATAAAAAATAAATAAAGAGTGATAAGAAGATAACAAAAAAAAAGTAAAAATTCAAACATTTCACTTATTTTTCAGCATCCTCAGAAGTAACAAAGAAAAAAATTCAATAGCAGCAAATGTAAGGCTGCCCAAAACAACAACAGGTGCATTGGATTAGAATTTAACAGGAATGCGAATTAAAAGCACTCATGATTAATAACTGAATTTGGCTGAATTTCAATGGTTGCACACAATTTCCACTGCACTTCACATCATATATTGATGCAGATATACAAGCTCGACTTATGACTTCTTCAACTGCCTGCCCAAGGAGTGAGGGGAGTCACAGTCAAACTAGGATGCAGCAACACAGAAAAATAATTGTAGTTGGAAACTGTGAGAACTCATTGACAATCGCTTCAGAAAATCACTTCACTTGAGAAAGTGGACCAGCTAACAGCTTTACTTTTGAAATATATCTATGCTCAGCAAGTCACTCCTGCGGAGAGCAGCTAGTCTCACCCATGTAGATCCTGTCACACTCACAAAAGATGTAATAATACATTAGGATTATTGTTAATGGGAGTAGGGTCCTTTGGTTGGCTTCAGATGCTGCGCGCCTTGTGAGGTACCAAAAAGAAACAATTTATGCTCCTTCCTCACAGGAACCCAACAATAGCACTTGACACAGTGTGGATGTAAGGGATGACAGCTGGTGGCTTGAAACTCTCTTCTCTCTGAACAGTGTGGGACACCTCACATACTCGATGTAAAATTGTTAAATTACCCAATTTACCCCATCCATTACAGTTGCAAGGTAAAGTCTAGCAGATGATTGAGAGTGTGGAATAATATGAGCTCAGATAATTGAGGCTCCACTGCCCCTGAAACAGGAGATTTAAGCACCTATTACTAATAGTACTTGTTTCTTAGAATGCTTTAACCCTCAGCTTTCTATCCCTTAAGAATCATACTCTAGCTCTGTTCTTTCCTGGGACCTTAAAACTGTGGAACTCCTCAAAACCCAAGGTTGGTGTGATTTAACTATTGGCCCGTAATTTGCGGTCAGCGGCGAAGCAAAGGCGTTCGCCATTGGCCCCGAAGAAAGCTTCCCACAAAGAGCGTCCGATCTCTGTGGCGAGAAGTTCGGGTTTTCCGACGTGTAATTGAAATCAACGCAAGTTAATGGGGATTCCCAGCGAAGAGCTGCTGCGAGGTCAACAAGCTGTTTAAGCAGCCAATCAAAACGCAGAATTCTCACAGACAGCGAACCAAGTGGGTAAGCTCCTTTGATTCAAACTTTTTTTTCAATGTTAGAAAGAGCAAAACAAAGATTGGGGATTTCACACGGGGAAAAGGCAAACCTGAAATAAAGATGAATAAACTTTTGTTTTGAAAAATGTTTTTTAATGTTTAAAATTTTTAATTTTTATTAAAATGGATAAATTTGACACTCCACAAAATTTAAATGAGTTTTTCAGGGCCTTAACCTTTGTTTAGCAGTCAGTAAGTACACTGTTAAAACCCCAGTTACATCTAATCCAAAAGAGTCTAACTTTTAGTGGGGAATTTAACAGCGGTATTACCGTGGAAGAGTCGAAGTTTTCATCAGTTTCCAGGATTTGACAGATTACACTGATTGCTGGCGGGCTGGCTGACGGGCGGGGGCGGGGTGCACAGCGCAGCCAGTGTCTGAGCAGTGAATGACTGACCGCAACTTCAGGATTTCCGTGTTGGGATGCACATGCACTAAATCCTAAAGTTGAGGTCAGTTTCAAAGGCGAAATAATAGCAAACGCTGTTCGTTCGCTGTTATTACCCAACGCAAATTCCAGGCCATTACATCTTCATTTGGCTGGTCTACTCTCCCCTACTCTCTGCGGACATGAGTCTTGGCTTTTCACTGAGGTCTCAATTTAAAGAAGATGTTCTTTAATTCTGCTGTATAATAGTCAACAATCAGCCCTGAAACTGAAGAATGGTTAGTTTAAGATGGGCAATAGGTAAGACATGTTCTGCGCATTTTGAAAACTGGAAAGATCAGCACTCAAAGGGTTAAAATAATATAAAAAATGCCCTTAGGCTTGAGCTTAACTAGCAATAAACTTGAAACTATTTTGAATGTATTTGTCAAATCCTCAATAATCCACACCCAGTTGACTTTGTCAAAAACCATGCTAACAGCAGTTCACAAAAATTTAAGATTTTAAAAAGTAAAAAAAATAAAGAGTAAAGTATCGAACTGACAATGATAAACAACTGAACACTTGTCAAGGCCACAGTGTTACTTGTAACAAAACCATTCTATTCCTCCTTACTGGCCTAATGGACACATCCATCCCCCAATGTAATTCAGGGCCAAGCTGTCCAGATTTCAATCACTGGACTGTGCTGAGTTAACTTGTCTCAGCCAGCGCTGTAGTACTCACTACCAGTGATCGTTATTCCCCTTGGTTAGAAAAGGGGAAATATTCGCTGGGTTCAAACTCATGCTCATCATCCAATGACCCTGCTAGAAAATGACATCAAGTCGGGATACAGAAAAAAATGGTCAAGTGGATGTCACCAGTACCTGTGGATCATAGAAACATAGAAACATAGAAGATAGGAGCAGGAGTAGGCCATTCAGCCCCTCGAGCCTGCTCCGCCATTCAATGAGATCATGGCTGATCATCCAAATTCAGTACCCTGTCCCTGCTTTCTCCCCATATCCCTTGATCCCTTTAGCCTTAAGAAATATATCTAACTCTGTCTTGAATATATTTAATGAATTGGCCTCTACTGCCTTCTGTGGTAGAGAATTCCACAGGTTCACCACTCTCTGGGTGAAGAAATTCCTCCACATCTCTGTCCTAAATGGCTTACCCCTTATCCTTAGACTGTGACCCCTGGTTCTGGTTCCATATCATTATGAATCAGTGGCTACAAGAGAGATGGGTAGCGGGGGGGCGGGAATAAGGATAGAAAACTAAGAGGAACTAACTGGATTCTACTGCCTGAAAGGGTGGTGGAAGCAGATTCGATAGTAACTTTTAAAAGGGAATTTGCAGGGCTATGGGAAAAGTGCAGGGGAGTGGAACTAATTGGATTGCTCTTTCAAAGAGCCAACACAGGCACGATGGGCCGAATGGCCTCCCTTCTGTGCTGTAGGATTCTATGATCCTATGAATAGTGCATTCTAATGTGCAGCAGTAATGCTCGGCTGGCAATGAATGGCTGTTCGAATTGATTGCCTTCGCATTTCTTACTGACAGCCACAAGCAGTTAATCAAAAAGCATTAAAACAAAGCTCAACTACACAGCTTTGATCCAATTTCAACATTTACTTCTGAACAGCTGAACCTAGTAATAACACCGTACAATAGCTCCTCACCAAAACACAGCAGAGGATGAATTATTCATCGGAGGGACTCTTGAGAATCAGAGGCGTGACATTCTGGTTTTGGCTGTGGTGTTATTGTAATACTTTTTAGGATGACTGTCCTTTATTCTGTCATGAACAGAATCAACTCTCAGGACTTTGTCTAATGAATTTGTAGGTAATATGGTTAATTTCATTGTAATCTGACATCATTAATATTGCAACTCTCATACATTTTTGACAAAGGAAGCAAGAGGGTTTTAGAACTCAAATATGAGAATTAAGATGCTTTCCAGTGATGCTATTCATACAATGAGTGTATAAGCATAGTTGAATAAGACTTATTACCATAATTGTCAAAGATGGAATAGTCCCAACTTAAGTACTGCATATCAAACAAGTTTCTGTATTTATTTTTTAACACAGACTAAGGGGGTGATTTTGGCAATGGGGAGCTTTTGGAGGCGGGACTCCCACTTGTCGGGTTTCAGTCCCGCCTCCAACAACTTCTGGCCAACCCACGCTATTTTCCCTTGATTGACCTTGTTAAGCCCGCCCAGCCGGTTGCAGAGAACGTCAGCATATGACGTTTCATCTGTCAAGCAATAAAGATAACAAGCACAAATACAAAAGCAAAATACTGCAGATGCCGGAAATCTGAAATAGAAACAGAAAATGCTGGAAATACTCAGCAGGTCAGGCAGCATAAGTGGAGAGAGAAACAGAGTTAACTTTTCAGGTCGATGGCGAAAGGCACTCAGCAGACGGGATGGGTGGTGGGTCAGCTGTTAAATTTTAAACGATTGAGTGCGGGTCAGGAAGCCGCTGTCAAAACGTGCACACTGGACTTTCCCGATGTCGGGTCTGCCAGCGCTGCACAGACCCAACAGGCAGTGGCAGGGGACCCAATTCAAACCATTAGTGGCTTGTTTACAGCCACATATCAAAGGTTTTTTCCCAGCTTTTTGGATTTGACAGGTCACCCACTGGTTTCCCGCTGTGCCTAGACCTTGTCTGTGAAGCTGAGGCAGGAGGTCAGTGGCCATTGAATCAGCTGATGAGTTGACAGCTTCAAATGTCAAGTCAAAGCTCCCAGCTGATTGAGAAATGTTCCCTTAACCACTAGCTTCTCTAAACTGCATTTCCACTACAGATTCAATATGCTGCAAGTCTTTACACAAGTCTTCATCCAGTCTGACCTTATTACCGCTCCTATCATTGACAGATCACTTCTGTCATCTCTACTTCACCTGCCATCTAGTCCATCAGCATGGGTGCCCTTGAAACTCTCTCACTTTGGTCCTCAGAATCCCACCACGATCAGCCCCAACACCAGCATCACCAGGCACACTAGCAGCACCAGACATACCAGCAGCACCAACAACACCACCAACCTTCTCTGCAATTAAGTGATGCCACACAGGGCATCAGCACCCGACCACATTGCTGCATGGGAGGCCAGGGATGGCCTCACCATGGCCAGATTTACTTAACTTGATGCTGTACACATGATGCGCCAGGTTGGTACCACCCCACACCCAACACCATAAAGCATCCCTACAATGCCCAAGCCATTCCTTTCATACTCATCACCATTGCGGGGGGTAGCGTTATGTCTCACCATTCACTGCAACTCACTAAGACACTTCCAAAGGTGCACAGAAATCTGTCCAAGAATGCAAAGTGTTGAAAATAAAGGTTTCAATGTTTGACACCACATTAATAGAAGCTTTACATGAACATTGCAAAAAACACACAAGTGCCTACCCTTGTGTGTTGTTAATTGGTATGATTGCAATAGGATGAGGGTGAGTGTGAGCAGTGGCTAGTGAGATGGGGATGTGATAATGTAGATAGAGAGGGATGGGTGGAGGTGCAAGGTAAGTTGGTGTGAGTAAGGATGTGCAGGAGTAGGGTAGGGAAGGCAGAGTGATGGGGATGTGATGAGAGGCACAGCAGGATGAGGTTGAGTGTGGCTTTGCAGTAACGTTTCTTGATCTTCTGAGATCATCGAAACGTTTGCTCCACGGCAGCCTGGACCCCCAGACGACATTCCTGCTTGTGCTGCCCTGTGCAATGTGCAACCAGGCTGCGTTGATCTCCTGGGGAGGGCTCTTCCACCTATTGGAAGGGAAGAGAAACCTCCCTGTGTGCTGTGACTCCCTCCTTAAGTATATGGAGGGAGTCATGGGAGAGCCTGGGTGCAGCCATGCACCTCTGTGCAGTGCGTGTCAGTGTTTGCAGCACCTCAATGCTGTAGAACACTAACAGCACAACTGTCAAATTAAAGTTGGCCATTGTCCCTTTAAGGAACCCGGCTGATGATGCATCCTCAAATGACGTCACCAGACCCACTTCCTCTAACTGGCCGGGAAATGCGCTGGGCGGGTTAACAAGCCCAATCAAGAGAAATTCATTCTACAGAGCAGGCTGGAGACAGCAGCGGGGTTGGGACCCACCACCGTTAATCGCAGCCGTTAACTTGGTTTCTCTCTCCACATATGTTGCCTGACCTGCTGAGTATTTCCAACATTTTCTGTTTCTATTAAAGACAACGAGCAGTCCAGCACCAAAAGGAGTTGCATGTCACATCTATAATACAGAACACATACAAGTAGAGTTTCTTACTAATATGTTGAGGCTCTATGTTCTCTGCGACCCCCCCCAGTTTACATTGTCGGGCAGATTACATGGTACAGGCAGCAACAGTGCAATTACTTAAATGTCGTAAATCGTGACTTCCACTTCCGCTGTGGAAGGACTGTACACATCGCAAAGTGGGTAACAGTAGGCTGGCCTTGACAGGTGGGTTGAGCACTCAGAAACAATAGCACCATCGCAAGTGGCCATTTACTTCAATCTTGGACACTACTGCCTCCAGAGGAGTCCAGGAATATTGCCTCTCGTAAACCTTTGTAGGCAGCAGCACTGCGGCCTAAGGAAGGTGACTGTGACATAAAATCTATCCGTCTCCTTTAGTCTAGCGTAAATATTAGAAATTGGAAGAAGGCATCAATCTGATTTCTTCCCTGGGGAAGAAGTCTGGACTGTAGGTTAAAAACCAGATCTACCAGCATTCATAAGAACATAAGAAATAGGAGCAGGAATAGGCCACTTGGCCCCTCGAGCCTGCTCTGCCATTCAATAAGATCATGGCTGAACTTGGACTCAAAGCCACTTCCCTTCCCACTCCCCATAACCCTTCACTCCCTTATCTTGCAAAAATGTGTCTATCTCCACCTTATATGTATTTAATGACCCAGCCTCCACGGCAGAGAATTCCACAGATTTACAACCCTCTGAGAGAAGAAATTCCTCCTCAACTCAGTTCTAAAAGGGCGACCCTTTATTCTAAAACTATGCCCCAGAGTTCTAGATTTCCCACGAGGGGAAACATCCTCTCTGCATCTACCTTGTCGAGTCCCCTCAGTATCTTATATGTTTCAATAAGATCACCTCTCATTCTTCTAAATTCCAATGAGTATAGGCCCAACCTGCTCAACCTTTCTTCATAAGTCAACCCCCTCATCTCAGGAATCAACTGAGTGAATTGTCTCTGAACTGCCTCCAATGCAAGTATATCCTTCCTTAAATAAGGAGACCAAAACTGTACGCAGTACTCAAGGTGTGGTCTCACCAATACCCTGTACAGTTGTAGCAGGACTTCCCTGCTTTTATACTCCAACCCCCTTACAATAAAGGCCAACATTCCATTTGCCTTTTTGATTACTTGCTGTACCTGCATGCTAATGTTTCGTGTTTCATGCACAAGGATCCCCAGGTCCCGCTGAACTGTAGCATTTTGTAATCTCTCTCCATTTAAATAATAATTTGCTTTTTTATTTTTCCTGCCAATGTGGATAACCTCGCACTTTCCCACATTATACTCTATCTGCCAAATGTTTGCCCACTCACTTAGCCTGTCTATATCCCTTTGCAGATTCTTTGAGTCCTCTGCACAACTTGCTTTCCCACCCATCTTTGTATCATCCACAAACTTGGCTACATTGCACTCGGTCCCTTCATCCAAGTCATTAATGTAGATTGTAAATAGTTGAGGCCCCAGCAGCGATCCCTGTGGCACCCCACAATTCTGCACTTTTTAGACCAAATTTTTAATTTCCAGTTGGGTGGGCCATGGGCAGATCTTACAAAGACCTTAAAAAACTTACAAATGTCCCCCCAACATTGAGCGGGGGCCCCCACGAATTTTGGGGCCAAATTGACCTTTCGGGAACTGGACCTCTTTTATGATATTGCCAGCAAAATAAGGATGACTATTTGAAATAAGTAAATAAAGTAGCAAAATTAGATTGAAGGGGGTGAAGGCTGAACATTAATAGAAGCACTTTTATTATTGATGTCTATTTCTGACTTGAGCATCAGTCACCACTGTTAATGCTTCCAGCAGGCGCGGGTGACAGATTGTAGCAAATGCTCCTCTTTAGAATGTGAGTATAGATTTCCAAATTCTGCCCTGCTTGGGTGAATATCTTTTAAATGTGTGAGTATGTACCTGAGTACATGCAGTGCTATGCGATGGCTTTAAGGTAAGCATTTTCTCTGGCATCAACTATACTCCCCCCCTCACAGGGACAATTAGAAAAGGAGAATACATTACTCACTTCACAACTAGTCCCAGGAAGGGGCTTCTGTTGCGATTCATGTTTTGATGTTTCTTTGGCATTCAGTTATATTTTCTACTGAGGCTGAAAAAATAACCGGCACAAGGTTGTATTTTCAGGCTGTATTTCACATATTCTTGTTTTTAAAATGTGCAGATTATTTTCACCTAATCAGATGCACGTTGTGATGTTCTTCTACTTATTCGTTCCTGTTACCGATGTTTTCTTTCCCCGTGCAGCTCACGCGTTGTGATGCAATAGCATCTGCTTTGCACATACCTTGCATATATCTTATATACAAAATGAAGAATATTTATGGGGTGAATAAAGGTCCTTTGTTGGATTTACATGTGTACTTATAGGCAGGTCGTTCAATCATAGGCCAGCCCGAAAAACAAACTGGGAACTCCATCACTCTTGCATTCAGAACCAGCAATTCCTTCACTCCAAGTCCAAGGAAACTGGAGATCTCTCTGTAGTAAATCTCGTGTTATCTTTATTGCTTTACAAAAAGGCAGCTCTTGAAATAGAGCAGCACATTGCTCGAGACTTAGGAATTCAAGTTGCATCAGCGTCGACTCCAATCCCGGCCTCGATAATCTTCAGGAGTCCAGTGGTGGACACGAGATGATTTTAACTTTCGGCAGTGACAGAAAACAGGCATTAACAGGCCGCCGGTTATAGACCCCACTTGATGGTCCTATCCATTGACTTCAATGCAAGGAATATCGGGCGAGGTGGATAAAGGGTGGTTGATTGGTTACCACCTGTTTCTCCCCAGCACCGATAGTTAAAATCAGCCCTAAGGAGTCAAAAGAGAGAAAATATTGAGGCAGTAATGATAACTATTCCCTTATTTGTCTTTAGTGTGCTTTGTTAAAGGCTAAACCTATGTCCTTTCATTGTCATTGGGGTGGGAAATCTAGCCCATGGTGTGATACACTTTACCATCTAGTGGCATCTGGTGGTAGAATATCAAAACTGCACCAACTGTTTTGTTTCGCTTTATTGACAAGCTATGTATTATGAACATTTTTTGATCCATTATGTCCAGTTGGCATTGTTACATTTTGGGCTGCTACAGATACTTTTTATGCCCAATACCAAGACCAGCACCTGTGGCCAAGCTCAAATCACCTACAAACTCAAGTGTGGTCCAGTGCACAAAACTGTCTGGGACAGCATGCCTTGGCAGAACAAGAGTGTTTATATGTAGAGTTTTGATTACCCACCCACGTCACTTGAGAAGATGAATATCATTCATGCCGGGCACTTTGGTACCAGCTCACCCTATGAAACAGGTTTATTCTATTCACAGAGACATTTTACAGAAGCGAGCAGGACAATGCGTGATTGAAGTCTGTCCAGTGAACAAAGCGTCTTTGAATCAGTTCATGAAATGGTTACACAGGCAAACGTAAGTTGATTTCCTGTGATTGGCTTTCCTTGCAGAACTTTCCAAAGAAGATGGTCAGGTGTTTTTTGAAAGGTGAGGAGGCTCCCGGCCCTTATTGGGGGTCTTTCTCAGTTGTGTAGGTGCTCCAGGTATGGAGCTGCACCTTGCTTACATGTCTGTTGAGGCCATGTCAAAATCATCACTACCTGGGGCATCAGAAGTGTCAGATTCTTATAGCACACCAATGGCCACCTATGGTGCTTTGACAAGTGCTACCTGTGTTCGAGCTTATGTGGTTGCTAAATAGCCCAATGACACATTGTTTATTTTAATTACTTTTAGTACTTGAAGCTTGGTAACTCTTTACCCAGATGCGCACATCTGTTAGTAATTAACTGTATTGACCTGACTGATTTTTTTTCCTTATATACTTCATGCAGAGCCAGAAGAGTAAAGCCAATTTCCCAGCAGCCACCTACAGAAACCATTTTGACAAAGGTATCTTTCTTAAGGAACTTTTTTTTAAGCTAAGGAACACAGCACAGAGAGAAAAAGCATAAACTACAAGAAAAAAGGCTCCATTTTTATCATCTCCATCTTGGTCACCTCTGATCCATCATGTCCAATTGGGTTGTCATCTCTTCATTGAACACACTGATATGAGGTTAATGTTGTCCTTTACCCTGCCCCATCTATTAGTTTATATCATACCTCAGTGAAAAATCAAAAAACTTTGCTCAGCCTGTGTTTGTAGCTGGCTGAATTGACTAAACTGCAATAATTCAGAGTTGCCACTGTACATTTCTGAAAGGAAGTATTCTGCAAAATTCAGTCCACAAATAATGTTAAACTATTCCATGCTCTCTGAACTTAAGAAATCAAATCAAATCAAATGAACTTTTATTGTCATTGTTAGTGCACAAGTGCAGTACAACAAAATGTAGGCTTGCGGCTCCCGAGAGTGTACATTTAGATTAAGACATTTAAACATTCAACATACATTTGGCTTGTAGTATATTAACATAAACATAACCATAATAAAGTGCATTGGCAGATGTGCAGGCTTTAGAGTTTATTTGTGGAGTTCAGTAGGATGACAGCCCTGGGAAAGAAGCTGTTCCTAAATCTGGTCATACGGGTGCGAATGCATCTGTAGCGTCTCCCAGATGGCAGGAGGGCGAACAGACTGTGGCTGGGGTGGGTAGGGTCTTTGATGATGGACCGTGACCTCCGTAGACAGCGTTTCTGGTATATGTGCTCTATGGTCGGTAGCCGGGTGCCAGTAATGCGTTGGGCAGTTTTGACTACCCGCTGCAGGGCTTTCCGGTCATAGTAGCTACAGCTGCCATACCACACTGTGATACAGTTTGTCAGGATGCTCTCTATTGTACAGCGGTAAAAGTTAGAGAGGATCAGGGGTGACAGGTTATATCCCTTCAGCCTCCTTAGGAAATATAGGCGCTGCTGGGCCTTCTTCACCAGAGAGGAGGTATTGAGGGACCAGGAGAGGTCTTCCGTGATGTGGACTCCGAGGAACTTAAAGCTGTCCACCCTTTCCACCACAGCCCCATTGATGTGGATGGGGGTGTGACTTCCACCTTTAGACTTCCTGAAGTCCACAATGATTTCTTTGGTTTTCTTGATGTTAAGGGCCAGGTTGTTATCGGCGCACCACTTCACGAGATGCTGGACCTCCTCCCTGTAGGCTGACTCATCATTGTTGGTGATCTGGCCTACTACCGTGGTATCATCCGCAAACTTGATGATGGTGTTGGAACCATGAACAGCCACACAGTCGTGGGTGAAGAGGGAGTAGAGGAGGGGGCTCAGCACACATCCTTGTGGGGCCCCCGTGTTCAGGGTCAGGGGGGGGGAGGTGTGGTTACCTAATTTGACAGACTGGGGTCTGTTTGTTAGGAAGTCCAGGGTCCAATTGCAGAGGGAAGTGTTCAGGCCAAGAGTTTGGAGTTTGGTGGCCAGCTTGTTGGGGACGATAGTGTTGAATGCTGAGCTGTAGTCTATGAACAGCATTCTGATGTAGGTCTCCTTTCCATCTAAGTGATTCAGTGCCGAGTGTAGAGCAGTTGTGATTGCATCCTTGCAATTTTAACCCAAAGTGCCTGGTGGAAACCAGGTTGGCTAGAGTTAAAAATCACCCTTAAAGTATTTATAGTAATTGAATCACCTCAATTATCCTAAAACCTGTAGTGGTGGTGTTAAAAATAATGAAACATAAAAAATAAGCCTGGCCAGATGAATCACAATGGGCTCCTCATCCTGTATAACCCTGTGTTCCTAAGAAAGCACAAAATGAGAACAGGCCATTCGACCACTTTTTCCACTGCCCATTCCTTCCCAACATGGACAATGCCCCTTCACTTAATTTCTTGTATAAATATCCAGTGATCCCCATGGGGCAGTCAAGCAGAACTCAACCCTACAGTCCTGTCCTCCATAATCAACATTTCACCCCCTCTGGCCCCAACATCACAGGATCAGTGTGTCCCAAGGAGTATTTCAGTCCATCTCTATCTTGTTTTATATCTTTCTCCATAAATCCTAATCCTGATCCAGAACTAGATATTTATTCAGCTCTCTTTAGAAAAGATTAGGGGGGGGGGGAATAAAACAACTCAACAAGCACATAAAGAAACAAATCAAATAACTCCGCCAAATCACAGGTACAGATAAATCACTGATGTTGGCAACATGATAAGTGCTTTGCTACTCTTAGATTAAGTGAAACCATAAACTGATGTTTTCAGATATTTACAGATAATTAAATTTCATAATGCATTGCAGATGCATTACAACATTCTATATATTTTCTAAAGTAGAACATGGGGGGAAAAGGATTTCTTTCAGATGCAGAACTGAGAAACTGGAGTGAGAGGATAAGCTGAATGAAAAATATTACATTTGGGTTATTTTTGGAATTGAACTTGAATAATCTTTTGGGAATCTTCCGGGATCAGTTCGGCGCTACGGCCTTAATGTTTTGCTCAGCTCTGAATAATTTCTGTTGATGTCTGAATGTCAGTTATTGGAGAGGCACGGCCTTCATGAAAAAAAAGGATTTGGAGAACCTTTTGTTAGCCACATTTCTAAAACCAGGGTAAACTTTGGTCGTATGCCTCAAACAAAATGTAGTGGTGTCATGAGTAGAGATTAGATGATATGTTAAATTGAGTGCATCTCCGGCTATCCCTGTGAGTCAGACATTAAAGATCCTGTGGTAGTAACTGAAGAAGTGAAGAAGTTTTCCCAGTATGCTGCTTGACAATTCTCTCTCAACTAACACCACCAAAAAACTGCTTACTGCTCATTGCTATTTGTAGGACCTCGTGGGTACAAAGCAGCCTACATAAGAAACTCTTACACTTCAAAAGTAATTCATTCTATATGAAGTGTTTGGGAGACATGATAAGGAATTCTATAAAGCCCAGTTGATTTTTTTTTATGTTCTTATGGAGTTTGATGGTATATTACATATGAATATGTATTAAGAAAGCCAAAATCCGCAGAATAGAAACATGAGCAACACAGAATAATTTAAAATAAACAAAGCCCAGTACTGTACAGGCTACCATGTGGCTAATCCACTCATTGCTTCAGTCAACTAATTGTTAGGAAATTGGATTTAAAATATCACCATAAGGAAATAACCATCACATTTGGAGCCATGGCAGCATTGGGTAAATACTGCAATTTTAAAAATAAATTATAAATATATATATGGACATTTCAATTGAGTGCGAGAGGGCTTGATTCCAAACTCAAATGTTCAACTGGAGAGGGGCAGTCCGTCCCCAGTTCCTGAATTTCTAGTGTAGAGAGTGTGCCTTTATTAGAGGTCTGAAGGAGAGATATGCATCTAATGGAGGGATATGGCTCTAATCTCCAAGTCTGATGAGGGGAGATAACTATCTGATCTCTGGACATCTAATGGGAAAGTGGTCTCTTGGGTAGGAATGTGTTAAGTATTGGGATTTTGGCTATGTTGCCACAGTATAGTTTATATTAAAGTACTGCTTTTAAGTTAGATCTTGCTATCAAAGGGATGAAGATCTGAAGTTAGATGAAGCAGCTGTTCCGATGGTTTCGGACAATGAGGTTCATTAAAAAGACATTCTAGCAAACATTCACATTACAGGGATTGGAACGTCTCACCATTGATCTTTTCAGGAGCTAGCTTCAAAAGGCCCACATCCAAATGGTCATAGCAGGAATAATTGGCACTGCTGCTGACCAACCCCCCAGACAGGGAAGGAGACATGTGTCAAATTGCCTGTGACACCACAAAAAGCAGACACATGTCCGAGGTCAGTTGGTAAGAACTGCTGTGAGAAGCAAGCCAGGGCTGAGGCTGGGAATTAAGGATACAGCTGGTCAGATTTCAGATAATGGCCGACTGGAAAGGGAAACAAAAGTGAGTGTTTAGTCCGCTAACCGCGGTAGGTAGCATACTTTATTGTTTTATATGTTACGAGAAGTATAGAAAAAGTCATCTGTCTAGAATTACGCTCTGTTCAGTCATGTGTACGCCATAAAATAAACCATTCTTCTTGATTCTACATTGATCTCATCTCTGACCAGAATGTTTATTAGTACCACATTTCAGAAGATTGAAGATGTGCATGTTAGGGCATGTGTGAGGATCATGATATCTAATTTTTATAACAAGAGGATCTCATTGTTCCAGCCCTTCTGAGTTATACTATCATATTATTAGATATTGGGCAGTACAAGAGAACTGAATCTAACAGGTGTGGGGTCAGCTTACGAGAAACTCAGAATAGCTAAAGCAGACCCAAAATGTTGTAGCTGAGTGTGATGCCAGTATTATGTTGCATATGCAACAGCATCTCATGCAGTCCAGTCACATTATGGACTAAACTCTGGCTTTGAAGAAACCCCCATTAGGATCCCAAAGACAAAACCAGATTATTCCTGCCATAATATTCAGCCTCATAAAATGTTGAGTTTGACTTTAACATGAATGAATGAAAATTAATTGTTCTCAAACATCTCTTAACTAGGGGGCACGGTGGCATAGTGGTTAGCACTGTTGCCTCACAGCGCCAGGGACCCGGGTTCGAATCCGGCCTCGGGCGACTGTCTGTGTGGAGTTTGCACATTCTCCCCGTGTTTGCGTGGGTTTCCTCCAGGTGCTCCGGTTTCCTCCCACAGTCCAAAGATGTGCGGGTTAGGTTGATTGGCTATGATAAATTGACCCTTAGTGTTAGGGGGATTAATACGTGGGGTTACGGGGATAGGGTGGGATATGTGTTGGTGTAGGGATTACGGGAATCGGGTGGGATATGTGTCGGTGCAGGCTCGATGGGCCGAAATGGCCTCTATCTGCACTGTGGGGTTTCTGTGATTTCTGTGAACTCTTACGCTTTCACTGCTGCATGCTATGAGCCTCAATAACTAAAGTGTGTTCCCAGGACTGAGATTGTGTTTATTTATTACCAGAGTACAATATTTAAGTGTATCATTATTATATTGTGTTTAAACTTTTTCTGGTGAATTTTGTTCTCATAAGATGCTGGGAGATGGAATATTCAGTCAAGCACTCCCAGGGTGGGTATAGCATGATCAGATGCAGTTTAAACTTTCCTCCACTCCATCAACAATGGGATAAAAAAAAATCCACATCTGCACTCCCAGCATATGCCAGAGGTTCATATCGTAAAGTTGCCTACCACCAACCCGCCATTTTCCATTGATCAATTTTAATGGACAGAAAGTCATGGTTGAAATTTTCACCCCAATGTGCCTCAGACCCAATCTTAGAAGAACATTCCGTAATGCAGCAGTTTGACATTTTCTGCTTCATCCATCCTTTGGCCCCTTTGGGTAATAGTGTCAATTTGGTGCCAACTGGTGCTGAATTAGGACAATTTTGTGCTGGGAACTACATCGAGATTATCCAAACTCATTTCACATATCAGCTTATAACCAACAGACGGAAGAGACTTTCATGTTATCATTCTGGGCTGGATAAAATCCAAGGTTCTGTCTAATACACTGCACCCAACTGGTCCCCAGATTTTTTTCCAAATTGCACCATTTTTTAGCAACACAGAATGACTCATTCTGATCATATCAGACTGAAGGAATACTGGTACAGTAATTTTATTCCTCTGATTTACTAAGGAGGACCCGGGAATAATTAAAGTTTTATAGCAACAAAGCCAATATTCAGTGAAGTCCAGCATCAAAATCTCACTGACCTTTAACAACAGTATAACAATTACTGAAAATAAAAGCAAATCCTTTTTCCTATTCCTTCCCCCCCGCCCCCCCCCCAAAGGTATCTCTGCCCATTGTGCCTACTTCCTCTATAATCCTGAATGGATTAACTTCTTGCTGGGGTATGCTTTCATAGGAGCTGGTCAGCCTCTCATGCCTCATTCATGTGTGAACCTTGACAGTGAGTATCAGCAGGCTATTCCACCGTATGAGGCATCACAGCTCACCCCTGTCCCTGCCCGACAGCCGCACAAAGCACATTTCTAGCAGAGCTTCCTGGACATTGATCAGGAACATGAAAGCTCGGGAATTGCCCCCACCTGAACCTGGGGAGGTCAGGCCATTTGTCGAGTTCTAACGCTCCTATTGCCGAGATGCGCTAACGCAGCACAGGCTGGAGATCAAACCTCGGGTTTCTTGGTTGGAATGGTTCAGCTACTTTTTGACAAAAAATACTAGCGGTGCCTTGGGAGAAACCGATTGCTATTTAACTTTCCTTAAATGGCAATAGAAAAGAATATAGAGATCGCCAAGATAAAAAAATAATCTTTATAACAAAAGGCCACAGTTATCTTGGCATTTGTAGTTTTTTGATGTTATTGGGTTATTGCACTCATTATTTGGTATGTTGTACATTGTATTGTTCAGACCACTTTAAAGGGACGGTACACTAATTTGTTCCAGCTTTCATTTCTCATTTGTACAACTTTTTTTTTAAACTTTCAATTGAAACTTTGGGGTGGGATTTAACTGCCGGGAATCCATTGATCCCTGTTAGTTGCCCGCCTGCTCGAGGCAGTATGGCGTCTCGGTGATTTTAACCGTGGGCCTCCTTAACATGCTGCCGATCCAGGAGGGAAGTGAACGGGAAGCGGCTGCCGGCCTTCGGGAAACCAGGCAGTCCTTGGCTGCCCGTCAGCTCACGGGTAGGTGTGGGAAAGGGAGGGTGAGGTCTTGTGGTAATATGTGGGTGGGAGTCCAGGACAGAGACGGCCTAAACTTTTCCTATGGGGCCCCGGAGGAGCACTCCTGCTCCTTCAGGCCTTGACGAAGTAAAAAAAAAACCTTACCTGGAGGGCCTCTTCAGATTCCTGATCGTCTTCACACTCGCCTTCACCTGGTGGAAAGGCCGCAGCAGCGTCACCGCTCAGGTCAAAGTTAATAATTGCAGTCGGGGCCCGTGACATCATCGGAACCCGATCAGTATATATTAAATAGGACCCCACCTGCTCCGAGCGGGCAGCTTAACCGCCTGTCCAGAAGAGTCGAGTAAAATTGGAAATGGTGGGATCCAGGCAGCTGCTGGCGGGTCAGTAACTCGGGGCTTTTTAACTGCTCACTGACCTGTTTCAACAGGTGGGAGACGGCTAGGCTCCCACGCCCCCACCCGTTGCTTTGCATTTTCCGACTTGATTCCTATATTTCATCTTACCCTTCTTTCTAGCTTTATTTCATTTCTGCATGTAGATTACACTCAGCCAGATGGGTATGAATGGAACATGATGTTAGAAGGATCATTGCAAATGGTTAGAATGAATGAAGCATGCTTGAATGGAGAATAATTGGATTTGTTTTAGATAACATGGGACCACAGTATGTTGCTGGATTATTAACTACATGGTATGAAAGGTAGAGTGCTGGAGGTGCTTGATATAATTAAGGTTGGTTCTCCATCATCCTGCCATGCAGTAATGTCACCACTGCGTGCAGATGTCCATTTGATTAAACATTTGGCTAAAGGCAGGACTGTAGCGCTCTATGCTGCAGATTCTATGGCTTGAAGTTAAGCAAAAGAACCATAACAACACCCAGCCTAGCATGCTTACACATGCAGAATGATGTGGCTCTCATCGGTCACAAACTGCACAAAGAATGAAAACCCTTCCTGCTGATGAAATTTAGGGAGTCGGGGCCTTTAATGGTACGTGGGTACTTGATAACGGTTCTGTGCTTGCTGTCTTTGTTCTGGTGAGTCTATGGGGAAATCTGCGGCTTGCCTGCAAAGGCCATACTTCACCTGTTTTAAGGCAGGGCTGCACTACTGATTATTTTATGTGATTTTTATCATCTCAAACGATCTGGAAACATCCAGTGGCATAACATTTTAGAGCTGTTATCTTTACAGCTACTGACAAGGCTGCACTTGGGTGGAAAGAGGCTTCAGGTCTGGGATCAAAAGCAGGCATAACTCACTGACAGCCTACTCACACTTTGCCCTTGGGAGAGGTCCATATATAACCTACTTGGCCTACAGACCCTCTGAGGCGGTCCCTACATACATGATGCCCGATTCTTAGGGCTTTCTTCCTCTCCTCATCATCCTTTTCCTCAAATCATAGGAACAATCAAATCCCAAAAGGGCAATCTATTATTTTTGCACAAGTCTGGCTTTAAATTCTTTGTGAATAGTGGCAACTACAGTACCTTTAAATCCTGATAACTCAATTTTGTTGTCAGTTCTGGTCTTCAAACTCCTTAGTGTGCACTGACCTCTGACCTTCATGATCCTATCCCTTCTGTGGATACCATACTGGTCACAACACCAGCCCTGCTATACAAGCAGTACTTTCTGGAACGGGAACTCATCGCAAAGACAGGAAAAGTGGGACTTGTACAAGTCGGACAGGTTGCACCTGAACCAGAACGGGACAAATATCCTTGCGGGGAGGTTTGCTAGCACTGTTCGGGGGGGTTTAAACTAACTTGACAGGGGGGTGGGATACAGAGTGGAGCTATAATAGGGGGTGATGTACAGCCAAATATAGAGGAAAAAACAAGTCAGCTTGGAAGGCAGAGCAAATATGTAATGGCACAAGTGAGTAGGGCAAGGCTGGATGGCATTTATTTTAATGCAAGGAGTCTTGCAAATAAGGTGGATGAACTGAAGGTGTTGATGAACACATGGGAGTATGATATTGTTGCTATCACGGAGACATGGTTGAGGGAGGGGCAAGACTGGCAGCTCAATATTCCAGGGTATAGAATCTTCAGGCGAGACAGAGGGGGGGGGGTTAAAGAGGAGGGGGTGTCGCAATATTACTTAAGGAGTCAATTACTGCTGTAAGGAGGGATGATATATTAACAGGTTCCTCTAATGAGGCCATATGGGTAGAACTTAAAAACAAAAAGGGGGCAAGCACTTTGCTGGGAGTGTACTATAGGCCTCCAAACAGTCAGGGGGAGATAGAGGAACAGATATGTAGGCAAATCTCAGAGAAGTGTGCAAATAATAGGGTAATAATAGTGGGGGATTTCAACTTCCCCAATATTAACTGGGATAGTCAGAGTGTGAAAGACTTAGAGGGTGCAGAATTCTTAAAGTGCATCCAGGAGAGCTTTTTGAGCCAGCATGTAGAAAGTCCTACAAGAGAGGGGGCGGTACTGGACCTAATTCTAGGGAATGTGGCCGGGCAAGTGGTAGAAGTGTTAGTAGGTGAGCACTTTGGTGACAATGACCATAATTCAGTGAGATTTAAGGTAGTCATGGAAAAGGACAGAGATGGACTGGAAATAAAGGTTCTAAATTGGGGGACGGCCGATTTTACTATGATAAGGCAGGATCTGGCCAAAGTGGACTGGGATCAGCTACTTGTAGGAAAATCCACAACGGAGCAATGGGAGTCTTTCAGAAAGGAAATTGAGAGAGTACAATGGCAACATGTTCCCGTAAAGGTCAAGAGTGGGACTAACAAGCCCAGGGAACCTTGGATGTCAAGCGATATACGAGAATGGATTAGGAAAAAAAGGGGGGCTTTTGGCAGATACAAGGGACTAAAGACAGGGGAAGCCCTAGAGGAGTATAAAAAGTGCAGGGGGATACTTAAAAAAGAAATGAAGAGAGCGAGGAGGGGCCATGAAATAACACTGGCGAGCAAAATAAAGGAAAATCCTAAGGGCCTAGAAATTCAGTATAGCCACGTTCGGGGCGCTAAAGTCGGGCGGCCGCTAAAGTTTGCGCCCGGCGCAAGTTCGCGCCACCTTCGCCGATATTCAGTTGCATCGCCCCAAGAGGTTGCTGCTGCGCTAAAACAGGCGATGCACGACTATCATTAGGCGCTAAGCCGGCGGTCCGGGGCGATACCCCCGAGGGTGGGCGCAGCGCAGGTGCGGCGAGTTGCTGATTGATGGCAGACACTCTGGCGCCGGTCAGCTCTTAAAGGGGGAGGGTGGATTTGTTTGCCTGCCACGCCCTGCACACTGCAGCCCTCAAGCTAGGCCTGACCACTTCTGCTTCATCTGTGCAACGCCCAGGGCTATGCAGAAGGCCAGGGAGAGAGCGCAGCGCTTCAGCGAGGGCGACCTGAGGGTGCTGGTTGGCGGAGTGGAGCGGAGGCGCCATGTTCTGTTCCCTGAAGGTGGCAGGAGGCCGCTGCCCAGCGCCTACCAGAAAGCCTGGAGGGAGGTCTCAAACAGGGTGACTTCCAACAGCGTGGTTGCCAGGACTCCTGCGCAATGCCGGAAAAAGTTCAACGACCTCACTCGGGTTGTCAGGGTGAGTACCCTTTCCAGTGTCCTCCTCATCCCTGCATGTGCACCTCAGTTTATGGGCAAAGGGACCTGAAAGCCCTAATGGCCAGCCCTCATCCAGCAGCTATGGGACTGTCATGAAAATCACTTGCACATTCAGCACTTTACACACTGCACAAGCTATTCCACCATGGGAGGCAGTGCAGCCAAGATCAGGGCTTCACACTGTCAGGGCTAGTCCACCATGGGAGGCAGTTCAGCCAAGATCAGGGCTTCACACTGTCAGGGCTAGTCCACCATGGGAGGCAGTGCAGACAAGATCAGGGCTTCACACTGTACTTAGAGGCCGTCCTTTCTCTTGCAGGCCAAGGTGGTGCACAACCGTAGGAAGCAACGTGAGACCGGGGGAGGCCGGCCTGACGTCAAAGAGCTCTCCGACCTCGACCAGCATGTGGAGCGCATTATGGCAGGCCGGCTGATTGGCCCCGTCGCCAGTGGAGATGCCGACCCTGTTCTGGGCACCAATGGTAAGGGCATCGCCTTTTTGACCTCTCTCTTTCCACTTGCGCCTCAGATCAGCATCCTTTGCCACTGTCCGACCAATGCAGTGCATGGCAGCACTCATGCCTCCCTCGCTGCCGCCCTGTCCTCACTCTAAAGCAACTCTTGTCCCTCCCTGCTTTCAGATGGTGAATCGCCAGGTGAGGAGGCGGGCCCTCAAGCTGCCACTGTCAGCAATTTGGAATTCGAGGAGGAGGAAGAGGAAGCCGGCCCATCAGGGCCACCCTCAGCCGCGCCAGCCCATGGCGATGAAGGGGACACATCTTCCCTGGAGGGGAGCCGGGGGGAAGGGTCGGAGGAGAGTGAAGCTCCGGGGCCCAGCGGCCTGCAGCAACGCGGGAGGGGTGGGGAAGCTCGGCGGACTTCTCCCCAGAGGGTGAGTGCGGCCTCCAGTCCTGCGACGTTGAGCGCAGAGGAGGTGCGGCTCCTGGAGGAAATGGCCGTCCAGGCTGAGCGCAGGCACAATGAGCTCATGGCTGCAGTGGCAAGGATGCCTGACTCCATTGAGTCTCTGTCAAGGAGTGTGCAGGAATTCGGAGCAGCACAGGCCAGGAGTCTGCAACAATTCAGTGCAGCACAGGCCAGGAGTCTGCAGGACTTCGCAGCAGCACAGGCGGCTTCTAGCCAAGTGCTCAGTCGTGCCGTTCATTCACTGGCTGGTGTCATGCGGACACAAACCAGGGCCACACGGGCACTAACTGCTGCCACCCTCGCTGGATCGGCCAGGCATCGCCAGGGCACTCGCTGCGCAGCAGCAGCCCAGCAGTCTGTTCTTCAGCTGTTTGCTGCGCATGCTGCAGTGCTGGCCTGTGCGAGTGCCAATGTCTCAGGCGACCAGGGAGTACCTGCGATCTGTCAGGTTGGCACCATTCCTGCAGCCGACACTGCCACTCCGCCATTGCAGCTGCCACCAGCCGCTGGACAGACTGCTGCCGCCCAAGCAGAGTTGGAGCAGTCAGCAGCCGGCCCCTCCAGGGCCAGAGCTGGTGCAGGCCGACCCCCAAGGGCATCTGCCGTCTCGCCAACTGACCCTCAGCAGCCTTCCCCCAGCCTTGCTGCAGCCACTGGGGTCCCATTGTGGAGGAGCTGCAGGGCGGGCAGGGGCCAGTCACGGATGCGAAAGGCATCACCCTCGCAGGGCAAAAAGTAGAAGGTCTGGCCAAATGCTTTGTGTTTGTTGAAAGGCCGAGACTGGTGTAGTTGTGGTTTTGTAAGGCCGAGACTGGTGTCTTTCTTTGTTTTGTAAGGCCGAGACTGGTGTCTTTCTTTTTTTTGCAAGGCCGAGACTGTTCATTTTGTGTTTTTGGAGGGGGCTTCTCTCCATTAGTTAGTAATGTGGGAAGGGCAGAGGTTTCCAGGAAATAAATGTTCTTAAATCGCACTGTCCAGGCTTTTTTTTGCAAGTCCTGGTTGCCCTGCTCGGCTGAGGGCTTGTGGAGCGGCTACATTCATCTGGTGACATTGGCACAAGCCATTCCCTGAGAGGGGGCCTAGAACCGACGTTCAATAAGCCGGCGACGGGCGGCCCTTGCACTTTCTGCCTCCCTCCTGTGCTGGTCCTCCTCCTCCTCCTCCTCCTCCTCAGGTGGTCCTCCAATCTCTGGTGGCAGTGGCTGAGTCCTGCAGATAGCCAGGTTGTGCAGCATGCAGCACACGACCACGAAATGGGAGACTCGCTCCGGCGAATATTGTAGGGCTCCACCGGAACGATCCAGACAGCGGAGCCGTTGGTTCAGGACGCCGATTGTTTGCTCAATGATGTTCCTGGTTGCTTGATGGCTGTCGTTGTATCCCTCTTCAGCAGGGGTGCTGGGCGCATGGAGCGGGGTCATCAGCCAGGTACACAAAGGATAGCCTTTGTCCCCGAGAAACCATCCTCGTGGGTAAGGCTGGGCCTGGAACATGTCTGCCACAGAAGTCTGGCACAGGATGAAGGCATCGTGGCTGCTGCCTGGAAAGTGGGCATTGACAGCTAGGATGAGCTGCCTGTGGTCACACACCAGCTGAACGTTGAGCGAATGGTAGCCCTTCCGGTTGCGGTAATCCTCGGCATGCTCCAGAGGTGCCCGCAAAGCCACATGCGTGCAGTCAATGGCGCCCTGCACCATGGGGAAGCCCGCGAATGCTGCAAAGCCCATTGCACGCTGTTGCTGCTTGACAAGGGCCATGGAGAAGGAAATGAACTGACGTCTCCTTCTGAAAAGGGCATTGGTCACCTGGCGGATGCAGCAATGCACGGCGAACTGGGAGATGTTGGAAATGTCCCCAGTAGCGGATTGGAAGGAGCCGGTGGCATAGAAGTTGAGAGCCACCATCACCTTCACTGCCACCGACAGAGACGTCCTGCTCCTCAGATGTGGCTGCAGATCACCGCCAAGCAGGTGGCAGATCTCAGTGACCACCGCCCTTCGGAATCGCAGCCTCCGAACACACTGCTCGTCAGACATGTTCAGATAGGAGAACTGCTGGCAGTATACCCTGGGTGGGTAAGGCCTCCTTTCCCGATGCCTTTTGCCCCCTCTCCGTCTGGCCATGACTGCCACTCTTTCACGGCGTCTGTGAGCCCTTTGAATGCAATGGAGAAGGCCAACGTTTGCACCCATTGCAGCCCCCATTATATGTTTGCAAACAATGATATGACACTGAAGGCAAAGACAAGTGGAAAGCTGTGGCCTGAAGCCACAAGTACCTGTCCGAGCGTTGAGCCAAAGCAGAAAGCTCTCTACCTTTGTCTCTCTGCAAAGATCCGTCTCTCAAAAAGGATTGCTGCGAAATGGCAGCCTTTTCTACTGCAGGAGGTGTGCCCTTTTCTACTGCAGGAGGTGTGCCCTACCAGTCGCTAGGGGCGCCAGGCGCACAATAGGGCGTCGCCACTGAATTTCCAGTTTGGGGCGCACAAAGGGCGTTGCACGAGGAAATGACGTCAGGATCTGCGCGCGCAGCTGAGCGCGCGCAAAGACTTTGCGCCGCCGCTAAATCTTGAGTGAAGTTGGGGAGAGGCGCAGATCGCGCTGCGCCCAGCCGCTAGCCGCCTAGCGCCCAACATCTCCTCCTCCTAAGGCGCTACCGGCTGGCGCAAGCAACTGAATTTCTAGGCCAAGGTGTTTTATAAGTATATTAAGGGCAAGAGGATAACTAGGGAAAGAGTAGGGCCCATTAGGGACCAAAGTGGCAATCTGTATGTGGAGCCAGAAGATGTAGGTGGGGTTTTAAATGAATTTTTTGCATCTGTGTTCACTATGGAGAAGGATGATGTAGACATAGAAATCGGGCAGGGGGACTGTGATATACTTGAAAATATTAGCATCGAGAGGGAGGAGGTACTAGCAGTTTTAGCAGGCTTAAAAGTGGATAAATCCCCAGGCCCGGATGAAATGTATCCCAGGCTGCTGTGTGAGGCAAAGGAGGAGATTGCAGGGGCTCTGACACAAATTTTCAGAACGTCTCTGGCCACAGGGGATGTGCCAGAGGACTGGAGAACAGCTAACGTAGTACCATTATTCAAGAAGGGTAGTAGGGATAAACCAGGGAATTACAGGCCAGTGAGCCTAACATCAATGGTAGGGAAATTATTGGAAAAAATTCTGAGGGACAGAATTAGTCTCCACTTGGAGAGGCAGGGATTAATCAGGAATAGTCAGCATGGCTTTGTCAAGGGAAGATCATGTCTGACCAATTTGATTGAATTTTTCAAGGGGGTGGCTAGGTGTGTGGATGAGGGTAGTGGTATACATGGATTTCAGTAAGGCTTTCGATAAAGTCCCGCATAGGAGACTGATCAAGAAGGTAAGAGCCCATGGGATCCAGGGTGCCTTGGCACATTGGATCCAAAACTGGCTTAGTGGCAGAAGGCAGAGGGTGATGGTCGAAGGTTGTTTTTGTGACTGGAAGTCTGTGTCCAGTGGGGTACCACAGGGATCGGTGCTGGGTCCCTTGCTGTTTGTGGTCTACATTAATGATTTGGAATGTGAATGTAAAAGGTATGATCAGTAAGTTCACAGATGACACGAAAATTGGTGGGGTGGTAAATAGCGAGGAGGGTAGCCTCAGTCTGCAGGACGATATAGATGGGTTGGTCAGAACAGTGGCAAATGGAATTTAATCCTGAAAAGTGTGAGGTGATGCATTTTGGAGGGACAAACAAGGCAAGGGAATACACAATGAATGGTAGGACCCTAGGAAAGACAAAGGATCAGAGGGACCTTGGTGTGCATGTACATAGATCCCTGAAGGCAGCAGAACAGGTGGATAAGGTGGTTAAAAAGGCATATGGGATACTTGCCTTCATTAGCCGAGGCATAGAATATAAGAGCAGGGAGGTTATGATGGAGCTGTACAAAATGTTGGTTAGGCCACAGCTGGAATACTGTGTACAGTTCTGGTCGCCACACTATAGGAAGGATGTGATTGCTTTGGAGAGGGTGCAGAGGAGATTCACCAGGATGTTACCTGGGCTGGAGCGCTTCAGCTATGAGGAAAGACTGGACAGGCTGGGGTTGTTTTCCTTGGAGCAGAGAAGGCTGAGGGGGGACCTGATTGAGGTGTACAAAATTATGAGGGGCATAGATAGGGTAGATAGAAAGGAAGTTTTTCCCTTATTAGAGGGGTCAATAACAAGGGGGCATAGATTCAAGGTAAGGGGCAGGAGGTTTAGAGGGGATTTGAGGAAGAGCTTTTTCACCCAGAGGGTGGTTGAAATCTGGAACTCACTGCCTGAAAGGGTGGTAGAGGCAGGAACCCTCACATCATTCAAGAAGTATTTGGATGAGCACTTGAAATGCCATAGCATACAAGGCTACGGACCAAATGCTGGAAAATGGGATTAGATTAGACAGGGCTTGATGGCCTGCGCGGACGCGATGGGCCGAAGAGCCTCTTTCTGTGCTGTATAACTCTATGACTCTATGGCCTAGAAATTCAGTATAGCCACTTTTGGGGCGGTAAAGTCGGGCGGCCGCTAAAGTTTGCGCCCGGCGCAAAGTCGCGCCGCCTTCACCGATATTCAGTCGCATCGCCCCAAGAGGTTGCTGCTGCGCTAAAACAGGTGATGCACGACTATCTTTAGGCGCTAAGCCGGCGGTGCTGAGCGATACCCCCGAGGCCGGGCGCAGCGCAGGTGCGGCGAGTTCTTGATTGACGGCAGACACTCTGGCGCCGGTCAGCTCTTAAAGGGGGAGGGTGGATTTGTTTGCCTGCCACGCCCTGCACACTGCAGCCCTCAACCTAGGCCTGACCACTTCAGCTTCACCTGTACAACGCCCAGGACTATGGAGAAGGCCAGGGAGAGAGCGCAGCGCTTCAGCGACGGTGACCTTAGGCTGCTGGTTGGCGGAGTGGAGCGCAGGTGCCATGTTTTGTTCCCAGAAGGTGGCAAGAGGCCGCTGCCCAGCGCCTACCGGAAAGCCTGGAGGGAGGTGTCCAACAGGGTGTCTTCCAACAGCGTGGTTGCCAGGACTCCTGTGCAATGCCGGAAGAAGTTCAACGACCTCACTCGGGTTGTCAGGGTGAGTACCCTTTCCAGTGTCCTCCTCATCCTTGCATGTGCACCTCACATTATGGGCAAAGGGACCTGAAAGCCCTAATGGCCAGCCCTCATCCAGCAGCTATGGGACTGGCATGAAAATCAATTGCACATTCAGCACTTTACACACTGTCCAAGCTATTCGACCATGGGAGGCATTGCAGACAAGATCAGGGCTACACACTGTCCAAGCTATTCGACCATGGGAGGCAGTGCAGACAAGATCAGAGCTACACACTGTACAAGCTATTCGACCATGGGAGGCAGTGCAGACAAGATCAGGGCTACACACTGTACTTAGAGGCCGTCCTTTCTCTTGCAGGCCAAGGTTGCGGACAACCGGCGCAACCGAACTGAGACCGGGGGAGGCCGTCCTGACCACAAAGAGCTCTCCGACCTCGACCAGCGTGTGGAGCGCATTATGGTAGGCCGGCTGATTGGCCCCGTCGCCAGTGGAGATGCCGACCCTGTTCTGGGCACCAATGGTAAGGGCATCACCTTTTGGACCTCTCTCGTTCCACTTGCGCATCAGATCAGCATCCTTTGCCACTGTCCGACCAATGCGGTGAATGGCACCACTCATGCCTCCCTCGCTGCCGCCCTGTCCTCACTCTAAAGCTACTCTTGTGCCTTCCTGCTTTCAGATGGTGAATCGCCAGGTGAGGAGGCGGGCCCTCAAGCTGCCACTGTCAGCCCTTCGGAAGACGAGGAGGAGGAAGAGGAAGCCGGCCCATCAGTGCCACCCTCAGCCGCGCCAGCCCATGGCGATGTAGGGGACACGTCTTCCCTGGAGGGGAGCCGGGGGGGAAGGGTCGGAGGAGAGTGAAGCTCCGGGGCCCAGCGGCCTGCAGCAACGCGGGAGGGGTGGGGAAGCTCGGCGGACTTCTCCCCAGAGGGTGAGTGCGGCCTCCAGTCCTGCAACGGTCAGCGCAGAGGAGGTGCGCCTCCTAGAGGAAATGGCCATCCAGGCTGAACGCAGGCACACTGAGCTCATGGCTGCAGTGGCAAGGATGCCTGACTCCATAGAGTGTCTGTCAAGGAGTGTGCAGCAATTCGGAGCAGCACAGGCCAGGAGTCTGCAACAATTCAGTGCAGCACAGGCCAGGAGTCTGGAACTATTCAGTGCAGCACAGGCCAGGAGTCTGCAGGACTTCGCGGCAGCACAGTCGGCTTCTAGCCAAGTGCTCAGTCGTGCCATCCATTCACTGGCTGGTGTCATGCGGACACAGACCAGGGCCACACGGGCACTAACTGCTGCCACCCTCGCTGGATCAGCCAGGCATCGCCAGGGCACTCGCCGCGCCGCAGCAGCCCAGCAGTCTGTTCTTCAGCTGTTTGCTGCGCATGCTGCAGTGCTGGCCCATGCGAGTGCCAATGTCTCAGGCGACCAGCGAGCACCTGCAATCTGCCAGGTTGCCACCATTCCTGCAGCCGACACTGCCACTCCGCCATTGCAGCTGCCACGAGCTGCTGGACAGACTGCTGCCGCCCAGCCAGAGTTGGAGCAGTCAGCAGCCGGACACTCCAAGGCCAGACCTGGTGCAGGCCGACCCCCAAGGGCATCTGCCCTCTCGCCATCTGCCCCTCAGCAGCCTTCCCCCAGCCTTGCTGCAGCCACTGGGCTCCCATTGAGGAGGAGCAGCAGGGCGGGCAGGGGCCAGGCAAGGATGCGCAAGGCATCGCCCTCGCAGGGCAAAAAGTAGAGGTATGCACAAATGCCTGGTGCTTGTTGTAAGGCCGACACTGGTGCAGTTGTTTTTGTGTAAGGCCGAGACTGGTGTCTTTCTTTTTGTAAGGCCGAGACTGGTAGTTTTGTGTTTTTGGAGGGGGCTTCTCCACATGAGCATGTAATGTGGGAAGGGCAGAGGTTTTCAATAAATTATTGTTGTTAAATTGCAGTGTGCATGGTTTTTTGGTTAAGTCCTGGTTGCCCTGCTCGGCTGAGGGCTTGTGGAGTGGCTACATTCATCTGCTGACATTGGCACAAGCCAGTCCCTGAGAGGGGGCCTAGAACCGACGTTCAATAAGCCGGCGACGGGCGGCCCTTGCACTTTCTGCCTCCCTCCTGTGCTGGTCCTCCTCCTCCTCCTCCTCAGGTGGTCCTCCAATCTGTGGTGGCAGTGGCTGAGTCCTGCGGATAGCCAGGTTGTGCAGCATGCAGCACACGACCACGAAATGGGAGACTTGCTCCGGCGAATACTGTAGGGCTCCACCGGAACGATCCAGACAGCGGAACCGTTGCTTCAGGACGCCGATTGTTTGTTCGATGATGTTCCTGGTCGCTTGATGGCTCTCGTTGTATCCCTCTTCAGCAGGGGTGCTGGGCGCACGGAGCGGGATCATCAGCCAGGTACACAAAGGATAGCCTTTGTCCCCGATAAGCCATCCTCGTGGGTGAGGCTGGGCCTGGAACATGTCTGCCACAGAAGTCTGTCGCAGGATGAAGGCATCGTGGCTGCTGCCTGGAAAGCGGGTATTGACAGCTAGGATGAGCTGCCTGTGGTCACACACCAGCTGGACGTTCAGCGAATGGTAGCCCTTCCGGTTGCGGTAATCCTCGGCATGCTCCAGAGGTGCCCGCAAAGCCACATGCGTGCAGTCAATGGCGCCCTGCACCATGGGGAAGCCCGCGAATGCTGCAAAGCCCATTGCACGCTGTTGCTGCTTGGCAAGGGCCATGGAGAAGGAGATGAACTGACGTCTCCTTTTGAAAAGGGCATTGGTCACCTGGCGGATGCAGCAATGCACGGCGAACTGGGAGATGTTGGCAATGTCCCCAGTAGCGGATTGGAAGGAGCCAGTGGCATAGAAGTTGAGAGCCACCGTCACCTTCACTGCCACCGACAGAGACGTCCTGCTCCTCAGCTGTGGCTGCAGATCACCGCCAAGCAGCTGGCAGATCTCTGTGACCACGTCCCTTCTGAATCGCAGCCTCCGAACACACTGCTCCTCAGACATGTTGAGATAGGAGAACTGCTGGCGGTATACCCTGGGTGGGTAAGGCCTCCTTTGCCGACACCTGTTGCCCCCTCTCCGTCTAGCCAGGGCTGCCACTCTCTCACGGCGTCTGTGAGCCCTTTGGATGTAATTGAGAAAGCCAGCGTTGACACCCATTGCAGCCCCCATAATATGCTGGCAAACAATGAGATGTCAATGAAGGCAAAGACTAGTGGAAAGCTGTGGCCTGAAGCCAGAAGTACCTGTCCGAGTGTTGGGCCAAAGCAGAAAGCTATCTACCTTGGTCTCTCTCCAAAGATCCGTTTCGCAAGAGGGAGTGCTGCAAAATGGCAGCCTTTTATATTGCAGGAGGAGTGCCCTTTAATTTGCGCCCCCCGTGCCCCGCATCGGCTGAGCACCGTTCCACTCTAACAGTCGCTAGGGGCGCCAGGCGCACAATGTGGCGTTGCCACTGAAGTTCCGGCTGGGGGCGCACAAAGGGCGTTGCACGAGGAAATGACGTCATGATCTGCGCGCGCAGCTGAGCGCGCGCAAAGACTTTGCGCCGCCGCTAAATCTCTAGTGAAGTTGGGGGCGAGGCGCAGTTCGCGCTGCGCCCGGGCGCTACCCGCCTAGCGCCCGACATCTACTCCTCCTAAGGCGCTAACGGCTGGCGCAACCAACTGAATTTCTAGGCCTATGACTCTAAAATATCATGAATTACTAAGCCACACCCCTCCATCTCTGTCCTCCTCAAAACTCTTCTCTTCGACTATGCTTTCAGTCCCCACCCAAACCTCTCCACATTCCCCTCCCTTGGTTAGCATCCACATTACTATAAACTGCTCTGGGACATATTCCTGCGCTTGATGAGTGCTCTTGAGGTACAATTTCTTGTTGTTTTATGTATGCTAATTCAAGTGCCTTACATAAGATGACTAAAAACTTAAAGCTTGCTAACCTAAGACACATATAACAAGCTATTAATCTGTCAGGGGCAATGTGACAGTGGCCTGAGGCCAGTGTTCCAGTGAAATGTTCTCTCTGCCTATAACAAAGTGCCTATCCTTCACTGGGAGCACCTCCTCAATGCAGGCCTCAGGCTAGCACTTCACCACAGGGGGATCGTAGGTTTGAATTTACAGCTTCCATTCCAAATAGTTTACAGCTGAGCCACCTCTGCAATGGGTTTTTAACATTTAAATAACTCATTAACAGACTTCAGACAAATGATTAAAATTTAATCAAAGCCAACAATCTACATAGGTCAGAGAAATGAGAGTAATTGATTTTAAAAAAGGGACTTGCTCAAGCAGTGATACATTGAAAGAAAGACGTGCATTTATAAAGCGCCTTTCGCGACCGCCGGACGTCTCAAAATGCTTTACAGCCAATGAAGTACTTTTGAAGTGGAGTCACTGTTGTTCTGTGGGAAACGCGGCAGCCAATTTGTGCACAGCAAGGTCCCACAAACAGCAATGTGATAATGACCAGATAATCTGGTTTTGTTATGTTGATTGAGGGATAAATATTGGCCAGGACACCGGTGATAACTCCCCTGTGCGCTTCTTCGAAATAGTGCCATGAGATCTTTTACGTCCACCTGAGAGAGCAGACGGGACCTCGGTTTAAACGTCTCATCCGAAAGAGATAGGCAGGTCAAAATCAGATCGTACCCAGCCAAACCAGCACGTAAGATCACCCTCACAGTTTTTGCTCGATAACTCATCAATGCCAATTTCTAAGATGGTGGCCGATGATATTTTAAAAGAGGCATTCCTTCCATGAAAAAATATTCAAAGGGAAAGACTGAAAGGAACAACAGATGTTTGGAATTAATAATATTTCTCATCCATGTTGGGCACTTTTCCACAGTAAGATGTTGGCGCTGTCAGATTTGTTAGAATGTTACACGGTCCCTGTCCTGATTACTATTTTCTGATGTATACACAAGTACCTGCATGCAAACATAATTATGACTGGCTGCTGGTGTGGTTTAAGTGGGTTTAAGTGCACATGCTAATTGCTAACAGCCTCAGTTTTCTAGTTGTGCAACTGCTGCAGTGAGAAGGACACAAAAGCAGCAGTCCTGAACATCACGCTAGTAGGTACGCAGTTTCTTCCTTTTTAGATCTTATTTGTCTTGATACGGCTGCAGCTCCATCCTTAGCTGAGCAGATATTTCCTGCGTGGATTCTCCGCAATCAGGGCAATCAGATTGTTCCCCTATATGCCACTATACCATAAATTAAACCCAATAGGCCCTTTATTCAACACCAGGTGTTATATAATAGCAAGATACTGCGGATGCTGGAAATCTGAAATAACAACAGAAAATGCTGGAAACACTCAGCAGGTCAGGCAGCATCGAGGAGAGAGAAACAGAGTCCTCAGGCTGGATTTTCCAAGCCCCGAGGAGGCGGGCATGGAGGCAGGACAGCCGGTAAAGTAGCAGAAATTGGGGGCGGATGGCAAACCCGCCCCCAACCCGCCTCCGTGCCCTTTTGCCAGGAGGCGGGAAGATGTACTGCTTCGGGTCCCATCTCCTGGAGGCGTAAAAGGCATTAAATATTTTTAACTGCCTGTTAACAGGCAGGAAAAAGGATCAGTGCCATTTTACCTTCACAGGTGAAGGCTTCCCGATCTTGGAGAACCCCGCCGGGTTGGAGGAGACATGAAGGAGGTCTGCGGCGGTCAGAGGCACCTGGAAGTAAGATGTAGAGGTGAGTGATGGGTGCAAGTGTGGAGTGGTAATTATGTAAGGTGAGTGATAAGTGTAAAAACATGTTCACTTACCTTGTTTTCTTCCTACAGCCTTCATCCTCTATGGATCGGGAGACCTGACATCCTCATTTCACAGACTGGCTGTTGAATCCTCCGAACCAACAGCCATCTGAAATCAACAAAGTTGAAAGGTTTGATGAGTCCTGAACACAAGGACTCATCAAACTACAGAGAATGTCAGTGTTTGACAGCTTCACAGAGCTGTCGAATGCTGACATTTCTTCTTCCAAGAAGTCTTGACAGATAGCATGTCTGATGTTGATGTGCTCTGACAGTGACTTCCTCCCTAATTGGCCTGCTGAGCCCACAGGGCGGGCTTAACAATGTCAATCAGGGGAAAATCCCTCTGGTTGGTCAGACGAAGATAGAGGCGGGACATTGACACGACAAGCAGCAGTCCCGCCTCCAACTCGTCTCCATTGAGAAAATCCAGCCTAATGTTCCAGGGTGAACCCTTCAAGGGTTCAATCCGAAACATTGGGGCGATTTTGCCAGCCCTGGGGAGGCAGGTTTGGAGGCGGGACTGCCGGGAAAATGGCAGAATGGGGGGGGCAGCAGGTACCATCTTCCCAGGAGGCGGGTAGCCGACCCGCACTGGGAGCTACCTCCCCGAGGCGGGTACGGGATTAGCGCCAATTAACTGCCTGTTAACAGGCAGTTAACAGGCAGTTTTTTGGCTAATCCCTATTTTCAGCCTTGAAGTGTGGGCTTCCCGACGGTTCCAAACCTCGCCAGGGTCAACGAGGCAGGTCGTCGGTCTCCGGGGGTTGGAGGGGCTGAGATGTCCGGTGTGCAGGTGAGTGATGGGTGCATGTGTGCAGAGGTAAGTGTGTGAGGTGTGTGTAAAGTGTTTTAATAAGTTTTACTTACCTTTACTTCTTCCTGCAGGCTTCCTCCCTTCAGGTCTCGGGAGTCCCTCAGCTCACCTGCACAGGAAGCAGAATGGCCGCTGAACTGTCAAAAGCTGCAGCCTTCTGCTTTCTGCTCAGGAAGGCTTTCTAATTGAGTCTTGAGTAAAGACTCAACATAGAATACAGATTGTCAGTGTTTGACAGCTACACAGAGCCATCAAACAATGACATTTCAGCTGTCAAAAGCTCTTGACAGATGAAACGTCACTCGCTGACGTCACCTGTAACCGGCTTTCCCTTAATTGGCCTGCTAAGCCCGCTGGGTTGGCCAGAAGTTGATGGAGGCAGAACTAAAACCCTCCAAAAGCTCCCCACTGACAAAATCCAGCCTGTTGACTCGGTTTCTCTCTCCTCGATGCTGTCTGACCTGCTGAGTGTTTCCAGCATTTTCTGTTGTTACCTAGTGTTATATTGTTGTTATCTGGTTCCAGAGCAGCATCTACTGAGGCTCATCAGCATCCAAATACTGTGATGGATATCCCAAAGTGTATAAGTGTGCCTCTAACTTGTAACATACATTCCTTCAAACATTAAGGCAAGTTTATGGTTTGGGTATTCCCAGTTTGGAGTCCTGCCTAATGCTACTGAAAAAATGGCACACATGCAGCTGTGGCAAAACCACCAATGATCTTCTGTACAAATGCATAACTGTCTTTAACCCAATGCTACAGCATCTGTGTTTGTTGGCTGAGTGTAAATAAGCTTTCTGCAAAAGCCCTGAAACGTGATGACGTCATCACGTTGGCCACGTGATGCCCCGAACGGCGGGAAATGTGATGACGTCATGACGTCAGAGAGTGGGAGGTTCTAAGCCCAGACCCCGTGTAACAAGCTGCTGAAAAGACCTGTTTGCTGTTGCTCCTGCATGTTTTTGTTTTGTTCACTTGTTTGATTAAATTCAGTTGAATTATTGAACTGACTCGACTTCAATGCTTCAGTTAGGGATAGATCGATTCCTACACAGCCACAATTAATCTAAAAATCCTGGCCTGTGTGTGTGCGCAATTTCCTGATACCTACTCCCAACAGGTGAAGCAAGCAGAACATTTACCTCATTATTTCCTTTCCTAGATTACTGTATATGACCTGCACTGGTCATTCTGCTCAACCATGTATCTTACCCTCTAGCTCAGAGGAGCAACTCCGATTGCACCAGTGCGAAACTTCAATTTCACACAGCGGCGCGAAGCTCATTTTAGCTTCCTACTTGAGGGACAGAATTTGTTATGATTTGCTGAGGCAAATATCATGCAACAAGATGAAAGTTACAGAATTCAACATGCCAGTAACCAGGATTTTTGTTCTTCAAAATCTTTTTTTTTAATTCTCACAAAGGGTAATTAATGTGTTTCTCTCTCCACAAAGCTGCCTTTGAGTGTTTCCAGCATTTTTTGGATTAAGTTCAGATTTGCAGCATCCGCAGTAGTTTGCTTTTGTTAACTAATTACATGCTGTGCTTAATATTTGCTGAAATTTATACTTCATGTCTATTTAATTGTAACAAAAAATAATACAATAAATCTTAATTTATAATACACCTGCATTTATAATAACTCTCTCCTACTTTGCACAGGTTCTTTGGAGAAGAAAGTGTCCATTATACGCAAAGATTGATAGGTGCAGTTGTAATCTGAAAAAAATGGTCTGGATTTAATATCTGCCAGTCCAAAGTGAGCATGGTAGTGTCGATCAAGACTCTGCTTAATCTGGTGAGAAGATTACTGCAAGCCAGGTCACTGCTAATCCTTAAAGCATGCAACCCTGCAAAGGCATGTTACTGAAAAGGGAAGAGATTCCAGATTGTAGGGAAAGATTTGCTTACAGGAATGGTTTATGAACTGGTGAAAGAGAAAAGACTGCGATAAAATATCAAAAATTGTATCAGGTGCAGATCCTTGATAAATATGTGAGGGAATAATCTGGCAGATTTTTTTCCCAAAACTGTATTGAAGATAGCAACAGATGAAGGTTGTATAGCCCAAAAGTTAAAGCCCCATGATCATATCTCACTACTGCACGCAGCTGCCATCTTCTACAATAAGCTTCCCAGTGCAGCAGGAGGAGCAGCTAATGCGTTACTGCAGCAAATCAACTGCAAATCTAGGGAAATAAATGATGCTGAACTGACTGAATTATAGTAACGACTTTTCTCTTTTCGAATTTGAATTTTTTGTTTGCATTAGGTCATGATATTCAGGGGCACCCATTCGGAACAAGACAATGGCCCTGATCATTATTTTTTAAGGGGACAACTTGTTACTCCACTTTCAGCTGTATTAATACAGGAAGTATACATGAAGAGCAGTGATCACAGTGCTGGAGAATGAAACCTAGAGCACTTTGCACAAGACAGATACATTGTGGTGCCACCCAGCCACTCACGCGGTACCAGGCTGCCGCTCGCTGGAAGGAGACACCGCGGACACACTTCACTGGAAGGAGACACCGCGGACACACTCGCTGGAAGGAGACACCATGGGACACACTTCACTGGAAGGAGACACACCGTGGGACATACTCACTGGAAGGAGACACACCGCGGGACACACTTCACTGAAGGAGACACACCGTGGGACATACTCGCTGGAAGGAGACACCGCGGGACACACTCACTGGAAGGAGACACCGCGGGACACACTCACTGGAAGGAGACACCGCGGGACACACTCACTGGAAGGAGACACACCGCGGGACACACTCACTGGAAGGAGACACACCGCAGGACACACTCACTGGAAGGAGACACCGCGGGACACACTCACTGGAAGGAGAGACACCGCAGGACACACTCACTGGAAGGAGACGCCGCGGGACAAGGCCCGGGACGAGGACGAGCCCAGCAGCAAGGTCGAGGCCCAGGAGTGGTGCAGCGTGGACCAGCAGCAGGGTCGGGAGGGTGCAGGCAGTGAGGACCTGCAGGAAGGAGGGAGGAGGACAGTAGGAGTATGTTTATCTGTGTGTGTGTGTGTGTGTGTGTGTGTGTGTGTGTGTGTGTGTGTGTGCTAGGCCGATGTAGCAGAGCCTGGTCTCCAATCGTCTTGGATCCCCTTGCCATTGGACCAAGACCTTGCTCTGTCAAGCCCGTGTGGTAACTGGTGTGCAACGGCCACCCCACGTTAAAAGAATTAATGCACAGGCATCTTCCACCCTTCAAAATGAAGTTCAGGATCTGGAACGTCAGGACCCTCATGGGCAACCCCAACAGTGACAGACTGGAACGCCTCCCTGCCACTCGCATGGTGCCTGACTGCCACTCACATGCTGACCTTAGATTGGACAGTCTGGCTTTTGAACATGATGTCTAGGCATTTCTGAAACATAAATTGGACAGAATTTAAAAGAAAACCTTTTTGGCTTACTTCGGTATCTTATAATGTGGATGGTTTACAGTAAATTTTCAACATCTGCAAAGCAAGCTTTCAAACTTGGTCTATTTAAGCTTGCATGAAAAATGGATGTCCATCTCAACTTGCCTTTCAATACAAGTCACGATATTGCAGATAAAGTGCGTCGAAGAACCGAGGACGTGAAACTTAATCGAATGATATATAACTTGTCTCACTTGGTACAAAACTGGAAATTTGAAAAATTCCGTTTAAATTTAAAAGGACAGTATAAAATGTGTTTAAAAGTTTCTGTTAAAATAGTTTCCATGACTTCTGCACAATAAACATTGTGGACAGGTTAGTCAGCCCCTTTCCTAGAGACTGCAGTAAAAAAAATCACAGTTTTAGGCTGTAATTACAAAGAGTTCAGGCACAGCAAACTCGAGCACATATGGCATTTTTCACTGTCAATCCCCAACAGGATGAGCTGCATTCAGTATTGCTGAATAGATAGCAGGTGTGGATCAGGCAAGCTTAAGAATCAGATTTGGGCTCACTTAACAATAATCATTTTTAAGTTTGTAGAGAGTGCTCAAAATACCAATTTGGTGATGGTCAGTCTCCTCCAATATCACTTCTTTAAGAATGCCTTAGTTTAAGAACTCTGTGACACAATGGCCTAGAAATTCAGTATCGCCACGTTTGGGGTGCTATAGTCGAGCGTGCGCTAAATTTAGCGCCCGGCGCAAATTAGCGCCACCTTCAGCGAAATTGACCTGCTTCGCCCCAAGAGGTTCTTGGTGTGCTAAAGCAGGCGCTGCACGACTATCCTAAGGCGCTAAGCCGGAGAGGCGAGGCGCTACCACCGAGGGCGGGCGCAGCGCAGGTGCGGCCAGTTAGCGATTGCAGGCAGACACGCTGGCACCGGTCACCTCTTAAAGGGGGAGGGTCAATTTGGCTTGCAGCCACGCCCTGCACATTGGAGCCCTGATTCTCGGCCTGGACAGACCTGCTGCGACATTGTAACGCCTAGGACCATGGAGAGGGCCAGGGAGTGAGCGCAGCAGTTCAGTGAGGGGGCCCTGAAGGTTCTGGTTAGCGCAGTGGAGCGCAGGCGAGCTATCCTGTTTCCGGACAGTGGCAGGAAGCCGCTGCCCAACGAATATCGAAAAGCTTGGAGGGAGGTGGCACACAGAGTGACCTCCAGCAGCATGGTACCTAGGACCCCTGTGCAATGCAGGAAGAAGATTAACGACCTCACTCGCGTTGTCAGGGTGAGTACCCTTTCCAGTATCCTCTTCATCCCTGCATGTGCACCTCACTTTATGGCCAAAGGGTCCTGAAAGCCCCAATGCCCAGCCCTCATCCAACACCTATGGGCCTTTCATGAAACTCACATGTACATTCACCACTTTACACACTGTAAGGGCTATTTGACCATGGGAGGCAGTGCAGCCAAGATCAGGGCTTCACACTGTAAGGGCTATTCCACCATGGGAGGCAGTGCAGCCAAGATCAGAGCTTCACACTGTACTGACAGCCCGTCCTTTCTCTTGCAGGGTAAGCTGGCGCACAATAGGAGGCAGCAGCAACGGACCGGGGGAGGCCGTCCTGAACTTAAAGACCTCAGCGATCTGGAGCAGTGAGTGGAATGGATTATGGCAGGCCAGATGATTGGCCCCATCGCCACTGGAGATGCCGACCCCGTTCTGGACAGCAATGGTAAGGTCATCACCTTTTTGACCTCTCTCCTTCCACTTGTGCCTCACACCAGCATCCTTTGCCACTATCGAACCAATGCAGTGCATTGCAGCACTCATGCCTCCCTCGCTGCCACCCTGTCCTCACGCTAAAGCAACTCTTGTACCTCCCTGCTTTCAGATGCTGATTCGCCAGGTGAGGAGGCGGGCCCTCAAGCTGCCACTGTGAGTGATTCTGAAGGCGAGGAGGAGGAAGAGGAAGCCGGACCATCAGTGCCACCCTCAGCCGAGGCAGCCCATGGCCGTAATGGGGACACGCCTCCCTGGAGGGGAGCGGGGGGGGAAGGGTCTGAGGAGGGTGAAGCTCCGGGGCCCAGCGGGCTGCAGCAACGCGGGGGGGGGGTAGGGAAGCTCAGCGGCCTTCTCCCCGGAGGGAGAGTCTGGCCTCCAGTCCTGCTACAGTGAGCGTAGAGGAGGTGCAGCTCCTCGTTGAAAGGGGCGCCCAGGCGGAGCACAGGCACACTGAGCTCATGGCTGCAGTGGCAAGGATGCCTGACTCCATAGAGTCACTGGCAAGGAGTGTACAGGAATTCGGGGCAGCACAGGCAAGGAGGCTGCAGGACTTCGGTGCAGCACAGGCGGCTTCCACGCAAGTGCTTAGTCGTGCCATGCAGTCAGTGGCTGGTCTGATGCAGACACAGATTAGGGCCACACGAGCACTGACTGCTGCCACCCTCGCTGGATCGGGCAGGATTCGCCGGGGCCCTCACCGCGCCGCAGCAGGCCAGCAGTCTGTGCTTCAGGAGATTGCTGCGCATGCTGCAGTGCTGCCCCGTGCGAGTGCCAATGTGTCGTCCGACCAGGGAGTGCCTGTGCTCTGTCAGGATGGCAGCATTCCTGCTGCCAACACTGTCACTCCTCCACTGCAGCTGCCACCACCCGTAGGACAGACTGCTGCCGCCCATGCAGAGTTGGAGCAGTCAGCAGCCGGGCCCTCCAGGCCCAGAGCTGGTCCAGGCCGTCCCCCAAGGGCATCTGCCGACTCACTATCTGACACTCAGCAGCCTTCCCCCAGCCTTGCTGAAGCCACTAGGGTCCCATTGCGGAGGAGCTGCAGGGTGGGAAGGGGCCAATCTCGCAAGCGAAGCAGATCACCCTCACAGACCAAAAAGTAGGAGGTGTGGCAAAATGCTGTGAATTTTTTTAGTGAAGGCCGAGGATCATGGTCATTTTTGGTGAACTCTTTTGTTCATTGTCTGCAGGTTGTGAGAGCTAACTATGTGTCTGACTGTTTTTTGGGGGGTTTCTCTGTATTTGTTTGTCATGCGGGAACGGCACAGAGTTTGTTAAATAAATAATTGTCTTTATTCAGATTGTGCATGTTTGCTCTTTGAACTATTTGTTGCCTTGACCAGCTCAGGGTTTGCGGAACAGTTCCATTCATGTTCTTTCAATGGCACAAGCCATTCCCTCAGAGGGGGCCTAGAACCGACTTGCAATAAGCTGCTGACGGACGGCCCTTGCACTTTGTGCCTCCCTCCCGTCTTGGTGCTCCTCCTCCTCCTCCTCCTCCTCTGGTGGTCCTCCAATGTCTGGTGGCAGTGGCTGAGTCCTGAGGATAGCCACGTTGTGCAGCATGCAGCACACTACAACGAAATGGGAGACTCGCTCAGGTGAGTACTGAAGGGCTCCCCCGGAATGGTCCAGACAGTGGAACCGTTGCTTTAGCACGCCGATTGTGTGCTCAATGATGTTCCTGGTCGCTTGATGGCTCTCATTGTATCGTTCTTCAGCAGGGGTGCTGGGCGCATGGTAGCGGGGTCATCAGCCAGGTGCACAAAGGATAGCCCTTGTCCCCGAGAAGCCAACCTCCTGGGTGAGCCGGGGCTTCGAAAAGGTCTGCCACAGAAGTCTGGCGCAGGATGAAGGCGTCGTGGCTGCTGCCTGGAAAGCGGGCATTGACAGCTAGTATCTGCTGTCTGTGGTCATACACCAACTGCACGTTCAATGAATGGAACCCCTTCCGGTTGCGGTATTCCTCGGCATTCTCTTGAGGCGCCCGCAAAGCCACATGCGTACAGCCAATGGCACCCTGGACCATGGGGCAGCCGCTATTCTTGCAAATCCCATTGCGCGCTCTTGCTGCTTGTCCAGGGTCATGGGGAAGGAAATGTACTGACGTCTCCTTTTGAAGAGGGCATTCGTGACTTGGCAGATGCAGCAATGCACCGCGAACTGGGAGACATTGGCAATGTCCCCAGTAGCGGATTGGAAGGAGCCGGTGGCATAGAAGTTGAGAGCCACTGTCACCTTCACTGCCACCGACAGAGACGTCCTGCTCCTCAGCTGAGGCTGCAGATCTGTCTGAAGCAGGTGGCAGAGCTCAGTGACCACCTCCCTTCTGAATCGAAGCCTCCGAATACACTGCTCCTCAGACATGTTGAGGTAGGAGAAGTGCTGGCGGTATACCCTGGGAGGGTAAGGTCTCCTGTGCCGACGCCTGTTGGCCCTCCTCCGTCTGGCCATGATTGGCACTCTCTCTTGGCGTCTCTGAGCCCTCTCAATACAATGGAGAAACCCAACGTTTCCACCCATTGCGGCCCCCATAGTATGTGGCCACTCAAGGCTATGGCACTGAAAAATCAATCCAACTGCAAAGTTCTGGGCTGAAGCCAGAAGCACCTGTGCGAGCGCTGACTCAATGCAGAAAGCTCTCTCCCTTTGTCTCTCTGCAAATCTCTCTCTCTCACACACAGGAGGAGTGGTCCAAAAATGGCTACCACTAAGAAGCCAGGAAGAGTCCCCTTTAAATAGCTCCCCCCCAGCCCCATAGCGACTGGGAACCGTTCCAGTCAACCAGTCGCTGGGAGCGCCAGGCGGAAAGAAGGGGGGCACCACTGAAGTTCCGGTTCGGGGCGCACCAAGGGTGTTGCACCATGAAATGACGTAAGGATCTGCGCACGCAGCTGAGCGGGCATTGCGGTTTTGCGCCACCGCCCGCTCAGTACAAAGAAGGTTCACTCGGTTAATCCCGGGGATGAGGGGATGGACATATGAGGAGAGGTTGAGTAGATTGGGACTCTACTCATTGGAGTTCAGAAAAATGAGAGGCGGTCTTATTGAAACATATAAGATTGTGAAGGGGTTGGATCGGATGGATGCGGGGAGGATGTTCCCGATGATGGGTGAAACTAGAACTAGGGGGCATAGTCTTAGAATAAGGGGCTGCTCTTTCAAAACTGAGATGAGGAGGAACTACTTCACTCAGAGGGTGGTAGGTCCATGGAATATGCTGCCCCAAAAAGCTGTAGAAGCTACATCATTACATAAATTTAAAACAGAAATAGACAGTTTCCTAGAAGTAAAGGGAATAAAGGGTTATGGGGAGCGGGCAGGAATTTGGACATGAGTCTAGGTTCGGATCGTTCATGGCCCTGTGGGTAGCGGAGCAGGCCCAGGGGCCGTGTAGCCTGATCCTGCTCCTATTTCGTGTGTCTAATTCTGTTAGATTCAGGAGATGGTTCTGTGATAGTAGATTGGCGGTTAGGATCAGATCAGCCATGATCTTATTGAATGGCGGAGCAGGCTCGAGGGGCCAATTGGCCTACTCCTGCTCCTATTTCTTATGTTCTTATGTTCTAAATGTCCGCTCAATTTCGCGAGAGGTGCAGGTCGCGCCGTGCCCAGGCGTTAGCCGCTTCGCGCCCCACTTATCGCCCTCTTAAGGCACTAGCAGCTGGCGCTAACAACTGAATTTCTCCCCCAATGTCTGTTGCATCACTAACTTCTGCAATGCAACTTTTGTTACCTTTAATGGAGGGGCGTGGTCAAGAAACCTCCCTCAATCAACATCACCAAAACAAATTAACTGGCTATTTATCTCTTTTGCTGTTTGCGACACCTTGCTGTGTAAATCAGCTGCCGCATGTGCCTCCATAACAACTTCTAAATAGTTCCTAACATTTTAGGATGCAGTGTATGAGTAATTTGAGACCTGACATGTAGCAAGTGTAGCAGGCTTGGTAGAAAAAAAGTGACTTTGGACCGATGGTTCCCAAAGCTCTCCACCACTGGGGTTTTCCTCGCCTCATGTCTGGGTCTGTTGTAGATTAATTGATAGATTGATTGCTATGATTAGTCAACAACTCCATTATCATTGTATCACACGACTACCAGGATGGTAGAAGGCGAACTAGGTCTTTTCTCGTCCAGTAATTCCTATGTTCGTATGTTCATTGTGTATGAAGTGCTTTGGGATGTCCTGAATATGTGAAAGGTATTAAATAAATACTAGATGTTTCTCCCTTTTACTAACAAAAACATGGACAATTAAACTCGTACTTTATGAGATAATCTGGTTATGCTTGGCTTGATTACTAATATAAAATTGGATGGAATAGTATTACTGATATTGCTTCTTAACACAAGCTCTCTTCATTGATACTGAACACAAGAAATAGTTTCAGCCAAGGATTAGTATTGTATGGAAAACCTACCTGAATAGTCGATGATATGCAACATCACACAACAGATTATGAAATATGGCATATCATACTAACATTGAAAATATAACCTAAATACTATTTTTTACCTCTAAAATCTTTCTACATTACATTTTATATACTGTAGTTGATATCAGTGCAGTTTGCAATACTTTCACATCAAGAATCCTCTTCTGGTACCGTAGCAACTGATCTGGGGAGATTTTCATTTCGCTATCTTCCGGTTTACGCCTAACAATGTGTCGGTAGCGGAGCCAAAACTGTACGTGAAGCAGAGCTGGCGACTTACCGCCGGTTGTCTGCCGGTTCAAGTTGTGGGGTGAACCTCGATTGAGGCAGCCGTGGAAACCACCAGAAAGAGGCCGAGGCCTAATTAATATCTACACCTCGGGGTCAAATGGCATTGCCAAAGCCTTTGATGCCAATAGACGCAGTTCCGTAATAATATTTTTTCTGGGATTGCAAGGCTATGGAGCGGTGCTGCTCCATGTTAAGTACTGGATTGAAACTTGTGACTGCGTCTGCTCATCAGGCAACCACTTATGGAAAGAATAAATATGGTTTCCAGAAAATACTGCTAGGTGCAGTTGTTAACTCTAGGGTGCCTCGGCAATCTTGTCATTCCAACTGTGTGCATTAATTCCACTCCTTTGAACTCTCATGCTTAATAATTCTGACAAGCAGTTCACTCAATTAGCTCATCAGCATTTCTAAAGATATAGTCCTGCAAAAAACCAAGGGAATCAGAGAGGGGGAAAAAAAACTGTTGAGACTGTAGGTCTGATTTATATTTAACTCCTTGGCCTGGAATATCCTCAGACCTGCTGGTGCTGCATCGCCACAACTTCTCCTGAAGAGTGGCGGGACCGCATTTCTATCTGATCAGATAGCACTTTCAAAGAGCCAGCACAGACATAAGGGGCCAAATGGCCTCTTTCTGTGTCATATCATTCTATGATTCTATGATAAACAGGGCTTTCCGCCACACCTCTGGTAAAATTAGAGTGGCAGAACGGGAACAACTCCGAGGAAATTACCGGCCGATTTATTTTTCTGAAACATTGCACTGTTCGCAAGATTTGTTCTTACGGCTTGTTCAATGCATTGTTGCGCCTCTGTGTTTTGCAACATTTGAGAGAGTTAGTCACTACCTAAGCAACTGTATAGCAAAGATTTTGTTTTGCTATTTTCTTTGCCGGACAATCCCTGAAGACACAGTTAGCAACATCCGACATGCAGCAAAGACTAAGAGAGCGACATTGCAGCAACAAAGCATCTGACCAACAACGTATTAATCGCGGGTTGATGCATCTCTACCTGGTATTACATTTGACAGAAGGTCAAAGTTTAGAAACGAGCACTCACTAGGTGACGCTAGACAATATAACTAATGTCCATTGTGTTTAGGAGCTCAGTGTAAAATATACCATACCTGTCATCTTGGTGATAACAAACTAACTACCTTTTTTAGCAGAATGCTAAGGGTTCAAGAGCATGGCTAAAACTTTAAAGTTTGTAACAGAGTATCATACCTCCTTCAGAGGCATCTGTTTTTATAAAGAGTGGTGGCGAAGTGGGAAATAAAGAGTTCCGGTCAGATATCCACCGAATGAATCAACCTTACCTCCAGAGATATTCAGCTGGGTGACCATCTGTTGTCCCACAGAGGGAAAGGTGATTCTATTTGGTTCTCTAACAAAGAGGAGCAAGAATATGTGTAACCAGTGGATTGTTCCACCTCAGAATTTTGACAATTGAGGAAGAGTAATCCAGATACGATCAGTCATATTTGATCGATTACTCCAACAGGCAAATCCCAGCCTGGAGTGTGGCTCCTTCCTTGGAGCAAGAATTAAGAGCTGCCTGAAGTAATCACCTAACTTTTAAGGCTCCAGTACATTCATGATCAGCGTTTCCAGATCATCTCTAATAAGTTTCTATCGAGGAAGCCCAGCCAAGTATAGCTGCTTTCTCGTAGGCATCCTCTTTGGACACTTTGGGAGTATAGACTAGTCCAACGACCAATAGCAATGGATGGCCAGGGAAGTGTTCACGTCAAAGAATGTTAAGAGTCGCAAAAAATTGAAGACATTGAAAACATGTCCTCAAGGTGCCTTTTCTGTTTGTGTTGCTATTGGTTGCAGACAATAAGAGTAATTTTATATTCTGCATTTTTGAATAAAAATGGATGCGATTCTGTGTGTAGTTTTGATGCCCAAGTAAGATTGTACATGTCGGTGCTTTGGAGGAATAAGAGGTCGTATCAAACCTGGGCTGGCTTGGGGCAATTCACAGTCAGAAAGTAATTTAATATTTGCTGGAGATTTTGGCATAAAGAAAGGTTGCTTGTTGATGAGCACTATCACAGCATTACATTAACTCAAAAAATAATAATAGGACATAGGGGGGAAAAACTTTCAACCAGCCTTTGTGGTAATGACAAAGGAACAAAAACATGATCATAGACAATGGGCACAGCTATGATGTGGTTGCAACTCCTTCTTATTCAAAAATAGAAAATATTAGTCATGGTATAAAATATAACAATGTTATTTTTTAAATCTTTTTTAAAATGTATTATCCACTTCATTACTTTCTTCACCTTCCTGTCCACCCACCACGAACTTGCAATGGGCAGACTGTCGATCTATGGTTTGTGAAATTGCTGCTCTAAACCTGTCACGAGAAGTTTGAATTGGGTGTCTGCCCCTCTCATTTCTTCTCCCTTCTGCAGGAAATGCAACTGTGAACGCCGTTGAACACCCACACACTGCAAGAAATATTGTTGTGAAAAATTCGTAACCTATTTAAGCTGAAAAGAGTCGGACATATTCGATACGGGTTAACCAGTTTATATCTAGGATTATCAGTCTGGTGTCTAAGCTTAGCTCACTTTTCCCACATCACCCTGTCTGCAGCAGGAGTGCAGTTGCTAGAGACACCAAGGAATGAGTCAGATGTATCACTACCTTACAACATTGATGGTAATATAGCTAAAGTAAAGGTATGAACCTATCTTGTGACATTATGAACAGCTATTCATGAACTGGGATAGTGAGAAGGACTGTTCTCAAAGATTTAAAAAATAACATTGTTATATTTTATACCGTGACTAATATTTTCTATTTTTGAATGAGGAGTTGTTAACAGTTGTTAACTGTTAACAGCACAGGCATTTTTTTTAAGAAAGGATAGAATTTGGACCACAATGGGCTGACTCTAGGGGCTGGATTTTGTCTTTTTTTTTATTTGGATTTTGTCATTGGGGGCAGGTTGGGGGTGGGTCAGGTGGTCGGCGGGTCCTGCCCCCACCTCCGATGTCAGGCGGGATAATTTAGAGATTTTGCCCTAATTGGGCACTTGATTTCCAGCCTGTGGGAACCCCTGGCCCAATGAGTATTTTGGTCCTGAAACTCGCCTCTGATGACGTCATCTATGCAGCTCCATTTAAGGCCTGCAACCAGCCTTGGATCATTTTCTGCCTTAACACTTTTTTGCTGAGACTTCTGAGGGATTAGTGGTGCAAACATGGCAAGTTCAAGACCCAAGTGCGCACCCCGCTTTGATGAGGACTCCCTCCAAGCTCTGGTGGAGGGAGCAAGAGCTCATAAGGAAGTGCTGTTTCCTTCTTCTGCGAGGAAAAAAACACCCCAGCAGACCAAAGCTGTGTGGCTGCAAGTGGCACAGGAGGTGAGCGCCATCTCAATGTGCAGCAGAACCTGGCTACAGTGCAGAAAAAGGTTTCATGACCTTCTCCGCACAGAAAAAGTGAGTATTACATCACCATGACCCTCAATCTGCTCCCCATCGCCTCTCATCACCAGCACTCTTCATTGCCAACCTCCTCCTCCACATCCCACTTGACCCTTACATCCCTGCACCCTTAACCATTCCCTCTCTCTGTATGTTCACATTCACTTAACTATTCAACTATGCAGCCCTCGCACTCCCTGTCACTGTTATGCTATGACAACAACTTACAACACACAGGGAGGGCCCTTGGTCTTGGGACCTCACTCCATCTTTGTGTCCTTCTAAGCATCTATGCTATGGATTCTTCACACTCACTCATTCTCACTCAAACTCCACTTGTGTCCCTCATTGCAGGAAAAGAGAGCCCACAATAAGAGGGAAAGGGTGAAGACAGGAGGAGCGCCACCCTCAATAGCCCAGCTCACCAGCGCAGAGGAGGCGGCCCTCGAGATCGTGGGAGTCGAGGAGGATGCGCAAGTGGGGGATGGACAGACGGGCGCATCAGAGCAAGCTGGTAACAGAAGAGTTTTTCATCTCTCTCATTGACATTGCATGAGTGACTGATATTAAACATAGAAACATAGAAGATAGGAGCAGGAGTAGGACATTTGGCCCCTCGAGCCTGCTCCGCCATTCAATGCGATCATGGCTGATCATCCAAATTCAGTACCCTGTCCCTGCTTTCCCCCCATATCCCTTGATCCCTTTAGCCTTAAGAAATATATCCAACTCCTTCTTGAATATATTTAATGAATTGGCCTCTACTGCCTTCTGTGGTAGAGAATTCCACAGGTTCACCACTCTCTGGGTGAAAAAATTCCTCCTCATTTCTGTCCTAAATGACTTACCCCTTATCCTTAGACTGTGACCCCTGGTTCTGGACCCCCCCCCCACCCCCACCATTGGGAACAGCCTTTCTGCATCTAGTCTGTCTAGTCCTGTTAGAATTTTATAAGTTTCAATGAGATCCCCTCTCATTCTTCAAAACTCCAGCGAGTATAAGCCCAATCGACCCACTCTCTCCTCATACGTCATTCCTGCCATCCCAGGTACCAGCCTGGTGAATCTTCGCTGAACTCCCTCCATGGCAAGAACATCCTTCCTCAGATAGGGTGACCAAAACTGCACACAATACTCAAGATGTGGTCTCACCAAGGCCCTGTACAACTGCAGCAAGACATCCTTGTTCCTGTGCTCAAACCCTCTCGCTACGAAGGCCAACATACCATTTGCCTTCTTAACCGCCTGCTGCACCTGCATGCTTACCTTCAGCGACTGGTGCACAAGGACACCCAGGTCTCGTTGCACTTCCCCTTCTCCCAATTTATTGCCATTCAGATAATAATCTGCCTTCCTGTTTTTGCCACCAAAGTGGATAACCTCACATTTATCCATGTTATATTGCATCTGCCATGCTTCTGCCCAATCACCCAACCTGTCCAAATCATCCTGGAGTTTCTCGGCATCCTCCTCACAGCACACACGCCCACCCAGCTTTGTGTCATCTGCAAACTTGGAGATATTACATCTAGTTCCCTTGTCTAGATCATTAATATATATTGTGAATAGCTGGGGTCCAAGGAACGATCCCTGCGGTACCCCACTAATCACTGCCTGCCACTCGGAAAAATATTCTGATGCTCTAACAGATTGACTTATCTGCACAATTCCATGTGCATGCAACGTTTATCGCACATGTCTAACTAACTCTTTCCTTTACTCCCCCACTGGACCATCGACAGCACCCCCTCCCCACTGTCCAGGGGGAACAGCCTGAGCCATAAGACTCCTCAGAGGAAGCTGCAACCTCTGAGGGCACAGCGTCACCAGAATTAAGTGCACCCAGCACCAGCGCAGACATTCACACCTTGGTGGAACCTTCGGGACATAGAGTAATATTGTCACCTGGTGTATCACAGCTCACAAGTGAGCATCAGCAGATGGTGGAGACAGGGACAGCAGTGGAGAGTCCTCATCAGAGGGCGCAGGGCGCTCCCAACTCGGCTCAGCTGCATATCGACCCTGTGCCTCCGGGTCCATCCAGAAGGAGAGCGGTGCTGGAACTCCAGGAACAGGTGCAGGAGTCTCTGGCAGGTTTTTTCCCCAGGGTCACTGAGTATGGAGCAGATGGAGGAGTCCATCGCTAACATGAGCAGAGCCTTTGTGGCGACATTGGCGCATGAATGCATCACCACGGAAAGGAGGCAATCTCTGTGGAAAGGATGGCTACAGTAGAGGAGAGGATGGCTACGGCCAAGGAGGAGCAAAGTCGCCAGAGTGTTGAAAACATGGTCATTGTTTAGAATAGACTGACATCTCTGGAGGAGCAATGGACAGCTATTGAGCAGAGAAACCAGAGCTTCATGCAAGTCCTCTGGAGTAGGACTGCCAGTTCAGATACGAGTCCTCATGGCCCCCCTGATGTGCAGCAAGGTGCTGTCAAGCCACTTGCTAGCTCTGAAGTGGGCCTGACCCATGAGAGGGATGTTGGTGGCAGACAACAAGGAAGTAGGGGCTCCTCTCCAAGCGCTCACACTTCCATGTCACTGCAGAGCCCTCAGTCAGAGCCACACCAGAGTCCTCACCCAACTGAGATGGGCGTCTCATCCCCTGCATAGCCGCAGGAGCAGCAAACTGTTGCCGAGCCCTCACAGGCTCACAACCCCAGAGGACGCCCACCAAAGGTGTCGAGGCAGGAGCAGCATGAAAGTGAGCAAGGGGCCTCCACATCTGCTGAAGCCACAGGGGAAGCACCATGTAGGAGCACGCGTAAGAGGAAGATAAAGCACAAGTAGTCACAAGGGTAGTCACTTGGGTGTTCTGTTGTGTTTAATTGTGAAATGCCATCCATGAATTCATGTTATAAAATTACTTGATGGTAAACTGTTGAAGTTGTGGGCTGTGTCAGTTCGCAAATGGGACTTCCACATTGAGGGTTCAGGGCGACTTGGAATTGTCAGTATGGTGGTCAGAGTGATAGGAAGCCACAGTTTCTTATCCATTGTCGATGGTGTGGTAAGAAGGTGCGAGGCAAATGTGTTTGATTGGGCAGCCTAAGCAAATCTGGCCAAGATCAGTGCATCCCGGGCAACAATGTTCTCGCGTGCTGCTGCCGCTGGTTGATGCTCCTCCGCAAGCTGTTCGTTGTCGCTCTCCTCCTCCTCATCTGAGGAGGCTATGCGATGAGCCACTTGTACCTCAGGCAGCTGCAAGCCATGATGCTGTGCCATGTTGTGAAGTGCACAGCAGACCATGACAATTCTGGAGACCCTGGCTGCTGAGTACTGCACGGCTCCACCTGATCTATCAAGGCATCTGAATTGCATCTTCAGCAAGCCGATGGTTTGCTTGATAATGGATCTGGTGGAAATGTGACTGGAGTTGTAGCACTCCTCAGCTTCGTTGGATGGCCTCCTCAACGGCGTCATTCACCACATCTTCAGGGGATAGCCCTTGTCTCCAAGAAGCCATCCGCAAAGTTGGTCTGGCGCACTGAAGAGCAGAGGCACACTAGACTGCCACAGGAAATAATGCATAATTTGCAACAAACATATATTCCTCTAAGGCATAAAAACCCAAAAGGAAAAGTGATCGAACCATGACTAACAAAAGAAATTAAAGCTAGTATTAAGTCAAAGGAGGAAGCTTATAAAGTTGCCAGAAAAAGCGGTCAGCCTGAGGATTGGGATCTTTTTAGAAATCAGCAAAGGGGGACCAAGAAATTGATAAAGAAAGGGAAAATGGAATATGAGCACAAACCAGTGAAAAATATAAAAACGGATTGTAAAAGCTTCTATAGGTATGTGAAAAGGAAAAAACTGGTGAAGGTAAATGTAGGTCCTTTATAGTCAGAGATGGGAGAATTTATAATGGGGAATGAGGAAATGGCAGAGAAATTAAATAAATACTTTGTTTCTGTCTTCACGGAGGAAGACACAAAAAACCTCCCAGAAATACGAGAAAACCAAGGTTGTGACGAGAATGAGGAACTTAAAGAAATTATTAGTAAAAAAACAGTACTAGCAAAATTAATGGTACTAAAAGTCGACAAACCCCAAGGACCGGATGACCTACATCCTAGGGTTTTGGAATAGTGGACGCATTGGTTGTCATCTTCCAAAATTCTATAGATTCTGGAATGGTTCCTGCAGATTGGAGGATAGCAAGTGTAACTCCGCTATTTAAGAAAGGAGGGAGAGAGAAAACGGGAAACTACAGACCTGTTAGCCTCACATCAGTAGTTGGGAAAATGCTGGAATCTATTATAAAGGATGCAATAACTGGGCACTTAGAAACTAATAGTAAGATTGGGTAGAGTCAACATGGATTTATGAAAGGGAAATCCTGTTTGACAAACCTACTGGAGTTCTTTGAGGACGTAACTAGTGAAGTAGACAAAGGGGAACCAGTAGATGTGGGGTATCTGGATTTTCAGAAGGCCTTCGATAAGGTCCCACACAAGAGGTTGGTGAACAAAATTAGGGCACATGGAATTGGGGGTAATATACAAGCATGGGTTGAGAATTGGTTAATAGGCAGAAAACAAAGAGTAGGGATAAAGAGGTCTTTTTCAGGATGGCAGGCTGTGACTAGTAGGGTACCACAAGGATCGGTGCTTGGGCCCCAGCTATTCACAATCTATATCAATGATTTGGATGAGGGGACTAAATGTAACATTTCCAAATTTGCTGATGATACAAAGCTAGGTGTCAGTGTCAGTTGCGAAGAAGATGTGAAGAGGCTTCAAGGGGATCTTGACAGGCTCAGTGAGTGGGCGAGAACATGGCAGATGGAATATAATGTGGATAAATGTGAAGTTATCCACTTTGGTAGAAAAAACAGAAAGGCAGAGTATTTCCTAAATGGTGAAAGATTGGGGAATACAGATGCTCAAAGGGACCTGGGTGTCCTTGTACATGAGTCACTGAAAGTGAATGTACAGTTGCAGCAAGCCATTAGGAAGACAAATGGTATGCTGGCCTTCATTACAAGGGGATTTGAGTACAAGAGTAAAGAAGTCTTACTCCAATTATATAGGGCCTTGGTGAGACCACACCTGGAGTATTGTGTACAATTTTGGTCTCCTTACCTAAGGAAGGATATACTTGCCATAGAGGGAGTGCAACGAAGGTTCACGAGATTGATTCCTGGGATGGCGGGACTGTCATATGAGAAGAGATTGAGTAAACTAGGCCTGTATTCTCTTGAATTCAGAAGAATGAGAGGGGATCTCATTGAAGCATACAAAATTATTACAGGGCTTGATAGGATGGATGCTGGGAGAATGTTTCCCTTAGCTGGGGTGTCTAGAACCAGGGGCCACAGCCTCAGGATAAAGGGTAGGCCATCCAGGACTGAGATGAGAAGAAATTTCTTCACACAGAGGGTGGTGAATCTTTGGAGTTCTCTACCCCAGAGGGCTGTGGAGGCTGTCATTGGGTATATTCAAAACAGAAGTCGATAGATTTCTGACTAGTAAGGGCATCAAGGGATATGGCGATAGGGTCGGTGAATGGAGTTGAGGCAGAAGATCAGCCATGATCTCATTGAATGGCGGAGAAGGCTCGAAGGGCTGAATGGCCTACTCCTGCTCCTATTTCTTATGTCCTTATGTTCTTTGGATGAAGGAATCATGGCAACTGCCAGGGTACTTGGCGCAAACATGCAACATTTCCTTCTTGTGGTTACACACCAGCTGCACATTGAGGGAGTGGAAGCCCTTGCAGTTGACAAAAATACCTGGATTGTGATGGGGTGCCTTAAGAGCCACATGTGTGCAATCTATGATGCCCTGCACCCTTGGAAAGCCTGCCAGATTAGCAAAGCCAACCACACCCGCGGTTACACTTGCTTGATCCTTGGAGAAGTTGATGTAATTGTATGCGTTGGCAAAGAGGGCATCGGTTACCTGCGTGATGCAAGTGAATGCGGCCGCCTGGGAGATGCCACTGATGTCTGCTGCTGATCCCTGGAATGAGCCCGAAGCAAAAAAGTTGAGTGCACACAAAATCCAGGAAAATACAGCCTACATTTTAAAACCCCTGAAATGGCCACATTTTTAAGAGCACAAGATGGAGTCGGCAGATCACATGACTCATTTCAGAAGGACATACCACTGCAACACCTTAAAGAAACCTGAGTCACCACCGATTGGAAAATTCCAGACTGACTGCAATTGATATGGTAATAAAGGTAGCAGCAGTAACGAAGTCAAAAACAAAGGACTTGCACTTGAAAAGGTCATGTTAATCGCCAGATAAACGAAAACCCATCACTGAAATCACAGAGCACAGACAAGACCCATTATCTGCATCAAACTCAGCGGGACACGGGACATAACCCATCAGTTTGGTTTCAGCCACGATTAAAGTCGTTAAACTAAAGTACCAGCTTTTGTCAAAGTAGCCGGCCCAAAACTTTGACAAAAGAAAACCCCTGATTTGGCGCCAAAGATAAGGGCAAGGAAACGGTATAACTGTTGGGGGAAAATCGACGGGCAGTAGGTACGATCGGAGGCAGAGAACAACGAGAGGTTAAGGTTAAGTTGAACGGTTCGAGTGGAGAGGTCCGATTAGGAGGTTCGATTACGGTTCGAGGAGCACGGAGGTTCTACAAGTTCGAGCAGGAGAGCAGGTTCAGGAGCCCGTCCCAGAAGGAAGATCAATCGGGAATCCCGGAAGCTACAGGAGCACCAAGGTCGAGGACAGTTTTAAAACCCTGGTGAGCATAGAGGCTCAACTCCACCTAGCTGACCTAGTAGAGGGATACTTTAGAGACGGGAGGGTTTTAATATTAAGGGCTTTGTAATCGGGAGTGTTATTTATCCTTCGTTGTACCGCGCGCTTTCCCCACCCCCGTTTTATTATACCGCAGCTAATGAATTGATGTATTTTAAGATAGTCAAAGTAATTCTTGTGTGTTAAGTTTTAGTTCCCATTGGGAGGCGTGTTAATGATTTTGTCTGTGTTGTTTCTTTGTTCCCTGTGTTTTTATTCTCCTTATAAATAAAGAAACCATTAATTTTAAAACTTACCTTGTCTCACCTGATCCATTTGTCTTCCGAGTCACAAGTTGGGCCAACACATCAAGGTAGTCTGGCAATAAGTCCAGTGTCTAGAATCAGTGAGGGGGGAGCGCTTCGAAACCGCTCACGAGCAGTGTGAAATCAAGAATCGATCTCGAACACCATAAGCTCGTTAAAAAGACCCCTTACACATGGCAGATGGAATATAATGTGGATAAATGTGAAGTTATCCACTTTGGTAGAAAAAACAGAAAGGCAGAGTATTTCCTAAATGGTGAAAGATTGGGGAATACAGATGCTCAAAGGGACCTGGGTGTCCTTGTACATGAGTCACTGAAAGTGAATGTGCAGTTGCAGCAAGCCATTAGGAAGGCAAATGGTATGCTGGCCTTCATTACAAGGGGATTTGAGTACAAGAGTAAAGAAGTCTTACTCCAATTATATAGGGCCTTGGTGAGACCACACCTGGAGTACGGTGTACAATTTTGGTCTCCTTACCTAAGGAAGGATATACTTGCCATAGAGGGAGTGCAACGAAGGTTCACGAGATTGATTCCTGGGATGGCGGGACTGTCTGTGGTAAACCACTGTTATTGTTTTCATTGTTGTTCACTACTGTTATCGTTATTGCACATTGTTACCTCTTGCTACTCACTGTGTACCAATGCATGCCTCAGCTGGCTCCGCCTACATGACCTGATATAAAGGTGGCTGCCCGGCAACCCACTTCCTTCTTGGAACCAGTCGTCCACGAGAGGCATGCTCTGTTCTTTAGTTAATAAAAACCTTTTCATTACTTTCCTAATTCCCCGCCTTTTATGGAGTAATTGATAAGCGTATCAATTTTATTAACTAAAAGTAAAATGTCCGGAACTGAACAGCAACAACAGCAGGCGTTGCTGCGAGCCCTCAGACCAGCATGCCTGGACCTCGACCCCCAAGCTGCGGGTTCATCTACCAATTTCGAACACTGGCTGAGCTGCTTTGAATCCTTCCTAGAAGCCTCCACCGTGACATCGGAGGAGAACAAATTAAAAGTCCTGACCGCCCAGGTGAGCCCTCAAGTATATACACTCATCCGGGATGCTACTACGTACACGACGGCTCTCGACCTGCTAAAAGGGCAATACACGCGCCCAGTGAATACGATTTACGCCAGACACCTCCTGGGATCCCGCAGGCAGCAACCGGGGGAATCGGTAGAGGCATTTTTATGGGCGTTACAGATGCTCTGCAGGGACTGCGACTGTAAGGCGGTAACGGCTGCGGCGCACGCGGAGGGACTTACCTGTGATGCCTTCGTTAAGGGCCTCCAGTCCGACTACTCCCGGCAGAGACTGCTCGAAAGCAAGGAGCACAACCTGAAGACAGCCGTAGCCCTCGCGCTCTCACTAGATGCGGCCCACCGAAACCTCGAAGCATACGCATGTAACGGGGCCGCGCCATGGTCATCGCGACCTTGGGACATGGGACCGCCGCCCCCGGTACCAACTACTGCAGCGATGTCCCGAAAGCAACCGGGACCGCCGCCCCCGGTACCAACGATGTCCCGTAACCAGGCCCAAAAATGCTATTTCTGTGGCCAGTTAAAACACCCCAGAGCGCGCTGCCCGGCAAAGACCGCTACCTGCTCTGGCTGCGGGAAGAAAGGCCATTGCGCCAACGCCTGCAGAGGGAAACCCGCGAACGCCAGCAGCGCCGCGTGTGAACCGTGGGGGCAGCCATCTTCTCTGCCATTTTCTGCACCTCCGGCCACGTGGGGATCGGAATCATGGCCGCCGCCATTTTGCCCGCCGCACTCAACCGCCAATTTGTCTCCGGACTCGACCACCGTCTCATCGGACGACCATATCAGCTCACTCAGCCATACACTGGCCTCCGTTACGCTGGATCAAGCCCTCCCTCATCATCTGTCCAGGTCCATTATGGACATTACGGTAAACGGCCGCGCCACTACTTGCCTGTTTGACAGCGGGAGCACGGAGAGTTTTATTCACCCCGACATGGTGCGTAGCCACTCCCTCATGGTCCTGCCAACGCGCCATCGGATTTCTATGGCGTCCAAGTCCCATTCAACGGACGTCGGCGGCTACTGTGTGGTGACCCTTTCGGTTAGGGGCACTGAATATAAAAATTTTAAACTTCTTGTCCTGCCCCGTCTTTGCGCTGCCGTTCTGCTAGGGTTGGATTTTCAGTGCCACCTCAAAAGTGTCACATTGGCATACGGTGGACCCCTTCCCCCACTCACAGTCTGCAACCAACAGCTTTTAAATCGCCCGCCGCGCACCACTTGCAGCCTTACCACACTCAAAGTCCCCCCCCCTCCCTTGTTCGCTAACCTCACCTGCGACTGTAAACCCATCGCTACCAAGAGCAAGCGGTACAGCGCCGGGGACAGAGCTTTTATTAGCGCTGAGGTGGAGCGACTCCTGAAGGAGGGCATTATCGAAGGGAGCACCAGCCCATGGCCAGCCCAGGTTGTAGTCGTTAAGACCGCCGATAAACGCCGCCTGGTCATCGACTACAGCCAAACCATAAACCGGTACACCCAGCTGGACGCATACCCCCTTCCCCGCATATCTGATATGGTCAATCAGATTGCGCAATACAGGGTATTCTCCACCATTGACCTTAAGTCAGCATACCACCAACTCCCTATCCGCCATGAGGACCGCCAGTATACTGCCTTCGAGGCAAACGGCCGCCTCTACCACTTCCTTAGGGTCCCCTTTGGCGTCACCAACGGGGTTTCGGTCTTCCAAAGGGAGATGGACCGGATGGTTGACCAGAACACGCTGCAGGCCACCTTTCCCTATCTGGATAACGTCACCATCTGCGGCCACGACCAGCAGGACCATGACGGTAATCTAGCGAAATTCCTCCGTACGGCCCAGCGGCTGAATTTAACATACAATAAAGAGAAATGTATGTTTCACACCATGCGCCTTGCCATCCTCGGCTGCGTAGTGGAGAACGGAGTCATCGGGCCCGACCCCGACAGAATGCGCCCCCTTATGGAGCTCCCCCTCCCCCACTGCCTAAAAGCACTGAAGAGATGCCTGGGGTTTTTCTCTTACTATGCTCAGTGGGTGCCCAACTATGCGGACAAAGCCAGACCCCTCATCAAGTCCACCTCCTTCCCCCTGACATCAGAGGCGGGTGCTGCCTTCACTCTTATCAAGAGTGATATTGCGAAGGCCACAATGCACGCAGTGGATGAGTCCATCCCTTTCCAAGTGGAGAGCGATGCATCCGACTTCGCCCTAGCTGCAACCCTTAACCAGGCGGGGAGACCCATGGCCTTTTTCTCAAGGACCCTCCAGGGCCCTGAGATTCGACACTCCTCTGTCGAAAAGGAGGCCCAGGCTATTGTGGAAGCGGTGTGACACTGGAGGCATTACCTGGCCGGAAAACGATTTACCCTTCTCACTGACCAGCGTTCAGTTGCTTTTATGTTCAATAATAAGCAGAGGGGCAAAATCAAGAACGACAAGATCTTGAGGTGGAGAATTGAACTTTCCACCTACAATTACGATATCTTGTACCGGCCCGGGAAACTCAATGAGCCCCCAGATGCTCTATCACGAGGTACATGCGCCAACGCGCAAGTTGATAGACTGCGGACCCTCCACAATGACCTCTGCCACCCCGGGGTCACCAGATTCTGCCACTTCATTAAGTCCCGCAACCTGCCCTACTCCATCGAGGAGGTCAGAACTATGACCAGGAACTGCCAAATCTGTGCCGAATGCAAACCGCATTTTTATAGGCCAGACAGAGCAAGCCTGATCAAGGCCACTCGCCCCTTCGAGCGCTTGAGCATCGACTTTAAGGGGCCCCTCCCTTCCTCTGACCGCAACGTGTACTTCCTCAACATTGTTGATGAGTACTCCCGTTTCCCGTTTGCCATCCCTTGCCCAGACATGACCAGTACCACGGTCATCAAATGTCTGAATGACCTCTTCGCCTTGTTCGGGTTCCCCAGCTATATACATAGCGACCGAGGCTCATCTTTCATGAGCGATGAACTTCGTCAGTACCTGCTCACGAGAGGTATTGCTACGAGCAGGACCACCAGCTACAACCCCCGGGGGAACGGCCAGGTGGAAAGAGAGAACGCGACGGTTTGGAAGGCCGTCCTCTTAGCCTTAAAATCTAAGGGCCTTCCGACCTCTCGCTGGCAGGAGGCCCTCCCTGTGGCGCTCCACTCCATCCGGTCACTGCTTTGTACTGCCACTAATGCCACCCCTCATGAGCAAATGTTCGTTTTCCCCAGGAAGTCCACATCGGGAACCTCGCTACTGACATGGCTGACTTCTCCTGGGCCCGTCCTACTGCGGAGGCACGTGAGGACCCATAAAATGGACCCCCTGGTCGAGAGGGTGAACCTCCTACACGCCAACCCCCAGTATGCTTACGTGGCATACCCAGACGGGCGGGAGGACACGGTCTCCATACGAGACCTCGCACCCTCGGGTGCCCCTGAATCACCACCGTTATTATCCACCACTTCTCCCAACCCAACCCCTGTAGACGGCATGCCGGAGCCCCAGGACCCTTCGTCGACCACTCAGACACCAGACTCGACGTTGGATACTGCAGCACCGCCGCCGCTGCTACGACGATCAGGACGGCATACAAGGCCTCCTGATAGACTTACCTACACGAACTTTTAGTACACTTCACCCCGCCGGACTCAATTTTAAACAAGGGGTGAATGTGGTAAACCACTGTTATTGTTTTCATTGTTGTTCACTACTGTTATCGTTATTGCACATTGTTACCTCTTGCTACTCACTGTGTACCAATGCATGCCTCAGCTGGCTCCGCCTACATGACCTGGTATAAAGGTGGCTGCCCGGCAACCCACTTCCTTCTTGGAACCAGTTGTCCACGAGAGGCATGCTCTGTTCTTTAGTTAATAAAAACCTTTTCATTACTTTCCTAATTCACCGCCTTTTATGGAGTAATTGATAAGCGTATCACTGTCATATGAGAAGAGATTGAGTAAACTAGGCCTGTATTCTCTTGAATTCAGAAGAATGAGAGGGGATCTCATTGAAGCATACAAAATTATTACAGGGCTTGATAGGATGGATGCTGGGAGAATGTTTCCCTTAGCTGGGGTGTCTAGAACCAGGGGCCACAGCCTCAAGATAAAGGGTAGGCCATTCAGGACTGAGATGAGAAGAAATTTCTTTACACAGAGGGTGGTGAATCTTTGGAGTTCTCTACCCCAGAGGGCTGTGGAGGCTGTCATTGGGTATATTCAAAACAGAAGTCGATAGATTTCTGACCAGTAAGGGCATCAAGGGATATGGTGATAGGGCCGGTGAATGGAGTTGAGGCAGAAGATCAGCCATGATCTCATTGAATGGCGGAGAAGGCTCGAAGGGCTGAATGGCCTACTCCTGCTCCTATTTCTTATGTCCTTATGTTCTTAGGATGAAGGAATCATGGCAACTGCCAGGGTACTTGGCGCAAACATGCAACATTTCCTTCTTGTGGTTACACACCAGCTGCACATTGAGGGAGTGGAAGCCCTTGCAGTTGACAAAAATACCTGGATTGTGATGGGGTGCCTTAAGAGCCACATGTGTGCAATCTATGATGCCCTGCACCCTTGGAAAGCCTGCCAGATTAGCAAAGCCAACCACACGCGCGGTTACACTTGCTTGATCCTTGGAGAAGTTGATGTAATTGTATGCGTTGGCAAAGAGGGCATCGGTTACCTGCGTGATGCAAGTGAATGCGGCCGCCTGGGAGATGCCACTGATGTCTGCTGCTGATCCCTGGAATGAGCCCGAAGCAAAAAAGTTGAGTGCAGTGGTGACTTTGACGGCCACTGGTAAGGGGTGTCCACCCGCTCCTCTGGGCTCCATGTCTTGCTGCAGCATTGCGCAGATGTCACCCACTACCTCTCGCGAAAGTCTGCGCCTCCTTTGGCACTGCTGCTCAGTCATGTTGAGGTAGCTCATCCTCTGTCTGTAAACCCTGTTTTGGGGGTATTTCCTGTGATGGCATCCTTCCCTGCGCTGGTGCCTTCTGCCCTGTGCATCATCAGGTGGGTGAGCAGCAGGTTGGCCTTCCTGTTGTTGCTCCCGCTGTTGGTGCTGCTGTTGTTCCGGGTTCTGCTGTTGCCACGGCTGGTCTTTGTCCGAATCTGAGGCCCAGGAGGAAAGGAAATACAGGAAACTCTTTGGTATCCGGCACCGACAGGACCGGGATGGTGCCGGTTGATTAAAAATTCCGGATGACGGAGAGGGTTGTCTACCGAGGCTATTTTTAACAAACAAAGAGTCAGACTCCTGTTATTGAGGTGTTCGGACTTCTGACAGTGCCAAGAAGCTGAGTAGTATCAGTTTGGAGAACTACCCCCACTGACTAACTCAGCCACCGCGGGAGACTTGGACTCGGACTCGGCAACATTGCCGGTTGTTGAGGTGTTTTCGGAGTATGAATTTTGCTGGTTAATAGAGAATTCTGGATATTTAGGTGCTGTTTAAACGAGAGTTTCCTGTAAATGGTTCCATACTGCTGGTATATACCTCAGTTGAGGAAGTGCTCAGTCAAGGTGGGGAGAGGGGTTTCCCAGGAGGTCACAGTGGAGATGGATCTCAGCTTCAAAACTTCCAAAATCAGTAGACCTGCAAAAAGTTCTCCCAGACCTGAGAAAAGAAAGTTCTGCCACCTGCAAATGATCATTGTGGAAAACGCCTTTTTTATGGTGGAGCTGCAGCTGTTAGGAAGCCATCCACTTGTGAGCCTGCCAGGATTAACTGGTGTGTTCCAGAGAGACGCGCAGCACGCGGGAAATGTCTTAAACTCAAAGGCCTCTCAAAATGGCACTATAGAGGCACTTAAGTGGTTGTTAAGTGCCTTAAGAGCTTATCCTGCCTCTTGGAGGCGGGACCGAAACGGGGTCTGAAAGCCCGCATTTGGGAAAGTTGTTCAGAGGCGGGATCGGAGCCCGACGCCATTTTTGGCAAATTTCCCACCTGACCTGCCTTCAAACCCGCCTCCTCGGGCCTGGCAAAATCCAGCCCTAGGTATTCAAACAAAAAGTTGCATTTACGTAGCACCTCTCACAAACTCAGGACGTCCCGAGGCGCTTTACTGCTAATGAAGTACTTTGGAAGTGTAGTCACTGTTGTAATGTGGGACAGAAGGAGCAGGAATCTCACCTGTCCTCAACTTCCCCCTCCCTCCTTTTCCTCAACCGCAAACACCTCCGGACCCCCATCCCCAACGCACTTGCCTGACTGCCGGGGCCCATCCCCGCAGGTCCCTGGTGGTGGACTCCTGCTGCCAGAAATTCCATTGCCGCTGGCCAGCCAGTTATTCAGGAATTAGTCAGGAGAGATGCAAGTGAAGCCAGGGTGTTAAAGTGGCCCAGGCCTCACTCCAGTGTGGCTAGATGGACTGGACACTCACACCCACACACAAAACCCATGCCCAGAGTCAAAAATCGGGGCCGTTATTCTTTCTCTTCCTCCGCTAGTGATCTCCCTGTGTTGTGCACCAATCCGCAGCCACAAGGATGGAAAGGAACCCGTACCCATTCAGGCAGAATTGCCTCTTTATACTCAAGTCTGTAATTTCACTGTAGGTAGGTGTGTCTCAGCAGCTGACTTGTGAGGAAGCATCAAGCCATTCCTTTACACCCGTCCTCCCATTGAATGTTGGAAACCATGAATTCATCACACAGAGATTCGTGTGCAGGTACAAATGCCCTGCCACTTCATAGCATGATGCCTGCAAACGCCAAGCATCAATGCCCATCTCCCCTTCTTTTTCGGACGTTGAACTCCATAAAGCAAAGTGACAGGAAGGTAAACAAGACCAGGGAGCATTTTAATCCACTGTAGCCTCTGCCTAAACTAAAAGCTATAGCCTCGCGGCACTGCTTGCGGTTCAGAAATGCGGCACTGTTCAGTTGGAATTCAGTATAGATGACATTAAAATAGATTTCAATCTTCATCCAGGGATTTTCATTTAATTTGAATTAAACAAAACTGTCCTTTGGGAAGTGAACTTCCCCTGTCCCGTTCAATACACAAAACATATTTCCTATTTTTAAGCTTGCATTTGGAAGCCTGGCATCGTATTAGCAAATAACTAAACAGTTACTTTGATGAAAAATAAACTACTGTACTCAGATGATCAGCGTTAACTGGTTCAATTGGTCCACACCCACTCTGACCAGAGAACAGTCCAGGTGACTTACTTCCAGGCATAACCCATTGCTAATGTTCACCTATATACAGCGGACCGAGTGAGTTCACTACGGCTCGCTGCCTTTTTAAAAAATATTCTCTTGGTGGTTTGTACAAGAACACAACCTGAAGCATTCACTGTGGAACTGGGTCAGCCAGGTTTGAAATTAGCTACCACAAGTGGATAATCTATTCAGCTGCTAACCCGTGCATTATGGTTCCAGGGCATACTTGACCTCTCCTGTGCATTATACAATATTGTTACAGCTGAAATATGCTGAAGAGGATCTGAGGCTGACTAATTCCTATGAATCTTCCCTGCCTCCCTGTGGGAAAACATCCTGCTCCAGGAATTTCCTCGGCGGTTCTCCAGATCGATTGTCTGAACCTCGGCAGAAGGCCCGTTTACGCATATTACCCGGGCCTTCCGCAGATCTTCAGCTGAATGTTACAGCGGCTGATCAGAACAGACCACCCAGGAACTTACTGACCTCCACTCCCTTGAGACAGCATAGCTAGAACACAGGATACATTTGAGCTTATCCAAAGCTCTGCTGCCCGTATCCTAACTCGCACCAAGTCCTGTTCACCCATCACCCAGTGCTCGCTCACTTATATTGGCTCCCAGTCTACCAACGGCTCGAATTTAAAATTAGAGTCAGAGTTATACAGCGCAGAAAGAGGCCCTTCGGCCCATCGTGTCTGCGCCGGCATTCAAGCCCTATCCTAATCGCATTTTCCAGCAATTGGTCCGTAGCCTTGTATGCTATGGCGTTTCAAGTGCTCCTTTAAATGCTTCATTAATGTTAACATAGAAACATAGAAGATAGGAGCAGGAGTAGGCCATTCGGCCCCTCGAGCCTGTTCCAACATTTAATGAGGTTATGGCTGATCATCCAAATTCAGTGCCCTGACCCTGCTTTCTCCCCATATCCCTTGATCCCTTTAGCCTTAAGAAATATATCCAACTCCTTCTTGAATATATTTAATGAATTGGCCTCAACTGCCTTCTGTGGTAGAGAATTCCACAGGTTCACCACTCTCTGGGTGAAGAAATTCCTCCTCATCTCTGTCCTAAATGGCTTACCCCTTATCCTTAGACTGTGACCCCTGGTTCTGGACTCCCCCACCATCAGGAACATCCTTCCTGTGTCTAGTCTGTCTAGTCCTGTTAGAATTTTATAAGTTTCAATGAGATCCCCTCTCATTCTTCTAAACTCCAGCGAATATAAGCCCAATCGACCCAATCTCTCCTCATACGTCATTCCTGCCATCCCAGATGACATGAATCAACTGAGCGGCCTGCGGGTGGTGCTGTCCAGGAAGAGTATAAATACTCGGGCACGGGCCCAGCTTGCGCAGGACATTCTTAACAGGAATTAGTGAAGGACACAACTAGACCTCCATGTTGTAAAACAATTGATTAAAGCTTTGTTTAACGCTTAGACCAAGTGCCTAGTAGTTTTCTTATGTCACCAGGTATCAGTCTGGTGAATCTACGCTGCACTCGCTCCATGGCAAGAACATCCTTCCTCAGATAAGGCGACCAAAACTGCACCCAATTCTCAAGGTGTGGTCTCACCAAGGCCCTGCACAACTGCAGCAAGACATCCTTGCTCCTGTACTCAAATCCTCTCGCTATGAAGGCCAACATACCATTTGCCTTCTTAACCGCCTGCTGCACCTGCATGCTTACCTTCAGCGACTGGTGCACAAGGATACCCAGGTCTCGTTGCATTTCCCCTTTTCCCAATCTATTGCCGTTCCGATAATAATCTGCCTTCCTGTTTTTGCCACCAAAGTGGATAACCTCGCAATTATCCACATTATACTGCATCTGCCATGCATCTGCCCAATCACCTAACCTGTCCAAATCATACTGGAGTTTCTCTGCATCCTCCTCACAGCACACACGCCCACCCGGTTTTGTGTCGCCTGCAAACTTGGAGATATTACATCTAGTTCCCTCGTCTCGATCATTAATATATATTGTGAATAACTGGGGTCCTAGCACCGATCCCTGCGGTACCCCACTAGTCACTGCCACTCGGAAAAAGACCTGTTTATTCCAACTCTTTGCTTCCTGTCTGCCAACCAGTTCTCTATCCAAGTCAGTACCTTTCCCCCATCCCATGTGCTTTAACTTTGCACGCTAATCTCTTATGTGGGACCTTATCGAAAGCCTTCTGAAAGTCCAAATACATCACATCTACTGGTTCTCCCTTATCTATTCTACCAGTGACATCCTCAAAAAAATCCAGTAAATTAGTCAAGCATGATTTACCTTTTGTAAATCCATGTTGACTTTGTCCGATCCTGTCACTGTTTTCCACCGTCACTGTCACTGTTGTGAGGGTTTCTGCCTCTACCACCCTTTCAGGCAGTGAGTTCCAGATTCCAACCACCCTCTGGGTGAAAAAGTTTTTCCTCAAATCCCCTCTAAACCTCCTGCCCCTTACCTTGAAATTATGCCCCCTGGTTATTGACCCCTCTACTAAGGGGAAAAGTTCCTTTCTATCTACCTTATCTATGCCCCTCATAATTTTGTACACCTCAATCAGGTCCCCCCTCAGCCTTCTCTGCTCTAAGGAAAACAACCCCAGCCTGTCCAGTCTCTCTTCATAGCTGAAGCATTCCAGCCCAGGTAACATCCTGGTGAATCTCCTCTGCACCCTCTCCAATGCAATCACATCCTTCCTATAGTGTGGCGACCAGAATTGCACACAGTATTCCAGCTGTGGCCTAGCTAGCGTCTTGTACAGCTCCATCATAAACTCCCTGCTCTTATATTCTATGCCTCGGCTAATGAAGGCAAGCATCCCATATGCCTTTTTAACCACCTGCCCTGCTGCATTCAGGGATCTATATACATGCACACCAAAGTCCCTCTGATCTTCTGTCCTTCCTAGGGTCCTACCATTCATTGCGTATTCCCTTGCCTTGTTAGTCCTCCCAAAATGCATCACCTCACACTTTTCAGGGTTAAATTCCATTTGCCACTGTTCTGCCCATCTGACCAACCCGTCTATATCGTTCTGTAGCCTGAGGCTTCCCTCCTCGCTATTTACCACTCCACCAATTTTCGTGTCATCTGCGAACTTACTGATCATACCTCCTACATTCATATCTAAATCATTAATATACACTACAAACAGCAAAAGACCCAGTACTGATCTCTGCAGTACACCACTGGGCACAGGCTTCCAGTCACAAAAACAACCTTCGACCATCACCCTCTGTCTCCTGCCACTAAGCCAATTTTGGATCCAATGTGCCAAATTTCCCTGGCTCCCATGGGCTCTTACCTTCTTGACCAGTCTCCCATGTGGGACTTTGTCAAAAGCCTTACTGAAGTCCATGTAGACTACATCAACTGCATCCTCATCCACACACCTAGTCACCCCCTCGAAAAATTCAATCAAATTGGTTAGACATGATCCCCCCCTGATTAATCCTTGCCTCTCCAAGTGGAGACTAATTCTGCCCCTCAGAATTTTTTCCAATAATTTCCCTACCACTGATGTTAGGCTCACTGGCCTGTAATTCCCTGGTTTATCCCTACTACCCTTCTTGAATAATGGTACTACATTAGCTGTCCTCCAGTCCTCTGGCACCTCCCCTGTGGCCAGAGAGGTTCTGAAAATTTGTGTCAGAGCCCCTGCAATCTCCTCCCTTGCCTCACACAGCAGCCTGGGATACATCTCATCTGGGCCTGGGGATTTATCCACTTTTAAGCCTGCCAAAACCGCTAGTGCCTCCTCCCTCTCAATACTAATTTGTTCAAGTATATCACAATCCCCCTGCCTGATTTCTATGTCTACATCATCCTTCTCCATAGTGAACGCAGATGCAAAATATTCATTAAAACCTCACCCACATCCTCCGGCTCTACACACAGATTGCCACTTTGGTCCCTAATGGGTCCTACTCTTTCCCTGGTTATCCTCTTGCCCTTAATATACTTATAAAACACCTTGGGGTTTTCCTTTATTTTGCCAACCAGTGTTTTTTCATGCCCCCTCTTCGCTCTCCTAATTTCTTTTTTAAGTACCCACCCTGCACTTTCTATACTCCTCTAGGGCTTCCACTGTTTTTAATCCTTTGTAGCTGCCAAAAGCCTCCCTTTTTTTCCTAATCCATTCTTGTATATCCCTTGACATCCAGGGTTCCCTGGGCTTGTTGGTCCCACCCTTGACCTTTACAGGAACATGTTGGCATTGCACTCTCTCTATTTCCTTTCTGAAAGACTCCCACTGCTCTGATGTGGATTTTCCTACAAGCAGCTGATCCCAGTCCACTTTGGCCAGATCCTGCCTTATCATATTAAAATTCTCATCCTTGTGTTCAAATCGCTCCATGGCCTCGCTCCTACCCCCTCCAGCCCTATAACCATGTGAGAACTCTTGATTTCCTCCAATGCTGGCCTCTTGTGCATCCCCGATTTAGCTTCACCCCACCATTGGCAGCCGTCACTTCAGCTGTTTAGGCCCTAAGCTCTGAAATTCCCTCCATAAACCTTCCCGCCTCGCCACCTCTCTCTTCTCCTTTAAGACACTCCTTAAAACCTACCTCTTTGACTAATCATTTAGTCACCTGCCCTAATGTCTCCTTATGTGGTTTGGTGTCATTGTTGTCTGAGCACACACGTGGGAAATTTTACTACGTTATGGACGCTATATAAATACAAGTTGTTGTTGACCTGAGGAGGCTAGACAATGACATAATTGGAGGATTCCTCAGTGCGGCGCCGATATAAAACCAAGCACAATGAATCTGAACATCTCTGGGATCCCTTACCAGGAGCCACAAAGTTGTATGTCATCCTATGCATAGGTACAATCCATAATGAAATTGAATCTCTGTTATCCTCTATCCAAAATAACCATCTACACCTTACAACACTGAGGTCCTGTGCCATACGTAACTACAAAAGAAACAGAAGGATGCGACTTCCATCAAATTGGCAGCCATTAATTAGCTTACTTTCACTGGAGAAACCTATTTTACAGGAAACAATGATATATTGGCAAAGAGGTTTGGGGAGGGAATTCCAGAGCTTAGGGCCTGGGTGGCTGACGGCACGGTGATCCAGATTTAAATCACTTTTCTGAAACAAGAATCAGCAAAATGGCATCGGCTCCTTTACTTTTGAAGGATGGGCTTCTATCGCCATGAGATTATGTTTGGCAACGTTTCTTCATTTATTTGAAAAGACAGAATGGAATAATGTAAACTGGGGCAAAACATATTTCATCATGACCAAATAACACTTGACCATTTAGCTCTTCCAAGAACAAATTGTCAATCAGTCTTCTGTGAGGATGGTGCCCTTTTAAATTTATTGCCAATGTTATACTGGTTGTTCAGGATAGGGGAATTCTGTAACATTCTGCAGGTACTCAAGTCCAGGCAATAATATATAAAGAAAGAATGAATCATCCCTTTTAGTAGCTCAATCGTATTAGCTGACAACATCAGTCTTCAAGCCAAAGCTGAAACGTCTGGGGCTGTCATGCATGAAGCAATCCATGCAGATCTGATCAAGCCCCATCAAAATGTATCAGTGATGGTCGCACTTTTCCAGTTTGTCAAGTGACTGATTGCCTGTTTAAGGGTAAGGTTTCTCCGAGACCGTCCTTGTGCCAGCAATGTTTTATTCATGTGAATTAGGGAGGCTGGATTGCTACAAGCCAGGGATTCAGCAGCAGGCTGCACATATCGAGAATAGCAGGTGTAACAAATGCAGCTAAACTGAATAGATCAAGCACTGTCACACTGCAGTTTTGGCAGCTAATGGATAACTGTTGCAGACAGGACTATGGCAGCATTATTCATAACAATATACCAATACGGCAAGATTAGAATTTTCCATTTGGAAATTATGGTCAATTCTTTAATGGCCACACCAAAGGGAAAAAAAAATCTAAGAACATAATTTTCTTCTTTCCCTCTTTCTTTAATCTATTGTTTCTTTTTCTCCAAGGAGGTCTCTGCATGCTACGCATTATTACCTGACAACCCATTGCTGTGTAGCACTGCTTGAAGGTGCTCAAGAATGATTTACTGCTCAATTCAGACCCGCGTGAGTCAAAACTTCCATCAGTTTAAAGTTAGCAAAACTAAAGCCATCCAGACTCAATTCCATCACTCTTCCTGGCTGCCACCTCAGGCTAAGCACAAAGCCTCAATATCCTGCTCAAGTCCAAACTCAGTTTTCCATCCCCAAACCTCAAAAACGTCGTCCGCTTTCATTCCGTGTTATCCTTCTCTACCGGTGGAACCCTAATCCATGCCATTCCTCATTCAAGGCTGGAGTTCTCCAATACATTCCTAATCAGCTTCTCATTTCCATCCTCCAGAAACTACAAGTCATCTAGAATGCCATGGACCTGTGCTAACACCCACATTCCCGTCCTTACCAAGTTCCATCAGCTGCAGAGAAGTGGCTTGAAGACAACTGTCCTCACCTTAAATTCCTCCCATAGCCTCACCATTCCTACCTCCACGATCTTCAGAAATACGTTCCTGAGCATACCCATTACTTCTCATTCCCTGGTCCCTCAGTTCACCGTTGGTGGCTGCTTTCTTCAGCCACTATGCTCTTGGCCTCTGAAACGCCCTTGGAATCTCACACCTTGTCACTAAAATCCCTTCTTCTCGACCATACTATTGTCCCCTTCTCCTCTCTTGCTTTTTCTTCCCTGCTCCTATTCTCCTCAAATTTAGTCTTTGGGCAAACCAGGATTAGGCTTCTTTTCATTGTCTTCACTCAGAGGTCATGGGCCAGATTCTAAACTCATATCAAGGGTAATTGAAATGAAATATTCCAGCACGGAGTGTGACAGCATATTGGAACGTATTGCTCCATCACACTGCTTAAAAGTCGGGAATTTAAATTGATTGTTCAGAGAACATTACAACCTCAAAACTGTTTTGTACTTTTCTCTAATGTTTGTTTATACTTTAAAAGTACATATGATACAACTCAGCACAGATGTGGTTTAGAATCTAATTTAATTGAGATATAATTGCAAATTATTAGCTGCATTCTAATGGGAGGCACAAATGCTTTCCAGCTGCTTAATAAAGGTTTAATGTTGTTTACACAGAATTCATAACCAAGGGGTTAATACACATACTTGTGCATATTTCTCCACTCACACATTTAATTTATTTTAGAATATATGCAATGATTTTGTATTAGCCTCAGTTGGTTATGGCTGGAGCTGGCAATGATCACTTTACAATTACTAACGTTTCAGTGTGGGCAACATCAGCTGAACAGAGTGCAACATGCCATCCAACATGACACCAGCCAACTGTAAAGGATCTTGAACACAATATATACAGTACGAAAACAAGTGACTATACGGGAATAATTCAAGGTTCGCATTCGATTTCAGGGTTCAGATCTCTGTTAAAAACCAAACAAGCATCCCTCCCACTGTTTCTTTCATCATTTGAAACCCTCCACAAGATGATAGCTTTATAATCACTGCTGGGTACCCATTATTCTCCAGCTAGCTCTCACTTAAAAAGGGTTCTGAAAGTGCTTTTAAGCGATGTTAATTTAAGCAAAAAGCGGTCTGATTCACCTAATGATATTTTTAATGTGCATGATGGCTGTTCAGTTGAGCACAATTCACAGTTTCTGAACACACTTAACTCGGACCTCACCGTCCTTGGCCTCTTGTATTGTTCCACGGAAGCTCAACATAAGCTCGAGGAACAGCACCTCATCTTCCGATTAGGCACTCTGCAGCCTTCCGGACTCAATATCGAGTTCAACAATTTCAGATCATAACCTCGGCCCCTATTTCATTTTTTCTTGTAATTTTTCCACTCCTTTCCCCCCCCCCCTTTCCTTTTGTTTCTCTCTCACACCTGGCAGCTATCTCTTGCCCTGCCAGTACACTTTACACCTAATCTCAGCCTATTACCATCTCGTCTAGCTTCTAATACCTTTTATTGTCTCTTTTACTTCTTTTGTTTCTTTTATTCTTTTGTCCGATCGCAGCCCTGCCTCCGATCTATCTTTTATTTCCAGTTTTGAAGAAGGGTTCGACCCGAAACGTCAACTCAAATTTCTCTCCACGGATGTTGCCTGACCTGCTGAGTTTTTCCAGCATTTTCTGTTGTTATTTAGGATGTGTCTCGTCAGCTGTACATTTTGGGTAAACCTTGTACCTCTGGGATATCGGGCTGTGACAGAATAAATCACTTTTGCTGTCTTTCTTGTGTAGGGTTGATCAGATCTCCAGCACAATTCATTGGCCACTGATACTCTTTTAGGATTTCTTTCCTGGCAAATAAGTTCCTAGAACAACCATTTATTTGGAGCCATTCGATTAGCTACTAGGAAATGTTGCCCACAACTGACATAGAATTCTTCCAGCACAATCCTTTACAATGCATTTTTGTGGATGGTATTGATCCTTTTTAATGTATGTTTTAAAAATACATTTGTCTCAAATAAACACTATGGCCTCTGAGTGAACCAAATTTTAGAAGTGATTTTGTACCAGATTTCAGCCTAGAAGGATGATCTCATTGTTGTGCCTATGCAGCATTTGCTCCACATCAGGCCTATCTATTTAATTCCATTTGCCTGTGTTCTCCCCCCTTCCTTTAATATTTTTATAGAATCATAGAAATTTCAGCACTGAAGGTGGTCATTCGGCCCATCCTGTCAACATGTGTGTACTTTTGTGGTGTAGATTCTAGGCTACCAAGAACTGAAGTGAGACTGACCAAATTCAGTCACCAGTGGTGTTGCTTGCATTTTACACACCACTTGGCTCACAACGTTTCAATGGTGTCAATGCCCCTTTAACTGGCTTCGGACATTCCAACAATTGTAGGCAGGAGGATTGTATGATGCAATGGTTTGGCAAACTGACCTCTCTCACTTCTGGGAGCGGAATTTATATTCAGTGAAATTAAGGAATTTGGGGGGAATTTTAACATGGCTGAGTGGGTGGGAGTGGGTGCAGGCAAGGGGTTAAATGGGGAGAAATTCCAAGTGTGTCGGGAAGCCGGCTCCAACCCGCCGACTTCCGGGTTTCACTGAGACGGGACAAGGGGCGGGCAGCCAACCTGCTCCCAGGAGGCAGGTTGGAATTTTAACTATATTAATGAGCCCTGAATTTAACCTGCTTTGCAGGTTTTACTGTGGCCGGTCTTGTTTCTCTGGACTCTGGAAACCCGGCAGCTGCAGTATTCCGGGGACAGCCTCAGGGAGCACTCCATGTGGATCAGGAGTGCTTCCTCCCGGCCCCCCAAGTTCCCCCACCATCAGCCTCCCCTTATACAACCTCCACCCCCGGGGTCGGGGGATGGGGATCAGACACCACTTGGGATCGGAACCCCACCAGGTCAGGGAACAGATTCTCCTTCGGGATCGGACCCACCCAGGATTGAACTCCCCCCAGGGTTGGGGATCGGACGCCCCTTGGGATCGAACCCCCACTTGGGATCAGAGATCAGACCTACCTGGTCCTCCGGAGTCCTCCCCGCCTGACACGAAGCCAAGCCCATCAATCAGGCTGACATCCAGGTGGGGAACCTGTCAGGGCCAAAAGACGCACGCTGTGGACTTAAATCTCCACAGCATTTGGGAAAACCAGACTTCCGGGTTTCCCATGTGAAGCTTTCCCCCTCTCCCCCTGCCTACGCAACCCGTCCTGGTAACTATCCAGTCCTTTATGTTTTAAAGGGACCTAAGTGAAGAATATCTGGTCAATCTCGACTGGCTTAAATTGTAGTATGTTTCATTCAGAGAGGCTGTAAGAACTGGCTAGTGTGGATAATGGAATTGTCACATTGGTATAGTATTGGGTATTCCTCTGGCACTGCCATTAAGAATAATTTGAGGGAACTGTATCCTTCATCTGCCCCACGTAATACCTGGGCACACAAAGTAGGACCGTGCTACATGTCAGCACTCACTTGGATGTGCTTAAATTGCAACAAGTATTGATGAAAGCTGGTCCCCTCTCCAATGTATAGTTCAGCTATACAGACCAGGAGGCTCCCAAATTTGATCCACAGTCTGTAATGAGTTAGCTGATTTCAGTCAAGGCAGTGACCTCGGCCCTCTGTTCCAATGAAGCTCAACGTAAGCTCGAGGAACAGCACCTCATCTTTCAATTAGGCACTTTTCAGAATGATATTCATGCCCTGCATCATATTCCAACTTTCTTGTAACCGACTCCTCATTAACTTCAATACACTGAGCGGCATTGCCCTGGTGCAGGCAGAAATCAGGATGATTAGAGTTTGGAGAGAAGTTCATTTTCTGTAACAGTTTCCTTTAATGAAGATGGATAATTGGGCTTAGGGGAAATAGTCACCTTATAAGGGTTATAGATCTTCTGTAAACGGATCAACAGCGCTTGCAAAAAAAGGGCCCTATAGTTTCCCTCAGCATTTTGGATTAGGACTGGGAAATCAGCCAAAAATTTTGTTCTTGCCCACTAACCAGCATCCCTTGCTGGAAGTGTACATGGAGGACAGGATCAGACCTGCAGCTATTCGGTGACATATATTCAGTAGTTTTGAGGTTTGAAGGAGCAGGGCCTTGGTCACTGGGGATGGAGAACAACCACGTGTCATTTGTGTCAGTCTTGTTGTGATTTCCCTGTGTTTGAATAGGCTGCTGACAGTCAATGTGGTTAACCGTCACTTGGGCAAAGCACTGTTAGGCAGCCAGCACCTGTAGAACTGTACCTCAGGAAGCAGTGACACTTTCAGAGAGGAGGGAAGGGGAACATTGGTGAAAGAAAACCCAATGATTTCAGTAAAAGAGAATTGTTCCAATGCTGCTATTCTGTGACATACATTCAGTCGTGACAGAATGTATTAAAGGAGCAGGTGAAACAGCGATTTACTTGTACTTCTTTCAATTTACTAAACTGTTTTCGCTGCTGTACACTGGGGAGACCAAACGCAGATTGGGTGACCGCTTTGCGGAACACCTCCTTTCAGTCCGCAAGTGTGACCCCGAGCTTCCGGTTGCTTGTCATTTTAATTCTACTCCCCACTCCCACTCTGACCTCGGCCCTCTGTTCCAACGAAGCTCAATGTAAGCTCGAGGAACAACACCTCATCTTTCAATTAGGCACTTTTCAGATCATAACCACTGCCCCCATTTTTTTGGACAGCAGCTGTTGATGATTCTGTTATTCCCATTTACACCTCCTCTAGACCCATCTTTTGTTTCTTTACTTGTCCCATTACCACCCGCCCCCTTTGCCTTGCACCATCATCCCTTGTGTCATTTAATCTCTCCTGCATTACACGCTATCACAGACCTTCCCTTTTGTTCTTTCCTCCCCTCCCCCCGCACTTGCTTAAAACCGGTTACATCTCTAACTTTTTCCAGTTCTGAGGAAAGGTCATCGACCTGAACCGTTAACTCTGTTTCTCTCTCCACAGATGCTGCCTGACCTGCTGAGCATTTCCAGCATTTTCTGTTTTTATTTGAAGGAGCAGGGCTTTGGTCACTGGGGGTGGATAACAACCACATGTCATTTTTGTCAGAATGCCATGTACAATTTGGTGACTTTCTTCTTAAGTGGTATAATGATGTGTTCCAGTGCAAATGTCATCGTTATGTCTCAGTGCTTGACAAATGCAGAAATACAGAGTTCACCAAGAACCATTTCTAGAAAGACACCACCCCTTTAAGAAAGGAATGATATTCATACCCTGTATCATATTCCAACTTTCTTGTAACCGATTCCTCATTGACTTCAATACACTGAGCGGCATTGCCCTGGTGCAGGCAGAAATCAGGATGATTAGAGTTTGGAGAGAAGTTCATTTTCTGTAACAGTTTCCTTTAATGAAGATGGATAATTGGGCTTAGGGGAAATAGTCACCTTATAAGCGTTATAGATCTTCTGTAAACGGATCAACAGCACTTGCAAAAAATAATTGAGATTACAATACTAATATTCCTGCCCTGTACAAATCAAATCTAGAGAAGATTGTGCACTGTACATAACTGGGTGACTCTGTGCTCTGTGCTGACTCGAAGCAGCTGGTCTGTTCTTTTTCAGTTCATTATCATCTTTTGAAGGGTATGGTGTTATCCAGCAAGACATGCACCAGTCTCAGATGTTAGACCTTATTCAAGAGATTGGCTTAGTTTGCAGAACATTTGTTGCTAAAGATGCCTCATTAACAAAGAATAAACAGAACTGAAACAAAGACGAGCAGTCAAGCGGGAGATCATGTTAACGCGATGCCCTAAGCTCGGATCAGTACTTTTTCCATATACACACCAAAAAGAAAAAAGATGTTTATTGTCTTGACAGTTTTAATTTGTGTATTCTCATTCTTCTTTATAGAGGAAAACATACAAAAAAGGGTCAGCGATTAGAGGGAAACTATGAACCAGCATTCAATACAGGAAACATCTGATAAGGAGGAACCGTTAGGGATGAACCCTCAAACAGGCCACCCCTCACTTGGTAAGGTTTTCAGCTTTGACACGTATTGTACACTTATAATACACACCTTGTAAAAACGAATCTTGGTGTGAGCAATCCACAGGAGCTGTATCCTGCTTGTACGGTTGTCAGGTACTACTAATACAGCTCTACCTATCCGCATGTTAGACAAATAAGTAGCATCTCTTCCACTAGCATCACTGCTCGTTTTGCTCACATACTTTAGCACCTTTACTGGTTACACACCTCATTTCTAGCATACTGTATACGTAGCACACTTGACACTGATAGGCACACCAGACAGGTGTAAAAGTGGCATCTGTCTTGGCTACAAATATCATATATTACTTTTGGGTTGCATATCAAATGTGCTCGGAGTGATAAAAGATAGATTGGCATTGTTCTGGTGAGGATCAGATGTTACTCAGCATTGTCTGTGTGGAGTTTGCACATTCTCCCCGTGTTTGCGTGGGTTTCCTCCGGGTGCTCCGGTTTCCTCCCACAGTCCAAAGATGTGCGGGTTAGGTTGATTGGCCATGATAAAAAAATTGGCCCTTAGTGTTAGGGGGGGATTAAATACGTGGGGTTACGGGGATAGGGCTTGGGTGGGATGGCTGTCGGTGTAGGGACCGGGTGCTAGGGTTTGGATGATCAGCCATGATCTCGTTGAATGGCGGAGCAGGCTCGAAGGGCCGAATGGCCTACTCCTGCTCCTAGTTTCTATGTTTCTATGTTACACGCAAGTGAAAAAAATGGGGTCGATTTTGACTCTCAGCGTGTTTCTGGCAGGAGACCACGGGAGTCAATTAATTTTGCACCTGCTCGCGGCAGCATGAAGCGATGTATATGATTTGAGATAGCTATTCTGCTTATTATATGTTATCTGCCCACAGAGTTTTATGTCATCAGCGTATTTGCTACCACCATAACTACAGACATCATCATTCACGAGTATTGTGCATAGCAAAACTCGGAGAACAGGTCGCTGTGGAACTCCACTGTTTACCTTTTCCTCGGATAGAGCATTTTCCAATTAGATCACCTTCTGGGTAGAAATTAGACCTTGTTGCACCTGTTTTCAAGGCATAAAATGGGCACAATGAAACCCAATGTCTAACACCCCAAGAATGCCTAAAAAATGTCTGACTAGAAATTGGGTCGGGCCATTTTTCATACGTCCCTGGTGGCCGCTTAAAACCAGATATTAGGCCCATGACATATGCCCGACGCCCGTTTCAGATCTCCTCACAGAAATTGGGTTGCGATGAATGGGGCAGGGATTGGGCCTGCTCCACTCAGGATTCTTCAGTGACCACTGCGGCCTAAGCAATGGCTGCCAACTAAAAGTATTGTGGACCCATGAAGAGCAGGGGTGCTCTTCCCAACTCCACAGCACTCCTGGCAGCTGGAGCTGGCTGCGATTGCTGCCGCCCGCCCACCCGCCCCGTTATCCTGTCCAGCCTGTCAGCACTGTAGGATCCGTTCCCGCCACCACCCCACAATGGTAAAAATTGGACTGAAATATAAAAACCCAGAACTGCACAGCCCGCAAAAAGGGCACGGCAATAAAGGGTTAATTCAAACATTGCAGCCGAAGCTACGAACCACCAAGAGACTGGATATCCATTTTCACAGACAATCTAAAATAAGAATGCTTCTGAAAAGGAACATTTACCTTAAGGGGTTACATTGTTCACCTTGGACCATGGCTTCAGAAGGGCCCTGAAGCATTTGAATACGAATGCTAACATAAACCAACAATTAGCATATGCAGTCACCTTGGGAAGGTTGCATTGTCAGAAAGGACCTCAATACAGACAGTCGGTGCCCAAGTAATCAATGGACAATACGAGGGACAATTAGCCATCAAGAGTTCTCTGGTAGAGACATTCACACGTTTTGATACGGCCATCGTGTGCACAGGAGGGGGGCCAGGAAATGTGTTTCAAGATATTGCAAGTTGGTTTTGGTTTAAAGTAAGGCACTTCGAAGAGAGTCAGCATGGGGAGCTAATGCAAGAACAAAATAACAACAGAAAATGCTGGAAAAACTCAGCAGGTCAGGCAACATCCGTGGAGAGAACAACTAGCAGAAAGATTCGGGCCTGCAATCAACTCCAGGAGACAGCCGATCGGGAGCGGTGATTGTATGTTTCAGTCAAATCATAGAGGGGGCTTTTGTGATCGAGTCTGAGTAAGTTGTAAGTTTCAGTCAGATCACAATAAGGGTTTTGTGATTGAGTCTGGGTAACTTTATATGTAACAGTCAAATCGCGGACGGGTTTAACGGTGTCATATTGTGTCGATGCAAATGACCCTTGCGTAGGGGGTTGTATTTTGGGGTTGTTAGTCTAATATAAATCGTAGGGATTTATACTGGGGAGGTAATTGTGTGCGTGTGTTCAATAAACGAACGAATCAAAGGTTGAGCCGAAACCCTGTGCCGTGTGTATTTTGTTCTTATAAATCCTGACGTCCAAGAACTGTGTGTAACTGGGGACCAGTATCGGAGAAAACCCCTTACAACACTTACGGAAAGGCAGGCGGCCTGAAATTAGTTGCTGCGTAAGGGCGCGCTACCTGTGGAGGCATGACAGGCGCCAGCTGCCCGCCCACATTATTCAGATGAGGCTCAATCCAAAACTGGACGCCGACCAATTTCCATCCTCAGCCTTCTGTTGCCAAACATGTTCTCAATCCAAGACTTTTAAATATTATGTAAGCATCAGGCATCCTTACAAGCCTTACATAATAAACTTTGTCAAACATTGTTTGAAAAACCCAAGTACTTTGTTGGTTTACTTCATCCATTAGCTATGTTATCTCATCAAAAAATTATAGTAGGCTTGTGAAGCATGACGTTTCACGTCTAAAATCATGCTGACAGCTGTTGTGGATACTGGTGTCCTTTAAATGCTCTTTTATAGCATCCCTCTGGAAATGTTCTTGCAATGGCTTTTAGGCCTGCAATTATCAGTTTCATGCCTTATTCCTTTTTTAAATATTAAAACATAATTTTCCATCCTCCAGTGCTCAGGTACTTCGCCAGCACTTAGAGACTCTGAAAAATAGCAACCAGAGCACTAATTTTGTCCTGTAATTCCTCAAGGATTCTCGGGTGCATCCCAACTGACCCGGGAACTCTGGATAATTAATCCTTTCAGCTGCTGCATCGCACATTCTTTACTAACTCCCATATCTCTTATGTTCTAATCGAGCCACTTATTCTTTGACCTTCCTTCTACAATTAACACTAACCAAACCTTTTTTGGATCCCTCTTGCTGTCGACTGCGATTAGTCAATCTACTTCGTTTTTACTTTCTCTGATTTGTTTTTAAGCTACACTCAGTTGCCTTTTTATCAATACCGATTCCACATCCTATCCATCATTAAAACCACTTATTTCCACCTTTGCAGCATTGCCTGCCTCCATCCCTACCTCAGCCCCTCTGCCATTGAAGCCCTTATCCACACTCTGGTTACCTCCAAACTCTATTTCCTCAATGTCCTCCATGCTGGTTCTCATCTTCCACCTCTGTAGGGAAAGAGAGTGGGGATAAAGGCTATGTGGTCAGATTGGCTGGATGTGACAAGTGATGATCCCGAGGGATCTGTTCTGGGGACTCAACTTTTCACCATATTTATTAATGACTTGGATGAAAGAATAAAAAGAAAGAAAGACATGCATTTTACCTGGATGTAATATTCGCAACCTCCTGTAACAGTACAAAAAAGGAGTAAGAAGTACATTTTACGTCCATATAGGTAACCCTTATCTAATAGATGAAATCCAGTCAATGTCATCAGGGTATGTATGTATATATACACACAAGCAACACCCAATCCCATACCAAAGATAAGAATACATTTCATAATCACGTCAGTATTGTCAATTAAAGGAGCGCACGATTCATTAAAAGCATTCAACAGCAGAAGCATGCAATATTCTGTCAAAATAATATATGTGATGAGGTGACACACTTTGATGTGCTTTGTGTCATCATGTGTGTTTGTGAGTGAAAAGCTGTTTCACAAAGACAGCACCGTAGCTTTGTCCTAGATATTCAGGAAATGTATTCAACTGTAGAGAGAATCTTTTAGCAGGTACTGTAGCATGGGGGAGAATTCAGTTCTCAAGAGGGATTTAAGCTGGCATTGTTTATATAGACAAAGCTTTTTCAAATGACTTGGAGATCAAATCCCGACTTCATTCCTCTTTGGAACTCAGACAGGTGCGCTGCAGAGATATGTTAAACAAATGTCATCTGCTCCCATTTCCACCACCTTAACCGTTCAAAAGAATTGGTCGTTTATAATTCATCTTCAAGAGGATAAAAAGCAGCATTAAAATCTTTCTTAATAAATCATAAAACCAACTGAAAAAAGGGTTATTTTTAAAATCAACATTTTAAAAATCAACCGGCTACCAACCATAGAGCACATATACCAGAAACGCTGTCTACGGAGGTCACGGTCCATCATCAAAGACCCTACCTACCCCAGCCACAGTCTGTTCACCCTCCTGCCATCTGGGAGACGCTACAGATGCATTCGCACCCATACGACCAGATTTAGGAACAGCTTCTTTCCCAGGGCTGTCATCCTACTGAACTCCACAAATAAACTCTAAAGCCTGCACATCTGCCAATGCACTTTATTATGGTTATGTTTATGTTAATATACTACAAGCCAAATGTATGTTGAATGTTTAAATGTCTTAATCCAAATGTACACTCTCGGGAGCCGCAAGCCTACATTTCATTGTACTGCACTTGTGCACTAACAATGACAATAAAAGTTGATTTTGATTTGATTTAATGGCACCACACTCCTTTGCAAAGAACACTTTGTTATATGTTTGATGCAAAGCTCCTTCCAATGTTGACATAAATTCAACAAATATCCAGGGGCCTCGATTTGAAGTTGGGGCGGGATCGGTTCAGCGTGGGCCTGGGCCAGCGACAAGACCGCATGCCGAGGCCCAGAGAGATTTCAGCTCGCAGGCCTCACTTCCATATTCAGGATTAGACTCCCGCCCGCACCCAACAGGAATCACTGCGTGACCAGTGGGCGGGAGTGGGAATTCAAGTGGCAGGGGGCCATCGTCGACACTTGCGGGAATGATCCCCGGCTGTCAGGTAAGTTGCGGTCAATCCCGATTGGGGGAGAAGGGAAGCCTGGGGCAAGGGAGGCCCAAGGTTTCCTTGTGGGACCCAGAGGATTGATGGACCAGGCTACCTGGCAGCACATTAAACTCTCCCATTTTACCTTCCTCCTCTGCCAAGGTTGCAGTCCTGGTACTTTGGCTGAAGAGTTTCCTCTCTGTCCATCAATATTATGCAGCACATGCTTGAAATGTCCGCCATGGCTCAGTTGGTAGCACTCTCACCTCTGAATCAGGAATTGAGGTTGAAGATCAGCCACGATCTTATTGAATGGCGGAGCAGGCTCAAGGGACTGTATGGCCTACTTCTGCTCCTAATTCTTATGTTTTTATGTTCCAGAGACTTGAGCACAAAAATCTAGGCTGACACTCCAGTGCAGTACTGGGGGAGTGCTGCACTGTCACAGATGCCGCCTGTCATAAATCTCATCATCGAGAAACTACCTATGAAATAACACTGGACGGCCAGCTGGTGGTGCCGTCCAAGGAGTATAAATACTCGTGCGTTGGCCCCAGCTTGCCAGGGACATTTTGTAAAGACAAGGAGCTAGTGAAATACAACTAGACTTCCATGTTCTGAAACAAGTTGATTAAAGCCTTGCTTTATGCTCAAACCAAGTGCGTAGTGAGTTTTATTACGTCACCGCCTTTTGGATGAGATGTCAAACCGAGGCCCCGTCTGCTCTCTCAGGTGGACATAAAAGATCCCATGGCACTATTTCGAAGAAGAGCAGGGGAGTTCTCTCTGGTGTCCTGGCCAATATTTATCCCTCAATCAGATCACTAAAACAGATTACCTGGTTATTATCACATTGCTGTTTGTGGGAGCTTGCTGTGCACACATTGGCTGCCATGTTTCCTACACTAACTAACTAACTTTCTTGCCAACACTTTCTCAGAGTTGGAGAGCAGAATCCCACTGAAACTGTCCAGGCAGAAGAACCTGAATCAACATATAAATTGTATGATACACCAGATTTCCAGAATTGGGATGGAGGCATTATATTTCCATTTGGCCTCTGTTTGGAGGTTCCTCATTCGTGTTAATAGGCAATGCTGTGTATGGAAGTGTGTGTGTGTGTGTGTGTGTGTGTGTGTGTGTGGTTATATGGGATTGGGGGATCACATAGCAACCATCTTCACAGTCTACCTGTCCCTTGAAAGACTGCCGCAGCATGAAGGCATCATGGATATTGCCAATGTGTTGCGCATTCAATTGCGTTGATGGAATTAAAGCCTTTCCTATTCATATATGGCATGACATTATTGATAGCAACCATTTTGGCTATCATCATTGAGGAGTTGCACACTTGGAAAGCCTGCAACCTGGTAAAAGTGCTGCACTCTGTTGTGCTGTTGTCTCCTTTTCATGGGGAAATGGACAAACATGTTTCTCCTGGCAAGCAAGGCTTCTGTTACCTGGTTGACTAACTTGGCAAGTGTCATCATAGAAACATAGAAGATAGGAGCAGGGGTAGGCCATTCGGCCCTTCGAGCCTGCTCCGCCATTCAATGAGATCATGGCTGATCATCCAAATTCAGTACCCTGTCCCTGCCTTCTCCCCATATCCCTTGATCCCTTTAGCCTCAAGAAATATATCCAACTCTTTCTTGAATATATTTAATGAACTGGCCTCCACCGCCCTCTGTGGCAGAGAATTCCACAGGTTCACCACTCTCTGGGTGAAGAAATTCCTCCTCATTTCAGTCCTAAATGGCTTACCCCTTATCCTTAGACTATGACCCCTGGTTCTGGACTCCCCGGCCATCAGAAACATCCTTTCTGCATCTAGCCTGTCCAGACCTGACAGAATTTTATAGGTTTCGATGAGATCCCCTCTCAATCTTCTAAACTCCAGTGAGTATAAGCCCAATTGACACAATCTTTCCTCGTACGTCATTCCTGCCATCCCAGGTATCAGCCTGGTGAATCTTCACTGCACTCCCTCCATGGCAAGAATGTCCTTCCTCAGGTAAGGTGACCAAAACTGCACACAATACTCAAGGTGCGGTCTCACCAAGGCCCTGTACAACTGCAGCAAGACATCCTTGTTCTTGTACTCGAACCCTCTTGCTACGAAGGCCAACATACCATTTGCCTTCTTAACCGCCTGCTGCACCTGCATGCTTACCTTCAGCGACTGGTGCACAAGGACACCCAGGTCTCTTTGCACTTCCCCTTCTCCCAATCTATTGCCATTCAAATAATAATCTGCCTTCCTGTTTTTGCCACCAAAGTGGATAACCTCACATTTATCCACATTATAGTGCATTTGCCATGTTTCTGCCCAATCACCCAACCTGTCCAAATCGTACTGGAGTTTCATGATATCCTCCTCACAGCATACCCTCCCACCCAGCTTTGTGTCATCTGCAAATTTGGAGATATTACATCCAATTCCCTCGTCCAGATCATTAATATATATTGTGAACAGCTGGGGTCCTAGGACCGATCCTTGCGGTACCCCACTAGTCACTGCCTGCCACTCGGAAAACGACCCATTTATTCCAACTCTTTGCTTTCTGTCCGCCAACCAGTTCTCTATCCAAGTCAATACCTTGCCCCCAATCCCATGTGCCTTAATTTTGCATGCTAACCTCTTATGCGGGACCTTATCGAAAGCCTTCTGAAAGTCCAAATACACCACATCCACTGGTTCTCCCTTATCTATTTTACCAGTTACATCCTCAAAAAATTCCAGTAGATTAGTCAAGCATGATTTACCTTTTGTAAATCCATGTTGACTTTGTCCGATCCTGTCACTGCTTTCCAAGTGCTCTGCTATTACATCTTTTATAATGGACTCTAGCATTTTCCCTACTACCGATGTCAGGCTTACCGGTCTATGATTCCCCCGCTTTTTCTCTGTCACCTTTTTTGAATAGTGGGGCAACATTAGCTACCCTCCAATCCATGGGTACTGTTCCAGAGTCTATCAAGTTCTGGAAGATGACCAGCAATGCATCTACTATTTCTAGGGCCACTTCCTTAAGTACCCTGGGATGTAGATTATCAGGCCCTGGGGATTTATCGGCCTTCAACCACTTGTCAGCCTTGGCTCAGTGGTCACATTCTCACCTCTAAAATCAGAAGGTTGAAGCCTTACTGCAGAGGCTTGAGCACATGATTTAGACCGAGACTTCAGTACAATACTGAAGGAGTGCTGCACTCATCGGAGGTGCCGTCATTCAGATGAGATGTCTTTTAACGGAGGCCTCGTCTGCCCCCTCAGGTGGACGTAAAAGATCCCATGGCACTTGCTACCACATGGAGTAGTTGAGGTGAAAAAAGAATAGACTTATTTAAAGGGAAGCTAGATAAACACATGTCAGAAATGAATAGAAGAATACGTTAATAGGGCGAGATGAAGTAAGGTGGGAGGAGTCTTGTGTGGAGCATAAACACTGGCATTGACCTGTTGGGTCAAATGGCCGACTTCTGTGCTGTAAATACTATATAATAATGATACTTTCTGAAGAAGAGCAGGGGAGCTCTCTTGATGCCCTGGTGAATATTTATCCTTTAACCAACGCCACCAATTTATCTGATTTGTCGAACCTTGCTGTGTGCAAACTGGCTGCTGTGTCACTTACATTACATCAGTAACTAGACTACAAAAGCACTTAATTGGCTGTGAACTACTTTGGGATGTTCTGAGATTATGAAAGACACTATATAAATGGAAGTCCTGTCTTTCTTTTGCAGCTTGGAAAGATCCAGTCATGTAAAAATTAAACACTGGGTTGACCTCCACTTCGGGTAGAGCTGCTCCTGTCCTTGTCTGCCGGTTAGGCTCCAATAGATGGCACAACTCAGTGACAGCCTTTATCAGAGAGTGCAAAGGCAGATCTCTTCAGATTTGGCCGAGTAAGTGTACCTGGGTCTATTTGAATCCTAGGCAAAGTCCATGGGGGTGACAGACAGACAAGGTGCAAGTGTATCTCCCACTTCTATCTGCTTAAAATCTTCAACCATCTCCAAATCCATAACAGCTATTGGGAAGCCCCAGTGGAATGCCCATTAGGCAGTCTGGTTACAGATTATGTTTACAGTGACTGGCAACAGTCGTACCTTGGCTTCAGTTCTGTGCAGAAGGAATCTTATGTCGCAATAATGCAGCAGCAAACAGCTGAAGCAAGCAATGCAAAAGCAATAATGTGGAAATTGAAGTGTGAAAAGTCAAACTATGAACTAAATTGGGATGTGGTGCCAACCGGTCAGTCCCAGCTTTAAAACCCCAACTCCTCAAGCAAGAGAGTTTGGAAGCACAGAAGTGCTCACTTTATGCAGGGTAGCAATGCTACAGGAGCGAAGAGACCAGCAAACCTATGGAATTCACTGGGGGGTGTATTTAAACTAAGATTGGCCAAAATTAGGGGGTATAATGAGGATCTCCAAAAACTGTAGAACTTGCTCCAGTGGGGAATTGGGAGTACAGTAATGCCAGCAATCAGACGTACCTGTCCGATATGCACATCTGTGCTAGTGCCAACAAAGAATCAACCCTATATTATAATATATTCTGCAATACAAGGTAGAGTGTTCATCGTTATATTACATAGCCTCCAGTTCGCTGTCAGTAATACCATAGTGGCCACTAACTACTAAGAAAGGCCCAATTTTCCAATTTTTGTTTTGCAACCTTTACATCTGCAATTAATTTTTAGTAACAAAGATACACAACAAAAATGTTTCAAATCGCTGAAGGTGTTACCTTACAATTCCAATATACTATTTTCAAAACTATTTGCACTTACAGGTGGGAATTTCCCCATTTTCCAGTATGTTGAAAGAGTTAAAAATGTAAATAAAAGAATGGAACGGGGCAGATTTTCCCACTGAGAATTTTCTCAACCTGGAGATATTAGATTGCCCATGTGAAACAAATATGGGAAATTCAACTGGGGAAGAGCGCACGCTGTTAAGGAAGCCTGCCCAATTTTTTGTCCGCTTAAATGAGTGGATGGGAAATCGGGCAGGGTCTATTAGGAGTGTGCAGTTTGCCCGCCCAATTTTCCTGTATTCATTGGATCACCCAAGTGATCACCACCCTGATTATAAATCGCTCAACCTTTGGTGGCCGTACCTTCTGTTGCCGAGGCCCTAAGTTCTGGAATTCCCTGCCTAAACCTCTCCGCCTCGCTACCTCTCTTTCCTCCTTTAAGACGCTCCTTAAAACCTACCTCTTTGACCAAGCTTTTGGTCACCTGCCCTAATTTATCCTTATGTGGCTCAGTGTCAATTTTTTTTGTCTTAAAATACTCCTGTGCAGTGCCTTGGGATGTTTTACTACGTTAAAGGCGCTATATAAATACAAGTTGTTGTTGTTGTAGTAGGATGAAAGAATCTATCCCCACAGTCAATGCAAGTCACACAAGTCATAACAGTCTGAATCTGAACATGGCAGTGACCCCAAGACATGACCTGTAATCCTTATCATATTGTTTCAATTGCAGCTGGCAGCCAGTTTAGAGTCCCTGAAGCAGACGTGAAGAATTGGATTGACAATAGTGAATGACAGGATAATCAGAAGTTTGCAGTGTTGTAATTCCTGACTCCACTGATGACTTCATTGCTGCAAGGTGCCCTCAAGAATAATACAAGTTATGTGAGGCACTTTCCAGTGGTACACAACCTTTCGGCTACAAATCGATCAGTTAAAAAAAATCATGAACTTTATTTTTGCTGCACCATGTATTACGGCGGAGCAAGACAATTCTACAGCACAATGTTATTTTGTGAAAACTATTTTTCAGCACTTTGATCATGTCTTGTACCTTTTGATACGACTATCATATAAATCAATGTCTGTCATATCGCACTGATAGAGTAACATAGGATTGTACAGGACGTCAGCCCATCTGGCTGGTCCTAGTGTTTAGAACCATCAATTCCCACAACACCTCTCAAACCCCTCCATCAAATTCTTCTTCTGGCACTTACCCAACTTTCTCTGGAATTTGCGCTGATATAATCAGCCACACAGTCTTCCCTTGGCAGTCCATTCCACAATTCACTACCCTCCGCATAAATTAGTTAAATCTAAACTGTCCATCACCCTTCCTCTCTCTTCCAAGTCCGATGTTGTGGAATCTGTGGCTATGTTAAACATTCATCGTGTCTGTACCCTTTAAGATCTGTCAGGTCAGCCCCCTGCCTTCTTTTCTCCAGTGCAAAGATTCCCAGCTTTTTCAACTCATAAATCAGGTGCCTCATCCCTCCTCCTTTGTATAGTGCAGTTTAACCCCTTTGTAGTTCCCTCCTCCTTAGCCAACATGCACAGAAAGCTATCGCAACTGCTTCTGAACCCGTAGGATTTGCAGCTCTACCTTTTACTTTCATGCATGTGTGATAGATTCTGCCTGTTGTTAATTTATCAGGTTTGAGTTGAAAATCCTGACTGTGCAAAACATCATCTTTGCACAGCACAGCTTGAAATGGAAAGGGAATGAAAGTTTTGAAGTCTGTGCCCTAACTTCCAAGCAAGGAAAAGCAGGCCAGCAGAACTTGGCCAGATACAGAGTTAAGCTATTTGAAATCTGGATGATACAGGTAGACTATCCTTTATCCGAAAACCTCGGGACCAGCCGTGTTTCGGTTTTCGGAAAATTTCGGATTTCGGAAGGTATTTTATAAGACTGGGAAATTTGTCGGGGGTGGGTCGGCGGGGGTCCGCGGGAGGGTCGGCGGGGGGGGTCGGCGGTGGGGGTCGGTGGGGGGGGTCGGGGTCGGTCGTCGGCGGGAGTCGGGGTCGGCGGGGGGGGGTCGGCGGGAGTCGGGGTCGGCGGGGGGTCGGCGGGGGGGTCAGCGGGGGTCCGCGGGGGGTCGTCGGCGGGGGTCGGGGTCGTGCGCCACTCTGGTCATGTCGTGCGCACGACTTACGCTGAACGAAAAAACCTTCGGTTTTTAGAGAGTTTCGGTTTTCGGAAGTTCGGATAAAAGGTAGTCTACCTGTATAACAGGGAATATTTTACCAAGTGCAGCCAACAAATCCTATAACATAGCAAATTACAAAAAGTGACAGACAACCAGCTAGGGATGTTACACTGTGTGAAACCACACTTGTAAGCTTCTATCACCAACAAGAGAAAAGCTCCTTACTAAACCCTATGAAAACAAGCCAGTACCTGTTTTGTCTGCAGGGAAATTCTTGAGCCCTTCCACTGTGTTTAGTAGCAGGGATGAATCAGTTGGTGGTCAGGTCACCAAACTAAAATAACCTATGAAAGAAAGAAATCAAGGTTGTATAATTGCATTCGTACTCAGTAAAATGCATCATCAACAGATAACATTTGCTTTTCTAATGTATCAAAGAACCAAGTTGTAAAGTCTGCGCCTCAATAATACACGGACTTCAGGAGAACAGTTTAACAGGTACTTTACTGAACAAGAGGCAGCTTGAAACTGAAACTACAGAAGCCTGCTAGGGCCTTTTATACAGGGGTGGTCACTGCCGGTACTGCAGTCTAAGACCAGTTATTCCCTTAAAGGGACATACATAACAATTCCTCCCCTTTTAGGTAAACAGTACATAACATTCATTTAACAACTAAATAATAACTAATTACAATTACAATTTTCTCAGTAATATATACATCAACGAGAATAGTCATTTATAAGTTCAGTCTTTGAGGAGGCTTCCTGATCCGGACTGGATAGCGCCTTTCTCGAGTATCCTGTTCTGGCGGTGGAGTCAATTCTGGCTCATTGTCATTGGTTGGTTCGTCAGCTTCCAATACCCCTGCTTCTGAGGTAGACACAATCTGTACTTCGGGCTCATTACCAGGTGCACATGTTTGTGGTACAGGTTTGGCTTGTTCCTGTGACTCTAGAATCTGGTCAGCATGGCGTCTCATGATGCTCTCTCCAACGTCCACTGTGTACATTAGTGGTCCCTGCTGTGTGCATATCGTGCCTGGCTGCCATTTTTCTGTTCGGTAGTCACGGGCCAAGACTGGTTGCCCTATCTTGAAGCTCCTGGTTGGCTTCTAATTTATGTGCTGGAACTGCTTATCCTCCACATCTCGTCTTATGTTTGGTTTGAGCAAATCCAAGCGACATCTTAGTGTCCGGTTGAAAAACAGTACGGCTGGAGCTTGTTTGGTTACTGCATGTGTCGCATTCCGGTAAGCAAACAGGAAGTTATCCACCTTGTGTTGCAGTGGTATGTCGTCATTATACATTGCCTTTATGGCCTTTTTAAAGGTCTGAACAAACCTCTCAGCCAATCCATTTGTGGCTGGATGATATGGGGCAGATGTGTAATGTTTCACCCCATTATTCTTCAGGAACCTCCGGAAATCCTCAGACACAAACTGTGGGCCATTGACGGAACAGATCTGTTCTGGCAACCCATTCCTGGCGAAGATGGTCCTTAGGACTGCAATAGTTTTCTCCGTGGTGGTGGAGGACATTTTAATGACCTCTGGCCATTTCGAATGGGCGTCCACAGCAATTAGAAACATTGAGTCCATAAATGGACCAGCGAAATCAATGTGTACCCGTTGCCATGGAGATGAGGGCCACTCCCATGGATGTAGCGGGGCCTGTGGTGGAGCGTTTTGGACCTTCTGGCATCCTGTGCATCTCTTGGTCATATCCTCGATTTCTTTATCGATTCCCGGCCACCACACAAACGCCCTGGCTAGGCTCTTCATTTTTACCCCTCCCAGATGACCCTCATGAAGCTCATTGAGCACTCTATCTCTCAACTTGGGTGGAATTACCACTCGGGATCCACACATCAAGGTTCCCCGGCACACTGACAGCTGTTCCCTCCTTGGCGAGAATGCTGGCAACAGTGAGTCGCCATATGCTGGCCATCCCTTCACTGTCAAATCATAGACCCGAGAGTGTGTCGGGTCATTTCGGGTTTCCTTCTCAATACTTGCGTTTGTAACAGGCAAACATTCAACTATGGTCGCATGGAATATCTCCACCGGGTCCACTGCAGGTGCTTCTTCCGCCGTAGGCAACGGTAGGCACGACAGCCCATCAGCGTTTCCATGTTGTTTCGTACCTTTGTACTCTATGTCATACTGATGCGCCCCTAGAAAAAGTGACCATCTTTGCAGCCGTTGCGCCGTCATCACCGGAACGCCCTTCTTTGGGTTAAAAATTGAGACCAGGGGTTGATGATCAGTCAGTAAGGTGAATTTCTGCCCGTGCAGATAGTGATTGAACTTCTTCACCCCCCACACCAGGCTGAGGGCCTCCCTGTCAATCTGGGCGTAGTTACGCTCGGCTGAGGTTAGCGAGCGCGATGCAAAGGCTATTGGCCTCTCTGAACCGTCACGGAATTTGTGTGACAGCACCGCTCCAATGCCGTAAGGTGACGCATCACATGCCAACCGAATCGGTAGTGTTGGGTTGTAGTGGGCCAATACTTCTTTTGAAGTGATTTGGCATTTACATTCCTGAAAGGCACGCTTACACTCATCACTCCATTTCCATGTTACACCAGTTTGAAGGAGGGCGTTCAGTGGGTGCAGAATTGTAGATAAATTCGGCAAGAACTTATGGTAGTAGTTCACCAACCCAAGGAACGATCTCAGTTGCGACACATTTTCTGGTGCTGGAGCCTTGACTACAGCCTCAATCTTGTCCGGCGACTTATGCAACCCTTCCTCATCAATCATGTGGCCACAATACGCGATTTGTCTCCTGAAGAACTCGCATTTGGGGCGGTTGGCTCGTAGCCCATATTCCTGCAATCTCGTGAGCACCTGTTCCAGGTTGGCAAGGTGTTCATTGTCATTTTCGCCCGTAACCAGGATGTCGTCCAAATAACACTGGGTCCCCGGGATCCCTTGCAGGGCTTGTTCCATTGCCCTCTGCCACATAGCCGGGGCCGATGCTACCCCAAATACCAGTCGATTGTACTGGTAAAGGCCTTTGTGAGTGTTTATCGTGAGGTATTTCCTAGATGCTTCTTCCACCTCCATTTGTAGATACGCTTGAGCCAGGTCAATCTTTGTAAAACGTTTCCCTCCAGATAGTGAGGCGAAAATATCTTCTATCCGCGGAAGCGGATACTGTACTGTGTGCAGGACTGGGTTCACAGTCACCTTGAAGTCCCCACAGATGCGAACCTTCCTTGGCTCCCCAGGCATGCTGCTCAATGCTTTCTTCATTACAGGAATGATGGGTGTGGCCCACTCGCTCCAGTCCACCTTAGACAGCACCCCCAAATGCTCCAGACTCTCCAGTTCAGCTTCCACAGCTGGGCGTATCGCGTATGGTACTGGTGTGGCCTTGAAAAATTTTGGGGTTGCGTTATCCTCAATCTTTATGGTTGCCTTTACTCCTTTTAGAGTCCCAAGTCCTTGTTGGAACACCTCTTCCGCGTCAGATAGAATTTGTGACAGACGTCCAGGTGCGACGTCATCATCTTTTTTGTCAGTCACAGTTAGTGCCAGAATGGAATGCCAATCCAATTGTAGTCTTTGGATCCATTCACGTCCCAATAATGGTGGTCCTCCATCTCGTAGTATATACATGTATAGTTTCTGTGTTTCCTTTCCGTTATATTCAACTGGCACCCTTATTTTTCCTCTGGGGTAGACCTTTTGCCCCGTGTATGTCTTCAATACAGGGACGTGTCCTTTAAGGGTATGTGTGAGAATAGCCGCTCATAGTCTCGTCGATTCATGACAGTTAGGGCTGATCCTGTGTCCAATTCCATCTTCACTGGGGACCCTGCTATCATGAGGGTGACCCAAATGGTTCGGTGATCTTCTTTTGCGATCACGTTGTGTAACTTTAAACAACTTAGTCGCCTGCTCCCGGAGTCCTTATCACTCTCCTGATCTTCTGAACTACTATCTGTCAGTTTCTTTACTTTCCTGTATTGTTCCTTAGTAGTTCTTGTCATGTTGGTCTTCTTTCCCGACCTGCAGACTCTTGCTATATGTCCCATTTTCCCGCATTGCCTGCATATTTTGTCTTTAAACCAGCAGTCCTTCTGCTCATGGGTTGTTCTGCCGCAGCGATAGCACTTTTCGGCTCCATACGCCATTCGCCATTTCGTTAGCGCTGTATTCTTGTGGTTTCTGTTGTATTTCCGCAGCTCCCCATGCTGCTGCTTCGTAGGATACTGCCACGCTGAAAGCCTGTTCTAGCGTCAGGTCCTTTTTTGAAAGTAGTCGTTTCTGGGTTCCTTCACTCTGGAGCCCGCAGACAAACTTATCCCGTAAGGTGTCTGCCAGTCCTGCTCCGAATTGGCAGTGCTTTGATAACTTGCGTAGTTCCGTAAGATAGTCAGCATTGCTCTCATCTTTGTGCTGGTTTCTTTTATGGAACTTGAATCTTTCTGCTATCAGCAGTGGTGTAGGGCTTAGATGTTCCTGTAAGATATGAACAATCTCCTCAAAACTTTTCTCCATTGGTTTAGCTGGGGTAATTAAATTCCGCAATAGGCCGTACGTACTCGCACCCATCAGATTTAATAATACCGACGCCCTCTTTCCATCAGCCACCTCATTTGCCTTGCAGTACACTTCAATTCTTTCCACATACATGGTCCAGTCTTCTACCTCGTTGTCGAAAGCAGTGATACTGCCACTTTTCGGCATCTTGGCCGATTTAAAATGGCACCTCCCGCGCTTTTGCTTCTTCCCCAATGGAATAAAGTGGCGCCTCGCGCGCTTTTGCTTCTTCCCCAACGGGATAAAATGGCGCCTCCCGCGCTTTTGCTTCTTCCCTTACTGCCACGCTGCTCCTAGCGTTCTACGGGGTAATGGCGGCGACCCGCAGCTTCGGCGCGTCTCGCTTTCCTTCCCCCCCGTTTAGTTTCTCTCCGCTGTCCTGTTCTCGAGCACCGACCGCGCCCTGTGCGCTCCACCCTCTCTCTTGTTTTCTTTTCCCGGCGACGCTGCGCGGCCCGATTTGTAGAGCCGCTCGATCGAGCTTGAGCCCGCCGCAGTCCAGAAGGGTCAGCGCGCTACCTGCTACCAGCACGATTCGCTGGAACCACAGTCTCTCCCGCAATTCTCCAAACACCGATGGATTCTTTGGGCGGTTGCCCTCGGTCAACGCCCGTTGCTCAGACTATGACCTTCCAGGACCTTCCTTTCAGGCGAGATCCCCGTAAGATGATGCCACACTGCAGGTGAGTTCGAACTTACTTGTCGCCACTGTAAAGTCCGTGCCTCAATAATACACGGACTTCGGGAGAACAGTTTAACAGGTACTTTACTGAACAAGAGGCAGCTTGAAACTGAAACTACAGAAGCCTGCTAGGGCCTTTTATACAGGGGTGGTCACTGCCGGTACTGCAGTCTAAGACCAGTTATTCCCTTAAAGGGACATACACAACACAAGTTGTTTGAAGAATGTCTATAAAATATTGAGAAGTGCAGGTGACACAGCACACTAGTGCTTTAACATGTTTGCTAATTAGTTGGGACATAGGAGACAGAGAGTTAGGTTAAAGGGAATAAACTCTGATTGGTGGGATGTGACAAGTGGTGTTCCTCTGGGATTTGTACTGGAGCCTCAACTTTTCACCACATACATCAATGACTTGAATGAAGGAAGAGAGTTGTACATCCAAGTTTGCAGATGACACTAAGTTAGGAGGCACAGTAAGTTGTAGATGGGAGCAGGAAGTTACAAATGGCCATAAGCAAATTAAGTGAATGAGAAAATCTATGGTAGATGGTGTTCACTGTGGGAACATGTTAAGTCATCCATTTTGGAGCCAGGAAAGACAAATATTCTTAATGGTCAGAGATTAGGAATTGTGGAGGAGCAAAGGGATTTGTGTGGCCAGGTACACAAGTCAGCCTGGCTCACTATTGGAACCTGAAGGTGTAGACCGGTCACTGGCGGTTGGGATTATCTCATTCAGCTCCAGGTAATCACGTAAGCCAATACCCCAACTGGTAGAGTGGTTCTAATTGGACAACCAGCGGGAAGTTTATCAGTGTTCTGTAACGGTAAGCTTTACAGGCTTAGCTGGTTAAACTACACTCAGGGATCCTAACTCTGGGCTGCACCAACCTGTATATAAACACACTCAACATAGGTAAGTGGCATGTGTCCTTATGGGGTTGGGAGAGAGAGAGAGAGAGGAGAGAGAGAGAGAGGAGAGAGAGAGAGAGAGAGAGAGAGAGGAGAGAGAGAGAGGAGAGAGAGAGAGGAGAGAGAGGAGAGAGAGGAGAGAGAGAGAGGAGAGAGAGGAGAGAGAGAGAGAGAGAGAGAGAGGCAGAGGCAGGCAGGCAGGCAGGCAGGCAGCAGAGTTAGGACATGGGCAGCGAGTTAGGACACGGGCAGCAGAGTTAGGACACGGGCAGCAGAGTTAGGACACGGGCAGCGAGTTAGGACACGGGCAGCAGAGTTAGGACACGGGCAGCAGAGTTTTGGATGACCTCAAGTTTACAGAGGGTGGAAGATGGGAGGCCGGCCAGGTGTAGTCAAGTCTGGAGGTAACAAAAGGAAACTGGATGAGTACATGAGAGAAAGAGGAATAGAAATATATGCCGAAAAGTTGAGATGAGGTAGAGAGAATAGCGGCGGGGGGGTGGGTGGGGGGGGAGGAGACTCGTGTGGAGTATAAACACCAGCACAGGCCAGTTGGGCCGAATGGCCTGTATCTGTGCTGTATATTCTATGTAATTCTATGTAAAGTAGTAAGTAGCATCATCAGCCACCCCAAATATCAAATCCCCTCAAAAGATATGAGTTCTCATACTAAATATGCAAAAGTTAGAAACATAAACAGAATTAATTCTAAAAATATTACTGATCAAAATTTCAGTTTATTACTTTGAGTGGATCATGATTAATTGGCAAAAAATAACAAATTGTAATTTAAACTTACTACAGCGCATTTTTTATTTGGATTAGCTGTCCAATTTTTATCAGTCGGCCCTGACAAAACAGGCTGCTGAAGCTCTGCATTCTGGTGCCAGGATGATACCACATTTCACAGATACATGTAGCGCCAGAGATAGCAGTCCCTGTTCGACCCTCTGAAGAGCCTGTTCAGCAACTTCTGCTCGCAGTTCTCCTCCCACATTGTTTATCCTGGGTCACCCAGTGAGCTGGGCGAGTGGGTTGGAGGAACACCTGTTGGGTCTGCTAAACCCACCATCCACAGGCCCGGAATGCACAAGAACACTGCAGAGGGACTTGCCAACTGCTTGTCCGAGCTTTATCTTTTATTCCAAAAGTCCCCAGGTGACCATGATGTACGGCCACATCGGTTGATTTGAAGACTTCAGTGGGCACTATGGGATATTGGCTATTTTATGAGCGGCTGTGGCTAAATTGTCATTTAATTTACCAGTATATATTTTCAATGTGGATGGACCATCTGTGTTTTTTAATTAACTGTTCTTTCTTTCTAGGGAGAGTGCCTGTGGCTGTATGGAACAAAACAGGACACTGAAATTCCGCAATATTTGGTCACCACAGGATATCGAATGTCTTATAGACAGGAATTTAGAATCATCACTTAAAAGTTACTGTCATCACTTTTAGGTTGAACAGGCTTCATCGCATGCCATCCGATCAGCATGAACACAAAAGGACACTTAAGTGAAATAAGGAAAAAATCTATAAACGCTCACACTATATCACAACATTATTTCTCATACTATAGATAAAACATTGGCCCAGAAATTCGGGTCCCAACGCGTGAGTACGCACGGGGTACTCACGCGTTGGCCGAACGAAAGTGCCGGTTTCGTGCACGCACTGCGCATGCGCGGGAAACCGGCACTTCCGTTCCCCTGAAAGAAGGGGTTCAGTGGTCGAACGCATGCACCGGAGGGGCAGCGCGTGCGCATCGAACTTACAGTTTTTTTGCAGGTTTCTCCGGGAGGGTAAGTCTCCAGCAGTTACACTTTTAAAAAGCAGGCATAAGGCCTGCTTTTAACAAGGTAAGTGGTGAATTAATTAAAATTAAAACATTTTTTCCACAGGTTTATTATTTTTAAATACTTTAAAGAAAGGTAAGTTTATTTTTAGCCCCGTTAGAAAATGTAATTAATTTTTTCAAAAATTTAAATTATTGTTTGAAACAGTTATTTCATGTAATTTATAGGTTATTTTAAAAATGTGATATAAAAAAAAAATTATTTGAAGATTTAGTGATGTTTTGGGGCTTATAGTATTTATAAGTTGACAGGTCTTCCTGTCAAACTTATGAATGAAGCATTCCCTGCTACCATTGGCTCTCCATGGCCCACATGATCCCAGGGGACGCATCGAACTAACTGCGCCCCTGGGATACGCAAGCACTGCGCGCCGGCAGTTGGAGGAGGCCCAGGATCGGAATCCCACGTGGGCCCACAACTCAACGGCTGGCGCGCAAGATAAGTGCAGGTCAGGTGCTTGCACCCGCGGGAAGCCCCCGACCTGAATTTCTGGGCCAATGACTTAAATTCATGGTGTTGCTGAAATGAATATCCAAAGTGTTTCCAGCAGCAAGAACCATTTATTTTCAGAAACGTTTGCAAATTACTTTTTTTTTTGCTTTAAATATATTGGTTCCTGTGGTGTTATAATTGATCCATGATGGGGATTTTTAGTTGATTAAAAGCTGGATTCTAAAATTGGTTTTAAAATAAAACAGCAAGATACAAGCGGGGGTGAAATTGGACACGACCTAGGGACGCAAAACAGGTAGACACAGTCGAAATAACAACAGAAAATGTTGGAAAAACTCAGCAGGCCAGGCAACATCCGTGGAGAGAGAAATAGAGTCAACGTTTCAGGTCGAAACCCTTTGTCAAGACTGAAGAAGCACAGGCAATGAAACAGATTAAAAGACCAGTTTGGGGGCTGGGAGAGAACAAAAGAGAAGTGAAGAGACATTAAGAGGTATTCAAACGAGACGAGATGGTGATAGGACTAGTGGAGACAAAAGATGGCTCTAGATTAGGTATGAAATGCGCTGGAAGAATGGGAGACAGCTGCCATGTGGGAGAGAAAAAAAAGGGGGGGGGCGGGGGAGGGCCAAAACAAAGGTGTGGATAAAAAATATATGTAAAAATGTAATGGGGGCCGAGGTTATGATCTGAAATTGTTGAACTCGATATTGAGTCCGGAAGGCTGTAAAGTGCCTAATCAGAAGATGAGGTGCTGTTCCTCGAGCTTACGCTGAGCTTCCGTGGAACAATGCAAGAGCCCGAGTATGGTGAGGTCCGAGTGGGAGTGGGGCAGTGAATTAAAATGACAGGCGACCGGAAGCTCGGGGTTATCCTTACGGACTGAACGGAGGTGTTCTGCAAAGCGGTCACCCAATCTGCGTTTAGTCTCCCCAACACCTTTGCGGAACACCTCCGTTCAGTCCATAAGGTTCATCTCGTTTTGAATACCTCTTAATGTCTCTTCACTTCTCTCTTGTTCTCTCCCAGCCCCCAAACTGGCCTTTTAATCTGATCATTTCCTCTGCTTCTTCTGTCTTGACAAAGGGTTTTGACCTGAAACATTGACTCTATTTCTCTCTCCACGGATGTTGCCTGGCCTGCTGAGTTTTTCCAGCTTTTTCTGTTGTTATTTCGGATTTCCAACATCTGCAGGATTTTGCTATCATACTATTAGACACTGCCGATGCTCAGTTCTATTGAAAACCATGGAACTGAATATCGGGCGGAGCGTATGATGGGCAACCGATGCGTTACTGCCTGTTTTGCGTCCCCACCCATCACAAATTTAGCCCCTATGGAATTTGAGAGAAATCTGAAGGTAATGAAAGTCAATGTTGCCGAGGACATCTTCTCCATCAAGATTTCCCCTGCCTTATATGAAGTCCTCAGAGTGGAAGTGCGGAGATAAAATATTTGATTCTCGGGCTCCACCGAAGATTCCTTTAAAATGGAATATGTATTAAATACCTGGTCTGACTTTCTTTTTAAATACGCACTGTCATGGGGCACACAAGGAGCAAGTGTTTTTTTTTTATACAGGTATTTATCTCCATACTAATGTTCCCTTCAACGTAGCTGGCAGTGTGGTGCAGCGCCGTCATGAGAAAACGAGCTTTGCTGCAATAAAAACCATCGAATTCGAGAAAACTTGCACCACATAAATATCTGCTGTTGTTTTAAAAACACTTGCTCCAAAGGGTCAGTCATTAGCACAGGTAAAGTTGTCTAAATGATTTTGCAGTGAGCTTAATTGCTGACAATAAAGGATTGGACCTGGAAAGCTGCAAGGACAATTATTTAAAGTATGTATGAAATTGGGTTCAGGTACTTACTCACCCACGGTGCTCAGTTACAACAGTTAGTAATCAAATGCCCATATTTCAGTCATGCGCTGTTTGGGGTCGAGATTCCACTTGCTTCCGTTAGTTAAATCAGCGCAATCCAGGTGGAATCGGCTGAACTAGCACAAAAGATCCGGGAAATTTTGGATGCGAGTTAGGCACAAAATCACTTACGTCCGTGTTTTCTGCTTTTTTTTTACACTGGTTCAAGATTCAATTCGCCCGAATCAGGCCCCGCCCACAAAACTGGCCACGTCGAAATTGCACATTTCTGCAGATTGCGCTGTTTCGGGAAGGCTCTTCAAGTTGTACTCATTTTCTTAGGTGCACGGGTACTAGTAGGTACGTTTTAAAAAGCTTTTCATATGGAGAAATATTTAATTTATTAAGAAACTGACTAAAGTACACCAATGAAGCTATTAAATGGTTCAGTATAGTTTTTTAAAGTCATTTTCAGTGACTTTACATCAGGTTACTCACAGGTGAATGACTGGACACCTTTATTAAAAATGCTTATTTTTGCTGATAAACCCATTTTCAGCTGTATTAATAAAACTGCACCAGGTGGCCACTTGTAATTAGGTCAAGGAATACTTTTTAATGGAGGGAAGAAAAAAGAAGTGATTACATTCTGTTACGCTGCCCAATTGCGTTGGTTCATGGACGATTTTACGTTTGTGATTACGCAAATGAATTTGAGCTGAAACTTGAAGTGTAACCGAACCAATGCAATTTTAAGTGCATTTTGGGTGTAATTTAACTATTGCGTCCAAACAACAACAACAACTTGTATTTATATAGCACCGTAAATTGTCCCAAGGCGCTTCACAGGAGTATTATATGACAAAAAGTTTGACACCAAGCCATATAAGGAGAAATTAGGGCAGGTGACCAAATGCTTGGTCAAAGAGGTAGGTTTTAAGGGGCGTCTTAAAGGAGGAAAGAGAGGTAGAGGAGCGGAGAGGTTTAGGCAGGGAATTCCAGAGCTTAGTGCCTAGGCAACAGAAGGCACGGCCACCAAAGGTTGAGCGATTATAATCAGGGATGCTCAAGAGGGCAGAATTAGAAGAGCGCAGATATCTCGGGGAGTTGTGGGGCTGAAGGAGATTACAGAGATAGGGAGGGGCGAGGCCATGGAGGGATTTGAAAACAAGGATGAGAATTTTAAAATCAAGGTGCTGCTTAACCGGGAGCCAATGTAGGTCAGCGAGCACAGGGGTGATGGGTGAACGGGGGTGATGGGCGAACGGGATTTGGTATGAGTTAGGACACGGGCAGCCGAGTTTTGGAATAGTCAAGTCTAGAGATAACAAAGGCATGGATGAGGGTTTCAGCAGCGGATGAGCTGAGACAGGAGCGGAGACGGGCGATGTAATGGAGGCGGTAACTCTACCCACCGTAGTTTTAAATTCACTTGCTCCAAAGAATCAGTCAGTAGCACATGTAAAGTAGCCTAAATGATTTTGCAGTCAGCTTAGTTGCTGACAATAAAAGATTGGACCTGGAAAGCTGTAAGGATGCTATTTAAAACATGTATCAAATAGGGTTCAGGATTATCACCCACCGTGCTCAATTACAATAGTTAGTGATCAAATGCACATATTTTATTCATGCTCCATTTAGCTTATTTGAATTTATGCTGAACAAAAAAAAGACACTGCTAGCTATTAAATCTATAACATATTAAAAGTCATACATGTAGTGTGCACTTCCTGTAAGTAGCACTTATCTCCCGTCAGGCTTCAGACATTAGTGGGGAGAAATTCAACTTCCAGCCGACCATGTTGTGCCCCAGCCATGAAAGCAATGACCAGTTAATCTGTTTCTGATGGTGCTGGCTGAGGGAGCGATATTCACCACAGCACCAGAAGAAATCCCTGCTCTTCTTCAAATTATGCCATGCGATCTTCAACATCCACCTGAACCACCAGAACAGTCAGTCAGGGCCTTGGCTTAACGTCCCATTGGTAAAATAAGAAATTAAGTAAATAGAAGGAGTGAAAAAACGTGGGAAAGAAGAAAAACTATGGCCCGTATTTTCCGATCCCTACGGATGTGTATGCGCGGTGTACACACCCGTAGGGACATCGGAAATGCCGGTTTCAGAATGCTCTTGACAGATCGGACACCTGCCCTGGAGAAGGGTCTCCGCGGGGAGAGAGTTCCGCTTTCTGCAGCATCTCCACCTGCTGAAAATCCTTAGAAATCTTACACCTGGTAAAAGCAGGCGTAAGGCTTGCTTTTAACAGCATAAGAGTTTTTTTTTTAAATTAATAATTTTTTTCACTCATTTATAAAATTTAAAAATACTTTTAAAAACTTTATTTTTTTCAAAAAATTAAATTTTTCTTTAAAATATTTAATTTAATGTAATTTTAACTCATTTTAAAAACGTGATGGTCTGTTAAAAATGTATTTAATGTTTTAGTGTCTTTTTGGGGTGATCTCCATTCATATATTTGACTGGTCTGTCAAAAGTATGAAGGGAGATTCCTTTCTTTCATTGGCTTGCCATGGCCCACACGATCCCAGGGACGCTTGCGAACCGCATGCGCCCCTGGGATACGTGGGCCCTGCGCATTTCGACTGTGGAGAGGCCCAGGAGCGGAAGTGTCCGGATCTCGGGAGCCCTCAGGTAAGGGCGTAGATTTTTTTCCGATAGGAGGCCTCAGCACGCAGGAAGTATCCGATCAGAAATTACGTGCCAATATGTGTAAAAGAGTTTAAAACTTCAATATGTTGTTCGATGGAAGATAAACAAAATCGGCTTGGGCCAGCAAGTTATGCCATTGACTTGTATGATCCAGGTTTACACATAAGGCCCTACACAATACACTGTAATGTCCCAGAAGGTGCCAAGCAGAGACAATGCACTGTCCTGGGGGAATGAGAAGATATAGTGGAGGGTGCGTCACACCAAACCGTTCTCATACACCTTGTAGTTGTCAGCAAAACAGTAGGATTAGTGGAGGCCCGGGACCAAGTCCGCAGCTGATTTCTTCGCTGGATTTGATGCACATTAAGAGAAAAATCAAACAAGTGCAACGGGAGAAAATAAAGATAAATAACTCACCCAAATTTTTTTTTAAATAAAAAAAGATGAAATCCTACCGTGTAGGCGACTGTGGTAGCTTATGCGACGTGCTGTGAACTGGGTTGCACAAGATTTAGGCAGGAAGAGGTAGGACAAATATTTACTCCAAATAATGAACCTAGCAAATTCTATTTGTCACATTCGCAGCCGTAACATCAAATGTAATGTATCCATTAATTCCCAGTAATCTGCCGACAAAGCACACAGTGCTGTTATACTACAGCACCAGCCAGACAATGCTACTATTCTTATGGTCAAACATCAACAGCTGTCATAATCATATACCTGTGCCATTTCCACACAGTGCTCCACATGCTGCAAGAAAAGCACCAACAAAAGAGCCAAATATAAAAAAAATCAAATGCTGAAAATATAATTAAGACCATCAAGTAGCTTGTGGTGTTGTTAGGTTATTCATTCCAACAAATATTGGTTGTTGGAACTTGTCTCCATTTCAAACCATCATAATAAAAAGACGGTTGGACTCCTGGACTGATGTGTTGAGCTTTCTCCGAACCAGGAACAGCAAAAGCTGATCCTTAACTCCCTGTCCAACTTCTCTCTCTCTCCACCCACCCTCCCCCTCCCCAGGGCTGCCTCAACCATCTAATGTTATATTGGACAATGTGGTTTTTGAATCCTTTTGCACGCTTAAGTACTTATCAAGTACATTTTTGAAAGGAGGAAGAAACAATGCAGGTTATTTCAGTTGGTAGGTAAACTGAAGATAAGTGGCCCTGATAAGATGAGCACTAGATATATAAAACAGATCAGAAGAAACTTTATCACACAGAGTGACCTAACCTGGCGAGTGGGAAACTGACATGATCTGATCAGCCGTCCGCTTTACACGCAGCCCGATTAGATTTTCCTTTGACTTCAATTTCTATTGACTTTCAATTTGCAGATCAACTGAACTAATCTGCATTGTCCACCTCCCCCCTCCACCCGCCCCCCCTATGCTTTCAGTCCCCACTATCTGGATTTCCCTGCCCAAACTCCTCTCCCTCTCCACCTTCTCCTCCTTTAGCCCCTCCTTAAAACCCACCTCACCCCTTCGAATCTTTCCTTCTTTAGCTCAGCTCAGTAAATGTTCTTCGACATTGTCGGTGCTATAAACTGACAAGTTGTTGTAGCAGTTGAGGTCCCCAACCTTTACTCTTCATTCTTCAGCACACCTCTCTAATTTGTCTGCAGATTTCCTCTTCAGTTTCTTGAAAACAACGTACTGGTCTGTAAAGGACAACCAATATTATAGCATGCCCCTTCAGACTCCTTACTTCAACCCACAGAGATTCTAGCTGGGGCTTTTCTGTTTCTCCACTCTCCTGTCTGCTATATTCCTATCCATTAAAACAAATAGGAGGAAAATCACAGGTTAATGAGCGCAAAAGTGGACAACCTTGGCCAGAGTCTGTAGAAACACCACACTCACACAGAGAAAAGAACAATGTTAACAAGGGAGACATAACAAATGAAAGCAGCAGACTAATATAAATTGCATTACACGTGCCATGATGGCAAAGAAGATATACTGTAGGAAGGGATTTCCAACAGGTCAAATCAATCGCCCGGTCTTAACTCACACTGCATTATCTGACATAATAGGAAGTCTTGGGAGTAGACTGGATAGTGGACTGTACAAGGATTGTACCAGAAAATTTGAACAGAGAATATAATTGTTCACAATGGAGATTCTTCAAGATATTGGGCCTGAGAAGGTTGGAGGTTTGTGTAGAACAACTGTATGTACCAAGCTAGTCATTTCTAGAAAGTACATTGCTTTGGCAATTACAGTCCTACTTCAGTACTAGCCTATTAGATAGTGATAGTGGAAACATAGAAACATAGAAGATAGGAGCAGGAGTAGGCCATTCGGCCCCTCGAGCCTGCTCCGCCATTCAATGAGATCATGGCTGATCATCCAAATTCAGTACCCTGTCCCTGCTTTCTCCCCATATCCCTTGATCCCTTTAGCCTTAAGAAATATATCCAACTCCTTCTTGAATATATTTCATGAATTGGCCTCCACTGCCTTCTGTGGTAGAGAATTCCACAGGTTCACCACTCTCTGGGTGAAGAAATTTGTCCTCATCTCTATCCTAAATGGCTTACCCCTTATCCTTAGATTGTGACCCCTGGTTCTGGACTCCCCAGCCATCGGGAACATCCTTCCTGCATCCAGTCTGTCCAGTCCTGTTAGAATTTTATAAGTTTCAATGAGATCCCCTCTCATTCTTCTAAACTCCAGCGAGTATAAGCCCAATCGGCCCAATCTCTCCTAAAACGTCATTCCTCTCATCCCAGGTATCAGTCTGGTGAATCTTCACTGCACTCCCTCCATGGCAAGAACATCCTTCCTCAGATAAGGTGACCAAAACTGCACACAATACTCAAGGTGTGGTCTCATCAAGGCCCTGTACAACTGCAGCAAGACATCCTTGTTCTCCTTGGAATAGAGACTCAGGGCTGCGGGCTTAGCCGGCCAATTAAGGGAAAGCCGGTGACAGAGGACGTCAGCATTTGACAGCTTAGAGAAGCTGTCAAACACTGACAATCTCTGTTCTATGGTGAATCCTTGCACAAAGACTCACCAAAACCTGTTTTCTCAGCAGAAATCAGGTAGCTACTGCATCGGAGAATGCAGCAGCCATTCTGTCACCTCTGCCTTTGCGATGAGGCACCTCCAGATCCCCAAGGATTGAAGCCTGCAGGAAGAAGCAAAGGTAAGTAAACTTTTTTTATCTTTACACTCACCTCTCATACTTTCCTCTCCACACTTGCACCCATCACTCACCTCCACAGCGCACTTTTCGACCCCTCTCACCCCCGCAGACCCACTGCTCGCCTTGCTGACCCTGGCGAGGTTCGCAGCTGTTGGGAAGCCCGCACTTGCAAGCGTAAAATGGGAATAAGCCTCAAAACTGCCCGTTAACTACCTGTTAATTGGCTGTAATTCCCCCTTCCTGCCTCGAGGAGATGGGTCCCTGCTCGACTCGGGGACCCGCTTCCCGGGAAGATGACACGGAGGCGGATTGGGAGCGGGGGTCGGTACCCACTCCCAGTTTCTGCCATTTTCCCGGCAGTCCCGCCTCCAAAGGGCTGGGAAAATTACCCCCCTTGTGATTAGTGCAGACTGGCTATTGTGGAATTAAAAGCTAGGAGAAACAGGAGTTTCAGTGAGCTCACAGGCCCCATGAACAGGATGGAGGTGGTAGAGGAGAAGGAGAGCTTAAAGCCCAGTTCTGAAATTAGATTCAGAGCTTGAGCTGGTTTCTTCTAATCGGCCTCCAAGGTTGGCAGCTTCCCTCATCCGTGCCTCATGAGATAGACACCTAATAAGAAATAGATTTAATTAAAGCAGAGAGTGAAGTGAAAAGATAAAAGAAATCGAATGTCTATCACCCTTCCCTGACCTGATCCCAAACCAAATTCGAAGCTATTTGATCAGTACAATCATGGAAGAAGATTGAGTTCCGGATAGTCTGTGAATAAAATAATCGCAATGACAGCAGGCCGGTTAGGAAATCATTACTTTCTATAATCATCAGTGTTAGTGAATTCAATGATTTAACTTCAGGTCATCCAGAGTCTATGTACTGAAAACAAAAAATGTTCAAAGAATACAGGTTTGTGGCAACGATTTACACATTCACTGAGCTTGTAATTAAAAAAAAAAATCCCAAACCATCGCAAGTACCAGTTGATCAAACATGAGCAATGAACACTATGGTCTAGAAATTGGATCACACAGTGCCTGCTTCTCAGGCAAAAAAAGTGCAGTGCGTGCTGTGGTCAGTTTTTCCAGGTGAAAAGCAGCAGTCTTTAAAAGGGGCCGCTGGAGGATGCCAGATAAAAGTTAAGCAAGTTTTTTTTTAATTACCTGAATGTGGATGTGGAGCAGGAGGTGGAGGTGGAGGTGGAGGTGGAGGTGGAGGTGGAGCAGGAGGCGGAGCAGGAGCAGGAGGAGGAGGTGGAGCAGGAGGAGGAGGTGGAGCAGGAGGAGGAGGTGGAGCAGGAGGCGGAGCAGGAGGTGGAGCAGGAGCAGGAGGTGGAGCAGGAGCTTCCCCCCCCCCCAGGAATCTCCTGATGCCCTCAGCCAGCTGATCTCCCTCCCCATGCCATGACTGGCAAGTTGCCACTGCAACCGCAACTGGCACCTGCAGTTCACCGGTACTATACTGCATACCAATTTGGCGTGGTTCTGCCTCTAGTCTTTTAAGGCACGTGCAGGGCACTAATTCGGGCACGATCCAGTTTCTAGGCCTACATCCTGCCTGTTAGCACAGATACAACCTGAAGGCGTCAATGGAAAGGAAACAGAATGATGACAGAATCAGAAGAAGAAGCAGTCGTCAGCAGACTGAGAGAAGCAGATTGTTAACAGATAGAGAAAGAGAAGCAAAAATGCACAAGTAGAAACAGGAATGGAAGGAAGGGGTCACAAACTGAGGTAAAACCATACATTAATGGTCAAGCTAGTGTTCTATACAAATGGAACGGACTATAATTCATTGCTGGAGCTGAACTTTCAGGCCCATTTTGACTAAATATGGCCAATGTAATTACATTTGTTTCAGATTATCCAAACTTCATATTAAGGAAGCTAAATCATTTTAGATTTCTGTATTTCACATCATAAGGCAAACTAGAACCACTTGAGTTGTATCTGAAGCCCAAATTCAGGGTCTCATTCCAATATTGCTTTCTGCTGATCTCACACAATCATCGTTTGTCAGCAATGTGGGTTCAAGCCCCACTCCAGGTATTTGAGCACATAATCTAGGCTAACGCTATACTGTGGAAGTGCTGCACTGTTGGAGCTGCTGCTTTTTGAATCAGACGTTAAACCTCCCTCTGCTCCATCAGCTCCCTCAAGTGGATGCAAAAGACCCCATGGTACTATTCGGTGAAGTCTTCTTTTGGTGTCCTGGCCAATATTCAATCGCTCAATAACCAGATCCAAAAAACAGATTAACTGGCCATTTATCTCACTGTTTGTGGAGCCTTGCTACATGCAAATTTGCTGCTGCGTTTGCCTACAACTGCAACAGTGACGACATTTCAAAAGTAATTCATTGGCTGTGAACTGCTTTGTGATGTCCTGAGGAAGTGAAAGATGCTTGATAAATGCAAAGTTCTTTCTAATTGCGTCAGGCTGCTAACTCCACCCTGCTCAGCAAATCACATCATCAAAATTACATCTCCATTTTTATTGAATTGATATCATAATATTGGAATAAAAATAATGCAATATGAAGCAAAAAATGACCATTACTGAAATCAGAACCATCTCAAATCAGACTTTGCTTTTTGTTCTGATAAACGAATTGCACAAGATTGAATCTTGCTGGTCCCATTTGAGGATATTCAATCGCGAATCATCAAATTCACTGCTATTGTCATAGCCATGAATTTGAACAGTTTCCAGTATATGATCAGCAGGTATGGAATATTTTTATTCATTTTTTATATTCAAACTTTTACCCAAGTTAACTTTTTCACTGGAGTTTCCCCTTAAAAAAAAAAAAAATCAGGCTTCTGTTCCTGGGAATTATTTTATTTTCTCCATAAAAAGGTTAGATTGTAGCTTCAGTGATAAAAGCTTCTGGAAGAGAGAATCGATTACCAAGGAGACCACAGCTCCTTGTTGGCCATCAGATAGTGTGCCTTCGGAGTGTTGAATTTAACTAAATCAAAGAGGTCCTAAGGTTGAATCAGACATAGAGAGGCGATAAAGCATCTCGGTGTCAGAAACTGGTCTAAAATCATTCCGTACAAATAACGATTATGTATCAAGTGTTGTCCTAAAGTTTGCACCTTCTTTTTAGAAGCAGTATAAAGACCAGTTCCAACATTAACTCAAAAATATTAAATCCCTCACCCAGCTTCCCCCACAGTCCCATAAAGGCAACATCTACTGTTGTCAATATTTGTGATTCATCCTTTATTCTAAGGGTTTATGTTTAGTCATGGGCTATGGACCACAGTACTTTACAGGTGTCCTATGCTGGCCAATTTATGGCCTGTACTGCTGACCATGCAGGAGTATCCATTAAAGGCTGCAGATGAAGAGACAGACCTTGAAAGTAATAGCTGACAATTCCTAAAAGTAGTGTGAAGAGGCTATAGGGAAGGCAAATAGAGTTTTAGGTTGTATACTGAAAACCATCTTTATATAAAACAGAGAGCACTAAACAAGGCTTCAATGTGTTAGCACTTGGACTGTTGTGTCCTCACACATGGTGATGGATATCAAGATTTTGGAGAAGGTAGAGGGGAGGGTGACCATTTCAAGTTAGAGAAGATTTGTTGGGATGGATTAGGGTGGTAAGATTAGAGGATCTGCATAAAAATCCTTAAAAGAAAGAGTTTGATTATATACCTGGAAATATTTCTTATGGCTGAAAGTTATCACCCTCTGGAAACTACCAAAGCATGCATCGGCTGCATTCCTTTAAAAAGGGAACTTGACAGGCTCCTGGGTAGAGAGCACATTTCCAGTTATAGATGGTAACTTGATAGTTAGCTGGCCGGGCGACTGTCTGTGTGGAGTTTGCACATTCTCCCCGTGTTTGCGTGGGTTTTCTCCGGGTGCTCCGGTTTCCTCCCACAGTCCAAAGATGTGTGGGTTAGGTTGATTGGCTATGATAAATTGACCCTTGGTGGCTATGATAAATTGACCCTTGGTGTTAGGGGGATTAAATATGTGGGGTTACAGGGATAGGGTGGGATATGTGTTGGTGTAGGGGTTACGGGGATCGGGTGGGATATGTGTCGGTGCAGGCTCGATGGGCCGAAATGGCCTCTATCTGCACTGTGGGGTTTCTGTGATCTGTGATCCTGGTTTCTTTGCTTGATAACATTAGTGGATAGGAGTGGATATTTCCCAAACTTTGTCCTAAATTGGGCCACTGTTGTTTTCTTTGTTTCTTTGCCTCTCCCTGGATATTTTGCAGTTAAGGGGTGGGTAAATGATGGCCGTGGTTACACCTAATCAGGGTGAAAGCACAGAAGGCAGCTGGCCCAGACAGGGTTTCACCCCGTGTCTTCAAGATCTGTGCAGACCAGCTGGCTCCTGTGTTCATGGACATTTTTAACATCTCATTGCAGCAGTCTGTTGTACCAGTGTGCTTCAAGGAGACAACCATTGTGCCGTTACCTAAGAAGACCAAGGTAACAGGCCTCAATGACTATCGTCCCGTAGCTCTAACATCCATAGCCATGAAGTGCTTGGAAAAGCTGGTCATGACACACATAAGCAGCATCATATCCAATTCCTTGGACCCGTTCCAGTTCGCATATAGGGCGAACAGGTCTGTAGATGATGCCATCTCCCTAACACTACACACTGCCCTGGAACACCTAGACAGGAGGGACACTTATGTCAGACTGTTGTTCATTGACTACAGTTCTGCATTTAATACGATTATTCCCTCAAAGCTGGTCCTGAAACTGAGGCACCTAGGCCTGGGCACCCCCATCTGCAATTGGATTCTGGATTTCCTGACTGGTAGGCCTCAAGTGGTGAAAATAGGGAACAACACCTCATCCACTCTGGTCCTCAACACCGGAGCGCCACAAGGCTGCTGCCTCAGTCCTTGGCTGTACTCTCTGTTTACACATGACTGTACAGCCATACACAGCAATAACCGGATTATCAAGTTTGCCGACGACACCACAGTAATTGGCCTGATAAGCAACGATGATGAGGCGGAGTACAGGGATGAGATAGTCCAGCTGATGAGATGGTGCAGTGACAACAACCTTGCCCTGAACGCTGGCAAGACTAAGGAGCTCATCATGGACTTCAGAAGCCACCGAGGGAACCATCGCCCCATCAGCATAATAATAATATAATAATTCAACTTTATTGTCATTGTACAATGCACAAGTACATGAACAACGAAATGTGATCTTGCAAGCTCCCATGAGTCCAGTACAAATAACATTAACATTAAACGTAAATAGCACCGTCCTGGGAGAAGCAAAGCCGCTGCGTCTGTGCGCGCCGCCATTCCATTTCCACCATTCCTCCTGTCCGACAATCTTCAGCCCAACGCCCGGGCCTGCTCACCAGCCGCCCCTCCCGGGGCTCCTTCCGTGACCTTCTCACCAACCGCCCCTCCTCGGGGCTCCTTCCGTGACCTTCTGCACCTGGTCTTCCCTGATGGTCACCCCTCCAGGTACTAACCAGGCCTGGCTCTGCTTAGCTTCCAAGCCTTGCCAGTGACCCTGTCCCCAGTGGAAGTCGTCAGTTGCTTCCGATTCCTGGGACTGCAGATCTCTGATGACCTGGCCTGGAACCATAATACTGAGGCTATGCTGAAGAAGGCACACCAGCGCCTCTACCCTCTGCGGTGCCTGAGGAAATGCAGCATAAGCACACAGTGGCTTGTGAACTTTTACCGCGGCACCATAGAGAATGTCTTGACGAGTGGTGTCAATGTGTGGTATGGTAACACCACTGCACAGAACAAGAAAGCCATCCAGAGAGTTGTGAATACGGCAGAAAAGATCATCGGGTGTGCACTTCCGTCCATCGAGGAGATCTTCCAGACCGGTGGCATAGTGGTTAGCACTGTTGCCTCACAGCGCCAGGGACCCGGGTTCGAATCCTGCCTCGGGTGACTGTCTGTGTGGAGTTTACACATTCTCCCCGTGTTTGCGTGGGTTTCCTCCGGGTGCTCCGGTTTCCTCCCACAGTCCAAAGATGTGCGGGTTAGGTCGATTGGCTATGATAAATTGACCCTTAGTGTTAGGGGGATTAAATACATGGGGTTACGGAGATAGGGTGGGATATGTGTCGGTGCAGGCTCGATGGGCCGAAATGGCCTCTGTCTGCACTGTGGGGTTTCTGTGATTCTGTGATTTCTGTGACCAGGTGCCGGAACAAGGCCCGTTCCATCATCCAGGACCCCAATCACCCTGGGCACAAACTGTTCTCCCTCCTGCGGTCCGGACGTCGGTACCGCAGCATCCGAACCAGGACCAGTAGGTTTAAGAACAGTTTCTATCCACAGGCAGTGCGCCTACTGAACTGCTAATCGCACTGCCCCATATATTATAGTTATATGTTTATGTAAATATATATATTATGCTTATATTACCATATATTTATCATATTACATTACTATTATTTCCAGTGGTAATTGAGGCTTTTTTGCACTATTCATCATATCTTGCAACTTGGACTGTTATTGCTATACTTTTTGCTTATTTGTTTTTATTTTTTTGCTTTTATATTTATATGCTTGTATTGTGGGAGTGAGTGGGGAGTAAGCATTCCATTGTACTAGTTACATATGGCAATAAAATGATCTTGAATCTTGAATTTTGGATGGCCTTGATGGGCCTAATTGTCTTTTCCCGTCATTCTAGTTGCACATTCCTTTCGTCGGAAACTTAGTGAAGCACACCAACTTCAGTCAGATGGCAGTTTGTGCCTGGGAGCGTCAAATAACTCTGAAAGGAAACTTGTCAATGAGTGTGCAATGAAGGCAGCTCAAAATTAAAGACAGCTAAACGATGACATCAATGAAACTAATAGATTTCTACCTTCAGGGGTTCCAATACTTCCACTGTAATGGCAACAATAAAAGACAAAGGGGGAAATAAACAGATGTTTTGAGAATGTCCCCCTTGGAATGGGTTTTGCAAACTTGTCAGGTAGAGTGGTAGGGACAGGAACCAAGGGCTCACACTGCCACATTACTTATCCATATTTTATGAGTTACATCTGTTTCATCTTTGAAGTGCAGCTTTTGTGTTTTATACATGGCGTTCCCTTCAGCAGCCATGATCATACAAACCTTCGGGCAGAAAAGATCATGCAAATAAATCACAGTTCTACACCTCGTTACATCTTTAATTACGTGGGCTTTCAACTCACCCTCAGCAGGCCACTGTACTAAAGATTGTTACTTCATGAGATAAACAGAAAGTGAACAACTGCCACCTAGTGAATATGAAAAATATTCAACAAGTGACGTGGCCATAGGAGCTATCAGCAGCAAAGTGACAAGAGTGATGCTCTGCTAGTCATATCATGTGGTGAGCTCGTATTCAACGACTGTTATTCCAATTCAATATTAAAGCTTTTGAATGCATCAATATTTATCATTTATGTCTTATAGTTTACAAAATTGGTCATTTTAACCCCGCAATACAAGACATATGCTGTCCTATATATTCAGCCTCTTTTCTTCAAAATAAGCATAGGATCAGGAGCCATTTAGCCCCTCGAGCCTGTTCCATCAATTAAACGAGTGATTTTAGCTCAGCAAATGCCAATCATTGAGCAGAAGGAAACATCCCTATGGCAGATAGGAAAGCCAAGCTTTTGGCCCACCTCCCCTTTAATCCTTCCCATCGCCTATTGTAAAGCACTCCGAAATGTTCCTTTACGTGGAGGGTCTCCATAAAAGTAGAAATTATTGTTATGCACGATTTAAATTGATGGGACTTTTCACTTCAGTTCGCCAAGTTGTGCTAAAGCTTGCTGCTAAACCCACTTTCAGCAAGTTTATATCCTGCAGACTACAACTATTTGAAGAGCAGCCATTATCTATTTGAGAACAGAATACCCTGTGCAGCATCGGCACCTGTCTCAGAATCAACATTTGCAGCAATCATTTCCAGTAAATTTCTAATACACAAAGAAGTTACTGTCCCCAATGGCAATAGTAACTGTTTATTATCAGAGTTACACGTTGGTATGAGGCCTCAAAACCTCTCTTTATTCACAAAGTCCTTCTCTGAATTAACTGGAATATTTAACATCCATTTTTTCTTCCTCTTTCATGTGAGAAGTGCTCCCAGGGTCCTCAAAGAGCTAAGGCAATATCATCTAAGGAGGCGTAATCTCAGGAAACACCATCTAAGGAGGGGTCATCTCAGCAAACACTACCTTAAGGAAGTGTCATCTCAGGAAACATCATCTTAGCAGGTATGATCTTAGGAAAATCTTAGGAAGCACCATCTTCATGAAAGTGTCATTAGCAAGCTTGTCTTTTGTTGCTTTCAAGCACACATTATGAAGTTAATTGTTTAGAAGCACATCACAGTGTCACCAGTGCACAATGCCATTGTGGCAAACCCAAAGCTTGGGGCTGGATTTTACCAGCCCGGAGGAGGCGGGGTTGCTGGGAAAATCAAAAAGAATGGGAGCAGGTCTCCAACCCACTCCCAACCCGCCTCCAACCAATCTTCCCAGGAGTCGGGTCCCCGATTTGTGCAGGGACCCCACCCCCATCAGCGGGAAGAGGATTATAGCCATTTAACTGCCTGTTAACAGGTAGTTAACAGGCAGTTAAGAGGCTTTTCCCATTTTGCGACTTCTGCTGCGGGCTTCCCAACATCGGGGAACCCCGCCAGGGTAAGTGAGGCATGCTGTGGGTCTGTTGTAATGTTTGTGTATAGATGACAGCTGCAGAAGTGGTGAGAAGGATGCAATGGGACACTGGTGAGTATCAGAAGTAAGGAAATGTTGGGAAAGTCATTTTTAATGTGTTTAGATTTTTCTGTAGGTGACAAGCTTTGAAGTGTTTGTGTGGCCTCACCTCACTGGGAGAAGTGACAGATCACTTCTGTACCCTCACCTGCAGCTGCCATCCATTTTATCCTAAGGAGAGAGTCATTGGAGAGCCTGGGTGCAAGGGCTCAACTTTGTAGTGATTGTCAGTGTTCGACAGCACCTCAATGTTGTCAAACACGGTCAAAAATAAATGTTTCATGTCCCTTTAAGAAAACCGGCAGATGAAGCGTCATCAACTGACGTCATCTGACACCAGCTTTCCCTTAATTGTTCAGCAAGCCCGCTGGGCAGGCATAACAAGGCCAATTGGGGAAAATAGCGTCTGTGCTAGAACTCCTCCCCGGAGTCCCACAAGAGAGGGGGAATCGCTCGGGCCAAGTGCTGGGGGACTTCTCTCCTACACACGACTGCGCCTGCGTGAACAGTCTGTGTGTGTGTACGCGCTGCAGGCTTAATATAACTGGCAGCCTGCCAGTAATCCTGTTCCAAAGCCTTTTCCCTTACCAGGGCGGCCTTAAATGTGGAATTTTGGGCCTGGACCTGCTTTTGGTCCGGGGCCAAAGCTATCCCGTGTGCCTCCCTTGTCCTGGCTTACTGCTACCGGACCTGCTCTACAGGGGTCCCAGAGCTCTCCTTCCCTGCCCCCCTGTTTAAACAACTTACACTGGTCATGAATGGCTCCTCCCCTAACACAAGCCACAGCGCCTGCCTGTGCAGCCTGTGAGCTTGTACCCGCTGCGGGCTGAGGATTTCTGTCCTCAGGTTCACTCCCAGCTGCCTGTTTCCCTGTGGGTCCCATTAAGCTAGATGGGACCTCGTTAGACCGGGGTGAATTGATCGGGTCTTCCGAGTGGACCACCATGCTGGAGGTTCCAGTGTCCAGTGAATATCTCCCCTGCACCATCTTCACCCCCATCTCAACATAGGGCCTGTTCCCCTCAGCATTTTCGCGGGGACACAGGTCAACAGGCTGCGCTGGCTCTAGTCATTGCTGGGAGAGAGGTGGGGCAGACGGGGTCAAAGCACCGGTGGTGGCTGCTACTCTCCCCTGGCTAGTCAGAAGAGACCGTAGGGACTGTAAAAATGACTCGATTGCTGCGGGAGGGAGGTCTGGCCCTGCCTTTTGGGCTGGGGCTGTGGGATCCTTTCCCTTGTCCTTCCAAGGATTTTTAGTCTTTTCTCCAGTGACCATCTTTCCCACACCCGTAGCAATTTAACCTAGCCTGAGAGGGCTGGTTTCCCTCCTGGTGCCACTCTTTCTTACTCTGGCTCCCAGGTTTAACCTCATGGACTCTTCCCTTGGGTTGGTGTGTCTCGGTACCCCTCATGTTTCTAAATGCTACTGTGAGCCGGCGGATCACCGCTTCTTCGGTGGTCTGGGGGTTTTGGGGGTCAAACCAAGCCACGACCTGAGCTTGGATCTGGGGTAGGCTGTTTGTCATGAGACACCGGAGCCAGTGAGTCAATTGGACTGGGCCCAGTGCTGCCCGCCCTGGCATTCCCGGGCATGCGCTCCGGTAGACTGGCCACAGCCTGTCTGCGAACACCTGCGGGGACTCCCCTGGGAGCTGCACCGTTCTTTCCACCCGAGCGAACGGGCTACCATCATCGAGTCCCATGGCCTCCAATACCTCATTCTTGAGACCCTCATAATCCCTCTGCCCCCTTTTGCACTCGCCAGATAGGGCCTGGAGGAGATCACCTGCCAGGGAAAACAGCAGCATTTGTGCTTGCTCTGCATCATCGCAGTCATTGACACAAGCTGCCTGCTCTATCTCCCTGAAGTGCAGAGAGGGGTCTCCCTTTTTAGTAAGTTTGGGGATGTGGTTAACCATGTCCCTGAGCTGGTGGGTGCCATACGGCACCACAAACTGATTCTGGATGGCCCCTGGGTCATCTTCATCATCAACGGGCGGACCGTACCTCCGTTGTCGGAGGGGGTACACTGGTCCTGGTCCCGGCCTATCTAGCGGGGCCTGCTGTGCTTCCTCTACCACCTCATCCTCCACCCCCCTTTGCTGCCAGAGCTCCTGAAAGCTCGGAGCCGTGGGTGGTGGTCGTGGGACCTCTGATTCCCTGACCAACCTTTCCCTGGGTGTTGCCTGTGGGGCTGTTTTACTTGGGTTGCCAGTAAAATCCGATTGACTTGCCTTCGGGCTGATAAGACATATCATCCTCTTTGCCCTCTTTAAAGCCATATTCAAGCTTTCTATCTCTGCCCTACAGGGGCCATGATCTGCTTACTCAAACCCTTGCTCGCAGGTCAGCTTATATGCTGCCTTTACCTCCCTAACCTTTTCCTCCTGCTCTTTTATTTCTTGTATGAGGCGGGCATTCTCCTCCCGCACCCTCATCTCATTGCTCTTGGCCTCTGCAACTAGGCACTTCAGGTACTCTGACTGGTGCCTCGTGTGGCTTTTGCCCTCACTAAACTGGACCACCAGGCGCTCCATCTTGGCCTGGTATTCTTCGACCTCCCTTTCTCTATCCCAACTCTCTGCTCTAGATTCCCTAAGCCTGCGGGTGACTTCCCCAAGCCTGCGGGCACCTAACCACAAACAAACCAGTGGGATAAAAAGAAAACCAATAACTGCTGCTCTTTCCAGACCCAAACCGCTGTCTGCTACATCGCACACCATTGCCGACGGTCCTGCCGCGGTCATCATTTTGTAGGAATTATTAACGGGGATGGGGTTATTGTCTCTGGCCAGTCAGAAGCCTCTGAGCTGCTCCAGAGCCCCGTGCGGTTTCGAATCACTCCCCTATTCCTGGTTCTGACCACCGGACTTATTCGGTAGCGATGTAGACAGAAAAGGTGACTCGTGGTTGGATGCAAAACAGACCAGTATTTATTGAAACAAAAAGAATGAAACAACTTAAAAAATAATCGATACAACACACCTATGCCTGGTACAGCACTTTTGCTTAACACAGTTCACTTATCGTTTGCTATAGCACTCTTTTGCTTAATACAACACTGTTACTTAAATACAGCACTTTTAATACGGTACACTCTTACTTAAATACAGCACTTTTAATACAGCTACTTAGTGTCCACTACAGCACTCTTCTGCTTAGTGCAACACTGTTACTTAAATACAGCACTTTACTTCTCACAGTACACTTTAGTGTCTACTACAGCACTCTTTTGCTTAGTACAACACTGTTACTTAATAGGGGAGGAGAAAACGGACACAACGAGGGAAAATTGACTAAAAATCACAGTTTAACAAGATTCCCCCTAATTCCCACCCCTTAATACCTATTCTAAGTTGCCTTGTAATGGGCCAGAAAATGTATGCTCACCAGTGAAACGCCTGCTCCGTGCCCTTGCGGTCTTAGATTCTTCACCACCCCGAAAATGGAACTACTCCAGTGTTTAAAAATAACTGCTGGTATTCCACTCCCTTGGGTGGGCTCCTGAGTAGTAGATGGGGCACGGAGGCGAGGCTGCAGAGAGAGAGAGAGAGAGAGAGAGAGATGGCTTCTCGAGAAGCTATCTTATACCCCATTTGGGGCCGAAATCTTCCTGCCCAAATCCGGATGCATCTGGGCTAAACAAAAGGGATCCGATGTCCCCATTGACTGTGATGGGTTTTGGATGAATTACCCATTTCCCTTGTGATGGGTTTTTGAATGTATTCCCATTCATCGTGATGGGTTTGAATAGAGCTGTCTCGGTTTGAAAAAAACATGTCTATTTCCTTAATTGCTGAGTAAATAGCCTTTGGATGTTAGTGTAAAAAAGCCATTGTCCTGTGGTCACTAGAACCACAATTGATTGGTAGTCTCAAGTGGTTAATCCTTTGTGTCAACATTGTAGACTCTCAGTAAACAAACATCGATTGCCCTGCAGGGAAACTCCCCGAACTGCCTTTGATTGACAGTTTAAATACTCCAATTGCTTCAGGGGCTGGTTTTTTTTCTAAATCCTTTGTCAGCCATCTTTGATTTTCCCTTTTCATATGCACACAGACTGTGTGGTGTCTTCTGCCACAAGGTCAGACAGCCATCTTTGATTATCCTTTTTCACAGACACACAGGCTGCCTTTCAAGTCCTTGTCAGCCCGTGCTTTGAACAGAGACTGTCTTTTATCTTCTGCCACGAGGTCTGACGGCCATTTTGATCCCTGGATTTTTAAAGGCATATTCTACCCAGGTTATCTTTAATCAAAAATCAATCTTCAGAACTGTAGAAAATTTTGAAATTATTGCGAAATCCTTACAGTCCCCCATCGGATACTCAAACTTGCTTGTAGTATCCTGTCCAAAGGTGAGCAATAATTTCTGACCCCCCACAAACAACCTTCCCTTAATACTTATCTAGATCTATCTTTGATCCCCGACACCTCCATCTCCCCTACCCAGAGAGAATCGCAGTACACGGTAGGCATCTATTGACAGAAAAACAAGATTAATTAAATAATCAATACACGGAGGGGGTCCAATGCCCCTGCACCACTTGTATTCACAATAATTCAAGCATGGAGGGGGCCCAAAGCCCCTGCACTACTTGCGACATATTTTTTAACATGATACAACATCTTCAATGGGATTATCACCAAGCCAACATATCTGCTAAAAATACACATGGAAGAAAACGAGCTTCCTTTTTTTTTATAAAATGCAATCGCCTGACACTTTATTAAATGGCACTATTCTTCAGCCATGAATGTATTTGAAATGGAGCCCACAATGATGTTAATTAATTGAAGCCATTCACCGTGTCCCATATGCTTAACGCCATCATGAGAAAAATGACCCTTCTCCGTCTACAAACAAATAACTAACACACACACACTTGAAATTCAGTTGTGCCCTTTTTTGGGCATAAACCAAGCTGTGCAAGATGACCACGCAATATTGGTCCTCTTGTGTCATCAGGAGGCGACCGGCATACGGAGGCCATTAGTCATGCCTCAGGAGACAGTGCACTGGTCGCTGTGAGGAGCAAAATCTGCCGGCTGGGTCAGCTGTCGAGGGACTACGATATGTCGGAGATGAGGCGGGGGGGGAGGATATGGGGGATGATGGTGGGAGTGAGTGGTGGCTAGTAGCTGCCCGCAGTTTTAATGCAGATCCAGGAAGAAACATACATACATACATACATATATACATACACACATATACATATACATATACATATATATATATTTCTTCCACGGCATTCAGCGGTCCCTTCAAGGACCACTGGTTAGGCCACTGTAGAAATAAAAAAAACCTGTTGGAGCTTGAGTAGTGCAAGCATCAATGGGTTTTTGTCCAAAATGGCAGATGGCTCCTGCAACAGGCTTCTTTCAAGCCGTCAGTGACACTTAAAAGCAGTGTGGTCCAATATGGCATATTCTCGCATCCAGTAATTAATATATCGTGCTACATTTTACGCCCCAAGAACAGGCTAAACACAAACCAGTTTCAATGACCATATGTCTCAGTCTACGTTGGAACATTTGGAGATGTGGCAGGTGTAAGAACAGACACTTTCCAAGGAGAAGAGGAAGGGTGAGAAAGAACAAATTGACTAAAATCAGAGACAAGAGCAACACTAGCAAAGTGGCATTAAAAAGACTTGAGAACAGGCCTGCTGATGAACCAATCTAAGGGATGATACAACGCTATGAAAAATTTGCTTTCTAAAAATATTTATTAAGTCATCTTTTCATTTCAATACTTCTGAAAAGCAGTCAGTGCAGACAGGAAAAAAAGGAAATGTGTCTCTTCAGAGGAACAATGAGACAGGTTTTGACAAACTCACATACTCAAAGAGAGGATAAAAGAATGTAACAGGTTTCTACCTTGCTGCGTATATAGAAGACAGCAACCATTTAAATGAAAATAAAAACACAATAGATCATTGACAGGTTTGTTATTAGGCATTTAGACATTCTGTGGCAACCTTTGGTGACTTGACTATTAATTTAAGGACTGCTGTAAGTCATGCTCATGCCCTTTCATGTTCAATCAATTCTTAAGCTATTCTTAAGCTATGCTATGAAATATGGATAACACATTACCAGCATATATAAATGTTCAATTACATGAACCTTGGTATTCTACCTTAATATTAAAGCATTAATATGATGGACATAATAGGCAAAGACTTGCAGTTATTTTCCACAAATATGGGCGATTAGATTAGATTTTAGGTTTTCTGTGAGGCCCAAATGTCGCTTCATAATCCCCATACAGTTTAGCTGCAAAATCCCTGTCTTGATTTCCTAAAGAGATTAACATAGGTTAGCACAATAAATACTGAGTGCTTTTTTAAAAAAAAAGGAAATAAATAGTATTTTTTGGAATCCTCCCTCTCTCCCTCTACCAAGTGACCAAACCTGTCATCTGCTAATGTTGCTCTTAAACCCGCCACTAGAAACACAGGAGCATAGAAACAGGAGTCGGCCATTCAGCCCCTCGAGCCCGTTCCATCATTCAATCAGATCATGGCTGATCTGTACTTTTTTAAAATTCGCTTATGGGATCTGGGCATCACTGGCAAAGCCAGCATTTATTGCCCATCCCTAGTTGCCCTCGAGAAGGTGGTGGTGAGCCGCCGCCTTGAACTGCTGCAGTCCGTGTGGTGAAGGTACTCCCACAGTGCTGTTGTTAGGTAGGGAGTTCCAGGATTTTGACCCAGCAATGATGAAGGAGCAGCGATATACTTCTAAGTCAGGCTGGTGTGTGACTTGAAGGGGAACTTGGAGGTGGTGGTGTTCCCATGCGCCTGCTGCCCTTGTCCTTCTAGGCGGAAGAGGTTGCGGTTTTGGGAGGTGCTGCCGAAGAAGCCTTGGCGAGTTGCTGCAGTGCATCTTGTAGATAGTACACACTGCAGCTATGATATGCCGCTGGTGGAGGTGGTGAATGTTTAAGGTAGTGGATGGGGTGCCAATCAAATGGGTTGCTTTGTCCTGGATGGTGTCGAGCTTCTTGAGTGTTGTTGCTGCTGCACTCATCCAGGCAAGTGGGGAGTATTCCATCACACTCCTTACTTGTGCCTTGTAGATGGTGAAAAGGCTTTGGGGAGTCAGGAGGTGAGACACTTGCCACAGAATACCTAGCCTCTGACCTGCTCTTGCTGCCACAATATTTATGTGGCTGGTCCAGTTAAGTTTCTGGTCAATGGTGATCCCTGGAATGTTGATGGTGGGGGATTCGGCAATAGTAATGCCGTTGAATGTCAACGGGAGGTGGTTAGACTCTTGCTTGTTGGAGATAGTCATTGCCTGGCACTTCTGTGGCATGAATGTAACCTGCCACTTATCAGCCCAAGCCTGAATGTCGTCCAGGTCTTGTTGCATGCGGGCATGGACTGCTTCATTATCTGAGGAGTTGTGAATAGCGCTGAACACTGCAGTCATCAGCGAACATCCCCATTTCTGACTTTATGTTGGAGGGAAGGTCATTGATGAAGCAGCTGAAGATAGTTGGGTCTAGGACACTGCCTTGAGGAACTCCTGCAGCGATGTCCTGGGGCTATGATGATTGACCTTCAATCACCACAACCATCATCTTTTGTGCTAGGTATGACTCCAGCCAGTTGAGCATTCCCCCCCACCCCCACACAATTCCCATTGACTTCAGTTTTACTAGGACTCCTTGATGCCACACTCGGTCAAATGCTGCCTTGATGTCAAGGGCAGTCACTCTCACCTCACCTCTGGAATTCAGCTCCTTTGTCCATGTTTGGACCAAGGCTGTAATGAGGTTGGGACCCGAGTGGTCTTGGCGGAACCCAAACTGGGCCTCAGTGAGCAGGTTATTGGTAAGTGCCACTTGATAGCACTGTCAATGACACCTTCCATCACTTTGCTGATGATTGAGAGTAGACTGATTGGACGGTAATTGGCCAGATTGGATTTGTCCTGCTTTTTGTGGACAGGACATACCTGGGCAGTTTTCCACATTGTCGGATAGATGCCAGTGTTGTAGCTGTACTGGAACAGCTTGGCTAGAGGCGCGGCTAGTTCTGGAGCACAAGTCTTCAGTACGATAGCTGGGATGTTGTCGGGGCCCATATCCTTTGCTGTATCCAGTGCACTCAGCCGTTTCTTGATATCCCGTGGAGTGATTGAATTGGCTGAAGACTGACTTCTGTGATGGTGGGGACCTCGGGAGTAGGCTGATATGAATCATCCACTTGACACTTCGAACTGATGATGGTTGCAAACACTTCAGCCTTGTCTTTTGCACTCACGTGCTGGGCTCCAACTTAACTCCATCTACCCGCCTTGGATCTGTAACCCTGAATACCCTTGCCTAACAAAAATCTATCAATCTCAGTTTTGAAATTTTCAATTGACCCCCAGCCTCAACAGCTTTTTGGGGGAGAAGTTCCAGATTTCCACTACCCTTTGTGTGAAGACGTGCTTCCTGACATCACCCCTGAACAGCCTGGCTCTAACTGCAAGCTTCTGCCCCCTTGTTCTGGAATCTCCCAGCAATAATAATTAGAAATCATTTCTCTCTATCAACTCCTTTAATCATCTTAAACACCTCAATTAGATCACCCCTTAATCTTCTATGCACAAGGGAATACACACCTAGTCTGTGCCACCTGTCCTCATAATTTAACCCTTTTAGCCCCTATGGTTTAGGATTTTGTTACCCATGGTACACAGAAGAAGTTATCCTCTGATGTGAGAGTACTAACAGCAGTAATAGCCGTCTGATACAATTTATCAACGTTATAAATTAACCTGGAACCACAAAATATACATGAGGAGATATACACAAGTAGCACTGGCCAACTTTCCCATAGATTTTCCTAGCTTACTTGCACAGTTTGAAATTTCTGCCTGGTGTTCTCTTCCCCCAAGATTGAGAAAGCCACAATGGGATTGGGAGGAGAACGGGCAACTCAAAGCCAACCACACTGTGGCACTGAATGACCCTCATCCTCAATTGATAATATCGTAGCTATAACCTTTTCCATATTATAACACTGAACTCTCACTTTAGCCAAAAGACTTATTGTTGGGTTGTGGCCAGATTTTCCATTATGGAGACAGTTCAATGAGCACAATGTAACTGGAGCAGAGTAGATCTGGCATTGCAATCACACTGCTCACAGTGGCATGAACTCAAGAGATTAGCAATTACCCCACTTGCAGTAATCTGTTTACTGGATTTAAAGTAGTCTTCTGCTCTTTAACCATTCTTTGAGATAGCAGATATCACCACACCGAGCAGAGGTTGACTGGCGAAAGCAACTTTTACATTTATTTGTAATTAAACAATAAAAAGCACAAAATTAATGCTAAAAGTACAATATATATAAAAACATGCACACAACAATGAGGAAGTCTGTAATGGCTTGATTACCTTTCATAAGTATGTCATCAGATGAATATAGGGATCTCTCTACCAACAATAAGTAATGTTCTGGTTTCCGGCATGGCAAAACCAGTCAGTTATATCTTCTCATTAAACTCTCTACCAGATTATTGTAACATATCTTTTAATTGTGGAGTAATGCCTTCATCTGAACAAGTGCCAATGATGCCACCACTGTCAGTTATTACATAACTCAATATTGGCTGACCTGAAATGAGATCACCTTAGGGGTCAAAGGTGCAGCCAGTAACAGTGATCTGAATTGTAGTCAGTACGGAGAAAGAAAGGCTTGCATTTATATATCGCCTTTCATAACCTCAGGACGTGCTGAAGTGCTTTACAGCCAATGTACTTTTTAAGAGCGTAGTCACTGTTGCAATGTAGGAAACGCAGCAGCCAATTCACACACAGCAAGATCCCACAAGCAGCAGTATAATAATGACCAGATAATTTGTTCCGGTGATGTTGGTTGAAAGTTGGTTAAATGTTGGCCAGAACACCGGGGAGAACTCCTCTGATCATCTTCGAAATAGTGCCATGGAATCTTTTACGTCCACCTGAGAGAGCAGATGGGACCTCGGTTTAACATCTCATTCGAAAAACGACACCTCCGACAGTGCAGCACTCCCTCAGTACTGCACTGAAGAGTCAACCTGGGTTTTGTGCTCAAGTCTTTGGAGTGGGACTTGAACTCCCAACCTTCTGAGGGTGGCAGATTTCCACCAGGGCATTCATATCAGGAAGATACCTCCATGAGATATATCAAACCTATAACATTGTGTGTTTATATTATATCCCTTCATCTTATTCCTCTTCCTTACCACAAAGATTTGTGATAAATATTTAGTTAACAAAACAGAGGAATACACTTTGCACTGGAAAAAGCTTCCTATAAATATCCTATCCATTCAACTTTAATTTAAAAATTTAAAAAGATTAAGTAATGCAATGGGTTACAATGCATGCGCCTCTCTCCCTCATTCTCCTCCTTTAAGTCGCTCCTTAATACCTACCTCTTTGACCAAGCTTTCGGTCACCTGTCCTAATCTCTCTTTATGTGGCTTGGTGTCAAAGTTTGTCTGATAACGCTCTGGTGAAGCATGTTTTACTCTGTTAAAGATGCCAATAAACACAAGTTGTTATTGTTGTTGAATTAGGAACTTCATTCAGTGAGGCTAAAAATGTAACTGCCAGATGTAGGACATTTAAAAAAAAACACACACTCACTCACTTGGTGACCTCTGAGGTAGGGGTTAAGATATACTGCTATGGCACATTCAGGGGAGATTTTCTCTCTGACCCAGAAATATTTAGCACTTATGTTTGGTGGTCAAGGTGGAAACATCTTTTCCCTGTGGTGTCATGTTGCCAAAAGTGTGACCGGGCTGGACTTCTACCAGCTCATTTGGCTTCTCGGAGACCCCAAATCCAAGGAGGGTCATTTAAAAATTATGGGCTGGAATTCACGGAGTAGTCACTGATTCCTGGGATGAGAGGGTTGTCTTATGAGTGAGTAGAACAGGCCTTTATTCTCTGGCGTTTAGAAGAATGAGAGATGATCTCATTGAAATGTATAACATTCTGAGAGGGCTTGTCAGGGTAGATGCTGAGAGGCCATTTCCCCTGGCTGGAGAGCCTTGAGTTAGGGGTCATAGTCTCAGGATAAGGGGTTGGCCATTTAGGACTGAGTTGAGGAGAATTTTTTTTCCCCACACAGAGGTTTGTGAATCTTTGTAATTCTCTATCCCAGAAGGCTGTGGATACTCAGTCATTGAGTATATTCAAGATTGAGATTGAGAGATTTTGGGGCACCAAGGGATATGGGGATAAGGTAGGAAAGTGGAGTTGAAGTGATCTTATTGAACAGCCGAGCAGGCTTGAGGGGCTGTATGGCCTACTCCTGCTCCTATTTCTTATGTTCTTATGAGTATTTGTGCTACTGGGATGCTCAACCCGCAGACTGGGCGAGATCTTGCTGCTCCGACAGGGGGGGGATGGAGGACCACAAGTCAGTCCATTGAAGATTTTAAACGGTGAACATTTACCTACCTTCTGCTCCCTTAATGGTCAGACCAATATTTCAAACAACTTCCCGGAGATTCATTTCCATTTAAATACGGCTTTGTGAGGCTCAAATACAGCCCTGTACAGCAAGTACTTACAACTGGCTGTAAAGGCGATGTGACCGACAGGATTCCCACAAGCAGCAGGTACCCACCAGTCAGGCTTCCAAAATTCACATTAGAACGGATGAAAGAAGTGCCCCCACACATGTCACCTGCCATCGGGAGACGTTTTTGTAGCAGCCCTTTCCCAGGTGGAAACGGAGCAGAAACTGGTTCCATCCCAATTTCCTGTCCCTCTGCTTTCCTTCCGTATGTTGGATTTCCACCCCATAAAAAAAAGTGGAATTTCTAGGCTAAGGTCTATTTTAAGAAACTTGAACAGTGTAATTGCTGTATTTGTGATTATGTGCAGTTTATATACACAAATTTGTTTAATTAATAGAAAATTTCCACTTTAATTACAAAGGCACAAACATTCAACACATAAACACACTAATTTAGCTCATTAGTAGCTCTAAGCTTCTTAAATACCTCTCCTAGATATGATTGTCAGATCTTCTGTAAATGTGAAAATATTACTCCTATTCAACACAATGATCTTCTCACCATGTGGAAAATGAGCTGTAGATGTCAAGAAATTAGCTGCTAAATGGTGTTCCTCTTGAACTAATGCGAAATAAAGACCTAACTTTAGGGAATACTTACTGAAATACAGACATTTAAAAATTTATTCCTGTCCTGAATATATCCTGCCTTATTAAACTAAATCTAGTGGGTGGGAGCGGGAATTTTAACCCTACACACCTGGCAAAAACCAAGCGGGTGCGCAGTTAAAATGCTCTGGGTAACTTAACCGCCGAAATGCCGCCATTTCAGATTGTAACAGACGCTACATGACAGATGGTTAAACCGCCCACCCAAAGCCAACGTACTTGGAATTTACATATGCTAATTGGGGATGATGTTTTCCCTATTGCAGTATACCACACACTGGGCAAACACGAGGTCAGTGTCCTGCACATCAATGCTACGGGTAAATCAGCATCCTGTTATTGGCCCTAGAAAAATTTTTCAAAAATATTAAACAATTACACTAGAATGTAGTCTATTTCCCAGAACACATTCTTGAACTTCTGTTTAACTCCTCGGGTTGTTCCATGTCTAAACTACTGCGCTAGAATGGGATGACTTCATGAAAGTCTCCGTGACCAGATTTGAATGTCTGGGTCGTGTTCCAAGGAGCCTAATTTATAGTGCTCTTGGAAATTCATGTGATGATCAAATCCCATTTTATAAAATTTACAGCAAACCAAACACTTTGCATAACCATAAACTAGGAACTGGCTGTCCAATTTAATCATTATTTTCTATCAATTCCGTTTGATTGAATTGGAACAAGATGAGCTAAGTAAATTTCCTCAACTAAATGGTATGTGCAAAAACAGTATCATTTTTCAAGGAAGCCTTTATTCTTATTTTAAATAACACACAAGGTTTAAACATGCTGATTTCTTTCTGACTACATGCTGATTATTTTTTGAAAAGCTAACTGCATATTTCTATTATGTCGGTGTTCAGGTGAATGGCTGTGGTAATAGGAATTTTAACTCTGTTCTGCATGTGGTATAAATCCATCAATAAATACACCAAATAAATCAGAAGAAATGTCTCCAATAAAATTTTACCCAGTATAAAAAGGTCATTGGCAGCAGCAAACAATTTATTTTATTTTGATGTTGATGCAAGTTCAACCATATCTAATTTGTTGTTCCTTCCACATTGACCTTTATCAGTCTGCATTTTGGTCAATCAAGCTGGTCATGCTAATTGTGACCCTGACAAGGCTGCTCACACTGTGGGGTGTATCTTAACCCGCCAGAAGTCTAAGTATTCCACTTCAGTATTTGCTCCGATTGAATGTAATTCTCTCAGAAGCTGCAAAATTCTGCTATTTTCAAACAGTAAAAGGAAAAGATGTTTTAAACTTCTGAGTGGATTCTCTTAAGTTGCTATCGGCCCTTCCTCAGGCCTGTGTTTTTGGTGAATTGTCTGCCTCACCTCCACAAAAGCCTCACCTCCCCTCAATTGCCTGAGCAACTATACGTCTCCTTTAGATGCTTCCATCTGGGGACAGTCAGGTTATATTTGAGATGCCAGAGGGTTATCAGCCTCTCCACTTATTCAGTCAAAAGATCTTTTGTTCTCCTTTGGGCAGTGAACTCCTTCTTCATCTTTCAGACCAACTGTTGGCAGATATTTCCAATTCAAGACTCTCAGGACCTTTTGAAACTTTCCAGCATTTGTGCTGCTGTGGTTGGCTGACTGATTCATCGCTTAGTAGAGTTACCATCTACTGCGCTTCAATGTTAAGCTCCACAACTAGGGTCTAAATGCATATCTGACCAGAAGCAACTTGTGTAGCCCAAAGCAGAATAAGTAGTCATAAAGCCTGCTTTAGAAATGCTTAATACATTTTCATTGTGCCATACCGTGTAACGGAACAATGGGTGATCTTTAAAAGGAGGAGATGTTCCAAGTACAGGCGATGTACATTCCAACAAGAGGGAAGGGTAAGGGAACCAAAGCAAGGGCTCCTTGGGTGACGAGGGAGATAGAGAAGATGATGAAACAAAAAAAAAGGCGTATGATGCATGTCAGGTGAATTCTTCAAGGGAGAACCAGACTGAATACAATAAGTTGAGAGGGGAAGTGAAGATGAAAATAAGATTGGCAAAGAGAGAATGTGAGAGTGGAATAGCGGTTAACATAAAAGAGAACTCAAAATTCTTCTACCGGCATGTAAACAATAAACAGGCACTAAGAGGCGGGGTGGGGCCTATTAGACCTATTTTCAGTACAAAAAATATTTCCTGCATTTTACCCAAATCAGATGGGAAAGAAAAAGACATAAAAGACTGAAATAATAATATACATAGAATTAACAGCATAGAAACAGGCCATTTGTCTCAATTTGGCATATTTCTACAGTACTCCTCATGTAAAATATCTCCGAGCACTTTACACAGTGAGAGATGGATTCTGGGCTGGAAGTGAAGGTAGAGACCGAGGGCTTTTAGGAGGTTTTAAAAGACAGTGAAAGAAGTAGCAAGATGAAGAGGTTTAAAAACAGAATTACAAAGGGCAGGGCTGAAAGATCAGCCTGCAATAGTGGAGTGAAAGGGTGGAGAACAAGTAATCCCCCAAGTCAGAGGAAGAGAGGAAGACAGGCTGCGGACAGGGGCATATGGCTGGAGAAGATTTACAGAAGTCTCCTGTACTGCACAAATCTTCCCTCTCCAAAGTCACGTATTGTTCAGAGGTATTTCTCATGGTACAATGACAAATTACAATTAAATATTATTCACAACTGCTCCCCTTCCTCCAAGTCCATCATAGAATTTGGAGGCTTTCACTGTTATTATTGTTGAAACTTTGGATTTATTCATGCTTCAATAATATACAAATAGGTTTCAATCAATCAGACTCAAAAGATTGAAAGGAGGGGCAAATTCTTTGAAACGCGACATCATCCTCCCCAAATATTTCCTCGCATCCTTCAGGAACACTATACTCATCTACACAGTCTGGGTTGTAATCCATGGAACAACTTTGCCTTTCTTCACAAAGCTTCCTCCTCCTTTTCTCTCGAGGAAGGAAAAGTTACATTGCCAAGTGGACAACTTGTGCCCAAGTTGTGAGGGTGAAGGGGTTCATTCGGATTACTTACAAGGTCTCTCAAGTCTGCCCTCCTTGATAATATAGATCCACAAATTATGCAGTGTGATATCAATTTAGTCATTGGCATGAAATTACATTGTGCACTATTTTATTGGTGATGTTAATCTCTTTAAAGTAAACAGATTAATGTCACCATTCACAGAAGAAATATGAATTTATTGCAAACACATCAAATGTTCATGGGCTAATAACACACAGCTTAATTTATGGGCTAAACTGTTACATCTTATTATTAAACTTATTATTCTGATTTATTATTTTGGCTATTACTATTCTATTGGTTACAGCTCATGAGATAATTCTCCAATCTCTGTGACACTGGATAACATGTTACCTGCTCCATGAGACAAGTCCTGTACGCCTACATTCTGAATGCCCTGGTACTCTGTTACTGATGAATGGTACAAAAATAAACCCATCTTCATTTAACTCATTGAGTATCATCATTGATTTGATCTGCTCACAGACCTTTTGTCTCAATTAGTGATGGAAGGTGTCATTGACAGTGCTATCAAATGGAACTTACTCACCAATAACCTGCTCACTGATGCCCAGTTTGGGTTCCGCCAAGACCACTCAGCTCCCAACCTCATTACAGCCTTGGTCCAAACATGGACAAAGGAACTGAATTCCAGAGGTGAGGCGAGGGTAACTGCCCTGGACATCAAGGCAGCATTTGACCGAGTGTGGCATCAAGGAGCCCTAGTAAAACTGAAGTCAATGGGAATCAGGGGGAAAACGCTCCACTAGCTGGAGTCATACCTAGCACAAACAAAGATGGTTGTGGTGATTGAAGGTCAATCATCACAGTCCCAGGACATCACTGCAGGAGTTCCTCAGGGCAGTGTCCTAGGCCCAACCATCTTCAGCTGCTTCATCAATGACCTTCCCTCCAACATAATGTCAGAAATGGGGATGTTCACTGATGACAGTGTTCAACGCCATTCACAACTCCTCAGATAATGAAACAGTCCATGCCCGCATGCAACAAGACCTGGACGACATTCAGGCTTGGGCTGATAAGTGGCAGGTAACATTTGCGCCACAGAAGTGCCAGGCAATGACTATCTCCACCAAACAAGAGTCTAACCACCTCCCCTTGACACTCAACGGTACTACCATCTCTGAATCCCCCACCATCAACATCCTGGGGGTCACCATAGACCAGAAACTTAACTGGACCAGCCACATAAATACTGTGGCAACAAGAGCAGGTCAGAGGCTAGGTATTCTGCGGCAAGTGTCTCACCTCCTAATTCCCCAAAGCCTTTCCACCATCTACAAAGCACAAGTAAGGAGTGTGATGGAATACTCTCTGTGATAATAATAATAACTTCCGGGAAGTTATGTCATCACTTCCTGTGAACTGTGAACTATGAACTTGGTACATACATCACTTCCTGTCATATGTCACTTCCTGTTGGACTGGTATAAATACTGAACTATTCAGTATTGTAAGAGGCTTCTACCAGAGGCATGGTGAAGACCTCTCTTGTATATAGTGTGTTTATAAGTTGCTTAAAGCTTACTTTAAAGTTACTTGATGTGTGAGACTCCTTTTTCTTACATCAATTTAAGCAACTTAATATTTACACTCACAAATACTAGACCTTCGGACAAACTCGGAGTTAAGGATCCAGGGAACCACCCATCATGGAGAGAATCCTTAGACCTATTCGTCTGGACTTGGACCTGAACACACCAGCAGCTGGCAGGGTATGGAAGCATTGGTACCGTACTTTTGAGAATTTTCTGGATGAATGTAAAGCGGATGCTCCTACTAGACTGAGGATACTTATCAACTATGTGACCCCAAAAGTGTTTGAATATGTTGATGAATGGGATAATTACAATGAGGTGATTCGGGCACTTAAGAAACTGTATGCCAAGACTCCAAATGAGGTCTATGCTAGACATCTACTGGCCACAGCCCGACAAGGGCCAGGGGAATCGATTAACAAATTCCTTCAAGAACTTCGCAGGCTCAGCATAGATTGTAACTTTCAGGCAGCCTCAGCTGAGCTGTACCGCGAAGAAATGATTCGTGATGCTTTCATCTGTGGGATTGCCTCTCCATTTATACGCCAGCGTCTACTAGAAAGTGAAACACTTGAGCTACAAAAAGCTTTTGACCTAGCTTGTTCTCTGGATTTGGCAAAGAGAAATGCAGACCTCTATCAGCTGCCCAGATCTCGATCTGCTGCTGTAACTGCAACCAGACAATTCAAGCGGTCTCAGGTGAACCCTATCATGGGGGAATCTAATTCTGATAATTCTGATGAAGAAGAGGAGGATGACCCCACTTTAGCAGCCTCTTGGCAATCTAGGAAGGAATGCTTCTTTTGTGGAGATGCTTTTCACCCTAGGAAAACCTGCCCTGCTCACAATGCAATCTGCAGTTATTGCAAAAAAAAAAGGACACTTTGCTAAAGTTTGCCTATCAAGGGCCTCTACGAGGGCCAATCCAGCTAAGGCCTACCGAACTGCCCCAATTAGGGCCTATCAAGATGCTCCAGCTAGGACCTATCAAGCTTCCTCTTGAGCTCTCTCCCGAAGAAGCACACCGAGAGTTTTAGCCACTCTCTGTGCAACGACACCAATTACAGCTGCTTGCCCACAGAACCTGTCTCATGCAGCTACAAAAGTTTCAATTAAAGGGCATACCTTAGATGCCTTAATTGACTCAGGAAGTACTGATAGTTTCATTAAAGAACAGATTGTTGCGAAGTTGAAACTACATGTCTTCCCATCGGACCAGGCAATTGCGATGGCTCAGTCATCACTTAATACCAGAATCTCCGGCTTTTGTATTGTTGATATGACGCTTAATGGTCGCATGTATCCCTCCACCCGACTTTCGGTACTCAAGGACTTATGTAGTGATCTCCTCTTAGGGCTGGATTTCCAGAAACAGCATAAGAAACTCACTATTGAGTTCGGCGGATCCAAACCTGGTCTTACTATTTCTAATATACCGTCTAAATTACCGTTTTGTGCATTATCAGCAGCTTCACTGGATGAACCCTCATTATTTGCCAGTATTCCGCCTCGATGCAAACCAATAATAACGAAATCGCGGCGCTTTAATCAGGAAGACCAATCTTTTATTGAGGCTGAAATCTCTCGACTTCTAGCAGAGGATATCATCGAACCATGTTCATCGCCCTGGCGGGCTCAAGTCGTCATTGTCAAGAACCCTCTAAAACCTCACAAACAACGACTATGCATTGATTATTCGCAAACCATCAATCAATATACCAACTTGGACGCCTACCCATTGCCACGCATTGATGATATGGTTAATAAACTGGCCGAATACAAAGTGTTCTCAACTTACGACTTAAAAAGTGCCTATCATCAGGTACCCTTGAAGGTCTCAGATAAGCAGTACACGGCCTTTGAGGCTAATGGACGGCTGTACCAATTTCGTCGCCTCCCATTCGGGGTTACTAATGGAGTGGCTGTCTTCCAACGGGCAATGGATGGCCTGGTTAAACAAGAAAATCTAAGGGACACCTTTCCCTATCTTGATAACATTACTATTGCAGGTCACGATCAACAGGAACACGACGCCAACCTCCAAAAATTTCGGGATGCCCTCCATCGCCGTAACTTAACCTTGAATGAATCCAAATCTGTTGAGTCGCAACCGACCATCAACATCCTTGGCTACTGCGTAGGCAATGGTATCATTAAGCCAGACCCAGAAAGACTTCGCCTGCTCCAAGAGCTCCCATCACCTAAGAATCCGGCTTCTTTACGTCGGGCTCTCGGTCTGTTTGCATACTACGCTAAATGGATTCCTCATTTTTCGGACAAAATCCAACCCTTGCTGCATGCTAGATCATTTCCATTGGGAACAGCGGCTGTTGCAGCCTTTAACCTTCTCAAAAAACAGTTGGAGAAAGCGGCTCTTCACTCCATCGATGAGAATCTCCCTTTCATAGTTGAATGTGATGCCTCGGAGGTGGCGATCTCGGCTACTCTGAATCAGGAAGGTCGTCCTGTAGCATTTATGTCCAGGACCTTACAAGGTGCCGAGCTACATTATCCTCCGGTTGAGAAGGAAGCCACAGCCATCATAGAGACAGTACGGAAGTGGAACCATTTTCTAGCTCGCCAGCACTTTACATTAATCACGGACCAACGATTAGTCGCCTTCATGCTCGATAATCGAAAACGAACCAAAATTAAGAATAATAAAATACAACTTTGGAGGATGGAACTGGCCTCTTTTGGTTATACCATTCACTATCGGCCTGGCAAGGAGAATGTGGCCCCAGACACCCTCACACGGGCATTCTGCTCCACTATGTCGTCCTCTACTCTCATGGATGTCCACAATGGATTGTGTCATCCTGGCGTTACGCGCATGCTACATTTCGTACGATCACGGAATCTCCCTTTTTGTACTGGAGAGGTAAAGAAAATATGCTCAGAATGCCGGCTTTGTGCGGAATTAAAACCTCAGTTCTTCCGCCCCTCAGATGGTATACTCATACATGCAACCCAACCGATGCAACGACTTAGCATCGATTTTAAGGGCCCAGTGCCCTCTTCAACTCGGAACACATATTTGCTCACCATGATTGATGAATATTCACGTTTTCCGTTTGCCTTCCCCTGCTCCAATATGCTGGCGTCCACAGTAATCTGCTGTCTTGAGCAGGTATTTTCTCTCTGTGGCATGCCGGCTTATATTCACTCAGATCGGGGTCCATCCTTTATGTCAAGGGAACTCAAGGACTACCTCCCAGAACGGGGAATTGCTACAAGCAAAACAACACCATACCATCCCATCGGAAATGGGCAGGTAGAGAGGTATAACGGTATCATCTGGAATTCCGTACGTCTCGCTTTAAGATCTCGGGGCCTACCAGACCAGCAATGGGAAGCAGTGCTTCCGGATGCATTGTACTCTATACGGTCCCTGCTTTCTACAGCCACAAATACTACACCTCATGAGCGGTTCTTTGGATGCCAGCGTCGCTCATCTCATGGGACATCACTCCCGTCATGGCTAACTACTCCTGGACCTGTATTACTCCGAAGATACGTTCGGATGTCTAAAAATGACCCTCTCGTAGACGAGGTCGAACTAACCAATGCCAACCCCACCTATGCAAACATACGATATTCCGACGGCCGAGAATCTACCATATCATTACGGGATCTGGCTCCCTGCCCACCAGGACCTAGTGGGACATTGGGTGATGGCATTTCACCAGGAAACTCTTGGGACCTACCGGGTACACCTCTCCAGGATCCTGATCGGACACCAACTAGCTTGGAGCCGGTAGAACCCCGTACTCAAAGTTGCGACCCTCCCAGTACCGCGCACGAAAGTACTGATCCGCCACAGACCAGCTCTGCACCTCCCTCTGAACAGAGGCAGACCGACTTTGAACCTATTGGGGCTCGTACATGAAGCTATGATCTCCCCGACCCTGCACAGGGTAATCCAGGCCACACAGACTCTGACCAATGGCCAACTGCATGTAAGCGGACCAGTGACCCTCTACGACGGGAACCCAAACGGGTGCGACTCTTCCTCGTTCGGCGGCTGCGGAACAAAAGGAAGACCACAGCCTTCTAATCCTGCAGGAGGGAAGAATGTGATAATAATAATAACTTCCGGGAAGTTATGTCATCACTTCCTGTGAACTGTGAACTGTGAACTATGAACTATGAACTTGGTACATACATCACTTCCTGTCATATGTCACTTCCTGTTGGACTGGTATAAATACTGAACTATTCAGTATTGTAAGAGGCTTCTACCAGAGGCATGGTGAAGACCTCTCTTGTATATAGTGTGTTTATAAGTTGCTTAAAGCTTACTTTAAAGTTACTTGATGTGTGAGACTCCTTTTTCTTACATCACTCTCCACTTGCCTGGATGAGTGCAGCTCCAACAACACTCTAGAAGCTTGACACCATCCAGGACAAAGCAACCCACTTGATTGGCACTCCATCCACCACCTTAAACATTCACTCCCTCCACCACCAGCGTACCGTGGTTGCAGTGTGTACCATCTACAAGATGCACTGCGGCAACTCGCCAAGGCTTCTTCGGCAGCACCTCCCAAACCCGCGAACTCTACCACATAGAAGGACAAGGGCAGCAGGCGCATGGGAACACCGCCACCTCCAAGTTAGAAGTATATTGCCGATCCTTCATCGTCGCTGGGTCAAAATCCTGGAACTCCCTCCCTAACAGCACTGTGGGTGTACTTTCACCACACTGACTGCAGCGGTTCAAGAAGGCTGCTCACCACCACCTTCTCAAGGGCAACTAGGGATGGGCAATAAATGTTGGCCTTGCTAGCGACGCCCACATCCCATAAAATAATTAAAAAATTAGCTGATGAACTCATCTTTGATCGACCATTTAGCCCTCTCTGCGTCCTGAGACAGCTGCACCATGTATTACCAAAATATTACACAAAGGTAAAATTATTGTAAAGAATATAACAAGGATTGACCACAGGATCAAAAGAACAAACTTCCCCAATTTATGATAAATATATTTTATATTAGCTGCTGTTGGGAGTGCGTGGTTTGAAAGGTTTATTCGGAGAGCTCTTTTTTCCACTGTACCTGGATTGAGGTCGACCCAAGGTCATTATAAAAGAGTCTGCTGACTATGCATCGCAGCTGAGCAATGCCAATCTCAGCTTGATAGCTGCAGTATTACTGTTGCCTTACAAGCACATCACACACTGATGTACAAAATAAGAGTGCAGAAAGTGATACCAGGTTATTGTCCCCAACAAGCTGGCCTCCAAACTCTTGGCCTGAACACTTCCCTCTGCAACTGGACCCTGGACTTCCTAACAAACAGACCCCAGTCTGTCAAATTAGGTAACCACACCTCCACCCCCCCTGACCCTGAACACGGGGGCCCCACAAGGATGTGTGCTGAGCCCCCTCCTCTACTCCCTCTTCACCCACGACTGTGTGGCTGTTAATGGTTCCAACACCATCATCAAGTTTGCGGATGACACCACGGTAGTAGGCCAGATCACCAACAACGATGAGTCAGCTTACAGGGAGGAGGTCCAGCATCTCGTGAAGTGGTGTGCCGATAACAACCTGGCCCTTAACATCAAGAAAACCAAAGAAATCATTGTGGACTTCAGGAAGTCTAAAGGCGGAAGTCACACCCCCATCCACATCAATGGGGCTGTGGTGGAAAGGGTGGACAGCTTTAAGTTCCTCGGAGTCCACATCACGGAAGACCTCTCCTGGTCCCTCAATACCTCCTGTCTGGTGAAGAAGGCCCAGCAGCACCTATATTTCCTAAGGAGGCTGAAGGGATGTAACCTGTCACCCCTGATCCTCTCTAACTTTTACCGCTGCACTATAGAGAGCATCCTGACAAACTGTATCACAGTGTGGTATGGCAGCTGTAGCTACTATGACCGGAAAGCCCTGCAGCGGGTAGTCAAAACTGCCCAACGCATTACCGGCACCCGGCTACCGACCATAGAGCACATATACCAGAAACGCTGTCTACGGAGGTCACGGTCCATCATCAAAGACCCTACCCACCCCAGCCAGTCTGTTCGCCCTCCTGCCATCTGGGAGACGCTACAGATGCATTCGCACCCGTACGACCAGATTTAGGAACAGCTTCTTTCCCAGGGCTGTCATCCTACTGAACTCCACAAATAAACTCTAAAGCCTGCACATCTGCCAATGCACTTTATTATGGTTATATTTATGTTAATATACTACAAGCCAAATGCATGTTGAATGTTTAAATGTCTTAATCCAAATGTACACTCTCGGGAGCTGCAAGCCTACATTTCGTTGTACTGCACTTGTGCACTAACAATGACAATAAAAGTTGATTTGATTTGATTTGATCATTTTTTTAAAATTCATTTATGGGATGTGGGCGGCGATGGCAAAGCCAGCATTTATTGCCCATCCCTAATTGCCCTGGAGAAAGGTGGTGGTGAGCCACCTTCTTCAACCATTGCAATCCATGTGGTGAAGGTACTCCCACAGTGCCATTACGGAGGGAGTTCCAGGATTTTGACCCAGCGACGATGAAGAATCAGCGATATACTTCTAAGTCAGGATGGTGTGCGACTTGGAGGTGAACTTGGAGGTGGTGGTGTTCCCATGCGTCTGCTGCCCTTGTCCTTCTAGATGGAAGAGGTCGCGGGTTTGGGAGGTGCTGCCAAAGAAGCCTTGGCGAGTTGCTGCAATGCATCTTGTAGATGGTACACACTGCAGCCACGGTACGCCAGTGGTGGAAGGAGTGAATGTTTAAGGTGGTGGATGGGGTGCCAATCAAGCGGGCTGCTTTGTCCTGGATGGTGTCGAGCTTCTTGAGTGTTGTTGGAGCTGCACTCATCCAGGCAAGTGGAGAGTATGCCATCACACTCCTTATTTGTGCCTTGTAGATGGTGGAAAGGTTTTCGGGAGCCAGGAGGTGAGACACTTGCTGCAGAATACCTAGCCTCTGAACTGCTCTTGGAGCCACAGTATTTATGTGGCTGGTCCAGTAAGTTTCTGGTCAATGGTGACCCCCAGGAGGTTGATGGTGGGGGATTCAGCAATGGTAATGCCGCTGAATGTCAAGGGGAGGTGGTTAAACTCTCGCTTATTGGAGATAGTCATTGCCTGACACTTCTGTGGTGCAAATGTTACCTGCCATTTATCAGCCCAAGCCTGAACGTCGTCCAGGTCTTGTTACAGTCGGGCATGGACTGCTTCATTAACTGAGGAGTTGTGAATGGCACTGAACACTGTGCAGTCATCAGCAAACATCCCCATTTCTGACCTTATGTTGGAGGGAAGGTCATTGATGAAGCAGCTGAAGATGGTTGGGCCTAGGACACTGCCCTGAGGAACTCCTGTGATGATTGACCTTCAACCACCACAACCATCATCCTTTGTGCTAGGTATGACTCCTGCCAGTGGAGCGCTTTCACCCTGATTCCCATTGACTTCAGTTTTACTAGGGCTCCTTGATGCCACACTCGGTCAAATGCTGCCTTGATGTTAAGGGCAGTCACTCTCACCTCACCTCTGGAATTCAGCTCCTTTGTCCATGTTTGGACCAAGGCTGTAATGAGGTCAGGAGCCCAGTAGTCTTGGCGGAACCCAAACTGGGCATCAGTGAGCAGGTTATTGGTGAGTAAGTGCTGCTTGATAGCACTGTCGATGACACCTTCCATCAGTTTGCTGATGATTGAGAGTAGACTGATGGGGCGGTAATTGGCCGGTTTGGATTTGTCCTGCTTTTTGTGGACAGGACATACCTGGGCAGTTTTCCACATTTTCAGATAGATGCCAGTGTTGTAGTTGTACTGGAACAGCTTGGCTAGAGGCACGGCTAGCTCTGGAGCACAAGTCTTCAGCACAATAGCCGGGATGTTGTCGGGGCCCATAGCCTTTGCTCTATCCAGTGCGCTGAGCCATTTCCTGATATCACGTGGAGTGAATCGAATTGGCTGAAGACTGGCTTCTGTGATGGTGGGGACCTCAGAAGTAGGCCGATATGGATCATCCACTCGGCACTTCTGGCTGAAGATGATTGCAAACGCTTCAGCCTTGACTTTTGTACTCACATGCTGGGCTCCACCATCATTGAGGATGGGGATATTCATGGAGCCTCCTCCTCCCATTATTTGTTTAATGGTCCTCCACCATTCATGACTGGATGTGGCAGGACTGCAGAGCTTTGATCGGATCCGTTGATTGCGGGATCGCTTAGCCTTGTCTATAGCATGCTGCTTCCACTTTTTAGCATGCATGTAGTCCTGTGTTGCAGCTTCCCCAGGTTGGCACTTCATTTTTAGGTACGCCTGGTGCTGCTCCTTGCATGCTCTTCTACACTCCTTATTGAACCAGGGTTGGTCCCCTGGCTTGATGGTAATGGTAAAGTGAGGGATATGCCGGGCCATGAGGTTACAGATTGTGGTGGAATACAATTCTGCTGCTGCTGATGGCCCACAGCACCTCGTGGATGCCCAGTTTTGAGCTGCCAGATCTGTTCTGAATTTATCCCATTTAGCATGGTAGTAGTGCCACACAACTTGATGGAGGGTGTCCTCAGTGTGAAGACGGGACTTCGTCTCCACAATGACTGTGCGGTGGTCACTGCTACCAATGTTGTCATGGACAGATGCATCTGCGACAGTTAGATTGGTGAGGATGAGGTCAAGTAGGTTATTCCCTCATGTTGGTTCTCTCACCACCTGTCGCAGGCCCAGACTGGCTGTTATATCCTTCAGGACTCGGCCACTAGTGGTGCTACTGAGCCACTCTTGATGATGGACATTGAAGTCCCCCACCCAGGGTACATTCTGTGCCCTTGCTACTCTCAGTGCTTCTTCCAAGTGGTGTCCAACATGGAGGAGTACTGATTCATCAGCTGAGGGAGGGCGGTAGTTGGTAATCAGCAGGAGGTTTTCTTGCCCATGCTTGACCTGAAGCCATGAGACTGCATGGGGTCTGGAGTTAATGTTGAGGACTCCCAGGGCCACTCCCTCCATGACTATATACCACTGTGCTGCCACCTCTGGTGGGTCTGTCCTGCTGGTGGGACAGGACATACCCAGGGATGATGGAGGATTATGGGACATTGGCTGAAAGGTATGATTCTGTGAGTATGACTATGTCAGGCTGTTGCTTGACTAGTCTGTGGGACAGCTCTCCCAATTTTGGCACAAGTCCCCAGATGTTGGTGAGGAGGACTTTGCAGGGTCGACTGGGCTGGGTGTGCCGTTGCCGTGTCCGTAGTCAGTGCCGAGGTCGATGGCGGGTGGTCCGTCCGGTTTCATTCTTATTGTTTTTCATAGCGGTTTGGTATAACGGAGTGGATTGCTAGGCCATTTCAGAGGGCAGTTAGAGTCAACCACATTGCTGTGGGTCTGGAGTCATAAAGGCCAGACCAGGTAAGGATGGCAGATTTCCTTCCCTAAAGGACATTAGTGAACCAGATGGGTTTTTACGACAATCCGATAATTTCATGGTCATCATTGCTGATACTAGCTTTTTATTCCAGATTTATTTAATTGAATTTTAATTCGCCAGCTGCCGTGGTGGGATTTGAACTCATGTCTCTGGATCATTAGTCCAGGATTTCAAGGCTGTAGAGGTGAAGTATCAGTTTTGATTCATAGACACTAAATTATCTTGCAAAATAAATCCTTGCATCACTGAGGGCCCAATTCATTACTTATTATTTGGATGCAGTTATCTGACAAATTTCTACATGTGCCTATCTAACCTGTGTTGTTGCACTGTCCTGTTCTGCTCATCTGAACTGTTCAAAGAGGGAACTATGGCCTAGAAATTCAGTCTGGCCACTTTTGGGGCGGTAAAGTCGGGCGGTCGCTAAAGTTAGCGCCCGCCGGAAAGTGTAGGCCACTTTGCCGAAATTCAGTAGATTTGGCCAAGAGTTTGGGCGAGCGCTGAAACTGGCGTTGCACTGCTATCTTCAGGTGCTAAGCCGGCGATGCGGACTGATAACGCCGAGGCCAGGCGCAGCGCAGGTGCGGTCATGTTTTGATTGACAGCAGACACCCTGACGCCGGCCAGCTCTTAAAGGGGGAAGGGTCGACTTTGACTGCTGCCACGCCCTGCATAGTGGAGCCCTGCAGCTAGGCCTCAACACTGCTGGTGGACCCAAATAGCGCCTGAAGCCATGGAGAAGGCCCGTGAACGAGCGCAGCGCTTCTCAGAGCATGCTTTGAGGGTGCTGGTTAATGGTGTGGAAAAGAAAAGAGAGATCTTGTGCCCGGACAGTGGCAAGAAGGCTCCCAGGAGGCAGTACAGGAGAGCCTGGAAGAAAATCGCCCACAGGGTGTCATCCACCAGCGATGTCCCCAGGAGTGCGGACCAATGCCGCAAGAAGTACAACGACCTCGCTCGGATGGTGAAGGTGAGTACCCTTTCCAGTGTCCTCCTCATCCTTGCATGTGCACCTCACATTATGGGCAAAGGGACCTCAAAGGCCTAATGGGCAGCCCTCCTCCCGCAGCTATGGCACTGGCATGATCATCAATAGCACTTTCTGCACTTAACACACTGGCCAAGCTATTCGACCATGGGAGGCAGTGCACACAGCAACAGGGCACCACACTGGCCAAGCTATTCGACCATGGGAGGCAGTGCACACAGCAACAGGGCACCACACTGGCCAAGCTATTCGACCATGGGAGGCAGTGCACACAGCAACAGGGCACCACACTGGCCAAGCTATTCGACCATGGGAGGCAGTGCACACAGCAACAGGGCACCACACTGTACTTAGAGGCCGTCCTTTCTCTTGCAGGCCAAGCTGGCGCGGAATTTGAGGAGCCAGTCTGCCACCGGGGGAGGCCGTCCCCAGTACCAGGCGCTCAGTGAGCTGGAGGAGAGCGTGGCTCGACTCATGCGTGCCCGGGTGACTGGCCCTGTTGCCATTGGAGATGCGGACCCTGTACTGGGACCCACTGGTAAGGACATGACCGGTTGGACCTCTCTCGTTGCCCTTGCGCTTCAGATCTACATCCTTTCCCACTGTCCGACCAATGCGCATAATGCCACCACTCATGCCTCCCTCGCTGACGCCCTGTCCTCACTCTAAAGCTACTCTTGTGCCTTCCTGCTTTCAGCTGGTGAGGAGGAGGTGGTCCCTGAAGCTCAGAGTGCCAGGCCCTTGGAGGAGGAGGACGACGAGGACCAGGAGGAAGGCGGCACATCGGGGGAACCCTCATCCGCGCCAGGGGATGGCAATGGAGGGGAGATGTCTGGCTTGGAGGAGAGGCAGGGGGAAGTGTTGCAGGGGGGTGTAGCTCCTGGGCCCAGTGGGGTCGAGGCACGCGGGAAGGGTCGGGCAGCACGGCGGCCTTCTCCCCAGAGGGAGAGTCCGCCCTCCAGTCCGGAGACGGTCCTCGCCCAGGAGGTGCGCCTCCTTGATGAGATGTCCGCGGCGTCGGAGCGGCGCCACAAGGAGTTCATGGGGGTTGTGGGACAGTTGCCTCAGGCCATTGAGTCCCTGGCTCATAGTGTGGTCGCTTTCGGGGAATCACAGGCCAGGGGGGTCGAGCAACTCGCGGCAGCACACGACAGGGGTGTCCAGCAACTCGCGGCAGCGCAGGACAGGGGTGTCCAGCAACTCGCGGCAGCGCAGGACAGGGGTGTCCAGCAACTCGCGGCAGCGCAGGACGCGAGTCGCGAGTCCATGAGTGGTGCCGTCCAGACACTGGCAGATCTGATGCGGGCACATACCAGGGCAGTTCGGGCACTCACTTCTGCCACACTCGCTGTGGCGCGGAAGCATCGCCAGGGCACCCGCCGCCCTGCTGCAGCACAGCGGTCTGGCCTCCACCAGATTGCTGCGCTTGCTGCACTGCCAGCCCGGCCGAGTGCCAGTGTCACTGGCGAACAGCGCGCGCCTGGCATCAGCCAGCTTGCCCCCATTGGTGCAGCCAACACTGCCACTCCCCCAGCCAAGGTGCGACGAGCTGCTGCTGAGACTGATGCTGGCCAGCCACAGCTGCAGCAGTCAGCAGCCGGCCCCTCCCGGGCCGGGCCTTGTCTAGGCCGACCCCCAAGGGCATCTGCCGTCACGCATTGTGGCCCTCATGAGCCTTCCCCCAGCCTTGCCACACCCACAGGGCCCAGGTTGAGGCGGAGCAGCAGGTCGGGCAGGGGCCGGAGAAGCCTGCATAAGGACTCGCCCTCTCGGCACACCCAGTAGAGTGTGGTGATAGCGGTTTTTTTTATATGGGGGTGTTTGTGTTCTGGGGGGGGCTTATTTTGGTAAGGCCGAAGATGAAGGCATTTTTTGTTTTTATGGGGGTGTTTGTGTTGTGGAGGGGGGGGCTTATTTTTGTAAGGATGATGATGAAGGCCAATTGGATGGGCAAGTTTTGTTATTCCTCCCCAGGTTGTGGGAGTGACAGATGTTTTTGACTGTTTTTTGGGGGTCTCGTCTGTTTTTCTGTTTCATGTGGGAAGGGCCCTGAGTTTGTAAAATAAAGCTTTTTATTTATTCAGCATGTCCAGGTGTCATGTTTCAAGTGGTTGTTGCGTTAACCGGCTGAGGGCTTGCGGAGCGGCTGCATTCAGGTGCGTTCATTGCCACAGGCCATTCCCTGACAGGGGGCCTAGAAGTGTCGTTCAATAAGCCGCTGGCGGACGGCCCCTGGACCTTGTGGCTCCCTCCTGGGCTGGTACTCCTCCTCCTCCTCCTCCTCCTCATGGTCCTCCTGCTCGTCCTCCTGAGGTGGTGGTGCAACGTCAGGTGGCAGTGCCTGAGTCCTGCGGCTAGCCAGGTTGTGCAGCATGCAGCACACGACGACGAACTGGGAGACTCTATCCGGCGAATACTGTAGAGATCCGCCGGAACGATCCAGGCAGCGGAACCGTTGCTTGAGGACGCCAATCGTTTGCTCTATGATGTTCCTTGTGGCTTGATGGCTTTCGTTGTATGCCTCCTCCGCTGGGGTCCTGGGCGCGCGGAGCGGGGTCGTGAGCCATGTACACAAAGGGTAGCCCTTGTCCCCAATAAGCCATCCCCTTTGTGGAGGCTGTGCCTGGAACATGTCAGCCACAGTAGTCTGGCGCAGGATAAATGCATCGTGGCTGCTTCCTGGAAAGCGGGCATTGACAGCTAGGATGCGCTGCCTGTGGTCACACACCAGCTGTACATTGAGGGAATGGTAGCCCTTCCAGTTGCGGTAATCCTCGGCATTGTCGATAGGTGCCCGCATAGCCACATGCGTGCAGTCAATGGCGCCCTGCACCATGGGGAAGTCCGCGATCCTGCCAAATCCGACTGCACGCTGCTCCTGCCTCTCTAGGGTCATGGGGAAGGAGATGAATTGGTGTCTCCTCGCGAAAAGTGCATCGGTGACCTGCCGGATGCAGCGATGCGCGGCGAACTGGGAGATGTTCGCTATGTCCCCAGCAGCGGCTTGGAAGGAGCCGCTTGCATAAAAGTTCAGAGCCACCGTGACCTTCACTTCCACCGAGAGAGACGTCCTGCACATCAGCTGTGGACGCAGATCTCTGTGAAGCAGCTGGCAGATCTCTGCAACCACCTCCCTTCTGAAGCGCAGCCTCTTAACACAATGCGCCGCAGTCATGGTGAGATAGGACACCTGCTGCCGGTATTGCCTGAGTGGGTAAGGCCTACGTTGCCGACGCCTGATGGCCCCTCTGCGTCTAGGCATGGCTGGCCCTCTCACACAGCGTCTGCGAGCCCTTCGCACAATGCTGCAACTGAGGGTTGGAACCCCATACAGCCCCCATAATAAACTTGCAAACAGTGAAATCACAATGATTCAAATGTCAAAGCTCTGGCCAGAAGCCAAAAATACCTCTCCTATGTTGTCCCAAATCAGTAAGCTCTGTTCCTTGGTCTCTGTCCAGAAATCCAAAGCAGTAAAGTCATTGCAGCAAAATGGCTGGGCTTTATAGGTCAGTGTAAGTGCCCTTTAATTAGTGCTCCCCGAGGCCCACAGGGCCTCTGTTGCGTTCCACTTCACAGTTCTTAACAGCGCCACGCCCACATTGGGCGGGCGCCACTGAATTTCCGGTTTGGGGCGCACAAACAGCGTTGCTCGACGAAATGACGTCATAAGCTGCGCGCGCAGCTGAGCGGGCGCAAACACTTTGCGCCGGCGCTAAATGTCTACTGAATTTGGGCGTAGGCGCAGATCGGCCTGCGCCCGGGCGCTAAGTGCCTAGCGCTGGAAATATACCCCTCTTATGGCGTTAACGGCTGGCGAACGCAACTGAATTTCTAGGCCTATATCTTTAAAAAAAAACTTAAATTTCCTAGCAACATTTGCAATCCCCTCCCAAATTTATGAAAAATGTACAGTTCTTCACCTACCTGGGCCGGTCAGAGCTATCAACCACCTGGTGGAGGAAGCTTATATTTCATCACAAAGTAGGTTTGGATCTCAATCGCCCTCAGTGCCAACCCGCACCAAGCAGTGTGCTTTGCAACTTATGAGGGTCGATAGGGTGAAGATTGGTTATGAAGGTCGACAAAGAGAGATTGGTTCTTCTGGTTGAGGAATCAATTATGAGGGGTCATCGATTTAAGATTGCTGCCAAGAGAAGGAGAGGGGTTCAAGAGATATTTCTTTATGCAGAGGGTTGTTAGAGCATGGAATGTTTTGCAACAGGGAATAGTTGAGGTAGAGACAATTGCATCTTTAGACCTGCATCTCAAGCAGAGGATGAGAGCAGGGCAATGGGATTAGTTTGTGGATAGCTCTTTCAAAGAGGAGTCACAGGCCCGATGGGCTAAATGGTCCCCTTCTGTACTTTAAATTTCAGTGGTCCTACCCTTTTCCTATTACAATGTTCAAAGCAAAGTAGCTCCATTGTCACATCATCACAGGGAAATTTTCTACTTTGCACAAAGATCAAAGTATTTACTTATCTAACAACTTTTACAAACTTACATTTCTGTCAATCTTTTGTTTTTAAACATTGGGAAGTGCATTCAGAGAAATGTACAGAACTATAATGCACTTAATCAGTCACAGAGTAGCAGAAGTACAATCAATCAATCAATCAATCAGTGATTACACTTGGTTTAAAGAAAATTGATGTCAATTACACTAAGGCTAACATACCAGAAATATGTTGCGGAATGTTAATTTGTAAAGGTGTTCATTAAATTTACTTGGTGATACTTACGAACACAGGAACAATGACGGACCGATAAAGATCCTCTGGTCCATCCAGCCCGTCCCAAATTAAGCTGTTCGAGTTCTTAACCTCTGCACAAACATAATGAGCAAAACATGGGAGGGGTATTTTAACCTAACCCACCCCTGTTTTACACTCCATTGGCAATGGAGAGCAATATTGGGCTGGGTGTAAAACTAACATTCGACCCAATCCCGTGGGTTTCCCTCCTGCTCAGATAGGTTAAAATGACCATCGTAATGATTCACTGCTTCACAGTTCTGGAGTTTGGGAGGAAGGCGGCAGATTCAATTAAATATCTCCAACCGAGATGACTAAACTTCTAATTTAAAACAGTCTTGTGGTCCATCAAAGGGAAAATGACCTCTTGGTGGTGGTGTTTGTTTTCAGCCATAGAGGCGGTTTTGTAAAGGAGAGTCAACTAATTCAATCAGAATTTGCTTGGAGCTCTGAAAAAATATTGCAAATTTATGGGAAACAGGTTGTAGCTCTGTGTGTTTCCAATTATACTGAAAAAGAAACCTGATTGCAAATGAGATGGTGCAAATGAGATGGTGGAGACTGGCTATGTATTAAAAGGAAAGCAGCAATATATCTTAAAAATATCTAGAACTTGAAATTCTTTCTGAGGAAGATCATCTCCGAAAGCACAGCTCTCCCTTTATCACGAGATTTCTGCTGCGTGCCATATATTGTTTTCAGAATCTGTTTTACAATGTTCTTCACTCCTTGACCTGAAGGCACTGACTCATACTTGAGTTATTCTAATGACCATACATGAGCCCAGGGAGTGAAAATCAACTGGCTATTTAACTATTGAAGTTTAAAAAAAATTTTTTTTTTTTTTTTTTTTTTTTTTTTAAATTCATTTTCGGGTTTATTGCCCAACCCTAGTTGCCCTGAGAAGGTGGGCCTGCTTGACCGCTGCAGTCCTATGTAGCAGTTTAACACAACGGAGTGGCTTGCTAGGCTACTTCATAGGGCGGTTAAGAGTCAACCACGTGGTTGTGGAACTGGAGTCACATATAGGTCAGACAGGGTAAGGACGGAAGAACGGTACAGTTGTTTTTTTTAATGACAATCCCAACAGCTTTTGCTTCCAGGTTTTAAAATGGAATTCAAATTCTCAAACTGCCGTGGTGGGAGTTGAACTCAAGTTCTCTGGATTATTAAGCCAGTAACATAACCACTACACTACCCGACCCTGCCTATCTTAATTTTGTTCTCATCTAATGTTGCAGTTTCTAGCATAGATCGCTGGATACCAACCAGGATCAGGAAACTAGTTTAATTTTACCCCACTTCCAAGTTGTGGGGGGCTGGGGTGGAGGCATTGAAGGCAGCTGTAGCACCCATAAATTGCTGTAGTCAAGATAAACTAACTCAATAAAGATCAATGATTGAACCTGGGACCTTCCTGATCTATATGGCTTGGCATCACAGGAGTCACCATGCTTAGTGCACTTGGTAATGGAAGCAAACCAAGAATGGAAGTTATCAAAATGTTTTTTTTAAAAAAAAATTGTTATTCACTGTTCTGGAAATAGAAGAAAACATTTAATTGCCGATTGTACACAAGTAGATGTGATTCATAAGAAATCACAACTGTATGGAACAGGCTCAATGGACCAGCTTTCTTTTCCTGTCTGACGTTTATTTATGTTCATATTTTTGTAAAATAAGCATTAGAGGTGATGTGCCTCAATAAATCCGAGACTCGATGTTAGCGAAACAAAACAAGGCTTTTATTGACTTAGAAGGTAACACACAGAGGAGAATGTATCTTCCATCCAGAGGTCTGCCGTACTGGATGTGCTGCAGGCTGGGCCAGCTTACATAGGAGCCAGGTATGGGCAGAGCCCTACACACAGTACAATACAATGGAAATGAAACTGAAACCAACCACAGTCACAGGCAGAGAAATACTGATGAGTGATGAATGGAATATTTCATCACAAGAGGTGCCTGTGAAAAGTTGGAAAAATGGCAAATTGAGGTCCAGTTAAAGGTCATGATTGAGCAACTAATGCAGCAACCTGGAGCTCCAGATGCATATCACAAGTATTTAATGGAAATTTAGACCCGGCATAAGCGAGGTATTACAACATGGAAGAATTGTGAACAGCAGGTGGTCAGTGAAAAAGAGCAGTTTTCTGACCATAAGAAAGGTATAGTAGCAGTTGACAGGCATACCACGGTCCATTGAGCCTGCAGGCATACCACGGTCAAAGAGAAGGAGGCAATAGGAACACATAGTGCATTGGAAAGTGATGTGTTGCAGTAGGCACCACCCCAGGCATTGGGCCTACTGCTACTTGAGCATGGTGGAGGAGCAGTGCCTGAGGGCAGTCTGGCTCAGCAGGGAGTTTGTGATTGAGATATACCACATAACCCATAAATACCTGCAGGGACAGTCAATCATCTGCATTGCACTACCAATGGCAATGAAGATCATCACTGCCCTCAACTTTTATGCAACAAGGACCTTCCAGGCACCCAAAGGAGAAATCGTCTTTGTCATGTACTCCTGCATAAGAAAATAACTTAAACTCTATTATGTGTACCCTGCTATGTACACCTCAGCAAGAACTAACAATACACCACTCAAAGCAGCCTGGGAGAAAGGTGCATGAAGGTCTCATTGTCCAGTTCTTCCAACAGGCTCTGCAACTGGGCACAATTTCTTCCTATTGGGTGTATTGAGCTCTAAGCTTTCTTGGATAGCACTTACCATCACTTGTGCAGGGCTACACAATGGCACAGAATGGCCAACTGACCTAAATTCTAACTGGGTGCTCCTATGCTACTCCATACAGCGCAAACAAATCCATCATTTTTTTCTTATTTGGTGAGAGTTTGGAAGCCTGTTGTACCTGTTGTATCTTGTGCTCTTCATTGAAGAAAGAACTTGTATTTATATAGCACAGTTTGCATCCTCAGGATGTCTGTAGCAAAACTACTTTTGACGTTGTGGTCACACTTTTTTTGTAGGCCTAGATTAATATGCTCAAGTCCTAGTGAGGTTTGAACCTACCATAGGAATGTGCACCCTAGCCAGCCCACTTCAGTACTCAACTCGACTGCTATTATTTAATTCATACCTGTGCAGGAAGTGTGCATCATGCACATGTAATACCATCACACAGGAAGGATCCCTTACAGAATAATACAATGTTAATTTACATCTTAATAACAAAAAGTACAAAAACAATATTATAAGTGAAATAATGATGAAACTGTGGTTTAGTAAACAAATGAATTAGAATATAGGAAACTCTTGGAACAGGGCCAAGGTACAATAAACCCTTTCTCAACCAACTGCAATTTTCTATTTCTGGGACTCTACTTTACTTCACTTCATTCATCTCCCAAGGGAAGATTCTGCAACGTTTCTTCTTGACCTTTAAAGAACACACGAAAAAAATGTTCAAGAAAACAGAGAGATTTGCAAGTCCTAGAAATGTTAGTTTAGAAACAATATTGGAGCATATGTTTTACAAGCCAATGGGGAGAAATTGTATGTTTTGCTTCACAATACAGTATTCAATTGAAGAGGTCAATTGACAAAAATACCAATCTCAGGATTGCACTATACTTTGGTGCCCTTGCAAAGTGCTATGGAAATATACTTTGTCCCTACTATTCTCTAGATGTTGAGTTTCTGATCTCAACTGAATTATCTGAGGAGCTATGCTTGCCTGAAGGGAAGAAAATATTAACTACATCATTCTTGTGCCCCCGAATGGTCAGATGCAAAGCAATAATGGAAGACACCTGGAAACAGGTCCTGCTCATCATTCTGGTTGGGAACTGGTATGTGATTCAGGTGGACCTGAAGAAGGTGATAAGAATCAGCGTCACAACTTCATGCATTCTTACAATGCTTTTCCAGAATCTTTCCTCTGTATGATCACACGTTAACCTTACATTATGATCAATAGCCTTGCAATAGATGACAACATATTGCCATAGTAAGAAGCTTAGTGAGAGTGGAAGTTCCATCATAAAAAAGTTCTGAATTTACCACTTATCACACTATGGGCTACACTGGGTAGCTTGTGCTGGATGTGTGAACACGTGACAATCCAGGGAGAGCCTTCTGTTTCAAGTGACTTTTGTCATACTTACGTTACATATATGGAGCTAAAAATTCAATAGCGGTAAATACCTGCCTGCCAGTGCCAATGCGTTAACAGCCGCTGAAAATGGTGGCACTAGCAGGACTGAAAAATTGGCACCAGGGACTAATTAACATTAGCCCAGCGCTAAACTCACTGTGCAACACCATCCTGGTGGTGTTCGTCCCAGCAGGAAGCCCCAATGTAATGTGGTCGTAGTGTCATTGCAGCACTAACAGCCTGCTCTGAAAGTGTGGCTGTCATTTCAGAAAGCAGTTCGGTCTCTTAAAGAGGAACTGCCTTCTGAAAAGAAAAAACAAAAAATCATGTAAAAATAGGCAGTTTTTAGTCCTTACAGTTCAATGCCTTCTGGAAAAAAAAACATTAAATAGAGTTCCTAAATGGGAGTCTTCCGCTCTTAAAGCTGAATTCCCTTCCACACCTAAAAAATGGGAAAAGTGCTTCAGCACTAACACAAATGGCTCGGCAAGCCAGGGAAGAGGCACCCAGGGTCTCGCATGCAGCACTCCAGCTTTGTGCAGGGGGTCAACACTGCAAGAGAGGTCCTTTACCCACAGGGGCCAGGAGGCCCTCTAGAAAGAACGATGTGGGACCAGATCGCCGAGGCCGTCACTGCCAGCAGTGTCGCTCCCACAACCTGGCTCCAGTGCCCAAAGAAGCTTCATGGCCTCAGACCAGTGGTCAAGGTCAGTGAATGAATCTTCAAAAGCCATCTCCTACCAACTGCACCACTAGCCTCTCACACTTCTCAATGCATGACTCCCCCTCCCTTACCAACAATCACTCACCTACCAACAATTTGTAGCAAACACGAGACACACCTCCCATTCCTAGCTTCACCTCACCCCCTTGGAGATGGTGCAGGCCATTCTTGGCAGGAGAGGAGGGAGAGGAGAAGAAGAAGAATAATTCACACTCCTAGCCACCAGCCTCAAGATTGACCAGCAAGGCCATTTGCAGTGTCCTCCACTGAAAGTCAGCAGCCTTCCACCAACTATACTGCAGCCACTGGGGTAGCATGGTGTGACATCAGTAGGATAAGCAAAGACACACACAAGACAGTCACTAAGAGAATGCATAAGGGTGATGAGTTGATTTCCTGATGTCATATTGGATGGATAGACCTATATAGGTGGATTGGAAAGCTTGCTTTGTGGTGGCTTTTATTTCAGCATTGTGGCCAAGAGGACGCTGTGAGCGAAGGTAAGGTTTGGGGCAAAATGTTGAAAGGGAAATTAGGGTTGTGGTCACTGGTAGCGCAGGGGGATGATTCCATCCCGGCCAGAAATGGGCTGTCTGGGTTGCATCCTTCCTTCTGCATCTTCCTCTTCCCTCTGCGAGCGGATGCTGCAAGTCTGAAATAAAAGCATAAAATGCTGAAAATACCCAGCAGGTCAGGCAGCTGCTCGACCGGAGACATGGGCCCGATTTTGTGGATTGTGTGGGAAATGGTCGGATTCCCCGAATGTGGGGTTCTGACACACAAAAGTGTCAACCAGCTGCACGCAATTTTCCCTCAAGTGGCCAATTAATTTCCAGCGTGTGGACAGCCTTGCTAATTGTCCATTTCTAGTCAGAAAGCCCCACAGTATGATGTCATCATTCATGGTGCTTTCAAGGGCCACAGCAAGCATTGCTTCCTCTGTTGGCTTCCAAACGAACCATACAGGATGGCAGAGGAGCCTGCAGCAGCTGTGGCCAGTGCCAGACCCCGAGCTGCCTCCAAATTCGACGAAGCTTCACTGCAGGCATTATTGGATGGGGTTAGGGCCCACAGGGAGGTCCTCTTCCCTAGGTCAGGCAGGAAGAGGCCTCCCACTGAGACCAAGGCTGCATGGATGCAGGTGTCATAGAGTCAGTCATAGAGTCATAGAGTTTTACAGCACAGAAAGAGGCCCTTCGGCCCATCGTGTCTGCGCCGCCCATCCATCCCTGTCCAGTCTAATCCCATTTTCCAGCATTTGGTCCATAGCCTTGTATGCAATGGCATTTCAAGTGCTCATCCAAATGCTTCTTGAATGTTGTGAGGGTTCCTGCCTCCACCACCCTTTCAGGCATTGAGTTCCACATTCCAACCACCCTCTGGGTGAAAAAGTTCCTCCTCAAATCCCCTCTAAATCTCCTGCCCCTTACCCTGAATCTATGCCCCCTTGTTATTGACCCCCCCACTAAGGGGAAAAGTTCCTCTTTATCTACCCTATCTATGCCCCTCATCATTTTGTACACCTCAATCAGGTCCCCCCTCAGCCTTCTCTGCTCCAAGGAAAACAACTCCAGCCTGTCCAGCCTCTCTTCATAGCTGAGGCGCTCCATCCCAGGTAACATCCTGGTGAATCTTCTCTGCACCCTCTCCAAAGCAATCACATCCTTCCTATAGTGAGGCGACCAGAACTGCACACAGTACTCCAGCTGTGGCCTCGCCAGCGTTTTGTACAGCTCCATCATAACCTCCCTGCTCTTATATTCTATGCCTCGGCTAATGAAGGCAAGTATCCCATATGCCTTTTTAACCACCTTATCTACCTGCTCCGCTGCCTTCAGGGATCTATGTACATGTACACCAAGGTCCCTCTGACCCTCTGTACTTCCTAGGGTCCTACCACTCATTGTGTATTCCCTTGCCTTATTTGTCCGTCCAAAATGCATCACCTCGCACTTTTCAGGGTTAAATTCCATTTGCCACTTTTCCGCCCATCTGACCAACCCGTTTATATCGTCCTGTAGCCGGAGGCTTTCCTCCTCGCAATTTACCACCCCACCAATTTTCGTGTCATCTGCGAACTTACTGATCATACCTTTTACATTTTCATCCAAATCATTTATGTAGATCACAAACAATAAGGGACCCAGCACCGATCCCTGAGGTACCCCACTGGACACAGGCTTCCAGTCACAAAAGCAACCTTTGACCATCACCCTCTGCCTCCTGCCACTCAGCCAGTTTAGGATCCAACGCGCCAAGGCACCCTGGATCCCATGGGCTCTTACCTTCTTGACCAGTCTCCTATGCGGGACTTTGTCAAAAGCTTTACTGAAGTCCATGTACACCACATCCACAGCATTTCCCTCATCCACCCCACTAGTCACCCCCTCGAAAAATTCGATCAGATTTGTTAGACATGATTTACCCTTGACAAAGCTATGCTGACTATCCCCGATTAATCCTTGCCTCTCCAAGTGGAGATTAATTTTGTCCCTCAGAATTTTTTCCAATAATTTCCCCACCACAGATGTTAGACTCACTGGCCTGTAATTCCCTGGTTTATCCCTGCTACCCTTCTTGAATAATGGTACTACGTTAGCTGTTCTCCAGTCCTCTGGTACATCCCCTGTGGCCAGAGAGGTTCTGAAAATTAGTGTCAGAGCCCCTGCAATCTCCTCCCTTGCCTCCCACAGCAGCCTGGGATACATCTCGTCCGGGCCTGGGGATTTATCCACTTTTTGGCCCGCTAAAACCGCTAGCACCTCCTCCCTCTCGATGCTAATATGTTCAAGTATGTCACAGTCCCCTTGCCCGATTTCTATGTCTGCATCGTCTTTCTCCATAGTGAACACAGATGCAAAAAATTCATTTAAAACCCCGCCTACATCCTCTGGCTCTACACACAGATTGCCACTTTGGTCCCTAATGGGCCCTACCCTTTCGCTGGTTATCCTCTTGCCCTTAATATACTTATAAAACATCTTAGGATTTTCCTTTATTTTGCTCGCCAGTGTTATTTCATGGCCCCTCCTCGCCCTCCTAATTTCTTTTTTAAGTATGCCCCTGCACTTTTTATACTCCTCTTGGGCTTCTTCTGTCTTTAGTCTTTTGTAACTGCCAAAAGCCCCCCTCTTATTTCTAATGCATTTTTGTATATCCCTTGTCATCCAAGGTTCCCTTTGCTTGTTGGTCCCACCCTTGACCTTTACAGGAACATGTTGGCGTTGTACTCTCTCTATTTCCCTTCTGAAAGTCTCCCACTGTTTTGATGTGGATTTTCCTATAAGCAGCTGCTCCCAGTCCACTTTGGCCAGATCCTGCCTTATCATATTAAAATCGGCCTTCCCCCAATTTAGAACCCTTATTTCCGGGCCGTCTTTGTCTTTTTCCATGACCACCTTAAATCTCACCGAATTATGGTCACTGTCGCCAAAATGCTCTCCTACTGACACTTCCACCACTTGCCCGGCTACATTCCCCAGAATTAGGTCCAGTACCGCCCCCTCTCTTGTAGGACTTTCTACATGTTGGCTCAAAAAGCTCTCCTGGATGCACCTTAAGAATTCTGCACCCTCTAAGCCTTTCACACTCTGACTGTCCCAATTTATATTGGGGAAGTTGAAATCCCCCACTATTATTACCCTATTATTTTCGCACTTCTCGGAGATTTGCCTACATATCTGTTCCTCTATCTCCCCCTGACTGTTTGGGGGCCTATAGTACACTCCCAGCAAAGTGCTTGCCCCCTTTTTGTTTTTAAGTTCTACCCATATGGCCTCATTAGAGGAACCCGCTAATATATCATCCCTCCTTACAGCAGTAATTGACTCCTTAATTAATATTGCAACACCCCCTCCCCTTTTACACCCCCCTCTGTCTCGCCTGAAGATTCTATACCCCGGAATATTGAGCTGCCAGTCCTGACCCTCCCTCAACCATGTCTCCGTGATAGCAACAATATCGTACTCCCATGTGTTCAACAACAACTTCAGTTCATCCACCTTATTTGCAAGACTCCTTGCATTAAAATAAATGCCTTCCAGCCCTGCCATATTCTCTTTTGCCTTCACATATTTGCTCTGCCTACCCAGCTGACTTGTTTTTCCCTCTGTATTTGGCCGTAAATCACCCCCTACTATAGCTCCACTCTGTACCCCAACCCCCTGCCAAGTTAGTTTAAACCCTCCCCAGCAGTGCTAGCAAACCTCCCCGCAAGGATATTGGTTCCCCCCTGGTTCAGGTGTAAACCGTCCGACTTGTACAAGTCCCACCTTTCCCAGAAGCAGACCCAGTGATCCAGGAAACTAAAGCCCTCCCCCTTGCACCATCCCTTTAGCCACGCATTCATCTGTTCTATCTTCCTATTCCTATACTTACTAGCACGTGGCACCGGGAGTAATCCAGAGATTACAACCCTTGAGGTCCTGCTCCTTAATCCTTCACCTAGCTCCCTAAATTCTTGCTGCAGGACCTCATCCCTCTTTTTACCTATGTCGTTGGTACCAATGTGGACCACGACCACTGGCTGTTCTCCCTCCCCCTCCAGAATGCCCTGCAGCCGCTCAGTGACATCCTTGACCCTGGCACCAGGGAGGCAACAAACCATCCTGGATTCACGTCTACGGCCACAGAAACGCCTATCTGTTCCCCTTACTATAGAATCCCCTACCACTATTGCTCTCCCACTCTTTTTCCCCCCTTCCTGGGCAGCAGGAGCACCCCCAGTGCCAGGAAGTTGGCCGCTGCTGCCTTCCCCTGGTGAGTCATCCCCCTCAACAGTATCCAAAGCGGTATACTTGTTTGAAAGGGGGATGTCCGCAGGGGTTCCCTGCACTACCTGCCTGCCTTTGTTGCTCCGCCTGATGGTCACCCCCTGTGCTGCCCTACCCTGAGGCATGCACAACTCGCTAAACGTGCTATCCACGAGCCTTTCAGCATCGCGCATGCTCCAAAATTCATCCACCCGCAGCTCGAGCGCCGCAATGCGGTCTACAAGTAGCTGCAGCTGGATGCATTTCCCGCACACATGGTCATCAGGGACACTGGCAGCATCCCTGACTTCCCACATAGAGCAGGAGGAGCAGAGCATGGGTCTGAACTCTCCTGCCATGACTTACCCCTTTAATTTCTTTAAAAATTTATTCAATACCCCAGTCAGCAGATGTCAACTCGGATGTGCATGTAACCTTGGCATCACATCTCTAACTCCTTCCTCTACTCCCCCACAGGACCATCCAGAGCCCCCATCCCCACTGAGGAGGAGGAAGAGGCTGTGCAGCCAGACTCCTCAGAGGAAGCTCCAACCTCTGAGGGCGCAGCATCAGCAGAAGTAAGCGCACCCAGCACAAGTGCAGACACTCACACTTCGGGGGGACCTTCAGGACATAGAGTAGTTTTGTCACCTGGTGTTTCACAACTCACAAGTGAGCCTCAGCAGATTCTGGAGACAGGGACAGCAGTGGAGAGTCCTCGTCGGAGGGCACAGGACTCTGCCAGCTCGGCTCAGCTGCATGTCGACCCTCTGCCTTCTGGGTCCATCCGCAAGAGAAGAGGTGATGGATCTCCATGCACAGATGCAGGAGTCTCTGGCAGGTTTTGTCTCCAGGGTTGCTGCAAGTGTGGAGTGAATGGAGGAGTCCATAGCGACCATGAGCAGAGCCTTTGTGGAGTCATTGGCACATGAACGCATCACCATAGAAAGGTTGGCAACCTCCATGGAGGAGATAGCTCGCCAGGGTACGGAAAACATGAGAATGATATCTCTTGAGGATCATTGGTCATCTATTGAACAAAGAAACCAGACCTTCATGGAGGTCCTTCTGAGTAGGACTGCCAGTGCAGAAATGGGTCCCCATGGCCCCCTAAAGTGCAGCAAGGTGCTCTCAAGCCACTTCCAAGCGCTGGCCCCTTCTGGCCTGTGCAGCTTCAGGTGAGTGAGCAGCAGCCTGGTGCTCCTGGTGCTCATCCTGCTGTTCCTGGTTCTGCTGCTGCCGCCTCTGCTGCTGGAGATCCTCTAATGGCAAGAAGGGAAGGAAAAAAAGGCATCCCATGCTTCTGGTAAATGCCTCCGCTGAGGAAGCGCTGAGTGAGGGTGGCGAGGGGGACTTCCCAGGAGATCACATTGGAGAAGTGTGTGAGGCTCCAACCTTCCACAGCTGTGCCTAAGCCTTGAAGAAGTAGCCCCAAGCCTGCAACAACAAGGTCCTTCACCATACAAATGCTCTCCGATTAAATCGCAGCTTTCCCGAATGACCTGCAGCTGACAGCAAGCAAGCCGGCAAGCTTCACGCCAGGTTTCATCAGCGGGGTTCCCCGCAGGCGTGTTTAGCGTGGGGAACCCTTGAAAATAGCAAGGGCCCCCTAAAATGGCATTAAACATGCCAATAATTGGTGACTAGGGTCCCGACGGCCAGTGCCGCCAGCAGCGGGCGGGACTAATTCGGGTCGCAGAGAAATGGTGGTCCGAAAGTTGGACGGGGTGGGCAATCAGGCGGGGTGGGGGGGGGGGGGGGGTTGCGACCCCCTATTTCTGCAAATTTCGGCCCCCGCCCGCCTGAAAACCTGCCCGCCGGCTGGCAGAAAATCGGGGCCATGAACTCTGCTTCTCTCTCCACAGATGCTGCCTCACCTGTTGAGTATTTCCAGTTTTCTTGGAGGCCTTCATTTACTGTCCAAGGCCTTGCAAGCATCCAGCAGCCCTTCCTGCACACTTAAAAAACTTTTAACATGTATTACAGAAAGCCACTACTTCAATAAAATAAAAAAATCCCATGTCTAAAAGCTTAAATGCAAACTTACCTAAAAGATGTTTGTGTCTCTAAGTGCTGACAGCATCTGGCAGTCTGCTGAAGGTCGAAGTTTGGAGACATGGCATCAAAGTCGGCATCAGGGTCTTTTCCATTTACATCGGCAGCGCTAAGGCCCTCACCAAAATGGTGGCCTCGGAGTCCTGTGCTAGGGAAAGGCGCTAGAGTAGCGGCCGCTACTTTTCGTCAGGATAGCAGCACAAACAGGTGGCAGTAAGTATCCCAATTTCTGGGCCATAGTATTTACAGCACAGAAACAAGCCATTCAGCCCAAAAGGTCGATGCTCCACACAAGCTTCCTCTCACCTTACTTCATCTCACCCTATCAACATATCCTTCTATTCCTTTCTCTCTCATGTACTTATCTAGCTTCCCTTTAAATGCATCTATGCTACCCATCTCAAATATTCCATGTGGTAGCAAGTTCCTCATTCTAACCACTCACTGAAGAAGTTTCTCCTGAATTCCTTATTGGATTGATTAATGACCATTTTATATTCATGGCTCCTAGTTTTGGACTCCCCATAAGATCTACCCTATCAAACCCCTTCATAATTTTAAAGCACTCGATCAGGTCACCTCTCAGCCTTCTCTTATCTAGAGAAACGTGCCCCAGCCTGTTCAATCTTTCCTGATAATAAATGCCATCAAAGTTAAATGTGGGAGGGGAACCTACTTAACTCCACAGAACTCTAATTATTCACAAAATAGGCACAGCTAATTACATCCAATTATCAGATGTCAGAATTACTTCATGAAAATGGTTATATCCTTAATTAGAGCCATAATTTTAACTACGTCTACAAACATAAATCACTGGTTGAAGATTCTACTACTTTCTAATTTCACTTTCCTAATGTAAATGTAGCAATTTAATTTTGTTCATTTTGAATTTCATCTCCTCTTTACATGAATCATGTATCAGAGGGCAAGAGTGCCTGGCTAACTGTTAGGAAATGGATTTTGGGTGTATTTCTTGTTTTGTAGACTTGTTCCATAGCCAAAAAATGTTTTTCTTCCTCTTCAGCATTCTTTTCATTTTATTTATTATTCATCTTTGCTGCCCTTGATGTTCAGTTCATACATGCAATCTAATATCAATGTACAATATAAAATCTAGGAGCTGGTTATCCATGCTGAGAGACAGAACAATAGAACCGAAGATCGGAATTATCTGCTGAAGTGGTGTAATCCAATTCTACAACAAGCAGATTTTTAGCAGCCCCCGTACATAGAATCATAGAAGAGTACAGCACAGAATGAGACCATTCGGTCCATCAATTCTGTGCTGGGTATTTCGAAGAGCAATCGAGTTAGTCTCACTCCTCCACTCTTTCCTCATACCCCTACAATTTTTTCTCCTTCAATTATTTATCCAATTCCCTTTTGAAGGCTACGATTGAATCTGTATCCACCGCCCTATCAGGCAGTGCATTCCAAATCCTAACCACTTGTTGCATAAAAATGTTTTTCCTCACGTCGCCTCCGCTTCTTTTGCCAATCACCTTAATCATCAGTGCCCTCTCGTTATCGACCCTTCAGCCATTGGAAACAGTTTCTCTTTCTTTACTCTATCTAAATCCTTCTTGATTTAATACGTGTAGCAATGAAATGATGGTCACCGAACAGGAATGAGGAGGACATTTGTTGGGGAGTAGCAAAGAAAGACTTGCATTTATATAGCGCCTTTCACAACCACCGGATGTCCCAAAGTGCTTTACAGCCAATGAAGTAGAGTCACTGTTGTAATGTGGGAAACATGGCAACCAATTTGTACACAGCAAGCTCCCACAAACAGCAATGTGATAATGACCAGATAATCTATTTTTGTTATGTTGGTTGAGGGATAAATATTGGTCAGGACACCGGGGATAACTCACCTGCATTTCTTCGAAATAGTACCATGGGATCTTTTACATCCAGCTGAGAGAGCAGATGTTTAGTAGAGAGCTCAGTTTAATGTCTCATCCGAAAGACGGCACCTCTGACAGTGCAGCACTCCCTCAGCACAGCACTGGAGGGTCAGCCTAGCTTTATGTGCTCAAGTCCCTGGAATGGGACTGTGAACCCACCACCTTCTGGCTCAGAGGCAAGTATGATACCAACTGAGCCACAGTTGACACTGGGAGATATGAAAGCAAGGGAGATATGAAAGCAAAGTGATTTTGGGAGGAAATTCCAGAGGGCAGGAACATAATTACTGGAAGACCAGCCTCCAATGGCAGAATGGAAAGAGCATGGAAGAAATGGCAGTCTGGAGTCAGAGAAATGGGGCAAGGACGTGAGGCTGGAGACGATTGGGTGGAGTGAAGGCATGGATGTGGTGTTGAAGTAATCTGCATTAACAGTATGATATTAAATTTAATTTTCGCCTGTCTAGAATTGGGTGGTACAGTAAGTTAATACATTATCATTTTACCCCTGGTGGCTGTGGTGAGGGGTCATCAATTTAAAATGGTCCCGAAGACAGTGAGGAAAGAGTTGAAGAGAAATTTCTTAAAGCAGATGGCTGTTAGTGCATGAAATGCTGGGCCAGAGAAAGTGGTTGAGGCAAAGACCATTGTATCTTTCACAGATAAAGGGGAGAAATATTTGAAGCAGAGGAATACAAAGAACTATAAAAAGAGTGGGATTAGTTTTGGGTTGTTCTAGCGAAGAACTGACACAGATATGATGGGCCAAATGGCCTCCTTCTGTGCTGAAAAGTATAGCTCTAGAAACATAGAAAAATAGGAGCAGGATTAGGCCATTCAGCCCTTCGAGCCTGCTCCGCTATTCAATATGATCATGGCTGATCCTCTATCTCAATACCATATTCCTACTCTCTCCCCATAACCCTTGATGTCTTTTGTGTCTAGAAATCTATCTATATCCTTCTTAAATATATTCAGTGACTTGGCCTCCACAGCCTTCTGTGGTAGAGAATTCCACAGGTTCACCACCCTCTGAGTGAAGAAATTCCTCCTCATCTCAGTCCTAAATATCCTACCCTGTATCCGGAGACTGCGACCCCTCGTTCTAGACCCTCCAGCCAGGGGAAACATCCTCCCTGCATCCAGTCTGTCTAGCCCTGTCAGAATGTTATATGTTTCAATGAGATCCCCTCTCATTCTTCTAAACTCTAGTGAGTACAGGCCTAGTCGACCCAATCTCTCCTCATACGACAGTCCTGCCATCCCAGGAATCAGTCTGGTGAACCTTCGCTGGACTCCCTATATGGCAAGATGGCGGCGCGCACGGACGCAGCGGCTTTGTCTCTCCCGAGACTGAGCATTTTCACCCTCCTTCTGAGTCTCTTCTGGACTCTGCTGATACGGGAATTGAGGGCAGACCTACCGTACAGCCGGCAGACGCTCCTAGACATCGGGGCCGACTGCGTGCGGCTCACACTCGGCGACATCGATCTGCCTCCCGACATCGCCCGACCCCCGGGACCAGCGTGGCATCCTTCCCCAGCCGGAAGTCGGCGCAGACCGCACAGGGAACGCAAGCAGAAGCGGGGTAAGAGGGCCGGTATCCAAAACAGGCTGAAGAGGACCCCACACAAACCCTCCCTCCCAGGTATTTTCCTGGCCAACGTCAGGTCACTAGAAAACAAAATGGATGAGATCAAACTTGATCTCTCCACACAGAAAAGGACAAAGGAATGCTGCGCCATGATCTTCACAGAGACCTGGTTGAACAACGGCATCCCTGACACCACCATCCAACTAGAAGGACGCACGGTCTTCCGCGCCGACATAACTGCAGACTCCGGTAAGAGCAAGGGAGGCGGTTTGTGCATTTACACTAACAATGCCTGGTGTAAGAGCCATAAAAGCTTAAGAAAATACTTTAAAATATTGGTTAAATAGCATAATACAGTTAATTTACCTGATTGACTTATTGTATTAAGAAACCCCCTATTTTCTTGCTCCAGTAGTATAGTCCGAGACACCCCCTTCATTCTTGCCACAATGGTACAGTCCCTAAGCCACACATGGTATGCAGCCATTTTACAGTTTAAACTCCACGTGGCTGAAGGAGGCAGAAGTTGTGAGGTTTGGAGTAATACAGTTTTTGACCGTGTTCGTTTATACGTGTTTGCTTTGTAATTCCGTTTGTGAAGTGTTATAGTAAACAGTTTAAAAGACAAAGCTACGTTTGGGAACGTTTTATTTCGACACGCGTCTACTCGTTGTTAACAGCCCCACAGCTCAGTGGCTGCCTGTTTGGAAACTAAGAAGCGCCACTACATTAGTCAAAAACTTGCTCCCTAAGAAGGAAAGGACGGAATCGTCGGCGAACGTATACATGAATGGTCACGGAGCCAGACGACAATATAAGAAAGCGAAGGTACAGTGACTGTTACTTGCTTTGTTCATTCTATTGAGAAGCTAAATAAGAGCTGCGGGTAAAATGGCCGAGGCCTTACGGAGCCAGGAGCTTCCCCCAGCCAGGAGGATTGCTGGCCAAAAGAGGGAAATAAAGCTCCCCCCAAAGGCAATGGAAGAGAAGTTACATAGAAGCATAGGTGCAAGGAAGGCTAAATTAGCTCAGATAACTGGAAAAATGAAGATAATTGATCGTCTCATGGAAGATAATGCTAATATTAAGAAAGCTGAAGACATGATGTATTACGATTTCTCCAAGCTGCATGAAGAATTTAATGTACTCAATGAAGATGTATTAGCACTTCTGTCTGAAGAAGAGGGAAACGCTGATCAGCACAACTGGTTTGATCTTAAATCAACCAGCATTAAGGACTATATCAAGGCCACAGAACAGTGGATGTTAAAGATTCGTCAAGATGCTGATACAGCAGAGAAAGATAAAGTTGACGATGAAGTCGGACCAGACGATAGCATTTCAGAGACTTCCGCCAGACCGAGCAAAAATCGAAAAGAAGGTAGCTCTGTTTCTGGACGCAGGTCAATCGCTTCTACCACAAGCTCGTCGCGACGCATGAGAGAGGAGGTTGAACGGGCGGCGTTGATGGCGCGCGCAGCATCTTTAGCGGAGAAGCAAGCTCTTGAACAGGAAGAGGCCCAACTGCAGGTCCAAGAGGCCCAACTGCAGGCCCAACAGGCCCAACTGCAGGCCCAAGTGCAGGCCCAACAGGCCCAACTGCAGGCCCAATAGGCCCAGGTGCAGGCAAAGAAAGAACAGCTGGAGATAAAAACAGCTATCGCGGTCTCAGACGCCAGGTTGAGTGCGTATGAAGATTATGAAGGCTCACGGGACGGCGGGAGCGAATACTGCCAGTCAATGTTGTCACATAGAGTTGGATCCAGGGCACCTTCAAGAGTTACAAGAGAGTCCGAAGGCAATCCCCTGGCATTACAGCGTGGAAGAGTGGCCTCTCCACTAACAGGAGCATGTGATGCTACCCCAGACGTCAGACGGTCTAGACTAGACCCTGCTGATGACCACCAGAGGCCTGAAGACACAGGGAGAAGCCTATACCGAGTGATGCAACGTCAGAACGAAATTACAGAGATGCTTGTAAAACAACAGAATCTGTTTCGACTCCCTCAAAGAGACATACCAGTGTTCCAAGGCGACCCACTCAAGTATAAGCCCTTCATCAGATCCTTTGAACAAGCCATTGACTCCAAAACAGAGAGCAGCAGTGATAAGTTGTACTACCTGGGACAGTACACCAGTGGTAAACCACAAGACCTGGTCAGAAGCTGTGAACACATGAGACCGCACCGGGGATACATAGAAGCCAGGAAGTTGCTGCAGGAGCACTATCGTAACGAGCTGAAGATAGCCACTGCATATATTGAAAAGGCTACCAAGTGGCCACAGATCAGATCGGAGGACGGAGAGGCATTGAACGCATATGTTCTTTTCCTCATAGGATGTCGCAACACCATGGAGGACGTTGAATTCATGGAAGAGATGGACAATCCTACGACTATGAGAATCATCATCTCTAAGCTTCCTTACAGGATGAGAGAACAATGGAGAAGAACAGCCTTTGAGATAATGGAGAGACGGAAAAGTAGAGCCAGGTTTGCAGACTTAGTGAATTTCATAGACAAACAGGCTAAAATTGCTAGGGACCCATTGTTTGGAAACATCCAGGACGCCAGCCCGACCACCGATGGAAGAGTGAAAGCCAAGCCTGTTGAATCAAAGACTCTCAGGAAAGGTGGTTCCAGGGGAAGCAGCTTTGCAACTATCGTCACTCAGGCCGAGGAAGAAAGGCCCCAGAACTCATCTCCCAAAAAGAGCAGCACAGTGACGCCTGCTAATGCCTTTCAGAAGCCATGCTTATTCTGCCAGAAGAATCATACATTGGATTTCTGCAGCGACATCAAAGCACAGCCACATAAGGACAGAATCGAAATCCTGAAGTACAACGGCCTATGTTTTGGATGTCTCTCTCAGGGGCACCTGAGTAGAAACTGTAAGCAAAGAACAACATGCAGAGAGTGCACTCGGAAACATCCCAGTCTGCTGCATATCCATAAAGAAGAACAAGTCTCTAAGAAGAGTGAAGAAAACAATACCGACGAGAAGGTTGTTTCAAGTGCTCTGGTGTCGCTAGAACCAGAGACTTGTGGACTCACTGGGGCCGGTGACAGTGATTGTATTCTTGCCATCGTACCAGTAAAGATCAAGTCTAAGAGGAGCGAGAAGCTTGTGGAGACTTACGCCTTCATGGATCCAGGTAGTTCAGCAACGTTCTGCACAGAATCACTCATGCGACAGCTGAACGTTAGAGGCAGAAGAACAGAAATCCTATTACGCACCATGGGTCATGAGAAGTCAATGCAAAGTTATATCCTGTCAGACTTAGAAGTGTGTGGACCTGAAGAGAAGGACTTCATAGACCTGCCTAATGTTTTCACACAGAGGGAGATTCCTGTTAGAATAGGGAACTTAGCCCTGCAGAAGGATGTGGATAGATGGCCTTACCTAGAAAAGGTGCGTCTCCCATACATTGAAGCAGAAATTGGCCTATTAATTGGAACCAATGCCTACAAAACTATGGAGCCATGGCAGGTGATAAACAGCAAGGATGACGGACCCTACGCCGTCAGGACAGCCCTTGGATGGGTAGTAAATGGACCGGTAAGGAGAGATGATGGCAACAAGTCGAACAAGGAGGAACGACAAAATGTCACAGTTAATCGCATCTCTATCGCAAGCATTGAAGAGCTGTTGATACAACAGTTCAACGCAGACTTTTCAGAACGCAGCTGTGAGGAAAAGACAGAGATGTCACAAGAAGACCATCAGTTCATGGATTTGATGACAAGGTCTACACAGTTCATTGATGGCCACTATCACATTGGTTTGCCACTGAGAAGACAGACCGCGAAGATGCCGAACAATCGCTGCATAGCAGAGCAACGCGCCATCAGTCTAAAGAGAAAGCTGAACAAGAACCCCGACTTTCACGAAGACTACAAAGGCTTCATGAGAAACATCATAGTGAAAGGCTATGCTGTAAAAGTGCCCGAGGAACAGTTGAACAGAGACGATGGAAGGGTCTGGTACATTCCTCATCACAGTGTGTATCACCCAAAGAAGAAAAAGATCCGTGTAGTGTTTGACTGCGCCGCCTCATTCAGAGGAACTTCACTGAATGACCAGCTGCTTCAAGGTCCTGATCTTACTAATACCCTCATTGGCGCCTTGACTAGGTTTAGACAAGAGCTCGTTGCCATGATGGCAGACATAGAATCAATGTTCTACCAAGTCAGAATCCCTGATGAAGATGCTGATCTTCTGCGTTTCCTTTGGTGGCCAGATGGCGACGTTAGTCAAGCGATGGTGGAATGTAGAATGGCCGTACACCTGTTCGGAGCCACATCATCTCCCAGCTGTGCAAGCTACGCTCTCAGAAAAACTGCAGAAGATGGCAAAGGCAAGGCACCATCAGAGGCTGTGGAGACAATCTTCAGAAACTTTTATGTCGATGACTGTCTGAAGTCCGTGTCAACAGAAGACGATGCCATCGCACTGTCAAGAGACCTTAGAACTCTGTGTTCGAATGGAGGATCCCACCTGACTAAGTGGATAAGCAACAGCAGAGCAGTTCTAGCTTCTATCCCAGAAAAGGAAAGAGCCACTGAAGTCAAAGATCTGGACCTGAGCCACGATGTCCTTCCTATCGAGAGAGCTCTTGGTGTACAATGGTGCATTGAGTCAGACACGTTCAACTTCAGGATAATGGTGAACGAAAGACCATCCACAAGACGAGGGATTCTCTCCGTGGTCAGTTCCATCTACGACCCTCTTGGATTCCTGGCAGCACTCATTCTGCCGGTGAAGCTGATGCTACGAGAGCTGTGTAGAGACAAGAGAGGATGGGATGAAGATATCCCAGAAGGTCAAGCTCAGAGATGGCACAGATGGTTGACAGATTTGCAACAACTTTCTAGCTTCAACGTCAGTAGATGCATCAAGCCCGTGAGTTTTGGAGTTACAAAGACGGCTCAACTACATCATTTCTCGGACGCCAGTGAGGACGGCTATGGCACGGCTACTTACCTCTTGCTGACAAATCAACAGGGCCAGAAACATTGTGCCTTCCTCATGGGGAAATCCAGGGTGGCTCCACTGAAGCAGGTCACCATCCCGAGACTGGAGTTGACGGCAGCGGTTGTTGCAGTTAAAGTTGACCAGGCGATGCGGAAAGAGTTACAGCTCCCACTAGAAGAATCTGTCTTCTGGACGGATAGCACGACGGTGCTGAAGTATATAGAGAATGAGAAGATACGCTTCAAGACCTTCGTAGCAAACAGAATCTCATCCATTAGAGAAGCTACACAACCATCTCAATGGAGGTATGTAAACACCTCATTAAACCCAGCAGATCAAGCCTCACGGGGATTGAAGGCTGAAAACTTCATGAGGAGTGAAACTTGGATACAAGGCCCAAGTTATCTGCTGGAAACAGAGAGATCATGGCCAGAAAGACCAGATATGCCAAGTCAGATTGCTGAAGACGACGTCGAAGTCAAGAGATCAGTCACAGTAAATCTCATAACTACGAAAGAGAACTTTGACACAGTGAACAAGCTTGTTAACCATTTCTCAGGATGGCACCAGTTGAGGAAAGCAGTTGCATGGTTTCTAAGGTTGAAAGAGTTGCTGCTACACCTGAGCGGTAAGAGAAAAGAGTACCGAGCCACTATCAGTCAGTCTGAAAGTAACCCCGATAAGCAGAGAATGCTTCTACAGCAGTATATGCATCAGCACAAGACCACATTGGGTAAGAATTCATTGACCGTGGAGGATTTGGCCAAGGCTGAGATGGAGATAGTTTGCTTCAGTCAAAGACAAAGATACCCAGAAGAAATCGAAGCTTTACAGCGAAATACTCCAATCAAGAAAGGTAGTCATATCTACAAGCTGGACCCTACACTGCAAGATGGAGTACTGAGGGTGGGAGGGAGACTAAACAAATCTGCTATGCCAGAGGAGGCCAAGCATCCTGCTATCCTTTCTAAGGACCTCCGGGTTGCTACTCTCATTCTTCAGCATATACACCAGAGTATTGGACACAGTGGGAGGAATCACATGCTTGCGAAGCTAAGACAAAGATACTGGATTCCAGGAGCTAATTCTGTAATAAGAAAAATACTCTCTGAATGCATTGTTTGCAGACAGTTACACGCTAGAGCTGGGGAGCAGAAAATGGCAGACCTGCCTGAAGACCGTTTGTTACCAGACAAGCCCCCATTTACAAACGTAGGGGTGGACTATTTCGGGCCTTTCGAGGTAAAGCGAGGACGGAGCCTTGTCAAGAGATATGGTGTGCTTTTCACTTGTTTGACCATCAGAGCAGTTCATATTGAGGTGGCACACACGCTTGACACTGATTCCTGTATTAACGCCTTGCGGCGCTTTGTCTGTAGAAGAGGTCAGGTGTCCATTATGCGTTCTGATAATGGCACTAATTTCGTCGGAGCGGAGAGAGAACTACGGGAAGCTATTGAAGGTTGGAATCGGCTTAAAATACAGGAAGCCATGATGCAAACAGGAATTAAGTGGAGCTTCAATCCTCCAGCTGCATCCCACCATGGAGGTGTCTGGGACAGACAGATACGCACCGTAAGAAAACTACTCAGTTCTGTACTGAAGCAGCAAGCGCTCGATGACGAGGGACTCCAAACCGTTCTGTGCGAGGTCGAAGCCATCATTAATGACCGACCGATAACTAAGACATCAGATGATCCCAATGACCTCGAAGCCCTGACTCCGAACCACCTGTTGTTGTTGAAAACACAGCCAGCCATGCCCCCGGGAGTCTTCAAAAAGGAAGATCTGTATGCCCGTCGGAAGTGGAGGCAAGTTCAGTATATGTCAGACCTTTTCTGGACCAGATGGACAAAAGAATACTTACCTCGGCTACAGGAGCGTCAAAAATGGTCCAAAATAAAGAGGAACTTCATTGTCGGAGACATTGTCTTAATCGTGGATGATTCAGCCCCTAGAAATTCTTGGTTGATGGGAAAAATAATTAAGACCATGCCAGACTCCAGAGGCGTCGTTCGTCGCGTTTGCTTGCAAACCAAGACCAGTACCCTGGAAAGACCGATCACAAAGCTCTGCCTGCTACAAGAAGCAGCGTGAAAAGTTCCTGAACGAAAAAAGTGGACACTTATATTGTAAATATGTTGAACTCATTAGTTTATGACTCTTAATGTTTGAGTAATTGATACGCTTCATGTGCCTAGTCAATTAGGGGCCGGAATGTAAGAGCCATAAAAGCTTAAGAAAATACTTTAAAATATTGGTTAAATAGCATAATACAGTTAATTTACCTGATTGACTTATTGTATTAAGAAACCCCCTATTTTCTTGCTCCAGTAGTATAGTCCGAGACACCCCCTTCATTCTTGCCACAATGGTACAGTCCCTAAGCCACACATGGTATGCAGCCATTTTACAGTTTAAACTCCACGTGGCTGAAGGAGGCAGAAGTTGTGAGGTTTGGAGCAATACAGTTTTTGACCGTGTTCGTTTATACGTGTTTGCTTTGTAATTCCGTTTGTGAAGTGTTATAGTAAACAGTTTAAAAGACAAAGCTACGTTTGGGAACGTTTTATTTCGACACGCGTCTACTCGTTGTTAACAGCCCCACAGCTCAGTGGCTGCCTGTTTGGAAACTAAGAAGCACCACTACACCTGGTGCACTAACACGGACATAATCGATAGATCCTGCTCGGCTGATTTGGAATTCCTCATGGTAAGGTGCAGACCCTTCTACCTGCCTCGGGAATTCACGGCTGTTATCATCACTGCGGTCTACATCCCACCACACGCTAATGCCAAACTAGCACTGAAGGACCTCTACAGGGCCATCAGCGAACAGCAAACTGCGCACCCAGACGGAGCTTTTATCGTCGCGGGGGAATTCAGTCACATAAACCTAAAAACTGTACTACCGAAATTCCACCAGAATGTCTCCTGCCCCACAAGAGGGGAGAACACACTGGATCAAGTCTACACGAGCGTTGTAGACGCTTATAAGGCCATTCCCTGCCCCCACCTTGGGAAGTCTGACCACCTCTCCCTGTTTCTAGCCCCGGCATACAAACCGCTCATCAAAAGAGGGAGAACATCAGTGAGAGCAGTGAAAGTATGGCCAGAGGGGGCAGTATCGGAGCTTCAGGATTGCTTCGAACGCACTGATTGGGGCATGTTTGCCCATAATGACATCGAGGAATACGCATCCACAGTGCTATTCTACATTAACAGCTGCATCGAGGTCGTCACGACCCATAAAAATATCAGGACATACCCCAACCAGAAACCCTGGATGAACGGAGAGGTTCGCTCACTGTTGAAAGCACGCGACGCAGCATTTAAATCTGGTGACGCAGCGGCTTACAGTGCAGCTAGGACCAACCTAAAAAAGGGTATCAGGACTGCCAAAAGGAAACAGACACTGCGGATAGAGGATCATTTCCACAACAACTCGGACCCCCGGCGCATGTGGCAAGGCATCCAGTCCATCACTGACTACAAGGGCAAAAACACCAGCCCCCCGGTTAGCGGTGCCTCCCTTCCGGAGGAGCTTAACAACTTCTACGCTCGCTTCGACAGGGGCAACAGGGAGCCGGCTACCAAAGCCTTGCCACCCCCGGAAGACCAGGTGCTCACTCTGTCGACCTCCGACGTAAGGGGTGCTCTACGCGGAGTGAACACACGAAAGGCTGCTGGACCGGATAGCATCCCTGGACGGGTACTCAAGGAATGTGCTGATCAGCTGGCTGATGTCTTCACCGCCATCTTCAATCTGTCATTGGCCCAGGCAGTAGTCCCTACGTGCTTCAAGACCGCTACCATTATTCCTGTGCCAAAACAAACGGCTGTGACGTGCCTGAACGACTATCGACCTGTCGCACTCACACCCATCATAATGAAGTGTTTCGAGAGACTGGTCCTGGCTCACATCAAAGCCAGTGTTCCCGCCTCTCTTGACCAACTCCAGTTTGCCTATCGTGCAAACAGATCAACGGAGGATGCAATCACAACTGCTCTACACTCGGCACTGAATCACTTAGATGGTAAGGAGACCTACATCAGAATGCTGTTCATAGACTACAGCTCAGCATTCAACACTATCGTCCCCAACAAGCTGGCCACCAAACTCCAAACTCTTGGCCTGAACACTTCCCTCTGCAACTGGACTTCCTAACAAACAGACCCCAGTCTGTCAAATTAGGTAACCACACCTCCCTCACCCTGACCCTGAACACGGGGGCCCCACAAGGATGTGTGCTGAGCCCCCTCCTCTACTCCCTCTTCACCCACGACTGTGTGGCTGTTCATGGTTCCAACACCATCATCAAGTTTGCGGATGATACCACGGTAGTAGGCCAGATCACCAACAACGATGAGTCAGCCTACAGGGAGGAGGTCCAGCATCTCGTGAAGTGGTGCGCCGATAACAACCTGGCCCTTAACATCAAGAAAACCAAAGAAATCATTGTGGACTTCAGGAAGTCTAAAGGCGGAAGTCACACCCCCATCCACATCAATGAGGCTGTGGTGGAAAGGGTGGACAGCTTTAAGTTCCTCGGAGTCCACATCACGGAAGACCTCTCCTGGTCCCTCAATACCTCCTCTCTGGTGAAGAAGGCCCAGCAGCGCCTATACTTCCTAAGGAGGCTGAAGGGATGTAACCTGTCACCCCTGATCCTCTCTAACTTTTACCGCTGCACAATAGAGAGCATCCTGACAAACTGTATCACAGTATGGTATGGCAGCTGTAGCTACTATGACCGGAAAGCCCTGCAGCGGGTAGTCAAAACTGCCCAACGCATTACCGGCACCCGGCTACCGACCATAGGGCACATATACCAGAAACGCTGTTTACGGAGGTCACGGTCCATCATCAAAGACCCTACCCACCCCAGCCACAGTCTGTTCGCCCTCCTGCCATCTGGGAGATGCTACAGATGCATTCGCACCCGTACGACCAGATTTAGGAACAGCTTCTTTCCCAGGGCTGTCGTCCTACTGAACGCCACAAATAAACTCTAAAGCCTGCACATCTGCCAATGCACTTTATTATGGTTATGTTTATGTTAATGTATTACAAGCCAAATGTATGTTGAATGTTTAAATGTCTGAATCTAAATGTACACTCTCGGGAGCCGCAAGCCTACATTTCGTTGTACTGCACTTGTGCACTAACAATGACAATAAAAGTTGATTTGATTTGATTTGATTCTTTCTTAGGTAAGGAGACCAAAACTGCACACAGTACTCCAGGTGTGGTCTCACCAAGGCCCCGTATAACTGTCGTAAGACATCCTTGCTCCTGTACTCAAATCCTCTTGCAATGAAAGCCAACATACCATTTGCCTTCCTAACTACTTGCTGCACCTGCATGTTTGCTTTCAGTGACTGGTGTACAAGGACACCCAGGTCCCTCTGTACATCAACATTTCCCAATCTATCACCATTTAAATAATACTCTGCCTTTCTGTTTTTCCTACCGAAGTGGATAACTTCACATTTATCCAGGTTATACCGCATCTGTCATGTATTTGCCCACTCACTCAAATTGTCTAAATCGCCTTGAAGCCTCTTTGCATCCTCCTCACAACTCACAATCCCACCTAGTTTTGTGTCGTCAGCAAACTTGGAAATATTACATTTGGTTCCCTCATCCAAATCATTGATATATATTGTGAATATAAATATAAATTAAACAAGCTTGTTCCTGTTGGACAAGAATCCAAAGCACATCTTCCATCAAATTGGAAACACCACCCAGAGAGGTCACAAGGCAGTTCAGCGTAAGAAACAAAAATGTTACACCAGTGCAGTAGGAAGTGTTTTGCGGTTGGGCTGAATTCCATTATTTGGATGGTGCAGAGAAGGCATCTCTCTAGCTGGTCACTCATAAGCTAAATATATATTTTTAGGGCCGGAATTGTCTTCACAGTACAATTGAAAAAGGTATATATATTTGTTGAAACTTTTATTATGACTTTTATTGAACATGAAAAGGAGATATTTTACATTGCTGTAAATCACTGGCCTGTTGGAGTCGACAGAAATCAACAGGCTGAGACTTTTCTTTAAGCAAAAACAAAACGTGTCTTACTTTAATCAATCTCCATGAGGTCTGAAGGCTCAGCCCCGTGCAGGGGCTATGACATCATCATGCAACCGACGTCATGACGTCATCACGTTCCCGACGCTCTTAAAGGGACCCTGCACCAATAACCTAACCCAGCATGTACAAATCACAACATTGCTATACAAAGTGAATTGTGTTTAGGTACATATAACAGCATTGGCTATACATTGTGTTATTGTCCCTATGTGGTCTCCGCCACAGGCCATTATTAAGAGTACGACAAGTACAAACTATTCTCCTTGTGGTACGATGTGGATTTGCACTCACAATTCTGCAGTGAGCAAAACTTCCCATCTTGTTTGCGTGACTGAGTTTTGAGAACAGATCAGCAGAGATCTGGATCACCTGTCTTCCTTTCTCATCCAAGGAATCGAGCTTAGAATGTAAAGGGAATGAAAATTGAATTTTCACTAGTCTATCGTGAGGCCCGTCTCTGGAAGTTCACATACATTGGGGTAGAAATTCAGGCGTGTTTCAGGTGTGGGCGCTGGATGGCGATTTGAGAAATGTTTTTTCCCACTATGGCGGGCAGCGCATTTCTGGCTGTAAACGTGTGTGCGCTTCCTGCCCGCCATCTTACATAAACATAGAAACATAGAAACATAGAAGATGGGAGGAGGAGTAGGCCATTCGGTCCCTCGAGCCTGCTCCGCCATTTAATGAGATCATGGCTGATCATCCAAATTCAGTACCCTGTCCCTGCTTTCTCCCCATATCCCTTGATCCCTTTAGCTTTAAGAAATATATCTAACTCCTTCTTGAATATATTTAATGAATTGGCCTCAACTGCCTTCTGTGGTAGAGAATTCCACAGGTTCACCACTCTCTGGGTGAAGAAATTCCTCCACATCTTTGTCCTAAATGGCTTACCCCTTATCCTTAGATTGTGACCCCTGGTTCTGGACCCCCCCGCCATCGGGAACATCCTTCCTGCATCTAGTCTGTCTAGTCCTGTTAGAATTTTATAAGTTTCAATGAGATCCCCTCTCATTCTTCTAAACTCTAGCGAATATAAGCCTAATCGACCCAATCTCTCTTCATACGCCATTCCTGCCATCCCAGGTATCAGTCTGGTGAATCTTCGCTGCACTCCCTCCATGGCAAGAACATCCTTCCTCAGATAAGGTGACCAAAACTGCACACAATACTCAAGGTGTGGTCTCACCAAGGCCCTGTACAACTGCAGCAAGACATCCTTGCTCATGCACTCGAATCCTCTCGCTATGAAGGCTAACATATCATTTGCCTTCTTAACCGCCTGCTGCACCTGCATGCTTACCTTCAGTGACTGGTGTACAAGGACACCCAGGTCTCATTGCACTTCCCCTTTTCCCAATCTATTGCCATTCAGATAATAATCTGCCTTCCTGTTTTTGCCACCAAAATGGATAACCTCGCATTTATCCACATTGGGCAGATGCATGGCAGATGCAGTATAATCACCCAACCTGTCCAAATCATACTGGAATTTCTCGCCATCCACCTCACAGCACACACACCCACCCAACTTGGAGATATTACATCTAGTTCCCTCGTCTAGATCATTAATATATTTTGTGAATAACTGGGGTCCTAGCACCGATCCCTGCGGTACCCCACTAGTCGCTGCCTGCCACTTGGAAAAAGACCCGTTTATTCCAACTCTTTGCTTCCTGTCTGCCAACCAGTTCTCTATCCAAGTCAGTACCTTACCCCCAATCCCATGTGATTTAACTTTGCACGCTAGTCTCTTATGCGGGACCTTATCGAACACCTTCTGAAAGTCCAAATACACCACATCCACTGGTTCTCCCTTATCTAATCTACCAGTTACATCCTCAAAAAATTCCAGTAGATTAGTCAAGCATGATTTACCTTTTGTAAATACATGTTGACTTTGTCCGATCCTGTCACTGTTTTCCAAGTGCTCTGCTATTACATCTTTTATAATGGACTCTAGCATTTTCCCCACTACCGATGTCAGGCTTACCCGTCTATAATTCCCCGTTTTCTCTCTACCACCTTTTTTAAATAGTGGGGTTACATTAGCTACACTCCAATCCATGGGAACTGTTCTAGAGTCTATAGAATTTTGGAAGATGACCACCAATGCATCTACTATTTCTAGGGCCACTTCCTTAAGTGCCCTAGGATGTAGATTATCAGGCCCTGGGGATTTATTGGCCTTCAATCCCATCAATTTCCCTAACACCATTTCCCTACAAATACTGATTTCATTCAGTTCCTCCCTCTCAGTAGACCCTATGTTCCCCGACATCTCTGGGAGGTTATTTGTGTCCTCCTTTGTGAAGACAAAACCAAAGTATGTATTTAATTGGTCTGCCATTTCTTTGTTCCCCATTATAAATTCCCCTGATTCTGACTGCAAGGGACCTACGCTTGACTTCACCAATCTTTTTCTCTTCACATATCTATAGAAGCTTTTATAGTCAGTTTTTATGTTCCCTGCAAGCTTACTCTCATACTCTATTTTCCCCTCTTACTTAATCTTGGGACCTTAGTAGGCCAGTTAGCTCTTGAAAAATGGGCATTGTATGGCTAAATTCATAGGGCATTATTTGTAAGTCTCTCTAATTCCAGTTGTAATGTAGTTCCATAATCTCAGATCTTTCAAGTTCAAATGAAGGATCTCCTATTGAAACTAGCATTGCTCTTTTCAGATGCTAATGGCCTAAGTATATTTACAGTATTTTCTATTTTTATTTGCACTCCAGCACCCAATTGGCCAGAAGCAAAGCTATTTAGTTCCACATAAACAGCAACATGAATACTAACAATCAGTAGCATCACTTTGCTGTCCATGTTATCATTTCCAGTCACTGCTATTCACACTGCTACTGTCACACTACATTGAATTAAAAATGTTCTCTAAATGAAAAGTAACTCTGTACTTAATGCCCCAGTGATGAAGATAGAGAAAGAGACGCAGCTAGTACAACTCCTTCCAGGTCTCACTACAAAGTAAAAACAAACTACAGTAACTGCTGACATCTAGACCCTACCAAAGAGGAAAAATGGTGCATTGGCATTGGATTCCCTGCAGCTAAAAATGAGAGGAAAAAGAGATACACTTAACAGGAAGTAGAGAACTAAAATCAATGGCGAGAAAATCCACCCAGGAGCAATTTTTTCTGAGGTAGAGTAACTTTTAGGCTGAAGTCTATCCACAAGTTATCTTCTGCAGTGCCCCATTTCTTAACTTTGGCAAGATGAATTCAAATATTATTCGCCAATCAACTTAACAACTTCTTCCTCAATAACTGGCTGATTAAAACCAGCTCTAAATTGTTCTCCACTACGCTGTGTGAAAGTTAAATCTTTAATTTGTAACTGATTTGCAATCATCAACAACAACAACAACTTGTATTTATACAGCGCCTTTAACGTAGTAAAACGTCCCAAGGCACTTCACAGGAGAATTATAAGACAAGAGATTTGACACCGAGCCACATAAGAATAAATTAGGGCAGGTGACCAAAAGCCTGGTCAAAGAGGTAGGTTTTAAGGAGCGTCTTAAAGGAGGAAAGAGAGGCCGCGAGGCAGAGAGGTTTAGGCAAGGAATTCCAGAACTTAGGGCCTAGGCAGCTGAAGGCACGGCCACCAATGGTTGAGCGATTATAATCAGGGATGCTCAAGAGGGTAGAATTAGAGGAGCGCAGATATCTCAATCAACAGTAACTGCCTACCACCCATCCCCTTGTGTACCCATGGAAAATGGCCGTCTGAAAAATACTTCACAATAAGTTTTTAAAAAACTGTGCTCGAGTCAGCACATTTCATCCGTGTCGCACAGGATGTTGGCATGAGCAGTTTAATTGTTTCAACAAGGCCTATTGTCCCTGAGTGTAACAAAGTGGCAGATGAGTCATGCAAAATCACTTTGGGGTCAGGGTTATGACTTGAGGCATCAGCAATTTTTAAAGCCACCTCAGCCATAGTTTGTATTGGGAGGAAAGCAAAATTAAAGTGAGACCTTCAAAGGTCACCAAAAATGCAGGCTTTATTTAACATGAATTTACTTGCTCAACCAAGTTTATTGCAGTAAACAGGTATTGTAAGGTGTGTGGAGGCTGGAATTTTTATCCCATACTGTTCTCCATTCATTTTACAACTGGTTTGATCCTGTTATGTACCAGAGATCTAAGCATGGGCTAGCTATTCCTACTGATTAAAAGTTGTTTTATTGTCTCAAAAAAATTGAATTATCCAGTAATACAAAGTAAGCGAGCTTGATTTCAATTTGAATTAATAGATAATTTAAATAAAGCAATTTTGAGTTAAGAGGAGTAGACTGTAGTTGGAGTTCAGAGGGAACCAGAGAAGAAAATTCAAAGGAAGAATGATCACAGTAATGTTAATAACAGAAAGAGAGAGGCAAAGAAGGTTGCAACATAGAGAAAGGATAGACTTGAGGATGGGAAACCAGCATTTCCAATCAGACAACAAGCTGCTTCTTGCATCCAATCCAAGAGTGTGAAAGAGGTGTTGGAAGATCCTCCCAAATATAGAAGTAGCCAAGTCACAGATGAACACACGTATCATAGAGAGTTAAGAGATGTTGCTGGCACAAAAGAAGGTATCGCACATCTTGGAAACAGCTTTAGGAATGGAGGCGATGTGGGAGCCCCATTTGAGATCAGAAGAGATCCAAAAAGGTTAGTAGACGAAGAGGAACTAAGGTTGGAGCCAGCGAGTTGGATTGGCGAGAGACATGAAGAAACTGGGAATAAAATGCTTTTGCACCCAGTGTCAGCTTCGAGCAATTGCAGGTCAGTTATTGCACGGGTCAAATGCAGAGCGAAGGCCCTTCTCACTTAGATGTTTTGAGAAATAGCCCTTTGTGACATAAAATCAACTTCAACACAATGAATAAACTGTCAGGCAGCACTGGTTGTGTTTCTGAGGCATAATTCATCAATTTGTCATCTTCTCTGTGTCAGCCAGCTAGAACAACAAGCCAAACAACAAAGCCTGGCACTGCATGCAGTGCATGAATGCAATCAGTGTCTGCCATTATATTATAGCTCTGTGCCTTACTAGAATAATAAAACAGGCAAGCTGCAAAAAAGCAGAACTAATGAAATCAAAATATGACTCATTTATTTGATCTTTTAAAAAACTACGAATGAATCTTCACTTTAAAAAATATCTTTGGTATGATATATTAATCTTAAATGTCATATCAATTAAGGAATAACTATCATATTGATAATTGATTTATTATTCATAACTATGGAATTGTGTACTTTAATTGTAAGTGTCTATAAAAGATGAATTTTTTTGGGGGGGGGGGGATTTTGTCATGTATTATTAAACAGTGGAGCCCTCCTCAACATTCTCAATTTGCCGCACACATGAAACGGTAAGGATTTTAATCTGGTTTCTAAATAATAAGTGAAGAGCAGAAAGTGAAGCCAAACTATAAAGAAAATCAATCATGAAAACAGGAAGCTGAAGGATTGGAAAGGGAAAGTAAGACAAAATATGACATCTTCAACAGAGTACAGTTCTTTCATAGGAAGAAAGAACAGTTGTGATGAAAACACACTACCAAGAAGCTCTTCCCGAGGTAGAACAGCTGTAAATCTACCGCATGGGACCAAACAACTGGCATCACAGCCATATCCACAGAACCAGACTGTCCGTACATCTCCGCATGCTCCAGAGCACAGAGCCATTCAGACTTTCAACAATGGTTGAAGTGGTTCTCAGTAGAAATAGAAGTAAAATGAAATTTGAAGTAAGAGTGAGTTATGCAAATTGAACATGCTGGCAAAACAATCATTTTTGGCCACATGATCCAGTGGTCAAAAATGTAATTCTAATTGAAAAGCAGACTCAGTAGATTACATAATACATGTCTGAAGTTCATTATTCTTCCAATTTTTCATTCATATCAGGCTAAGTATGTTGCTTGAAGTTTTTGGCCTACCTGCATCAAAAATGTGGAAATCAATAATTCTGCTATTCAGAATTGATGGGACAGGGAGTGGAACTCGAGGTTTTACATAACATCTAACCATGTCCTTCCTGTACTTTAGCTTTACTCTTTCACTTTTGATTGTTCCTTTACTTTTGGAGTCACATAACACTACTTAAATTGGGTTGACCCTGTGAACAACATGTAAAGACACTTAATAGTTTAAGTTTCATTTGACTTAATACACACCAACGTAAAAATATCACATAATGGCCCGGATTTTCCAGAGCCTATGACCACGTACGCACAGCGTACACCGTCATAAGTGCCCCGCACGTTCCGGGTTTCCGCATGTGATGCGATGCGCGTGCGCAAAAACCCAGAACTTGCAATCTATCAGGTTTCAGCATGGCAGGTCGTACCCATCCGCAGGAAATGGACATTTGCCAGCACAGGGTTAGGCTATTTGCCCAACTACTGCCCAGCATATGCCCACCAAACCGTCTTCTTATACCAGCGTAAGGGTTTCAATAAATATTTGTAATTTTTTTTTTAATGATTTAAACATTCGAAAACCTTTAAAATTAGTTCAGGTTATTTTTGGCCCCTTTAAAAATGGTTAGATTTATTTTTCAAAAAATTAAATGATTGTTTTAAATGTTTAATTAAATTGTATTTTAATTAATTTGAACATGTGATGATTTATTTTTATTTCAGTGTTGTGAAATTGTATTTAGCATAACAGAGCAGAAATAACCTGAAAGCCATACAAGTCTGAACATATGCAGCAGATCCACGGATAAAAAAAAAACAAAGTCCAGAATGAAAAGAGGCTATTTGGCAAATCAAGCTCGCTCTCTCCACAATGCATGTGTGTTTATCCAGAGTCCACAGATCTTGTAATTCCCTCATTACCTGTGACCTCTACTTTATGGAGCTTTCCCTTCCCATTCCCAACTGATAAAAAAAGCAGTGCTGTTAATGAGTTTCAATCTCCGAAGTCAACAGATATCGATCTAGCTCCCTTTTAAAGAGGTCAACTGACTCTGAACCAATGGCTTTCCCGTTAACTACCTTGCAGGGCATAAAATGTTTTTTTATAATCTTTAACCTTGCTCTCAAGGTTTTTGAATTTTGTACTTGCATCCTCTAGTCCTATTCTCAATGGCCAAAATAAGCATGCAGGTGCAGCAGGCGGTTAAGAAGGCAAATGGTATGTTGGCCTTCGTAGCGAGAGGGTTTGAGTACAGGAGCAAGGATGTCTTGCTGCAGTTGTACAGGGCCTTGGTGAGACCACACCTTGAGTATTGTGTGCAGTTTTGGTCGCCTTATCTGAGGAAGGATGTTCTTGCCATGGAGGGAGTGCAGTGAAGATTCACCAGGCTGATACCTGGGATGGCAGGAATGACGTATGAGGAGAGATTGGGTCGATTGGGCTTATATTTGCTAGAGTTTAGAAGAATGAGAGGGGATCTCATTGAAACTTATAAAATTCTAACAGGACTAGACAGACTAGATGCAGGAAGGATGTTCCCGATGGCGAGGGAGACCAGAACCAGGGGTCACAGTCTAAGGATAAGGGGTAAGCCATTTAGGACATAGATGAGGAGGAATTTCTTCACCCAGAGAGTGGTGAACCTGTGGAATTCTCTACCACAGAAGGCAGTTGAGGCCAATTCATTAAATATATTCAAGAAGGAGTTCGATATATTTCTTAAGGCTAAAGGGATCAAGGGATATGGGGAGAAGGCAGGGACAGGGTACTGAGTTTGGATGATCAGCCATGATCTCATTGAATGGCGGAGCAGACTCGAGGGGCCGAATGGCCTACTCCTGCTCCTATCTTCTATGTTTCTATGTTTCTATAACTAACATACTTACTTCAACATTATCTATACCTTTCTTTATTTTGAAGGCCTGCTTCATGTTCCCTCTCAGTCTTCCTTGCTCGAGGAAAAATAAGTTTAATCATGAGATTTTCTTCAGAACTTAGTCTCTGAAGGGCTGGAATTATTTTGGTCATTATTTGAACTCTTTTTATATCCATTTTGAGATAAGGTGGCTAAAACCACAGAATGAGCTGTAAAATGGTTGAGAGGAAAATGGGAGATGAAGAAATGAAAGGAGTGGATATTAACATGAGACAACAGAAGGCATAATAATAACAAAAACAACATGTATTTATATAGCACAGTTAACATAGTAAAACGTCCCAAGGCGCTTCACAGGAGCGTTGTAAAACAAAATTTGACACCGAGCCATATAAGGAGATATTAGAGCAGGTGATCAAAAGCTTGGTCAAAGAGATAGGTTTTAAGGAGCACCTTCAAGGAGCAAAGAGAGGCGGAGAGGTTTAGGAAGGCAATTCCAGAGCTTATAACCATGGCAGCTGAAGGCTCGGCCACCGATGGTGGAGCCATTAAAATCCGGGATGCTCAAGAGGCCAGAAATAGAGGAGCGCAGATATCTCGCAGGGTTGGGGGGTTGGAGGAGATTACAGAGATAGGGAGGGGCGAGGCTGTGGAGGGATTTGAAAACAAGGATGAGAATTTTAAAATCGAGGTGTGGCAAGGCATCCAGTCCATCACTGACTACAAGGGCAAAAACACCAGTCCCCCGGTCAGCGACGCCTCCCTTCCGGAGGAGCTTAACAACTTCTACGCTCGCTTCGACGGGGACAACAAGGAGCCGGCTACCAAAGCCTTGCCACCCCCGGAAGACCAGGTGCTCACTCTGTCGACCTCCGACGTAAGGGGCGCTCTACGCAGAGTGAACACACGAAAGGCTGCTGGACCGGATAGCATCCCTGGACGGGTACTCAAGGAATGTGCTGATCAGCTGGCTGATGTCTTCACCGCCATCTTCAATCTGTCATTGGCCCAGGCAGTAGTCCCTACATGCTTCAAGACCGCCACCATCATTCCTGTGCCTAAACAAGCGGCTGTGACGTGTCTGAACGACTATCGACCTGTCGCACTCACACCCATCATAATGAAGTGTTTCGAGAGACTGGTCTTAGCCCACATCAAAGCCAGTGTTCCTGCCTCCCTTGACCAACACCAGTTTGCCTATCGTGCAAACAGATCAACGGAGGATGCAATCACAACTGCTCTACACTCGGCACTGAATCACTTAGATGGTAAGGAGACCTACATCAGAATGTTGTTTATAGACTACAGCTCAGCATTCAACACTATCGTCCCCAACAAGCTGGCCACCAAACTCCAAACTCTTGGCCTGAACACTTCCCTCTGCAACTGGACCCTGGACTTCCTAACAAACAGACCCCAGTCTGTCAAGTTAGGTAACCACACCTCCCCCCCCCGACCCTGAACACGGGGGCCCCACAAGGATGTGTGCTGAGCCCCCTCCTCTACTCCCTCTTCACCCACGACTGTGTGGCTGTTAATGGTTCCAACACCATCATCAAGTTTGCAGATGACACCACGGTAGTAGGCCAGATCACCAACAACGATGAGTCAGCCTACAGGGAGGAGGTCCAGCATCTCGTGAAGTGGTGCGCCGACAACAACCTGGCCCTTAACACCAAGAAAACAAAGGAAATAATCGTGGACTTCAGGAAGTCCAAAGGCGGAAGTCACACCCCCATCCACATCAATGGGGCGGAGGTGGAAAGGGTGGCCAGCTTTAAGTTCCTCGGAGTCCACATCACGGAAGACCTCTCCTGGTCCCTCAACACCTCCTCTCTGGTGAAGAAGGCCCAGCAGCGCCTATATTTCTTGAGGAGGCTGAAGGGATGTAATCTGTCACCCCTGATCCTCTCTAACTTCTACCGCTGCACTATAGAGAGCATCCTGACAAACTGTATCACGGTATGGTATGGCAGCTGTAGCTCCCATGACCGGAAAGCCCTGCAGCGGGTAGTCAAAACTGCCCAACGCATTACCGTCACCCGGCTACCGACCATAGGGCATATATATCAGAAACGCTGCCTACGGAGGGCATGGTCCATCATCAAAGACCCTACCCACCCCAGCCACAGTCTGTTTGCCCTCCTACCATCTGGAAGACGCTACAGATGCATTCGCACCCGTACAACCAGATTTAGGAACAGCTTCTTTCCCAGGGCTGTCATCCTACTGAACTCCACAAATAAACACTAAAGCCTGCACATCTGCCAATGCACTTTATTATGGTCATATTTATGCTAATATACTGCAAGCCAAATGTATAAATGTATGTTGAATGTTTAAGTGTCCTAATCCAAATTGTACACTCTCAGGAGCCGCAAGCCTACATTTCGTTGTACTGCACTTGTGCACTAACAATGACAATAAAAGTTGATTTGATTTGATTAACCACAAGCCAATGTAGGTCAGCGAGCATAGGGGGGATGGGTGAACGGAACTTGGTGCGAGTTAGGACACGGGCAGCAGAGTTTTGGATGACCTCAAGTTTGCGGAGGGTAGAACGTGGGAGGCCAGCCAGGTGTGAGTTGGAATAGTCAAGTCTAGAGGTAGCAAAGACATGGATAAGGGTTTCAACCTCATATGAGCTGAGGCAGGGGCGGAGTCGAGCGATGTTCCGGAGATGGAAATAAGCAGTCTTAGTGAAGGCGCGGATATGTGGTTGGAAGCTCATCTCGAGGTCCAATATGACACCAAGTTTGTGAACAGTCTGGTTCAACCTCAGACAGTTGCCAGGGAGAAGAAAGGGAGAATGAGAGAAAATAAAAAATGACGATATTTATGAGAGCTCAGGAAGTAGGGAATAAGAAAGTTAGAAATGGAAGTACAAAAAACCAACACAGAAGAGCAGGTCGAAATGGCCCAGGAACCTGGGAAAAGAAAAATATATCATCACAAAGGGTGGAGAATTTCCGCCTGCATGATGTTTCCAGAGTCTCCACTCCAGGTATTAAACCTTGCCCCACACCCTTCCCATACCACCAGCACTTCCTGCCGAAGAGGAACTGTGAGCTATAATTATTGCAGAAGAATGGAGTTATTCGGGAAAGAAGTCACCTAATCAGCCTTTAAGGTTTCTTAATCTCCACTGTATCTACTCTGATAATGCCACCTTCCACACCAGAACTTCTGAAAGGTGTCTTTTGCTCAACCGAGGAATCTTCTTCACCTTGGTGGACAGGGCACTTAACCAGGTCTGTTCCATTTCCATGATTCTGCCCTAACCCCATTTCCCCTTCCCTCACAACCGTGATAGGATCCACTTGTCCTCACCTTCCGCTCCACCGGCCACCACCTTTGACAGATCATCTTCTGCCATTTCAAACATATATATAACTGCAATAACTAATATTATACAGGCCAGAAAAGGCTCTGGGTTTAATCCCTGTTCTGTGTTGATTTTGTTAATCTCAACCAGAGGTTGTACAATGGTTCTCAGTATCCTGGGTATCCACCTGGAGGAATCGCAGCCACGATTCCTATTCCTAATTGGTACACGATGATTCCTGCTGGAAGGTGACTCTTTAGCCGAGGACAAGATTGGACTTGGCTGCGATAGCCTCATGGTTGAATAGCAGTCCAAAAATTCCCCTTCCAGCTCATGCTTGAAAAATGGTAATTTAAGTGAAGTAACAGAGGGCTGCTGGCACCAGTGGAATCGTACCCCAGCACAGGTAAACACCTTCAGGATAAGAGTGGAGAAAAGAAGAAAAGAATTCCACAGGCTATATTATTAATATAATTCTTGGCCAGTTATAGCAAGTTGAGGTGAACTATTGCCTCATCATTCACAGTGATGATCACTTCATGGGGATAGTTCAGGCTTCATTTAAAACAAAACAAATGCAAGACAATCACAATCATTCATTTACTTAAACAGTACATAGTCGTAGCATCTCACATTTATTACTCCTCATAATGAGCAGCTGGGAATGATTACAAAAATCTCATCAAAAGCTTCAAATGATTTCATAACCCACAGGAGAGTTTGAGTTGTTTATTCACAGCCAAACTAAAATGAGATTATTTTCATTTGCAAGTTTACTTTTTCCTCTTATCCAATTTCCACCAGTTCCTCATCTTTTTGATTACATGAGCTCTCATCCTCCTTCCCTCCGTGTTTCTGTGTCCTCCAAACCATTTGGCGTGTTCTTTTCCATTTCCAGAATGTTCTGGGTTTATTTCAGGTTTCTAGTTTTCTTTTTTAAATCTTTTTTCCTTTGAAATTGTTTTCATTGCATCCAATCTCACAAACCCATTATTTTTTTTAAAATATACTGCTCGATCTCCCATCGCCTTGTTCAGTGGTAGCCCCGTGCCTGGAGTGCAGTTTCTGATGTTTACCACAGTCCCACTGCAGCCTAAAAGTGGCAATGATTCAACGTTGCTGTAATACAGAATATTTACTGCAGCAATATATCGTGGGTCGATTTTAACCCGGCGTTCTCGGGGGTGTGGGCAGTTAAAAACAAGAGGGTTACTTACCCGCTTAGATCCTGGACCATTTCCGATATTAACCTGCAAGGTTTTGCAGGCTGATGTGGTGCCCGCCTAAATAGGCGGAGATTTTGCAAATCGGGTTCCATTACGTAAATAGGACCCCCGAGGCTTTCCCGCTAGGCACAAGGAGGTCTGCAGACAGACGAGATCCCTTCAGATCATTCTAAAACTTATCTGAGAATGATTGCTCCTGAAGGCCCCACAAGGAAAGTCGTGGCCTCCCCTGCCCCAGACTCTCCCCTCCTTCCCTCCCGTGAGTCCCTCCCAAAACCTTCTCCCCACTACTTACTTGGAAGCCAGCAGGTGTACAAGGGCAACCAGAACTTCTGAACTGTCATTCATTCTCAACAGATGCAAGATCCTGGGAAAGAATGAATAGCAGTAGGAGCCTTTGTGAGCAGTCTTGATTCCAACACAGTTGGATGAAGGGAAGAGGAAGAGGAAGAGAATACAGGATGGCTTATATGGTGCTTAGAATGAACAAGTGAGAAAACTTCAAAAAAGCAATGTCTGCAGTTGTATTTACCAGAGAAAAAACAAGAATGGTTGCTGGAGGTGTGAGACGTTCCCGATTAGACAAGCTTTCACTGTTATCCTAAGCAGTAGTGTTTGAGGACAGCTAGAAGTCTCTCCCTAGATTTAGAAACAATGGGTGCGATCTTGCCAGCCCTGAGGAGGCGGGTTTGGAGGCGGGACTGCTGGGAAAATGGCAGAATCTGGGGGGCGGGTGCCCATCCCGCCAACGCACCTCCGTGCCATCTTCCCAGGAGGCGGGTAGCCAACCCACACTGGGTCCCGTCTCCTTAGAGGCGGGAAGGGAATTACAGCCACTTAACTGCCTGTCAACAGGCAGATAAGAGGCTTATCCCCATTTTACCCACACAAGTGCGGGTTTCCCGAAGGCTGCGAACCCCGCCAGGGTCAGCGAGACGAGCAGTGGGTCTGCGGGGATCGGAGGGGTGCAAAAGTGCTCTGTGAAGTTAAGTGATGGGTGCAAGTGTGGAGAGGTAAGTATGTGAGGTGAGTGGAAAGTGATAGAAAATGTTTACTTACCTTTGTTTCTTTAATGCAACAACCATCTAATTTCTGCTAAAGAAAGAGGTTTGATGAGTCTTGAATACAAGAACTCATCAAACTACAGAGAATGTCAGTGTTTTGACAGCTTCACAGAGCTGTCAAACGATGACACTTCATCTGTCAAAAATTTTTGACAGTTGAAACTTCATACGCTGACTTCCCCTTAATTGGCCTGCTAAACCTGCTGGGCAGGCTTAACAAGGTCAATCAAGGGAAAATAGCGTGGGTTGGCCAGAAGTTGATGGAGGCGGGACTAAAGCCTGACAAGTGGGAGTCCCGCCTCCAAAAGCTCCCCATTGACAAAATCCAGCCCAATATTAAAGTTTGACAGACTTGAACTTTTCAAAAGAATTAGAGTTGGTAAAAGGAGACAAATTATTTGCCGCATTGGTGATCATGGATTAGACTAGAACTTTCAAGGTAATAGATAAACTGAGAGTTTGCAGTAACTGCCAGAGAAAGTATCAATGCCATAGGGTGCTATGGAGGATCAGCTTTCATAAACATAAACACATTTTCAAGTAAGAAAGATGGACTGAGAAGGAGAGACATTAGAGACTGGCAGAGAGTTTGTGCAAGGTTTTTCCAATGAGAGATCAGGCTATTTGCTGCAATGTAATACAATCATCTTTGAGCAGGCTCGAGGGGCCGTATGGCCTGCTCCTGCTCCTATTTCTTATGTTCTTATGACAACACTTGATTTTCCTCTGTTTTCTCCCCAATTACGGCCTTAGCTGCCAATGCTGAATTTATACTTTGAGAAGTTTGATGTAGATGTCCTGCTACAATGAAAGATGCTCAATCGATTTGTACTCAATTGTTAGAAAATAATTTTCTGCCATAGACTTCATTGTTGATGCTGCGGAGGTCTGCCTGAAGAAAGAACACATTTTCAGTAATCACCTTTTGCCATTTATGAAGCAGATTGCTTGTAGTAAGCAGTGATGTATGGCTCGGTTACACAAGCCAGAGGTAAAATGGATAAACCATTAGTGCAGTAATAGTCCATGGGGAAGATGGGATCCCCGATGCAATAAATTACAGCAGTTCGTCACAGGCACAGTGCTTCATTTCTGATCTCGAAGCCTTAGCTTACGTTTGTTGGTTATCAGGGAAGCTAAATTCTTAGCTGCAGCAAAATATAATAATGGTCAAGAAATTTGCAATTAGTCACTACATCATAATCAAACCCATTGATGACATTATTACTTTGATGTACAGGTCTAATGGAGGTGATACCATTCAACCAAAAAAATATCTACACACAATCTCAATTCAAGCTTCTCACAATGGGGCTTCGAGAACTGTCTTTGTATGTTATGTTTTGCAGTGTCCGGGTTGAATAAATATTCTGGAGTTTATCTTAATAATCTTTAGGGATCAGAGAGTATTCATGCAGAACATTTGCTCAGAAGGTTAAATAGGTGGGGTAGAGTATACAATAGAACTTTTAGTTTTGACTTTATTTCCAGCATCCTTATAAAGCCTAGCATGTATCTGGTTGCTATAGCAGTGTATTGATAGGCTGAGTTGGAGTGATACATAGACATAGAAGATAGGAGCAGGAGTAGGCCATTCGGCCCCTTGAGCCTGCTCCGCCATTCAATGAGATCATGGCTGATCATCCAAATTCAGTACCCTGTCCCTGCCTTCTCCCCATATCCCTTGATCCCTTTAGCCTTAAGAAATCCAACTCCTTCTTGAATATACTTAATGAACTGGCCTCCACCGCCCTCTGTGGCAGAGAATTCCACAGGTTCACCACTCTCTGGGTGAAGAAATTCCTCCTCATCTCAGTCCTAAATGGCTTACCCCTTATCCTTAGACTATGACCCCTGGTTCTGGACTCCCCGGTCATCGGAAACATCCTTCCTGCATCTAGTCTGTCCAGGCCTGACAGAATTTTATAGGTTTCGATGAGATCCCCTCTCAAATGGCATTATGTCCCTTTGTATCTGAAGCACAGGGCTGCTACAGCCTCACCCATCTCATCTCCTTCGAGAATTAACTAATATAATACTGTGAAGGAAACATGGTATCCAAAACCGTGCCCATCTTTCCCAGAACTCCATGTTCGAATCCCTCCAGTCAGGTTTCCGCCCCTGCCACAGTACCGGAAAAGCTCTTATCAAAGTCGCAAATGACATCCTTTGTGACTGTGACCGTGGTAAACTATCCCTCCTCATCCTTCTCAACCTGTCAGCAACCTATAACATGGTTAACCATGCCATCCTTCTCTAACGCCTCTCCTCTGCCATCCAGCTGGGTGGGACTGCACTCGCCTGGTTCCATTCTTATCTATCTAGTCGTATCCAAAGTATCACCTGCAATGGCTTCTCTTCCCACTCCCACACCATTACCTCTGGTGTCCCCCAAGGATCTATCCTTGACCCCCCTCCTATTTCTCATCTATCTGCTTCCCCTCAGCGACATCATCCGAAAACACGACGTCAGGTTTCACATGTACACTGGCAAACCCCAGCTCTACCTCACCACCACCTCTCTTAACCCCTCCATGTCTCTAAATTGTCAGACTGCTTGTCCGACATCCAGTATTGGATGAGCAGAAATTTCCTCCAACTAAATATTGGAAGACGAAAGCCAATGTCTTTGGTCCCCGCCACAAACTCCATTGCCTAGCCACCAACTCCATTTCTCCCCCTGGCAACTATCTGAGGCTGAAACAGATGGTTTGCAACCTTGGTGTCGTATTTGAACCCGAGATGAGCTACCGTCCTCATATCCACGCCATCATTAAGACCGCTTATTTCCACCGCCGTAACATCGCCCGACTCCTCCACTGCCTCAGCTCATCTGCTGCTGAAACCCTCATCCATGCCTTTGTTACCTCTAGACTTGACTATTCCAACACACTCCTGGCCAACCTCCCATCTTCCACCCTCCATAAACTTAAGCTCATCCAAAACTCTCCTGCCCGATTCCTAACTTGCACCAAGTCCTGTTCACCCATCACCCTTGTGCCCGCTGACCTACATTGCCTCCCGGTTAAGCAATGCCTCGATTTTAAAATTCTCATCCTTGTTTTCAAATCCCTCCATGACCTCGCCCTTTCCTATCTCTGTAAACTCCTCCAGCCCTACAATCCTCTGAGCTATCTCCGCTCCTCCAATTCTGGCCTCTTGCGCATCCCCGATTTTAATTACTCTACCATTGGCGGCCGTGTTATCAGCTGCCGAGGCCCTCCCAAAACCTCTCCGCCTCTCTACCTCTCTTTCCTCCTTTATGAAGTTCCTTAAACCCTACTTCTTTGACCAAGCTTTTGGTCATCTGTCCTAATATCTCTTTATGTGGCTCGATGAAAAATTTTGTTTGATAACGCTCTTGTGAAGTGCCTTGGGATGTTTTACTACATTAAAGGTGCTATATAAATGCAAGTTGTTGTGATGGTAATAGAACCAAAAAATAAACAGTAGTGGAGATCATTGTGTTTCTATCCTTTAAGCTGAGAAAATATTTTATTCAAAGCTCTGATGTAGCTTTGTAACAGCCGTGATTTATATGCACTCTCTCAGGAGGATGAGAAGGGTCAGGATTTGACTTCTCCCTTTTAAGAGATATAAGAGGGCCAATTTTTGTCTTTCTACTGCCCCGTTTACGCCTGAAAATGACGGAGTAGTGAGATAAAAATTGGGAGGAATGGCTTACTGCTGGAGGTCCGAACGTCCCTATCCATGATTTAGGCAGGGGCCTCATAAATATATGCAAATTGTTAGTCATTGACAGAAGATTCTAGAGGGCTTGGAAATAATTATGTGGAAGCAAATGCCTAAATAACAACATTGACTACACTTCAAAGTAATCAGCATGTATTTTTCGCACAGCAGATTCCACATACAGCAGTCAGATGCATGACTGGTTGATTTGGTTTTTGATAGGTTAGTTCGCCAGGAGCAGTTCATTGCTATTCTGTAAATAATGCCATGGGACCTCTATTGTCCACCTGAACTACCAGAGCAGGTAGACAAATCCGTAGCTTAACATCTCAGCAGAAGGACCGCACCCCAACAAAATAGCACCTCCTCAGTACTGCAATGGAGTGTCAGCCTAGTCTATGTGCTCAAGACCTGAAATGAAATTTGAGCCCACATGCAGATGGTTGAGAGACCTGAAAGTTCACAACTGAGCCAAGCTAATGGTACTGATAAAGAAAAGGTCCAGGGAAATGATTATCACCAGACCTGCAGAGAAAGCTTTCAGCTCACAAGAGGAACTGAGTGCTGCAATGGATTAGACCCTGGCTTTCCCCTGTGTTCAAATGATTGAATGAAAGTCTCCTCTGTGTGCTGGCTATAATGGTCTGATGTGAAATGAGAAAAAAGTTCAGTTCAAACAATGGTGCTGAACAAACTCATAGTAACTCTGCTGCTGACATTAAAATTGCGCATGAAGTGTTTCAACCAAATAAAAATGAACGCTTGACTTCTCCATTGCCCCTTTTCCCTTTCTTCCCCTTCTATTCCCTTTTTTAATTAACTCATGAGCTGCAAAAGGGAAACAATGGCCCGGAATTTGCGCTCAACAGCAAAGCGACGCCGATCACCGCTGACATCGAAAAAGCTGCCCACAAAGAGCTTGCGATCTCTTTGGCAAAAACTTTAGCTTTCTCAACCTTAATTTGACTGTAGCACTGTCTATAGGGGATCTCCAGCGTACAGCAGCAGTGTTTCATCAAGCTGTCTAAGCAGCCAATCAAACTGAAGAATTCTCAGAGACAGCAAAACAGGAAATAAAAAGCAGCTTTTATAATTCACTTTTTAAATTATTTACAGCGAGCAAAATAAATATTGGGACATACAAATGGGGTTAAGGTAGAAGCTGAAATTTCACAAACAAACTTCATAAAAATAAAAAATATATATCTTTTATTATTTTAAAAATCTAGGCCTAGAAATTCATTAAGGCGCTGCCAGCTTTGCGCCCAGTTAACGCCTAAAGGGTGATTTTGCGGCAAAAATGAGTTTGCGCAGATATTCAGCGCAGCGGTATTGGCGGCGGTAGCCGTTAGCGCTGCGCCGGCACCGATGACATCATCGGTGTGCGCAGTGCCCCGGTTCCGCCCCGAAACCGCGCCGATCCCCATATTTAGTTGCGGCCGCCTCCTCCGAAGCGGCCGCAAACAGCGACCAGAAAACGGGGCCGTCCTGCTGCCTTAGTGGGGCGCTTTAAAGCGGAAGGTGCGGCCAGCCGCTTTTGCGGCGGCCGCCTGCCCGCACCTCCTTCCCCGGCCTCCTCCAGCACCCCCCCCGCGGCATTGCCGGCTGCTTTCCGCGAGCCCGGCACTTCTCCGTGGTGCCGGGCTCATTTGCCGGCACTATCCAGCGGCGATCTCCCCGTTGCAGGCAGCTCCCCCTTAAGAGAAGGAGGAGGCCTGCAGTACCGCAGCCTGCCGCTGCGCAGCGCCTGGCGCAGCGGCGCCAAGAGCGCTGATATTCAGTGTCAGCGCACCAAGCGGAGGCGGGCACACCCTGGTATAGCGCCCGCTTCCGAATTGGGGCGCTAACAATGAATATCTGACGATCGCTATAGGCTTCCCGCCCAGCGCTAACTTTTGGGTGCTAGGCAGCTGGCGGGGCCATAGTGAATTTCTAGGCCCTAGTATTTTTATCATAATGGAAAAATTTGACATTCCACAAATATAAAATTAGTTTTTCTGGGCCAGAACAGTTGTTCAGCATTAGTTATTACTCAGAACCTCATTGAACAAGGCTTAACTTTTTATGCAGTTTTTAACAGTGATTATAGAGCGGGAAGGGTCAATTTTCATCAGTTCAAGTAATTTCAGTGATTGCCAGCTGTGGGGAGTTCCACAGTGCAACCTATGGTGGAGCAGGGAATGACTGACTGCGACTTCGTGATTTCCGTGTTTATCTGCACATGCGCTAAACCCTGAAGTTACGGCCAGTTTCAGAGGGGCAGTGACGGCGAACACTAACCGTTTCGCCTTCATTACCACTGCAAAATCCGGACCAAGTGTTTATCATCTGAACCCCACCGTCAGATTAAAATGTCAACATCATTCAAATGTTTCCTACCAGGGCAAGGTGCAGAAATGCAAATCTAATGGGGAGGATCGTGTTAAGTCTGTGTGTTATATTGAGAATTACTACACAGACCACAAGAGTAAACTTTAACAGGTCTTTACTAGTTGAAGGTCAGGGCGGAACTGCCCCATAAATCATTACACAGCACTTATATACCGGTGTGGTCACCACCGGTATTACAGTATACAGCAGCCAAGATAAAGTAGTGCAACCCTTAAAATAGTTCTCTTAAAGGTGGAACGGTTACATACACTACAATCCTCCCTTTTTAGGTTAACAGTATATATTCCCATTAAACATAACATCATAACATATATATACAACTGCATGTAAAAACAGTTCACAGATTCAGTCTCTCTGGAGGCTTCCTGACTCGGTCCGGATAACGCCTCGGTGGTGTAGTAGTTTTTGGTGGTGTAGTAGGTTCTTTTGGCAAGGTCGATTCGGCTTGAATGTCAGTGTCGGGTTCATCTGGTTCCAGTACCACCGGATCGGAGGTAGATACTATGGGTATCTCTGCTTCATGATTAGGCGTATAGAGTTGTGGTGTAGATTGTCCCTTTTCGGATGACGCTATGATCTGGTCAGCATGGCGCCTTATTATGCTTTCACCAATGTCCACGGTATACATCAGCGGTCCTAGTCGTGTGCAAATAGTTCCAGGCTGCCATTTCTCGGTACGGTAGTCCCGGGCCAAAACTTGTTGACCTATCTGGAAAGTTCTAGTTGGCCTTTCATTCATGCCTTGAAATTGCCAGTTCTCTACGTCCCTTCTGATGTTTGGCTTGATCAAATCCAGCCGGCATCTTAGTCTTCTATTGAAAAACATCATGGCGGGAGTTTGGTTTGTGACCACATGTGTTGCATTCCTGTACGCCAACAAGAAGTTATCTACCTTATGTTGTAGATTTATGTCTTCATTACCCATGGCCTTTATGGCCTTCTTGAAGGTCTGGACAAACCTTTCAGCTAATCCATTGGTGGCGGGATGGTATGGGGCGGACGTGTAGTGCTTAACCCCATTGTTTTTTAAGAACTTCCTGAATTCTTCGGACACAAATTGTGGTCCATTATCAGAACAGATCTGTTCCGGCAGCCCATTCCTGGCAAATATGGTCCTTAATACTGTGATGGTTTTTTCCGTGGTGGTGGAGGACATCTTTATTACCTCCGGCCACTTGGAGTGTGCATCCACCGCGATTAAGAACATTGAGTCCATAAATGGACCAGCAAAGTCGATATGTACCCTTTGCCATGGAGATGAGGGCCACTCCCATGGATGCAGAGGAGCTTGTGGTGGGGCGTTTTGGACCTTCTGGCATCCTAGACAGCTCTTGGTCATTTCTTTGATGTCTCCATCGATACCTGGCCACCACACGAACGCTCTGGCTAGGTTCTTCATTTTCACTCCACCCCGATGCCCCTCGTGAAGCTCCTTTAGCACTTTATGCTGGAGTTTGGGTAGAATCACCACTCTGGATCCACACATCAAAGTTCCTCGGCACACTGACAGCTGTTCTCTTCTTTGCGAAGATGCTGGCAACAGTGGTTCGCCATGTGCTGGCCATCCCTTCACCGTTAAATCGTAGACTCGTGAGAGAGTCGGGTCATTTCTTGTTTCCTTTTCGATCGTAGAATTTGTTACTGGTAGACATTCCATTATGGTTGAGTGGAACATCTCCACTGGGTCCACTGTAGGCGCCTCTTCTACCGTTGGCAACGGTAGGCGTGATAAACCGTCAGCATTCCCATGCTGTTTTGATCCTTTGTATTCTATGTCATATTGGTGTGCCCCTAGGAAAAGGGACCACCTCTGTAGCCTTTGCGCTGTCATAATGGAAACGCCCTTTTTAGGGTTGAATATGGATACCAACGGCTGGTGGTCTGTCAGCAGTGTAAACTTCTGGCCCTGCAGGTAATGATTAAACTTCTTTACTCCCCACACCAGGCTGAGAGCCTCCCTATCTATCTGAGCATAGTTGCGCTCAGCGGAGGTCAATGATCTGGATGCAAATGCGACTGGCCTTTCCGAGCCATTTGGCAACTTGTGTGAGAGTACTGCTCCAATACCATAAGGAGAAGCATCACAAGCTAAACGAATAGGTAGCGTTGGGTTGAAGTGAGCCAACACTTCCTCTGAGGTGATCAATGCCTTGCTCTTGCGAAAGGCCTTCTTACAGTCCTCGCTCCACTTCCATGGTACTTCTTTCTGCAAAAGAGCATTCAGCGGGTGCAGCACCGTGGATAGATTTGGCAGAAACTTATGGTAATAGTTAATCAACCCTAGGAACGATCTCAACTGGGATACATTTTCCGGAGCGGGAGCCTTCACAACAGCTTCGATCTTGTCAGGTGACTTGTGCAGCCCCTCCTGGTCAATGACATGACCACAGTACGAGATCCATTTCTGAAAGAACTCACATTTCTGGCGATTAACTCGAAGGCCATATTCCTTCAACCTGGTGAGCACCAGTTTCAAATTTGCAAGGTGTTCCTCATCGTCATCTCCTGTAATCAGGATATCGTCCAAGTAACATTGAGTGCTTGGAATTCCCTGTAATACCTGCTCCATGGCCCTCTGCCAAATTGCCGGAGCCGAAGCCACTCCAAAAACCAGTCTATTATATCGATACAAGCCTCTGTGCGTGCTGATTGTGAGGTACTAGTGCAACTCTTCCTCCACTTCCATCTGTAAGTACGCTTGTGCCAGGTCTATCTTGGTTAAGCGTTTCCCGCCAGACAATGAAGCAAAGATATCCTCAATCTGCGGAAGCGGATATTGCACCGTGTGAAGCACCGGATTAACTGTGACCTTGAAGTCTCCACAGGTGCGGACCTTCCCCGGTTCTCCTGGCTTGTTACTCGATGAGCGCTTCATGACGGGAATAATGGGCGTGGCCCACTCACTCCAGTCCACCTTAGACAGTACTCCTGAACGTTCCAGCCCTTCCAGCTCAGCTTCCACAGCAGGTCATATCGCATACGGTACCGGTCTGGCTTTGAAAAATTTTGAGTTTGCATGTTCTGCAATTTTGATTTTTGCCTTAATTCCTCTCAGTGTTCCCAGTCCCTGTTGGAACACCTCTTTAGCCTCATCCAATATTCTGGACAATCGTTCAGGTTTGACATCTTTTTTTCCGGAATCTACCGTTATTGCGTTTAGGGAATGCCAGTCCATATTTATTTTCCTGATCCACTCCCGTCCCAGAAGTGGTGGACCTCCCTCAGGTAGTACATATAAGTCCATTCCTTGGTGTTCTTTGCCCTTGTGTATCACCTTGACTTTTATCTTTCCAATGGGGTATACTTTTTGCCCCGTGTATGTCTGCAATACTATCTCCGTATCCCGTAGGGGAATATGTTTGAATAACTTTTTGTAATCTTGCTTATTCATGACCGTCAACGCCGATCCGGTGTCCAATTCCATCTTTACTTGGACTCCTGCTATCTGCAGTGTGACCCAGATAGTTTGTCGGTCAGCTTCCTTACTCAGGTTGTGAATTCTCAGACTACCCAGTTCCTTGCTGTTGGAGTCTGAATCCGAATTCTGATCATCCGAACTCTTCTCAGCCACCTTATGTACCTTTCTGCACTTTTCCTGTGGTGACTTTTTGTTGCTGGTCTTCTTTCCTGACCAGCATACTTTAGCTATGTGACCAAGCTTGCCACATTTTCTACATTCCTGGTTTTTAAACCAGCATTGATTCTGATCGTGTGTTGTCTGCCCACAACGATAACATTTCGTTGTACCCGAAGCCATTTGATCTACGCTGAGTACCGCTGCCTTCAGCTGCATTTCTGCAGTGCCTCTCGCTGCGGCTTCGTGCGATGCTGCAATAGAGACAGCCTTATCCAGTGTAAGATCATTCTCTTCAAGCAGCCGCTTTTGTGTTCCTTCTTTCGACAATCCACACACGAATTTGTCTCTCAGTGCCTCTGTCAGGTTTTCCCCAAACTGGCAGTATTTCGCTAGCTTACGCAGTTCAATTAAATACTCCGCGTTGCTTTCCTCTTTCAGTTGTGTTCTCGCATAAAATTTAAATCGTTCCGCTAACATCAGCGGTGTGGGGTTCAAATGATTTTTCAGAACAGCAACAATTTTAGCGAAAGTCTGATCCGCCGGTTTAGCTGGTGATAGAAGATGCTTCAATAGCCCGTATGTCTTCGCACCCATTGAGTTTAGTAAGGTTAGTGCTTTATCTTCATCTGATATTTTATTTGCCTTACAATATATTTCTATGCGTTCTACATACGTGGCCCAATCTTCAACATCGGGATCGAAATCGTTGATGTTACCACGCTTAGGCATCTTCGCAACCTTCTTGAGAAAAAAAAGAATAATTTTTTTTTTCTTTTACAAAATGGCGGTTTCCCGCGCTTGTCTTCTTCCCCCGCCTCCGAAAATGGCGGCTTCCCGCGTTTGCCTTTCTCCCCCGCTGGCTGTCATGGCGATTGCCGTATTGCTGCGCTCGCCCTCCCCCAGCAGTTTTCAAATCGCGCCTCCCAGCCCCTCTTGCAGTCCGGTCCTTTCCCCCCGGCTGCGGCTGAGTTCTCCGCGGTTTTTTTTTAAATTTTCTCCCGCGCCTTACGCTGACCCGGTCGCTGCGCCTCGCGGCCTCGGTAGCTGCCCGGCCTTTTTCACCGGTCGCGGTCGAGCTCTCTCTCGACGCTGTTGCGTCTCCCAGCCCGCTTGTAGCCCGGTCTCTCACACCGGCTGCCTTTGCAATCACCGCGGCTTCCGTGCCTTACGCTGCCCCAGTCTCAGCGCCTCTGGCCCCGACTTCTGTCCGGCTCTTTTCCCCGGCCGTGGTCGAGTTCTCCGCCCTTATATCCTCCGTTTTTTTTTTTTCTCCCCTACTCACAGTCAATGTGGCCGACTTGCTGCTCGTCGCTGATCGGCTTACCCACCACCGTGATAGAAGGGATGATCACTGCCTGTTGCTGATGGAAGGCTTCGTGTCAGAATTCTTCCTTTTCTCTGCAGACCCGAGTCTTCTCTCAGCAGAATGATGAGGGCGGATGCCTCCTCTCGACGCCCGTTAAACTGCCTTGGATGTATCTCTGCCGCAGGGTAAGATCGTACTCGTTGCCACTGTTAAGTCTGTGTGTTATATTGAGAATTACTACACAGACCACAAGAGTAAACTTTAACAGGTCTTTACTAGTTGAAGGTCAGGGCGGAACTGCCCAATAAATCATTACACAGCACTTATATACCGGTGTGGTCACCACCGGTATTACAGTATACAGCAGCCAAGATAAAGTAGTGCAACCCTTAAAATAGTTCTCTTAAAGGTGGAACGGTTACATAGACTACAGATCGCACGCTTGTAACAGAACCAGTCTGGTTGGTCAATGTCTTTCCGTGGGCAGCGGACCATGTCTGTGTCCAGCTAATCATTTCCTGTCAACTTTTTAAGTTAATTTATTTTTAAATGGAAGAAAACTTAAACGACTGTTCAAGTAAAATAGAACAAAAATGTAGATGTGTGGCGGAACCACCAGAGGATTACGGACAATTGTATATAATTCCTTTTACAGCAATGTAGTACAGCTGGGGGCTGCAACTTTAATGTCTCTGTTAACTGTACTGGGGCTTCTTTCCTGTACTCCGCGTGAGGACGTCATGCCGTCCGTCACGTGATCTCTCAACGGCGGGAAGAACGTGATGACGTCATGATGTCAGAGCTCGGAACCTGCTAGCAGTTGAGCTCGGAACCTGCTAGCAGTAGAGCTCGGAACCTTCTAGCAGTTCCAGAGAGGCTTTCAAGCAGACCAGACCTATTTGCATTGTATCCTACAGTTTCCTGTACAGCTTCGTTTGTTCATTAAATTTTATTGTTTTTGATTTTCTGAGTCGATCTCAATTCTTCGGCTAGGAACCCCAGTTCCTACAGATGCACTGGGCTCAAATTTATAAATTTGATTGTCTGTTTTTTCTATTTTTCTTGAGAGTCAGGGAGGTTTTGAAAACTAAGATTTTAATGAAAAACTTGGAGTCTCTGTATTAAGTGCTCCAAGTTGGCATCTCTGATACCTGCTGGCAAAAAATAAATAAACAAAGCAGCAACGATAGCTTCACTGAAACCTGGTTAGAATTAGGCCTTGAAATCACGTTGTGCAATATTAGTTTCCAAAGGAATTTTATATGAACATGTTAAGATCTCAGATGCTTATATCATACAGCATATTTCTGAGGCCTTAAATCTTCCTTTACTCTCCTTACAATAGAAATATGTAGAAGGTAAAACAGGGAAACCAGCCTATGTGATCAAACAGTCGTAATAACATTTGGCCACCCTGATTCCATATCCCTTTACCTTCATCTATCTATCCAATCTGACATTGAATGTTCTTATTGATAGATTATAATATTGTATACAGTTTTTAAATTATAATTGGTAAGCTTTGTCTCTGGAAGTGACCAATGAATGAGGGGAGATGGGGAGAAGTGGGAGGAGGGGGCAGGTACATTTACTCAGGTCGTTATGGGTAATGCATTCTAAAAGGTGTTCTTTATTTCACTCTGCATAACAACCAAAGTCATTCTCTCCCCACTGGTGTATATATGACACCTTCTCAGTAAATGCTTTTATTTATTCGAGGACATTATGTATAATGCTGTTATTAATAGTTTGCTGATATGGTGCTAATTTACAGACATAAATGGCTTGTGTTTGTTCAGTCCGGTAGAACATAAAACAGAAATTCTATAGGATCAGCATGAAGGGTCCTGTGATCAGCATTTTAATATTTTTAGCTGGAAGCACTTAAGTGTCTGATTCAGAACATTGGTTGTGCAGAACAGAGAACAGAATGTGGTGCTTTGCTTCTTTCACAGATCCATATGGCATCCCATCTGGTATAGACATTCCCAATTCTTATGCTACACCCGGCTTCATTCATTATTAGCTGAACAGCAAAGCAACATGTCATGGCTTTTACTATGTTACACAGTTAGACTGTGTTGTCATTCATACTCTTCCTGCGCTGGCTTAGTCAATCTTACTTCTACGAGTTCTCTGGTTGTCTGAGCTCAACAATGGTATATATATATATATATATAATTTCATTAAAACTCTGGGGGGCAATACCAGATATGGATTGTTGTTAAATACCTTCGGGAAAAATAGAAGCAAAACGTATCAAAATGTTTTTTAAACCTTAATTGGCTTTTCCAATCCACTCACTCACAGAACAACAGCATGCTTTGCAAGATCTACAACTGAAAAGACAGCCTGAGCCACAAAATAATTGGTGAAAGCACCAAAGTGACAATATAGCCCAGAAAAGCAGCTCTTCAAAGTGCACAAAGTCAATCGCAGAGCTGCGCGTCTGATTCTAATTTAATATATGCACACCAGAAGGTTCCTGGGTTCAATCTCGACTGGGGTAAGAGATAGGAGCACTACAATTGGGCTTAATGTCCCTGAGCAAGGGGCAGGAGACATCAGCCAGAATTAGTGCTCCTGAGTGCTATTCAGGGACTCTTGCTGGAAAGTGCACATATTAGAGGACAGGAGCAAATTTGGCACTGATGCCCCGAAAGAGAATTAAACACTCACTGCCTATGCTAATCTTGGAAGGATGCCTGCCATAGCAACTTACACAAGACGCATGTGGAAGTATACCCCAGCCTGAATTGCCATCTTACCCCTCTGTGTATCTCTCCAGGTTACATAGCACACGTGGCTGAGAATGTGGTGAGTACAACTGTCTGGCAGGAGGAGATAGAGAGCAAGCCAGGTGACTCTCCCTCTCCCTCTCAGGGCCGGCCTTATGTGTGGGCAAAGTGGGTGACCACCCAGGGCGCCGTGGTCAGGAGGGCACCATCGCCAAGTGGGTCTGACATTAATGGCATCGACTTCTGTGAAGAACTTGGCTATCTCCAAAGTCAGCTTCCAACGGACTGTGGTTCTCAAGAAGAGCAAACTTCAAGTTTCAAGAGCAAGTTCCCAAACACATGGAGAACACCTAGGACCCTGTTAACCATGCCTGTATTGGTGGCGAGCAGCGAACGGAGCTTCTCGAAGTTGAAGCTCATAAAAAGGTATTTGCGATCGACCATGGAAGATGACAGGCTATCTTCACTGGGCATCCTGTCTATCGAGAGTGATGTTTGTCATGAATCTTACCATTCATGTAGAAATGACTCATGAGATAACACTGGGCGGCCAGCTGGTGGCGCCGTCTAAGGAAAGTATAAATACTCGGGCGTGGGCCCAGCTTGCTCAGGACATTTTTGTAACCAGGAGCTAGTGATGTAACTAGAGCTCATGGTTGTGAAACAGTTGATTAAAGCCTTGTTTTATACTCAGACCAAGTGCTCAGTAGTTTTGTTACGTCAATGTTTACATCGGATATACGGAACAGAAACAGGCCATTTGGCCCAACCAGTCCATGCCGGCGTTTATGCTCCACTTGAGCCTCCTCCCGTCTTTCCTCATCTAACTTTATCAGCGTAACCCTCTATTCCCTTCTCCCTCATATGCTTGTCTAGCCTCCCCTTAAATGCATCTACTATTCGTTTCAACCACTCCCTGTGGTAGTGAGTTCCACATTCTCGCCACTCTCTGGGTGAAGAAGTTTCTTCTGAATTCCCTATTGTATTTCTTGGTGACTATCTTATATTGATGGCCTCTAGTTATGCTCTTCCCCACAAGTGGAAACATTCTCTCTGTATCCACTCTATCAAAACCTTTCATAATTTTAAAGACCTCAATTAGGTCACCCCTCAGCCTTCTTTTTTCAAGAGAAAAGAGACCCAACCTGTTCACCCGTTCCTGATATGTATACCCTCGCATTTCTGATATCGTCCTTGTAAATCTTCTCTGCACCCTCTCCAGTGCCTCTATATCCTTTTTATAATATGGCGACCAGAACTGTACGCAGTACTCGAAGTGTGGTCTAACCAAGGTTCAATACAGGTTTAGCATAACTTCCCTACTTTTCAATTCTATACCCCTAGAAATAAACCCTGGTGCTTGGTTTGCTTTTTTTATGGCCTTGCTAACCTGTGTCGCAACTTTTAGTGATTTGTGTATTTGTACTCCGAGATCCCTTTGTTCCTCTACCCCACCTAGACTCGCACCATCTAAGTGATAAGTGACCTCCCTATTCTTCCTACCAAAATGTAAACCTCACACTTATCTGTATTGAACTTCATTTGCCAATTATATGCCCATTCTGCAAGTTTATTAATGTCCTCCTGTAATTTGTTGCAGTCCTCCTCAGTATTGACGATACCCCCCAATTTGGTGTCATCCACAAAATTGATGTGGCTCAACATATCTTGGTGAACAAAGTTTTTTAAATTTGTTATTGTTATTTATTAGTTTGGTGTTTAATTTAATGCTTAGTTTATTTATCACTTAGCTATAATTTTTTTTTTATGACTTATGGCATTTATTATTTAAATTATAAAAAACTTTACAGAGTATAGCTATAATTCCGAAACTTTCGCTAATACTACTTCATACTTAAACTCAAAGAAAGGGCCCCAAAATACAAGTTCCTTTAATGCACCATTTTCCCTAAGACTGGCCCTGCTCCCCATTACTGTTTTATTTTCTCTTCTCTATCTTTGGGAAAATGCTTGCTCTCAATCTCAGTACTGACAGGGATGGGGGTTTTCATTCCCCAATCTAGTAAAGGAATAAGCCACTCCAGTGATCCCTGCTGGTGTGTGAACATTGGGCAAAACCAGGATCAGAGCTCAGGTGTGAGGTTCCCCACATCACCCCCTGTGGAATAGTCTGCTGGAGCTCATCTTTTGGGGTCACACAAAAAGAATGGCTTCTTTGGAGAGATGTTAATACTTATGTAACCACACCCAAGCACAAGTCACTGACACCAGGTGCGGGGTGCTGGGGGCGGGGGGTGGGTGGGGGGAGGTGGGGAGGAAGAAACAGGAAGAAAAATAGCTGAAGAGAATTTTCTTTTGCCGTTAGTCTCGATTTTTCTCATTCCCTTGTAAGAGAGTTTCAAGATTACACTTAAATGCTGAAACAATTTCCTCTGATGAAGATTGTTGGCATGTTACATTGACTAGATTTGGGTTCTACATAAAAGTAGGTTAGCCTACAAATTCTGCAGTGCCACTGCACAACTAAAAGTGCAGCACAGGAACATAGGAATAGGAGTAGGCCATTCAGCCGCTCGAGCCTGTTCTGCCATTCAATGAGATTGTGGCTGATCTGCTGTAGCTTCTGCCTGCTGCTGAGCTCTTGCTGTGACCCCATCATAAATCCTGGTGATGGCTCATTTAAATAAGAAAGGGAGGTCCCCGGCCCACGGATGCAATGGAAACTTGGATCAGCAAGGGGCCACACAAGCCGAAGATGAAAAGGTTTTTTTTCTTCTTCCTCTGCACGGTAGACCCCTGCACCAACGGCAGTTGATCATTCTGGGATCAAATTGCCATTTACTTTTTGAACTTGAGGCCCAAGAGAGGATCTCTGTCTGCTCTCAGTCCATTAGGCCAAGCAGGCATTTTTGGCAAGATTTCGAGGTAGCCTGGGTCCATCCTCAGAATATTTACATTGAAAGCATTCGATCCCCCCACGATGTTCGATCCCCACCCCCAACGTCCGATCTCCAACCCCAGGGCTGGATTTTTCCAGCCTCGGCGCGTCCGTGGCATGTCACGACCTTGCATTTGTCTCGATCCCAGCTTCCAACAAGATTTTACATAAACAGGGCTTCTTAAGCCCACCCTATGAGGTTCCCAGCTAATTAATAGGAAGCGGGTCTGATGTCGTCATTTGATGATGCATCATCAGCCGGTTTCCTTAAAGGGACCATGTCCAAAATGATTTTGACATTTGTGCTGTCAGTGTTCTACAGCATTGAGGTGCTGTAAACACTGACAAGCACTGCACAGAGGTGCGCGGCTGCACCCAGGCTGTCCCATGACTTCCTCTATATGCTTATGGAGGGAGTCACAGCATGCAATGGGCGGAAGAGACCTCCCCAGGAGATCAACACCGCCTGGTTGCACATTGCACAGGAGGACACAAGAAGGGATGTCGTCAGGAGGACCAGGCTGCAGTGGCGCAAACCTTTCAATGATCTCAGTAGATCACGAAACATTACTGCAAAGTCACACTCAACTTCATCCTGCTGTGCCACTCATCACATCCCCATCACTCTGCCTTCCCTACCCTACTCCTGCACATCTTCACTCACACCAACTTACCTCACACCTCCACCCATCCCTCTCTATCTACATTATCACTTTCCCATCTCACTAGCCACCCCTCACACTCACCCTCATCCTTGTCCAATCATACCAACTAACAGCACACAAGGGTAAGCACTTGGGTGTTTTAGCCCATGTTCATGTAAACTTTCTGTTAATGTGTTGCCAAGCATTGATATTCTTATTGTCACCACTTTGCATTCTTGGACAGATTTGTGTGCACCTTTGAAAGTGTGTTAGTGAGTTCCAGTGAATGGTGAGACATAGGGCAGGATTTTCATTGGGCCGTGGAGGCGGGATTCGAAGCGTGTGGGGGGTTAAAATCCTGAAACCGGGGATCCCGAACCCATCCCGCACCCAACCTGCCCCCATGCCAGTTTCAAAGGAGGCGGGTATCTGACTTGCACTGGGACCCGCCTCCCCGAGACGGGAAGGGGATTAGTGCCAATTAACTGCCTGTTAACAGGTAGTTAACAGACAGTTTTTAGCCTAATCCCTATTTTTAATGTTGAAGTGTGGGATTCCCGATGGCTCCAAACCACGCCAAGTTAGAGGAGGCGGACTGTCGGGATGAAGGGCTTGGAGGGGTCGAGATGTCCGGTGTTCAGGTGAGTGATGGGTGCATGAGTGCAAAGGTAAGTGTGTTTGATGTGTGTAAAGTGTTTAAAGAAGTTCTACTAACCTTTACTTACCTTTACAGCCTTCCTTCCTTCAGGTCTCGGGAGTCCCTCATCTCACTGGCACAGAAAGCAGAATGGCCGCGAGCTGTCAAAAGTTGCAGCATTCAGCTTTCTGTTCTGGAGAGATCTCTAAATCAGCCTGAGAGGAAGGAATTAACTTAGTGTACAGATTGTCAGTGTTTGACAGTTTCAAAGAGCTGTCAAACGCTGATATTTCATCTGTCAAAAGGTCTTGACAGATGAAATTTCACTCTGTGACGTCACCTGTTGCCGGGTGGCCCTTAATTGGCCTGCTGAGCCCACCCAGTGGGCTCAACAAGGTCAATCAAGTCAAAATCGCGTGGGTTGGCTAGAACTCGATGGAGGCGGGAGTACAACCCCGAAAGTTGTAGTCCCACCTCCTACCCAACTCCTCAATGAAAATCCAGCCAATAATGTCCGCCCCCGCCCCAATGGTGATGAGTGTGAAAGGAATGCCTTGGACATTGTAGGGATGCTTTATGGTGCTGGTGTGGGGTGGTGCCAACCTGGTGCATCATGTGGCAGCCAGGGTGTACAGTGTTAAGTGAAGCAAACCTGGCCATGGTGAGGCCATCACTGGCGTCCCGGGCAGCAATATGCATGGGTGCTGATGCCCTGTGTCCTGTGCAGCATCAGTTGATTGCGGAGAAGGTTGGTGTGGATGTTAGTGCTGCTGGTGTGCCTGGTGATGCTGGTGTTGGGGCTGATCGTGTTGGGATTCTGAGGACCAAGGTGAGATTTTTTCAAGGGCACCGATGCTGATGGAATTGATGGCAGGTGAGGTTGAGATAACAAAAGTAATCTGTCAATGTTGAGATAGGTTGTTCCAAGGAGGTGACACTGGATAGAAAGATTACCCCAAACACTTCAAAAGTGCATAAAGCTCAAAAGTGGGTTCCAAATCATTAACGCTTCAGCTTCTAAGATTGAGAAGCGACCAGCTGTGAAATGGTAGGTTTTATACCACTTTTGCAGCTTTCACCTATTCACAGCGATCCACAGTCATTGAGAACTCGACATACTTACCTGACGTAACAGCTGCTCTCTGGGAACCTTGTTGAAAACCTGGTAAAATGATAAGTACATGGGAAAATGGTTCTTAACTACCTTTTAATAAGCTTTTAACAATCTAAATTGGCTGACTTGCCACTTGGTGTCGTTCTGTTCAGGGATGACAGACCCGACACTTGGGAAACGGACAAGGAGGCGGGTTTACAGCGGGATACCGACCCCCTGTCAATCTTTGTGATTTTGACAGTGGGCCCGCCTCCAAACCCGTACTCTGAGCGCCGGCAAAATTCCGGCCCCAGTGTCCGATCCCCAGCCCCAGCATTCGATCCCCACGCCCCAGTGTCCGATCCCCACCCCCCAGCGTCTGATCCCCACCCCCCAGTGTCCGATCCCCACCCCCCAGTGTCCGATCCCCACGCCCCAGTGTCCGATCCCCACCCCCCAGCGTCCGATCCCCACCCCCCAGTGTCCGATCCCCACCCCCCAGTGTCCGATCCCCACCCCCCAGTGTCCGATCCCCACGCCCCAGTGTCCGATCCCCACCCCCCAGCGTCCGATCCCCACCCCCCAGTGTCCGATCCCCACCCCCCAGTGTCCGATCCCCACGCCCCAGTGTCCGATCCCCACCCCCCAGTGTCCGATCCCCACCCCCCAGTGTCCGATCCCCACGCCCCAGTGTCCGATCCCCACCCCCCAGCGTCTGATCCCCACCCCCCAGTGTCCGATCCCCACCCCCCAGTGTCCGATCCCCACGCCCCGTGTCCGATCCCCACCCCCCAGCGTCTGATCCCCACCCCCCAGTGTCCGATCCCCACCCCCCAGTGTCCGATCCCCACCCCCCAGTGTCCGATCCCCACCCCCCCAGTGTCCGATCCCCACCCCCCCAGTGTCCGATCCCCACCCCCCCAGTGTCCGATCCCCACCCCCCAGTGTCCGATCCCCACCCCCCCAGTGTCCGATCCCCACCCCCCCAGTGTCCGATCCCCACCCCCCCAGTGTCCGATCCCCACCCCCCAGTGTCCGATCCCCACCCACCCAGTGTCCGATCCCCACCCCCCAGTGTCCGATCCCCACCCCCCAGTGTCCGACCCCCACCCCCCCAGTGTCCGATCCCCACCCCCCAGTGTCCGATCCCCACCCACCAATGTCCGATCCCCCCCCCACTCCCCGCGATGTTTGAGTCCCCTCACGATGTCTGACTTACTTGCCATCTACTCCCCAGTTGCTCTCCAGTCTGTGAATCTAAAGAGAATTTAAAATATGTTCTGCCATTAAATTCGGCAGGACCTGCGGGAAACCCTTACTTCCGGGTTTCCCATCCACAAATCCTACTCCGCCCCCGCTCTCTTCCTGGCTCTGAGTTATTATCAGGCCCAGTGGTTTTTTGTATTTTTGCAAAACAACAAACACGGAGTTAAGAAAACTTCTGACGCTATCTCAGATTAATTTCATGACTACCTATCTTACCAATGCAATTTTATTTAGTGCAGTGGATGTATGAACATACAAACAATGACGGACAGGAAAAGACCCTCTGGTCTATCCAGCCTGTCCCACACAGCACAATACATACACTCCCCACCCCACTCGAAAGCAATGGTCCCTCAAATTTCTTTCTTTGCGCATGGTCCCTTTAAATTTGCTGCATGGCCGCGCATGCACGGTATCTCTTCCAGCGGCAACAGCTTGTGAGCATCCTGCGTGAGACCTCCCAATTGATATGCGCCCACGCACCTCAAGAACATAAGAAATAAGAGCAGGAGTGAGCCATACGGCCCCTCGAGCCTGCTCTGTCATTCAATAAGATCATGGCCGATCATCGACCTCAACTCCACTTTCCCGCCCAGTCTCCATATCCCTTGATTCCCCAAAAATCTATCTATCTCAGCCTTGAATATACTCAAAGACTCAGCATTCACAGCCCTCTGGGGCAGAGAATTCCAAAGATTCACAACCCTCTGAGTGAAGAAATTCCTCCTTATCTCGGTCTTAAATGGCCGACCCCTTATCCTGAGACTATGCCCCCTAGTTCTAGACACTCCAGCCAGGGGAAACAACCTCTCAGCATCTACCCTGTCAATCCCCCTCAGAATCTTGTATGTTTCAACGAGATCACCTCTCATTCTTCTAAACGTCAGAGAGTATCGGCCCATTCTACACAATCTCTCTTCATAGGACAGCCCTCTCCTCCCAGGAATCAATCTAGTGAACCTTCGATGCTCAAAAGCCATATGATCTCTTGTTGAGAGGACAGATAAAAACCCAGGCCAATTAGGGGGGAAAAATCTGGGAAATTCCTCTCCAACCCCCCTAGGCGATTGAAACTAGTCCAGGCGATCACTCTGGTCCTGATAATTCTTTGCAGTACCTACCTTTTGCACAAGGTGATCTCTGCCCCAGCCAGAAACAGATCCAGCCCTCACTTGGAGGAACTAATCCGTTGAAAATTATTTTGGCAAACATTCTATAAACCATTTCTTTTGGTTTACCAGAAGTGACTTAACGGCATTGGAGTAAAATTGTAATGCACAGACCATTCTTATGTCATGTTTTGTGAATTGAAGCAGATTCCTCGAGATATTTTTATTCAGTTCCACATGTTGGGCTGAATGGTGAACTCAGAAAGTGATGCTTTTTAGCTGCGTGGTCAGATAACAAATAAGCAGGAGGAAGATGTTATTGATTTAGAACATTCCAGACATCATGTAATGGCTTCACACTGGATGCCTGAACTGCTCAATCAATTTCTAGTCAATAACGTATTATCACAAAAAATTAGACAAATGGGATGTGGAGAAGAGCTGCAGCTGTCAATTTAATCAGGCAGATATAACTTTGACAGAAATACAGTATTAATATACAGCACATGAAGCCCAGTAACTGCTCGATACCACAGCACTTCAATTCAATTGGAATCCAAGTCACGCTGTCTTTCTGACAGTGAACAGTCAGGAATAAAGCAAAATGTCAGAGAACTAGGAGTTGGATATATTTCTTAAGGCTAAAGGGATCAAGGGATATGGGGAGAAGGCAGGGACAGGGTACTGAGTTTGGATGATCAGCCATGATCTCATTGAATGGCAGAGTAGGCTCGAGGGGCCGAATGGCCTACTCCTGCTCCTATTTTCTATGTTTCTATGTAACTAAAAAGTGCTCTAGCTTTTGCAACAGAGAAGCTGGGGAGGCAGAAATGCCCTAGGAAAAGGCAGGCTCAAAATGTTAGAAGTTAAGTAAATCTGTTTAAGTCAAGCAAGCTGACCCACTGAAGCGGGCTAGCAAAACATGTTCATTATTTCTATGTATTATGAGGAGATACGTTGTGTCAATTGAACAAAGTGAATCCAATCATCTATTAATAAATAACAACAGAAAATGCTGGAAAAACTCAGCAGGCCAGGCAACATCCGCGGAGAGAGAAATAGAGTCAACGTTTCAGGTCGAAACCCTTCCTCAGGACCTGACGTCTCGACCCGAAACACTGACTCTATTTCTCTCTCCACGGATGTTGTCTGGCCTGCTGAGTTTTTCCAGCATTTTCTGTTGTTATTTTGTATTTCCAGCATCCGCAGTATTTTGCTACCAATCATCTATTTCTCTGTGCATTCACCTTACAGTGGAATAAAGCACTGTGATAAACCTATGTGATTCAAACGCTTTGAGCCTCACCTCATGTAGTGTCAACTTGATCCACCGTCGGAGAGATTAAAGAACTACCTGCAAAAGGCACTTGGGTCACAAGGGGATTCCACTGTTACACTCTCCAAGATCAAAAAAACTTTTAAGTATATGTGCGAGTCAATTACAAAGACAAGCCACGTTTATTTTCTGTCTATAAGGAAACAACATCAAAAGCTAGCTCGTTAGCGTCTCAACTATCCACTGTCTTGGACCCTCTATTTTTAACTTACAGGAATACACTATGCTTTTAAAATGTAACATTTAAATTAACTCTTTTTTCCCCAATTGCTTTCTGTGGAAAAATGGTCAAAAGATTCCAAAGCATGACATCTTCTTCTTAGGCAGTTGTCACACAAATCATCAGAAGGGAAGAAGATGAGAGAAAAAGGGAAGGAAGAAAGAGTGTGAGCAAGTGTACAAGTTGGCATCGGGCGTTTCAGTCCAACTGGTCTATGCCGGCATTTATGCTCCACACGAGCCTCCTCCCACCCTTCTTCATCAAATCTATCAGCATAACCCACTATTCCATTCCCCTCGAGTGCTTATCTAGCTTACCCTTAAATTAATTCAAGCTTACCATTAACTCCCGTAAAAGTAAGATGCTCAGACCACTTATGGGAGCAATATCAATCCCAATCTAATGTTTGTCTGAACAGCCGCTGTATAACATTAATAAAATAAAAATGCTTTCACCGTTTAAAAAAAAAGTCCCCATTAATGTGCCCTGAGGAGTGAACTAGACAGATAGTTTGTAAGAAATTGGAATATACAACTTACAGGTGCCCGCTTTGTAAAATGGTGGTCGGCGTCCGGATTTCACGTCGCAATCCGTCGCGTCCAATCTGGACGTCATATTGACTCCGACAATGTTCAGCCATCCAAGGCGACCACATGAAACCAGAGTTAGTCTTCTTAAATATGCAAATCGGGGTCCTATGCTAGCTGTAGGGCAGTGAATGCAAAATTCAGGCACAAATGGACAAAGCTTGCCGCGCGCATGCTCCGTCTAGTCAAGGGCCTTGGGACATTTTGCTATGTTGAAGGTGCTATATAAATGCAAGTTGTTGTTATAGTTGCACCAGGAATTGAGCAGCCCAGCCAGCGATCCTTACCGGGGATCAGTCACGCCGCTGACTTTGCAGCCCATTCTAGCCGCGAGTCGAATGTCTACCCCCTACGTCTTCACAGGTGTATGTTAACAACAGACTTAAAGATTGAAAAAAGGGGATAATGTAGAGGTAAGCAGGTTCTTTAACTTAGCCTCTGAGAGCTAGAAGATATCAGTATAAAATTACTGAGCCTCAAGAAATGACCTGTGAGGTGTGGCGCTGGTCACACAGATCACCAAGAGCTCAGCATTAATGTGGTTTGTATTTTTTTTTTAATTCATTGATGGGATGTGGGTGTCGCTGGCTGGCTAGGCCTGCATTTAGTGCCCATCCCTAATTGCCTTTGAGAAGATGGTGGTGAGCCGCCTTCTTGAACCGCTGCAGTCCATATGGTGTAGGTACACCCACAATGCTGTTAGGAAGGGAGTTCCAGGATTTTGGCCCAGCGACAGTGAAGGAACAGCGATACAGGTCCAAGTCAGGATGGTGTGTGGCTTGGAGGGGAACTTGTAGGTGGTGATGTTCCCATGCGTCTGCTGCCCTTGTCCTTCTAAGTGGTAGAGGTCACGGGTTTGGAAGGTGCTGTTGAAGGAGCTTTGGCGAGTTGCTGCTGTGCATCTTGTAGATGGTACACACTGCAGCCACAGTGCGCCGGTGGTGGAGAGAGTGAATGTTGAAGGTGGTGGATGGAGTGCCAATCAAGCGGGCTGCTTTATCCTGAAAGGTGTCGAGCCTCTTGAGTGTTGTTGGAGCCGCACTCATCCAGGCAAGTGGAGAGTATTCCATCACACTCCTGACTTGTGCCTTGTAGATGGTGGAAAGGCTTTGGGGAGTCAGGAGGTGAGACACTCGCCGCAGAATTCCCAGCCTCTGGCCTGCTCTTGTAGCCACAGTATTTATATGGCTGGTCCAGTTCAGTTTCTGATCAATGGTAACCCCCAGGATGTTGATAGTGGGGGAGTCAGCGATGGTAATGCCACTGAATGTCATGGGGAGATGGTTAGAGTCTCGCTTGTTGGAGATGGTCATTGCCTGGCACTTGTGTGGTGCGAATGTTACTTGCCACTTGTCAGCCCAAGTCTGAATGTTGTCCAGGTCTTGCTGCATATGGACACGGACTGCGTCAGTATCTGACGAGTCTCGAATGCTGCTGAACAGTGTGCAATCATCAGCAAACATCCCCACTTCTGACCTTATGATGGAGGGAAGGTCATTGATGAAACAGCTGAAGGTGGTTGGGCCTAGGACACTGCCCTGAGGAACTCCTGCAGTGATGTCATGTGATTGAGATGAATGACCTCCAACAACTACAGCCAACTTCATTTGTGCTAGGTATGATTCCAACCAATGGACAGTTTTCCCCTTGATTCCCATTGACTTCAGTTTTGCTAGGGCTCCTTGATGCCACACTCGATCAAATGCTGCCTTGATGTCAAGGGCAGTCACTCTCACCTCACCTCTTGAGTTCAGCTCTTTTGTCCATGTTTGGACCAAGGCTGTAATGAGGTCAGGAGCTGAGTGGCCCTGGCGGAACCCAAACTGGGCGTCAGTTAGCAGGTTATTGCTGAGTAAGTTCCACTTGATAGCACTGTCGACGACACCTTCCATCACTTTGCTGATGATTGAGAGTAGACTGATGGGACGGTAATTGTCCGGGTCGGATTTGTCCTGCTTTTTGTAGACAGGACATACTTGGGCAATTTTCCACATTGCCGGGTAGATGCCAGTGTTGTAGCTGTACTGGAACAGCTTGGCTAGGGGCGCAGCTAGTTCTGGAGCACAAGTCTTCAGTACTATTGCCGGAATGCTGTCAGGGCCCATAGCCTTTGCAGTATCCAGTGTCTTCAGCCATTTCTTGACATCACGTGAAGTGAATTGAATGGGCTGAAGACTGGCATCTGTGATGCTGGGGACCTCAGGAGGAGGCCGAGATGGATCATCCACTCGGCACTTCTGGCTGAAGATAGTTGCAAATGCTTCAGCCTTGTCTTTTGCACTCACGTGCTGGGCTCCACCATCATTGAGAATGGGGATATTTTTGGAGCCTCCTCCTCCTGTTAACTGTTTAATTGTCCACCACCACTCACGACTTGAGTTAGTTGATCTCCAGCAGTGTGCATTGGGGGTACTGCAGGGAGGACTTGGCTTCTTTAAGCCGGGATAGGGGAAATAAGTCAGGATTGCTGCTATGGAAAGTAACCAAGTACAGAGAGAAGGGAAGCACTGTACTTTGTAGCACACTTCACATACTATGCTGCACATTCGGTATCAGCACGTGAAATTCGCTAAAAAGAAAGAAAGACTTGCATTTATATAGCGCCTTTCACGGCCACCGGACGTCTCAAAGCACTTTACAGCCAATGAAGTACTTTTGAAGTGTAGTCACTGTTGTAATGTGGGAAACGCGGCAGCCAATTTGCGCACAGCAAGCTCCCACAAACAGCAATGTGATAATGACCAGATAATCTGGTTTTGTTATGTTGGTTGAGGGATAAATATTGGCCATAACTCCCCTGCTCTTCTTCGAAATAGTGCTCTGGGATCTTTTACATCCACCTGAGAGGACAGACAGGGCCTCAGTTTAACGTCTCATCCGAAAGCTACACACAAGCAACACATGTCTATTATAATCACAGCTTTAACATCACCTCCAAACTGAATGCTTGTGCTGACCAAGGAAGATTCAAGGCAGACTGGAGCTCAAAAGATGCCTGCAACATTTACTATTAACATGGAAATCTTGAAGCATTTCATTCCGTCCAGTCTCTCTGTGATGAATGCATGGTGGAGTTTTCCAGGCGACAATGTCAGAGAAAGCTAATTCGACTTGACACAGCTAGCTAACAAAAAAATTATTTCCTAGAAAATCCAGCAAGTGCTCTACATCAAAAACAGGCATTTTAATTATTCATTGATGTATGATCCCCTAATTTTGGATGATTTTTTTTCCACATGTGAAATTGGCTAAAACGTTGAAATTAACTGCACACGAAAACTTCAAATCCAATTCTAAAAGCAATAAGCCACAGTCATCTTTTGGAATTTTAATTAGTCTCGAGTTGAATGAGATTTGTAATGAATTCATAATACTACATGTAGACTTGACTACAAGAGGCCAAGCATTGTGAATAAGACTCAGGCAAATCCCATTGAAAAGTTAGGCTGCAAGCTGCACCATTTCCTTACTGGTTGAATGAATGGAACGGTCCGTAACTCACCCGCTTGAAACTTTCATTGCTCGCTCAGTTACGAGGGGAGATTTTCCGCTTTGGCACTGCAGGTGCATGCCAGGAGCGTTTTATGGGAAATCATGTTTCATGGGCCAGGAATGTCTCAGGCTTTGCACCAGGTCTGTGCTGAGCTGCCTGATCTAGGTGGAGTTATGAAAGGAGCCCGAGAGTCTGACTCGGTATCCTGGAGATTATGAATAACTGATCTACTCATATCAAGTGTGCCTCTCTGTTATTTTAAAAGAAGCAGTCATCCCCTGTTAAGATAGTGGAGTGAGGAATGCTTCAAAAATTCATACAATAACTTTGCTCCTGGTTGGACTGGTGGAGGCCTGGAGATAGGCTGCCTATTCAGTGGCCTCAATATTTACGGGGAGGGTGTGGGAAAGAACGGTAGTGCGGGGGAAAACGCGGCAAGGCCGGGGACGCGGATTTCTTGCTGAGTTTAGCGGCAGAACCTCGTTATAACTTTTTTTCTTCCGTTTCCTGCCTGGCAGCCGGCCAAATTAACAGGCTACTGGCTGCGAGTGGGAGAAATCAGCGGCAGGAGGCTGGTAATCGGGAGAATGGGAGCCAGAGATTGGGGCTTTGTTGGGGGGGTGGGGGGGGGGGGCGGTCTCAAATTGCAGCAGGGGTGAGAGAGAGGCCGCAATCAGCAGAAGGGAGTCCTTGAGAGGCCGGGGAAAGGACTCCTGCTGCTCCTGGCCCACAAAGAGTGCTGGAAAAGGCACTCGCCTTCTGGAGCCGGCAGCTCCCATCTCCCTTTTACTGCCAAGTCTCCAGAGTCCTAGGAAACCCGCGCGGCAACTGGTAAATTTAAATAAGGCTCCCAACTGCACTGTAGGAGACCAATTTAAATACATTAATGAAGTTTCCCACCTCTCCAAGTGGGACACTTGCACACCACAAAACCCACCACTGTAAAAATGGCATCAGGGGCATTCGTGGCAGGTTGGGGTCACGTTCCACGTTTTAACCTCCCCGACCCTCTCCCGCCCATCGTTTGGGTGGGGTGGGGGGGGTGGTGGCGGGGTTAATATCAAGGCAAATTTCTCAACTCCAGTCAGTGCATGGACTAGGCTTGATTTCGCTTGAGTATAGAAGATTAAGGGGTGATCTAATTGAGATGTTTAAGGTGATTAAAGGTGTTGATAGGGTAGATAGAGAGAAACTATTTACTCTGGTGGGCGAGTTCAGAACATGGGGCATAACCTTAACATCAGAGCTAGGCCGTTCAGGGGTGATGTCAGGCAGCACTTCTTCACACAAAGGGTAGTGGAAATCGGGAACTCTCTCCTCCAAAAAGCTGCTGAGGCTGGTGGTCAATTGAAAATTTCAAAACTGAGACTGATAGATTTTTGTTAGGCAAGGGTATTAAGGGTTATGGGGGGAGAAATTCGGTATCGCCCCCTTTGGGGCACAATTATCGTCCGGGCGCAAAGTTTAGCGCCTGCTGCTAATTATCGCCTCCGACTGCAAACTTGGCTTCTATCGCCCCTGGAGGTGATTGGAGCGCTAAATCAGGTGCTAACGCCGAGGAGTGAGGCGCTACCTCAGAGCGTGGGCGAAGCTCAGGTGATGTCAGTTAGCAAAGGAACACAGACATACTGGCGCCGGCCAGTTCTTAAAGGGGAGGGTCGATCTTGCTCTCCAGTCACACCCTGCTCATTGCAGCCTTGAATCTCGGCCTGGAGAGACCTCAACTTCAAATCTGCTGGAAAGAAGAATGCAGAGGCCCAGGGAACAAGCCCAGCACTTCAGCGACTGGGCTTTGGTGGCTCTGGTTGGTGCAGTGGAGTGCCAAAGATCAGTACTCTACCCACAAAGTAGCAGGAGGCCATTGCCCCGCGAATATAGAAGAGTGTGGAGGGAGGTGGCTCATCACATCTTCTCCAGGAGCCTGGTGCCCAGGACCCACACCCAATGTCGGAAGAAGTTCAACGACCTCACTCGGGCGGTCAGGGTGAGTGGCTGCTTTTCAATACCTCTACATCCCTCCATCTCAACTTCACTCTGTGTCCAGAGGCTTTAAAAACCCAAAATGCCCAACACTCATCCAAGACCTATGGCCATCTCATAAAACACACACGCACATTCCACACCTTGCATATATTAAGGGCTATTCAACTATGGGAGGCACATTAGGCAAGCACATGGCTGCACATTTACTCAGACGCTGTCCTTTTTCTTGCAGGCCAAGCTATCTCACAACAGGCGCCAGCTGCAATGCACGGGTGGGGGGCCGGCTGAGCTGCAGACCCTCAGCGATCTGGAGACGCGTGTCCACAGGATCATTGTCAGCCAGGTGATAGGTGCCGTGGCCGCTGGAGAGGTCGACCCCCTTGGGGACAGCAATGGTAAGTTCATCAGCTTTCTCTCCTCTCTCATTCCACTTGCCCCTCACAACACCAGTCTTTTACACTTTCAATCCAACTTACTAAATGACTCCAGTCCTTGCTCCCTTACTGCCCCCCTGTCCTGACACTTAAGCCACTCTTGTACCTCCCTGCTTTCAGATAGTGAACCACCAGCTGACCAGCCTGTCTCTCAACCAACCAGTGGGAGCGACACCCCAGGTGAGGAGGAAGAGGAAGCCGGAGCCTCAGTGCCTGCGTCTCCTGAGGGAGCCCATGCCCACACTGGGACCACACCTTCCCTGGAGGGGAGCGGGGGGGAAGGGTCTGATGAGGACGAAGCTCCGGGACCCAGCGGGCTGCAGCAATGCCATGGGGGTAGGGAAGCTCGGGGGCCAGCTCCCCGGAGGGCGAGTAGGCAAGCGAGTCCTGCTGCACTGGACGCAGAGGAGGAGCGTGTCATCGCGGAAATGAATAGCCAGGCCTTGAAGATGCACACTGAGCTCATGGGTGCAATGGCAAGTGTGCCCGAAAGCACTGATGGACTGGCAAGGAGTGTGGAGCGCTGCACTGCAGCACAGGCCGACGCAACACAACGGCTTAGTGCTGCTGTCATCCAATCTCAGACTGTTCTCATGCTGTCTCAGATTGAGGTAACGCAAGCACTGATTGCTGCCATCGTCTCTGGTTCGGCCACATTGCGCCGGGGCTCTCACAGTGCCGCAGCAGGCCACAATCTGTGCTTGCGCAGATTGCTCCAGATGCTGAGGTGCTGCCCATTGGGAGTGCCAGTGTGTCGGTTGAGCAGGAAGGTGCTGTCCTCTCTCAGGATGACAGCATTCCTGCTCCCACCACTGGCACTTCCCCATTGCACTTGCCACCGCCTGCAGCCCAGACTGTTGCCACCCATGCAGAGTTGGTGCAGTCTGCAGCCGGGGCCTCCAGGCCCAGAGCTGGTCGAGGGCGTCCTTCAAGGGCATCTGACTTTCAGCAGCCTTCCACCAGCCTTGCTGCAGCCACTGGGGCCCCATTACGGAGGAGCAGTAGGGTGGGAAGGGGGGAAGTGCACAGGGGATGGAGATCACCCTCGAAGGGTAAACAGTAGGAGGTCTAAATAAATGGTGGTAATGTTTGTAGTAAGGGTCGAGGTTCCTCTGATTACATTTGTTTACTGTTTTGGCGTTTTTCTTCAGCTTGTGAGAACCAGTTCTGTACATTCATGATTTGTTGTGTTTGTTTCTAATTGTTTGTCCTGAATAAGTGAAACACACAGGTTGTTAAATAAAAAAGTTGTTGTATTCAAAATTTACATGTTCGGCCTTTGGAATCATTGCAGCTTTGGCCGGCTATAGGGGGTGCGGGTTGCTTTCCATCATGTTGTTCTCCATGCCAGAAGTCATCTTCTGAGTAGGGGCCTAGAAGCGGTTTGTCATCAGACGTTGACGGACGGCACTTGCAGTGGCAACATTGTGGGCCTCCCTCCCATGTTGGTACTGCCGCTGATCATCCTCCTCATCCTCCTCCTCCTCTTCCTCAGGTGGTGCACCTGGTGGCATTGGCTGGGTCCTGAGGATTGCCAGATTGTGAAGCATGCAGCACACAACTATGAAGAGGGAGACTCGCTCAGGAGAGTACTGCAGGGCTCCTCCTGAGTGGTCCAGACAGCGGAACTGTTGCTTGAGCACGCCGATCATCTGCTCAATTATGTTCCTGGTGACGATATGGCTCTCATTATACTGCAGCTCGGCAGGGGTGTTGGGGTTACGGAGCAGTGTCATCAGCCAGGTGCAGAGTGGATAACCCTTGTCCCCGAGGAGCCAACCACTTGGGTGATGCGGTGCCTGGAAAAGGTCTGGCACACCAGTCTGGCGCAGAATGAAAGCATCGTGGCTGCTGCCAGGATAGCGGGCATTGACGGCGAGTATGAGTTGTCTGTGGTCACAGACCAACTGGACATTTAAGGAGTGGAACCCCTTGCAGTTTCGGAAAACCTCTGCATTTTCATGCGGTGCCCGCAATGCCACATGCGGCAGTCAATGGCGCCCTGCATCATGGGGAAGCCCGCTATCCTCGCAAAGCCACATGTGCGTTCATGCTGTTTGGCCCGGGTCATGGGGAAAGAGATGTACTGGCGTCTCCTTTTATACAGGGCATTTGTCACCTCCCAGATACAACAATGTGGACAGCGAACTGGGAGATATTGGCGATGTCCCCAGTAGATGCTTGAAAGGAGCCGGTGGCATAAAAATTCAGAGCCACTGTCTCTTTCACTGCCACCAACAATGACGTCCTGGTCCTCAGTTGAGGCTGCAGATCTGGCTGCAGCAGGTGGCAGAGCTCAGTGACCACCTCCTTGCTGAAGTGCAGCCTGCGCAAACACTGCTCCTCAGACAAATTAATGTAGGAGAATTGTTCCCGGAATACCCTGGGAGAGTACGGTCTCCTGTGCAGAGGCCTGTTGGCCCTCCTCCCTCTGGCCATGTTTGCCACTCTCTCTCTGCGTCTCTGATGCCTCCGATTCTGGAGGTGCAGGACAGCACCCTGAATCAGTGCAGCCCCCATAGTCTTTTCTAAATTGAAGCAAGGAAGGTCAAATCAAAAAGAATCTGCAAAGTGCTGCTCAGTACCCAAAACTCCTTCACACAGCGTTGAATTTCTCCAGCAGTCTCTCTCTCTCAGAATCTCTCTCTCAGAATGCGTGGTGCAAAAATGTCTCAGACAAAAAATGGCAGGAAGAGGCCGCCTTTATATAGCGCTCCCCCAGCCCCTGCCCGACTGCAAAACGTTCCCCTCTACCTGTCATTGCTAGCGGCAGGCAGAAAGGCAGGGGGTGCCACTCAATATCTGGTCCGGGGCGCTACTGGGGCGTTGCATGCTCGACTGATGTCATGATCTGCGGGTGCAGGAGGTCGTGGAGGTAGTGTTTAGCGCCGCCGCAAAATGTCTGGTCAATTTCGCGAGCGGCGCAAACATCGCCGTGCCCAGGCGCTACTTGCTTTGTACCCCTCTTAGGGCACTAACGGGAGGCGCTAATCAACTGAATTTTTCCCCCATGAAATCAAGGAGGGTAGATGGAGTTAAGATACAGAACAGCCATGATCTAATTGAAAAACAGAACAGGCTCGAGGGGCTGAATGGCCTACTCCTGTTCCTATGCTCCTATCAGGGAAGGAAAAGAAGAGGGAGCTAACTTTCAGGTGAAAAAATGAGTCCTGATGATGGTGAAGTCCAATTCAACCATGATCTGTAGAAGAACTTCAAGGGACAACTCTGCATACTAAAGTTCTCAAAAGATTTTGGAAAATGTTGCCTTTTAAAGTTCATTAAATATTATTGCATGTTTTAAGTGTTATTGAATCATCACTAAAAAAATCACTAAAACAGATTATCTGGTCATTATCACATTGCGGTTTGTGGGAGCTTGCTGTGCACAAATTGGCTGCCGTGTTTCCTACATTACAACAGTGACTACACTTCAAAAAGTACTTCATTGGCTGTAAAGTGCTTTGGGACGTCCGGTGATCGTAAAAGGCGCTATAGAAATGCAAGTCTTTCTTTCATATAAAACTTTATAGCACAGAAGGAGGCCTCCTTGTCTGTTCCAGCTCTCTAAAAGAAATATCCACAGCCCTATTGCCTTGACATTTTAACTTTTTCTTCTTCAAGTATTAACACACTTCCATCTTAAAACCTATTATAGATCTGCTTCCACTATCCGGCTTTTGTGTTTGGCCAGATTTTTAACTGGTTTCTGGGTCATGTGATCCCTTGGCTATATTTGGCTGCACTTGCTCACATTTCCCCCCCACCCCCTCTTACTACCCGTTTATTTATTCATTTACCTATAGAAAACTTTTGAATTCACTCTTATGTTAGCTGCCAATCTATTCTCATATTCTCTCTTTGCCCCTCTTATTTTCTTTTTCACTTCCTCTCTGAACTTTCTATATTCAGCCTGATTCTGATGTAGCATCCCTTGTGCTAACAACCCTCTGCGTAATTTATTTTTCTGACTGTGATGAAATATGCCATTCATCAGGCACTGTATTCCCTGTGTTTAGTTTAGTTTCAGTTTCATTTCCTTACCTGTATTGTATTGTGTGTAGGGCTCCGCCCATACCTGGCCCCTACTTAAGCAAGCCCCAGCGTGTCTCACAGCAGTACAGCAGATCTCTGGATGAGAGACACTTCTCCAATGTGTATTACTTTCTGAGTTAATAAAAGCCTTGCTTTGCTCCATTAACGTCAAGTCTCGGATTCATTGAGGCACATCACTGACCTCTCCCCCAAACATTGGAGTTTAGAAGAATGAGAGGTGATCTTATTGAAACATATAAGATACTGAGGGGGCTCGACAAGGTAGATGCAGAGAAGATGTTTCCCCTCATGGGGGAATCTAGAATTAGGGGCATAGTTTCAGAATAAGGAGACACCCTTTTAAAACTGAGATGAGGAGGAATTTCTTCTCTCAGAGGGTCGTAAATCTGTGGAATTCTCTGCCCCAGAGAGCTGTGGAGGCTGGGTCATTGAATATATTTAAGGTGGAGATAGACAGATCTTTGAACAATAAGGGAGTGCCGGGTTATGGGGAGCGGGCAGGGAAATGGAGCTGAGCCCAAGATCAGATCAGCCATGATCTCATTAAATGGCAGGGCAGGCTCGAGGGGCCAAATGGCCGACTCCTGCTCCTATTTCTTATGTTCTTATGTTCTTATTATCACTCTTTTGATGGTGAACTTAAATTTATGCTCTCTATTTATCAACTCATTGGAATAGCTTCTCTCTATTTACCTTATCCCGCATCATTTTGAACACCTCTATCAGATCTCCTCATAACCTCCTCTGTTCTAATGAAAGGAGGATAGCTGGAGAATGGCAAAGGCGCGTGTGATCATGTGATCATGACTAAAGCTGTATGTTTACCATAGTGGTGAGGGGAAAAGTGTGAGCAACATAAGAACATAAGAAATAGGAGCAGGAATAGGCCACTTGGCCCCTCGAGCCTGCTCTGTCATTCAATAAGATCATGGCTGATCTTGGGCTCAAAGCCACTTCCCTGCCCGCTCCCCATAACCCTTCACTCCCTTATCTTGCAAAAATCTGTCTATCTCCACCTTAAATGTAGCCAAATATAGCCCAGGGATCACATGACCAAGAAACCAGATAAAAATCTGGCCAAACATGAAAGCCGGACTTTTACATTTACAGAAAATGCTGGAAATACTCAGCAGGTCAGGCAGCAGGAGAGAGAAACAGAGTTAACGGCCCAGAAATTAGGATCGGGGGCTTGCCGCGCGTGCAAGCCCCCGATCCGCACTCACCCGGTGCGTCGACATCTGAAGCCTGGGCCTGCTTGGAATTCCTGTCACTGGCCCAGTTCAGGTGTCGGCACGCTGTGCTTGCCTGATCCAGCGGCGTAGTTAGTGCGATGTGCCGGTTGGGATCAGGTGAGCACTGTGCAGCCAATCAGGGGAGGGGAAACTTCATTCATGAGTTTGATAGTAAGAACTGTCAAACTCATGAAAAGTACGGGCACCCAAAAGACTAGTTTAACTTTAAATAAAATTTTAAAAAACATCCCAATAATTAAATAAACTATAAATAACTTTAGAAACTATTTTAAACAATTCATCAAATTTTGGAAAAAAATAATTTTTTAAGAAATCGGGTCTAAAAATAAACTTACCTTACTGTAAAGTCCTTAAAAACAATAAAGCTGTGGAAAAAATGTTATAATTTTAAATAATAGACCACTTACCTTAAAGAATCCACTCCTTACGCCTCCTTATATGTCTAAAAAGTTCAGGCCCTTGCACACGGGCAAACCTGTCAAAAAGAAGGAAGTTCAACGCGCGCGCGCAGAGTCCTGCGCGCACGCGTTGGACCTCTGAACCCCTTGGAGGAAATGCCGGTTTCCTGCGCATGCGCTGTGCATGCTGAAATCCGGCACTTCCAACGGGCCCACGCGTGAGTACCCCGTCCGTACTCACGCATTGGGACCGGAATTACTGGCCCAACGTTTCAGGTCGATGACCTTTCGTCAGATCTGTTTTTATTTCAGATTTCCAGCATCTGCAGAATTTTATTTTTGGACTTTTCATTTGTCAGGTTTACATTTTTATACATAAAAAAATAAGCAGCACGCTGTAAAAAAAAAATGGAAAGATGACATCCCTAAATACATAGTTATCATAAAAATCATAGTGAATTCTGATCCAACTTCCATCTTAAACGAGGACCGATCTCTTCCTTCCTGTGTGCAGAATGTTGGTCCGTGATTTAAAAAAAGGGAAATGCAGATGCAAATGCACTGTTTGACTTTGAAGCAAATTCTACTTGCTGGAGGTTGGCTGAAGTTGCTTTTTAAATGAGATCAGAATAACGCTGGGAATAGTTGATGCTGGCTGACAATTATTAGCCTGAAGCTTCTACAATTCTCTTAATAGTATTGTCACAACACATTTTACTCTTTTAATGACTTGGTGAAATAAACATGCAAAATCTCCTTGATCTTATTGATTAGGCAAAAACACACTGGCAGTTTTTTTACTTTCAAAGAGTTCTTTTGAAGCAAGCTGAGGGATGGGATTCATTACCCAGGTACTGATTTTTTTCCGCCCCTCAGTCAGGACAGGATTTTCATTGGGCCGTGGAGGTGGGGTTGGAGGCGTGTGGGGGGTTAAAATCTCGAAATCGGGGGGGCACAAACCCATCCCGCCCCCGTTGTGTATGTACCTTTAAGAGAATAACTGGTCTCAGACTGCAATACTGGCAGTGACCACCCCTGTATAAAAGGCGCTAGAGAGCCTCTGTTGGTTAGTTTCGTTTATGCCTTTCACCAGTAAAGACTTGTTTGTTTCTCTCCTAGTGTCTCAATCATTCACAGACTTAACACTGGCGACGAGTTAGAAAGAACTTACCTGCAACTCAGCAACAGCTCCGACGACGTTGAAGGTCGGAAGAAGAAAAAAAAAAGAGTCCATTGAAACTCGAGGAACGGGCATCGACCGTCAATCATCGGGTTCAAGACTTTGCAGGAGCGACTTTCCAGAGCCAGGCTGGGTTCCTCGGTCTGTGGTTTCCCAGCTAATCGGGCTGGTGGCAGGTAGTGCTCTGATCCTTCCTGGGCTGCAACGGGGCCGGGCAGCGAGTCGGGAAGCAAGGAGAGAGAGAGAGGGTGGAGCATACAGGGCGCGGCCGGTGTTTCGAAGCTGGGCAGCGTTCGGACCTCAGAAGAGGGAGGGAAGTGTTCCAGAGGGTCCGCTCCACGACGGGAAAATAATAAAAGAAAAAGAATACGCGCAAAAAACCGTGGAAAGCAGCGCTAACAACAGCGGGGAAGAAGGAAAAGCACGGGAGGCGCCATTTTGTTAAATCAGAGAAGAAGGCAAAGCGCGGGAGGCGCCATTTTAGATTTGCAAGATGCCGAAGACTGGCTGTATCACTGCTTTTGATAATACATTAGAGGACTGGACCACGTATGTGGAAAGAGTCGAGGTATATTTCGAGGCAAATGAAATAGCGGAGGGGAAAAAGGCATCAATATTGCTAAACGTAATGGGCGCTAGAACGTACGGCCTATTGCGGGATCTGATTACTCCAGCCAAACCGAAGGCGAAGAGTTTTAATGAAATTGTTGCTGTTCTACAGGAGCACTTAAACCCTGCACCGCTGTTGATAGCAGAAAGATTTAAATTCCACAGGAGAACTCAGCACAAACATGAGAGCAATGCTGAGTATCTTACGGAACTACGCAAGCTATCAAAGCACTGCCAGTTCGGAGCAGGACTGGCAGATACCCTACGGGACAAATTTGTCTGTGGACTCCTGAGTGAAGGAACACGGAAGAAGTTACTCGCAGAAAAAGAGCTGACGCTAGATAAGGCTTTCAGCGTGGCAGTATCGTATGAAGCAGCAGCCAGGGGAGCTGCAGAAATTCAACAAAAACCACAGGAATACAGCACCCACGAAATGACACGGGGATTTGCAAAATGTTATCGCTGCGGCAGAACTAACCATGACCAGAAGGACTGCTGGTCCAAAGACAAAATATGCAGACAATGCGGGAAGATTGGACACATTGCACAAGTTTGTAGGTCTGGGAAGAAGACCAGCGACAACAAAAAGGCTACTAAGGAACCGTACAAGAAAGTACAAAAGATGACGGACAGTAGTTCCGAAGACCAGATGAGCGATAGTGAATCTGAGAACAGGAGATTAAGCTGTCTCAAACTTCACAATGTAATCGCAAAAGAGGATCACCGAACCATTTGGGTCACCCTCACGATAGCAGGGTCCCAAGTTAAAATGGAATTGGATACAGGATCAGCGCTAACCGTCATGAATCGACGAGATTATGAGCGGCTATTTTCACACATACCCTTGAGAGAGACATCCATCATCTTGACGACGTATACGGGGCAAAAAGTATACCCCAGAGGAAAAATAAGGGTGCCTGTCGAATACAATGGCAAGAAAATATGGAAATTGTATCTCTACATACTGCCAAATGGTGGACCACCATTATTGGGACGGGAATGGATCAGGAAGATAAACTTAGATTGGCATTCCATTCATGCAATGACGGTGGACGGTAAAAAAGATGAAGACGTCACTCCTGGACGATTGTCAACAATCTTAGCTAACGCCAAAGAGGTATTTCAACAAGAACTGGGCACGCTTAAAGGCGTAACCGCCTCGTTAAAAATAGAAGAGAATGCAGTTCCCAAGTTTTTCAAAGCAAGACCGGTACCATATGCAATTCGTCCAGCCGTCGAGGCAGAGCTGGAGAATCTGGAGAAGGCGGGCGTGTTGTCTAAGGTCGACTGGAGCGAGTGGGCGACACCCATCGTTCCTGTCATGAAAAAAACGTTAAGCAATAAGTCCAGAGAGCCAAGGAAGATTCGCATCTGTGGGGATTTCAAGGTGACGGTGAACCCTGTCCTTGACACAGTACAATATCCTCTTCCAAGGATAGAAGACATCTTTGCCTCACTGTCTGGAGGGAAGCGTTTTACAAAAATTGACCTAGCACAAGCATATTTGCAGATGGAGGTTGAAGAGTCCTCTAGGAAGTATCTCACAATAAACACTCACAAAGGTCTTTACCAATATCATCGATTGGTATTCGGAGTAGCATCGGCTCCGGCGATATGGCAAAGAGCGATGGAACAAGTCCTGCAAGGGATTCCGGGGACTCAGTGTTACTTGGACGACATCCTTGTAACAGGTGAAGATGACAGTGAACACCTTAACAACCTAGAACAGGTGCTCACTAGACTACGGGAACATGGGCTGCGAGCCAACCGCCCCAAGTGCGAATTTTTAAAGAAACAGATATCGTATTGTGGCCACGTGATTGATGAAGAGGGGTTACATAAGTCCCCTGACAAAATTGAAGTGGTTGTTAAGGCCCCAGCGCCTGAAAATGTGTCGCAACTGAGGTCATTCCTCGGGTTGGTGAATTACTATCATAAGTTTTTGCCGAATTTGTCGACAATTCTGCATCCAATGAACGCCCTGCTACGAACGGGGGTAGCATGGAAATGGAGCGATGATTGTAAACGTGCTTTTCAGAAGAGTAAGGACTTAATCACTTCGAAGGAAGTATTGGCTCACTACAACCCAGCACTGCCAATCAGGCTGGCGTGTGATGCGTCTCCCTACGGCATTGGGGCGGTACTGTCACATAAATTCCTTAATGGTTTGGAGAGGCCGATAGCTTTTGCGTCAAGCTCGTTAACTTCTGCCGAGCGTAACTACGCCCAGATTGACAGAGAGGCCCTCAGCCTAGTGTGGGGGGTGAAGAAGTTCAATCACTATCTGCACGGTCAAAAATTTACTCTACTAACCGATCATCAACCTCTTGTCTCCATTTTCAACCCTCAGAAGGGCGTACCGATAATGACAGCACAACGGCTGCAGAGATGGTCCCTTTTCCTAGGGGCACACCAATATGACATCGAGTACAGGGGAACTAAACAGCATGGAAATGCTGATGGATTGTCACGTCTACCGTTGCCGACGGTGGAAGAAGAAGACCTTGCAGTGGATCCAATGGAGTTATTCCACTCGACCATAGTCGAATGTCTCCCTGTGACGAATGCAAACATAGAAAAGGAAACACGGAATGACCCGACACTATCATGAGTCTATGATTTAACGGTGAAGGGATGGCCAGCACATGGCGAACCACTGCTGCCAACATTTTTGTCAAGAAGAGAACAGCTGTCAGTGTGCAGAGGAACCTTGATGTGTGGATCCAGAGTAGTAATTCCACCTAAGTTGATGGATAGAGTGCTCAATGAGCTTCATGAGGGTCATCTGGGTGGGGTAAAAATGAAGAGCTTAGCCAGAGCGTTTGTGTGGTGGCCGGGAATCGATAGAGAAATCGAAGAGATGACCAAGAGCTGTGCAGGATGCCAGAAGGTCCAAAACGCCCCACCACAAGCTCCTCTGCACCCATGGGAGTGGCCCTCATCTCCATGCAAAGGGTGCACATTGATTTTGCTGGTCCCTTCATGGACTCGATGTTTTTAATTGCGGTGGATGCACATTCAAAGTGGCCAGAGGTAATAAAAATGTCCTCAACCACCACGGAAAAAACTATCGCAGTTTTACGAACCATGTTCGCCAGGAATGGGCTGCCTTAACAGATTTGCTCTGACAATGGACCACAGTTTGTGTCTGAAGAGTTCCAGAGGTTCTTAAAGAACAATGGTGTTAAGCATTACACATCTGCCCCATATCACCCAGCCACTAATGGATTGGCCAAGAGGTTTGTCCAAACATTCAAGAAGGCTATCAAGGCAATGTGTAATGAAGATATACCCCTACAACACAAGGTGGACAACTTCTTGTTTGCCTACCGGAATGCGACACATGCGGTTACCAACCAAACTCCAGCCATGATGTTCTTCAATCGAAGACTACGATGCCGCTTGGATTTGGTTAAGCCAAACATCCGAAGAGATGTGGAGAACAGGCAGTTTCAGAATATGAATGAAAGGCCGACCAGGAGTTTTAAGATAGGTCAACCAGTTTTGGCCCGGGACTACCGCACTGAAAAATGGCAGCCAGGAACGATTTGTACACGACAAGGACCGCTCATGTATACCATGGACGTTGGGGAGAGCATTGTAAGACGCCATGCTGACCAGATTCTAGAGTCACTGGAAAACGTCAACTCCACACCACGATCTGATACACCTGGTAATGAAATCAACGTTCCAATTGCAGCTACCGCAGAACCGGTAATATTGGAAGCAGATGAACCAAACAACGACATTGATTTTGACTCAACATTGCCAGAAGAACCTGATACTCCAAAGAGGCATTATCCAGACAGAATCAGGAAGCCTCCTCAAAGACTGAATGTATAATTGCTTAAACTTAACCAATGTATCTAGCAACAGTAATTGTGATTGTAATTCGTTATCATTAGTGTTAAATGAATGTTATGTACTGTTTATCTAAAAGGGGAGGAATTGTTGTGTATGTACCTTTAAGAGAATAACTGGTCTCAGACTGCAATACCGGCAGTGACCACCCCTGTATAAAAGGCGCTAGAGAGCCTCTGTTGGTTAGTTTCGTTTATGCCTTTCACCAGTAAAGACTTGTTTGTTTCTCTCCTACTAGTCCGTGTCTCAATCATTCACGGACTTAACAGCCCCCAACCCGCCTCCATGCCAGTTTCAAAGGAGGCGGATACCCGACCTGTGCTGGGACCCGCCTCCCCGAGGCAGGAAGGGGATTAGTGCCAATTAACTGCCTGTTAACAGGCAGTTTTCCTAATCCCTATTTTTATTCCTGAAGTATGGGATTCCCGATGGCTCCAAACCACGCCAAGTTAGCGAGGTGGGCCGTCGGGCTGAAAGACTTGGAGGGTTCGAGATGTCCCGTGTTCAGGTGAGTGATGGGTGCATGAGTGAAGAGGTAAGTGTGTTTGGTGTGTGTAAAGTGTTTAAAGAAGTTTTACTTACCTTTACAGCCTTCCTTCCTTCAGGTCTCGGGAGTCCCTCATCTCACCGGCACAGAAAGCAGAATGGCCGCGAGCTGTCAAAAGTTGCAGCATTCAGCTTTCTGTTCTGGAGAGATCTCTAAATCAGCCTGAGAGGAAGGAATTAACTTAGAGTACAGATTGTCAGTGTTTGACAGCTTCAAAGAGCTGTAAAACGCTGATATTTCATCTGTCCAAAGTTCTTGACAGATGAAATGTCAATCTGTGGCGTCACCTGTTGCCGGGTGGCCCTTAATTGGCCTGTTGAGCCCGCTGGGCGGGCTCAACAAGGTCAATCAAGTGAAAATCGTGTGGGTTGGCCACAACTCGATGAGGCGGGACTACAACCCCAAAAGTTGTAGTCCCGCCTCCTACACATCTCCAGAATCAAAATCCAGCCCTTACTTTCTACATATCCCACAACATTAACTGAGATCATTATAACTTTGCTACGTTGGCATACTTTGGAGGGAACTTTTATGATTGTGAAGGTGAGGGGTGTTTATGTTGACGAATAGAACATTTTCCAAGTTGTATTTTGCATCTGGTTTCAGCATCAATCACTTCTGGGTCTGGTGCAGCACATCTCAAAGCTTTCTTGTCAACTATACAATGGACGTCTGCCTTCAGCACGTTGGAAGGACCGACATTGGGCAGATTTTAACTTGGAGTGGATTTCTGGTAGGCGAAGATTGGGCTGTTCTTGGCCGCCCCTTGGCTTCCAAGTAAGTAGTGGGGAGGAGGTTTCGGGAGGGTCTCAGGGAAGGGAATGGGGGGGAGCGTCTAGGGCAGGGGAGGCCACAACTTTCCTTGTGGGGCCCAGAGGAGCAATCTTGCTCAGATAAGTTTTAGAATGATCCGAAGGGGCTTCTTATGTTTGCAGACCTCCTTGTGCCTATCAGGAAAGCCAATTAATAGGAACCCGATTTGCACAAATTTGAGGACCACGCCTATTTTAGGCGGGCGTCCCATCCGCCTGCAAAAGCTTCCAGTTTAATATCAGAAATGGTCCAGATCTAAGTGGGTAAGTAACCCACTTGCTTTTAACTGCCCACCCACCTGAGAATGCCGGGTTAAAATCAACCCCCCCCCCCCCGCCCACCCCTGATATATTGCTGCAGTAAATGTTCTGTATTACAGCAAAATTGAATCTTTGCCACGTTTAGGCTGCAGTGGAACCGTGGTAAACATCAGAAACTGCACTGCAGGCGCTGGGCTACCACTGAACAAGGCGATGGGAGATCTAGAAGTATATTAAAGAAAATAATGGGTTTGTGAGATTGGCTGTAGTGAAAACAATCCCAAATTTAAAAAACTAAAAAAAAAACCAGAAGCCTGCAATAAAAATGGAAAATGCTGGACATGGAAAGGAACATGCCAAATGGTTAAGAGGATGCAAAGATATGGAGGCGAGGGGGATGGAAGTTCACATAATCAAAAAGGTGAGGAAATGGTGGAAATTGTAAAATAGGAAAAAGTAAACTTGTGAACTGTTGTTCATTCTTTCCCAGGACCTCATATCTGTTGAATGCCTTACCTTCTCAATTATTACTTATTCCTACAAGACTCACACTTTTAAACCTTTAGGAACACAGGAACAAAATGATGTATTTGTTTCCATCACAATGGTGAGATACAAACTGAGGAGTGTATGCATGTTCGTGATTTGCCCTAACACACCTATCCCTGAACCTACATATTGACCTTGCTCTAAGTTTAGAGGTCGCTGCAAGTCTAAGGCGAGTGTAGGGAGGGGACCCATTGTTATCTTCAATAAAATCCCCATAATCCATTACTATATTGCTTTTACCTACCCAACAACCGCCCCCAACCCTGCTGCCACCCTCCCCCGCCCACCCGCCATTCCAAATAATTGCTTATATTTACTTTTGTAAAAGGAAAATGGCAGAAAATTTCAGTTATAAGGGCATTTTTTAAAATGTAAAGGAGCATACAATTTATGTACCATGGTGAAACCAATGAAATTAATTAAACACAATAAGTATACATACTTCAGTCGGGCACAGGATTAAGTTGCTGCACTAACGTAATGGATTGTTGAATTTGAGAAGCACCTCAATACATTATGCAGTATAAGAACATAAGAAATAGGAGCAGGAATAGGCCACTTGGCCCCTCAAGTCTGTTCCGCCATTCAATAAGATCATGGCTGATCTTGGACTCAAAGCCACTTCCCTGCCCACTCCCCATAACCCTTGACTCCCTTATCTTGCAAAAATTTGTCTATCTCCACCTTAAATGTATTTAATGACCCAGCCTCCACAGCTCTCTGGGGCAGAGAATTCCACAGATTTACAACCCTTTGAGAGAAGAAATTCCTCCTCATTTCAGTTCTAAAAGGGCGACCCTTTATTCTGAAACTATGCCCCCGAGTTCCAGATTTCCCCACGAGGGGAAACATCTTCTCTGCATCTACCTTGTCGAACCCCTCAGTATCTTATATGTTTCAATAAGATCACCTCTCATTCTTCTAAATTCCAATGAGTATAGGCCCAGCCTGCTCAACCTTTCCTCATAAGTCAACCCCCTCATCTCTGGAATTAACCTAGTGAATCGTCTCTGAACTGCCTCCAATGCAAGTATATCCTTCCTTAAATAAGGAGACTAAAACTGTACGCAGTACTCAAGGTGTGGTCTCACCAATACCCTGTACAGTTGTAGCAGGACTTCCCGGCTTTTATACTCCAACCCCCTTGAAATAAAGGCCAACATTCCATTTGTCTTTTTGATTACTTGCTGTACCTGCATGCTAACTTTGTGTGTTTCATGCACAAGGACCCCCAGGTCCCTCTGAACTGTAGCATTTTGTAATCTCACTCCATTTAAATAATAGTTTGCTTTTTTATTTTTCCTGCCAAAGTGGATAACCTCGCACTTTCCCACATTATACCCCATCTGCCCACTCACTTAGCCTGTCTATATCCCTTTGCAGGTTCTTTGAGTCCTCTGCACCACTTGCTTTCCCACCCATCTTTGTATCATCCGCAAACTTGGCTCCATTACACTCGGTCCCTTCATCCAAGTCATTAATATAGATTGTTAATAGTTGAGGCCCCAGCACCGATCCCTGTGGCACCCCACTAGTTACCGTTTGCCAACCGGAAAATTACCCATTTATTCCGACTCTCTGCTTTCTGTTAGTTAGCCAATTCTCTATCCATGCTAATATATTACCCCCAATTCCGTGAGCTCTTATCTTATGCAGCAACCTTTTATGTGGCACCTTATCGAATGCCTTCTGGAAATCCAAATACACCACATCCACTGATTTACCTTTGTCCACCCTGCTCATTACACCCTCAAAGAACTCCAGTAAATTTGTTAAACATGAGTTCCCTTTCATAAAACCATGCTGACTCTGCTTGACTGCATTATGATTTTCCAAATGCCCTGCTACTGCTTCCTTATGAAGGACTCCAGCATTTTCCCAATGACAGATGTTAGGTTAACTGGTCTATAGTTTCCTGCTTTCTGTCGCCATCCTTTCTTAAATAGGAGTGTTACATTTGTGGTTTTCCAATCCGCTGGGACCTCTCCAGAGTCCAGGGAATTTTGGTATATTGCAACCAATGCATCCACTATCTCTGCAGCCACTTCTTTTACGACACTGGGATGCAGGCCATCTGGTCGAGGGGACTTGTCGTCTTTTAGTCCCATTATTTTACCAAATACTATTTCCTTAGTGATAGTGATTGTCTTTAGTTCCCCCCTCCCTGTGGCCCCTTGATTATCCATTATTGGGATGTTGTTAGTGTCTTCTACCATGAAGACAGATACAAAATATTTGTTCAGTCTCTGCCATTTCCCCGTTCCCCATTATTAATTCCCCAGTTTCATCCTCTAAGGGGCCAATGTTTACTTTAGCTACTCTCTTCCTTTTTATATACCTGTAGAAGCTCTTACTATCTGTTTTAATATTTCTTGCCAGCTTACTCTCATAATTCATCTTCTCTCTCTTTATTATTTTTTTAGTCATCCTTTGCTGGTTTTTAAAAATGTCTCAATCCTCTGGTCTCCCACCAATCTTGGCAACATTGTATGCCTTTGTTTTCAATTTGATACCATCCTTTACTTCCTTAGTTAGCCACAAATGGTGCTCCCTTCTCTTAAAATCTTTCTTTCTCACTGGAATATATTTTTGTTGAGAATTATGAAATATCTCCTTAAATGTCCACCACTGCATTTCAAATGTCTTACCCTTTAATTTATTTTTCCAGTCCACTTTAGCCAGTTCTGCCCTCATGCCATTGTAATTGCCTTTGTTTAAAATCAGGACACTGGTTTGAGATACAACTTTCTCACCCTCCAACGGCAAATTAGGTTAAGGGATAGGTCAATAGAGTTGCAGTGGCAGACATTTAAGGGGATATTTCAAAATACACAGAATATATACAGCAGCGCCTATATTTCCTAAGGAGGCTGAAGGGATGTAACCTGTCACCCCTGATCCTCTCTAACTTTTACCGCTGCACAATAGAGAGCATCCTGACAAACTGTATCACAGTATGGTATGGCAGCTGTAGCTATTATGACCGGAAAGCCCTGCAGCGGGTAGTCAAAACTGCCCAACGCATTACCGGCACCCGGCTACCGACCATAGAGCACATATACCAGAAACGCTGTTTATGGAGGTCACGGTCCATCATCAAAGACCCTACCCACCCCAGCCACAGTCTGTTCGCCCTCCTGCCATCTGGGAGACGCTACAGATGCATTTGCACCCGTACGACCAGATTTAGGAACAGCTTCTTTCCCAGGGCTGTCATCCTACTGAACTCCACAAATAAACTCTAAAGCCTGCACATCTGCCAATGCACTTTATTATGGTTATGTTTATGTTAATGTATTACAAGCCAAATGTATGTTGAATGTTTAAATGTCTTAATCTAAATGTACACTCTCGGGAGCCGCAAGCCTACATTTCGTTGTACTGCACTTGTGCACTAACAATGACAATAAAAGTTGATTTGATTTGATTTGATTTGATTACAACAAGAAAGAAAAATTCCAAGAGGAGGACCTACCATCCGCGGTTAACTAAAAAAGTTAAAGATAGTATTAAACTTAAAGAAAAAGCATATAATTGCGCAAAGATGGGTGGCAGGTCAGAAGATTGGACAGAATATAAAGAACAGCAAAGAATGACTAAAAGATTAATAAGGAGAGAAAAATTAGAGTACGAGAGAAAGCTAGCTAGAAATATAAAAACAGATGGTAAGGGCTCGAATTTCCAAGCCCCGTGGAGGCGGGTTTGGAGGCGGGAGTGGTGGGAAAATTGCAGAATCAGGGGGCAGGAACCCATCCCACCCCCAACCCACCTCTGTGCCAATGTCCCAGGAGGCGGATATCCGACCTGTGCTGGGAGCCGCCTCCCCGAGGCGGGAAGGGGATTAGTGCCAATTAACTGCCTGTTAACAGTTAGTTAACAGGCAGTTTTTTGCCTAATCCCTATTTTTAGTCCTGAAGTGTGGACTTCCTGACAGCTCCGAACCATGCCAAGTTAGCTAGGCGGACCGTCGGTCTGAAGGGGTTGGAGGGTTCGAGATGTCCGTTGTGCAGGTAAGTGATGGGTGCATGTGTGCAGAGGTAAGTGTGTGAGGTAAGTGTAAAGTGTTTTAATAAGTTTTACTTACCTTTACTTTCTCCTGCAGGCTTCCTTCCTTCAGTTCTCGGGAGTCCCTCATCTCACCGGCACAGAAAGCAGAATGGCTGCTGAAATGTCAAAAGCTGCAGCCTTCTGCTTTCTGGTCTGGAGAGATCTCTAACTGACTCTGAGTAGAAGTTAGAAGACAGGTTGTCAGTGCTTGACAGCTTCACAGAGCTGTCAAACGCTGATTTTTCATCTATCAAAAGCTCTTGACAGATGAAATGTCAATCACTGACGTTACCAATAACCAGGTGTCCCTTAATTGGCCTGCTGAGCCCACTGGGCTCTTCGGGACTCACGCTCTCGGCTGCAGAGAACAGTATCTATCCCCCTAACTATACTGTCCCCGATCACTACAACATTTCTATTTAGTCCCCCCACTTGAATGGCTCCCTGCTGTGGTCAGTTTGCTCATCCTCTCTACAGTCCCTGCCCTCGTCCACACAGGGAGCAAGAATCTCATACCTGTTGGACAAGGCCAAGGGCTCTCCTAGGCTCCCGCTGCTTTAAGTACCGCCAAGGTCTCGCGCTCTCCTGGGCTCCCACTGCTTTAAGTACCGCCGAGGTTCCGCGCTCTCCTGGGCTCCTGCTGCTTTAAGTGCCGCAGAGGTCTCGCGCTCTTCTGGGCTCCCGCTGCTTTAAGTACCAGCGAGGTCTCGCGCTCTCCTAGGCTCCCGCTGCTTTAAGTACTGCAGAGGTCTCGCGCTCCCCTGGGCTTCCGCTGCTTTAAGTACCGCCAAGGTCTCGCGCCCTCCTGGGCTCCCACTGCTTTAAGTACCGCAGAGGTCTCGCACTCTCCTGGGCTCCCACTGCTTTAAGCACCGCAGAGGTCTTGCGCTCTCCTGGGCTCCCGCTGCTTTAAGTACCGCCGAGGTCTCGCACTCTCTTGAGCTCCCGCCGCTTTAAGTACCGCAGAGGTCTCGCACTCTCCTGGGCTCCCGCTACTTTAAGTACCGCCGAGGTCTCGCACTCTCCTGGGCTCCCGCTACTTTAAGTACCGCCGAGGTCTCGCACTCTCCTGAACTCCCGCCGCTTTAAGTACTGCCGATGTCTCGCACTCTCCTGGGCTCCCGCTACTTTAAGTACCGCCGAGGTCTCGCACTCTCCTGAGCTCCTGCCGCTTTAAGTACCGCCGAGGTCTCGCACTCTCCTGAGCTCCCACCGCTTTAAGTACCGCCGAGGTCTCGCACTCTCCTGGGCTCCCGCTGCTTTAAGTACCGCCAAGGTCTCACGCCCTCCTGGGCTCCCGCTACTTTAAGTACCGCCGAGGTTTCGCACGCTCCTGAGCTCCCGCCGCTTTAAGTACCGTCGAGGTCTCACACTCTCCTGAGCTCCCGCCGCTTTAAGTACCGCCGAGGTCTCGCACTCTCCTGAGCTCCCGCCGCTTTAAGTACCGCCGAGGTTTCGCACTCTCCTGGGCTCCCGCTACTTTAAGTACCGCTGAGGTCTCGCACTCTCCTGGGGAGAAAGTTTTGGATCACGTGTGCATCATAGGTGCATCAGACCAGGAAGGTGAGGAAGGGAACGGCTGAGAGAAAGTGATCAGAAAAGAAAAGGAAGTAAGAAGGTGTAGTCAAGAGGAAGGCAATCAGAGTGTTAGCCAACCCCTGCTTTAGGGTGGAATGTGTGGCATTGATGGAGGATCAGTCTCCAGAGCCTATTTCTGAAGGAAACCAGAGGATTTGGTAGACACTATGTGCACCATGGCCCCACGGAATATGATACCATCTGTGGGTCAATGAGCATAGCAGAAGACATATGCTAGTATTAGAAGAATCAGTATTCAGAGGGATTGACATGTATATCTGTGAGTGTGATTTGGATTCCAGAGCAGTACATGTCCTTATTGCCTTGTTGGTGTAATATTGCCATTTCCCACACAAACCATCTTTGTTGCCTATTAGTGCTGAACTGTGAGCAGTTGTGTGCTGTTGCCCTTTGCTCACCAGCAACAAAGTTTAAGCTGTTCAAAATCACTTCATCCAGAACATTTATGGAGAGACTTTGATACTACCTGTTTTGGCTAGACTCAAGCCTAGGTTCCAAGAGTGAAAAGGAGGCACAGCTAACCCACAGCACCATCACTTCCCTTAACACAATAAAAACAGCTCAACATTATCAAATTTTCATCTTTAAATTGAAGTTCTTCCGCAACCCTTCAGCTAGTTACTGAAAGGATTTGGATAGATGCACTGTAATATGTGCTGGTTAGTAGCTGTTATAATTAGAAAGAAAAAGCATTCAGGATCTCAGGACGACTCAAAGCGCTTCCCAGCCAAAGACGTACTTTTGAAGTGCACTCACTGCTGTAACATAGGCAAACTCAGCAGCCAATTTATGCAGAGCACGGTCTCACAAACAGCAATGAGATAAATGACACTAGACACTGGAAGAATTCCCCTGCTCTTCTTCAAATAGTGCCATGGGATCTTTTATGTCATGTTATACAGAGAATAGTATAGATAAAGACAATCAGGTGACCATAACGGTTCCTGCTGGGACAAAGGAAATTTTACGTCAAGACAGGTTCAGAATGAAAATGTGGAACATAAGGTTAAATAGATGTCAGGTAGTTCGGCTTGATTTATCTTTGAGTGTGGGTATGAAGACATCTTCCAGTATCACTAGGAAAATTCCATAATAGAGGAAACTGTACATAATCTCTAGAAGGAGCGTGCTTGTTAAACCAAATAGATTTTTCTTCTTCTCTGCTTTACTTAGTGAACATACTAAAAACCAAAACAATATACCAACCAAATTAAACTTGATTTAAATAACAAGTCACATCCCAAAGACAATTTTTTTTCAATGACCAGATAATCTGTTTTAGTGATGTAGATTGAAGGATAAATATTGACCAGGACACCAGGGATAACTCCCCTGCTCTTCTTCAAAATAGTGCCATGGGATCTTTTATGTCCACCTGAGAGAGCAGATAGGGCCTCAGTTTAATGTCTCATCCAAAAGACAGCACCTCCAACATTGCAGCACTCCACTGGAGTGTCAGCTTAGATTTTTATGCTCAAGTCTCTGGAGTAGGACTTGAACCCACAACCTTCTGACTCAGAGGTGAGGGTGCTACCCACTGAGCCACAGCTGGCACTAGGGGATACTACTATTACATAGAATGTACAGCACAGAAACAGGCCATTCGGCCCAACTGGTCCATGCTGGTGTTTATGCTCCACACGAGCCTCCTCCCACCCCTCTGCATTTAACCCTCTCACCATACCCTTCTATTGCTTTCAGCATCATGTGTTTATCTAGCTTCCCCTTAAATGCATCTATGCTACTCGCTTCAACTACTAGACCATAAAAAGTTGCATTTCCAATAAGTAAGCTTGTTCTTTGATGGAATTGAAAGTAAACAGATATTGAATTGTGGATTGGGCAGGATATCTGGAACCCAACAATCAGGAGTGGCATTTCACTACAATGATTTTTTATGTCCAAGTGCTTTTTGACTGTTCTTAAGGAAAACTCCATCTCCTGAGAGATTGGAAGCTTTACTTGGCCAGAACCATTTTATTTTCTTCTCATACATACCTAGGACAATTTGAAGGTGTAGCGCCCTTCCTTATGAAAAAATGTGAAACTTGTATGTGATAGAGCTCAAGAAAGATTTCAGGCCTGTTCGTTTGAAAACAGACCCTTTTCTGTACTATTACAAATGACTTATGCAGAAAGACTGGAAAAACGTGAGCTTTTTGACCTCGACATGAGGTGACTGAGAAGGGATCTCATTGATAATGAATGATACAGAAAAAATTAAGTCCTAAATCTACTTCAAATTAAAATGAAAGTAGAACACAGGGGTGGGGAGGGGAAAATTTAGGAATGAAGTCAAGAAGTGCTTCATACAAGAAGTGATCAATGTGTGGAATAGTTTTCTGGGTAGGGAGACAAAGGCAAAATCCCTGAAATCATTGAAGGAACAGCTGGATGCAGTGATGTGAGAGTGTAGGTTATTTCTGGATGGATGAGCCAAGACTGGCTAAATGTCCTTCCTCATCCATATCTATCTCATGATTTATTTAGCACTTTTCCAAGTTGCCTCCTGGGCAATTTCTTCTTAGCCGGCAAATTGATGAGGTAGTAAAACTCGACTAGCTGAAGCAGAGCAATTACACAGAGTATCGCAGCTAATTGTAAAATAACTATTTCCTTACATGTGCAGTATTTTCATTTCATTCACTTTTCATTCATTACTGCCTTAGTTAAAGCATAGATGTTTAACTCAAGTAGCAGCAAACTAAATCAGAACCTGATCTTATTAGGAATCGGTGATATATGTACAACAACCTGGGTTAAGTTTAGCTTTTAGTGATTCTGTAGCAAGGTAATGATATTCCTTCCAGACACATCATTTAATCTAAAGTGCCCGGGGAGATAAACGACACAATGGGTTAGCACAAAGGCTTTTTTCACCCTTAAGTATTGGCTTTCAATTCAGACCAGGATTGATGAGATTAAAGACTTCACTTTAACAGTTATAAGAGGCCTCTGGAAAATAAGTCAGAACATTATCAACCATAGAACGCGTTCCTTTCCCCCCCCCCATGCAAAAAAAAATCGAAAGTGCTTCTGCTTTCTTCAGCCTTGAGAGCCAGAGAACTCCAATGTGGACAAATTCCCACATAATCAAATGAGTATTTGAATGGCTGTGTGAATGTACACATGCGGTCCTAGTGGACAAGATAGACACATCAGCATGTGAGTCAATTAGGAAAGACATTAATAAGTACAAATGAAGTACAAAGACTGTTTAAAATTAATATTGTTTAAAAGTAATATTGTATGTACCCAACAAATGTCAAATCGATTGACACCTACAGAATGTTGGAAAACTGTACCTTTTTGCTATGTAAGCTTTGGCAATATGGTTCTCTGTAAACTTTCATGCCAATAAAGCATTTGAATTGGAATTGGAATTGGAATAAGAATGTCATCAACATAGTCACATAAGCGATATTGTGCCTCACGACAAGAGTCCTTAGCCATTTAAAAAGTACAGGATTATGATTATGCATAATGTCAATACTTTAGTCATTTTATTCTCCTGTAAATCTAATCTCTCTGTTTAGAGACAGAAGCCAGCCTTATGATTTTGTTAATCCACCTACTGTTGACCTGTCACAATGATAATTAATTTAACACCACACATACGGAGCACTAATATAGGGCTATATCATCGAGTGCTGGGATAAAGGTTTGTGCCTGTGGTCCCCTGGGCATGATACCTGAGCAGGGAGGGGATCGCCAAGCCGAGGAAAACGCTCATTTCCTGGGCGACTCTCGTGTACCATTTGGCAATATTCTCAGCGATGATGGTGAATGGAGAGAGGCATATATTTTGAAAAGAAACATATTCAGCTGCACAAATTGCTCAATAAGCTTGATTCTCACCACTTGACAATTCACATTTTTACAGTTTGATACAAAAAAATAAAGCAGACATACCAACCATGACACTGTAAAAGATGCATAGAATTGAACTTCTGACACTATACAGCGTAAAGGTGCTTAAAATTATGAAAAGGATAGGACAGGGCAGACAGAAACATATTTTTTTCCAGCGGTTGAGGGGGTCTAGAACAAGGGGACATAGATATAAGAATAAAAGCAAAAGATTTAGGACAGAGAGCCAGAGAAACCTTTTTACATAGACGGTTGTGAGGCTGTGGAAGACACTAACAGAGTTAGTGATTGAAGCAGAGACCATGTCAACATTTAAGAATAGGTTAGATAGCTGGTTGAAGGAAAGGGGGAATGAAGAGATAAGAAGGGCACATTAGATTAGGACTGCTGGTTGTGTGGGCTGCTTGGGCCGACTGGCTCTGGATCAGGTTGCTTCCAAGCTGACTAGACCTGGCTACTGCCAGTACCAGTACTAAAGGCGTTCTATGTAAACTTCTATGTAAATTCTAACAAAATATGGGGTAAAAATTGTGATTGGCCAACTTTGCACATGGGCACTTAAAAGGCACTTGCACTGCAGGATAAATCACTGCTCCTGCAGGCCGAATGGGGAGCTGCACTCAAAGGGAGTGCAGTGCGGGTTAGACAGAGGGCTGCAACTTGATAGTGTCGATTCTCAGGCCTGTGTTTCATTCGAATGACACTCCCTGCTGAGAGTGAGACATTGTCTAATTTACCCTTACATTCCTCTGTGCATGATTTTTATACCGACACTAACCTGTTTATTTTAAACAAATTAAGACCTGAATAAAATGCAATATGAGCAGGTTAAGTATTCAAATGTGAAATTCACTTGTCAGAATTTCCACCCTTATAATTGCAACTTTAAACATGCGTCACTGAATTCCTGCACAATCTTTAAATTGGCCTCGCTAACTGTTAATGAGGACTCTGCCTTCAGATCATGCCGGCTGTTTAAAGATGGCACAACAATGTTTTCGCTGATAGGCCGCAACGCTCTACTTACAGGGCATTTGTTCGTAGAGTTATCGAAAGCAAATTGATCCTGAATAAATCACTCCCCAACCATTGTATATGTTTAACGTTGTCGCTTTAAATTTATGAACATTCAGAGCGAATCAGTAAGATCAGGCTGGAGCAATCCTGGCTGAACGCCTTTAGTACTGGCAGTAGCCAGGTCTAGTCAGCTTGGAAGCAACCTGATTCAGAGCCAGTGCAAACTATTGTTTTGCAGAGAGGTTCCTTCTTGTACGTGCAGATGCCTGGTAAAATAGTCAGATGTCTGTATTCTTCCTAGAATTTGAGGCTCTTCTTTCCTCTCAATTATTCTCCTCCTCTCCTAAAGGCTGTGATTCTGGCCGTGCGAAAATTCCAAGGGTGGTGGCAGCCTGTTGGTACCTTACCCAAGTAATTATTCTGCATCATGTCTGAGCCTAGACAGGGAGTGCCAGCGAGCAATTTGGTCACAGGGGATGGATGAGGCATCACAACTAAACCCCAATTCTGCCCTCACCTGAGATCCAGACAGATTCATTTTGCAACAGGACTCACTTGATTGTGGTCAGAAGCAAGAACTCTGTCCGAATTTCAAACCAGACAGACAGACAGGCACCAAGGCCAGTTGTAGTATCTCAGCTGCTGCCTGGGTTAATTCGTCAGATAACTCAGCACCAAACAGAGATTGAATTTAAGACATTCTGGCTGCTCTGGCTCACTACCACAGAGATTGGATTTTTCTTTTAATATAGTGCATATGCGGCAGTGGAGAAAGAACAACCCAAATATACTGGGAAGAGTATAGCTATTTAATTAATTGATTGATGAAACATCTATTGTGGCATTACCAACAGCAGCCATTAGTGTTGTAATCGCAGACTAATTAGTATTGATGGACACCATAACATTGAATTGATAAAAGCTGGCAAGCACTATCCACATGTCCGCATAAACTATTGTGCACCTCATATAGCACTCAATTCAATCTTTAATCAAACAGATATATGCCTTTTCTTTTTTATAAGTGGGATATTATTGTGAAGAGGAAAAATGCTTTCAGTGTAAAAATATTTTTCCCTGACAGGGTATCACTCAGTTCCCAACATCCCCAGGCTCCATCGCCAAAGATCTCTATTGAACTGTTAGGTATTTCCATCTCATCCATCCTTGAAGACTGACCAAAAACCATTAGCTATTAAGTAACTCATAACCAGCTATGTTTTGCAGTGTACTTAGTCCACACTGAGCTGTGTCTGAGCATATCCTCCCTTTAAACACACCAACAGGGTTGCCTGGATTTTCCTCCAGGAATCCACCCATTTTCAGGTGGTCCTAGAGTGGTGCATAACGGACAGTGGGGCAGAGAAGCCTACTGCCAAATCTGCACCCTAAATCTAGTCTCTGAAGTCATCCCCTGCCCCCACACCGCACTGGCACAGATCTCAGCTGCCAACCCTTTGCCTTTCCCACTGCATTTAATTGATGCCAAGGGGCTGGGACTTGGAACACTGGTTGTTTTCCCTGCCTACCCACCTCAGTTCCACCAAACCACCACAAAATTGGTACTATTTTTCTTCCCAAACAACAGTGTTGCCTCACCTTTCTGTGGCAGTCAGAATAGTTTGTGTACGCTCAGATTTAAACTACGCTGTGCTGAAAACAAACTCCCATCACTTAGGGTTATCACTTAGCTTTCCCACTAAAAGGGGACGCCACCACCACCAATTTGCACTTACATAAAGATATATTAGGATAGATCACCTAGAGCTTGGGCAAAGAGGTAGGTTTTAAGGAGCATCTTAAAAAAGGATAGAGTGGTAGAGAGGCAGAGAGAGTGGTAGAGAGATGGAGAGAGTGGTAGAGAGGTAGAAAGAGTGGTAGAGAGGTAGAGAGAGTGGTAGAGAGGCAGAAAGAGTGGTAGAGAGGCGGAGAGAGTGGTAGAGAGGCGGAGAGAGTGGTAGAGAGGTAGAGAGAGCAGTAGAGAGGTAGAGAGAGCGGTAGAGAGGCAGAAAGAGTGGTAGAGAGGTAGAGAGAGCGGGAGAGAGATGGAGAGAGTGGTAGAGAGATGGAGAGAGTGGTAGAGAGGTAGAGAGAGTGGTAGGGAGGTGGAGAGAGTGGTAGAGATGCGGAGAGAGTGGGAGAGAGGCGGAGAGAGCGGGAGAGAGGCGGAGAGCGTGGTAGAGAGGCGGAGAGAGCTGTAGAGAGGCGGAGAGAGCGGGAGAGGTGGAGAGAGCTGTAGAGAGGCAGAGAGAGTGGTAGAGAGGCGGAGAGAGTGGTACAGAGGCAGAGAGTGCGGTAGAGAGGCGGAGAGCACAGTAGAGAGGTGGAGAGAATGATAGAGAGGTAGAGAGAGTGGTAGAGAGGAAGAGAGTGCGGTAGACAGGCGGAGAGCGCGGTAGAGAGGCGGAGAGAGCGGTAGAGAGGCGGAGAGAGCAAATGGGAGAGGTGGAGAGGGCTGTAGAGAGGCAGAGAGAGTGGTAGAGAAGCAGAGAGCGCGGTAGAGAGGCGGAGAGAGTGGTACAGAGGCGGAGAGCGTGGTAGAGAGGCGGAGAATAGTAGAGAGGTAGGTAGAGAGGTAGAGAGCGCGGTAGAGAGGCGGGGAGGTTTAGGGAGGGAATTCCAGAGCCTAGGGCCTAGGCAGCTGAAGGCACAGCTGCTAATGGTGTTAACCAACTAACTTTGTTAAATGTACATTCCTCGCAAATTCCCCAAATACTCAATAAACAGCAATTTTTCTTAAGGGGAGAAATTGGGTACCTTTGCGCCTCCTTCGGGGGGCAATAATGGGGCGCTAACCACCTACTGCCCGGGCGCGGCAAGAATACTGCCTCCCGCTAAATTCGGCGGGAGACTTGCGGCGGCGGTATGGCGTTGCGCCCCGATGTCCTTCGCCTGAAGATCGTGACGTCATCGCTGTGCGCATCTTCCCGGTTGCACCCCGGACCCGAACTTCGGTTCCGCCCCCTGCAGCATCGCCGGGCGACGACACCGACAGCTGCAGGAGGTGTTCATCGGGAGGCCGGGCGCTGTGGGAGCGATACTTAAAAGCGAGGTGGCCGAGGTTGGGAAAAAATAATCAAATGCTCGTTTTCTGTTTTTTTTCCCCTTTTTCCCCCAGTGATCGATGAGCCCGGCACTCTGTCGCAGAGCATCGGGCAGATTGGGCCGGATCGCGGCTGCCGTCGGGGACCAGGTAAGTTTCCCTCTTGCAGAGCCTGCAGCAATGGCCCTTCCCTTTAAGGGAGGGAAGGAGCTTTCCAACACGGCAGCGCTGCACGGCCCAGTGGAGAGCTTGACTTAGCGCTCCACTTCCTTCCTGGAGCGTAATACCAACGTTTTTAAAAGTTGAGAAACATTAGCGCCTGGTGCTAATTTTTTTCAACTTTTAAAAGGTAGCGCCCCAAATGGGGCTATAATGGATTTCTCCCCCTAAATTTCTTAAAGATAAAAGGAAACAAAACTGCAAATGCTGGAAATCTGATCACAGGAGATTCTTCAGCAGATAAAAGATTCTGGCGAAGGGTCTATGTTAACCAATTATCTCTTTTCAAATCAAATCAAATCAAATCAAATCAAATCAAATCAACTTTTATTGTCATTGTTAGTGCACAAGTGCAGTACAATGAAATGTAGGCTTGCGGCTCCCGAGTGTACATTTAGATTAAGACATTTAAACATTCAACATACATTTGTCTTGTAATACATTAACATAAACATAACCATAATAAAGTGCATTGGCAGATGTGCAGGCTTTAGAGTTTATTTGTGGAGTTCAGTAGGATGACAGCCCTGGGAAAGAAGCTGTTCCTAAATCTGGTCGTACGGGTGCGAATGCATCTGTAGCGTCTCCCAGATGGCAGGAGGGTGAACAGACTGTGGCTGGGGTGGGTAGGGTCTTTGATGATGGACCGTGACCTCCGTAGACAGCGTTTCTGGTATATGTGCTCTATGGTCGGTAGCCGGGTGCCGGTAATGCGTTGGGCAGTTTTGACTACCCGCTGCAGGGCTTTCCGGTCATAGTAGCTACAGCTGCCATACCATACTGTGATACAGTTTGTCAGGATGCTCTCTATTGTGCAGCGGTAAAAGTATTTACAGCATTTTTTTGTTTTTAATATTAGAATATTTCATGGCAACTCTTAGCAAGATAATGGTCCAAAATGATACTCATCGAATCATAGAAACTACAGCACACGAGGAGGCCATTTGGCCCATCGTGTCTGCGCTGGTACTAACTCTTCAAATGGTGCTATCGGGGCCGAAGGTCTGCAGTGCTTCTGTCGCACTCCCAGCATAGTACCACCAGTATTGTGGAGAAAGGGCCACAAATTAGGCCGGGGCCTGGATATGCCAGGTCCTGGCCATGCCAGGTCCTGGCCTACGATCAGAGTTCCCTGATGATTTTGTAAGAGGCAGAACCTCCACCTGCTCCAAATTAGGAGAGTGGGCATTCCCAAGGCCAGGAAGCCTAGCATCGCCAGCCCGAGAGTGGAAGGCCGCCGAATCAGCGGCCAATACTCCGCAATGAAATGAAAGTCAGGCAGGGTGTATAAAGGGTGGGCGAACTGCTCCACCAGATTACTGCCCAAGTGGTGAAAATGAAAATCTACCTCTGTAGCGGTACCACCGAGTGTCCCTTACTTACCATACATAATTCCCTTTAACGTAATGATGTAGCCGGTGCAGGGCTTTCCTCCTTTGGGAGCGCGGGCGAACGCGATGACGCGGGTTAACGCGATGACATCACGTCGCACATCACGTGACCGTCCCAAGTGCAGGCAAACGCGATGACGTCATCACGCAAGTCACGTGACTACCCAAGCGTGGGAAGAACGCGATGACGTCATCACGCAACCCACGGGACTGCCTACTCAGTCCTCGTGGCGTCTCCGTCTGGTGAAGACCTATATTATGGCTCTCCTGTACCGAGCTCAGCAACCTGTTTGAATTCCTCTGTTCCTGCATTAAAAACCTTTTTGATTGTTCTGGAGTCGAACTCGATTATTAAGTAGGAATTCGTCCAATACCTACATAGGTGAACCCGAATACTTACAATTGGTGACCCACGACGTGAGGACGGGAGCTCATCAATACCTACAATCTACAATTGGTGACCCTGTCTCCGTGAACGTTTTTCATGGAGGAAGCGCACAGCCTGAACCCCGTCTCTGTGAACATTTTCACAGAAGAACGGCACAGCGAACAGCAACCGACGAACGACAACCGACGAACACCAATTCCTACAATTGGTGACCAACGACGTGAGGACGGGAGCTCATCAATACCTACATTGGTGACCCCGTTTTTCGTGAACGTTTTTCACAAAAGCAGCGCAGCCGGACCCCGATTTTCCGTGAACGTTTTTCACGAAAGAAGCACGCATGGAAGCTACAGCCGTTTCGCTCAGCTGCCGCAACACTGGGAGCAACAACCGCCCTCGTGCTTTATAAAGGTAGAAGCCCCGTTCGCCCTGTGCAACATCGATACGGCGCAGACCACATATCTGGATACGGTCTCCGTTTTCGACAGCTCTACCGACTTTCGGAGCGTCAGCCTCTTCGACAACCCCACGGCGGAACAGCAAGTATAAAATCCCCACAGCGCAGGTGCAGCACGTTTTCAGACTCACAGGATCGGAGCGCACCCCAACGGAGAGGCCACGAGGACTCGGTCCTCGCAAACCACGCCTCGCAACCCTCGCAACCCACGAGGACTCGCCCCTCGCAATCCACGAGGATTCGCTCCTCGCAACCCACGAGGACCCACCCCTCGCAAACCACGAGGATTCCTCCCTCGCAAACCATGAGGATTCCTCCCTCGTGAGCCACGAGGACCCATCCCTCGTAACCCACGAAGATTCGCCCCTCGCAAACCACGAGGACCCATCCCCCGCCGACGCCACACCAGCCCGTCAGCCTGCTGGTCTGTTTTTTCTACCATGCTTTTTGGCGCGACGGCGAAGCGTTGCCGCCCTCCCGGCAGTTTTTCCCCCTACCAAAATCAACAACAACTAGAAGCGTTGCCGCCCTCTCTACAGTTTTCCCCTCAACAAAAGCAAACATCTACTGATGCTGCGACCATCGAGGACGGGTCCAACAGGCATCCCGCGGCCGCGATCGGCCACGCGAAAATTGCTGTCATCACCGATCACTGATCAACGCAGCAACGGTTCACTCTCTTCTGTGTTACCGTAGTAGCACTACGGCACGCACCATTCCGTGCGTTCCCGACTGCCGGAGAGTTCACTCGCCTGTTGGCGAGTTCACCGACCTGCCCAGACCCACGTTTTTTTCCTCCTGGATCACCCGTTCGGCGTTCCTGCAGATTTCGTCAGACTGGGGACCTTTCCCCAACAATGGCAGAGCCATGGTCCGTCTCTGCCCAACCTGCCAGTCGCTATGACGCGGCCAGCTGTTTCGCCCCGGCGCCCGTTTTGAACCATGGGCTACAGCGGTCACATGCTTCCACGGTCCTTCACAGGGCTGAATACGTTTTATTCACCCTTACACGCGTCGGGATCCGCTCAAGACCCCGTCTGCCGGACCACATATTTCGACCTTGCCCGCCACGTCGAGACAGCACGACCGCCCGCCTGACCATCAGCCACCCATCGTCGTTATGGCACACCTGGTATGATCGTCCGCCTGACCACCAGCCACCCATCGTCGTTACGCCAACCCAAGTACGACCGCCCGCCAGACCGCCAACCACCCAGCAGTTTCCGTCTCGAGACTACAGGAGTCGTTCGGACAGGCTCGTCAGACCACCTCACCGTTCGACGTCCGTTAAAGCGAATTCTGGGGGGGCGCATGTAGCAGTACCACCGAGTGTCCCTTACTTACCGTACATAATTCCCTTTAACGTAACGATGTAGTCGGTGCAGTGCTTTCCTCCATTGGGAGCGCGGGCGAACGCGATGACACAGGTTAACGCGATGACGTCACGTCACACATCACGTGACCGTCCCAAGCGCGGGCAAACGCAATGGCGTCATCACGCAAGTCACGTGACTACCCAAGCGCGGGAAGAACGCGATGATGTCATCACGCAATCCACGGGACTGCCTACTTATTCCTCGTGGCGTCTCCGTCTGGTGAAGACCTATATTATGGCCCTCCTGTACCGAGCTCAGCAACCTGTTTGAATTCCTCTGTTCCTGCATTAAAAACCTTTTTGATTGTTCTCCTGGAGTCGAACTCGATTATTAAGTAGGAATTCGTCCAATACCTACATAGGTGAACCCAAATATCTACACCTCCATCTTTCAATATTTACCTCTCAAAATCGACTCTAGTCCAGTGAACAAGCCCTATAATTTTCCACAGTGTCAGCACGGTTCACTTGGGCCTCTGAATCAGAACGTCATATGTTCAAGTCCCATTCCATGAGACTCCATCTGCCCTCTCAGGTGAATGTAATTCTTTCATCGTTTCTTAACGATAACTTCTCATTCCTAATATCATTCTTTACTGTATCACTTCCATGGCTGTAATACCCTTCCAATAATGACATGCTCAGATCAAAACATGCCTGCAAGTAAAATGCACCCATTTGGCCAAGTAGTAAATCGATTTCATTTGAAGGTTTAATACGAACATACAAAATTGACGGGCAGGAAAAGACCAGCTGGACCGTCAAGCCTGCCCCACACCATGATGGCCAGACCCTTATGGCTGAGCACTGTGATGTGCCTCAATAAATCCGAGACTCGATGTTAGCGAAACAAAACAAGGCTTTTATTGACTTAGAAGGTAACACACAGAGGAGAGGTATCTTCCATCCAGAGGTCTGCCGTACTGGATGTGATGCAGGCTGGGCCAGCTTACATAGGGGCCAGGTATGGGCGGAGCCCTACACACAGTACAATACAATGGTGAGGAAACGGAACTGAGGTAAGGGAAATGAAACTGAAACCAACCACAGTCACAGGCAGAGAATACCAATGAGTGATGAATGGAATATTTCATCACATTCACCCCTTCTATAGATTTAGTCTGTTCGGGGGTTTGATAGTCCTCTGTGACCGACGTGGCTGTTGTGGTGCCGCGGGTGTCGGCTGGGCCGGGGGTGCCGCCAGGGTTGTTGAAGGGGTAGTTGGTGGGGGTACCGTTGGTCGATGTTCTTCCGGGGGTGATGAAAGAGTAGTGGGTGGGTAAGAGTTGCTGTGATCGTTGTTGCTGCTGTTGTCGTGGTTGTTGTCGTTACCGGCTGGGGCGACGTCTTTTATGGACACGGTGTCCTCCCTTCCGTCGGCGTGCCGGACATACGCGTATTGGGGGTTGGCGTGGAGTAGGTGCACTGACTCCACGAGAGGGTCCGTCTTGTGGCCCCTCACATGCCTTCGCACGAATACCGGACCCGGGGTGGAGAGCCATGATGGCATGGATACGCCTGAGGTGGATTTCCGGGGAAAGACAAACATTCGCTCATGAGGCGTGCCATTAGTGGCAGTACACAATAGCGACCGTATCGAATGGAGCACATCTGGGAGGACTTCCTGCCAGCGGGAGATAGGGAGGCCCTTGGTCCTTAGAGCTAGAGTGACTGCTTTCCATACTGTCCCGTTCTCTCGCTCCACTTGACCGTTACCCCGGGGGTTGTAGCTGGTGGTACGGCTTGTGGCGATCCCCCTGGACAGCATGTACTGGCGTAGCTCTTCACTCATGAAGGACGCCCCCCTATCCGTATGGATGTAGCTCGGCATACCAAACAGGCAGAACAGGCTGTTGAGGCATTTAATGACCGTGGCGCTGGTCATGTCTGGGCAGGGGAGGGCGAATGGGAAACGGGAGTATTCATCCACAATGTTCAGGAAGTAAACATTGCGGTTGACGGACGGGAGGGGGCCCTTGAATTCTAAGCTGAGCCGCTCAAAGGGCCGTGTAGCTTTGATTAAGTGGGCTCTATCTGGGCGGTAGAACCGAGGCTTGCACTCAGCGCAAGTGCGGCAGTTCCTGGTCAGAGACTGAACTTCCTCAATCGAGTAGGGTAAGTTGCGGGACTTTATGAAGTGGAACAGCCGCGTGACCCCTGGGTGGCAGAGGTCGTTGTGGAGGGTCTGTAGCCGATCCCCGGTGGCGCTGGCACACATCCCTCGTGAGAGGGCGTTGGGGGATTCGTTAAGGGCCCCTGGCCGGTAAATGATGTCATAATCGAAGGTGGAGAGCTCGATCCGCAACCTAAGAATCTTATCATTTTTAATCTTCCCCCTCTGTTTATTATTAAACATTAACGCTACCGACCGCTGGTCGGTAAGTAGGGTGAAGCGTTTGCCGGCTAGGTAGTGGCGCCAGTGGCGCACTGCCTCCATGATGGCTTGGGCCTCCTTTTCCACGGAGGAGTGTCTGATCTTGGGCCCTTGGAGGGTCCTCGAGAAGAAAGCTACGGGCCGCCCCGCCTGGTTGAGGGTGGCCGCCAAGGCAAAGTCAGACGCATCACTTTCCACTTGAAAGGGAGTGTTCTCGTCCACTGCCTGTAGCGTGGCCCGCTCAATATCCCGCTTAATGCTTTTGAAGGCGGCGTGGGCCTCAGCAGGGAGCGGAAAAGAGGATGCTTTCAAGAGGGGGCGGGCTTTGTCGGAGTAGTTGGGGACCCATTGGGAATAATAAGAAAATAACCCCAGGCACCTTTTCAGGGCTTTGGGAGTGTTGGGTAGGGGGCGCAATCGGTCGGGGTCTGGTCCGATTTCCCCATTCTCCACCACGCTGCCTAGTATGCAGAGGCGCGTGGTGTTGTAAACGCACTTGTCCTCATTGTAGGTGAGGTTGAGTTTTTGTGCGGTTTTCAGGAACCTCTCGAGGTTCGAGTCGTGATCCTGCTGGTTGTGACCGCAGATGGTGACGTTGTCGAGGTAGGGGAAGGTTGCCTGCAAGTGGTGGTCATCGACCATGCGGTCCATCTCCCTCTGGAAGACCGAGACCCCATTCATCACCCCAAAGGGGACTCTGAGGAATTGGTAGAGGCGTCCGTTCGCCTCGAAGGCGGTGTACGGGCGGTCCTCTGGTCTGATAGGGAGCTGGTGGTACGCTGACTTGAGGTCAATGGTGGAGAACACCCGGTATTGGGCGATTTGGTTCACCATTTCTGATATGCGGGGTAGCGGGTAGGCGTCTAGTTGGGTGTACCTGTTGATTGTTTGGCTATAGTCGATCACCATCTGTTTCTTCTCGCTACCCCTTACCACTACCACTTGGGTGCGCCACGGGCTGTTGCTGCGTTCAATAATGCGCTCTTTCAGGAGCCTGTCTACCTCGGTCGTGATAAACCGCCTGTCCTCCCAGCTGTACCTCCTGCTTTTGGTCGCTATTGGCCGGCAGTTAGGGGTAAGGTTCGCGAATAGCGAAGGCGGCTTTACCTTCAGGGTAGCCAGACCGCACACTGTGAGGGGCGGCTGGGACCCACCGTAATTGAGCGTGATGCTTTGGTGGTAGCACTGGAAATCCAGGCCCAAGATCACGCTCGCACATAGATTCTTCATGATTAGTACTTTAAAATTATCGTATACAGTTCCGTTAACAGACAATTGTACCGTGCAGTAACCCATAATGGTCGATGTCTGGGTTTTATTAGCCATAGAGATGGTACCCTGAGTAGGGACCACCTTTAGGGAGAGTTGTTGTGCCAGTTCAGGGTGGATAAAACTCTCCATGCTTCCACTGTCAATTAAACATTTAACCCCGCACCCGTTTACCTCGATGTCCACCATTGATTTGGATAGCGGGTGCGGCCTGGTCTGGTCCACTGTGACCGATGCCACTGTAGGGCCCTGATCGAGGCAAGATGGCGTCCACGCTGTCTGCTCACAAGATGGCGGACCCCACGAGGTCGGGCAAGATGGCGTCCAAGATGGCCGCTCCCACGGCGCACACGCGGCGGTGGCGGGTTTTCCAGCGGGGTTCCCTCTGCACACCTTCCCGAAGTGCCCCTTCTTACCGCACTTAAAGCAGGTGGTGCCTTTCGCCGGGCACAGGTTTCTGGTGTGCTTCGGCTGCCCGCAGAAGTAGCAGTTGGGTCCCCGACGCGTCGCGGCTGTCGTAGGGCTTCTGGGGGGAGAGCGGGGCCCCGACGGTGTCGGGCTGCCGGGCGGGGAAGATGCCTTCCAAGATGGCGGCGCCCTTGGTGCACACGTGGCGGCGTGGACGGCGCGGGCTGAAGAGTAGGCGTCCGAGTTTCTCTGGGCCACATCCAGGGATCGCGCTGTGTCCGCAGCCTGTTTCAGGTCCAATCCCGTTTTTTCCAGCAGCCTCTGCCGGATGTAAGTGGAGCTGAGGCCTGTGATAAAGGCATCGCGAACAAGCTCGTCAGTGTACACTGCGGCTTTTACATCTTGGCACTTGCAGTCTTTGCCAAGCGTTTTCAGGGTGCCTAGGAACTCCTCCACCGATTCCCCAGGTCGCTGTGCGTGAGTAGCGAGCAGATGCCTAGCATACACCTCATTCGTAGGCTGCTGGTAATGCGCCTTTAAGATGTCGCAGGCGGCCAGGTACGTGTCGGCGTCTTGGATGAGGGGGTAAACCCGGTGGCTTACCCAATTCCGCAGAATTCTGAGTTTCATACTCGCAGCGTCCGTAGCGTCTTTGACGGCTGCGGAATTGTCCAGGAAGAATTCCATACACATAAACCAGTGTCCGAAGCGTGCCGATGCGTCCGAAGCATGCTGGTCCAAATCCAAACGTTCGGGTTTCAAGAGTTGATCCATTGTGTTGAAAATTAAGTCAATAAAATTGATGTGCCTCAATAAATCCGAGACTCGATGTTAGCGAAACAAAACAAGGCTTTTATTGACTTAGAAGGTAACACACAGAGGAGAGGTATCTTCCATCCAGAGGTCTGCCATACTGGATGTGATGCAGGCTGGGCCAGCTTACATAGGGGCCAGGTATGGGCGGAGCCCTACACACAGTACAATACAATGGTGAGGAAACGGAACTGAGGTAAGGGAAATGAAACTGAAACCAACCACAGTCACAGGCAGAGAATACCAATGAGTGATGAATGGAATATTTCATCACACACTGCTTCCCTCCCCCCAACCACCTCCACCACACCCGCACAGGCATATAACCTCCTGGGAGAGGCCAGAAAACAGAAAAAAAGCAAGGGTCAATAAGGGAAAAAATATACTCTGTAAAATTCCTCTCTGACCCCCTCAGGCGATCGAAACCAATCCAGGAGATCACATGGATCATGTGTTATCTATAAAGCCACTTAACTTCTATATGATCTTCATCGTGCACCAATTACAAGAGAAATGCAGGGAACAGCACCAACCGCTGTACATGGTCTTCTTAGACCTCACAAAGCCCTTTGACACTGTCAACCGTGAGGGATTATGGAGTGTCCTCCTCAAATTCGGTTGCCCTCAAAAGTTTGTCACCATCCTCCGCCTGTTTCACGACGACATGCAAGCCGTGATCCTGACCAACGGTTCCACCACAGACCCAATTCATGTACGGACCGGGGTCAAGCAAGGCTGTGTCATCACACCAATGCTCTTCTCGATCTTCCTTGCGGCAATGCTCCATCTCACCCTCAGTAAGCTCCCCGCTGGAGTGGAGCTAATTTACAGAACAAACGGGAAACTATTCAACCTCCGTCGCCTCCAGTCCAGATCTAAGGTCGTCCCTTCCCCTGTCATCGAATTACGGTATGCAGACGACGCTTGCGTCTGCGCACACTCGGAGGTTGAACTCCAAACCATCGTTAACACCTTCACTGAAGCATATGAGAGCATGGGCCTTACACTAAACATCCGAAAGACAAAGATCCTCCACCAACCTGCCCCCGCCACACAGTACTGCCCCCCGATTATCAAAAGGCCTTGGACAACATGGTGTGGAGATGCCGGAGTTGGACTGGGGTGGACAAATGTAAGAAGTCACACAACACCAGGTTATAGTCCAACAGCTTTATTTGAAATCACAAGCTTTCGGAGCGCTGCTCCTTCGTCAGGTGAAGTGGAGAAATGCATAAAAACACAGCTTATATAGTCAGAGAATAATGTCAGATGGCAGTTGGAAACATTACCTGTAAACATCTGACATGATTCTCTGACTATATAAGCTGTGTCTTTATGCATTTCTCCACTTCACCTGATGAAGGAGCAGCGCTCCGAAAGCTTGTGATTTCAAATAAAGCTGTTGGACTATAACCTGGTGTTGTGTGACTTCTTACATTGGACAACATGGACCACTTTCCATACCTCGGGAGCCTATCTACCAAGGGCAGATGTCGATGACGAAGTCCAACACCACCTTCAGTGTGCCAGTGCAGCCTAACTGCCTAAGAAGAAGATGCGATCTCTGCCCCAGGCATACAGAGAGTCAGCACCCACCGCACCAGCCGGCAGTGTATTCCAGAGGCTCACTATTCCCTGGGAAAAGAAGAACCTCCTAACAGCCAGTCTATTCCTACTCTTACAAAGTTTAAACTCGTGTCCCCCGGTCCTCCCCATTCTGTTAAACTGTTAACATATATTTACATGTTAAATATCATTACCAGTACCAAAGTATCAAACTTAAAAATGCACCTTCATCTTGGCCAGTGAAGAGTAAGGATCTTTGGGTGGCATTTTACCAAACAAACCTACAGATTAAAACTTGAGCTAGGAAGCCAGCAGAATGACTATCAGTTCACAGAACAGAGATAAAAAGAGAAAATGCTCGAAATGAACAGCAGGTCCATCAGCAAGTGTTTGTCTCTACAGATTTTGGAGGACTTGCTGTCAACTTACAGCGTTATCTGTTTGTCTTTTTATTTCCCGAAAGTGTGGTCTGACTGTATCTGGCAGTTATATGAAGCGGCTTTTTACTACGTTAAAGGCGCTATATAAATGCAAGCTGTTGTTGCTGTCACTGTACAGGATATTCTTGTGCCCTATAGTGTTCCTGTTTCAAAAGGTTGTTTGTTATAAATAGGTACAGTTGTCTTAGTGGAGCTTCTGCCAATGAGGGACAATTATTGCCACATAACTTCACAGTAAAATCCTACCAGAAATTGCTAGCTTGATTTCTTGCATGATTTCCGCCACACAATTGCAACTCAAGCTCAGCAGCTTAGGTCAGCAAGAATATAGGTGCTACTCAAAGGTAGGACTTTGAGCTCTATTTTGTGCAGACCAAAGTAATACTTGACCATTCAGGACATCCCTTCTTCAAATCCATTTAATAGGCTTGCAAGTAATTCATTTGCTTATTGATAGTTGCACTAACAATTAAAGTTGAAATGTTCTCGTTTATAAATTATATAACCTTTGCGCCTTGAAGTCCCCCAGATCACACCCCATTCCTCAGCAGAGAGTGACCAGGCAGCCAGCATGTCAACCTCCACCTGTATGGACAGCAGGTCCCAACCCATCTCCACGGATGTTGCCTGGCCTGCTGAGTTTTTCCAGCATTTTCTGTTGTTAGTTCTCCTATTCATTTCCTCTCTTGTGCGAGAGGCACTTGCGCAAACTCTATTTTGCACCAAGAAACAGCCAGGATATGTGGAAATAAGGGCAAGACCCGTGACCTATAATTTCATCGTGAACCTTGCTGATGCCAAGTTTCCATTCAACATTATATTTTGAATGAACAACAATATCCTGGATAACAACAGAAAACGCTGGAAAAACTCAGCAGGCCAGGCAGCATACATGGAGAGAGAAACAGAGTTAACGTTTCGGGTCGAAGACCTTTCGTCAGAACCGGAAAAAAGCAAGAAATGGAAAGCAAGTTTAGGGGCTGGGAAAAGGGGGAGGGGATGAAAGAACAAAAGGGAAGGTCAGTGATAGGATAGAAAGCAGGAGAGATTAAGAGACATTAAGAGATATATTCAAGGCAAGAGGAGATGGTAATAGGACAGGTTAAGGAGCAAAGGATGGCTCTAGATGAAGTGTAAATTGCGCTTGCAGAATGAAGGACAGCTGCCATGTGGGAGGGAAGAAAAAAAGGCCAAACAAAAAGTGTGGATAAAAAAAAAGAAAATATATATATGTGATAGGGGTCGAGGTTATGATCTGAAATTGTTGAACTCTATGTTGAGTCCAGAAGGCTGTAAGAGTGCCTAATCGAAAGATGAGGTGCTGTTCCTCGAGCTTACGCTGAGCTTCCGTGGAACAATGCAAGAGGCTGAGGACGGTGAGGTCCGAGTGGGAGTGGAGCGGTGAATTAAAGTGACAGGCGACCGGAAGCTCGGGGTCCCCCTTACGGACTGAACGGAGGTGTTCCGCAAAGCGGTCACCCAATCTGCGTTTGGTCTCCCCAATCTTTCCATCCTTAATCCCCATTTATTCAGATTTTCCTCAATTTGAAATTAAGTCTGCTCAAATGGAAACACACTGATCTAAAGTCTGGCATTCCACTCTCTGCAGTTTCTCCTGTGCCAATATATTTTTAAACATGTAGGCCTAGAAATTCGGTTGTGGGTCCGCCAGGGCTTTAGCGGCCGAAATTTTGCGCCGGCGTTAATGCCGCTGCGCCCGACGAAAATTCGGTTGCCCCGGGCCCAGACGGCGGCGGGCGCTAATGGAGGGTTTTTGCGCCTCACTATGGGCGTTCAGTGCAGTTTTCAGGCGCTAATCCCCCGCTGCGGCACCCGAGGCGGTGCGGCAGGCTGGGGTACTGCAGGCCTCCTCCTTCTGTTAAGGAGGAGCTGCCTGCAGCCGACCGCTGGCCGGTCGATTCGCCCGACAAATGAGCCCGGCACCTCGGAGAAGAGCCGGGCTCGCGGGCCACACACATCAGTGCCGCGGGGGGGTGGTGGAGGAGTCCAGGGAGGGAGGTGCGGGCAGGCGGCCGCCGGGAAAGCGGCCGGCCGCCGCTCCACCTTTATGCGCCGGCGCAAAGGTGTGTAACATCCCTTTCAACAATCGTTGGTTGCGGCTGCCACGGGCGAGGCGGCCGCAACTGAATTTGGGCTTGGGGCCGGGTTACCACGGCAACCGGGACGCTGCGCACACCGATGACGTCATCGGTGCCGGCGCAGCGCTACCGGCTAACGCCGATGGTAGGGCCCAACACAATTTAGTTACCAGCTATAATTCCGGCGCAAGACCCTCTAACGCCTCTAATTGGGCGCTATCCCCACCGAATTTCTAGGCCGTAGTGTATGTATCTTTAAGAGCCCCTGTGTACTGTAATACTGGTAGTGACCACTCGGGTATATAAGCCTGGATAGCGTCTTGTATCTTTTAGTTCACCTCCAGACTTTGTTCAGTAAACACCTGTTAAACCAACTCCTGCATTCCGTGTCTCCATTAACACACGGATACAACAGTGGCGACGAATTGGAAACGGACTTACCTGCAATTTGGCAGCACCTCAAGGAGATCGATTCCTCAGATGAAGGTCGAAGAAAAAAAAAAGAAAAGAAAAAAACTGTGAGTTCACCAGCTAGCCGGGCTGGTGGCAGGTACTGCACTAATCCTTCCTGGGCGGCGGGCTGAGGCTCGATCGGGTGGCTCTGCAGCGGGGCCGAGCAGCGAGTCGGAAGGCGGAGGCAAAGAGAGACGGAGGGTGGAGCACTCGGGAGATGGCCGGCGCTGCAAAGCAGGTCGGCGTTCGGACCAAACAGAGGGAGGGAAAAGTCCCAGAGAGTCCGGCGGGAACGAGTCTCCAACTATTAAAAAAAAATATCTGTGTAAATAAAAACCGCGGAGAACAGTGTTGTCAGCAGCGGCAGCGGCGGGAAAGCGCGGGAGGCGCCATTTTTTCTCGGCAGGGAAGAAAGGAAAGCGCGGGAGGCGCCAATTTTGATTTTCAGGATGCCTAAGACTGGCAATATTACTGCTTTCGATAGTGATATAGAGGATTGGACCACATATGTGGAAAGAGTGGAGGTATATTGCACAGCGAATGAAGTAGAGGATGATAAAAAGGCATCAGTACTTCTAAATCTGATGGGCGCAAGGACATACGGGCTGTTACAAAACTTAATCACTCCAGCCAAACCGATGGACAAGAATTTTAAGGAGATTGTTGATACCCTACAGGAGCACTTAAACCCAACACCGCTGCTGATAGCGGAACGATTCAAATTCTTCAGGATGAATCAGCACAAGAATGAAAGTAACGCTGATTACCTCACCGAATTAAGAAAGCTGTCAAAGCACGATCAATTCGGGCCAGGACTGGCAGATTCTCTACGAGACAAATTCGTCTGCGGTCTCCTAAGTGAAGGAACATAGAAAAGGCTACTTTCTGAGAAAGATTTGACACTGGACAAGGCTTTCAGTGTGGCTGTATCATATGAAGCAGCAGCAAGAGGAGCTGCAGAGATACAGCAAAAGCCACAGGACTTCAGCACCCATGAAATGTCACGGGGTTTCGAGAGATGTTATCGCTGCGGCAGATCCACCCATGACCAGAGGGACTGCTGGTTCAAGGACAAAGCATGCAGGCAATGCGGAAAGATGGGACACATTGCACGTGTATGCCGATCTGGAAACAAAAAATCCACTGACAGAAAAAAAATCAATAAGGAAAAGTACAGGAAGGTACAAATGACGACAGACAGTAGCTCCGAAGACCAGAAGAGCGATAGCGACTCTGGAAACAAGAGACTAAGCTGTCTCAAATTACATAATGTAATTGCCAAAGAAGATTACCAGACCATTTGGGTTACCCTCACGATAGCAGGGTCCCCAGTTAAAATGGAACTAGATACAGGATCAGCTCTGACCGTCATAAGTCGACGTGATTACGAGCGGCTATTTCCGCATATACCTTTGAAAGACACATCCATTATCTTGAAGACATATACGGGGCAGAAAGTACACCCCAGAGGGAAAATAAGGGTGCCTGTTGTATACAACGGCAAGGAAATACAGAAGTTGTATTTATACGTTCTGCAAGATGGTGGTCCACCGCTGTTGGGACGTGAATGGATCAGGAAGATACGTTTAGACTGGTACTCCATTCAGGCACTGACGGTGACCAGTAAGAAAAAAAATGATGATGACGTCATACCTGAATGATTAAAAGACATCTTGGCCAACGCCAAAGAAGTGTTTCAACAGGAACTAGGAACCTTGAAAGGCGTCACCGCCTCAATAAAAGTAGAAGATGCGGCAATTCCCAAGTTTTTTAAGGCAAGGCCGGTGCCATACGCAATTCATCCAGCAGTCGAGGCAGAGCTGGAGAATTTGGAAAAGGCAGGCGTGTTATCCAAGGTAGATTGGAGCGAGTGGGCAACACCCATCGTCCCGGTCATGAAGAAAACATTGAATAATTATAAATCTGAAGAACAGAGAAAAATTCGCATCTGTGGGGACTTCAAGGTGACTGTAAACCCGATCCTTCACACGGCACAGTATCCTCTTCCGAGGATAGAAGATATTTTCGCCTCACTATCCGGAGGGAAACGTTTCACCAAAATTGACTTGGCACAGGCATATCTACAGATGGAGGTTGAGGAGGCCTCTAAAAAGTATCTCACGATAAACACACACAAAGGCCTGTACCAGTACAATCGACTGGTTTTCGGAGTAGCATCAGCTCCAGCTATCTGGCAAAGAGCTATGGAGCAAGTCCTGCAAGGGATTCCGGGGACTCAATGCTACCTAGACGACATCCTTGTAACAGGAGAAAACGACAACGAGTACCTTGCCAATTTGGAGCAGGTGCTCACTAGGCTGAGAGAACGGGGCCAACGAGCAAATCGCCCCAAGTGCGAATTTTTCCAGAAACAAATATCATATTGTGGCCATATAATTAACAAAGAAGGGTTGCATAAGTCACCTGAAAAAATTGAAGCGGTCATAAAAGCCCCAGCACCTGAAAATGTCTCACAATTAAGGTCGTTCCTGGGATTGATAAATTACTATCATAAATTTTTACCGAACTTGTCAACTGTTCTGCACCCTCTTAACGCACTGCTACAAACGGGAGTAATTTGGAAATGGAACGAAGACTGTAAACATGCCTTCCATAAATGCAAAGGCTTGATCACGTCCAAGGAAGTGTTGGCTCATTACAACCCATCACTGCCAATCAGACTGGCGTGCGATGTATCCCCTTACGGCGTAGGAGCGGTATTATCGCATAGATTCCCTGATGGCTCGGAGCGGCCGATAGCTTTTGCGTCACGCTCATTGAACTCAGCTGAGCGTAACTATGCCCAGATCGACAGGGAAGCACTCAGCCTGGTGTGGGGAGTGAAGAAATTCAACCATTACCTACACGGACAAAAATGTACCTTGTTGACTGACCATCAACCCCTCATCTCCATATTCAACCCTAAAAAGAGCGTTCCCATTATGACAGCGCAAAGGCTACAGAGGTGGTCCCTTTTCCTAGGGGCACACCAATATGACATAGAATACAAAGGATCAAAACAGCATGGAAATGCTGACGGTTTATCGCGCCTACCGTTGCCAACGGTAGAAGAGGCACCTACAGTGGACCCAGTGGAGATGTTCCACTCAACCATAGTGGAATGTCTACCAGTAACAAATTCTACCATTGAAAAGGAAACGAGAAATGACCCGACTCTCTCACGAGTCTACGATTTAACGGTGAAGGGATGGCCAGCACATGGCGAACCACTGTTGCCAGCATTCTCGCAAAGAAGAGAACAGCTGTCAGTGTGCCGAGGAACCTTGATGTGTGGATCCAGAGTGGTGATTACACCCAAACTCCAGGATAAAGTGCTAAAGGAGCTTCACGAGGGGCATCTGGGTGGAGTGAAAATGAAGAACCTAGCCAGAGCGTTTGTGTGGTGGCCAGGTATCGATGGAGACATCGAAGAAATGACCAAGAGCTGTCTAGGATGCCAGAAGGTCCAAAACACCCCACCACAAGCCCCTCTACATCCATGGGAGTGGCCCTCATCTCCATGGCAAAGGGTACATATCGACTTTGCTGGTCCATTTATGGACTCAATGTTTTTAATCGCGGTTGATGCACACTCCAAGTGGCCGGAGGTAATAAAGATGTCCTCCACCACCGTGGAAAAAACCATCACAGCATTAAGGACCATATTTGCCAGGAATGGGCTGCCTGAACAGATCTGTTCTGATAATGGACCGCAATTTGTGTCCAAAGAATTCAGGAAGTTCTTAAAAAACAATGGGGTTAAGCACTACACGTCCGCCCCATACCATCCCGCCACCAATGGATTAGCTGAAAGGTTTGTCCAGGCCTTCAAGAAGGCTATAAAGGCCATGGGTAATGAAGACATAAAGCTACAACATAAGGTAGATAACTTCTTGTTTGCGTACAGGAATACAACACATGTGGTTACAAACCAAACTCCCGCCATGATGTTTCTCAATAGAAGACTAAGATGCCGGCTGGATTTGATCAAGCCAAACATCAGAAGGGATGTAGAGAACCGGCAATTTCAAGGCATGAATGAAAGGCCAACTAGAACCTTCCAGATAGGTCAACAAGTTTTGGCCCGGGACTACCGTACCGAGAAATGGCAGCCTGGAACTATTTGCACACGACTAGGACCGCTGATGTATACCGTGGACATTGGAGAAAGCATAATAAGGCGCCATGCTGACCAGATCATAGAGTCATCCGAAAAGGGACAACCTACACCACAACTCTATACGCCTAATGATGAAGCAGAGATACCCATAGTATCTACCTCCGATCCGGTGATACTGGAACCAGATGAACCCGACACTGGCATTCAAGCCGAATCGACCTTGCCAAAAGAACCTACTGCACCACCGAAAACTACTACACCACCGAGGCGTTATCCGGACCGAGTCAGGAAGCCTCCAGAGAGACTGACTTATAATTGATTAACTGCAGCAAATGTGTAGATTATTGTTCTTGTAAACATGTTAATTAATGATTACTTAAAATGTTATGTACTAATTATCTAAAAGTGGAGGAATTGTAGTGTATGTACCTTTAAGAGCCCCTGTGTACTGTAACACCGGTAGTGACCACTCAGGTATATAAGCCTGTATAGCGTCTTGTATCTTTTAGTTCACCTCCAGACTTTGTTCAGTAAACACCTGTTAAACCAACTCCTGCATTCCGTGTCTCCATTAACACACGGATACAACAAAACACACCATGACCAAAAATAAATCCAATCTTCAAAGTGTAATTTCTATTAATATATTAACCAAGAGTTAATATATCGTCCTTGCACTCTATAACATCTTTGCATATGGAAATGCAAATTAACAATGCATACACAGCTCCAAATCTATTCAACATCTAACCTTGAGCCTTCTGCTACTCCATAATCTGAAATAACACAAACGAAGGGAATGTTTTGTTAACATGAGCAAAACAAATCTCTCTCAAAACTTGAAAAAGGTAAAGCTGTAATTAGAATCTAACTGATGGACTGTTATTTCAGTTCTGCTATTGCAGCTAAAGTATATGAGTAGGTGCTCAGAGTCATATTTAACACACCACATCGTAAAATCTTAAAGATTTAAGAGAATCTTTGGAATTCCCTACCCCTGAGGGTTGTGGATGCTCAGATGTTGAGCATATTTGAGGCGGAGATAGACTGATTTTTGGACTCTAAGGGAATCAAGGGATTTGGGGATTGGATGGGCAAGTGGAGTTGAGGTCGAAGATCAGCCATGATCTTAACGAAGAGCCATATGGCCTACTCTTGCTCCTAGTTCTTATGTCATTTGAGGCCACTTTTTCCAGAATGCTTTACATTTTCATACTCTTACTTTACTGGAAAAATACAGGATAACACAATCTACAGGAAACTTTGGTTTATCCGGAGGTTGTATGTCCGGAAACCTTGATCTAACGGCAGAAATCAGCAGCCGTTTGGTTAGGTTTTTTTTCTTCCCCTAGCAGTTTTTTTTCTTCCCCTAGCATTTTTTTAAACAGTCAGGCTCTGGAAAGCGTCTCTGTAGCTTAGCAACAGCTTCAGAGACACTTCCAAGGTACAAGCCGAGTGTTTACAAGCTGTTGCTAAGCAACAGTGTTTGTTGTCAGATACGGAGATGAAAACCTCCGTATCCTTCAACATTAGCGCTGGTCTATCCGGAAGTTTTGATCTAATGGCACCAGCTCGGTCCCGTCGGTGCCGGATATCGCGAAGTTTCCTGTATCTATACAGTCTTGTGTCTGGTGCATGTAGTGTCCTTCACACGTCAGGTGTCACACTTGCAGCTGATTGACACATTCTAACTGATTAGGCCAATGAAAAAGCAGGAAAAGCATGAATGAAAACTATCAATCAAATTCCGCAAAAGTAAACAGCTACTAATGAAACATTAACGAGGAGGACAAAGTGACCAAATGAAATTGCTCATGGTACTTTTGGAAAACTTTTTTGGCTGCCAACTTATTTGGTCAGTCACCTCACAATGGAATAACATTTTTGCAAAAATAAAAAATAAATTAATATTTAATAGGCCTAAATGTACGCACACTTAAGATGGATTGTTTTGTACGAGAGGTGCATGCATTTGTTCTTATTTTTAAACCAAGATTTTACCAACAGGTTTTGTATTTTTTTTCAACATAAACATGTTGTTTTAAGCAGAGCAATGAATGCATAACATATTATGTTACCCTTTGGCCTCATCAACTTTGACACATTGGATGGTACATTAAAATTAAAGGCCAGAAAATCCTCGTGATGATCATGACATAGTTGCAGAAATGGGCAGGACACAATTCTTTAGTTAAAACCGCAGCTGTGCGCTTTCCTCAGTGAGTTTATCAAGTGGGTGCCTGTACCACACAAACTGGGAAGATGCTCAGCTTGACTCCACCCCCCCTCAACTCCCCCAGTCTCTGCTGAGTTCGCACGTCATACCTGTGATGGTGATAAAGGTGCTACAATTAGTCTCAGATCTCAAAGTTAGAGAGGGAAAAATTGACTAGGGTTTCCCCCTCCTGATCACTACGCACCAATCTCAGAGGTGTGTGGGTAAACATGAAAATAGGGTCGAGTGTTGATGATGCATTGGCGAGTCTGCTGGCAATCACTGTCTAAGCCCACACAAGGACTGGGTGAACTAGTAGACCATGACTGGTGCTTGGAGAACCATGTACCAACAAAGAATCAATATCTTTGGAAGAGGACGATGAGGGGAGTAAATTGTCAGAGAAAAATTGTTGAAAAGTAGTCTTCAACCTGCAAATTCCAGTTTTATACCAATAACTTTCCACTAAATATACTGTTGGTGCAGACATCACAGAATCAATGTAACATCACATCAATTTCAGTGAGGCACACACACCTGAAGTTGTTGGCAAAGTTTGAGATATTTTACTTCAAAACTAACTTCACCCATATGTGATCAAAGCATCTCGGTGGCTAGTGGGTGTAATGTCACTGTGATATTCTGCTACCATGGAAGGTTAGAAGGTGAGAAATAATTTATTGATAAATTAGCAGCATTTGAATTTCTGGACTGTATAATTTTAGTCACAGGGCTGAATTTGATCATTTTCAATATATTGCCACTTTGCCCAGCCACTGCTGCCCTTCAAGGCTTTGGCTTGTCCTGTACAACATCCTGCAGTGGCACTTTGCATTGACTAAGTATTTATTTGTTTTTCTCACCGTTATGCTGAATTCCATAGCGAGACAAAGGAGGGAAAAACTTTGCATGACAATGAACAGATATTGTGGCCATTTTTCTGAGCCAAGTTTAATAAAGCAATAAAGATTCAAGGTACATTGGTCAGGCAGAGAGTAGATAGAAGCATTCAAACATTGTAGCCTCAAGCTATGCCATTTATCCAAATACAGTAAACTTTTAATGACTCAAGCACTTGTATTCAATGTGTTATATTATTTAAAGCTCACGTTACTATTGAATTGTAATGTGCCTGCCCACAATGGACAATTTGTGAGCCGGCACTCATTACAGTTTAACACTTTTATTCCGCAACCATTAATCAACAGAGTTCTCACAGAAATCACAGAAACCTCACAGTGCAGATAGAGGCCATTTCGGCCCATCGAGCCTGCACCGACACATATCCCACCCGATCCCCGTAACCCCTGCACCAACACATATCCCACCCTATCCCCATAACCCCACGTATTTAATCCCCCTAACACTAAGGGTCAATTTTTATCATAGCCAATCAACCTAACCCGCACATCTTTGGACTACCTCATTAAAATTTTATGTTAATTCAAGAAGGAAAGTATGGCTTTCATCTTAATACATATGGCTGCATGCTGTTCACTAAAAGACTAAAATGGATCTGAAGGTAATGATCGATGTTACTTCCCTGTATAATCACTGTGTTATTTAACAGCTTTTATTCCGACGATGTCGTGCATGAGTGAAACCTATTTTCATGCAGAGATGTAATCTGTGAAGATGAACAGCTCTGATCCTGACAAGTTATAAATCACGGTGGTGCCCCTGGCCAATCACGAGCACCCTCTCTAGTCTTCAATAGCACACTTCTGACAAGCAGTACGTTGTGTAGAATGATGCTCTGAGCCAGAGCGCGTTGAAGTCCCATGCCACATTTGCAGAACTGATTTTATAATATTATAACAGCATGTTGGAGCTCGTGTGTGTCACTGAATGGTGAGATGGAGATCTGCGTGCCATAATTCTCATCAACCTTGGCCATGCCACTGCACAGAAGTGTCAAGCAGTTTTCCATAGAGAAAGGTAAAAAAAAAAGAATAAAGAGGATGAATCACCCCTATCCATTCTTGCACACCTCTTTGCTGCTCCTTTCAGTGTTACAATGGTGGAGATAGGAAGCAGGTCACCAGCAAGGAATGAGGCACAGCATGGGCGATCTTAGGGAAATTAATTTTTTAGCAGTACTTGCAATGGTATACTGAAAATGCCTTTCTGAAACTCTTAATATCATCGAATTACGGTTTGTGATTGACAGCACAACAGAAAGATTATAAATACTATGCACGTGTTCAAACATTGTTTTAAAAAGGAGTTGGCCAGGCTGAATAAAATTTAAAGTGACAAGCTACAATCAGTCTACAGTACTAGGAATTAGGCCCTGCCCCAAATACACCAGGGTTGTCACATTCAATATGACATTCAAGTTGTTGTTGTTGTTGTTATATTTGCAACAACTTTTTTTCATACCATTTTGTTGCTTGCAAGTGGCACTTATCATGGCAGATATCAATTATCAACAGGCTCTTTGTAACCGATGTGCGAGAGATTCAAGCTGTGGCATAAGTACTGAAAATGCATTGAGCTATTATCAATGGTTAATTATGAGGAAATAAAGAAAAAAGAAACTGTTTTGGTGCATCGCTCTGTAAATCCTTCAAGGCAATGGTTCATTTGAGTTGCTGCACTGTGAGCCTATCCCTGCCCATCATTCTTCTATAAATTCTTGTGATGCCAATTTGGGAATGATAAAATACCCACTGCAACAGAATCCCATGGCACTAACCTCAGTTTTGTGCCACTAAATAGTAGGATCAATTTCTAGGATTTCTGTGCTCAGGAGTGCGCTGAATGCTGTCAATCGTATCAGTGGAAATCAAGTCTTGGCTTAGATATTACTGAAGTGTTTCAGAACAATTAATGTAATTAGAATTTGCACTAACTTCAACACAGTAATACGGTCCTATTTCCACACCCATTTTGCATGAAATATGGCCACTGGCTGCCTCCAGCAAATAGAACATTAACTGCTCACAGTAATATATGTCTTGTAGATGGGGAAAGATCAGATAAATGCACATACATTTAACATGGGTTTTAATTTGATTAATAGCCAGATATCGTGCACAGTCACTTTTGCTAAATCAAAGTATTTAATGTATTTGTTTTCCTTGTTGCTGAAACTTCAGGTCAGTGTTGGTTTGTAATATCCCACTTTAAAGTGTTGGTGTTTTTCTTTGTTATTTAAAATTACATATTCTATTCTTTAACAAGAGATGGCCAGCTGATATGAAATCTTTCCCCTGCCTTGTAGGCTTTGACGTAATAAAACTCACTACACACTTGGTTTGAGTATAAAGCAAGGCTTTAATCAACTTGTTTCAGAACATGGAGGTCTAGTTGTACTTCACTAGTTCCTTGTCTTACAAAATGCCCCTGGAAAGCTGGGGCCGACGCCCGAGTATTTAGACTCCTTGGACGGCGCCACCAGCTGGCCGTCCAGTGTTATTTCATGAGTAGTTTCTTGATGAATGATGAGATTTATAACAGGCTTCATCTGTCTTCCTCTATCACAAACCTTCATCTCAGTCTCTATTTTGTCAACACTGCTATGGAACTTTGCTCCACTTTGCTTGTTCCACACGCGCTTGATCTTAACCTTATCCACCCGGAAAAAACTGGGCGGGCAGTTAAATTCGTCCAGTTTACCTACCTGCTGGACAGCAATGAAGATGTTACTGGGACCCAACCATTGAATTTCTAGGCCAATTTATCCAGAGACAAACTGAATAAAAGTATATGGAAATACATAGAAAGAATAGAAATTATAACATGGAAACAGGCCATTTGGCCCAACCAGTCCACCTCAGTGTTTCTGCACCATACAAATAGTTTTAATCATATTTAGTTTAAGTGATAAAAGAAAGAAAGGAAAAGGTTTCTATAATGCAGCCAGGACTGCTTGCTAGACCACTATGTTTGTAAGGAGGAGGCAGAGCTCTATATAGTTGTAAAAACTTAAGTGGGGCAAAGAGGTAGTGTAAGAGTAGAGGAACATTTAGGAAACAGCAACCATAACATGCTGGCTTGGTTAGGTATGTATAGCTATGTTTCTTCTGTCAAAATGATCACCAGCTGCCACTGTACGCAGGAAATTGTTAGAACATTGAATACCCTACCAGAAACAGTGGTGGGAGCAGAATCTATAACAGCTTTTAAAAAAAGAATGAATCAATATTTGAAAAAGATAAAACTAAAAGTGCATGCGGAAGGAACAGAGGAATGGAACTAAGTAGATAATTGTTTGAGCGCAGGTGCAGAATGAATGGGCCGAATGGCCTCTTTCTGTGCTGCATGATTCTATGATCAAAGGCTTCATTCTGTCTCATGATCTTCCGCAGTTTTATCTCCGAGCTCTGGTCTTTGAGAGACTCAATACTGAAGCCTTGTTTGTGGAAATAAGATGGAGAGAGTTAGGGCTTCTGTATTCAGTCAGCTACTTGTGAGTCAGAGACAATGGGCTGGATTTTGCCAGCGCTCAGAGGAGGGACTTGGAGGCGGGTCAGCTGTCAAAATAGCAAAGATTGACAGCGGGCGGGAAACCCACTGTCAACCCGCCTCCACGCGAGTCTCCCAGGTGTCGGGCCTGTCTGTGCAGAACTGACCCGACACCAAGCGGCGGGGGAGATAATTTAAATCATTAAATGGCTTGTTAACGGCCAATTTAATGCTATTTTGAGGCTACCTTGCAATTTTATGTTCTCCCCCAGGGATTACCTGCTGTTTGGGAAACACGCCAGCTCACCCTGGCATGAGTTGAGTCTGCTCTGATGTACCTGATAAACTGACAGCTGCAGAAGTGGTGTAAAGGATGCCACATTGCAGATGGTCAGTTTCAGAGCTCAGAAACTGTTGGTTACTGCATTTGTAAGACATAGAGATTTCTTTAGCTTGCAAGTGTTTAGAGTCAACTGTATAATCAGTGTCACCTCATTGGAACAACCTCTCTCACCATTGACAGATCGCTTCTGTCATCTCACCTGCAGCTGACATCTATTGCAGCAAAATCGGTGCCCTTGAAAAAATCAGACCTTGGTCCTCTGAATCCCTCCACGATCAGCCCCAACACCGACATCACCAGGCACACCAATATCACCAACAACATCACCAACCTTCTCCGCCATCACCTGATGCTGCACAGGACAAAGGGCATCAGCCCCTGACAACACTGCTGCCCGGGAGGCCAGCGATGGCATCACCATGGCCAGATTTACTTCACTTGACGCTGTTAACCCTGGCTGCCACATGATGCGCCAGGTTGACACCATCCCACACCAGCACCGTGAAGCATCTCTTTAATGTCCAAGCCATTCCATACACACTCATCACTATAACAGATGGGCGGGGGGGGCAAGTTATGTCTCAACATTCACTGGAACTCAGTAAGACACTTCTCAAGGTGCACACAGATCTGTCCAATAAGGTGAAGTGTTGAAAATATAGATTTTACCGTATGACAACACATTACCAGAAACTTGACGTGAACATTGGCTAAACCACTTAAGTGCTTACTCTTGTGTGTTGTTAGGTGGTATGCTTGCAGTAGGATGAGGGTGAGTGTGAGGGGTGGCTAGTGAGATGGGGAAGTGATAATGTAGATAGAGGGGGATGGGTGGAGGTGCAAGGTAAGTTGGTGTGAGTAAGGATGTGCAGGAGTAGGGTAGGGAAGGCAGAGTGATGGGGATGTGATAAGTGGCACAGCAGGGTGAGGTTGAGTGTCGCATTGTAGTAACGTTTCGTGATCTACTGAGATCATTGAAAGGTTTGTACCACTGCAGCTAGGTACTCCTGAGGACATCCCTGCTTGTGTCCTCCTGTGCAATAGTCAACCAGACTGCGTTGGTCTCCTGGGGAGGTCTCTTCCGCCCATGGGAAGGGAAGAGAATCTCCCTGCATGCTGTGACTCCCTCCATAAGCATGTGGAGGGAGTCATGCGAGAGCCTGGGTGCAGACGTACACCTTTGTGCCATGATTGTCAGTGTTTGCAGCAGCACCTCAATCCTGCCAGAACACTGACAGCACGACTGTCAAAATCAATGTGGCTGTGGTCCCTTTAAGGAAACCGGCTGATGACACGTCATCAAATGACGTCATCCGACTCGCTTCCTGTTAATTGGCCAGGAACCCCGCAGGGTGGGCTTAACAAGGCCATTCTACGGAAAATTTGAGAGAGCGGCTACAGACGGGAGCGGGACCGGAACCCGGCAACCAGCTCTCCTGCCGCCATCCCGCCTCCGCAGAGCAAAATATTGAAGTGAAATAAAACAGACGACTACGGGGTGGGGGGGGGGGGGGGAAACAGAGCAGAAGCAAGATCAAAAAATAAGATCTGAGTACAAATTAAATGTGAGGAATCCGAAAGATCAAAGGAAAGAATCACATTGTTGAAATGAAGAACAATACTACAAAACCAAAAAAAATAGAAAAGAAAGCAATCTGATTTGATTTCTATGTTTTACGCACTCCTCACTGCACCACATTCACAACTGATGGATAACTAACTCATTTGAGTCATCCAAAGGGAGTATCCACACATGGACATGCATTTGATCTGCAACCACAACCTCATTAAAACAGAAAATTCCAATATCATACAAATGGCTTCACTGTGCACAATCAAATGGTAATAAGTTCATTTTCAGGGACCCTGGAATCGATTATTCCAGTCAAAGCTCTCAAGATTGGCTATGAGAAAGATAAAAGTGATGATAAATACTAAATGAAATCAAGTGCAGAAAAACCTGCCTGCACACGTCCATTCTTTTTCTTACTTTTGAGGCACATTAGCTCGCTGAACGGGAGTGAGCCACAAACAACGGCAACAAAGGCAAATCTCAGGTAAAATTGGCTCGGGTTGCCGAGAGCACCGACACCCGCAAGGCATTTACATTGGCATGCCCAGGGTCAATCCCAATAACCTTCCATGGACTAATGCATGTGGAAACAATCGTGGTTCAGGAAGCAATGACAATCTGTCAAGTGTCATGATAATCACTGCTTCATGGTTTCACTGTAACCCACTTTAATTTCTGTTACTCTTATAATAATGTATTTTAATATACTTAGGGCGCAAAATTCGGTAGCGCCCTGTTTCGGGGAGGCGGCTCCCAGCACAGGTTGGGTACCCGCCTCCTGGGAAACGGGCATGGAGGCAGGTTGGGGGGTGGAATGGGGTCGTGCCCCCCCCCCCCGATTTCACGATTTTAACACCCCACACGCTTCCATTCCCACCTCCACGGCCCTGGGAAATTCTAGCCCTATACCTCGATTCATGAAGCCCAGGATCCCTTTTTAGCCTTTAAAGCCTTTTTAACTGCTTTCTCAACCTGCCCTGCCACCTTCAATGATTTGTGCAGATATACCCCCAGGTCTCTCTGTTCATGCACCCCCTTTAGGATTGTACCCTTTAGTTTATATGTCCTCTCCTCATTCTTTCTACCAAAATGTATCACTTCACAATTTTCTGCGTTAAATTTCATCTGCCACATGTCCGCCCATTTCACCAGCCTGTTTATGTCTTCCTGAAGTTTATCACTCTCCTCCTCACTGTTCACTATACTTCCACGGTTTGTGTCATCTGCAAATTTTGAAATTGTGCCCAGTACACCCACGTCCAAGTCATTAATATATATCAAGAAAAGCAGTGGTCCTAGTACCGACCCCTGAGGAAAACCACTGTATACATTCCTCCAGTCCGAAAAACAACCGTTCACCACTACTCTCTGTTTCCTGTCACTTAGCCAATTTCATATCCATGCTGCCACTGTCCCTTTTATTCCATGGGTTTCAACTTTGTTGGCAGCATGGACATGAAATTGGCTAAGTGAGAGGAAACAGAGATTAATTAAGGAAAGCCGTCTTTTGGAAACCCATGTACACTGCATCAACCGCATTACCCTCGTCAACCCTCTCTCTTACCTCATCAAAAAACTCGAACAAATTTGCCTTTAACAAATCCGTGCTGGCTTTCCTTAATTAATCTACACCTATCCAAGTGACTGTTAATTTTGTCCCTGATTACTGTTTCTAAAAGCTTCCCCACTACCGAGGTTAAACTGACTGGCCTGTAGTTGCGGGGTTTATCTTTACACCCTTTTTTGAACAATGGTGTAACATTTGCAATTCTCCAGTCCTCTGGCACCACCCCCGTATCTAGGATTGGAATATTATGGCCAGTACCTCCACGATTTCCTCCCTCAATTCCCTCAGCATCTTAGAATGCATCCCATCTGCTCCTCGTGATTTATCTACTTTAAGTACAGCCAGCCTTTCTAATACCTCTTCTTTATCAAATTTTCGACTATCAAGTGTCTCCACTACCTCCTCCTTCACTATGTCTATGGCAGCATCCTCTTCCTTGGTGAAAACAGATGCAAAGTACTCATTTAGTACCTCAGCCATACTATCTGCCTCCATGCATAGGTCTCCTTTTTGGTCCCTAATCAGCCCCTTTTACTACACTTTTACTATTTATATGCCTATAGAAGACTTTTGGGTTACCTTTTATATTGGCTGTCATTCTATTCTCATACCCTCTCTTTGCCCCTCTCATTTTTTTTCCCAATTCTCCTCTAACCTTTCTACATATAGCCTGATTCTGAGATGTATTTGCAACCTAACATCTGTCATACGCACTCTTTTACTGCTTCATCATATTGGCTATCTGTTTTGTCATCCAGAGAGCTCTGACTTTAGTTGCCCTACCTTTCCCCCTCGTGGGAATGTACCTCGACTGTACCCAAACTTTAATTTCCTCTTTAAAGGCAGCCCATTGTTCCATTACAGTTTTGGCTACACATCTTTGATTCCAGTTTACCCGGGCCAGATCTGTTCTCATCCCACTGAAATTGGCCTTCCCCCAGTTAAACATTCTTACTCTAGATTGCTCCCTGTCCTTTTCCATAGCTAATCTAAACCTTATGATACTATGATCACTATTCCCTAAATGTTCACCCATTGACACTTGCTCCACTTGACCTACCTCATTCCCCAGAACCAGATCCAGCAATGTCTCCTCCCTCGTTGGGCTGGAAACATACTGATCAAGAAAGTTCTCCTGAACAAACTTCAGAAATTCTTCCCCCTCTCTGCCCTTTATGCTATTACTATCCCAGTCTATATTAGGATAGTTGAAGTCCCCCATTATTACTGCTCTATAGTTCTTGCACCTCTCTGTAATTTCTCTGCAAATTTGCTCCTCCATATCTTTCCCACTATTTGGTGGTCTATAGAATACACCTAGTAGTGTAATGGCACCTCTATTATTTCTTAACTCTAGCCATATAGATCCTGTCCTTCACCCCTCCAGGACATCCTCCCTCTCCAGCACTGTAACATTCTCCTTGACCAATACTACCACACCACCTCCTATCTTTCCTTCCCTATCTTTGCTGAACACTTTATAACCAGGAATATTTAATACCCAATCCTGCCCTTTTTTTGAGCCAGGTCTCAGTTATTGCCACAACATCATATTCCCATGTGGCTATTTGTGCCTGCAGCTCACTTACCTTGTTTACTACGCTTTGTGCGTTCACATACGCACACTGTAAACCCATCTTAGACCATCCTGTATTCTCGCTTCATTGGACCCCACCTAATACCTTACTATTTCTTACTTTAGTGCTCTGTGCCTCTCCCAAACTTTTGAGCGCTTTATTTCCCCTTTCTAATGTTACATCCTGGTGCCCATCCCCCTGCCAAATTAGTTTAAAAGCTCCCCAACAGCACTAGCAAACCTCCCCTGCTGAAGTGCAACCCGTCCGGCCTGTACAGGTCCCACCTCCCCCAGAACCGGTCCCAATGCCCCAGGAATCTGAGCCCTCCCTCCTGCACCATCTCTCCAGCCACGCATTCATCTGCTCTATCCTCTTATGTTTATACTCACTAGCATGTGGCACCGGGAGTAATCCGGAGATTATTACCTCTGAGGTCCTGCTTTTTAATCTCTTTCCTGGCTCCTTGAAATCTGCCTGCAGGACCTCATCCCTCTTTCTACCTAAGTCGTTGGTACCGATATGGACCACAACCTCTGGCTGTTCACCCTCCCCCCACCCTTGCTTGTTGCATGACCCTAGTGATCAACCTGAGTTTAGAAACACGCAGCTTTGGAGCAGTTGAAATTATTCAGGGCAACATTTATAACTGCAAGTCACATTATTTGAAGGAATCTAATGCTACGATGGCACTGAGTGACATCAATATTTTGATCATTTTAATTTTGATTTGTTTCGGTTCATTATCCTCCTGATATGTCATCTATCAAACAATGTTTGCTTCTTCTGTGATATAAGATGGTTGCAGATCAGATGTTGCAGTGCCTCAGAGATGTCACAGCTGATTTGTGTCAGAATGCTAGTTGAACAAAGTTCATGAAAAATCATGATACTCCCTTCCTGGTAACTGGTGCTGGAACAATTTTTTCTTTGGGATGTCACAAGCATTAAATATCATGACAGGAGAAGCTTGTTAAAAACAACTGATGGCAACTTGATTTTGTTACTTCTGAAGCCAGTTTCTCATTAATCAGGAAGGCTTGCATTTAAAATCCTAATTCTTATTTTGATGCCACGCATACATTATGCTTGATAGCTATCAAAAAAGGAAAAAAATCACTTCAATGCTTTACTCGTCACTGTCTCCTAAATTCGTTTATGCTTTTAACAAATCCTATGACAGCTGTACAGACTAAAATGTTTATTCCCCAGCCTGTGCTGAGTTAACTGATCGCAGCTTGTAGGGGGACTCCAATTGACTTCAGCAGGGTTACTTCTGCTGCTTGCTGTCCGGCAACACTCTCTGGAAGTGCACATGTTCAGATGTTGGGCGAATAAAGGATTAAGCTTAGCTGTGATATCCCACACAGCGCAACAGGCAGCCGGCACTCGTGAAGGCCCAGACAGAAATAGTGGGCTCTTGGGTGAGGAATCCAAGAGCTCTCGTGGAATCAAACCCCTGCACTAGAAGGGGAAAGCAAGTGAGAGAAGGACAACTGAAATGAACTTCAACTAAATATGTTTCTAGAAGTGCAGGAGAAAATAACTGCAGCTATTTACTACCTTATAAAAAGATACATTTCTGATGTTGAATCTGCATAGAGCTTTCTCTGAAGACCTGAGATTTCTGAAGAAGTATCTTTCATAGGAACAGTACAGGACTGGTGAAGGCCATTCAATCCATCTGGCCAGGCTCAGAGTTCCAAAACAGAATACACAGATTACTACCCAGATTCCTCTGTTGGTTTTCTTGCCAAATGTTTGTCTAGCCCCTTATTAATTAATGGTGTTGTCATGCTCGATTACTTCCCTGGGCAGTCTATTGCAAACATGTAATATACTCTTGGTGATGTATTTTGCGATTTAGATGCCTTTGTACTTTGTGCCCAGAATGCCTCATTATAATGAGGTCCCTGAGTTGGAAACACATAACAAGGTCCCATGACCAATTTGGGGCCAATAGCATGACACGTTGAACCCAATTAGCTTCAGCTGTAACTTGTTTACCAAAATAATGTCTTTCTTGAACAGCTGGATTCACATTAACAAATACAGCCACACACAATCCTTTCCATCCTGTTCTATTCTGTCTGAACCACTCGTCCCCTTTAAGTTGGATTTCTGATCTATCATTAACATCCAGCCATATCTCAGAAAGACCTCTCATATCCAATGTCTCTGTCACTGCGTATGTCTGTAGATCCAACAGTTTATTTTTGATAGCTCTGACATTGACATAAAATATTTTAAAAGCTTATCAGATTGCTGTTTTAAGGGTTGTAACCCCTTTCTTATAATCTTTAATTTAGCCTAAAATGCAGCAATTAGGAGTGTTTTGCTCTGAGTACCTAGCCGAAATGAACGACACAGATTTAGTTAATTTACCCTAGGCTCAATTGAGATGAAATTGGACCTTGTTGCACCCATTTTTCTGGCAGAAAACAGGGGTTCAATTTACGAGCCAACATCTTGTGCCTGAACAGCGCTGGGAACACATCCGATGCCATTTCGCTTTGGGTGCTGTAGAGGTGTCTCTGGAGTCGGCCTAAAACATGCGTCAGGCCTCTTGAATATGTTAATTAGCGGCCTAACGCCTGTTTTAGGACCCATTCCAGGAATTCATATACCCTGAGTGAAACCGGCATTGGGCCTGCTCTGCTCAGGATTACTTGGCCTACATGCAGCTTAACCAATGGTCCTTAAGGTGACTGCTAGAGGCTGCCACAAAAGGTAAGTTTTTTTTTTAATAGTCCTGGAGTGCTCCTCCTGGCTCTTTAGTACTACTGCAGGCCGCTGCCAACCCACACCTCGGTCCCCTCTCAATTGTCTCACCCCCCCCTTCCAGAACCTACCTCCGTCATAGTGGCCCTACATTAAACCTCGCATCGCCAGCGAGCTGCCTGGGGATGCACAGTAGAGGTCCACAGCTTGTTGGTCTCATTATAATAAGGCCCTAGGCCCAATATCATTCACATCTTGGGCCTGCCTGTTCCGGCACAGGGATCAATCCCTGCGTCCAGTTCATGATGGGCTGCCAGCGTGAACCAATTTCTACCCCATGTGTCAGCTGTGGCTCAGTGGGTAGCACTCGCGCCGCTGGATCAGTAGGTTGTGGGTTCAAGTCCCACTCCAGAGATTTGAGCGCAAAATCTAGGCTGTCGTACCAGTGCAATACCAAAGGAGTGACTTTCTGATGAGATGTTAAACCGAGGCCCCGTCTGCCCTCTCAGGTGGACGTAAAAGATCCCGTGGCACTATTTCAAAGAAAAGCAGGGACTCTACACCGCTGTTCAGGTCAATATCTATCCCTCAACCAACATCACAAAAAACAGATGATCTGCTCATTATCACATTGCTATTTGCGGGACCTTGCTGCGTGCAAATTGGCTGCCATATTTTCTACATTGCAACAGTGAATGCATTTCCAAGGTACTTCATTGGCTGTAAAGCACTTTGAGACATCCTAAGGTCATGAAAGGTGCTATATAAATGCAAGTCTTTCTTTCTTTCTGTTAATTTAAATTCTTCCCAATAGCTACCTCAATATACCCAACCAAACTCTGACCAATTGAAATGGAGACCATCCTTTCTAAGCGAATCTTCTCCAGTGATTCTCTTCCAGTTGTCCATGAATTTCAGTCTTTCTCTTCAATAGGTTCACCAGCCATATGTTGATGCAAATGTCTTCTCCATGTTTGAACACCTCAACCTCTACCACTCTTTCCATTTCTATTTCAAAATTCTCGTAATCTGATATTCATCCAGATGTTGGGCCAGTCACCTGGTTCCTTCCTTGCCGAGATGTTTTCCCTCCTAATCTCTCAGCCTTTGCGCTGAGAGCCTCGTCATTCTGGAGGAGCTGCAACTGAGCTCATCTCGATTTACTTTCTCCAATTTTTTGCCTTCCTTTCCTCCCTCAACCTCAATCCCCACATTATCCAGCTGGCATACATCTACTTAGAGTCATAGAGTCATAGAGTTTTACAGCAAAGAAAGAGGCCCTTCGGCCCATCGTGTCCGCGCCGCCCATCCATCCCTGTCCTGTCTAATCCCATTTTCCAGCATTTGGTCCATAGCCTTGTATGTAATGGCATTTCAAGTGCTCATCCAAATGCTTCTTGAATGTTGTGAGGGTTCCTGCCTCTACCACCCTTTCAGGCAGTGAGTTCCAGATTCCAACCACCCTCTGGGTGAAAAAGTTCCTCCTCAAATCCCCTCTAAATCTCCTGCCCCTTACCCTGAATCTATGCCCCCTTGTTATTGACCCCCCTACTAAGGGGAAAAGTTCCTCTTTATCTACCCTATCTATGCCCCTCATCATTTTGTACACCTCAATCAGGTCCCCCCTCAGCCTTCTTTGCTCCAAGGAAAACAACCCCAGCCTGTTTAGTCTTTCTTCATAGCTGAGGCGCTCCATCCCAGGTAACATCCTGGTGAATCTTCTCTGCACCCTCTCCAAAGCAATCACATCCTTCCTATAGTGAGGCGACCAGAACTGCACCCAGTACTCCAGCTGTGGCCTCACCAGCGTTTTGTACAGCTCCATCATAACCTCCCTGCTCTTATACTCTATGCCTCGGCCAATGAAGGCAAGTATCCCATATGCCTTTTTAACCACCTTATCTACCTGTTCCGCTGCCTTCAGAGATCTATGTACATGTACACCAAGGTCCCTCTGACCCTCTGTACTTCCTAGGGTCCTACCACTCATTGTGTATTCCCTTGCCTTATTTGTCCGTCCAAAATGCATCACCTCGCACTTTTCAGGGTTAAATTCCATTTGCCACTTTTCCGCCCATCTGACCAACCCGTTTATATCGTCCTGTAGCCTGAGGCTTTCCTCCTCGCAATTTACCACCCCACCAATTTTCGTGTCATCTGCGAACTTACTGATCATACCTTTTACATTCTCATCCAAATCATTTATGTAGATCACAAACAACAAGGGACCCAGCACCGATCCCTGAGGTACCCCACTGGACACAGGCTTCCAGTCACAAAAGCATCCTTCGACCATCACCCTCTGCCTCCTGCCACTCAGCCAGTTTAGGATCCAACGCGCCAAGGCACCCTGGATCCCATGGGCTCTTACCTTCTTGACCAGTCTCCTATGCGGGACTTTGTCAAAAGCTTTACTGAAGTCCATGTAAACCACATCCACAGCATTTCCCTCATCCACCCCCCTAGTCACCCCCTCGAAAAATTCAATCAGATTTGTCAGACATGATTTACCCTTGACAAAGCCATGCTGACTATCCCCGATTAATCCTTGCCTCTCCAAGTGGAGACTAATTTTGTCCCTCAGAATTTTTTCCAATAATTTCCCTACCACAGATGTTAGGCTCACTGGCCTGTAATTCCCTGGTTTATCCCTGCTACCCTTCTTGAATAATAGTACTACGTTAGCTGTTCTCCAGTCCTCTGGTACATCCCCTGTGGCCAGAGAGGTTCTGAAAATTTGTGTCAGAGCCCCTGCAATCTCCTCCTTTGCCTCCCACAGCAGCCTGGGATACATCTCGTCCGGGCCTGGGGATTTATCCACTTTTTGGCCTGCTAAAACCGCTAGCACCTCCTCCCTCTCGATGCTAATATGTTCAAGTATGTCACAGTCCCCTTGCCCGATTTCTATGTCTGCATCGTCTCTCTCCATGGTGAACACAGATGCAAAAAATTCATTTAAAACCCCGCCTACATCATCTGGCTCTACACACAGATTGCCACTTTGGTCCCTAATGGGCCCTACCCTTTCCCTGGTTATCCTCTTGCCCTTAATATACTTATAAAACATCTTAGGATTTTCCTTTATTTTGCTCGCCAGTGTTATTTCATGGCCCCTCCTCGCCCTCCTAATTTCTTTTTTAAGTATGCCCCTGCACTTTCTATACTCCTCTAGGGCTTCTTCCGTCTTTAGTCTTTTGTAACTGCCAAAAGCCCCCCTTTTATTTCTAATGCATTTTTGTATATCCCTTGTCATCCAAGGTTCCCTTTGCTTGTTGGTCCCACCCTTGACCTTTACAGGAACATGTTGGCGTTGTACTCTCTCTATTTCCCTTCTGAAAGTCTCCCACTGTCTTGATGTGGATTTTCCTATAAGTAGCTGCTCCCAGTCCACTTTGGCCAGATCCTGCCTTATCATATTAAAATCGGCCTTCCCCCAATTTAGAACCCTTATTTCCGGGCCGTCTTTGTCTTTTTCCATGACCACCTTAAATCTCACCGAATTATGGTCACTGTCGCCAAAATGCTCTCCTACTGACTCTTCCACCACTTGCCCGGCTACATTCCCCAGAATTAGGTCCAGTATCGCCCCCTCTCTTGTAGAACTTTCTACATGTTGGCTCAAAAAGCTCTCCTGGATGCACTTTAAGAATTCTGCACCCTCTAAGCCTTTCACACTCTGACTATCCCAATTTATATTGGGGAAGTTGAAATCCCCCACTATTATTACCCTATTATTTTCGCACTTTTCTGAGATTTGCCTACATATCTGTTCCTCTATCTCCCCCTGACTGTTTGGGGGCCTATAGTACACTCCCAGCAAAGTGCTTGCCCCCTTTTTGTTTTTAAGTTCTACCCATATGGCCTCATTAGAGGAACCCGCTAATATATCATCCCTCCTTACAGCAGTAATTGACTCCTTAATTAATATTGCAACACCCCCTCCCCTTTTACACCCCCCTCTGTCTCGCCTGAAGATTCTATACCCCGGAATATTGAGCTGCCAGTCCTGACCCTCCCTCAACCATGTCTCCGTGATAGCAACAATATCGTACTCCCATGTGTTCAACAACAACTTCAGTTCGTCCACCTTATTTGCAAGACTCCTTGCATTAAAATAAATGCCTTCCAGCCCTGCCATATTCCCTTTTGCCTTCGCATATTTGCTCTGCCTTGTTTTTTTCTCTGTATTTGGCTGTAAATCACCCCCTGCTATAGCTCCACTCTGTACCCCAACCCCCTGCCAAGTTAGTTTAAACCCCCCCCAGCAGTGCTAGCAAACCTCCCCGCAAGGATATTGGTTCCCCTCTGGTTCAGGTGTAAACCGTCCGACTTGTACAAGTCCCACCTTTCCCAGAAGCAGACCCAGTGATCCAGGAAACTAAAGCCCTCCCTCCTGCACCATCCCTTTAGCCACGCATTCATCTGTTCTATCTTCCCATTCCTATACTCACTAGCACGTGGCACCGGGAGTAATCCAGAGATTACAACCTTTGAGGTCCTGCTCTTTAATCCTTCACCTAGCTCCCTAAATTCTTGCTGCAGGACCTCATCCCTCTTTTTACCTTGTTACCACTTAACACATGAGGCCTTGCTAACTCCAAGGTTATGATCTCTGATCGCTATCTCTGATCGCTCCTTCATCTCTTTCACCATATACATCCCCTGCCAGCCTCAAACGATCCACTGCCACTGAAAAAAAGACTACCCTCTAACTCTCTCACAAATGACCTTTAACTCTATCCAAACTTGTCCTCTGGTCCACCATCTACAACAATATCAGTATCTTTATCAGTCTGCTCAATAAATGTCCTCATATTTGCCATATCTCAAATTTAGATGCTTAATAGAAGATTTTGTGACCAATACAAGCATTTGGTTATTCACATCAGGAAGTCTATTAAGTAAGAAAGTTGGCCTGGAGAGGTCTGTAGTATGACTTACAATTGCTGCACTCACCAAGCCCAAAATATACAACAAATGTTTAAAGGCCTTTCAAAGGAGATAGCTTAGGTCTTTACCTCCTTCTGTAATATCAGAAAGTTGGCCTACAAATACAGATGTTGTTCCAAGAACTGTCAGAAAAGGAATGCCTTAGAATGTCTCTCCATAATTGTTCCATTTGGCATTTGTCTGCATTCACTACAAGCCAGGTAAGCACTAAATATTCCCTGGACACCGCTCATGAATTCTTAGAAGAGCCATCTGATGAGCCAATCGATATGGATAGGAGTGGAGATGTTCAATTAAGGAAGATACACTAACAGACAGGCACTCCGCATAAACACAGGGTACTAAGGCAACTCTAAATGGATGGACTTTCTCCTGATGGCTGCTTCCTTAAAAGTAAAATGATAAGAAGCTCCTGTCTGTAGACGTATGAAAATAAATATCTAAACTAGTTTAACCCTATGAGGGCAGGACATGAACATAGTAACAGGAATGTAACCCGAGCAGAAGATTCTTGCTGCCTTCCTACCTGCGTTTACCGTCAGTCAGGAAAGCAGACAAGGTTACTTGGCTTCATTAGGTTCACAACTTCAGGGCAAGATTCTCTGCCAGTCTGTCATGATCCAGTCAGGTAGGCTGGCCATTTCAATGATTTGTGGCAGAGCAATTATGCTAAATTCTTTCATTGTGCTTTTTTAAAAAGGTTCAACATCAGACAGAATTTCAATGACTTTTTGGCAGTCCAAAAGACATTTTGATAAAAATTTTTATTGTTGTTCCTAATCTGTTGAAAGTACTTATACCACATAAGACTGCAAGAGTACAGTAGCGTAGCGATTATGTTACTGGGCTAGCAACCCAAAGTCCTGGACTAATAATGAGTTCAAATCCCACCATGGTAATTTGAGAATATAGAAATCTGCAACTAAAAAGCTGGTATCAGTAAAGTGACCTTAAAGCTGTCGGATTGTCGTGAAAATTGAACTGGTTCACTAATCTCCTTTAAGAAAGGAAACCTGCTGTCCTTACCTGGTCTGGCCTATATATGACTCCAGTCCCACACCAACGTGGTTGGCTCTTAACTGCCCTCTGAAGTGGCCTGGCACGCCACTCAGTTTAGGGATGGGCAATAAATTCTGGCCTTGCCAGCGATCCCCGCATCCTTAAAAAAAAAAGACGATTTGATTTCTGAAAACTTAGTAACTGCCTGAATGGTGTTATACTCCCACCAGATTTGGGGAATTCTGTCTCAAAGTGAAAAGAGCAGCTCAGTCATATTGTTTTTCCCATACTGATTCATAGACATCACCAAGTGACCCTCTCCCCCGCCCACCATCCACACCGGTCCTTGGTTCTATTGATACAAATAGGAAGTTTGAAAGAAGTGAGTCACTGCTGGGAGAGAGCAACTCCGGGAGGGTTCTATGATTGCGGAATATTCGATGTGCTACATCGATCAACTGTCAGCCCATTCAGAAATCCAACTGGTTTGATTTCAATCCCAGCCCAACCGCTCCCCAGAATGAGAGAAATCCAAAGACAACAGCCTGTACACCCGGAGCTTCTGAGATAAGTAATATTCTCATGTTTGACACTTTTATATAACCTGCCAATTTCAGATAGACATCGAGTATGTTAATGCAATTATTCCATAGCCAATTTTTTCCCCCTGCAATAAAAGAAAGCGACCAAGAGATAGTGTAATTGCTTCGAAGTCTAGTTATTGTAAAATTAATGGAAATAATATGTTGGTATTATGGTCACGTACCGCACAAAATGCAATAAATAGATTCCACATACAGCCTGTTTTTTTTTTGCACTGGCAAACAAACAATAAAAGATAAAAAGATAATAGTTATTTCAAAAATGATTCAGTGAACTGCAATGATTTTCAACTAATGAAGCCAAATCATTGTAATGATTGCAGAATTTACATGGATTCTGTCCTTAGTGAACACATTACTTTTTACAGTACTTCAGAATATTGCTTGCACAGAATTTTTTTTGAAAACCTGTGCTTGCAATTCATATCAACACTTTGAATTCTGTTTTTTCTAAAGATGTGAGCCTAGAAATATTGAGAAGGCTAAAATGTGTTTATAGGACATTTTTTTCAACTCTATTTAAATAGCGGTATTAACCAGTTTGTTTCAGATGGGTTAATGCCGACATTGAAATAGCAGATCAAGGAATATCGTATATGAGAATATTACGATGTTCGTCCACTATTGCCAACACTAGATTTTAGGCTATATTTCCTGTCCACCAATTGTTGTTTAATTGATTTAATTTTCCTGTCTGAACTATTTTAACACAATCAGTAACTTATTTATTTTAACCAGATTAATGACTGGTAGACATAGAGTAGACAAAAATTTACATGCGCACATTAGCTGCTGTGCCAAAATTAATGCAAAGGGGAAATTAAGCCCACAAAAGTTTCTAAATTCAATAAAAGTGATTGGCGAACTGATCCTATCTATAGAGTTTCAATATTCCCATTTATTATAAATGTATGTTTTTAAAAAATATTTTCTCCTCTCCTCTCACAAGGACAGTGACTCACACGGTCATGACCATTGGCACCTCTCTCATTCTTGCCCCAGTGACCATTATGCATACGTGAGCCCAGGCAGTAAGTAACGGTAGGTTGAGGGCGAATCACAGCTGAGGTCAATTCCGTCCTCATCAAACAGCCACCATGATGCTAGGACAAGTAACAATGGTAACACTTTACAGAGGGACAATTTTGCAATTGCACATACACACATGCGCATGCCTCTATGCTTTCACAGACTCATAGACTCATAGAATGGTAACAGCACAGAAGGAGGTCATTTGGCCCGTTGAGCCCATGCCAGGCTTTTCTTTTTAAAACACAAGAATAATCTTTGAAAGATTCAAAAAGTCTGCAACAGCTCACTTATCACTGGCTTGTTCATCCCTGATTAACACTTCTAAACCCATTTTTACTTTGATTCCCTGACAGAGAACTAAAAGGAGTTGTTCATCCATCTGTGTTGGCTTGATTCAAACCAAAGATCTAAGAGCACAACAGTGTAACCTCCCAAGACACCTACCAAACTGCTTAGCACCTAGAGTTTGGCTTGATGTGCACATTTTGTTGCTGCCTCTGAAATGGAAAATATCCTCCTGTCTGTTGGTTTTAATGGAGTGACAGAAGGACCAGAAGAGAACCGCACTCTTACTTGAAATTCCTCCATCCAAGCTGAGATAGAGTTGTAAAATGGTTATAAAGCTTGGAATATTAAGGAGGAATAACTACAATTCAGGATTTTTTTTTTATTCATTCACAGGATGTGGGCATCGCTGGCAAGGCCAGCATTTATTGCCCATCTCTAATTGCCCCTCAAGAAGCCGTCTTCTTGAATACAACTGAGTGGCTTGCTAGGCCATCTCAGAGGGCAGTTAAGATCTGGAGTCACATATAGGCCAGACCGGGAAAGGACACCAGTGAACCAGATGGGTTTTTATGACAATCCAGCAGTTTCATTAACCAAAAGAGAAACTAAATGATACGAGCTTTTTTATTCCAGATTTATTTAATAAATTTTGAATTTAAATTCCCCAGTTGCCGTGGTGGGATTGGAACTCATGTCTGTGGGTCATATAATGAAAGTTAGCTGGATTACTAGCCATGTAACAGAACCACTATGCTACTGTACCCCCATCTCACAACTTGTTACAATTCAGCTCCCAAAACCCAGAGTCAAAAGAAAGGCCAGCATTACCAACCAAAAGAGAAACTAAATTAAGATCCTTAACCACATAGGCAGCAGACAATATTAACTTAGGGTGTATTCATGTTAGCGTTCAACCTCCTTCCTTCTATGGTTCACAACAACACGTTTCGAGTAAGCATGAGACACTTGGTAGTAGAGTATACGGAACAGACTTTATTGATACCTAGGATGAGGGATCAACTCAACTCAGATCAGAGAGTTGCTTTTCGGCATCAAATTCTATCTTTTGACTCCCCCAAAGAACTGTTGAAAACAATGCTTCCATATACACCATATTTTGCCTACATCGAAGATGTACTTCATGACATATCTATTCCTAAATCCTTTGAAGACAGTCTATGGTATGTTGGCCTTCAGAGCGAGAGGGTTCGAGTACAGGAACAAGAATGTCTTGCTGCAGTTGTACAGGGCCTTGGTGAGACCACACCTTGAGTATTGTGTGCAGTTTTGGTCACCTTATCTGAGGAAGGATATTCTTGCCATGGAGGGAGTGCAGCGAAGATTCACCAGACTGATACCTGGGATGGCAGGAACGATGTATGAGGAGAGATTGGGTCGATTGGGCTTATACTCGCTGGAGTTTAGAAGAATGAGAGGGGATCTCATTGAAACGTATAAAATTCTAACAGGACTAGACAGACTAGATGCAGGAAGGATGTTCCCGATGGCTGGGGAGTCCAGAACCAGGGGTCACAGTCTAAAGATAAGAGGTAAGCCATTTAGGACTGAGATGAGGAGGAATTTCTTCACCCAGAAAGTGGTGAACCTGTGGAATTCTCTACCACAGAAGGCAGTTGAGGCCAATTCATTAAATATATTCAAGAAGGAGTTAGATATATTTCTTAAGGCTAAAGGGATCAAGGGATATGTGGAGAAAGCAGGGACAGGGTACTGAATTTGGATGATCAGCCATGATCTCATTGAATGGCGGAGCAGGCTCGAGGGGCCGAATGGCCTACTCCTGCTCCTATCTTCTATGTTTCTATGTTTCTATTCATGTCAACAGTTGCAGTTGTTTACTGCACAGCTATATCCCTTAGATAAGACTTCCTGACCTTACAGAAAATAATCAGAAAGGCTAATGGAATGCTGGCCTTTATATCTAGAGGACTAGAATACAAGGGGATAGAAGTTATGTTACAGCTACACAGAGCCATGATTAGATCACTGCTTTCCCCTTTAAAAAAATTCCCCTCTCAAAATAACAAAACTATGGTCCTATCTTTCCCAGCATTACATGTACCACATAACAAAAACTCCTGGCTTTTAAAAAAAATGAACTGCAAATCCAGTTTAATAACAGGTTTGCGGAGCTTTCCTGATCTACTTAAAGAAGGTGTTGGTGTTGAACCAATTTTCGGGCTGTTTTGTTTTGGTTCCGAACTCAAAGATGATCCTGTTTCTATCTGAAACTTGTTTGAACCTGGAACTTCAGTTACTGAAGTCTGAACTGAGTCAAACTCCTGTATGTGTTCATGACCAAGTGGTTCAAGATCACGTCTTGGTTCATCTCTAGCAGAGATCATTTGATCTACATGAACACTTCGGATATTGACACCAATTTCAACCAAATATCTCTTGGTTCCACCAACCTCTACTATGGTTTCTACATCCCACATGTGTGAATTCAACGTTTCAGGGGACTGAGAACATGAACACACTTGTTTTGTTTGAAACTGCATTCTTTCTGATTGCTGTCATAATAGCGTTTCTGACTCAACTGTTTCTGTTCAACTTTTGAGAACAAATTTGGTTGAACAAAACTCAATCGTGTTCTCAATCTCCTCTCCATCAAGAGTTCTGCTAGGGTATATCCAGTTGTAGTGTGCGGAGTAGTTCTGTACTTAAGCAAGAAATTTGCCAAACTTTGCTTCATGCTGAGTCACGAACAAACCTGCAACACTTGCTTTTTGAGAGCTTATTTCACTACTCTGACTGATCTTTCGGCTGCTCCGTTTGAAGCTGGATGATATGGTGGAATAAGAGTGTTTGATACTGTTCCATTTCATGAGTTCTTCAAATAGAACAGAACGGAACTGAGGGTCATTGTCAGAAACAAATGCTTCAGGTAAGCCATGACATGCAAAGATAGACCTCAACTCATCTATGGTACATTCAGTTGTAATATTTGAACCCATGTGTTTCACTTCAATCCACTTTGAGTGACTATCTACAAGTACTAGGAAATAATCATTTGCCTTCTCACAGAAGTCTACATGTACTCTCTGAAAAGGTCTACTTGGTCATGGCCAGGGTTGTAACGGAGTTTTGGGTGGTTTGTTTCTGCAATTTTGACAAACGCTGCATTTGCTGACAAGTGATTGAAGGTCACTGTCCAATCCAGGCCAGTAAACAAAGCTTCTTGCAATTGATTTTATACTGCTGATGATCCCTGGATGTTCAGCATGAAGTTCAGCCAGAATTCTATCTCTCAGCGAAGTAGGTACCACCACTCTGTTGCCTCACTGGATACAACCTTGCTCACAAGACAATTCAGTACGACGGTTATGGAATGGTTTCAGTTCTGTGTCCACACACTCATCAGTCCATCCATACAAGATGTTTTCATACATTCAATGCAAGAACTGAATGGTTCGCGAGTTCAGTCATAAATGCCAAGGCTTCCGATGAATCCCGTAGGCGTGGCCATGATTGTCCCGATCCCGTCGAACCGTGACTCAGCACGCTACCTATGTACCTGTGAGAATCAACACTGCTGTTGCTGTGTATACACACACGTGAAGGCAAAGCACAGGCAATTCTGCATCAGCATTAACAGTAAAACATTGCAAAAATTCAGTTTAGGTGTCACAAAAACACCGTAAACTTTTCCACTCAAAGGTTGAACTGTGTCCTTCCATGATCCCTAAAAATGGCTTTGGGATCCCATTCTTGTCACCAAAATGTAATATATGTGGGTAGAACAAATGAAGGACAGAGACACGATAAGTTGCTAGTCAAGGTGCTTGCTTTATTAGGCCAGAGCAAACTGAACATGCTCCTACTAAACCATGTGACAAACCATGTGATAATACATTACAATCACACCTAGAATTCTGTGAGCAGTTCTGGGCACCACACCTTGGGAAAGATATGTTGGCCTTGGAGGGAGTGCAGCGTAGATTAACCAGAATGATACCTGGACTCCAAGGGTAAAATTACGAAGATAGATTACACAAACTAGGGTTGTATTCACTAGAATTTAGAAGGTTAAGGGGTGATTTGCTCAAAGTTTTCAAGATATTAAGGGGAACAGATAGGGTAGATAGAGAGTTTTGATCTTCCAAAATTCCCTAGATTCTAGAACGGTCCCAAGCAGATTAGAAGGTCGCAAATGTACCACCGCTATTCAAGAAAGGAGGGAGAGAAAAAACAGGGAACTACAGGCCAGTTAGCCTGACATCAGTCGTCGGAAAAATGCTGGAATCCATTGTTAAGGAAGTGGTATGAGGGCACTTAGAAAATCATAGCATAATTAGGCAGAGTCAACATGGTTTTATGAAAGGGAAATCATGTTTGACAAACTTATTAGAGTTTTTTGAGGATGTAACTAGCAGGGTAGATAAAGGGAAACAAGTTGATGTAGTATATTTGGATTTCCAACAGGCATTCGATAAGGTGCCACATAAAAGGTTATTACACAAGATTAGGGCTCATGGGGTTGGGGGTAATATAGTAGCATGAATAGAGGATTGGTTAACAGACAGAAAAAAGAGAGTAGGGATAAACTGAACGTTTTCAGGTTGGCAGGCTGTAACTAGTGGGGTGCTGCAAGGATCAGTGTTGGGGCCTCAGCCATTTACAATCTATATTAATGACCTAGATGAAGGGACCGAGTGCAATGTATCCAAGTTTGCTGATGATACATAGCTAGGTGGGACAGTAAGCTGTGAGGAGAACACAAAGAGTCTGCAAAGGGATATAGATAGACTAAGTGAGTGGGCAGTAAGGTGGCAGATGGAGTATAATGTAGGGAAATGTGAGGTTATTCACTTTGGTAGGAAGAATAGAAAAACAGAATATTTTTAAATGGTGAGAAATTTTCAAATGTTGGTGTTCAGAGAGATTTGGGTGTCCTCGTGCAAGAAACACAGAAAGCTAGCATGCAGGTACAGCAAGCAATAAGGAAGGTAAATGACATGTTGGTCTTTATTGCAAGGGGGTTGGAGTGTAAGAGTAAGGAAGTCTTGCTACAATTGTACAGGGCCTTGGTGAGACTACACCGGGAAAACTGTGCACAGTTTTGGTCTCCTTATCTAAGGAAGGATATACTTGCCTTGGAGGCGGTGCAGCGAAGGTTCACTAGATTGATTCCTGGGGTGAGAGGGTTGTCCTATGATGAGAGATTGTGTAGAATGGGCCGATACTCTCTGGAGTTTAGAAGAATGAGAGGTGATGTCCTTGAAACATCTAAGATTCTGAGGGGGATTAGCCTTGCAGTTGATAATAAAGGGGATTGACAGGGTAGATGTGAGAGGTTGTTTCCCCTGGCTGGCATGTCTAAAACTAAGGGGCATAGTCTCAGGATAAGCTGTAGGCCATTTAAGACTGAGATGAGGAGGAATTTCTTCACTCAGAGGGTTGTGAATCTTTGGAATTCTCTGCCCCAGAGGGCTGTGAATGTTGAGTCTTTGAGTATATTCAAGGCTGAGATAAATAGATTTTTGGACTCTAGGGGAATCAAGGGATATGGAGATCGGGCGGGAAAGTGGAATTGTATTTTTTTTTTAAAATTCATTTATGGGATCAGGGCATCGCAGGCAAGGCCAGGATTTATTGCCCATCCCTAGTTGCCCTTGAGAAGGTGATGGTGAACCGCCTTCATGAACCACAGCAGTCCGTGTGGTGATGGTACTCCCACAGTGCTGTTAGGTAGGGAGTTCCAGGATTTTGACCCAGCGATGATGAAGGATTGGCAATATACTTCTAAGTCAGGCTGGTGTGTGACTTGGAGGGGAACTTGGAGGTGGTGATGTTCCCATGCGCTTGCTGCCCTTGTCCTTCTAGGTGGAAGAGGTCCTGGGTTTGGGAGGTGCTGCCGAAGAAGCCTTGGCGAGTTGCTGCAGTGCATCTTGTAGATGGTACACACTGCAGCCACGGTACGCTGGTGGTGCAGGGAGTGAATGTTTAAGGTGGTGGATGGGGCGCCAATCAAGTGGGCTACTTTGTCCTGGATGGTGTCGAGCTTCTTGAGTGTTGTTGGAGCTGCACTCATCCAGGCAAGTTGAGAGTATTCTATCACACTCCTTACTTGTGCCTTGTAGATGGTGGAAAGGCTTTGGGGAGTTAGGAGGTGAGATACTCGCCGCAGAATACCTAGCCTCTGAGCTGCTCTTGTTGCCACAGTATTTATGTGGCTGGTCCAGTTAAGTTTCTGGGTTAATGGTGACCCCCAGGATGTTGATAGTGGGGGATTCGGCGATAGTAATGCCATTGAATGTCAAGGGGAGGTAGTTAGACTCTCGCTTGTTGGAGATAATCATTGCCTGGCACTTCTGTGGCGCGAATGTTACCTGCCACATATCAGCCCAAGCCTGAACGTCATCCAGGTCTTGTTGAATACGGGCATGGACTGCTTCATTATCTGTGGAGTTGCAAATGGCGCGCAACACTGTGTAGTCATCAGCGAACATCCCCATTTCTGACCTTATGTTGGAGGGAAGGTCATTGATGAAGCAGCTGAAGATGGTTGGGCCTCGGACACTGCTCTGAGGAACTCCTGCAGCGATGTCCCGGGGTTGTGATGATTGACCTTCAACCACCACAACCATCTTCCTTTGTGCTAGGTATGACTCCAGCCAGTGGAGCATTTTCTCCGATTCCCATTGACTTCAGTTTTACTAGGGCTCCTTGATGCCACACTTGGTCAAATGCTGCCTTGATGCCAAGGGCAGTCACTCTCACCTCACCTCTGGAATTCAGCTCCTTTGTCCATGTTTGGACCATGGCTATAATGAGGTCGGGACCCGAGTGGTCTTGGCGGAACCCAAACTGGGCATCAGTGAGCAGGTTATTGGTGAGTAAGTGCCACTTGATAGCACTGTCGATGACACCTTCCATCACTTTGCTGATGATTGAGAGTAGACTGATGGGGTGGTAATTGGCCGGGTTGGATTTGTCCTGCTTTTTGTGGACAGGACATACCTGGGCAGTTTTCCACATTGTTGGATAGATGCCAGTGTTGTAGCTGTACTGGAACAGCTTGGCTCGAGGCATGGCTAGTTGTGGAGCACAAGTCTTCAGCACGATAGCCGAGATGTTGTCGGGGCCCATAGCCTTTGCTGTATCCAGTGCGCTCAGCCGTTTTTTGATATCACGTGGAGTGAATCGAATTGGCTGAAGAATGGCTTCTGTGATGGTGGGGACCTCAGGAGGAGGCTGATAGGGATCATCCACTCAGCACTTCTGGCTGAAGTTGGTTGCAAACGCTTCAGCCTTGTCTTTTGCACTCACGCGCTGGGCTCCACCATCATTGAGGATGGGGATATTCTTGGAGCCTCCTCCTCCCGTTAGTTGTTTAATGGTCCACCACCATTCACGACTGGATGTGGCAGGTACTGCAGAGCTTTGATCTGATCCATTGATTGTGGGATCACTTAGCACAGTCTATAGCATGCTGCTTCTGAGCTTGCATGTAGTCCTGTGTTGCAGCTTCCCCAGGTTGGCACCTCATTTGTAGGTATGCCTGGTGTTGCTCCTGGCATGCTCTTCTACACTCGTTGGTGGTAATGTTAGAGTGAGGGATATGCTGGGCCATGAGTTTCCAGATTGTGGTGGAATACAATTCTGCTGCTGTTGATGGCCCACAGCACCTCATGGATGCCCAGTTTTGAGCTGCCATTTAGCACGGCGGTAGTGCCACACAACACAATGGAGGGTGTTCTCAGTGTGAAGACGGGACTTCTTCTCCACAATGACTGTGCAGTGGTCACTGCTGTCATGGGCAGATGCATCTGCAACAGGTAAGGACGAGGTCAAGTAGGTTTTTCCCTCTTGTTGTTTCTTTTACCACCTGTCGCAGGCCCAGACTTGCAGTTATGTCCTTCAGGACTCAGCCAGCAGTGGTGCTACCGAACAACTTTTGGTGGTGGACATTGAAATGCCCTTGCTACCCTCAGTACTTCTTGAAGTGGTGTTCAACATGAAGGAGTACAGATTCATCAGCTGAAGGAGGGCGTTGCAGTGGTAATCAGCAGGAGGTTGTGATGAAATATGCCATTCATCACTCACAGTATTCTCTGCCTGTGACTGTGGTTTCTGTGGTTTAGTTTCAGTTTCATTTCCCATACCTCAGTTCCGTTTCCTCACCATTGTATTGTATTGTAATGTATTGTGTGTAGGGCTCCGCCCATACCTGGCCCCTATGTAAGCTGGCTCAGCCTGCCTCGCATCCAGTACAGCAGACCTCTGGATGGAAGATACCTCTCCACTGTGTGTTACCTTCTAAGTTAATAAAAGCCTTGTTTTGTTCCGCTAACATTGAGTCTCGGATTTATTGAGGCACATCAATTTTATTAACTTACTTTTCAACACAATGGATCAACTCTTGAAACCCGAACGTTTGGATTTGGACCAGCATGCTTCGGACGCATCGGCACGCTTCAGACACTGGTTTATGTGTATGGAATTCTTCCTGGACAATTCCGCAGCCGTCAAAGGCGCCACGGACGCTGCAAGTATGAAACTCGGAATCCTGCGGAATTGGGTAAGCCACCGGGTTTACCCCCTCATCCAAGACGCCGACACGTACCCGGCCACCTGCGACATCTTAAAGGCACATTACCAGCAGCCTACGAATGAGGTGTATACTAGGCATCTGCTCGCTACTCGCGCACAGCGACCTGGGGAATCGCTGGATGAGTTCCTAGGCATCCTGAAAACGCTTGGCAAAGACTGCAAGTGCCAAGATGTAAAAGCCGCAGTGTACACTGACGAGCTTGTTCGCGATGCCTTTATCACAAGCCTCAGCTCCACTTACATCCGGCAGAGACTGCTGGAAAAAACGGGATTGGACCTGAAACAGGCTGTGGACACAGCGCGATCCCTGGATGTGGCCCAGAGAAACTCGGGCGCCTACTCTTCAGCCCGCGCCGTCCACGCCGCCACGTGCGCACCAAGGGCGCCGCCATCTTGGAAGGCATCTTCCCCGCCCGGCAGCCCGACACCGTCGGGGCCCCGCTCTCCCCCCAGAAGCCCTACGACAGCCGCGACGCGTCGGGGACCCAACTGCTACCTCTGCGGGCAGCCGAAGCACACCAGAAACCTGTGCCCGGCGAAAGGCACCACCTGCTTTAAGTGCGGTAAGAAGGGGCACTTCGGGAAGGTGTGCAGAGGGAACCCCGCCGGAAAACCCGCCACCACCGCGTGTGCGCCGTGGGAGCGGCCATCTTGGACGCCATCTTGCCCGACCTCGTGGGGTCCGCCATCTTGTGAGCAGACAGCGTGGCCGCCATCTTGTCTCGATCAGGGCCCTACAGTGGCATCGGTCACAGTGGACCAGACCAGGCCGCACCCGCTATCCAAATCAATGGTGGACATCGAGGTAAACGGGTGCGGGGTTAAATGTTTAATTGACAGTGGAAGCACGGAGAGTTTTATCCACCCTCAACTGGCACAACAACTCTCCCTAAAGGCGGTCCCTACTCGGGGTACCATCTCTATGGCTGATAAAACCCAGACATTGACCATTATGGGTTACTGCACGGTACAATTAGAGTCATAGAGTCATAGAGTTTTACACCACAGAAAGAGGCCCTTCGGCCCATCGTGTCTGCGCCGCCCATCCATCCCTGTCCAGTCTAATCCCATTTTCCAGCATTTGGTCCATAGCCTTGTATGCAATGGCATTTCAAGTGCTCATCCAAATGCTTCTTGAATGTTGTGAGGGTTCCTGCCTCCACCACCCTTTCAGGCATTGAGTTCCACATTCCAACCACCCTCTGGGTGAAAAAGTTCCTCCTCAAATCCCCTCTAAATCTCCTGCCCCTTACCCTGAATCTATGCCCCCTTGTTATTGACCCCCCCACTAAGGGGAAAAGTTCCTCTTTATCTACCCTATCTATGCCCCTCATCATTTTGTACACCTCAATCAGGTCCCCCCTCAGCCTTCTCTGCTCCAAGGAAAACAACTCCAGCCTGTCCAGCCTCTCTTCATAGCTGAGGCGCTCCATCCCAGGTAACATCCTGGTGAATCTTCTCTGCACCCTCTCCAAAGCAATCACATCCTTCCTATAGTGAGGCGACCAGAACTGCACACAGTACTCCAGCTGTGGCCTCACCAGTGTTTTGTACAGCTCCATCATAACCTCCCTGCTCTTATATTCTATGCCTCGGCTAATGAAGGCAAGTATCCCATATGCCTTTTTAACCACCTTATCTACCTGCTCCGCTGCCTTCAGGGATCTATGTACATGTACACCAAGGTCCCTCTGACCCTCTGTACTTCCTAGGGTCCTACCACTCATTGTGTATGCCCTTGCCTTATTTGTCCGTCCAAAATGCATCACCTCGCACTTTTCAGGGTTAAATTCCATTTGCCACTTTTCCGCCCATCTGACCAACCCGTTAATATCGTCCTGTAGCTGGAGGCTTTCCTCCTCGCAATTTACCACCCCACCAATTTTCGTGTCATCTGCGAACTTACTGATCATACCTTTTACATTCTCATCCAAATCATTTATGTAGATCACAAACAATAAGGGACCCAGCACCGATCCCTGAGGTACCCCACTGGACACAGGCTTCCAGTCACAAAGGCAACCTTCGACCATCACCCTCTGCCTCCTGCCGCTCAGCCAGTTTAGGATCCAACGCGCCAAGGCACCCTGGATCCCATGGGCTCTTACCTTCTTGACCAGTCTCCTATGCGGGACTTTGTCAAAAGCTTTACTGAAGTCCATGTAAACCACATCCACAGCATTTCCCTCATCCACCCCACTAGTCACCCCCTCGAAAAATTCGATCAGATTTGTTAGACATGATTTACCCTTGACAAAGCCATGCTGACTATCCCCGATTAATCCTTGCCTCTCCAAGTGGAGATTAATTTTGTCCCTCAGAATTTTTTCCAATAATTTCCCCACCACAGATGTTAGACTCACTGGCCTGTAATTCCCTGGTTTATCCCTGCTACCCTTCTTGAATAATGGTACTACGTTAGCTGTTCTCCAGTCCTCTGGTACATCCCCTGTGGCCAGAGAGGTTCTGAAAATTAGTGTCAGAGCCCCTGCAATCTCCTCCCTTGCCTCCCACAGCAGCCTGGGATACATCTCGTCCGGGCCTGGGGATTTATCCACTTTTTGGCCCGCTAAAACCGCTAGCACCTCCTCCCTCTCGATGCTAATATGTTCGAGTATGTCACAGTCCCCTTGCCCGATTTCTATGTCTGCATCGTCTTTCTCCATAGTGAACACAGATGCAAAAAATTCATTTAAAACCCCGCCTACATCCTCTGGCTCTACACACAGATTGCCACTTTGGTCCCTAATGGGCCCTACCCTTTCCCTGGTTATCCTCTTGCCCTTAATATACTTATAAAACATCTTAGGATTTTCCTTTATTTTGCTCGCCAGTGTTATTTCATGGCCCCTCCTCGCCCTCCTAATTTCTTTTTTAAGTATGCCCCTGCACTTTTTATACTCCTCTAGGGCTTCTTCTGTCTTTAGTCTTTTGTAACTGCCAAAAGCCCCCCTTTTATTTCTAATGCATTTTTGTATATCCCTTGTCATCCAAGGTTCCCTTTGCTTGTTGGTCCCACCCTTGACCTTTACAGGAACATGTTGGCGTTGTACTCTCTCTATTTCCCTTCTGAAAGTCTCCCACTGTTTTGATGTGGATTTTCCTATAAGCAGCTGCTCCCAGTCCACTTTGGCCAGATCCTGCCTTATCATATTAAAATCGGCCTTCCCCCAATTTAGAACCCTTATTTCCGGGCCGTCTTTGTCTTTTTCCATGACCACCTTAAATCTCACCGAATTATGGTCACTGTCGCCAAAATGCTCTCCGACTGACACTTCCACCACTTGCCCGGCTACATTCCCCAGAATTAGGTCCAGTATCGCCCCCTCTCTTGTAGGACTTTCTACATGTTGGCTCAAAAAGCTCTCCTGGATGCACTTTAAGAATTCTGCACCCTCTAAGCCTTTCACACTCTGACTGTCCCAATTTATATTGGGGAAGTTGAAATCCCCCACTATTATTACCCTATTATTTTCGCACTTCTCTGAGATTTGCCTACATATCTGTTCCTCTATCTCCCCCTGACTGTTTGGGGGCCTATAGTACACTCCCAGCAAAGTGCTTGCCCCCTTTTTGTTTTTAAGTTCTACCCATATGGCCTCATTAGAGGAACCCGCTAATATATCATCCCTCCTTACAGCAGTAATTGACTCCTTAATTAATATTGCAACACCCCCTCCCCTTTTACACCCCCCTCTGTCTCGCCTGAAGATTCTATACCCCGGAATATTGAGCTGCCAGTCCTGACCCTCCCTCAACCATGTCTCCGTGATAGCAACAATATCGTACTCCCATGTGTTCAACAACAACTTCAGTTCATCCACCTTATTTGCAAGACTCCTTGCATTAAAATAAATGCCTTCCAGCCCTGCCATATTCTCTTTTGCCTTCACATATTTGCTCTGCCTTCCCAGCTGACTTGTTTTTCCCTCTGTATTTGGCCGTAAATCACCCCCTACTATAGCTCCACTCTGTACCCCAACCCCCTGCCAAGTTAGTTTAAACCCTCCCCAGCAGTGCTAGCAAACCTCCCCGCAAGGATATTGGTTCCCCCCTGGTTCAGGTGTAAACCGTCCGACTTGTACAAGTCCCACCTTTCCCAGAAGCAGACCCAGTGATCCAGGAAACTAAAGCCCTCCCCCCTGCACCATCCCTTTAGCCACGCATTCATCTGTTCTATCTTCCTATTCCTATACTTACTAGCACGTGGCACCGGGAGTAATCCAGAGATTACAACCTTTGAGGTCCTGCTCCTTAATCCTTCACCTAGCTCCCTAAATTCTTGCTGCAGGACCTCATCCCTCTTTTTACCTATGTCGTTGGTACCAATGTGGACCACGACCACTGGCTGTTCTCCCTCTCCCTCCAGAATGCCCTGCAGCCGCTCAGTGACATCCTTGACCCTGGCACCAGGGAGGCAACAAACCATCCTGGATCCACGTCTACGGCCACAGAAACGCCTATCTGTTCCCCTTACTATAGAATCCCCTACCACTATTGCTCTCCCACTCTTTTTCCCCCCTTCCTGGGCAGCAGGAGCACCCCCAGTGCCAGGAAGTTGGCCGCTGCTGCCTTCCCCTGGTGAGTCATCCCCCTCAACAGTATCCAAAGCGGTATACTTGTTTGAAAGGGGGATGTCCGCAGGGGTTCCCTGCACTACCTGCCTGCCTTTGTTGCTCCGCCTGATGGTCACCCCCTGTGCTGCCCTACCCTGAGGCATGCACAACTCGCTAAACGTGTTATCCACGAGCCTTTCAGCATCGCGTATGCTCCAAAATTCATCCACCCGCAGCTCGAGCGCCGCAATGCGGTCTACAAGTAGCTGCAGCTGGATGCATTTCCCGCACACATGGTCATCAGGGACACTGGCAGCATCCCTGACTTCCCACATAGAGCAGGAGGAGCAGAGCACAGGTCTGAACTCTCCTGCCATGACTTACCCCTTTAATTACTTTAAAAATGTATTCAATACCCCAGTTACAGGTATGCTCTAGGGCGCTTTATTTACCAACTATCCCCACTACACCACAGAAATTTAACACCACAGAATTCAAGCTTGTATTGAAAAAAGAGAAACACTCACCAACCAATCACAGAAATCACAGAAATCACAGAAACCCCACAGTGCAGATATAGGCCATTTCGGCCCATCGAGCCTGCACCGACACATATCCCACCCTATCCCCGTAACCCCACGTATTTAATCCCCCTAACACTAAGGGTCAATTTATCATAGCCAATCAACCTAACCCGCACATCTTTGGACTGTGGGAGGAAACCGGAGCACCCGGAGGAAACCCACGCTCCCTGCTCCCTGGTGACGTCACACACTGATTACTTTTTACCTCTCTCCCCGCTGCTGAGTTGGTATGCCTCGCCTCTCTCCGGTTTTTATACCGGTCTCACCACACTGCTCCCGACTGGTCTCGGGCCTCGCTGGTCGCCGGGTTTTCTCCCGAGCTCCTCCTCGCTGCTCCCGCTGGTCCCGACTGGTCTCGGGCCTCGCCTCTCTCCGGTTTTTATACCGGTCTCACCACACTGCTCCCGACTGGTCTCGGGCCTCGCTGGTCGCCGGGTTTTCTCCCGAGCTCCTCCTCGCTGCTCCCGCTGGTCCCGACTGGTCTCGGGCCTCGCCTCTCTCCGGTTTTTATACCGGTCTCACCACACTGCTCCCGACTGGTCTCGGGCCTCGCTGGTCGCCGGGTTTTCTCCCGTTAACGGAACTGTATACGATAATTTTAAAGTACTAATCATGAAGAATCTATGTGCGAGCGTGATCTTGGGCCTGGATTTCCAGTGCAACCACCAAAGCATCACGCTCAAGTACGGTGGGTCCCAGCCGCCCCTCACAGTGTGCGGTCTGGCTACCCTGAAGGTAAAGCCGCCTTCGCTATTCGCGAACCTTACTCCCAACTGCCGGCCAATAGCGACCAAAAGCAGGAGGTACAGCTGGGAGGACAGGCGGTTTATCACGACTGAGGTAGACAGGCTCCTGAAGGAGCGCATTATTGAACGCAGCAACAGCCCGTGGCGCGCCCAAGTGGTGGTGGTAAGGGGTAGCGAGAGGAAACGGATGGTGATCGACTATAGCCAAACGATCAACAGGTACACCCAACTAGACGCCTACCCGCTACCCCGCATATCAGAAATGGTGAACCAAATCGCCCAATACCGGGTGTTCTCCACCATCGACCTCAAGTCAGCGTACCACCAGCTCCCTATCAGACCAGAGGACCGCCCGTACACCGCCTTCGAGGCGAACGGACGCCTCTACCAATTCCTCAGAGTCCCCTTTGGGGTGACGAATGGGGTCTCGGTCTTCCAGAGGGAGATGGACCGCATGGTCGATGACCACCACTTGCAGGCAACCTTCCCCTACCTCGACAACGTCACCATCTGCGGTCACAACCAGCAGGGTCACGACTCGAACCTCGAGAGGTTCCTGAAAACCGCACAAAAACTCAACCTCACCTACAACGAGGACAAGTGCGTTTTCAACACCACGCGCCTCTGCATACTAGGCAGCGTGGTGGAGAATGGGGAAATCGGACCAGACCCCGACCGATTGCGCCCCCTACGGGAGCTGCCCCTGCCCAACACTCCCAAAGCCCTGAAAAGGTGCCTGGGGTTATTTTCTTATTATTCCCAATGGGTCCCCAACTACTCCGACAAAGCCCGCCCCCTCTTGAAAGCATCCTCTTTTCCGCTCTCTGCTGAGGCCCACGCCGCCTTCAAAAGCATTAAGCAGGATATTGAGCGGGCCACGCTACAGGCAGTGGACGAGAACACTCCATTTCAAGTGGAAAGTGATGCGTCTGACTTTGCCTTGGCGGCCACCCTCAACCAGGCGGGGCGGCCCGTAGCTTTCTTCTCGAGGGCCCTCCAAGGGCCCGAGATCAGACACTCCTCCGTGGAAAAGGAGGCCCAAGCCATCGTGGAGACAGTGCGCCACTGGCGCCACTACCTAGCCGGCAAACGCTTCACCCAACTTACCGACCAGCGGTCGGTAGCGTTTATGTTCAATAATAAACAGAGGGGGAAGATTAAAAATGATAAGATTCTTAGGTGGCGGATTGAGCTCTCCACCTTCGATTATGACATCATTTACCGGCCAGGGGCCCTTAACGAATCCCCTGACGCCCTCTCACGAGGGATGTGTGCCAGCGCCACCGGGGATCGGCTACAGACCCTACACAACGACCTCTGCCACCCAGGGGTCACGCGGCTGTTCCACTTCATAAAGTCCCACAACTTACCCTACTCGATTGAGGAAGTTCGGTCTCTGACCAGGAACTGCCGCACTTGCGCTGAGTGCAAGCCTCGGTTCTACCGCCCAGATAGAGCCCACTTAATCAAAGCTACACGGCCCTTTGAGCGGCTCAGCTTAGATTTCAAGGGCCCCCTCCCGTCCGTCGACCGCAATGTTTACTTCCTGAACATTGTGGACGAATACTCCCGGTTCCCATTCGCCTTCCCCTGCCCAGACATGACCAGCGCCACGGTCATTAAATGCCTCAACAGCCTGTTCTGCCTGTTCGGTATGCCGAGCTACATCCATACGGATAGGGGGGCGTCCTTCATGAGTGAAGAGCTACGCCAGTACATGCTGTCCAGGGGGATCGCCACGAGCCGTACCACCAGCTACAACCCCCGGGGTAACGATCAAGTGGAGCGAGAGAACGGGACAGTATGGAAAGCAGTCACTCTAGCTCTAAGGACCAAGGGCCTCCCTATCTCCCGCTGGCAGGAAGTCCTCCCAGATGTGCTCCATTCGATACGGTCGCTATTGTGTACTGCCACTAATGCCACGCCTCATGAACGAATGTTTGTCTTTCCCCGGAAATCCACCTCAGGCGTATCCATGCCGTCATGGCTCTCCACCCCGGGTCCGGTATTCGTGCGAAGGCATGTGAGGGGCCACAAGACGGACCCTCTCGTGGAGTCAGTGCACCTACTCCACGCCAACCCCCAATACGCGTATGTCCGGCACGCCGACGGAAGGGAGGACACCGTGTCCATAAAAGACGTCGCCCCAGCCGGTAACGACAACAACCACGACAACAGCAGCAACAACGATCACAGCAACTCTTACCCACCCACTACTCTTTCATCACCCCCGGAAGAACACCGACCAACGGTACCCCCACCAACTACCCCTTCAACAACCCTGGCGGCACCCCCGGCAGAGACCCAGGAGGCCACCGGGGACACCCAGCCGACACCCGCGGCACCACAACAGCCACGTCGGTCACAGAGGACTCTCAAACCCCCGAACAGACTAAATCTATAGAAGGGGTGAATGTGATGAAATATGCCATTCATCACTCACAGTATTCTCTGCCTGTGACTGTGGTTTCTGTGGTTTAGTTTCAGTTTCATTTCCCTTACTTCAGTTCCGTTTCCTCACCATTGTATTGTATTGTAATGTATTGTGTGTAGGGCTCCGCCCATACCTGGCCCCTATGTAAGCTGGCTCAGCCTGCCTCGCATCCAGTACAGCAGACCTCTGGATGGAAGATACCTCTCCACTGTGTGTTACCTTCTAAGTTAATAAAAGCCTTGTTTTGTTCCGCTAACATTGAGTCTCGGATTTATTGAGGCACATCAGAGGTTTCCTTGCCCATGCTTGTTCTGAAGCCATGAAACTTCATGGGGTCCGGAGTCAATGTTGAGGACTTCCCGACTGTATACTACTGTGCCGCCACCACCCCTGGTGGGTCTGGCCTGCTGGTGGGACAGGACATACCATGGGATGGTGATGGAAGAGTTCGGGACATTGGCTGAAAGGTATGATTCTGTGAGTTTGATTATGACTAGTCTGTGGGACAGCTCTCCCAATTTTGGCACAAGTCCCCCCATGTTGGTGAGGAGGACCATTGCAGGGTTGACTGGGCTGGGTGTGCTGTTGCCGTGTCCGTACTGGGTGGTCCATCTGGTTCATTCTTATTATTTTGTAGTGGTTAGTTACAACTGAGTGACTTGCTAGGCCATTTCAGAGGGCAGTTAAGAGTCAACCATATTGCTGTGGGTCTGGAGTTACATACAGGCTAGACCAGGTAAGGACGGCAGGTTTCCTTCCCTAAGGGACATTAGTGAACGAGATGGGTTTTTAACGACAATCCAATAGTTTCATGGTTACTATTACTAATAGTAGTTCTTTAATTCCAGATTTATTTAATTAACCGAATTTAAATTCCCCAGCTGCCGTGGTGGGATTTGAATTCACGCCTAGTCCAGGCCTCTGGATTACTAACCCAGTGACATTACCACTACGCTACTGTTCCCAGTTGAGGTCAATGATCAGCCATGATCTTATTGAATGGCGGAGTAGACTCAAGGGGCCGTATGGCCTACTCCTGCTCCTATTTCTTATGTTCTTATTAGAGAAACTATTTCCACTGGCTGGGGACTCTCTGACTAGGGGGCATAGTTTAAAAATTAGAGCCAGACCTTTCAGGAGTGAAGTTAGGAAACACTTATACACGCAAAGGGTGGTAGAGGTTTGGAACTCTCTTCTGCAAATGGCATTTAATGGTAAGTCAATTGTTAATTTTAAATCTGAGATTGATAGATTTTTGCTAACCAAAGGTATTTAGGGATATGGGGCAAATGCAGGTATATGGAGTTAGGTCACAGATCAGCCATGATCTCATTGAATGGCGGAATAAGCGCAAGGGTTTAAATTGTCTACTCCTGTTCATATGTTCCCAACCTCTTTGAAGAACAGGCTTTATCAACCGTTATCTTTTTATACTTTAGTTTTTATACTTTACGATACCTCTACCTATGTTTATTACCCTAGCCCCTAAAGTTATACTTTAATCACTCATGGCTGCATCATTACTGTCACTTATTTCTTTGTACACACACTTTTCGTATCAGAAGACAAGCTATGCATTCCTCTCACAATATTTAAAAGCCATCCTGTTTATCTTGGAAAGCTTATTGCTCCACGATACAAAGACGTTCGACTATTAACCCTTAACTCCCCAAGATATCCAACATATATCTCTCCAGGATGTCCAACAATTCACTCTACAACTGTAATGTTGGTATGAGGCAGTTTTCCTTTATATAATGCTGTAGGTGTAATGTAAATGAAGCCTGAGTGCAAAGTTCGACACTAGAGCAAAATGGAATGTGGAGTCAAGTCAGATTTTAACTCCAGATTTACACCATGTTTTGTGTCAGTGAGAAGCATAAACAATAATTCTCTAACTGAATGTGCATCTGAGTAAAGCCTATGGACAGTAATGTAGTGTGTTTGTGTATCACTACAGATATATTAATATATAAGAAACTATACAGAACTGCAAGTTGGATGCTTTGCTCTCTGCCATTATTGTATAACTGGTTTTAACTTCTTCTTTCTGGTTATTTAAGTAAAGCATGTATTTTACCTAGTTAGCAGCTGAACAGGACCTAACAATCCTAGAATATACTTCAATCAATATTACAAATATACTGAGCATTATAAAATGAATGCATTTCAATTAAACCGAAGTAAGCCAATACGATTGTGATTGGGTATAGGTTTAAACATAAATACGCAGGACAATTTTAAAAGACCAAAGACCATTTGGAAGAGTAGTATAACTTACAGTGATTCAGTTCAAAATCTTTAGACTGTGGAACATGTGAAATTATGAAAATCAGCATGTACTCTTACAACTATACCCTGAAGACAGCGGTACAAATACTCAAAAATAAAGTTGGCATAGCACCTGTAACACTATTATAATGCACACAAGTTATGATCTACCTTGCCCCATCCAGTTGAATCCTGATATCACTGCTCGTCAATCCACACGATTTGATCGCAGAAATCACAGTCTACCAGCGAATGATAGAAAACAGTGATGATGATACAGGGAAAACAGCAATAAATCGTTAAGTTTATACACGTTGTAGAAGATAAACACACCCAGCAGTTTGTTCCAAAGCAGTAACAGACCCCAGGGTTGAGATGACATTGATAAGCCATTTGAACTCTGGTCTTGTGATTTATAATATTATCTCAATTCCTCAATGTTTTACTGCCTTGAAACACACTGCAAGCTTGCTGTACATCTTGGTAATGTTAAATAGATTATGTCAAGAGAGGGCAGAAGTTACTTGTTTGCATTTAAATCATACTTGCTAAAAACAGAGTACACATTATGGTATGTTGATGAAAAACAGCCAAAAAGACCCGATAACTATCTAACTCCAGCTAGGACTGCACACTCCCCTAGTTTTCTTTATCTAAACTGTGGTTTCTGAACTGAAGAATATTTATGGAAAAAACACACTAGAACAAAAGGAAAATGCCGTTCCGCCTCAACCTTCCATTACTGATCAAGTTAACCAGGAAGGATTTTATACCGATCCTCACTACTGATGTATAGTTCACGAAGTCAGCTCTGCTTCTCCCCAGATAATAAACACCAATTTCCCACTGTTAGTAACATCACTTTATAAACTGCAGTATGATCATTCCAGGTGAATTTGGTTGAATTGATCAGAATGACTTTGGGTTTCTGTCAAAAATGCTAGCATTATCTACTTTATGAATATATCCAAACTCAAGTCAACTAAAATATAGGAGCTGAACCTATCCCTTGTATTATTCAATCTGGCAAAAAAAGCATGGTTTGGCTCAGTCTCTAGTTTTAATAAACTTGGCTCAGTTTGCACTGAATTAGATTGTGAAGCCAATCTGTTCACCATTGATTCATTTACCAGGACCATAATGGACATGACAGATGACAGCAGCTCCAGCCAGTCTCTGGTCAGTCAGTCACTTGACTTGTGACATTTAGGTTCAATCTATAGCAATACGAGTGAAGAGATTGAGTCTGAATTTTGACTTCATTTTGCCTCCATACACAATGACACAACTGCATGTTGAGGCTGAGAGGCCTACCTGGGTACATGCAAGTGTGACAGAACAACATAGTGGATGATCAACAATAAAAAGCTGCACAATGTACTAAAATATCACTCAACAGGACCCAAACATTCCTCAGACATTGCTGAGAAATGTTAGATCCGTGTATCTTAATGTTGTGTCCTTCAATAATCAGACAAAAGGCTGCAGGGAACGATCAACAGGTGTTTACTGAATGAGGGTTCAAACTGCAACTGACTGTACAGATCCCTACTCAGGGTTTATATACAGGTGTGGTCACTGCCGGTACTACAGTATACAGGAGCTGTAAAAAGTAGTTCTCCCCTTAAAGGTACATACATTACAATTCCTCCCCTTTTAGATTAACAGTACCATAACACTCATTTAACAATTAAATATCAACTAATTACAATTAACACTTTTAACATGCAACATTAGCTGAAAATAGTCTATTTATAAATTCAGTCTTTGGGGAGGCTTCCTGATCCTTTCTGGATAGCGCCTTTCCCGAGTGTCTTGCTCTTGGTGCGGAGGCGATTCTGGCCCCCTGTCATCGGTTGGTTCATCAGCTTCCGATGCTACTGTTTCTGGGGTAGATGCGACCTGTACGTCGGGTTCATCACCAGGTACGTATGGGCGAGGCATGGGGTTGACTTGTTCCTGTGACTCTAGGATCTGGTCAGCATGGCATCTCACTGTTGTATCCGTGTGTTAATAGAGACACGGAATGCAGGAGTTGGTTTCACAGGTGTTTACTGAACAAAGTCTGGAGGTGAACTAACGGATACAACACAAAATACAGGCTTATATAGCCCGAGTGGCCATTACCGGCATTATAGTACACAGGGGCTCTTAAAGGCACATACACTACAATTCCTCTCCTTTTAGCCAACCAGTACATAATATTTTAAGTAATTATTAATTACATGTTACAAGAACAATAATCTACACATTGCTGCAGTTAATCAATTATAAGTCAGTCTCTCTGGAGGCTTCCTGACTCGGTCCGGATAACGCCTCGGTGGTGTAGTAGTTTCTGGTGGTGTAGTAGGTTCTTTTGGCAAGGCTGATTCGGCTTGAATGCCAGTGTCGGGTTCATATGGTTCCAGTATCACCGGATCAGAGGTAGATACTATGGGTATCTCTACTTCATCATTAGGCGTATAGAGTTGTGGTGTTGGTTGTCCCTTTTCGGATGACTCTATCATCTGGTCAGCATGGCGCCTTATTATGCTTTCTCCAATGTCCACGGTATACATCAGCGGTCCTAGTCGTGTGCAAATAGTTCCAGGCTGCCATTTCTCGGTACGGTAGTCCCGGGCCAAAACTTCCTTGGACGTGATTAAGTCTTTGCATTTATGGAAGGCACGTTTACAGTCTTCGCTCCATTTCCAAATTACTCCTGTTTGTAGCAGTTCATTAAGAGGGTGCAGAAGAGTTGATAAGTTCGGTAAAAATTTATGATAGTAATTTATCAATCCCAGGAACGACCTTAATTGTGAGACATTTTCAGGTGCTGGGGCTTTTATGACCGCTTCAATTTTTTCAGGTGACTTATGCAACCCTTCCTTGTTAATTATGTGGCCACAATATGATATTTGTTTCTGGAAAAATTCGCACTTGGGGCGATTTGCTCGTAGGCCCCGTTCTCTCAGCCTAGTGAGCACCTGCTCCAAATTGGCACGGTGCTCATTGTCGTTTTCTCCTGTTACAAGGATGTCGTCTAGGTAGCATTGAGTCCCCGGAATCCCTTGGAGGACTTGCTCCATAGCTCTTTGCCAGATAGCTGGAGCTGATGCTACTCAGAAAACCAGTCGATTGTGCTGGTACAGGCCTTTGTGTGTATTTATCGTGAGATACTTTTTAGAGGCCTCTTCAACCTCCATCTGTAGATATGCCTGTGCCAAGTCAATTTTGGTGAAATGTTTCCCTCCGGATAGTGAGGCGAAAATATCTTCTATCCTCGGAAGAGGATACTGTACCGTGTGAAGGACTGGGTTTACAGTCACCTTGAAGTCTCCACAGATGCAAATTTTTCTCTGTTCTTCAGATTTATCATTATTCAACGTTTTCTTCATGACCGAGACGATGGGTGTTGCCCACTCGCTCCAATCTATCTTGGATAATACGCCTGCCTTTTCCAAATTCTCCAGCTCTGCCTCGACTGCTGGACGAATTGCGTATGGCACCGGCCTTGCCTTAAAAAACTTGGGAATTGCCGCATCTTCCACTTTTATTGAGGCGGTGATGCCTTTCAAGGTTCCTAGTTTCTCTTGAAACACTTCCTTGGCATTGGCCAAGATGTCTTTTAATCGTTCAGGTATGATGTCATCATCATTTTTTTTCTTACTGGTCACCGTCAGTGCCTGAATGGAGTGCCAGTCTAAACATATCTTCCTGATCCATTCACGTCCCAACAGCGGTGGACCACCATCTTGTAGAACGTATAAATACAACTTCTGTATTTCCTTGCTGTTGTATACAACAGGCACCCTTATTTTTCCTTTGGGGTATACTTTCTGCCCCGTATATGTTTTCAAGATCATGGATGTGTCTTTTAAAGGTATATGCGGAAATAGCTGCTCGTAATCCCGTCGATTTATGACGGTCAGAGCTGATCCTGTATCTAGCTCCATTTTAACTGGGGACCCCGCTATCGTGAGGGTAACCCAAATGGTCTGGTAATCTTCTTTGGCAATTACATTATGTAATTTGAGACAGCTTAGTCTCTTGTTTCCGGAGTCGCTATCGCTCTTCTGGTCTTCGGAGCTACTGTCCGTCATCATTTGTACCTTTCTGTACTTTTCCTTATTGATTTTTTTCCTGTCTGTGGATTTTTTTTGTCCAGATCGGCATACACGTGCAATGTATCCAATCTTTCTGCATTGCCTGCATGCTTTGTCCTTGAACCAGCAGTCCCTCTGGTCATGGGTAGATCTGCCGCAGCGATAACATCTCTCGAAACCCTGTGTCATTTCATGGGTGCCGAAGTCCTGTGTCTTTTGCTGTATCTCTGCAGCTCCTCTTGTGGCTGCTTCGTATGATACAGCCATACTGAAAGCCTTGTCCAGTGTCAAATCTTTCTCAGAAAGCAGCCTTTTCTGTGTTCCTTCACTTAGGAGACCGCAGACGAATTTGTCTCGAAGAGAATCTGCCAGTCCTGCCCCGAATTGGCAGTGCTTTGATAGCTTCCTTAATTCGGTGAGGTAATCAGCGTTACTTTCATTCTTGTGCTGATTCCTCTTGAAGAATTTGAATCGTTCCGCTATCAGCAGCGGTGTTGGGTTTAAGTGCTGCTTTAGGGTATCAACAATCTCCTTAAAATTCTTGTCCTTTGGTTTAGCTGGAGTGATTGAGTTTCGTAACAGCCCGTATGTCTTTGCGCCCATTAGATTTAGAAGTACTGATGCCTTTTTATCATTTTCTATTCCATTTGCTGTGCAATATACCTCCACTCTTTCCACATATGTGGTCCAATCCTCTATATCATTATTGAAAGCATCAATATTGCCAGCCTTAGGCATCCTAGAAAAAAAAATGGCGCTTCCCGCGCTTTCCCGCCGCTGCTGCTGCTGACAACGCTGTTTTCCGCGTTTTTTTTTAATTTACAGGTGGAGACTCGTTCCCGCCGGACTCTCAGGGACTTTTCCCCCCCTCTGCTTGGTCGGAACGCCGACCTGCTTTGCAGCGCCGGCCGTCTCCCGAGTGCTCCCCCCTCTGTCTCTGTTTGCCTCCGCCTTCACTGCTCGGCCCCGCTGCAGAGCCAGCCGATGGAGCCCCAGCCCGCCGCCCAGGAAGGATTATTGCAGTACCTGCCACCAGCTCGGCTAGCTGGTGAAACCACAGTTTTTTTTTCTTTCTTGTTTTTCTTCGACTTTGGACGTCTGAGGAATCGATGTCCTTGAGGTGCTGCCGAATTGCAGGTAAGTCCGTTTCCAATTCGTCGCCACTGTTGTGTCCGTGTGTTAATAGAGACACTGAAGGCAGGAGTTGGTTTCACAGGTGTTTACTGAACAAAGTCTGGAGGTGAACTAACTGATACAACACAATATACAGGCTTATATAGCCCGAGTGGCCATTACCGGCATTACAGTACACAGGGGGCTCTTAAAGGCACATACACTACACTCACAATGCTCTCCCCAACGTCCACTGTGTACATTAGTGGCCCCTGCCGTGTGTATATCATTCCTGGCTGCCATTTTTCTGTTCGGTAGTCGCGGGCCAAGACTGGTTGCCCTACATTGAAGCTCCTTGTTGGCTTCTCATGGATGTGCTGGAATTGCTTACTCTCAACATCTCTTCGTACGCTTGGTCTGAGCAAATCCAAGCGAGATCTTAACCTTCGGTTAAAGAACATCATGGCTGGGGCCTGGTTGGTGACTGCATGTGTCGCATTCCGGTAGGTGAACAGGAAATTGTCCACCTTGTGCTGCAGTGGAATGTTGTCTTTGTACATAGCCTTTATTGCCTTCTTAAAGGTTTGTACGAACCTCTCAGCCAATCCATTTGTGGCTGGATGATACAGGGTGGATGTGTAATGCCTTACCCCATTCTTTTTCATAAATCTTCAAAACTCTTCAGACACAAACTGTGGTCTGTTATCAGAGCAAATCTGCTCTGGCAAGCCGTTCCTGGCAAAAATGGTCCGTAGGACTGCAATAGTTTTCTCCGTGGTGGTGGAGGACATTTTGATCACCTCAGGCCATTTCGAGTGCGCATCCACGGCTATTAAAAACATTGAGTCCATGAATGGACCAGCAAAATCAATATGCACCCGTTGCCATGGAGATGAGGGCCACTCCCATGGGTGTAGAGGGGCATGTGGTGGTGCATTTTGGACCTTCTGGCATCCTGAGCAGCTCTTTGTCAGGTCCTCGATTTGCTGATCGATCCCCGGCCACCACACATAAGCCCTAGCAAGGCTTTTCATTTTCACCCCTCCCAGATGACCTTCTTGAAGCTCATTGAGCACTCTCTCCCTTAACTTGGGTGGAATTACCACTCGGGATCCACACATCAAGGTCCTCTGGCATACTGACAGCTGTTCTCTTCTGGATGAGAATGCTGGCAACAGTGAGTCGCCATGTGCTGGCCATCCCTTCACCGTCAAATCATATACCCGAGACAGTGTCAGGTCATTTCGGGTCTCCTTCTCTATACCAGCGTTAGTTACTGGCAAGCATTCAATTATAGTCGAATGAAATATTTTGACAGGATCCACTGCTGGTGCTTCCTCCGCAGTAGGCAGTGGCAGGCGTGATAGCCCATCGGCGTTTCCATGCTGTTTTGTGCCCTTATGCTCGATTTCATACTGGTGCGCCCCTAGAAAAAGGGACCATTTTTGTAGCCGTTGCGCAGTCAACACCGGAACGCCCTTCTTTGGATTAAAGATGGAGACAAGTGGTTGGTGGTCAGTCAGCAAGGTGCACTTCTGCCCGTGCAGATAGTGATTGAACTTTTTCACTCCCCACACTAGGCTGAGGGCCTCCCTGTCAATCTGGGCATAGTTACGCTCGGCTGAGGTTTGTGATCGTGACGCAAAGGCTATTGGCCTCTCTGAGCCGTCCGAGAATTTGTGCGACAGCACCGCTCCAATGCCGTAGGGTGACGCATCACGTGCCAACCGAATTGGTAATGCCAGGTTGTAATGGGCCAATATCTCTTTCGATGTGATTAGTGTTTTGCTCTTCTGGAAAGCTCATCTACATTCATCACTCCACTTCCATGGCACCCCAGTTTGCAGTAGGGTGTTCAGTGGGTGTAGTATTGTAGACAAATTTGGCAAGAACTTATGGTAGTAGTTTACCAGCCCGAGGAACGACCTCAGTTGTGACACATTTTCCGGTGCTGGAGCCTTGACTACTGCCTCAATCTTCTCTGGGGACTTATGTAACCCCTCTTTATCGATAACGTGGCCACAATACGAGATCTGTTTTCTAAAAAACTCGCATTTGGGGCGGTTAGCTCGGAGCCCATATTCCTGCAATCTAGTGAGCACCTGCTCCAGGTTGGCAAGGTGATCACTGTCATTTTCGCCTGTGACCAGGATGTCGTCCAAGTAACACTGGGTCCCTGGGATCCCTTGCAGGACTTGTTCCATTGCCCTCTGCCAAATAGCCGGAGCTGATGCTACCCCGAATACCAGCCGATTGTATTGGTAGAGACCTTTATGGGTGTTGATTGTGAGGTATTTTTTTGATGCTTCTTCTACCTCCATTTGCAGATATGCCTGGGCCAGATCAATCTTAGTGAAGCGTTTCCCTCCAGATAGCGAGGCGAAAATATCTTCAATCCGCGGAAGTGGATATTGTACGGTGTGAAGGACTGGGTTCACTGTTATCTTAAAGTCCCCACAGATGCGAACCTTCCTTGGTTCCCCAGGCGTGCTGCTCAACGACTTTTTCATCACAGGGACAATGGGTGTAGCCCACTCGCTCCAGTCTACCTTGGACTGTACACCTGAACGTTCCAGACGCTCCAGCTCTGCTTCGACGGCTAGGCGGATCGCATAAGGTACTGGTCTGGCCTTAAAACATTTTGGGCTTGCGTTTTCTTCAATGTTAATCATCACTGTCATGCCTTTTAGTGTTCCGAGTCCTTGCTGGAACACTTCTTTCGCGTCAGTTAGGATCTTTGACAGTCGCCCAGGTTTGACGCCGTCATCCTTTTTGTCAGCCACAGTCAGTGCCTGTATGGAATGCCAATCTAGCTGTATCTTCCGGATCCATTCACATCCTAGTAGTGGTGGTCCTCCATCTGGCAATACATATAGGTCCATTTTTGGTGTTTCCTTGCCGTTATATATAACGTACACCCTTATTTGTCCTTTTGGGTAGACGTTTTGCCCTGTGTATGTCTTCAAGACAATCTTTGTATCTCTCAAGGGTATATGTGAGAATAGCCGCTTGTAGTCCCTTTGGTTTATGACTGTTAGGGATGATCCTGTGCCCAATTCCATTTTCACTTGGACTCCTGCTATCTTGAGCGTGACCCAGATAGTTTGGTGATCCTCCGTTTTGATCACATTATGTAGTTTCAGACAACCCAGCTCCTTGCTTCCGGAGTCTGTATCACTCTTCTGTTCGTCTGAACTACTCTCCGTCACCTTATGTACCTTTTTGTACTTCTCCTGTGGAGATTTCTTGCTGCTGGTTTTCTTTCCCGACCTGCAGACTCTTGCTATGTGTCCTACTTTTCCACACTGTCTGCACATTTTGTCCTTGAACCAGCAATCATTATGGTCGTGTGTTGTTCTGCCACAGCGATAGCACTTCACTGTTCCGTATGACATTTCATTTGTGCCATATTCTTGCGGTCTCTGTTGTATCTCTGCAGCGCCCCGTGCTGCTGCTTCGTGTGATACTGCAATGCTGAAAGCCTTGTCCAGCGTAAGATCCTTTTCTGATAGAAGCTGTTTCTGGGTTCCTTCACTTTGAAGCCCACACACAAACTTGTCCCTTAAAGTATCTGCTAGTCCCGTTCCAAACTGGCAGTGTTTCGATAGCTTGCGCAGTTCCGTTAAATACTCAGCATTACTTTCATCTTTATGCTGGTTCCTTTTGTGAAACTTAAATCTTTCTGCTATCAGCAGCAGTGTGGGTTGTAAGTGGTCCTGTAGGATTGACACTATGTTTTCAAAATCCTTTTCTACTGGCTTCTCTGGGGTTACTAGGTTTCGTAGTAAGCCATACGTTTTTGCACCCATTGGAATTCAACAATACCAGCGCTTTCTTGTCATCTGGCACTTCATTCGCCTTGCAGTATACTTCTATGCGTTCGACATATGTCGTCCAATCTTCGACTTCATTGTCGAACGCTGTGATACTGCCACTCTTCGGCATTTTTGGGTGTGGTTAGACTGGCTTAAAATGGCGTCTCCCGCGCTTTCCTTTCTTCCCCGCTGCGGCTTAAAATGGCGTCTCCCGCACTTTCCCTTCTTTCCCGCTGCGGCTTAAAATGGCGTCCCCCACGCTGCTGCCAACGCTGCTCTCGGCGGTCCTCGTGGCAAATGGCGACGCCCTGTGTGTTTCGTGCGCTGCTCCTGCGCTGCTGCCAACGCCGCTCTCTGCGGTTCTCGTGGCAATGGCAGCGCCTCGCGTTTTCCTGCACGCCTCTCTCCCCCGTTGACGCTGCTTGGCCCTTGAACACCGGCCGCGCTCCCCTCTCTCTCGTCTCTCTCCCCCACTGACGCCGCTCGGCCCTTGAACACCGGCTGCGCTCTGCTCTCTCTCGTCTCTCTCCCCCGTTGACGCCGCTCGGTCCTGAACACCGGCTGCGCCCTGTGCGCTCTGCCCTCCCTCTCTCCCCCGTCGACGCTGCTCGGCCTTTTTCTGTGCCGCTCGGTCGGTTCTAGCCGCCGCTGTCCGGGAAGGGTCTGCGCAGTACCTGTTGCCAGCCCGCCTCACTGGACCACCGTGACTGGAAAGCCAAGCCTGGCTCTCGACAGCCTCCCCTGCGATGCTTAAATCTCCGCTGGATGACTGGGCGGTTGCCCGTGGTCGACGCCCGTGCTTCTGGACTCGACCTCCTTCCACTGCTCTCCAGGAGCGAATCCCTGGGAGGTGATGCAGAGTTGCAGGTAGGTTCGAATCTACCTCGTCGCCAATGTTAGATCCGTGTATCTTAATGTTGTGTCCTTCAATAATCAGACAAAAGACTGCAGGGAACGATCAACAGGTGTTTACTGAATGAGGGTTCAAACTGCAACTGACTGTACAGATCACTACTCAGGGTTTATATACAGGTGTGGTCACTGCCGGTACTACAGGATACGGGAGCTGTAAAAAGTAGTTCTCCCCTTAAAGGTACATACATTACAAGAAATACCCCTTATATTTATATGAGAATTAAAAATAATTCTGGCCTCTTGAACATCCCCGATTTTAATTACTCTACCATTGGTGGCTGTGCTTTCAACTGCCAAGTCCTAAGCTCTGGAATTCCCTCCTTAAATCTCTCCGCCTCTCTTTCCTCCTTTAAGACGCTCCTTAAAACCTACCTGTTTGACCAAGCTTCTGGACATCTGCCGTAACATCTCCTTATATGGCTTGGTATCAAATTCTGTTTTTTGTGACGCACCTTGGGACGTTTTATAACGTTAAGGGTGCTATATAAATGTAAGTTGCATCTTAAATGTAGGTAATTCAGAAGAAACTTCTTTACCCAGAGAGTAGTGAGAATGTGGAACTCACTACCATAGGGAGTTGTTGAGGCCAATAGTATAGCTGCATTTAAGGGGAAGCTAGATAAGCATATGAGGGAGAAGGGAATAGAGGATTATGCTGACAGAGTTAGATGAGGAAAGACAGGAGGAGGCTCGAGTGGAGCATAAATGCCAGCATAGACTGGGTGGGCTGAATGGCCTGTTTCTGTGCCATGTATCCTATATAATGTAAGTTGTTGTTGTTATTTCTGGAATCTGCCATTTTGCCATGCTCATTAACAAGTCTTATTACTGAGAAGTATGTAGTCTGATAGCTTGTTCAAAGCTACAACCTTGAATGGCTCAATCAGTAAACTTAAAATGTAGCGGAGTTGCACGGACTAGAGGATTCCCAGACTGTGCTGCATTAGTTGAATTCAGCAAGGGTTCCAACTCCTGATCACAATTCTGTGATGTGTCCTGTGACGTTTCCATTGGATTTAAATGGAAAAGAAAATTGTGCGGGTTGTAAAACAGGTTGCTAATTCGCTATCACCCATTTCGTGCTATCGCCGAAGATTAATTTCACCCCCCTCTCTCTCCCCCACCCCCCCAGCCAGTTAGAAACAGTTAGGCAGTTAGGAGACACGACATCTACTTTCACCCAGTTATGGTGATTTAAAAATTGAATGGAAGCTCCTTCATAAGAATGGCATCAAATAAATACATCTGTTATAACCATTTTTTATGATAAAATTTGAACACCTAAAGGTAGAGACAGGATTCTGCAAGTTAACAGCTGAACTGACAGTACGATTAGAAAGAAGTCAACAGAAAGAATGACTAGAGATAATTAGCTTACATCAGCAGAAAACTTCAAAGGATATATCACTGCAAAAAGAGTATAAAATATGGAACTTTCAGATAGGAAGTCAGAAGTCGCTGGAAGGGGCAAGTGATTCTCTCACTCTTCAGAGGCAGGCTCTGTAACTTTTTAACTCTTTGGGGGAGAAATTCGGTGGGCTGCGCCACCAGTTAGCACCTAAAGAGGGCACTCAGTGGCTTTAGCGCCACTGGCCACGCCTCCCGCGATACTTAGCTGGGGCGCTAATGGCGGCGTTAGCCTGTTGCGCTGTGCCCCGACCGCGATATTTGGCAGCGACCACCTCTGTAGCGCCGCTCGCTAATCACGCCTGGTTCACGGGGCCTACCTGTGGCAGCAGTGGCGCAAATTAAGGTGGAGGTGCGGGGCGGCCGTTTTTTTCAGTGGCCGCCTGCCAGCACCTCCGTCCCTGGCCTCCTGTTCTCCCCCCACCCCCCCGCGGCATTGCCGGCTGTTTTCCGAGAGCCCGGCACTTCTCCTCGGTGCCGGGCTCTTTTGCCGGCACTCGCGATCGCTCATCGCGCTGGTGCAGGCCCCTCCCCCTGAAGAATGGGAGGAAGGCCTGCAGTACCGCAGTGCGCCGTGCCGCAGCGTGTGGTGCTGCGGCACGTTGCGCTGTGATATTCAGTTTCAGCGCCCTAAGAGGGACGCAGAGCGCCTCGAGCCTCGCCCCGTGTCCCTCTTGGGGCGCTCAAGCTGAATTTCCGGCGATCGCAGCTGCTCCAATCGCAGCGCAAAATCTGGCGCCCAGGCGAGCTTGTCACCCCGTTTGCGGCTCCACCCAATTTCTCCCCCTTTGAGTCTCGGGGATTAAAAAGGTACTTTTATTTGATTTTGATTGATATCCTGGATTAGAAATAAGACTTAGAAATGTAAAAATGTAACGAAGTTAAGATTTGAGAATAAGGATCTCTGAGAATAAGAAATGTAAGCTATCTGTATTTTGAACTGTTAATGTTGCGATTGAATCACCAGCTGTTAACTACATGTTGGTTCTTTAATAAATCTATATATTTTTAGAATTGTCTCACATAGTATTTCTGTATCAAACTCATGAACTCAATCTCTGTACACTCTTTGGTGAGGAGTTACAGAATTCTGGGGGAGGATTCCGGACCCTCATAATATCCGGAAGGTTACAGTCTAGTTAAACTTATTAAAAGTGCTATCTGGAGGATGATAACATCTTCAAGTCATTCCTTTCCTTTAGGGAGAGATAGCCTGGACCTTTGGACCCAATTAAGCGTCTTATAGAATTCGGCTATCTCTAACTTTAGTTGAAGGTGAATGTCTGGGGAATACGCCTGATCTGGGGTAGGACTAGTAATTATCCCTTCACAATAGCTCGAAGTGATATTATGGGGGAAGGGAGGAATAAGAATGCCAGAATTAAATGTGGGGAGCAAGAGTGCAAGCATGAATTTGGGGAGGGGGAGACCAAAGAATGTCAGTAAGAGTTCTGGGAAGGGAGGGAAGAGAACCAGCTTGAATGGGGGGAGTGGAAGAAAAGTATCAACTTAACTAGGTTGAAGGGGGAGAATAGTGTCTGGTTGAATTGACAAGGTAAGAATGCGGGGTAGAAATTCACCTGGGCCCAGTTTCTAGCTTAAATTGGCACTACCCAGGCAGCGAGCGCCCCAACCGAGAGGCCCGAGGTCGGCCTGAAATTGGGCCTTCGGCCTCATTCCGATGTTTTAGGTGAGCTGCCAGCATCTGTTGCACCTGCACAGGCAACTTGCCCTTTGCGAAAAGTCAAACTTTAGTTTGCTTGCCTTGTCAGCAATGCCGCCAGCGTCAGTGCATAAGTGCCGGGGGGGGAGGCGATCACGGCCGGCAGTGCCCGGCAGGAGTGCTGCAGAGTCAGGGGGGGGAAATGAAAACTTACCTTTTTGGTGGCAGCTCCTTGTTAGGAATCTGTGTCAATTGCCAAACTAATTGCTGAGTTTTAAAGTTTAATTCCTGTAAATGTTATTTGATTAGCAAACAGTATTATTTATTACCTCATCAGAAAAAGAACTAATTTAAAAGAAGCATTTTGTGACAGGTTACCTTGCTACAGCAGACGAACAGTTCTTGCAACTTTACTGAAATCAGAGAGACGACTGCATGTTTTCAATAAAAAAATGACAATTAACACATCAAACACTATTTTTTTAAGAATCACTTAACACCCAATATAAACATTTATCAGAGATGAGAGATGATTGAGAAGGACATAAACTCTCTTTCCTAAAGAACCTTTCATCATAAAGTGAGGGAAGCTTTATTTTTCGGAAAGGCGCACAATGAATTTAGGATGTGCATCTTTATTGGTGTGCTGTGACAGCCTGAGTTCCTACTGGACACCCAGAAGTAAGTAATTACTGACGTGATAAAGACTCATTATGCACTTGGTTGTACATAAAGCAAGGTTTTAATCGACTTGTAACAAAACATGGCGGTCTAGTTAGTAGTCACTAGCTTCCTGTTTCCAGATTGTCTCTGCCCAAGTTGGGCCCACGCCCGAGTATTTATACTCCTCGGACTGCACCCTCAGCTGTACTTCCTGAGTTACTTCTTGTAGAAGTTGCGATTTATGACAATTACTTTATTCAAATTCATTCAATCCAGATGAATTTGTATGCTCAGAGTGGAAAGAAGACCGCATTGTTTTATTGGATGCTGCTATCAATCTCATCAACGCTGAGTGTATGGACATGGCAGCTGAATAAAGCATCCAATCCAATAGCCGCACTGCAGCCACAGAAGAGCTGCATGTGGTTTATGAAACGTCAGTTGGTAACTTCTGCTTAATCCTGATGTTTCGAAACAAAAGTGGAGAAATTTGAGTAGCGCCGGCAATTTCAAGCCCTTCTCAATCGCAGGACCGCCCATGGCACAGCCCGGCAGTCGATCCTGCCAGCATGAGCCCTCCATCCTGTGTGATTTTTCCGCAACTGCCTTTTCGCCCAGAACGGGTGGAAATTCGGCCAGTGGGATTTAAAAGAAGCATGGCTGTTAAAATCGTCCAGGTCCCATTTGCCCCGGGCAAGCGGGAAATTAACCGACCAGCGCGGTTTCCCGCCGCAAACCTGCCCAGCAGTTAAAATCCAGGCCTGAAAGTCAATCCAGTTGTGGGAAATATCACAAACCTGAGCGGTCCACACTACATGTCCTACCCTTTCCTCATAGATTACTGGATCGGGAGCAAGAACAGAAGAACATAAGAAATAGGAGCAGGAGTGGGCCATTCGGCCCCTTGAGCCGGCTCCGCTATTCAATAAGATCCTGGCTGATCTGATCTTGGCCTCAACTCCACTTCCCTGCCCGCTCCCCATAACCCCTGACTCCCCTGTAGCTCAAATAGCTGTCTATCTCCGCCTTGAATATATTCAATAATTCCGCCTCCACAGCTCTCTGGGGTAAAGAATTCCAAAGATTCATGACCCTCAGAAGAAATTCCTCCTCAGCTCCGTTTTAAATGGGTATCCCCTTATTCTGAAACTATGCCCCCTAGTTCTAGATTCCCCCATGAGGGGAAACATCCTCCCTGCATCTGCCCTGTCAACACCCCTCAGAATCTTATATGTTTCAATAAGATCACCTCTCATTCTTCTAAACTCCAATGCATGCAGGCCCAACCTGCTCAAACTTTCTTCATAAGACAGCCCCTTCATCTCAGGAATTAACCTAGTGAACCTTCTCTGAACTGCCTCCAATGCAAGTATATCCCTCCTTAAATAAGGAGACAAAACTGCACGTAGTACTCCAAATGTGGTCTCACTAGCACCCTGTACAACCTTAGCTGAGTTTAACAATTGTTGCTGAGTGATTATAGTAGATCAACAGATCAAGTATGTCATTGGGTAAAAAACAGTGGCCTAGAAATTGAGTTTGCGCTGCGCCGGGGCTTAACGCCGGAAATTTAGCGCCGGTGCTAAGTCGCGCTGTGCGCGCCAAAAATTCAGTAGCGCCGCGCCCAAACGGCTGCCGGCGCTACTGAAGGCTGTTTGCGCCTGAAAACTGGCGCTACGCGCCGCATTGCGGCGCTATTCCGGCGCTGCGGCGCCCGATGCGGTGCGGCAGGCTTGGGAAGTGCAGGCCTCCTCCTTCAGTTAAGGAGGAGCTGCCTGCACCCGCCCGCTGGCCGGTTAAATCGCCACAAAAATGAGCCCGGCACCTCGGGGAAGTGCCGGGCTCGCAGCCGAGAAGCATCTGTTCCGCGGGGGGTGGGGGAGTCCGGGGAGGGAGGTGCGGGCAGGCGGCCGGCGGGAAAGCGGCCGGCCGCCGCTCCACCTTTATGCGCCGGCGCAAAGTCGTGCAAGACTCTGTTGCCAGAGTCTTAGTTGCGGCTGCCACGGGCGAGGCGGCCGCAACTGAATTTCGGTGCTGGGGCCCGTCACCACGGCAACCGGGACGCTGCGCACACCGATGACGTCATCGGTGCCGGCGCAGCGCTACCGGTGTAACGCCGATGTTGGGCCCTAGTCAATTTCAAAACCGGCTGTAAGTCCAGCGCAATGCCCTCTAGCGCCGCAAAATGGGCGCTAAGCCCACTCAATTTCTAGGCCAGTGTATTCTAAACCCAAGTAAAATAAGTTAGATTTATTTGACTTACTTTGTCTTGCACAGCACTAAATAAGTCTTCTTGTTCTTAAATATTCTTAATCTAAGAAAGCTGTCTTTTGCAATAGTTAAGCACCACCATATGCTTCTCCTTATGCATCAGGTCAGTTAAATATCTTCGCCATTTCCCAAATACATTAGATCCAATGCTAAGCAGCAACAAGCAGTTTGTGTGCAGTGCTACACTTTTTTCTTATTTTGATTGGGTGTAGTGTTGGAAACCATTTAAACAGCCAGCCGCTGACAGAATCATCACCTGTCTGGCTTTGCAGCAGACAGTTGGGCAGTCTGGGAATTTCCAAAATGTAAAGCAGAACCAAACACCCAACCTTTGAGAAAGAAGCTCAATTCTCCCAGTTAGGTCGCTGTCTTATGATATGGAAGCGTGAGTTATTAAGGTTATTGTGTTTTCAATTACTTTTCATCAACAGAAAACACCAAGGGCAGGAGTCCCCTCTAGGTTCTGCCGACTTATTCAGCGCAATTCACTCGAGATCGGCCAAAAGATCGAGGAATTTCAAGCGCAAATTATATTCGGTGCAAATCAAGTTTAAAATTATTGCGCTGGAAGCCGGACCCGCCCACAAAACTGGCCACGCCCCCAGATCGAATTAACCACCAATTAATCAGCTAATTGTGCTCGTTTGTGGGCCTTTGAGGAGACTCTTCAAATTAAGTTGATTTTTTTTAGGCTCAAGGGGACTAATAGGCACCTTTTAAAAGCATTTAATGTTAAAAAAAATACTTAGAAACTAACTACTGTAAACCAATGTTACTAAAAAATGGTTCTGTAAAGTCGTTTTCAATTATTTAAAATCAGGTTACTCACAGCTGGTGGACTAGACACTTAATAAAAAGGCTTATTTTTGTGATACACATTTTCAGCTGTATGAATAAAACTGCACCAGGTTACCAATCCTAAATATATCAAGGAATATTTTATAATACAAAATTTTTTTTTTTTAATGAAGTGGCCCGATTGAGTTTACAGTCGGTGATATGCAAATGAGAGTGAGCGGAAATTTGAGAAAAACAACACTTCCTAAAACTAGCACAATTTTGAACGCAATTGGGGTGGGGGGGGGGGTACGTTGAGAGCAAACACTGAGGTCTTAACCTTTAATATGCTGAAATTTAAAAAATATCAACTGCACCTCTAGGCCTGGAACCCAAACCTAAAAGATTCCTCCCCGCCTCCCCCACCAGCCTCCCCTATTTCCTGTTCATACCAATTCACCAACCTTAGAAACACTGGCCGGAAATTTCCGGGGGGTTAGCAGGCGGGATCGGTGGCGGGTCGGGTGGGAAAATGTTTTTTTTTGACAGCAGGTTGGGACCCGGCTGTAAACCCGCCGCCATGCACCTTTTCCAATGTCGGGTCTGTCAACGCTGAGTGGACCCGGCCGGTGGGAGACCTAATTAAAATGATTAGCATCTAGTTGCCAGATGCTTAACAGCCTTTTTTCACTTGCCTTTTATCTTTAACTTCATGACCACGGGATCCCCACTGTGCGCAGACCACGGCTGTCAAGCTGAGGCGTGAGTTCAGTGGCCACTGCTCCAGCTGATTACTTGACAGCATCAACTGGTCCAGTAAAAGCTCCCTGACTGATACTCACTTTCCTCAGGCAGAAGATTTTTCTCAGTCCATTTCCAGTACACATTCTGCAGGCTTTCCGCTTTCCACTCTCCAACCACTCTCGCCTCATTGGAAGAACTCACTCACCATTGACATAGGGGAACTTGGAGGTGGTGATGTTACCATGCGCCTGCTGTCCTTGTCCTTCTAGGTGGAAGAGGTCGCGGGTTTGGGAGGTGCTTCCGAAGAAGCCTTGGCGAGTTGCTGCAGTGCATCTTGTAGATGGTACATACTGCAACCATGGTACGCCGGTGGTGGAGGAAGTGAATGTTTAAGGTGGTGGATGGGGTGCCAATCAAGCGGGCTGCTTTGTCTTGGATGGTGTTGAGCTTCTTGAGTGTTGTTGGAGCTGCACTCATCCAGGCAAGTGGAGAGTATTCCATCACACTCCTTACTTGTGCCTTGTAGATGGTAGAAAGGTTTTGGGGAGTCAGGAGGTGAGACACTCACCGCAGAATACCTAGCCTCTGACTTGCTCTTGTTGCCACAGTATTTACGTGGCTGGTCCAGTTAAGTTTCTGGTCAATGGTGACCCCCAGGATGTTGATGGTGGGGGATTCAGCAATGGTAATGCTGTTGAATGTCAAGGGGCGGTGGTTAGACTCTCGCTTGTTAGAGATAGTCATTGCCTGGCACTTGTGTGGCACGAATGTTACCTGCCACTTATCAGCCCAAGCCTGTTGCATGCGGGCATGGACTGCTTCATTATCTGAGGAATTGTGACTGGCGCTGAACACTGCAGTCATCAGCGAACATCCCCACTTTTGACCTTATGTTGGAGGGAAGGTCATTGATGAAGCAGCTGAAGATGGTTGGGCCTCGGCCACTGCCCTGAGGAACTCCTGCAATGATGTCCTGGGGCTGTGATGATTGACCTTCAACCACCACAACCATCTTCCTTTGTGGTAGGTATGACTCCAGCCAGTGGAGCGTTTTCTCGCCGATTCCCATTGACTTCAGTTTTACTAGGGCTCCTTGATGCCACACTCGGTCAAATGCTGCCTTGATGTCAAGGACAGTCACTCTCACCTCACCTCTGGAATTCAGCTCCTTTGTCCATGTTTGGACCAAGGCTGTAATGAGGTGGGGACCTGAGTGCTCTTGGCGGAACCCAAACTGGGCATCAGTAAGCAGGTTATTGGTGATTAAGTGCTGCTTGATAGCACTGTTGATGACACCTTCCATCACTTTGCTGATGATTGAGAGTAAACTGATGGGGCGGTAATTGGCCGGGTTGGATTTGTCCTGCTTTTTCTGGACAGGACATACATGGGCAGTTTTCCACATTGTCTGGTAGATGCCAGTGTTGTAGCTGTACTGGAATAGCTTGGCTCGAGGTGCGGCTAGTTCTGGAGCACAAGTCTCCAGCACGATAGCCGGGATGTTGTCGGAGCCCATAGCCTTTGCTGTATCCAGTGCGCTCAGCTGTTTCTTGATATCACGTGGAGTGAATCGAAATGGCTTCTGTGATGGTGGGGACCTCAGGAGTAGGCCGATATGTATCCTCCACTCGGCACTTCTGGCTGGAAACATTTCAGCCTTGTCTTTTGCACTCATGTGCAGGGCTCCACCATCATTCAGGATGGGGATATTCATGGAGCCTCCTCCTCCCGTTAGTTGTTCAATGGTCCACCAACATTCACTGCTGGATGTGGTAGGACTGCAGAGCTTTGATCTGATCCGTTGATCGCTTAGCCCTGTCTATTGTATGCTGCTTATGCTTTTTAGCATGCACGTAGTCCTCTGTTGCTTCCCCAGGTTGGCACCGCATTTTTAGGTATGCCTGGTGCTGCTGCTCCTGGCATGCTCTTCTACACTCCTTATTGAACCAAGGTTGGTCCCCTGGCTTAGTGGTAATGGTAGAGTGAGGGATATGCCGGGCCTTGAGTTTACAGATTGTGGTGGAATGCAATTCTGCTGCTGCTGATGGCCCACAGCGCCTCATGGATGCCCAGTTTTGAGCTGCTAGATCTGTTCTGAATCTCTCCCATTTAGCACGGAGGTAGTGCCACACACCACGATGGAGGGTGTCCTCAGTGTGAAGATGGTGACTGCTACCACTGCTGTGCATCTGTGATAGGTAGATTGGTGAGGACAAGGCCAAGTAGGTTTTTCCCCTCGTGTTGGTTCTCTTACCACCTGTCGCAGGCCCAAACTGGCAGTTATGTCCTTCAAGGACTCGGCCAGACCGAGCCACTCTTGGTGATGGACATTGAAGTCCCCCCCACCCAGAGTACTCTCAATTTCTTCCAAGTGGTGTTCAACATGGAGGAGTGAGCTCCCCCAAATTTGTTGGTGAGGGCGACTTTGCAGGATCGACTGGGCTGGGTGTGCCATTGCCGTGTCCGTAGCCGGTGCCAAGGTCGATTCCGTCCGGTTTTTTAAATTATATTTCGTAGCGGTTTGTTACAACTGAGTGGTCTGCCATTTCAGAGGGCAGTTAAAAGTCAACCACATTGCTATGGGTCTGGATTCACATATAGGCCAGATAGGTTTTTACAACAATCCGACATGGTTACCATTAGTAATTCCAGATTTTTATTTAATTAACTGAATTTAAATTCCCCCGCTGCCATGGTAGGATTTGAACTGACATCTCTGGACCATTAATCCAGGCCTTTGGATTACTAGCCCAGTAACCTTACCACTATGCTACCATCCCCTTACCACAAAATACTTAGCTGAAACATAATGAGGCAGAAATTCCGTTCCCTACGGGTGTGTACGCGCTGTGTGCCCACCCGTAGGGACATCGGAAATGCTGGTTTCAGGCATGCACTGCGCATGCGCTGCAAACCGGCATTTCCGATCTGTCAAGAAAGCTCTTGACAGATCCTCCGGCTGCCCGGGAGAAGGGCCTCTGCGGGCGGTGAGTTCCGCTTTTTTGGAGACCCGCCGCCCGCAGAAAACCCTTACAATTCTTGCACCTGGTAAAAGTTGAATAAAGTTTTAAAAAAAATTCCACTGATTTATCATTTAAAAATACTTTAAAGAAAGGTAAGTTTATTTTTAGCCCCGTTAAAAACTTTTTTGTTTAAAATACTTAATTTATTGTAATTTCAAGTCATTTAAAAAATGTGATTTAAAAAAAAAATTATTTGAAGTTTTACTATGTTTTGGGGGTGATTTCCATTCATATATTTGACAGGTCTTCCTGTCAAATGTATGAAGGGAGATTCTCTTCTCTGATTGGCTCCCCATGGCCCACGTGATCCCAGGGGCACTGCAAACCGGCAGTTTGGAGCGGCCCAGCAACAGAACTCTGCGCCTCTCGGGAGCTCGCCAGTCCAGGTGCAGATTTTTCCAGATCGCAGCCCTCCGCCCGCAGGAGGCCTGCGAACGGAATTTCTGGGCCATTCTGTCATTTCTGTTACCAGTTAGACTTTTTTTTTAAATTCTGGTTTTACTCTATTTGCACCATGCATTTGGTGCTTTATTGGCCAACAAACAAAACAAACTGTGGTCTATACCAGAAAGAATCTCTTCATGCAGATGAACTGAATCCAGTGGGAATCAATAGAACCACGAACAGTGACTGAGGGCAACCATCATCATTCAGGGTTTCATCAGAGTGCAACTTTATGATCTCATAAAGTCATCCCTTGACCTGCTCCAATTATCCCTGGCCCCCTAACCCAGCTTGACCAGAAGACTGCACTTAGTCTTGACCCCACAGTGCCATAGGAGATCGACTAGTAATATATTAAACATCTGTGCGCACTTCCTGTAAACTTTTACAATTTTAAATTCCTGCACACATTCATAATGGAAATTGCTGATCTAATTACAACCTCTTGCCAATTGTGGCTGCATAATCACTCAGTTTATCAGCTCTGAGCTCCTTAGCCTGTACTGCAGAGAACCTCCTATGTCCCCCTTGACATTCAATGACATTACCATCGTCGAATCCCCCACCATCAACATCCTGGGGGGTCACCATTGACCAGAAGCTTAACTGGACCAGCCACATAAATACCGTGGCGACAAGAGCAGGTCAGAGGCTGGGTATTCTGCTGCGAGTGACTTACCTCCTGACTCCCCAAAGCCTTTCCACCACCTGTAAGGCACAAGTCAGGAGTGTGATGGAATACTCTCCACTTGCCTGAATGAGTACAACTCCAACAGCACAAGAAACTCGACACCATCCCGGAAAAAGCAGCCCGCTTGATCGGCACCCCATCCATCACCTTAAACATTCACTCCCTCCATGACCTGTGCAACGTGGCTGCAGTGTGTACCATCTACAAGATGCACTGCAACTCGCCAAGGCTTCTTCGACAGCGCCTCCCAAACTCGCGACCTCTACCACCTGGAAGGACACTGGCAGCAGGCGCAAAGGAACACCATCACCTCCAAGTTCCCCTCCAAGTCACACATCATCCTGACTTGGACATATATCGCCATTCCTTCATCGTCGCTGGGTCAAAATCCTGGAACTCCCCACTAACAGTACTGTGGGAGTACCTTCACCACACGGAGTGCAGCGGTTCAAGACGGCAGCTGACACCACCTTCTCAAGGGCAATTAGGGATGGCCAATAAATGCTGGCCTTGCCAGCGACGTCCACATCCTGTGAATGAATATTTTAAAAAAAAAACAACTTTACTCCTTTGCTTTCACAATTACCAGTTATATAACTATAAATAATGAATAAAAGTTTCATGTAAAAATAAGGACACAATGTATAATTTTAAAATGGGGACTGAATTATGTCTGCACATATTGGTCCAATCATTCTCCATTCTCCAACTCTGTTTCGCTTGAAGACTACACTCGGCTATGACTCCATACGTAACACCACAGGGAATCATCGAATTTGTTCCTCGTAGCTCACAGCACAATGTCAACCCCAAAGAGTTCAAATAAACCAACAAAGTAAATGTGCCTATATTATTATAAGAGTATTTTAAGCAGTAACTTTTGTTCTTATGAGGAAGAATATTTAAATTGTCCATTATTATCACAGCTATGCAAAATATTCAGAGCAATTGCTCAGGTTGCCAATGTGCTATAGGAGTTCCACTAAGTGGCTAAGAGTCTCAGCCTTTACTGCATCATATATAATAATAAACATTAACTACAGTAGGTGGTAGTAAATAGCCTGTCACTGGTTCTATGTAATGAACCATGAAGCTTCAAATAATTTCCTTTTTTATTGCCTTGCTGTGATATATGTTTCCCATGTAGCCACTTTAAATGACATCAATAATGCCTATGATTATAATGATGAATAAAATCTCACATGCTTTGCATTATTTTACATTTTTTTTAAAACTTTAAGCAGATACAATCCCAGTTTCACGGCATTTTACTATTTAATGGCCTACAGAGACAATCAGTAAAACAGATATCTGTCGCAAGTTTATTTCCTTCCCTCATCTTAACATTTAATGAGGTTTATGATGAATTGTAAAACTTGAATTCCAAGTTATAGGAATATCAGTTTTGTAAGGCTAGCAAGTCCACAAACTCAAACAAAAATTCAAAGATGTTCTATTGCAAAAGAGAAATTTAGTTCATGAATATAAATATAGTTATAAGTCAAATGAGCACTCAACGAGTTCAAACTCCATTCTGAACAAAGTGTTCCATCAAGTGTAGAGAGAGAAAAATTGAATCAATAAAAATAAACCCTTCACATTTTAATCTGGAAAACACCTTCTAATTGCTTTTGCATAACTTGATTGAACAATTGTGGGTGATTTATCAAAAAAATCACAAACCACTTGGAGGCACGTACCTCGATGTGGGGAATGTGATTTCTCAACATCTTCATGCATACCAGAACTGCCTGGTTAACAATTAGCAATCCAAGCATGTGAGCAAGATTCTCAAAAAAAGTGTCTCCAACTACAGTTCATCAAAAAATTATGGAATCTCGCCAGATGAGGATTTATTTCAGAGAATGCAGGCATGATCAAGAGGGGCAAAATAGCTTACGAAAACAAGCTGGCGGAAAATATAAAAACTAACTCCAAAAGCTTTTATAAATATATCAAAAGGAAAAGACTGGTGAAAACCAAAGTTGGTCCATTGCAGTCAGATACGGGGGAATATATAATGGGAAATAAGGAAATGGCAGATCAACTAAATGCATACTTTGGGTCAGTCTTTACGAAGGAAGACACAAAAAACCTCCCTGGGATATCGGGAAAAATAGGGACATTGGCAAAGGAGGAACTGACGCAAATCAATATCTCTAAGGATATGGTGTTAAGGAAGCTAAAGGGATTGAAGGTGGACAAATCCCCAGGGCCTGATAACATGCATCCTAGGGTACTGAAGGAGGTGGCCCTAGAGATAGCGGATGCACTAAGGATGATTTTTCAGAATTCATTAGACTCGGGAACAGTGCCGATGGATTGGAGGGTAGCTAACGTTACCCCACTATTCAAAAAGGGGGGTAGGGAAAAAGCAGGTAATTACAGACCTGTAAGCCTTACATCAGTTGTGGGCAAAATGCTGGAGTCCATCATTAAGGATGAAATAGCGGAGCACTTAGCAAATGGGGACAGGATAGGACAGAGTCAACATGGATTTACAAAGGGTAAATCGTGCTTGACTAATCTATTGGAATTTTTTGAGGGAGTAACTGGTAGAATAGATGGGGGAGAGCCAGTAGATGTGGTGTACCTGGACTTCCAAAAGGCCTTCGATAAGGTCCCACATAAAAGATTAGCATGGAAAATTGAGGCTCATGGGATAAAGGGGAAAGTTTTGGCGTGGATAGGGAACTGGCTGTCAGATAGAAAACAGAGAGTTGGAATAAACGGCTCATTTTCTGAATGGCAGGCAGTAACAAGTGGGGTACCACAGGGATCTGTCCTGGGCCCCCAGCTGTTCACAATTTACATTAATGACCTGGATCAGGGAGTCGGATGCAGCATTTCCAAATTTGCAGACGACACTAAACTAGGAGGTGGGGTGGGCTCAGAGGAAGAGACCAGGAAGCTCCAGAGCGATTTGGACAGACTGGGCGATTGGGCGGATAAATGGCAGATGCACTATAATGTGGACAAGTGCGAAGTTATCCACCTTGGGTGCAGGAACGGGAGGGCAAATTATTATTTAAATGGCAATAGATTGGGAGAGGGGGAAGTACAGAGAGACCTGGGTGTTCTTGTACACCAGTCACTGAAGGCGAGCATGCAGGTGCAACAGGCGGTCAAGAAGGCAAACGGTATGCTGGCCTTCATAGCAAAAGGGTTAGAATACAGGAACAGGGATACCTTGCTGCAGCTGTACAGGGCACTGGTGAGACCACACCTCGAGTACTGTGTACAGTTTTGGTCGCCTCATCTGAGGAAGGATGTTCTTGCCATGGAGGGGGTGCAGCGGCGATTCACCAGGCTGATACCAGGAATGGCGGGAATGACCTATGAGGAGAGACTATGTAGTTTAGGGATGTACACACTGGAGTTTAGAAGATTGAGAGGGGACCTCATAGAAGTGTATAAAATTCTGACAGGTCTAGACAGACTGGATGCAGAAGGAATGTTTCCCTTGGCGGGTGAGAACAGAACTAGAGGACATAATTTAAGGATAAGGGCTAAACCATTTAGGACAGAGATGAGGGGGAATTTCTTCACTCAGAGAGTGGTGAACCTGTGGAACTCATTGCCACAGAGGGCAGTGTACGCCAGCTCATTAAATATATTTAAGAGGGAATTAGATATATTTCTACGGGCAAAAGGGGTTAAGGGTTACGGAGAGAAGGCGGGGACGGGATACTGAATTAAAGGATCAGCCATGATCTCATTAAATGGCGGAGCAGGCACGAAGGGCCGAATGGCCTACTCCTGCTCCTATCTTCTATGTATCTATGTAACCCGATCACCCCTCCCCCGCTGCCTTTTCTGGTCACTCCCTTTCCCGGTCTCCTTTAAACCCTTACATGAGGGCCACTGTTGGCAATCTTCCATCCCATTTCTCTGGCGAGCTGTCTGTTCGTGTCCGCATTGGTGATAATGAGGCCCGATGCCCAATATTGGGTACACCTCGAGACTTACCATTCAGGCTCAGGTTGCCATCTAGGCACCGCCCGTGCGGCCGAATTTCTAAGCCATTATTCTGTAATTCCATATGTTTCTTTTCATAATATTGGAATCACGTGACACAGCACAAAGTTACATCGACATGTTATCTGACATTAAATCTGTCTTCTTCAAAAAGCACTCAAGGACATTCAATGCTCCGAATGTTAATCGAGAGGATTGTTTCAGGAATTATGAAATTAAGTGTGGGATTCCTGGCAAAAGATTTGAGTTTGAGTCTAGTTTTAAATGATATAATACATTTCTACTTCCTCAGTAGTGAATTTTGTTAGTCTCAGCAGGATTACCATTGCAAGGCAGAGAAGGGGAGTAGGAGGGAGAAGAAATTAGCTCAGAGCGAAGTTCTTTCCCACATTGTTTAAGAGTAACATCATCACAACATAAGGGAGCTAATTCCACAGACTACATACTGGTATAAAATATGTAGCATTCGCCTCTCTTTTGGAAGGAAACTTGCTGCACCGAAGTGCTTCTAGGAAAGAAATTAATTTTGAGGAAGGGAATCATAACAGACATACTTAGTTGTGAGTTAAAGGTAGGTCAGGCAGCTTCTGTCGAGAGAGAAACAGAGTTGACGTTTCAGGTTGATGACCTTTCATCAGAACTCTGACAAAAGGACATCGACCTGAAACGTTAACTCTGTTTCTCTCTCCACAGATGCTGCCTGACCTGCTGAATATTCCCAGCATTTTCTGTTTTCAGATTTCCAGCATCTGCAGTATTTTGCTTTTGTACGAGTTAAAGGTATTTGTTTCAACTTTTAACTGAATAATACGCTGCACAAAGGACAACCCAAGATACTCCCCCATTACTGCAGAAGAGGGATATTGTTCTGCTGTTTCAAGTACAATGTTACATTAACCTTTCTATCTTGTTCAGATGCGACATGACATGCTGCCCATTTAATGTTTTTTCAACATTCACAGTTTATCTTTTACATATCAAACCAAAGTTATTGTTCAACGTCTGTGGTTGGCCATCAAAATCTGGAGCAGGCCATTGAAATTCTCGAGTGAAAGCCAAACAATTTCAGTTAAGAACAAGTGGCCACTGTTTGATAAAATCAGCCAGAGAGCACGACCAGTAATAAAAGTAACCAGCAAGCTGCTATGTACCACGATTGGATATCTCAGACTCACTGCACTAGCCTGATTAACTGAAGCAGATTCCAACTGACAATGTAGTTAAATCATCCGTGACAACTATAGATGGAATGAGAGAATGATGGGTGTACTTTGACATCGCAAGGTTTTTTGGACCTTACTTTCTTCTGAAGTAACAGGGAATGTTGAAATATAACGAGTTATGTAAAAAAAAAGTAATTATATCATTAATCATATCTTGCATTTGTTACTTCATGTAGACATATATCATTATTGGCAGGATAGGCACACCAACGTCAGTGTTCTCGCTCAGGCCAACATCCCCAGCATCGAAGCTTTGACCACACTCGATCAGCTCCGGTGGACGGGCCACATCGTCCGCATGCCCGATACGAGACTCCCAAAACAAGCGCTCTACTTGGCGCTCCGACACGGCAAGACAGCCCTAGGTGGGCAGAGGAAACGCTTCAAGGACACCCTCAAAGCCTCCTTGAAAAAGTGCAACATCCCCACCGACACCTGGGAATCCCTGGCCCAAGACCCCACAAAGTGGAGGAGAAGCATCCAGGGAAGGCGCCGAACACCTCGAGTCTCTTCGCCGAGAGCAAGCAGAAGCCAACGCAAACAGCGGAAGGAGCGCACGTCAACCCAAGCACCCCACCCACCCGCCCCTTCAACCACAGTCTGCCCCACCTGTGACAGAAACTGTAGGTCCCGCATTGGACACATCAGTCACCTGAGAACTCATTTTTAGTGTGGAAGCAAGTCATCCTCGGTTCCGAGGGACTGCCTAAGAAGAAGAAGAAGAAGATATCATTATTACAAACTATTGAGAAATATAATGGAGTTCTTCGAATAAGAAGCTCATCTCAGCAGTTTACCATCTCCTACTGACTCGGAAGGAGGTTGTGATAACACCAGAGAAGATGTCTGCTGTATTAGAGATTGTAATGGTTTTATGATACTTATGCGATGGTTTAGGTGACTTGTATGAATATTTCAATTTTTGTTTAATTGTTTGAATTAAACTCACTGGCAAGAGGAAAGGTAATCACAGTCCCAAGATAACAGGCTACAGGAAACTTTCTGGTATCCGGCACGGACGGGACCGAGCTGGTGCCGTTAGATCAAAACTGCCGTATAAACCAGCGGCAATGTTAAAACATACAGAGCTTTTCAGCTCCGTGTGAATCAACAAACCCTGTTACTTAGCAACAGCTTCAAAACAGTCAGCTGCAGCTGCAAGCGTCTCTAGCTGAAGCTGTTGCTTAGCTACAGACCTTGCAGAGCCTGACTGGGAAAAAAAGCAACGAGAAGTAAAAAAACTTATAGAAAACGGCTCCTGAATTTTGCCGGTAGATAGAGCTTTCCAGACTTTTAACCTCTGGTTAAACTAAAGTTTCCTGTATTGGGTTATTTCACAGATATAGGCCACTTATATGCAGCAGTGCCTGAATACAAGTAGTGAAACAGAAGAGAGACTTAGTTAAGAATGGTTAATACTGAAGAAGTTAATGGTCTCCAATTACTGTAGGTTCCAACTTCCATAAAGTGTCAGCTATCAAGAATAGTATAGATATAGAAATGGCTTCTGACAATTCTGATTTACAAATGTCTTGGACCTTTCTGAGAAAAAGCGAGAAAATAGGATTGTATGACTTTCTAAAAGGCTGTGGATGTTGGGTCAATTGAAAGTTTCAAGACTGAGATTGATAGATTTTTATTAGGTAAGGGTATCAAGGGATATGGATCAAAGGCGGGAAATTATTAGGAGGAGAGCATGCCAGGGGATCTCAGAGACGCCGTAATTGTGACCATCTTCAAGAAAGGTGACAAGTCCGATTGCGGTAATTACAGAGGAGTCTCCCTGCTGTCTGCCACAGGGAAAGTCATTGCAAGAATCCTCCTCAATCGCCTTCTCCCAGTGGCTGAAGAGCTCCTCCCAGAGTCGCAATGCGGATTCCACCCACAAAGGGGCACAATGGACATGATCTTCACCGCGCGTCAACTACAGCAGAAATGCAGGGAACAGCACCAACCACTGTACATGGCCTTCTTTGACCTCACAAAGGCCTTCGACACTGTCAACCATGAGGGATTATGGAGTGTCCTCCTCAAATTCGGCTGCCCTCAAAAGTTTGTCACCATCCTCCATCTGCTTCACGACGACATGCAAGCCGTGATCCTGACCAATAGACCCACTACAGACCCAATTCACGTACAGACCGGGGTCAAGCAAGGCTGTGTCATCGCACCAATGCTCTTCTCGATCTTCCTGGCTGCAATGCTCCATCTCACCCTCAGTAAGCTCCCCGCTGAAGTGGAGCTAATCTACAGAACAAACAGGAAACTGTTCAACCTCTGTTGCCTCCAGTCCAGATCTAAGGTCATCCCATCCTCTGTTATCGAATTACAGTATGCAGATGACGTTTGCGACTGCGCACACTCTGAGGCCGAACTCCAAACCATCGTCAACACCTTCACCGAAGCATACAAGAGCATGGGCCTTACACGAAATATCCGTAAGACAAAGATCCTCTACCAACCTGCCCCTGCCACACAGTACTGCTCCCCGATTACCAAAATCCATGACGAGGCCTTGGACAACGTGGACCACTTTCCATACCTCGGGAGCCTACTGTCAACAAGGGCAGATGTCGATGATGAAGTCCAACACCACCTTCATGTGCCAATGCAGCCTTCAGTCACCTGAGGAAGAGAGTGTTTGAAGACCAGGACCTCAAACCCAGCACTAAGCTCATGGTCTACAGAGCAGTAGTGATACCCGCCCTCCTGTATGCTTCAGAGACATGGACCATGTGCAGCAGGCACCTCAAAGCACTGGAGAGGTACCACCAATGCTGCCTCCGCATGATCCTGCAAATCCATTGGCAAGATAGGCGCACCAATGTCAGTGTTCTCGCTCAGGCCAACATCTCCAGCATCGAAGCTTTGCCCACGCTCGATCAGCTCCAATGGATGGGTCACATCGTCCGCATGACCGATACGAGACTCCCAAAGCAAGCACTCTACTCGGAGCTGCAACACGGCAAGAGAGCCTGAGGTGGGCAGAGTAAACGCTTCAAGGACACCTGTAGTGTATGTATCCGTCTACCTTTAAGAAAACCATTGTATGTAACCGTTCACCTTTAAGAGAACTATTTTAGGTGTGGCACTACTTTGTTGGCTTCTGTATACTGTAATACCGACGGTGACCACACCGGTATATAAGTGCTGTGTCAGGATTTATTTGGCAGATTCGCCCTGACCTTTGAATAGTAAAGTCCTGTTTTAAGTTACTCTGGTAGTCTGTGTATTAATTAACTAAACAACCCACAGACTTTACAGTGGCGACGAGTCCGATCGTACCCTGTGGCAACAATACTTCCGAAGCAGTTAACGAGCGTCGAGAAGAGGCAACTGCCCTCGTCATTCTGCTGGGAGAAAACTCGAGTCTGCAGAGCTGGAAAGGAGGAAGAATTCAGAGACAAAGACTTCCATCAGCAACAGGCACTGACTGTCCCTTCTGCCACGGTGAGGAGTGAGCCGACCAGCACGAGAAGCAAGCCGGCCACGGTGACTGTGAGTAAGGGAAAAGTAAAAAGAATAACCGGAGGATAAGGGCGGTGCACTCGACCACGGTCGAGGGGGAAAGGAGCCGGACAGAAGTCGGGCCCAGAGGCGCTGAGACTGGGGCAGCGTGGAGCAAGGAAGCCGCGGTACAGACAGGCTGGGGATGCAACGGCGTCGTGAGACAGCTAGACCGCGACCGGCGAAAAAGGCCGGGCAGCGACCGAAGCCATGAAGCGCTGCGACCGGGAGCGTAGGCGCGGGAAGATATAAAAACTCAGCCGCAGCCGGGGAGGGAAGCACCGGACTGCGAGAGGGCTGGGAGGCGCGATTGGGAGCCAAGCGAGCGGGAGAGGCAGAGCCGACCAAGGGAGACTGAGCGAGAGCCAGTCCAGCGGCTGAAACTGTTCGCCGTCAATGGGGTGTACCCAGCGCCGGTAGAGCCGAGCGAGCGGGAGAGAGACAGAGCCCGAGCAAGGGGAACTGAGCGAGAGCCAGCCCAGCGGCTGAAACTGTTCGCCGTCAACGGGGTGTACCCAGCGCCGGTTGCCCTGCCGAGAAAAGGGAAAGCACTGAAGCCGACGCGCAGGCTGTGAACCTGAAAGCCAGCGGCCGTCGCCCGTGGGGAAAGTGTACCCCTCCCGCCAGGGGAAGAAACGCGGGAAGCCGCCATTAGGCGGAGAAGAAGACAGAAGCGGGGAACCGCCATTGAAGTGGGCGGGGAGAAAAGATAAGCGCGGGAAACCGCCATTTTCGCGGGAACCGCCATCTTGAAAAAAAAAGAAAATTTAAAGAAATAATCCGTGGTGTTATCAGGAAGAGAGGAAGATGCCTAAGCGTGGTAACATCAACGATTTTAATTCCGAGGTAGAAGACTGGGCCACGTATGTGGAACGCATTGAGATCTATGGTGAGGCCAATAAAATAGAAGAAGATGACAAAGCTATAACCTTGCTAAACTCGATGGGCGCGAAGACATACGGGCTCTTGAAGCACCTACTAGCACCAGCTAAACCGGCGGATCAGACTTTCGATGATATTGTGACTGTTCTGAAGGATCACTTGAACCCCACACCGTTGATGTTGGCGGAACGATTCAAATTCTATGCGAGAACGCAAAGGAAAGACGAAAGCAACGCAGAATACTTGGTCGAACTGCATAGACTAGCGAAACACTGCCAGTTTGGAGGGAATCTGACAGAGGCATTGCGAGACAAGTTCGTGTGCGGGTTGTCAAAGGAAGGAACGCAAAAGCGACTACTCAAAGAGAACGACCTTACACTTGACAGGGCTGTCCTTATTGCAGCATCGCATGAAGCCGCAGCGAAGGGAACTGCGGAAATGCAGCTAAAGGCAGCGGCACTCAGTGTGGATCAAATTACCTCGAGCACAACAAAATGCTATCGTTGTGGGAAGACAACACACGACCAGAACCAATGCTGGTTTAAGAACCAGAAATGTAGGAAATGTGGCAAACTGGGTCACATAGCTAAGGTATGCCGGTCAGGGAAGAAGACCAACAACCAAAGGAAGCCATCACAGGAAAAGTACAACAAGGTACACAAGGTGGCTGAGAAGAGTTCAGACGAATAGAATTCGGACTCAGACCCAAACGGCCAGGAGCTGGGCAGTCTGAGAATTCACAATGTGAGTAAGGAAGCTGACCTACAAACTATCTGGGTCATGCTAAAAATAGCTGGAGTCCAAGTGAAAATGGAGTTGGACACTGGATCAGCTCTATCAGTCATAAATTGAAGGGATTACCACCGGCTATTCTCACATATACCCTTAAGAGATACCAAGTTCGTATTGCAGACATACACGGGGCATAAAGTATACCCCATGGGGAAGATAAGAGTCAAGGTGAGAGATGGGGGTAAAGAACACCCAAGAATGAACTTATACGTACTACCTGAGGGAGGACCACCACTTCTGGGACAGGAGTGGATCAAGAAAATAGACATGGAATGGCACTATCTAAAAGCCATAACGAGTGAGGACTCGGTGCAGACAATCAGCTCAGATTCTGAAACGGATGACGATAAGACCAACCCAAATATGAAAGACAAGGCTAAAATGGACTTGCCGACTAAGGTTGGAAGAACGAAGGCATGCATAAAGGCTTATGCTCCAGAGAAGAACAAAGTTTCAGAACAGAACTCCACCGAACAACGACAACATAGTTTGACAGAGAATTCTGAGTCTGTTCAGTTTACGGACATATCCATGACTGACGAACACCGAGCTCGGACTCAACGTTATTTCAAATTACGACAGCAAGTAGAACAAGTGAGTTACCGTCTCGAACAAGAGATGAAAACAATGAAAAAGTTCTATGACACCGAATGGGAGAATCTGGAAAGACAACAGAAGCAGCTAGCTCAAGCAGAGAGCGACCATAGAGCCATTGTGACCAATTACCGATCACATCTCCCTTATGCTGTTCAGGAGTTAGAATATTTGCAGGAAGGAGCAAATGAAGAGGAATCTTCAGGAAGCCAGGATTTTATTCCCGTTCTTCTCTATGACTCCTTACAAGCAGAGTTTGAGAAGTTGAAGGAACAGTATGAACAGGCCCAGGCTACAATCTTGGAGGGGATTAACTCGGCAACCTCCGAAAAGCTAGTTTCAGTAGAAGCATATGAGCAACTAAAGGTTGAACATGAGCAAGAAGTCCAAAGGCTGCAGGAAATTCTTGATGAGCTCAAGGCCAAGACAGACTCATCGGTAGAAGTTCCATCCATAGATGAGAAATTAGAGGTGAAAGACATGGCAGAACATGAAAGACAAGATGTCCAAGAACTCATAAAAATATTGAAGGAAACCCAAGACAAATATGAGGCGGCAATGACCGAGGTTCAACAACTTGAAGAACAGATTCAACTGGGAATCCTTTCAGTGGAAGAAAAGGAAACTGTAAGAAACACAGAGACTGTAAGAATGGCCCCTGAACATGAGCTAGAGAGCATCAAGGCGCAACTTCTCCGAGCGCTGAAAGCCAAAGTACAAGAGGAAAAGAAGGTGAAAGCATTGGAGGAAAAGGTGGATGAAATGGAGAAGACGCTGATCCACAGTGTTCCCATGGAGGAGTTAATGGTCAGCCAACTCCTTCATATGCTGAGGGACAAGACTCTGCAATGGGAACAATCTGAACACGAGCTTCAATCTTCAAAGGGAAGGAGTTCGGAGCTCTCAAAAGTTATGGAAATAGCTGAGGTTGCAACACAGATTTTACTGGGATGCCAAAAGTACGCTGAATCACGTCTATGTGAACAACAGAATGTTGAAACAGCTGCTCCAGTAGAAGGATTGAATAGCCCGATCAATCAATCCCCGATGGAAGGGGAAGTATTGAAATCACAAATGAGGTCATTAGTGAAGGATTTGCAGGAAACCCAGGAAGAGCGGGATGAATATGAACGCATGAAGAAGTCTCTTCAGGAAAGATGTCTAGGGAGGGAACAACAGTCGGCTAACGTCCAGTTGGGTAAGAAAGAAGTAGCAGGCCCTCTCGCTAGACTAGTTCAGGACGACACCGAATATTACCATGACCTGTTGAGTGACACGGAATATTACGAGGACTTGGTCTGCCCAGCTTGTGATGAAAACTCCCAAAGTGCAGAAATCAGGATGAAGCACTTAAAGTCTAAGGAACATAGGGAGATGGTGGCGCTACAGCTGGCAGCTGATAAGGGAGCCCCGAGAGTCTCCAAGAAGCAGAAAAGAAAAAGACGAAGCAGAAAGTGATAACCGTCTAAATCATTATCACTTCTACCAGATCATGTACGTGGGCCCTACGAAGGGAGCCAAATCAGTTGGCAAGTAGGAAAAATTACCAAGGCAGTCCAGCTGTTTGTAAAAGTCAGCACTGCTGGTTCAGCAGGATGGAAGTTCAAGCTGTTAAGTCAAGGGAAAGACTATTGGATGAGTCACGCTAGCAATGTGAACCGGCTACACCACAGAGATGTTGTTCGGACCGAGTCAAGACCAGAGACTGAATCTGTGAACTGTTCCCGCAGAGACTGAATCTGTAAACTGTTTCCCGCATAGATTATACCTGTGAATTGTTTTACATGAAGTTGAATATATGTTATGTTTAATGGGGGACTAAGTATGTTGTAAGCTAAAAAGGGAGGATTGTAGTGCATGTATCCGTCTACCTTTAAGAAAACCATTGTATGTAACCGTTCACCTTTAAGAGAACTATTTTAGGTGTGGCACTACTTTGTTGGCTTCTGTATACTGTAATACCAACGGTGACCACACCGGTATATAAGTGCTGTGTCAGGATTTATTTGGCAGATTCGCCCTGACCTTTGAATAGTAAAGTCCTGTTTTAAGTTACTCTGGTAGTCTGTGTATTAATTAACTAAACAACCCACAGACTTTACAACACCCTTAAAGCCGACTTGAAAAAGTGCAACCTCCCCACCGACACCTGGGAATCCCTGGCTCAAGACCGCACAAATTGGAGAAGCATCTGGGAAGGCGCCAAACACCTCAAGTTTCTTCGCCGGGAGCAAGGCGGAAGCCAAGCGCAAACAGCGAAAGGAGCGCACGTCAATCCAAGCACCCCACCCACCCGCCCCGTCAACCACCGTCTGCCCCACCTGTGACAGAGACCGTAGGTCCCGCATTGGACTCATCAGTCACCTGAGAACTCATTTTTTATGTGGAAGCAAGTCATACTCAGTTCCAAGGAACTGCCTAAGAAAAGAGATATAGAAATGGCCTCCGACAATTCTGATTTACAAATGTCTTGGACCTTTCTGAGTAAAAGCGAGGAAATAGGTTTGTATGGCCTAGAAATTCGGTGGGCTGCGCCACCAGTTTGTGCCTAAAGAGGGCACTCAGTGGCTTTAGCGCCACTGGCCACGCCTCCCGCGATATTTAGCTGGGGCGCTAATGGCGGCGTTAGCCTGTTGCGCTGCGCCACCACCGATGACGTCGTCGGTGTGCGCAGCGCCCCGCTACCGCCCCTATCACAATATTTGGTAGCGCCCGCCTCTGTAGCGCCGTTCACAAATTGCGCCCGGTTCACGGGTCCTACCTGTGGCGGGAGTGGCGCAAATTAAGGTGGAGGTGTGGGGCGGCCGTTTTTTTCGGCGGCCGCCTGCCAGCACCTCCGTCCCCGGCCTCCTGATCTCCCCCCGCGGCAGTGCCGGCTGTTTTCCGAGAGCCCGGCACTTCTCCTCGGTGCCGGGCTCTTTTGCCGGCACCCGCGATCTCTGATCACGCTGCAGCAGGCCCCTCCCCCTTAAGAATGGGAGGAAGGCCTGCAGTACCGCAGCGTGCCATGCCGCAGCGTGTGGCGCTGCAGCACGTTGCGCTGCGATATTCAGTTTCAGCGCCCTAAGAGAGACGCGGAGCGCCTCAAGCAGCGCCCCGTGTCTCTCTTGGGGCACACAAGCTGAATTTCCGGCGGTCGCAACTGCTCCGATCGCAGCGGTAATTCCGGCGCCCAGGCGAGCTGGGCGCCCCGTTTGCGGCTCCACCGAATTTCTCCCCCATGACTTTCTAAAAGACTGTGGATGTTGGGTCAATTGAAAGTTTCAAGACTGAGATTGATAGATTTTTATTAGGTAAGGGTATCAAGGGATATGGATCAAAGGCAGGAAATTTGAGTTGAGGTACAGATCAGCCATGACCAGACTGAATGGTTGAACAGGCTCGAGGGGCTGAATGGTCTACTCCTATTCCTGTTCCTGCCCTGTCTGCCGATGTTCACTCATTCTCCCTTACCAATTTCTATACTCCTAGCAACCTGTGGGGTCCCCACCCTCTGGAACATCTGCTCCAAAAAACCTTTTCCTACCGAGAGTGTGTCCAGTTGACTCTTAAGCTGTGCAACTTTCTGTATGAGGGGTACACATATATACACCCTGGCTGGTACACGAGTCCAGACAGGTCCACATCATGTATGCCTCACCCATCACTCCAGACTCTGACCCTGCCATACCTATTTATATATTTAACCCAACAGGTCTTTAAGTTATTGTTTATTGAATTATTTCTATTTACTCACTCTGATGTTATTCTTACTTAATATATTTTGAAAGACCCTTTCTGCCCTGCACCCTGAAGTGATGAACAATGACCTCACAAAAAAACTTAGCTCTTTCTTTCTGTCCACTATCATTCACTTGTAGGTTGTTGTTTTTTGTTTGAAGGTTGGGTGAGAAAAACAATCCAGTAATGGATTGGTGAGGTTTTTACCATAAAAAAGGTGACTGACTGCTAACACTCTTAAGTGGTGGTGGCACTGTATGCAAATTTTAAAGGGTGGAAGAGACATGCATCAGAGACATGGACCATGCACCTCAAAGCACTGGAGAGGTACCACCAACGCTGCCTCTGCAAGATCCTGCAAATCCATTGGCAGGATAGGCGCACCAACGTCAGTGTTCTTGCTATGGCCAACATCCCCAGCTTCGAAGCTTTGACCACGCTCGATCAGCTCCGATGGACGGGTCACATCATCCGCATGCCCGATACGAGACTCCCAAAACAAGCGCTCTACTCGGAGCTCTGGCACGGCAAGAGAGCCCCAGGTGGGCAGAGGAAACGCTTCAAGGACACCCTCAAAGCCTCCTTGAAAAAGTGCAACATCCCCACCGACACCTGGGAATCCCTGGCCAAGACCGCACAAAGTGGAGAAGAAGCATCCGAGAAGTAGCCGAACACCTCGAGTCTCTTCGCCGGGAGCAAGCAGAAGCTAAGCGCAAACAGCGGAAGGAGCGCACGTTAACCCAAGCACCCCACCCACCAGCCCCTTCAACCACCATCTGCCCCACCTGTGACAGAGACTGTAGGTCCCGCATTGGACTCATCAGTCACCTGCGAACTCATTTTTAATGTGGAAGCAATCATATTCAGTTCCGAGGGACTGCCTAAGAAGAAGTTTTCCCACTGCATTGGGATACATCTCCAGCCAAGTGCATAGACATGGCTCAGTGGTTTAGCACAGAAGCAGAGAGTAGTCCAGATCCAGCTATTAGCTGAACCTGCTAGCTGGCTTGGGAGTAGGTTTGATCTGGTTGAGATTCCTGTCAAAATAATTTAGCCTTTCAAATGGAGTTGTAATTATTTTAGATTTAAGTCGGTCTAATGCTGTTCCTTATAAATACAGCAAATCATCTCAATGTGTACAAGTTACAACCATACATGGCTATTAGAGAATGAACAGCAGGAAAATGTGTCTGGCCACGAAACTTTCTCTAAAAATAAATTATACCATATAATGCTCGAATCATTTTTTTTGTTTTCTTAAAAACAAATGTGATTTTTTTATCTGTAATCACTGCTAAGTTTATCTCCTGATTCGACGAGAGTCACTATAGCAACATTTATTTTGCCTGGATTCCCCTTCCTTTCCCTGTCCCTGTTTTCCAGTACAGAATGATCCATGCTCACAGTTCTTTCAGAAGCAATTAAAAAAATCCAAAACACTCTGCTGAGATTCTTAACCCTGTTATCATAAATCACTTCGAAACACTTGAAGAAAATGCTTCCGTCTGAAAGGAAGTCATTGACAACTTTTCAGAAAACCAATTGGAACAAATGGAAAGGAGTACATTTTAGGGATATCATCATGCTGCGAAATTAGTAGATTTTGGATTAAAATCAAAATGAGATAGAATCAGACAGATAACAGCAACAGCTGAGGAAAAATCACAGCGAGCAGGGAGAATTCTGTACGAATCCGGTGCGGTTGCTGTTGCTTAAAACTTCGGACCATTTAGGGTTACTGTCGAAAGTCCATGTTGTATTGGGCCAGGGGGAAATCGAGCTTGAAAATGTGAGATTACATGCACATGGAGAACTCTGAGCATCGGCAATAAATGCCAGTATAAAACTGAAGCTAAATCCTGGAAATGGTCTCATAACAGGCAGACAGGCAGACAGAAATAAATGGTAAAAGGGTGAGGAACAAAAAACAAAGGGCCAAACTAATTCATAAAAAATGTGAGCATAAAAAAAGCCTGAGGGTTTTATACCTTAATGCGAGAAGCATCAGGAACAAGGTAGATGAATTAGCTGTGGAAATAGAGGTTAATAATTATGATCTAATTGGGATTACGGAAACATGGTTGCAGGGTGAGCAGGGCTGGGAGCTTAACATACAGGGGTATTCAGTATTTAGGAAGGATCGACAAAAAAGAAAGGGAGGAGGGGTAGCATTGCTAGTAAAAGAGGGGATAAATGCAATTGAAAAGAAGGATATTAACTCAGTTAATACAGAATCTATATGGGTGGAGCTAAGAAATAGCGAGGGGCGAAAAACATTAATAGGAGTGGTATATAGGCCTCCAAATAGTAAAATAGAGGTTAGGGAGGGCATCACGAGGGAAATTAGAGAAGCGTGCAATAAGAGCACAGCTGTCATCATAGGTGACTTTAACTTACATATAGATTGGACTAGCCTAATCAGTAAAAATAATGAGGAGGAGGAATTCCTTGAGTGTTTAAGGGATGGTTATCTGGATCAATATGTCGAGGAACCAACTCGGGAACAGGCTATATTGGACTGGGTACTGTGCAATGAGAAGGGACTAATCAGTAATCTTGTTGTACGGGGACCCTTGGGTCAGAGCGATCATAACATGATCGATTTCTCACTCGAAATGGAGAGCGAAGAAATTGACTCAGAGACTAAGGTCCTGAATTTAAACAAGGGGAATTATGATGCCATGAGACGGGAACTGAGTAGGTCTGATTGGACAACGTTCCTGGGAGGACTGGAGGTAGATAAACAATGGCAAACATTTAAAGATAGAATGACAAAATTGCAAAAATTGTTTATACCAATCTGGCATAAAAGGAAATCTAAAAAGGTGACTCAACCGTGGATAACAGGGGAAATTAGAGACAGCATAAAATCCAAAGATAGGGCGTATAAAATAGCCAAAAAAAGCGCCAGAGCGGAAGATTGGGAACAGTTTAAGATAGAGCAAAGGAGGGCAAAGGGCATGATCAAGAGGGGCAAAATAGCTTACGAAAACAAGCTGGCGGAAAATATAAAAACTAACTCCAAAAGCTTTTATAAATATATCAAAAGGAAAAGACTGGTGAAAACCAAAGTTGGTCCATTGCAGTCAGATACGGGGGAATATATAATGGGAAATAAGGAAATGGCAGATCAACTAAATGCATACTTTGGGTCAGTCTTTACGAAGGAAGACACAAAAAACCTCCCTGGGATATCGGGAAAAATAGGGACATTGGCAAAGGAGGAACTGACGCAAATCAATATCTCTAAGGATATGGTGTTAAGGAAGCTAAAGGGATTGAAGGTGGACAAATCCCCAGGGCCTGATAACATGCATCCTAGGGTACTGAAGGAGGTGGCCCTAGAGATAGCGGATGCACTAAGGATGATTTTTCAGAATTCATTAGACTCGGGAACAGTGCCGATGGATTGGAGGGTAGCTAACGTTACCCCACTATTCAAAAAGGGGGGTAGGGAAAAAGCAGGTAATTACAGACCTGTAAGCCTTACATCAGTTGTGGGCAAAATGCTGGAGTCCATCATTAAGGATGAAATAGCGGAGCACTTAGCAAATGGGGACAGGATAGGACAGAGTCAACATGGATTTACAAAGGGTAAATCGTGCTTGACTAATCTATTGGAATTTTTTGAGGGAGTAACTGGTAGAATAGATGGGGGAGAGCCAGTAGATGTGGTGTACCTGGACTTCCAAAAGGCCTTCGATAAGGTCCCACATAAAAGATTAGCATGGAAAATTGAGGCTCATGGGATAAAGGGGAAAGTTTTGGCGTGGATAGGGAACTGGCTGTCAGATAGAAAACAGAGAGTTGGAATAAACGGCTCATTTTCTGAATGGCAGGCAGTAACAAGTGGGGTACCACAGGGATCTGTCCTGGGCCCCCAGCTGTTCACAATTTACATTAATGACCTGGATCAGGGAGTCGGATGCAGCATTTCCAAATTTGCAGACGACACTAAACTAGGAGGGGGGGTGGGCTCAGAGGAAGAGACCAGGAAGCTCCAGAGCGATTTGGACAGACTGGGCGATTGGGCGGATAAATGGCAGATGCACTATAATGTGGACAAGTGCGAAGTTATCCACCTTGGGTGCAGGAACGGGAGGGCAAATTATTATTTAAATGGCAATAGATTGGGAGAGGGGGAAGTACAGAGAGACCTGGGTGTTCTTGTACACCAGTCACTGAAGGCGAGCATGCAGGTGCAACAGGCGGTCAAGAAGGCAAACGGTATGCTGGCCTTCATAGCAAAAGGGTTAGAATACAGGAACAGGGATACCTTGCTGCAGCTGTACAGGGCACTGGTGAGACCACACCTCGAGTACTGTGTACAGTTTTGGTCGCCTCATCTGAGGAAGGATGTTCTTGCCATGGAGGGGGTGCAGCGGCGATTCACCAGGCTGATACCAGGAATGGCGGGAATGACCTATGAGGAGAGACTATGTAGTTTAGGGATGTACACACTGGAGTTTAGAAGATTGAGAGGGGACCTCATAGAAGTGTATAAAATTCTGACAGGTCTAGACAGACTGGATGCAGAAGGAATGTTTCCCTTGGCGGGTGAGAACAGAACTAGAGGACATAATTTAAGGATAAGGGCTAAACCATTTAGGACAGAGATGAGGGGGAATTTCTTCACTCAGAGAGTGGTGAACCTGTGGAACTCATTGCCACAGAGGGCAGTGTACGCCAGCTCATTAAATATATTTAAGAGGGAATTAGATATATTTCTACGGGCAAAAGGGGTTAAGGGTTACGGAGAGAAGGCGGGGACGGGATACTGAATTAAAGGATCAGCCATGATCTCATCGAATGGCGGAGCAGGCACGAAGGGCCGAATGGCCTACTCCTGCTCCTATCTTCTATGTATCTATGTAACACTTGTCTAATTTACGATGATTTCACACGGGAATTGCATGACATAGCTTGCATCAATGTGAAGCTGAAACTGCATTGTGTCAATGCAGAACTGTATCATAACTGGCCGACCATACAAGCCTACTGATATAGATCCCCAGCAAGACCAAGTATTATCCATCTGGCATGCATAGCCACTCTACCATGCTTTCTCCCCCTCCAATAAGCCGTGACTGATGTCGCATTTATGATTTATGTTTTGTTCCGATTGAAGTGTCTTTGCTTTCTTTCCACTTTTTTGCAGACAGCATCAGCAATGACCACTCTCTGGTCCTGTGTAGTGTTTTCACTGTACTGCCAATGGAAAGCTGCTGACCTAATAGTTATATGAATGGCCAAGTCTGCATTGTAATGCTTCAGGCAGAAGATTAATGAAATTCTCAACAAAATGGCTGATAGTGACTGGAGTGATTCAGTCAAATAGTTGAGATTGAAGAAACTATGACAGAACCTTCAAATACCAGACTGTGATTATTTTTTAACTTTAGATTATTAGATAGTATATATTTTTTTAATAATGTTCAGTTTTTTTTATTGTTAGAGTTGGGATGCTGAGCATATATCAGTTCTATAATATGATAAAATGTGTGCATCTGTGTTGCACGTCCTATCTGCACCACACGTAGGGGCCCCAACCCTCCTGCTTTGGGCGGGAGTTTACCAGAAGGGGCGATTGGTCTCCTGAGTGCTGCTGCTGGCGACTCGGGAGAAATGGGCCTTGTACGTGCGGTTCGTGCATGCACAGTTACCCCGGCTGTCGTGGCTTGCAACCAAACCGTGTCGTCTGGGCCTTGCTGGGCTCCCCACGATTCGAAAATACGGCTTCATTGCCAGTTGTGAGAATGATGGCATCGGGGGCCAATTAAAATCGCCTGGAAACTCTGCGAGTCCATGGAGAGCAACTGGGGGAAGGAGAGAGAGCAAAACAAACTTGGGGAGGGAGGGAGAGAGAGAGAGACAGAAACACAAATTGGGAGAGGGAGAAAAAGAGAGCAAGACAAACTGGGGGAGGGAGGAATAGAGAAACACAAACTGGGGAGGGAGGGAGAAACACAAACTGGAGCGAGGGAGAGAGAAACACAAACTGGGGAGGGAGAGAGAAACACAAACTGGAGCGAGGGAGAGAGAAACACAAACTAGAGCGAGGGAGAGAGAAACACAAACTGGGGAGGGAGAGAGAAACACAAACTGGGGAGGGAGAGCGGAACACAAACTGGGGGAGGGAGAGTTCATGTTGGCCTCTAATATGTGCTGTTGTACAATGGCCCAGAAATTCGGGTCTCCACGGGTGAGTACGCATGGGGTACTCACCCGTAAGTCCAATGGAAGTGCCGGTTTCCTGCATACACTGCGCATGCGCAGGAAACCGGCACTTCCGTTCCCCTGAAAGAAGGGGTTCAGAGGTCGAACGCATGCTCAGGAGAGGCTGCGCGTGCGCATCAAACTTACGTTTTTTTTGCAGGTTTTCCCGGGAGGGTAAGTCTCCAGAAGTTACACATGTAAAAAGCAGTCGCAAGGCCTGCTTTTTACAAGGTAAGTGGTGAATTAATTAAAATTAAAACATTTTTTCCACAGGTTTATTATTTTTAAATACTTTAAAGTAAGGTAAGTTTATTTTTAGCCCTGTTAGAAAATAAAATAATTTTTTTCAAAAATTTAAATTATTGTTTAAAATAGTTATTTCATGTAATTTATAGTTTATTTAAAAAAGTGATGTTTTTTTCAAATTTATTTGAAGATTTAGTGATGTTTTGGGGCTTATAGTATTTATAAGTTTGACAGCCCTTCCTGTCAAACTTATGAATGAAGCATTCCCTGCTACCATTGGCTTTCCATGGCCCACGTGATCCCAGGGGACACATCAAACTAACTGCACCCCTGGGATACGCAAGCACTGTGCGCCGGCAGTTGGAGGAGGCCCAGGATCGCAATTCCATGGGGGCCCACAGCTCAACGGCCGGCGCGCAAGGTAAGTGCAGGTCGGGGGCTTACACCCGCGGGAAGCCCCCGACCCGAATTTCTGGGCCAATGTGTTTTGTTCTGAGGTGTGGAGATGCCAATGTTTTTTTGTCTGTTTTTTGTTTTTCATACAGACCCCAGCATCTGCAACATTTGATCCCTTGTGACCCCACCTCATTGTTCTTTGATGTAATGTTTTCCTGACTGACCTGTTTGGACACCATTCACACCTTTGATTGCTGTGATTATCTCTCTGCCGAGGTGTGATAAATGGCAGTTAGAAAGATTACCTGTAATCATCTGGCATTATTCTCTGACTATATAAGCAGTGTCTTTATGCATCTCTCCACTTCACCTGACGAAGGAGCAGCGCTCCGAAAGCTTGTGATTTCAAATAAAACTGTTGGACTATAACCTGGTGTTGTGTGACTTCTTACATTTGTTCTGAGAGTCAAGCAGCTTTGGTGCTTCTCTCTGAGGACTGAGCCTCACCTCCCTGAGGCTGGGCTTCAGCGGTGGGGTGTGGGAGTCAGTGAGGGGCGGCTGGTGAGCAGGCCCGGGCGTTGGGCTGAAGATTGTCGGACAGGAGGAACGGTGGAAATGGAATGGCGGCGCGCACAGACGCAGCGGCTTTGCTTCTCCCAGGACGGTGCTATTTACGTTTAATGTTAATGTTATTTGTACTGGACTCATGGGAGCTTGCAAGATCACATTTCGTTGTTCATGTACTTGTGCAATGACAATTAAGTTGAATTATTATTATATCGATGATGTTTCTGTTGAATCAGTGGTATTTACTTGGTGTTTCTCATTGTGGTCAATACTGTAGAAACATTATAGATGTAGTTTTTATTTAAACAGTACTTATCCTTAAATATTTTATCTTGTTTCTTTGATATATAAATTATGTTATTCATCTCACTATAGAAAAAAATTCAAATATTTTACTTGGGATTTGGTGATACTGAGACACTCAACTAAGGTAAATTCAGTAACATTTGCAAACAGCGGGCAGATGTCACGTGATCAAATGTCATGATTAAGCATCACATGAGCAGTGTCACATGATTGAATGCCATGTGATCAAATGTCACATGATCAAATCTCCAGGAATACGTAAAACCAGAGTTGGCAACCCTAACCACCTATCATGTTTCTCTCACAGTTTTTGTATCAACTTTCCCATTATAAATTCCTATGTTGACATTTATAATGTAAAAACTCGTCAATCTGATTGCACAATGTGGCCACGAGGTTTCACAATCTGGTGACTGGGTGCCCACATTTCTTTCAGAATGCTTTCTGAAAATTATTCTTCATCTGCCACTTTTCCCCAGTCACTGAAATCTCTAATGTTCAAAGTAAGGGCTTAACCAATCTGAAGAATTTAAAAAAAAATTATTTCCTAACAACATGATTAAATTTAACAGGCACATTACCTTTTATGCCCTTTGATTTCTTCATTAAAGATTTTTTTCCCTTGACGGCCTTAGCCTCGCATAACAGCCTGGGCTAGGAGTTGATACTTTTGCCCGGAGCTGTACACGGAATTTTCGATTCTGTGCAATCTGGACATGTGCAGTGAGCCTAATTTCCCAGGATGCATCAGTCAGCTCTATCGAGGAATATTTTTAATTGAGCTTCTCGCAGTTTTTGAAAAATATTTGTAGAAAAGCTGGAGAACAAATTACAAAAGCTTCAGAGAGGTGGCATTCAAACTTTCTTTTGTAAAACCATGTGTGTCTGTACCTGAGAGAGATAAAACAACAGGGGTCTGATTACACACCTGTTGTAGACTTTGTTATGTGTTCTATAACATTCTGAAAGTAAAAGAGAGAGACTGGAGTCAACGAGACAGGGACAGAGAGAGGTGAGGGGTGTAACGTTACTTCAATTTTCAAAAATAAATACCAGTTTCATTTTGAAGTCAGCTAATTAATTCTGCTGTAATTTGTTGACCAGCTAGAAAAGGTCAACGGCTTATGGTTTACACCTATGGGACAGACACTGTAATTACTAACACTGAGGAATCAGAGGGAGAAGCTGAGAGACAGAGAACAAAACACAAATGGGGAGAAAGGCAAACATGCAGTTTGGTTCCTCACAGTTGAAATTTGAAAGCAAACACATCTTTTTAACGGAAACAGAGAGGAAGGTAGGGTCAGGGGAGGGGAGGGGAGGAGTAAACTGGTTAACAGTGATGGGCCCGTTGATGTCTTGCTACCCACCTGTGGGGACCAAGTGGGAGTAGGGGGAATGAATAAAGGATTTAGGGTGAGGTGAACAACAGAGGATCAAGGGGAAGTGGAGGATATAGGGATGAAGTGGGTAGTGCTAAAGGGAATAGGTAGGGGTAGCAATGGAATTGAGGGTGGGGTAGGAAGGGGAATGGGTTGTGGGATGGTGAAGGGGCAAGGGATACCACTAATAACAAAAAATAGAATAGCTGATCTGTAACAATAATTTAGATTATTTCAGAGAAATCTGCACTCAATACTTCAGTAGTTTAGACAGTATTTATCTGCAGAAAGTTAGAATATCTTCTTTTGACTTGTAAGCAATCATTCTCAAGATGCAATTAAGTGAATGGTCAATAGTGACATTCAAATCCTTTCCCTTGCACACCTTTTGTTAAGGGTACTGAAGGTGCATGGCAACATATTACAGGTATTGTTCAATTTTAATCTGGTGTTGAATTACCTGCAGATATACATAAGAACATAAGAATTAGGAGCAGGAGTCGGCCATTTGGCCCCTCGAGCCTGCTCCGCCATTTAATGAGATCATGGCTGATCTGATCTTGGGCTCAGCTCCATTTCCCTGCCCGCTCCCCATAACCCATCACTCCCTTATTGTTCAAGAATCTGTCTATCTCCACCTTAAATATATTCAATGACCCAGCCTCCACGGCTCTCTGGGGCAGAGAATTCCACAGGTTTACCACCCTCTGAGAGAAGAAATTCCTCCTCATCTCAGTTTTAAATGGGCGACCCCTTATTCTGAAACTATGCCCCTAGTTCTAGATTCCCCCACGAGGGGAAACACCTTCTCTGCATCTACCTTGTCGAGCCCCCTCTGTTGTATCCGTGTGTTAATAGAGACACGGAAGGCAGGAGTAGGTTTCACAGGTGTTTACTGAACAAAGTCTGGAGGTGAACTAACAGATACAAGACAATATACAGGCTTATATAGCCCGAGTGGCCATTACCGGCATTACAGTACACAGGGGCTCTTAAAGGCACATACACCACAATTCCTCCCCTTTTAGACAACTAGTACATAATATTTTAAGTAATCATTAATTAACATGTTACAAGAACAATAATCTACACATTGCTGCAGTTAATCAATTATAAGTCAGTCTCTCTGGAGGCTTCCTGACTCGGTCCAGATAACGCCTCGGTGGTGTAGTAGTTTCTGGTGGTGTAGTAGGTTCTTTTGGCAAGGCTGATTCGGCTTGAATGCCAGTGTCGGGTTCATCTTGTTCCAGTATCACCGGATCGGAGATAGATACTATGGGACTATGGGTATCTCTACTTCATCATTGGGTGTATAGAGTTGTGGTGTAGGTTGTCCCTTTTCGGATGACTCTATGATCTGGTCAGCATGGCGCCTTATTATGCTTTCTCCAATGTCCACGGTATACATCAGCGGTCCTAGTTGTGTGCAAATAGTTCCAGGCTGCCATTTCTCGGTACGGTAGTCCCGGGCCAAAACTTGTTGACCTATCTGGAAGGTTCTAGTTGGCCTTTCATTCATGCCTTGAAATTGCCGGTTCTCCACGTCCCTTCTGATGTTTGGCTTGATCAAATCCAGCCGGCATCTTAGGTTTCTATTGAAGAACATCATGGCGGGAGTTTGGTTTGTAACCACATGTGTTGCATTCCTGTATGCAAACAAGAAGTTATCTACCTTATGCTGAAGTTTTATGTCTTCATTACCCATGGCCTTTATGGCCTTCTTGAAGGTCTGGACAAACCTTTCAGCCAATCCATTGGTGGCGGGATGGTATGGGGCGGACGTGTAGTGCTTAACCCCATTGTTTTTTAAGAACTTCCTGAATTCTTCGGACACAAATTGCGGTCCGTTATCAGAACAGATCTGTTCAGGCAGCCCATTCCTGGCAAATATGGTCCTTAATACTGTGATGGTTTTTTCCGTGGTGGTGGAGGACATCTTTATTGCCTCCAGCCACTTGGAGTGTGCATCAACTGCGATTAAGAACATTGAGTCCATAAATGGACCAGCAAAGTCGATGTGTACCCTTTGCCATGGAGATGAGGGCCACTCCCATGGATGTAGAGGGGCTTGTGGTGGGGCGTTTTGGACCTTCTGGCATCCTAGGCAGCTCGTGGTCATTTCTTCGATGTCTCCATCGATACCTGGCCACCACACAAACGCTCTGGCTAGGTTCTTCATTTTCACTCCACCCAGATGCCCCTCGTGAAGCTCCTTTAGCACTTTATCCTGGAGTTTAGGTGGAATCACCACTCTGGATCCACACATCAAGGTTCCTCGGCACACTGACAGCTGTTCTCTTCTTTGCGAGAATGCTGGCAACAGTGGTTCGCCATGTGCTGGCCATCCCTTCACCGTTAAATTGTAGACTCGTGAGAGAGTCGGGTCATTTCTCGTTTCCTTTTCAATGGCAGAATTTGTTACTGGTAGACATTCCACTATGGTTGAGTGGAACATCTCCAATGGGTCTATTGTAGGTGCCTCTTCTACCGTTGGCAACGGTAGGCACGATAAACCGTCAGCATTCCCATGCTGTTTTGATCCTTTGTATTCTATGTCATATTGGTGTGCCCCTAGGAAAAGGGACCACCTCTGTAGCCTTTGAGCTGTCATAATGGGAACACCCTTTTTAGGGTTGAATATGGAGACGAGGGGTTGATGGTCAGTCAACAAGGTAAATTTTTGTCCGTGTAGGTATTGGTTGAATTTCTTCACTCCCCATACCAGGCTGAGTGCTTCCCTGTCGATCTGGGCATAGTTACGCTCAGCTGAGTTCAATGAGCGTGATGCAAAAGCTATCGGCCGCTCCTAGCCATCAGGGAATCTATGCGATAATACCGCTCCTACGCCGTAAGGGGATGCATCGCACGCCAGTCTGACTGGCAGTGATGGGTTGTAATGAGCCAAAACTTCCTTGGACGTGATCAAGCCTTTGCATTTATGGAAGGCACGTTTACAGTCTTCGCTCCATTTCCAAATTACTCCCGTTTGTAGCAGCTCGTTAAGAGGGTGCAGAAGAGTTGACAAGTTCGGTAAAAATTTATGATAGTAATTTATTAATCCCAGGAACGACCTTAATTGTGAGACATTTTCAGGCGCTGGGGCTTTTATGACCGCTTCAATTTTTTCAGGTGACTTATGCAACCCTTCCTCGTTAATTATGTGGCCACAATATGATATTTGTTTCTGGAAAAATTTGCACTTGGGGCGATTTGCTCGTAGGCCCCGTTCTCTCAGCCTAGTGAGCACCTGCTCCAAATTGGCAAGGTGCTCGTTGTCGTTTTCTCCTGTTACAAGGATGTCGTCTAGGTAGCATTGAGTCCCCGGAATCCCTTGGAGGACTTGCTCCATAGCTCTTTGCCAGATAGCTGGAGCTGATGCTACTCCGAAAACCAGTCGATTGTACTGGTACAGGCCTTTGTGTGTATTTATCGTGAGATACTTTTTAGAGGCCTCTTCAACCTCCATCTGTAGATATGCCTGTGCCAAGTCAATTTTGGTGAAACGCTTCCCTCCAGATAGTGAGGCGAAAATATCTTCTATCCTCGGAAGAGGATACTGTACCGTGTGAAGGACCAGGTTTACAGTCACCTTGAAGTCCCCACAGATGCAAATTTTTCTCTGTTCTTCAGATTTATCATTATTCAACGTTTTCTTCATGACCGGGACGATGGGTGTTGCCCACTCGCTCCAATCTATCTTGGATAATATGCCTGCCTTTTCCAAATTCTCCAGCTCTGCTTCGACTGCTGGACGAATTGCGTATGGCACCGGCCTTGCCTTAAAAAACCTGGGAATTGCCGCATCTTCCACTTTTATTGAGGCGGTGATGCCTTTCAAGGTTCCTAGTTTCTGTTGAAACACTTCCTTGGCGTTGGCCAAGATGTCTTTTAATCGTTCAGGTATGACATCATCATCATTTTTTTTGTTACTGGTCACCGTCAGTGCCTGAATGGAGTGCCAGTCTAAACGTATCTTCCTGATCCATTCACGTCCCAACAGCGGTGGACCACCATCTTGCAGAACGTATAAATAGAACTTCTGTATTTCCTTGCCGTTGTATACAACAGGCACCCTTATTTTCCCTTTTGGGTATACTTTCTGCCCCGTATATGTTTTCAAAATAATGGATGTGTCTTTCAAAGGTATATGCGGAAATAGCCACTCGTAATCCCGTCGACTTATGACGGTCAGAGCTGATCCTGTATCTAGCTCCATTTCAACTGGGGACCCCGCTATCATGAGGGTAACCCAAATGGTCTGGTAATCTTCTTTGGCAATTACATTATGTAATTTGAGACAGCTTAGTCTCTTGTTTCCGGAGTCGCTATCGCTCTTCTGGTCTTCGGAGCTACTGTCCGTCATCATTTGTACCTTTCTGTACTTTTCCTTATTGATTTTTTTCCTGTCCGTGGATTTTTTGTGTCCCGATCGGCATGCACGTGCAATGTGTCCAATCTTTCCGCATTGCCTGCATGCTTTGTCCTTGAACCAGCAGTCCCTCTATTCATGGGTGGATCTGCCGCAGCGATAACATCTCTCGAAACCCTGTGTCATTTCATGGGTGCCAAAGTCCTGTGTCTTTTGCTGTATCTCTGCAGCTCCTCTTGCACCTGCTTCGTATGATACAGCCATACTGAAAGCCTTGTCCAGTGTCAAATCTTTCTCAGAAAGTAGCTTTTTCTGTGTTCCTTCACTTAGGAGACCGCAGACGAATTTGTCTCGAAGAGAATCTGCCAGTCCTGCCCCGAATTGGCAGTGCTTTGATAGCTTCCTTAATTCGGTGAGGTAATCGGCGTTACTTTCATTCTTGTGCTGATTCCTCTTGAAGAATTTGAATCGTTCCGCTATCAGCAGTGGTGTTGGGTTTAAGTGCTCCTTTAGAGTATCAACAATCTCCTTGAAATTCTTGTCCTTTGGTTTGGCTGGAGTGATTAAGTTTCGTAACAGCCCGGATGTCCTTGCGCCCATTAGATTTAGAAGTACTGATGCCTTTTTATCATTTTCTATTCCATTTGCTGTGCAATATACCTCCACTCTTTCCACATATGTGGTCCAATCCTCTATATCATTATCGAAATCATTAATATTGCCAGCCTTAGGCATCCTGAAAAAAAAATGGCGCTTCCTGCGCTTTCCTTTCTTCCCTGCAGAAAAAAAATGGCGCTTCCCGCGCTTTCTCGCCGCTGCTGCTGACAACGCTGTTTTCCGCGGTTTTTTTATTTACAGGTGGAGACTCGTTCCCGCCGGACTCTCTGGGACTTTTCCCCCCCTCTGCTTGATCCGAACGCCGACCTGCTTTGCAGCGCCGGCCGTCTCCCGAGTGCTCCCCCACTCTGTCTCTGTTTTTCTCTGCCTTCGCTGCTCGGCCCCGCTGCAGAGCCAGCTGATGGAGCCCCAGCCCGCCGCTCAGGAAGGATTATTGCAGTACCTGCCACCAGCTCGGTTAGCTGGTGAAACCACAGTTTTTTTTTTTCTTTCTTGCTTTTCTTTGACTTTCGCCTGAGGAATCGATCTCCTTGAGGTGCTGCTGAATTGCAGATAAGTCCGTTTCCAATTCGTCGCCACTGTTGTATCCATGTGTTAATAGAGACATGGAAGGCAGGAGTAGGTTTCACAGGTGTTTACTGAACAAAGTCTGGAGGTGAACTAACAGATACAAGACAATATACAGGCTTATATAGCCCGAGTGGCCATTACCGGCATTACAGTACACAGGGGCTCTTAAAGGCACATACACCACACCCTCAGTATCTTATATGTTTCAATAGGATCCCCTCTCACATTACTGCACATTACGTAATGCAACAAATACATGGCCTGATATTTCCCAGCATTGAAACAATAAAATAAATTACAGACCATGCCCCTACGGAGTCGGATTCATTACTGACTGCGCGGCCAAAGTTCTTGCACTAAGTATTTTAATGTTATGTGCAGTATAAGTGAACTAACAATATACATCAAGGCAATAAATGTAGGAAAATAGGTGTCTAGACGTATTAAAACACCGAGGAATTCAGAGGAGAATGGCTATCCATTTAACAATCCACGTCATCATCTGAAACCCTCCACGCACGAAGCCTTTTAACATTCTGCAAGCTACCTATTACCCTGCAGAGATTGAATCCTTTCCTGCAACATTTATAATACTGTTCTAAGTTATTATTTTTTTACCTGCACTATACTGAGATACTAGGAAATGGAAATATTTCCTTGCCTGATATTCAGTAACATTGCAGTCAGTGCAACGGGACATCAGTCGCTGCGTACAAGGTGCGGCCGATCCGATACCGCCCGTTTTGCGCCACCTCCCCACGACCCCCCCACCCCCGAGACGAATTTCTAGGCCAATATTTTCTACTGAATTTTCTAGGCATCCGGATATGGATTTTAACCCTTTGAGGAACCCTCTCGCAGATGGAGCTTTTACTCCTGTTGAACTTCATATATGAATCAGGTTTTAAAGTTCTGAAATGGCAGCCTGAAGAGCTGGGTACACATTTCCCTGGTCTTTCTCCCTCTCTTTTATCCTCTCATGTAGTCAGTATTTGAGCTGTATGTGCTCTACACTATGCCATCATAAATCTCTCTTGGAACCTGCACCCTTTATCTCACAGAAATATTGACATTTCCAGGAATGTTAGTGAAAAGAAAGTTCAAAATTAATGAAATCCTTGGAGACAGTACAATTTACAGGAACGATGCAGAGAGAGATAATCATGAGTCAGTGAAAATAATGACCTTATTGACTATATTTGAAATCAAAAGCACGATTCACTCTGAGAAAACAGTTCGCTAATTAGGAGTCTCCAGAATTCCAACAGATGTTTGCAAATCTCATATTCCCCTTTTTTTGTTTGGCTCAGGCATTTACTGCAGTGAACTTTGATGAAAATTACCATCTAAACTTTGCAGAGAACCAGCTAGGATATTGTCATAGGACTGAAAACTAGAGTTGCCAACTCTGGTGGGAAGATTTCTGGGAGGATTAATCACCTGATACCTTCCTGCAGTTGGCAAGTATTTTTACATTTACCTAATAAAGGTTAGGTCCCCTGTAGTTGACTGTCTTTGCTCCCCGTGAACCTATTAAAAAAATGTTTTTACACTGGCAGTGGCGGACTAGGTATGGGGAAATGTCCCGAATGCTCACATAAATAGTTTCTTACCCATACACCCAACACTAACTGAGCAGCACTAATCAGAGTGGTCACAAGGTTGGGAAATGGAAATGTCACTCATCATGCCTTCATTACCTCTAGACTTGACTATTCCAACACACTCGCCGTAAACTTGATATAATTCAAACTCTGCTGCCTGTGTCCTAACTCGCACCAAGTCCTGTTCACCCATCATGCCTGTGCTCACTGACCTACATTGGTTAAGCAATATACAGTTAAGTAATGCTTCGATTTAAACATTTTCATCCTCGTTTTCAAATCTCTCCATGGCTTCACTCCTCCCTATTTCTGTAATCTCCTCCAGCCCTACAACCCTCCGAGATATCTGCACTCCTCTAATTCTGGCCTCTTGCGCATCCCCGATTTTAATCGCTCCATCATTGGCGGCCGTGCCTTCAGCTGCCTTGGCCCTAAGCTCTGGAATTCCCTCCTAAACCTCTCCGCCTCTGCTACTCCCTCCTCCTTTCAGACACTCCTTAAAACCTACCTCTTTGACCAAGCTTTTGGTTACCTGCCCTAATATCTCCTTATGTGGCTCGGTGTCAAATTTTGTTTGATAACGCTCCTATGAAGCGCCTTGGGATGTTTTACTACATTAAAAGTGCTAGAAGATACAAGTTGTTGTTGTTGTTACACTGCTGCAGTAGCAGGTGGTCTTCTGTTGTCAGGGTCAAAGTACATTCCAGGGTCACAGAAGAAGGAACTCACTTTGCATCCAACCCGATTTATACCTATCCTGAACGTTGTATGAAAAGTTGGTTTTCAAATCATGTCCACAGCGAGTTACCTAAAGGAATAAACTGTAATTCTTCGGACTTAAGTTATGTACTCCTACATGAAATGCTGTGGAATTCACAGCCAACCATTGCTTACGGCAACAATTCCACACAGACAAAGATGAATATCAATTAACCCATAGCTCAGCTGAGGAACATGAAGGACTCGACCCAACACACTTTCTATTAACAACAAACTGCTGTAATTGTTTACAAGCATGGCAAAACATTTATAAGTGTAATCATATTAAGAGAACTCAGTTTACAGAAGTCCAGCCAAAGACCTAAAGCTGTGATGAGCTTCAACAGAATCTTAACCACAGTGGTGCAAGAATAAAAAGCATGCGATTATCAGCATTAACTTTCAGAATTAACAAAACATACAACTTTTTAAATTGGATTACACAATGAACCTTATTCTGTAAAGTCTGGCCCCTTCTAGTGGAGAAAAGCAATGGATTCACCCTGTGGTCTGCACTGCAATCAAACAGAAAGGGTTTGAGCCAGGCCTGAGCTATTCTGTGCAGCAGATATTCTTGGGAGCCACAAGTTTACTTCTGTTCTGATGAAGAGATGCCTGTCACCTCGCTGTATTCATCTCTTTCTCAGAGGCTGCAGGGGCAGAGGAAATCCATCTTCCGTTGAAATGTTTGACAGGACTTTGTGTTCACGATGCTACTTGCGGAGGTGAACTCAGATAATGTTCTTTTAGAAACGACTTGCTGCATTAGGTTGTTGTCATTGGGCCCCGTTTGCAAGAGATGTGCTGGTGTCTTTTAGCAATAATGCGAACAACACACGCACTATGAGCATCCTTACACCGAGGTACAGGTCCCAAGAGAGGAGTACTTAAACAGAGATGTGCACTGTTTTCTCTCATTTACCTTTTTTCCTGACAGCGCTCCAATTCCAAGCCCATTAGAGAGAAGCCCGACACCCACACTCAATCGGGTAAGAGACATAAAAATCCAGCTCTACACATTTAAATTGCCTTTAGATTATTTTAGTGTCATACGAGTGCCACCAGCTCCTAATCCACAGGTCTTGTGCAGCTGCTGGCAAACCCAAAATAAATCTGCTGACTGACTAAGAGCCTGTCACCAGGAAGATTGTGTAAAAAAAAACCATGGATGTTCCTAGCAGCTGTTCTCAATGGATCCAGCAGCTTTCATTTGGGGATTCATAGAATCATAGAAATTTGTGGCACAGAAGGAGGCCATGCAACCCATCAGACAGGATTTTCATTGGGCCGTGGAGGCGGGATTGGTGGCGTGTGGGGGGTTAAAATCACGAAATCGGGGGGCACGAACCCATCCCGCCCCCAACCCACCTCCATGCCAGTTTCAAAGGAGGCGGGTACCCAACCCGCATTGGGACCCGCCGCCCCGAAGCGGGAAGGGGATTAGTGCCAATTAACTGCCTGTTAACAGGTAGTTAACGGGCAATTTTTAGCCTAATCCCTATTTTCATTGGTGAAATGTGGGATTCCCGATGGCTCCAAACCACGCCAAGTTAACGAGGCGGGCCGTCGGGATGAAGGGCTTGGAGGGTTCGAGATGTCCGGTGTTCAGGTGAGTGATGGGTGCATGAGTGCAGAGGTAAGTGTGTTTGGTGTGTGTAAAGTGTTTAAAGAAGTTTTACTTCAATGTACTTACCTTTACAGCCTTCCTTCCTTTAGGTCTCGGGAGTCCCTCATCTCACCGGCACAGAAAGCAGAATGGCCACGATCTATCAAAAATTGCAGTATTCAGCTTTCTATTCCGGGGAGATCTCTAAATCATCCTGAGAGGAAGGAATTAACCTGGAGTACAGATTGTCAGTGTTTGACAGCTTCAAGCAGCTGTCAAATGCTGAAATTTCATCTGTCAAAAGGTCTTGACAGATGAAATATCAATCTGTGACATCACCTGTTGCCAGGTGGCCCTTAATTGGCCTGCTGAGCCCGCTGGGTGGGCTCAACAAGGGCAATCAAGTCAAAATCACGTGGGTTGGCTAGAACTCGATGGAGACGGGACTACAACCCAAAAAGTTGTAGTCCCGCCTCCTACGTGCCTCCTCAATGAAAATCCAGCCCATCGTGTCTGTGCCGTCCAAAAAAGAGCTATCCAGCCTAATCCCACTTTCCAGCTTTTGGTCCGTACCCTTGTAAGTTACAGCACTTCAAGTGCATATCCAAGTACTTTTTAAATGCGATGAGTGTTTCCGCCTCTACCACCCTTTCAGGCAGTGAGTTCCAGATCCCCACCATCCTCTGGGTGAAAAAAGTTCCCCTCAATTCCCCTCTAATCCTTCTACCAATTACTTTAAATCTATGCCCCCTGGTTATTGACCTCTCTGCTAGGGGAAATAGGTTCTTCCTATCCACTCTACCTAGGCTCCTCATAATTTTATACACCTCAATCATGTCTCCCCTCAGCCTCCTTTGTTCCAAAGAAAACAACTCCAGCCTCTCCAATCTTTCCTCATAGCCAAAATTCTCCGGTCCTGGCAACATCCTTTTAAATCTCCTCTGTACCTCCTCTAGTGCAATCACATCTTTCCTGTAACATGCTGACCAGAACTGTACACAGTACTCTAGCTGTGGCCTAACTAGTGTTTTATAAAGTTCAATTGGTCCGACTTTGCAAGGCATGTGCGTCAAAAGCCGGTGGCACTAAGATGGTGATAGCCAAATGGAAAAGAAGCTCTAAGTTGTTCTAACAAAGAGCTGGCACAGACACAGTGGGTTGAATGGCATCCTTATATAGTGTAAACCGCTATAGTTCTATACACTTATGTGGGTCTCCAATGGTGTTGGGACAATGGAGGACCTCTGCTTTATATTAGAGAGTGCCGTCCACAGCAGTCCTTCAATGTAAAAGTGCCTAATGACACTGAATATTTATTTTGCTACAACTAGAAAATGGAGATAACAAGCCATCTGCTTGTTCTAATTTGCAACATTTTCCGTTCAATTTTTTGGAAAAGTTCCATTTTGCATACACTAATGCCGCACTCATACTGGAGAGCTACCTCCTAAAGTACTTTCGCAATTATGGCTCCCAGTGCCAGCTTATACTGCCGGACAGTTTTATTGCCAGGCAGTTTTTACAACAGTTGGATCAACGTTAAAACAAATGTGCATGTATATCTTGCACAGCTGTTTTAAAGTTTCTGTTTTCAAAGCTCATAATTTACTCACATATCCCAAGGATTTTTTTTAGTGTAATGATAATTCCCTCAGAATGATAAGTACCAATTGATGTGGGAAATGGAAAAGTATCCTCCATGACTGTAATCCAATAGAAAATAATAGTGGTCAATTGCAGAGTTCTTAGAAAAACTGAACAATGAAACCCTGTCTCCTGGATGCAGTGGCTGGTTTCTATATCACTCTGCCCTGCTACTTCTCTCCTTGCCTTTAAATCTTCTCAACCATGCCTTTGGTCATCTGCCCTTTATGGTGTCTGCACTCTTCTTTGTCTAGGGTTGCCATTGCCACCCATCCCGGTTTTGGGCCTTGAATCCCGTGTCCGGATGAACTTTGTAGGGACGCTAATTTGTCCCGACTTTCGGTTTGGGTTTGCGTTAGAAGTAGTTAGATTTGTGTGGTAGTTTTGACACTCCTTACAAGGTTGAAGATGGTGCACAAACTCTACCCCCGCCAAGTCCAGCCACTAGAGGCACTGTTGGGAAATAACGCCAATTCACTGGAGCTTACTGTGGTGAATTTCATGTGGCAATAGAACACTATGAAAGTGTGGAATTTGCCCTATTTTTTAGATTTCATTGTTGTAAGTAATCAGTTTACAGTACTGTACCTTCTCTACCCCTTCTTTGAGAAATGAGGGATCATATGTCGAATAATACGTCTGCAAACATGTATAATTATTACGATAGCAAAATACTGCGGATCCTGGAAATCCGAAATAACAACAGAAAACGCTGGAAAAACTCAGCAGGCCAGGCAACATCCGTGGAGAAACAGAGTCAAGGTTTCGGGTGGAAACCCTTCTACAGAATGTATTTGCAGGAGTATGATGAGAGAGGGAAGGCATTCGTTTACTGATACATTGGTCATATCAAAAAACACATTGAAAAATACCTGGCAGGCTGAAAAGGTGTAGTCTGGTTATACCTTAGCTCTTGTCATTAAATTTGTTTTTGCAAATTAACATAAAGTTTAATATTAACAAACCCTTCACATATGCAGAACTCAATTTGAGGTGCCGTAGAAGGGTGATTTTATCCTATGTTAACCCCCCACGATCCAATATCCAGAACCCACCCACTATCCGATCTCCAGGCACCCCCCTCCACGATTCGATCTCTCCCACTCCTCAATCTCTATCCTCCCTACAATCTCTTCGCCCCCCACCCCGCCGTGATCTCTCCTGCCCTGCTCTCCGTCCCCAGGCTTGTCCCGCAGGCTTTCTCGCCCGGCAGTGGTCAGCCTCTCAGTTTGACCTGCCGTCGAGCGGGAAACTGAGTGCAGAAATTCTACTGAGGTCCCGTTAACATCGGCAGGGTCCTCTGCCCTTCCCGTATTTCCCGGTTCCTCTGCCCTTCCCGTATTTCCCGGTTCCTCTGCCCTTCCCGTATTTCCCGGTTCCTCGGCCGCTGACAGTCTCCCCCGCCTCCTCCCCGCCTATATCGGGGCCCAAGTGTCAGTGAGTGGCCTCGCCTTCAGTTTTACATCCAGGTGCCGGTTGCACCAGGCTGCACTGTGCGGCCCCACCGCCCAGCACCGAAGAGAGGCGGGACCGGCGACTGTCAGCAACCATCGAGGGTCGGGAGTCAGGGGGCCTCGGTAGTTGTGGGGGGCTGTCAGAAATCGTGAATCGGTGGGGCTTGGCATTCGGCAATCAGGGAGACATGGAGACTTGGGAATGGGGGCTTGAGGGGTGATGGAGACTTGAGAATGGGGGCTTGAGCGGTGATGGAGACTAGGGAATGGGGGCTTGAGGGGTGATGGAGACTTGAGAATGGGGGCTTGCGCGGTGATGGAGACTAGGGAATGGGGGTTTGAGGGGTGATGGAGACTTGAGAATGGGGGCTCAGGAAGAGATGGAGACTGAGGAATGGGGCCTTGAGGACTGATGGAGACTTGGGAATGGGGGCTCGGGAAGAGATGGAGACTTGGGAATGTGGGCTTGAGGGGTGATGGTGACATGGGAATGGGGGCTCAGGAAGAGATGGAGACTGAGGAATGGGGCCTTAAGGGGTGATGGAGACTTGGGAATGGGGGCTCAGGAAGAGATGGAGACTTGGGAATGTGGGCTTGAGTGGTGATGGAGACTTGGGAATGTGTGCTTGAGGGGTGATGGAGACTTGGGAATGGGGGCTCAGGAAGAGATGGAGACTGAGGAATGGGGCCTTGAGGGGTGATGGAGACTTGGGAATGGGGGCTTGAGGGGTGATGGAGACTTGGGAATGGGGGCTCAGGAAGAGATGGAGACTGAGGAATGGGGCCTTGAGGGGTGATGGAGACTTGGGAATGGGGGCTTGAGGGGTGATGGAGACTTGGGAATGGGGGCTCAGGAAGAGATGGAGACTGTGGAATGGGGCTTTGAGGAGTGATGGAGACTTGGGAATGGGGGCTCAGGGAGAGATGGAGACTGAGGAATGGGGCCTTGAGGGGTGATGGAGACTTGGGAATGGGGGCTCGGGAAGAGATGGAGACTGGGACGGAGAAATAGGGAATGAGGCCACGTGATCGGGTGTCTCATGATAAGGTGTCATGTGATCAGACATCACATGGTCAGTTGTCATGTGATCAGAACATCACGTGATCAAACCTTCAGGAATGCCTCCAGCCAGAGTTGGCAGCCCTGCACAGCATGGATGCAGCAGCCATTTTCCACTCTCAGCATGAGGAGAAGGCAACCCTGGAGTGCAAAGAGTATAGAACGTGCAACTCAAACTACCCCAGGAATGGATGGGGCACAATAATGCCAATTATGTAACTACGATCAAGCAGCAATGCATGATGAGACTCAGACTTGAGGCTGGTGTGATTAAGGTGTTATCAGATCCATGAAGATGAGCAGGGACAGTCAACCATCCATACTGCACTGTTAGTGGCAGTTAAGATAACCACTGCCTCAACTCCTGCCACGGGGTCCTTTCAGGTGCCCACAGGGGACGTCAGGGTGATTGATGCTTTTCCATGCACTGTTCCATTAAGGAGATAACGGAAGGCCTTTTTTTCACCAGGTGCCTGCCTACATAGACGTTAAAATTGAGCAACAATAGCAGATGCAGCTAAAGTATTGTTTTCCAAATTGGTGGTTTCCTTGAGGTACAGGGCATTGCTAACTGTATTCATATAACTGTTTGTGAGCTTACTGACAATCCTACAGCATGCCAATTAGGAACTGCAATCATTTCTGCAACGTGCCAGTGGAATACGAACCTTGCTGGAAAATAATGGATGTCAATGTACATGTTAGGCCTCCTTACCTAGAGAAGGATATACTTGCCTTAGAGGGAATGCAATGAAGGTTCACTAGACTGATTCCTGGGATGAGCAGATTGTCCTGTGAGAAGAGATTGAGTAGACTAGGCCTATATTCCCTAAAGTTTAGAAGAATGAGAGGTGATCTCATTGAAACATATAAAATTCTTAAAGGGCTTGACAGGGTAGATGCTGGGAGGATGTTTCCCCTAGCTGCAGAGTCTAGAACCAGGGATCACAGTCTCAGAATAAGGGGTCAGCCATTTAGGACTGAGAGGAGAAATATCTTCACTCAAAGGGTTGTGAATCTTTGGAATTCTCTACCCCAGCGGGCTGTGGATGCTCAGTCGTTGAGTATATTCAAGACAGAGATCGATAGATTTTTGGATACTAAGGGAATCAAGGGTTATGAGGATAGTGTGGGAAGGTGGAGTTGAGGTAGAAGACCAGCCATGATCTTATTGAATGGTGGCGCAGGCTCGAAGGGCCAAATGGCCTACTCCTGCTCCTATTTTTTATGTTCTATGTTCATGATACTCTTTATTCAGAGGCAATTATCATTTCATTGATGGAAGGATGGACTGCGAGTGCAACTGTGGCTTATGACCGCTGCAAAGCCCCCTGTACCCCAATAGAAGTTGAGGCACGTGGGTGAACTTCATTGAGTAGACACTTGGGATGGTAAAGTACCCTTTTGGATGCTTGGAGTGATTTAGGGAGGAGAAGGAGCGGAGAAAGCAGACCTTACAATATGTCCACAAAATATAGTGATATATTATAAATTATAGTGATATGCTGCATATTAAAGAATACTACCATAGACAAAGGACCTACCATGGATTTGGAGTGGCTGGAAACCATGGTGGACCATATGTCATCAGTGATATAGAAAGGGAGCTCTAGAGAATAGGTTCGAGGCAGCTGGGAAGGCACTTGATTTTCATTGTTACAGGAGATAGATCAGAAACAATGAATACTTTGTCGATGCTGCTTCATTCCCACAAACAGTATTTGCCACTCAAGTGATAAAACTTTCAAGCCAAAGCACCTCTAGCGATGGTTCCTGGTTTAACATGAATATTGCCCATGGGTTTCATACACTGTAATCCAATCACTTACTCACATTAAAAATAACGAGCTCGCAATTTAAGTAGATTGCCTGCAATTCCAAAAGTGAAAAGTGGTTTATTATTCCTGCTCTGACATACCTCACCTTGATGAGAACAAATGTGACAATTTAGCACAAAAAAATCAACTTCCCTCCAAAAAACATGTAATGAATTCAAGAAGCAATCTGTTCTCAATGACGACATTAAGAACATAAGAACATAGAAATAGGGGCAGGAGTAGACCATACGGCCCCTCGAGCCTGGTCCGCCATTTAATAAGATCATGGCTGATCTTCAACCTCAATTCCACTTTCCCGCCCGATCCCCATGTCCCTTGATTTCCCCCTAGAGTCCAAAAATCTATCCATCTCAGCCTTGAATATGCTCAATGATTCAGCATCCACAGCCCTTTGGGGTAGAGAATTCCAAAGATTCACAACCCTCTGAGTGAAGAAATCCCTCCTCATCTCAGTCTTAAATGGCCGACCCCTTATCCTGAGATTATGCCCCCTAGTTCTAGACTCTCCAGCCAGAGGAAACTATCTCTCAGCACCTACCCTGTCATAGAACCATAGAAATTTACAGCACAGAAGGAGGCCATTCAGCCCATCTTGCCCGTGCCAGCCGACAAAGAGCTATCCACCCTAATCCCACTTTCCAGCACTTGGTCCGTAGCCCTGTAGGTTACGGCACTTCAAGTGCATATCCAAGTACTTTTTAAATGTGATGAGGGTCTCTGCCTCTACCATCCTTTCAGGCAGTGAGTTCCAGATCCCCACCACCCTCTGGGTGAAAAAATTTCTCCTCAAATCCCCTCTAAACTTCTGACCAATTACTTTAAATCTATGCCCCCTGGTTACTGACCCTTCTGCTAAGAGAAATAGGTCCTTCCTATCCACTCTATCTAGGCCCCTCATAATTTTATACACCTCAATTAGGTCTCCTGTTTCAAAGAAAACAACCCCAGCCTATCCAATTGCTCCTCATAACTAAAATTCCCCAGTCATGGCAACATCCTCGTAAATCTCCTCTGCACCCTCTCTAGTGCAATCACATCCTTCCTGTAATGTGGTGACCACATTCCAGTTGCGGCCTAACTCGTGTTTTATACAGTTCAAGCATAACCTCCCTGCTCTTAAATTCTATGCCTCAGCTAATAAAGGCAAGTATCCCGTATGCCTTCTTAACCATTTTATCTACTTGTCCTGTAACCTTCAAGGATCTGTGAACATGCACTCCAAGGTCCCTCTGATCCTCTGCACTTCTCAGTGTCCTACCATTTATAGTGTATCCCCTTGCCTTGTTAGCCCGCCCCAAATGCATTACCTCACACTTCTCCAGAGTGAATTCCATTTGCCACTGTTCTGCCCACCTGACCAGTCCATTGATATCTTCCTGCAGTCTGCAGCTTTCTTCTTCATTATCAACCACACGGCCAATCCCCCTCAGAATCCTATATGTTTCAATGAGATCACCTCTCATTCTTCTAAACTCCAGAGTATAGGCCTAATCTACTCAACCTCTCCTCATAGGACAACTCTCTCATCCCAAGTATCAATCTAGTGAACCTTTGTTGCACCGCCTCTAAGGTATGTATGGTCTTTCTCAGATAAGGAGACCAAAACCGTGCACAGCAAGTGTGGTCTCACCAAAGCCCTGTACAATTGTAGTAAGACTTCCTTACACTTGTACTCCAACCCTCTTGCAATAAAAGCCAACATACCATTTGCCTTCCTAATTGCTTTCTGTACCTGTATGCTAGCGCTCTGTGTTTCTTGTACTAGGATACCCAAATCTCTCTGAACACCAACATTTAGTAGTTTCTCACCATTTAAAAAATACTCTGTTTTTCTATTCTTCCTATCAAAGTGAATTACCTCACATTTCCCCACATTATACTCCATCTGCCACCTTATTGCCCACTCACTTAACCTGCCTATATCTCTTTGCAGGCTCTTTATGTCCTCCTCACTGATTACAATCCCACCTAGCTTTGTATCATCAGCAAAGCTGGTGGATACATTGCACTCGGTCTCTTTGTCAAAGTCATTGATATAGATTGTGAATAGCTGAGGCCCAAGAACTGATCCTTGTGGCACCCCACTAGTTACAGCCTGCCAACTGGAAGATGATCCGTTTATCCCTACTCTCTGTTGTCACCCTGTTAACCAATCCTCTATCCATGCTAATATATTACCCCAACCCCATGAGCTCTTATCTTGCATAACAACCTTTTATGTGGCACCTTATTGAATGCCTTTTGGAAATCCAAATATACTACATCCACGGGTTCCCCTTTATCTACCCTGCTAGTTACATCTTCAAAAAACTCGAATAAATTTGTTAAATACAATTTCCATTTCATAAAACCACGTTGACTCTGCCTAATCATCTTATAATTTTCTAAATGCCCTGTTACCACTTCCTTAATATTGGAACAGGAGGAAAGCAGTCATGACGGTGCCAGCATGAGGCCCAGGCAATGAGTACTCATTTAAATGACCTGACGCCGACTCCCGCCCAAAACCAGTGGGGATGACGTGGAGGTTGGTGGGCGGGAGCGGGAAATGTGCAGGCCTGGGACCCAAGGAACCGTTTCTGGTGAGGTAAGTGGGGAGGGTGGGGCAGTTCCTAACAACTGTGGTTGGGAGATGGGGAAACTCAAGGTAGAGATAGCCCAAGGCTTACTTTTGGGGCCAAGGGCAGCAGATCTGTTCCTCCTGACCCACAAGGAAAACCTTCAGAAAAAAGAGAAAGATTGTATTGATCTGTGCCTTCACAGTGCGGAGCGAGAGTCAGTGGGAATCACGGAGCGGAGCGGCGGCTGTATAAAAGGCTCCAAGAGACCAAGTAGGCCTCAGTGCGGAGCGAGAGTCGGCGGGAATCGCGGAGCGGAGCGGCGGCTCTATAAAAGGCTCCAAGAGACCAGGTAGGCTTACCAATCTCCGAACTCCGAACTCGGAGGGAAGGAGAGAAGTAAAAAGTATTCGAAGTGTGACGTTACCAGAAAGCAGGTAACTGATTGGTTGGTGAGTATTTCTCTCTTTTTTAAACATAAACTCTGTGGTTTATAGTTTCTAAAGTCTCTTGTGGTGTAGCGGGGACTGTTTATAAACCAGGGCCCTTAAATATGCCATTTAACTGTAGTGTAATTGGTGGGATTGATTTGATTTAATTTAATTGCAATTAATTAAGGGGTAATTCATGGCAGGACAGCCCGGTGCCGTGGTATGCTCCTCCTGCGCTATGTGGGAACTCAGGGACACTTCCTGTGTCCCTGACAACCATGTGCAGGAAGTGTGTCCAGTTGCAGCTACTGGCAGACCGCATTGCAGTGCTGGAGCAGCGATTGGACACATACTGGACCATTCGCGATGCTGAGGACGTCGTGAATAGCACATTTAACCCGTTGGTCACACCGCAGGTAAAGGTGTCTAAGGCAGAAAGGGAACGGGTGACCAACAGGCAGAGTAGTAGACGCAGGCAGGTAGTGCAGGGGTCCCCTGTGGCCATCCCCCTCTCAAACAGATATACCGCTTTGGATACTGATGGGGGGGATGGCTTACCAGGGGAAGGCAGCAGCAGCCAACTTCCTGGCACCAGGGGTGGCTCTGCTGCACAGGACGGGAGGAAAAAGAGGGGTAGAGCTACAGTAATAGGGGATTCTATTGTAAGGGGAATAGATAGGCATTTCTGCGGCCGCAAACGAGACTCCAGGATGGTGTGTCGCCTCCCTGGTGCAAGGGTCAAGGATGTCTCAGAGCGGCTGCAGAACATCTTGGAAGGGGAGGGTGAACAGCCAGTTGTCGTGGTGCATATAGGTACCAACGATATAGGTAAAAAATGGGATGAGGTCCTAAAAGCTGAATATAGGGAGTTAGGAGGTAAATTAAAAAATAGGACCTCAAAGGTAGTAATCTCAGGATTGCTACCAGGGCCACGTGCTAGTCAGAGTAGAAATAGAAGAATATTTCAGATGAATACATGGCTAGAGGAATGGTGCTAGGGGGAGGGATTCAAATTCCTGGGACATTGGAACCGGTTCTGGGGGAGGTGGGACCAGTTCAAACCGGACGGTTTGCACCTGGGCAGGGCCGGGACCGATGTCCTACGGGGAGTGTTTGCTAGTGCTCTGGGGGAGGGTTCAAACTAAAATGGCAGGGGGTTGGGAACCTGAGCAGGGGGACAGAGGAAAGGGAAACAAGGATAAAAGCAAAAGATAGGAAGGAGAAAAACAAAAGTGGCAGTCAGAGAAATCAACGGTTTAAATCAAACATGGCCACAGTAAATAATAATTCCAATAGATCTAAGAGCGTTAAAAAAACAAGCCTGAAGGCTTTGTGTCTTAATGCGAGGAGCATTCATAAAAAGGTGGATGAATTAGCTGCGCAAATAGAGGTAAACGAATATGATTTGATTGGGATTACGGAAACATGGCTCCAGGGTGGCCAAGGCTGGGAACTCAACATCCAGGGGTATTCAATATTCAGGAAAGATAGGCAAAAAGGAAAGGGAGGTGGGGTAGCATTACTGGTTAAAGAAGGGATTAACACAATTGTAAGGAAGGATATTAGCTCTGATGATGTGGAATCTGTATGGGTAGAACTGAGAAATACCAAGGGGCAGAAAACGTTAGTGGGAGTGGTATATAGACCTCCAAACAGTAATGGCATTAAAAGGGAAATTAGAGAAGCATGCAAAAAGGGCACAGCAGTCATCATGGGTGACTTTAATCTACATATAGATTGGGCTAACCAAATTAGTAACAATACTATGGAGGAGGAATTCCTGGAGTGTTTATGGGATGGTTTCCTGGACCAATATGTCGAGGAACCAACCAGAGATCAGGCCATCTTAGACTGGGTATTATGTAACGAGAAAGGATTAATTAGCAATCTTGTTGTACGAGGCCCCTTGGGTCGGAACGATCATAATATGATCAAATTCTTCATTAAGATGGAGAATGAAGTAGTTGACTCAGAGACTAGGGTCCTAAATTCAAATAAAGGAAACTACAATGGTCTGAGGCGCGAATTGGGTAGGATTGATTGGGGAATGTCACTCAAAGGGTTAACGGTGGATAGGCAATGGCAAACATTCAAAGACCGCATGGATGAACTACAGAATTTGTTCATCCCAGTTTGGCATAAAAATAAAACAAAAACGGTGACTCAACCGTGGCTAACGAGGGAAATTAGGGATAGCATAAGATCCAAAGAGAGGACATATAAATTGGCCAAAAAAGCAGTAATCCAGAGGATTGGGAGCAGTTTAGGATTCAACAAAGGAGGACAAAGGGATTAATTAAGAAAGGGAAAATAGAATATGAGAGTAAGCTATCAGGGAACATAAAAACTGACTGTAAAAGCTTTTATAGATATGTGAAGAGAAAAAGATTGATGAAGTCAAGCGTAGGTCCCTTGCAATCAGAATCAGGGGAATTTATAATGGGGAACAAAGAAATGGCAGACCAATTAAATACATATTTTGGTTCTGTCTTCACAAAGGCGGACACAAATAACCTCCCGGGAATGTCGGGGAACATAGGATCTGATGAAAGGGAGAAACTGAATGAAATCAGCATTTGTAGGGAAATGGTGTTAGGGAAATTGATGGGATTGAAGGCGGATAAATCTCCAGGGCCTGATAATCTACATCCTAGGGTATTTAAGGAAGTGGCCCTAGAAATAGTAGATGCATTGCTGATCACCTTCCAACATTCGATGGAATCTGGAACAGTACCCATGGATTGGAGGGTAGCTAATGTTACCCCACTATTCAAAAAAGGTGGTAGAGAGAAAACGGGGAACTACAGACCGGTAAGCCTGACATCGGTAGTGGGGAAAATGCTAGAGTCCATTATAAAAGATGTAATAGCAGAGCACTTGGAAAACAGTGACAGGATCGGACAAAGTCAACATGGATTTACAAAGGGTAAATCATGCTTGACTAATCTACTGAAATTTTTTGAGGATGTAACTAGTAAAATAGATAAGGGAGAACCAGTGGATGTGGTGTATTTGGACTTTCAGAAGGCTTTCGATAAGGTCCCACATAAGAGATTAGCGTGTAAAGTTAAGGCACATGGGATTGGGGGCAAGGTATTGACTTGGATAGAGAACTGGTTGGCAGATAGAAAGCAAAGAGTTGGAATAAACGGGTCTTTTTCCGAGTGGCAGGCAGTGACTAGTGGGGTACCGCGGGGATCAGTCCTTGGACCCCAGCTACTCACAATATATATTAATGATCTGGACAAGGGAACTAGATGTAATATCTCCAAATTTGCAGACAACACAAAGCTGGGTGGGCGTGTGTGCTGTGAGGAGGATGCCGAGAAACTACAGGATGATTTGGACAGGTTGGGTGATTGGGCAGAAGCTTGGCAGATGCAATATAACGTGGATAAATGTGAGGTTATCCACTTTGGTGTCAAAAACAGGAAGGCAGATTATTATCTGAATGGCAATAGATTGGGAGAAGGGGAAGTGCAACGAGACCTGGGTGTCCTTGTGCACCAGTCGCTGAAGGTAAGCATGCAGGTGCAGCAGGCGGTTAAGAAGGCAAATGGTATGTTGGCCTTCATAGCGAGAGGGTTTGAGTACAAGAACAAGGATGTCTTGCTGCAGTTGTACAGGGCTTTGGTGAGACCACATCTTGAGTATTGTGTGCAGTTTTGGTCGCCTTATCTGAGGAAGGATATTCTTGCCATGGAAGGAGTTCAGCGAAGATTCACCAGGCTGATACCTGGGATGGCAGGAATGACGTATGAGGAGAGATTGGGACGATTGGGATTGTACTTGCTGGAGTTTGGAAGAATGAGAGGGGATCTCATTGAAACTTATAAAATTCTGGCAGGACTGGACAGACTAGATGCAGGGAGGATGTTCCCGATGGTCGGGGAATCCAGAACCAGGGGTCACAGTCTAAGGATAAGGGGTAGGCCTTTTAGGACAGAAATGAGGAGGAATTTCTTCACCCAGAGAGTGGTGAACCTGTGGAATTCTCTACCACAGAAGGCAGTAGAGGCCAATTCATTAAACATATTCAAGAAGGAGTTGGATATATTTCTTAAGGCTAAAGGGATCAAGGGGTATGGGGAGAAAGCAGGGACCGGGTACTGAACTTGGATGATCAGCCATGATCGCATTGAATGGCGGAGCAGGCTAGAGGGGCCGAATGGCCTACTCCTGCTCCTATCTTCTATGTTTCTCTGTTTCTATGGCCCCGATCCTGCCTTCCGCTGGCAGCTTTGGGACGCTGCGTAATTTTCAAATTTCACTGTTAAGCAAGCATCAAAGTCTGAAATAGCTCGTTGGATCCTGACATTTAAATATTTACCGGGGAGCATGAACTCTGCTCAGCTGCACCATTGCTGCCAGGCAGGCGGGATCAGAGGTCTTTCGACGCAAACAAGCAGAAATAGATTTTTCTTCCACTGCCTCTGCAATTGAACAGCTTTGACATACCTTTAAAAATAAGTGTATAAAACACTCTGGCTGTGCACTGCTCTACTTTTATTAGTCTTGCAGATATACACCATCTTGCCCCAAATCCAAAAGTCTAAATTTATCTGCATGCTTTTCAATACTTCTACTTAAGACTGTAACTATTAAATTTCATTAAGAAGTCATTGGGGCCCATTTTCACTGGGCAAAAATTGGCATTAATTGTAGTGTATGTGCCTTTAAGAGCCCCAGGTGTACTGTAATGCCGGTAATGGCCACTCGGGCTATATAAGCCTGTATATTGTGTTGTATCAGTTACTTCCCCTCCAGACTTTGTTTAGTGAACACCTGTGAAACCAACTCCTGTCTTCAGTGTCTCTATCAACACACGGACACAACAGTGGCGACGAATTGGAAACGGACTTACCTGCAATTCGGCAGCACCTCAAGGACATCGATTCCTCTGGCGTCCAAAGATGAAGAAAAATCAAGAAAAAGAAAAAGCTGTGGTTTCACCAGCTAGCCAAGCTGATGGCAGGTACTGCAATAATCCTTCCTGGGCGTCGGGCTGGGGCTCCAGCGGCTGGCTCTGCAGCTAGGCCAAGCAGCGAAAGCGGAGGCCAGCAGTAACAGACGGGGAGGGAGCACTCGGGAGACGGCCGGCGCTGCAAGCAGGTCGGCGTTCAGACCTAGAGAGAGAGTCTGGCGGGAACGAGTCTCCAACTGTAAATAAATAAATAAAAAGAACGGAAACCGCGGGAAACAGCGTTGTCATCGGCAGCAGTGGCGGGGAAGCGCCATATCTTTTCTGCAGAAAAGAAAGAAGCGCGGGAAGCGCCATTTTTTTTCTAGGATGCCTAAGTCTGGCAATATTGATGCTTTTGATAACGAGATAGAGGATTGGACCACATATGTGGAAAGAGTGGAGGTATATTGCACCGCAAATGGAATAGAAGATGAAAAAAAAGCTTCAGTACTGCTAAATCTAATGGGCGCAAAGACATACGGGCTGTTACGAAATTTAATCACTCCAGCCAAACCAAAGGACAAGAATTTTAAAGAAATTGTTGATACCCTACAGGAGCACTTAAACCCAACACCGCTGCTGATAGTGGAACGATTCAAATTCTTCAAGAGAAATCAACACAAGAATGAAAGTAACGCTGATTACCTCACCGAATTAAGAAAGCTATCAAAACACTGCCAATTCGGGGCAGGACTAGCAGATTATCTTCGAGACAAATTCGTCTGCGGTCTCCTAAGTGAAGGAACACAGAAAAGGCTGCTTTCTGAAAAAGACTTAACACTGCACAAGGCTTTCAGTACGGCTGTATCATACGAAGCGGCCGCAAGAGGAGCTGCAGAGATACAACAAAAGACACAGGACTTCGGCACCCATGAAATGACACAGGGTTTCGAGAGATGTTATCGCTGCGGCAGATCCACCCATGAATAGAGGGACTGCTGGTTCAAGGACAAAGCATGCAGGCAATGCGGAAAGATTGGACACATTGCACGGGTATGCCGATCTGGACAAATAAAATCCACGGACAGGAAAAAAAATTCAATAAAGAAAAGTACAGAAAGGTACAAATGATGACGGACAGTAGCTCCGAAGACCAGAAGAGCGATAGCGACTCCGAAAACAAGAGACTAAGCTGTCTCAAATTACATAATGTAATTGCCAAAGATGATTACCAGACCATTTGGGTTACCCTCATGATAGCAGGGTCCCCAGTTAAAATGGAGCTAGATACAGGATCAGCTCTGACCGTCATAAATCGACGGGATTACGAGCGGCTATTTCCGCATATACCTTTAAAAGACACATCCATTATCTTGAAAACATATACGGGGCAGAAAGTATACCCCAAAGGAAAAATAAAGGTGCCTGTTGTATACAACGGCAAGGAAATACAAAAGTTGTATTTATACATTCTACAAGATGGTGGTCCACCGCTGTGGGGACTTGAATGGATCAGGAAAATACGTTTAGACTGGCACTCCATTCAGCCACTGACGGTGACCAGTAAGAAAAAAAACGATGATGACGCCATACGTGAACGATTAAAAGACATCTTGGCCAACGCCAAAGAAGTGTTTCAAGAGAAACTAGGAACCTTGAAAGGCATCACCGCCTCAATAAAAGTGGAAGATGCAGCAATTCCCAAGTTTTTTAAGGCAAGACCGGTGCCATACGCAATTCGTCCAGCAGTCGAGGCAGAGCTGGAGAATTTGGAAAAGGCAGGCGTATTATCCAAAATAGATTAGAGCGAGTGGGCAACACCCATCGTCCCAGTCATGAAGAAAGCATTGAATAATGATAAATCTGAAGAACAGAGAAAAATTCGCATCTGTGGAGACTTCAAGGTGACTAAACCCGGTCCTTCACACGGTACAGTATCCTCTTCCGAGGATAGAAGATATTTTCGCCTCACTATCCGGAGGGAAACGTTTCACCAAAATTGACTTGGCACAGGCATATCTACAGATGGAGGTTGAAGAGGCCTCTAAAAAATATCTCACGATAAATACACACAAAGGTCTGGGGCAGTACAAGCGACTGGTTTTCAGAGTAACATCCGCTCCAGCTATCTGGCAAAGAGCTATGGAGCAAGTCCTCCAAGGGATTCCGGGGACTCAATGCTACCTAGACGACATCCTTGTAACAGGAGAAAACGACAACGAGCACCTTGCAAATTTGGAGCAGGTGCTCACTAGGCTAAGAGAACGGGGCCTACGAGCAAATCGCCCCAAGTGCGAATTTTTCCAAAATCAAATATCATATTGTGGCCACATAATTAATAAGGAAGGGTTGCATAAGTCACCTGAAAAAATTGAAGCGGTCATAAAAGCCCCAGCACCTGAAAATGTTTCACAATTAAGGTCGTTCCTGGGATTAATAAATTACTATCATAAATTTTTACCGAACTTATCAACTCTTCTACACCCTCTTAATGAACTGCTACAAACAGGAGTAATTTGGAAATGGAGCGAAGACTGTAAACGTGCCTTCCATAAATGCAAAGACTTAATCACGTCCAAAGAAGTTTTGGCTCATTACAACCCATCACTGCCAATCAGACTGGCGTGCGATGCATCCCCTTACGGCGTAGGAGCAGTATTATCGCATAAATTCCCTGATGGCTCGGAACGGCCGATAGCTTTTGCGTCACGCTCATTGAACTCAGCTGAGCGTAACTATGCCCAAATCGACAGGGAAGCACTCAGCCTGGTATGGGGAGTGAAGAAATTCAACCATTACCTACACGGACAAAGATTTACCTTGTTGACTGACCATCAACCCCTCATCTCCATATTCAACCCTAAAAAGGGTGTTCCCATTATGACAGCGCAAAGGCTACAGAGGTGGTCCCTTTTTCTAGGGGCACACCAATACAACATAGAATGCAAAGGATCAAAACAGCATGGGAATGCTGATGGGTTATCGCGCCTACCGTTGCCAATGGTAGAAAAAGCACCTACCGTAGACCCAGTGGAGATTTTCCACTCTACCATAGTGGAATGTCTACCAGTAACATATTCTGCCATTGAATGGGAAACTAGAAATGACCCGACTCTCTCACGAGTCTACGATTTAACAGTGAAGGGATGGCCAGCACATGGCGAACCACTGTTGCCAGCATTCTCGCAAAGAAGAGAACAGCTGTCAGTGTGCCGAGGAACCTTGATGTGTGGATCCAGAGTGGTGATTCCACTGAAACTCCAGGATAAAGTTCTAAAGGAGCTTCACGAGGGGCATCTGGGTGGAGTGAAAATGAAGAACCTAGCCAGGGTGTTTGTATGGTGGCCAGGTATCGATGGAGATATCGAAGAAATGACCAAGAGCTGCCTAGGATGCCAGAAGGTCCAAAACGCTCCACCACAAGCCCCTCTACATCCATGGGAGTGGCCCTCATCTCCCTGGCAAAGGGTACACATCGACTTTGCTGGTCCATTTATGGACTCAATGTTCTTAATCACGGTTGATGCACACTCCAAGTGGCCGGAGGTAATAAAGATGTCCTCCACCACCACGGAAAAAACCATCACAGTATTAAGGACCATATTTGCCAGGAATGGGCTGCCGGAACAGATCTGTTCTGATAATGGACCACAATTTGTGTCCGAAGAATTCAGGAAGTTTTTAAAAAACAATGTGGTTAAGCACTACACGTCTGCCCCATACCATCCCGCCACCAATGGATTGGCTGAAAGGTTTGCCCAGACCTTCAAGAAGGCCATAAAGGCCATGGGTAATGAAGACATAAAACTTCAGCACAAGGTGGATAACTTCTTGTTCGCATACAGGAATGCAACACATATGGTTACAAACCAAACTCCCGCCATGATGTTCTTCAATAGAAGCCTAAGATGCCGGCTGGATTTGATCAAGCCAAACATCAGAAGGGATGTGGAGAACCGGCAATTTCAAGGCATGAATGAAAGGCCAACTAGAACCTTCCAGGTAGGTCTACAAGTTTTGGCCCGGGACTACCGTACTGAGAAATGGCAGCCTGGAACTATCCGCACACGACTAGGACCGCTGATGTATACCGTGGACATCGGAGAAAGCATAATAAGGCACCATGCTGACCAAATCATAGAGTCATCCGAAAAGGGACAACCTACACCACAACTTTATACGCCTAATGATGAAGTAGAGATACCCATATCTACCTCCAATCCGGTGATACTGGAACCCGATGAACCCGACACTGGCATTCAAGCCGAATCAGCCTTGCCAAAAGAACCTACTACACCACCAGAAACTACTACACCACCGAGGCGTTATCCGGACCGAGTCAGGAAGCCTCCAGAGAGACTGACTTATGAGTAATTAACTGCAGCAATGTGTAGATTATTTTTCTTGTAACATGTAATTAATGATTACTTAAAATATTATGTACTGGTTGGCTAAAAGGGGAGGAATTGTAGTGTATGTGCCTTTAAGAGCCCCAGGTGTACTGTAATGCCGGTAATGGCCACTCGGGCTATATAAGCCTGTATATTGTGTTGTATCAGTTGGTTCCCCTCCAGACTTTGTTTAGTAAACACCTGTGAAACCAACTCCTGTCTTCAGTGTCTCTATCAACACACGGACACAACATTAATGGGAGCGCTAAGGACCTAAAGATGGCATCTGTCCACTTAGTGCCCCATTAACGCTGACAATCGGCCCGTTGTGCCTTTCACAGAGGCCCTACTGTGGAGCAATCAAAGCGCCCATCTGAAGCAAGCGCTCGGCCTCATTCCCCTGCAAATCAGGGTCCTAATGAAATAGTTAGGACTCTGATTTCCATTCATGGGACACATGCGAAGTTTGCAACGCGAATGCTCCGCCCGTGTGTACTGGTGTTCTGATCACGAAACGACCAGAAAACTGTTAAAAATTGCTGATTTTTCTTTTGATAGAGCCGGAAAGAGCAGACATGCTTCTCCTGGCTCCACAGAAATATTGCCCGGCCTCGCCTCGCCTCGCCTCACCTCTGTATCGCATCCCCCCTTCCTCCCTCCAAATACCTACCTCTGGGCTTCTGCCGGCATCTCAGCTGACCAACATTCCTGAGGCCAAAGAGCGGCGAGCTGCATCAGGATGCCCGTTTGGCACCCACAGCTCACTGGCCAAATTCAAACGAGGCCAGGCCCTCCGAATCTCAGCCGCCCCTTTGTCGCTTGACTGGGTGGTGTGCCAGCTTGCTCCTCCAGTCCTCTGGCCAGAAGTCAAAATCAATCCCATTGTCACAACAGGAGAGGTAAAGGATTGAGCTGCAACAGTGACTTCTCAAATTTCTTTATCCCTTCATTGTATCTCAAGCTTAGGGGATGATCACTTCTGTTCACGTTCCGTAGCAAATTCATATGTATGAAGATCACATTTACCATTTTACAACAACAGAGGAAATTTTTCCCTCAAGACATCATATTGGAAACTTTAAAAAAGACTAAATTACAGACTTGTCTTTATAATGCTGGCCAATTCCGATAAAAACACATCTCATAATAACTGGTAGAAAACATTTGGTTTAGACTAAACAAACATACATATTATCTTTCTAAATGCACCATTGATATGTGTCATACATCAAATTCTTGATTTAACCAATACTGGAAAAAAAAGGTTTGTCCTTAGCATGCTGTCTCAATAATCGACCTGTAATGGCAAAGCAACAGAAATAAATCTAGTTTATTAATGCGGCTTGTGCTCAGTTTTAAGCTACATTAGTGATTGTAACATTGATCTGTTGCTGCATGGATGTAAGCAGTATTAACCTTTCGTTCTCAGGTTACAGAACCTATTCACGGATTGTAAATCTCTTTGTCCTGATTCGGTCATTTATTCAATCAAACCCAATTGTTTCCAAGGACACATCAAAGTGTATTTGGAGAATAATCCAGGGATGGTGCTATCATTCTGAAGCCCTTTGAGATGGGACTAGGTCTAATGAATAACACCTGCATTATCTCAAAACAAATAATGTCCAAGTAAACGGATTTTCACTCACATTCATTAGGGCTGACAATGTTGGGAAATTTATTTATATATTGGCCCGGATTTTGTGGTGGTAATGACCACGAAACTGTCAGCGTTCACCGTCATTACTCCACTGAACGTGACAGCAACTTCTGGAGTCAGTGCATGTGCAGATAAATGCGGAAATCCAGACATTGCTGTCAATCATTCCCTGCTCCTCTATAGGTTGCACTGTGGACTCCCCAGAGCCAGCAATCAATTCAAATCACACTGAAATGTTGTTCCTGATGAAAACTTCCCCTATTACGCTGGATATCACTGTTAAAAAAAACAGAAAAAGTTGACCCTTGTTGAAAGAGGTGTAATCTGTGCATTTTACTTCCTGGTTTGCTGTCTGTGAGAATTATTCAATGTGATTGGCTGCTTAGCCTGCTTGATGACATCACTGTTGCTGGACGCTGGAGGGTCGCTTGATTTGGCACCAATTTCAAATTGACATCGGGAGAGGTAAAATTCACGCCACAGAGATCGTTCAGCAGTGAGTGCCGCTGACCGCAAATTCTAGGCCATTGTGCTACACGCACACACGTATCTTTGTATCTCAACCTGCTGAAATTGACCAATACTCTGAGGGAAAATTTACAGCAGAACATTGATGTGTCGTCGATCACAAACTGTAAATTTGGATCATTAATACTACTTTGAAATGTTCCTCCTAGCCCAACAAAAATAGTTTAGAAAACTTACCTGGAGGATTTCCTGAGTGCCCTCCAGTAGTCCCTTAAAGGATTGCTAGTTTGATTGCTTTGCAATGAGTTCCACTGGGCGGGGATTGCGCAGCACATACTATGTAATTCAGCATTCAAATTATAAATATAGGGGTCTTATGTATGTCAAAGGACGCTAATTTGCATATATTAATGAAGCGCCCGCCGGTTTTTGGGTGTGAGCGCTGGACGCCTATTTGTATAAATTAATGAGGCTCTCGCCTGTATCAGGCAGGAGTTCTGGACACCATTTGGCGTCGGCAGGTAAGCGCTGCAGTGCGATTTTGGTCTCGCTACCACCCTGTTCCTGCTGACAAATGGGGTGGTACTGACACCAAAATCAGCACCAATTTTCTTCCTCAAGTTTGTTGCGCGAGTTTTGTAGCTCTAAGTTAAAAGTTATTGATCTGTACAGGTCACACATTACCCCACGTTGACTTTCTTGCCCACTCTCAAATCCTGTTTCAGGTTTATTCCAAATTCATATGTGCAAGTGTGTCAGTTTGTTTTTGCCTTATATTATGAGGACTGCTTACCTCCATTTGAAGCACTTTGAAACACTATGGGCGTGATCTTGCCCGCTCTGGAGAGGCGGGTTTGGAGGCGGGACTGCCGGGAAAATGGCAGAATCTGGAGGCGGGTGCTCATCCCACCCCCAACCCGCCTCCGTGCCATCTTCCCCGGAGGTGGGTAGCCGACCTGCACCGGGTCCCCTCTCCTTGAGACGGGAAGGAGACTGCAGCCACTTAACTGCCTGTTAACAGGTAGTTAACAAGCAGATAAGAGGATTATCCCCATTTTACCCACACAAGTGCAGGCTTCCCGAAGCATCCGAACCCTGCCAGGGTCACCGAGGCGAGCAGGGAGTCGGAGGGGTGCAAAAGTGTGCTGTGAAGATAAGTGATGGGTGCAAGTATGGAGAGGTAAGTATATGAGGTGAGTGGAAAGTGATAGAAAATGTTTACTTACTTTTGTTTCTTCCTGCAGGCTTCAAATGTTGGGGATGCGGAGAGTCTCGCATCTCACCGGCAGAGATGACAGATTCTCCAATGCAACAACCATCTAATTTCTGCTCACAAAAGAGGTTTGATGAGTCTTGAATACAAGAACTCATCAAACTACAGAGAATGTCAGTGTTTGACAGCTTCACAGAGCTGTCAAATGAGGACAATGAAACATCATACACTGACATTCTCTATAATCGGCTTCCCCTTAATTGGCCTGCTAAGCCAGCTGGGCGGGCTTAACAAGGTCAATCAAGGGAAAATAGCGTGGGTTGGCCAGAAGTTGATGGAGGTGGGAATAAAACCCGGCAAGTGGGAGCCCCGCCTCCAAAAGCTCCCCATTGGCAAAATCCAGCCCTAAGAATCATAGAACGGTTACAGCACAGAAGGAGGCCATTCTGTAAAGGAAAAGCCATAATTCAGAAAAATACATCATCCTATGAACAGAATTCTGACTATATTAAAACATGATAAACTGGGGTTAAAAATCTAAAAGCCTCAACGACACAAGCTGTAAACAGAACACAGGCTTTTGAGATAAGATGAAGTGTTAACACAAAAGTTGTAAACACCACACAAGCTTTTGAAATGGGAATTGATTGTTAATACTAAGACAAAGCCCCTATTGAAGAAGCAAAGGCTTGCTTCCAAGGAGTCTGCAGTTCGGAACCAACACAATAGCAATGCCCAAGTAAAGTGTTGAAAACTAACACTTCGAACAGAATCACAGAACATTAAAAAACCATGTGCCTTTGATAAAAGTAACATCAAATGAGAAACAGGAAACACAATTATATATACAACCAATTGAAGTGGCTAAGAAATGCTTAGAATACCCTGGTTGAAGTGGTTTTAATTTACATGTTGTAAAAGATACCAACAGAACACTTTGAAAATATTACATCAATAGATAACACCAAGCAATCACATGGTTTTTGTATTAAAATGGAATAGTTAGGAGACACGACATCTGATTATAACCAGTTAAACCAATATTAAGAATTGAATAAAAGTACTTCGTAAGAATGGCATCAAATAAATACTACTGTCATATTGTTTTTTATGATAAGTTGAACACCTACACAACAGACAGGATTCTGAGAGTTCGCAGCTGAAATGACAGTAAGAATAGAAAAGAATTCAATAGAGAATGACTAGAGATAATTAGCTTACATTAGCAGAAAACTTCAAAGAATAAACCACAAAAAAGATATAAAAATAGAGCTTTTCAGATGGAAAGTCAGAAGTCGCTGAAAGGGGCAAAGTGATTCTCTCACTCTTCAGAGGCATCTCTGTAAGTTTTTAACTCTTTGAGGCTCGGGGATCAAAAAGATACTTGACATGAATCAGTCATTTATGGAAGAAAGACTTATGAAATAATACTGAGCAGCCTGCAGGTGGCGCTGTCCAGGGAGAGTATAAATACTCGGGCATGGGCCCAGCTTGCGCAGGACATTCTTAACAAGAACTAGTGAAGGACACACCTAGACCTCCATGTTGTAAAACAGTTGATTAAAGCTTTGTTTAACGCTTAGACCAAGTGCCTAGTAGTTTTCTTATGTCAGTACTCTTATTTGATTTTGGTGGATATTCTGGATTAGAAATAATAAGAAATGTATAAATGTACGAAGTTAAGATTTGAGAATAAGGATCTCTGAGAATAAGAAATGTAAGCTATTTGTAATTTGAACTGTTAAAGTCACGATTGACTCACAAGCTGTTAACTGTATGTCGGCTCTTAAATAAATCTATATATTTTTAGAATTGTCTCAAATAGTATTTCTGTATCAAACTCGTGAACTCAATTTCTGTACACTCTTTGGTGAGGAGTTGCAGAATTCTGGGGGGGTTTTCCGGACCCTCATAATATCCGGAAGGTTACAGTCTAGTTAAACTTATTAAAAGTGCTATCTGGAAGATGGTAACTTCTTCAAGTCGTTCCTTTCCTTTAGAGAGAGATAGCCTGGACCTTTAGACCCAATTAAGCGTCTTATAGAATTCGGCTATCTCTAACTTTAGTTGCAGATGAACCTCTGGGGAATACGCCTGATCTGGGGTAGCCCAAAAAGGGCTAGGACTAGTAATTATCCCTTCAATTCGACTCAGTGAGCCCGTGCTGGCTCTCTGCAGGAGCACTTCAGCTAGTCCCACTCCCCTGCCCTTTCCCTGTAGCCCTGCAATTTTTTTTCCTTCAGGTACTTATTGTACCTTTTGAAAGCCATGATTGAATCTGCCTCCACCACCCTTTCTGGCAGTGCATTCCAGATCCTAACCACTCACTGCGTAAAAATGGTTTTCCTCATGTCGCCTTTGGTTCTTCTGCCAATCACCTTAAATCTGTGTCCTCTGGTTCTCGATCATTCTGCCAATGGGAACAGTTTCTCTCTATCTACTCTGTCTAGACCCCTCATGATTTTGAACACCTCTATCAAATCTCCTCTCAACCTTCTCTGCTCCAAGGAGAACAACCCCAGCTTCTCCAGTCTATCCACCTAACTGAAGTCCCTCATCCCTGGAACCATTCTTGTAAATCTTTTCTGCACCCTCTCTAAGGCCTTCATATCCTTCCTAAAGTACAGTGCCCAGAACTGGACACAATACTCCAGTTGAGGCCAAACCAGTGTTTTATAAAGGTTCATCATAACTTCCTTGCTTTTGTACTCTATGCCTTTATTTATGAAGCCCAGGATCCCATATGCTTTTTTAACTGCTTTTTCAACCTGTCCTACCACCTTCAACGATTTGTGCACATATACCCCCAGGTCTCTCTCTGTTCATGCACCCCCTTTAGAATTGTACCCTTTAGCTTATATTGCCTCTCCTCATTCTTCCTACCAAAATGTATCACTTCGCACTATTCTGTGTTAAATTTCATCTGCCACGTGTCTGCCCGTTCCACCAGCCTGTCTATGTCCTTTTGAAGTCTATCGCTATCATCCTCACTGTTCTATATACTTCCAAGTTTTGTGTCATCTGCAAATTTTGAAATTGTGCTCTGTACACCCAAGTAAAAGTCTTTAATATATGTCAAGAAAAGCAGTGGTCCTAACACCGACCCCTGGGGAACACCACTGTATACCTTTCTCCAGTCTGAAAAACAACCGTTCACCACTACTCTGTTTCCTGTCACTTAGCCAATTTCGTATCCATGCTGCCACTGTCCTTTTTATTCCATGGGCTTCAACTTTGCAGGCAAGCCGATGATGTGACACTTTATCAAGCATCTTTTGGAAGTCCATGTACACCACATCAACTGCATTGCCCTCATCAACCCTCTCTGTTACCTCATCAAAAAACTCAATCAAGTTAGTTAAACACGATTTGCCTTTAACAAATCCGTGCTAGCTTTCCTTAATTAATCCACACTTGTCCAAGTGACTGTTAATTTTGTCCCAGATTATCATTTCTAAAAGCTTCCCCACTACCGAGGTTAAACTGACTGGCCTGTAGTTGCTAGGTTTATTCTTACACCCTTTTTTGAACAAGGGTGTAACATTTGTATGATAGCAAAATACTGCGGATGCTGGAAATCCAAAATAACAACAGAAAACGCTGGAAAAACTCAGCAGGCCAGGCAACATCCGTGGAGAGAGAAACAGAGTTAACGTTTCAGGTCGAAGACCCTTCGTCAGGACTGAGAAAAAAGCAGGAAATGAAACAGATTAAGAAGCAAGTTTGGGGGCTGGGAAATGGGGGAGGGGATGAAAGAACAAAAGGGAAGGTCGGTGGGAGGTGAAGAGACATTAAGAGATATTCAAGGCGAGACGAGATGGTAATAGGACAAGTAAAGAGACAAAGGATGGCTCTAGATGAAGTGTGAAATGTGCTGGCAGAATGAAAGACAGCTGCCATGTGGGAGAGAGGGAATAAAAAGGAAAAGGCACAAACCAAAAGTGTGGATAAAAAGATATAAAAATATGATAGGGGCCGAGGTTGTGATCTGAAATTGTTCAACTCGATATTGAGTCCGGAAGGCTGTAAAGTGCCTAATCGGAAGATGATTTGCTGTTCCTCGAGCTTACGCTGAGCTTCTGTGCAACAATGCAAGAGGCCAAGGACGGTGAGGTCTGAGTTGGAATGGAGCGGTGAATTAAAATGACAGGTGACCAGAAGCTCAGGGTCACCCTTATGGACTGAACGGAGGTGTTCCGCAAAACGGTCACCCAATATGCGTTTGATCTCCCCAATGTAGAGGAGACCACATCGTGAGCAGTGAATACAGTATACCAGATTGCAAGAAGTACAAGTAAATCGCTGTTTCACCTGGAAGGGGTGTTTGGGGCCCTGAACCGTGGGAAGGGGGGAGGTATAAGGGCAGGTGTTGCATCTCCTGCGCTTGCACGGGAAGGTGCCAGGCGAAGGGGAAGGGGTGCTGGGGGTGATAGAGGAGTGGACTAGGGTGTCTCGGAGGGAGCAGTCCCTATGGAATGCTGAAAGGGGAGGGGAGGGGAAGATGCGTTTGGTGGTGGGATCACATTGGAGGTGGCGGAAATGGCGGAGGATGATCCGTTGAATGTGGAGGCTGGTGGGGTGAAAGGTGAGGACAAGGGGAACCCTATCGTGGTTCCGGGAGGGAGGGGCAGGGGTGAGGGCAGAAGTGCGGGAGATAACATTTGTAATTCTCCAGTCCTCTGGCTCCACCCCCGTATCAAAGGAGGATTGGAAGATTATGGCCAGTACCTCCACAATTTCCACCTTTACTTCCCTCAGCATCCTAGGGTGCAGCCCTCCAGTCCTACTGACTTATCTACTTTAATTACAGCCAGCCTTTCTAGTACCTCCTCTTTATTAATTTGTATCCTATCCAATATCTCAACTACTTCCTCTTTCATTATGACTTTGGCAGCATCTTCTTCCTTGGTAAAGACAGATGCAAAGTACTCATTTAGTACCTCAGCCATGCCCTCTGCCTCCATGCGTAGGTCTCCTTTTTGGTCCCTAATCAGCCCCACCCATCCTCTTAATACCCATTACTGTTTATATAGAACACTTTTGGATTCCCTTTTATGTTAGCCACCAATCTAGTCTCTCTTTGTCCCTCTTATTTCCTTTTTCACTTCCCCTCTGAACTTTCTATATTCAGCCTGGTTCTCACTTGTATGCTCAACCTGACATCCATCATACACCCCCTTTTTCTGCCTCATCTTACTCTCTATCTCTTTCGTCATCCAGGGTGCTCGGACTTTGGTTGCCCTGCCTTTCCTCCTCGTGGGAATGTACCTCGACTGTACCCGAACCATCTTCTCTTTAAAGGCAGCCCATTGTTCGATTACAGTTTTGCCTGCCAATCTTTGATTCCAATTTACCCGGGTCAGATCCGTTCTCAACCCACTGAAATTGGCCTTCCTCCAATTAAGTATTTTTACTGTAGATTGCTCCCTGTCCTTTTCCATAGCTAATCTAAACCTTATGATACTGTGATCACTGTTCATAAGAACATAAGAAATAGGAGCAGGAGTAGGCCAATCGGCCCCTCGAGCCTGCTCCGCCATTCAATAAGATCATGGCTGATCTGATCCTAACCGCCAATCTACTATCACAGAACCATCTCCTGAATCTAACAGAATTAGACACACGAAATAGGAGCAGGATCAGGCTACACGGCCCCTGGGCCCGCTCCGCTACCCACAGGGCCATGTCCGATCTGAACCTAGACTCATGTCCAAATTCCTGCCCGCTCCCCGTAACCCTTAATTCCCTTTACTTCTAGGAAACTGTCTATTTCTGTTTTAAATTTATGTAATGATGTAGCTTCTACAGCATTTTGGGGCAGCATATTCCATGGACCTACCACCGTCTGAGTGAAGTAGTTCCTCCTCATCTCAGTTTTGAAAGAGCAGCCCCTTATTCTAAGACTATGCCCCCTAGTTATAGTTTCACCCATCATCGGGAACATCCTCCCCGCATCCACCCGATCCAACCCCTTCACAATCTTATATGTTTCAATAAGATCGCCTCTCACTCTTCTGAACTCCAATGAGTAGAGTCCCAATCTACTCAACCTCTCCTCATATGTCCATCCCCTCATCCCCGAAATTAACCGAGTGAACCTTCTTTGTACTGACTCGAGAGCAAGTATGTCTTTTCTTAAGTATGGACATCAAAACTGTATGCAGTATTCCAGGTGCGGTCTCACCAATACCTTGTACAACTGAAGCAATACCTCCCTATTTTTATATTCTATCCCCCTAGCAATGAAAGCCAACATTCCATTGGCCTTCTTAATCGCTTGCTGCACCTGCATACTAACCTTTTGAGTTTCGTGCACCAGGACCCCCAGGTCCCTTTGTACTTCAGTACTTTCCAGTTTCTTGCCATTAAGATAATAACTTGCTCTACGATTTTTCCTGCCAAAGTGCATAACCTCACACTTTCCAGTATTGTATTCCATCTGCCAAATCTCTGCCCACTTACTTAGCCTGTCTATGTCCCCTTGCAGGTTTTTTATGTCCTCCTCACTCACTACTTTCCCTCCCATCTTAGTATCATCTTTGATATGTTACACTCGGTCCCCTCCTCCAAATCGTTAATATAGATTGTAAAGAGTTGGGGACCCAGCACTGACCCCTGCGGAACACCACTAGTTACTGATTGCCAGTCTGAGAATGAACCATTTATCCCAACTCTCTGCCTTCTGTTAGATAGCCAATCCTCTATCCATGCCAGAATATTACCCCCAATCCCGTGATTTTTTATCTTAAGCAATAATCTTTTGTGTGGCACCTTGTCAAATGCCTTTTGGAAGTCTAAATACACTATGTCCACTGGTTCCCCTTTATCCACCCTATATGTTACTTCCTCAAAGAACTCCAGCAAATTTGTCAAACATGACTTCCCCTTCATAAAACCATGCTGACTTTGTCCTATTAAATTATGATTATCCAAATGTCCTGTTACTGTCTCCTTAATAATGGACTCCAAAATTTTACCTACCACAGATGTTAGGCTAACCGGTCTATAGTTTCCAGCCTTCTGTCTACTGCCCTTTTTAAATAAGGGTGTTACATTAGCAGTTTTCCAGTCTGCCGGGACCTTTGCTGAGTCCAGGGAGTTTTGGAAAATTATTACCAATGCATCCACAATCCCTACCGCCACTTCCCTCAAGACCCTAGGATGTAAGCCATCAGGTCCAGGTGATTTATCCGCCTTGAGTCCAATTATTTTACCGAGTACCACTTCCTTAGTGATTTTGATCGTGTTTAGCTCCTCCCCCCCTGTAGCCCCCTGTTTGTCCAGTGTCTAAATGACACTTGCTCCACTTGACCCACCTCAGTCCCCAGAACCAGATCCAGCAATGTTGGGCTGGAAACATACTCATCAAGAAAGTTCTCCTGAACACACTTCAGAAATTCTTCGCCCTCTCTGCCCTTTACACTATTACTATCCCAGTCTATATTAGGGTCATTGAAGTCCCCCATTATCACAACTGTATAGTTCTTGCACCTCTCTGTAATTCCCACTAGTTGGTGGCCTATAGAATACACCTAGTATGTAATGGCACCTCTATTGTTTCTTAACTCTCACCAAATAGATTCTGTCCTTGACCCTTCCAGACATCCTCTCTCTCCAGCACTGTAACATTCTCCAATACTGCCACCCCACCTTCTTTCTTTCCTTTCCTATCTTTCTTGAATACATTATATCCAGGAATATTTAGTACCTGCCCTTTTTTGAGCCAGGTCTCGGTTATCGGCATGACATCATATTCCCATGTGGCTATTTGTGCCTGCAGCTCACCAAACTTATTTACCACACTTCGTGCATTTACACACATGCACTGTAAACCTATCTTAGACCATCTTGTATTCTCTCTTAGTCTGTTAGTCTTGTTTTTCCTTGGGATACTTAAACTACTGCCATAGTCTTGTTCTGCTGATGCCAGCATTCACCCATACAAAATACTGACACACACAATTTGATATAGCCATTAGGAATTCTTTTGGCACCTGCAGGGAAATTGCTCAACACTGGAGTTTTGATCGTAAGCTTAAGCACGGCCAGTGAACCTCAACTGACCTGAACTAAAGACAGAGCATCCATCTAAAAAACATATTTGTGAGAGCTTCATCTCTTGAGAATTCAATCTTATGTAAAATTAAGTCAGCCACAGCATCAAGCACCTCATATAGAGAACTACAGTACACAGGCAGTGCAAAAACATCCTTCTGAGGAAGGGGTTAATCAGACTGCCCTGAAATCTGCTAAAGTTATACCACTATTGATTTCTCTTTATATTGTAGTAATATTAACCTTTAGTCTTTGCTAGTTAAGTAGGGAAGTGTATGTCAATTTAAAGTCGTGAGCACTGAACTGTTGAACCAAGGCAATGGTCAGTTTCAGGATGAAGTAATCACATGAGTAGTAAAGGTCTTCATTAAAGATTTACCATTGCATATTGGTTCCTAAGTTTCCAAATTCTACAATCTTTTTTGCTAAGTTTGAAAACAATAGTTAATCCTGCAAAAGGAAAATGTCTGGGTATACATCATCCTTTTTAATGGGGGTTTCTGTAGAAACAGGAGATTGGCTGGTACTGAATAATACAGAATCAGAGACAGACATAAATTAAAGATTTCACTTGGTAGAATAGCAATTGTATATAACAAGAGTGAAACTAATGATAAGACAGCAAAGTAAGGGGCTTATACCGATCTCATTAGCCTGAGCAAAAAGAGCTCGGTAAGGAAACCAGCTATTAACTGAAGTAATTGATAAGGGACAAATTCAATTCAGTTCCCTTTATACGGAGTTGTACTTTGTATAATCATGTAACTCAGAATTGTGTGGATTGTCACGTGGAAGGAGGAAGAGAAATGTATAATGAGGTTTGTAATGATGATTCATAAAGGCCTCAGAAAAATATTGCATTAAAGCCCGTGACCAAACCACCATCAGGTGTGATTGTAAGTGCAATATTTTAAGTGTATGTTTAAGTAATATTACATGTACAGTGTGCTCAATAAATCTATGACACTTGACCTCAGAATCTCAAGAACCTTACTTGAGGAATAGATAGAACATCTAATCATAAGTAAAACCATCCTCTAACAATCCTAATGTTACATTTCCTGGGCTACAGTGCAGAGACAGACTTAGAGAAAACAGAGCTCGTCAACCTCTGCATTGTCCACACCAAATCACAAGGAATTCAACTGGAAAAAGGAAAACAACCATTGCATCCTTACACAACTAGAACTGTTCCAATCTCTGAACACCATCAGTGAAAGACATGGAGAGGATAATGCACCAAAAAGCAAAGCAACTGCCTTGGCCCAGTCAATTACTGTTGCCAAACTCTAGATAAAGCTAAGGACCATTTAAGAGAAGGCCCCAGGACAGGATAGTATCACCAAATATATGCTGAGCGAAGCACCTAATGAGACACCTAATAAGGCGATGGCCATTAAAGTGAAATTCATCACCGATTCATTATTACTGAGCTACTTCCCGAGATGCTGAGGATCAGTGTGGTAACAATGGTCTGCAAACCAAGCAAACACTCGAGTGAGCCCAGCAATTACTGACCTATCAGCTTGTTGAGCTGCCTGGGAAAGAGAGTCATCAAATACTGCCTCCAACATCCCCTCGAGAGCATCCACTTCTTCAACTCAGGCCACATAGCGTTCAGGACAAGAAGAAGCCCCTGTGACAACTTGCTACATGAGTCAGAGTACATCCTGCAAGCCTTTAACAAGAAATAATACACATTGGTGGTGTGCCTGGATGTGGAAAAAACTTTTTTACCAAGGTATGGCCATAATATGCCCTCTCCAAGCTTGACAACCGAGTAAGCTGATTCAATAGATTTTAAGTTTCCTGGCAGAGCACACAATTGGTGTTAGAGTAGGGACAGCAATCTCCACCAGGTTTTACCCAATGGCAGGAGTCACCTATACATTACCCTTTAAATCGCATTGCTTACATTGCTGGGATATGGGAGGGGGGATTTTTCAGGGGGTTGGTGGTGGGTCAGGTGGGAAAATGTTTTTTTTTGACAGCGGGTTGGGACCGCGCTGTCAACCCGCTGCCACACGCCTTTCCCAGATGTCGGGTCTGTCAGCACTGAACAGAGCCGACACATAGCAGCAGGGGGGGAGCAATTCAGGTCATTATGACCTTGTTAACAGCCCATTCAGAAGTATTTTGAGCTCACCTTTACATTTTATGAGGTCGCCCACGGGGTCCGCACTACTCGAGGACCACGTCAGGTAAGCAGGTCGGGAGTTGTATGACCATGGAATCATCTCATTACTTGACAGCTGCAGCTGTGCTATAAAAGCTCCCATCTCACAGCTGTTCACTTTCCAAGCTCAGAAGCTGTTGCTTACTGCATTTGGAAGACAGGTTGAGCATTATGCAGGTTGCAAGTGTTTGGAGTAAACTCTCTATCCAATATCACCTCATTGGAACAACCTCTCTCACCATTGACAGATCGCTTCTGTCATCGCAAGCTCACCTGCCAGTTATTACATCAGCATCGGTGCCCTTGAAACTATCTCACCTTGGTCCTCAGAATCTCACCACGATCAACCCCAACACCAGCAGCACCAGGCACACCAGCAGCACCAACAACAACACCAACCTTCTCCGCAATCAACTGATGCTGCACAGGACACAGGGCATCAGCACCCGGCCACATTGCTGCTCAGGACACCAGGGATGGCCTCACCATGGCCAGATCTACTTCACTTGACGCTGTACACCCTGGCTGCCACATGATGCACCAGTTTGGCACCACCCCACACCAACACCATAAAGCATCCTTACAATGCCAAAGCCATTCCTTTCACACTCATCAACATTGCGCGGGGTACCGTTATGCCTCACCATTCACTGCAACTCACTAAGCCACTTCCAAAGGTGCACACAGATCTGTCCAAGTGTTGAAAATAAAGGTTTCAAGGTTTGACACCACATTAACAGAAACTTGACATGAACATTGGCTAAAATACCCAAGTGCCTACCCTTGTGTGTTGTTAGTTGGTTTGATTGGACTAGGATGAAGGTGAGTGTGAAGGGTGGCTAGTGAGATGGGGAAGTGATAATGTAGATAGAGAGGGATGGGTGGAGGTGCAAGGTAAGTTGGTGTGAGTAAGGATGTGCAGGAGTAGGGAAGGGAAGGCAGAGTGATGGGGATGTGATGAGTGGCACAGCAGGATGAGGTTGAGTATGGCTTTGCAGTAACGATTCGTGATCTACTGAGATCATTGAAAGGTTTGTGCCACTGCAGCCTGGTCCTCCTGACAACATCCCTGCTTGTGCCCTCCTGTGCAATGTGTAACCAGGCTGCGTTGGTCTCCTGGGGAGGTCTCTTCCGCCCATTGGAAGGGAAGAGAGCCTCCCTGCGTGCTGTGATGGGAGAGCCTGGGTGCAGCCGTGCACCTCTGTGCTGTGCTTGTCAGTGTTTGCAGCACCTCAGTGCTGTAGAACACTGACAGCAGAACTGTCAAAATAATTTTGGCCATGGTCCCTTTAAGGAAAGCGGCTGATGACGCATCATGAAATGACATCACCAGAACCGCTTTCTTTAATTGGCCGGGAAACTCGCTGGGCGGGCTTAACAAGCCCAATCAGGGGAAAATCATTCTATGCAGCAAGCTGGAGCCAGCAGCAGGGTCAGGACCCGCCACCAACGTCACCCGCCACGGACCCGCCGAGGTTGGGGAAATCGCGGCCGTAGGTTTCACAGGTGCCAGTTTTTTTTGTTTGTTCCAGGATGTGGGCGTCACTGGCAAGACCAGCATTTATTGCCCATCCCTAGTTGCCCTTGAGAAGGTGGTGGTGAGCCACCTTCTTGAAACGCTGCAGTCCATGTGGTGAAGGTACTCCCACAGTGCTGCTAGGGAGGGAGTTCCAGGATTTTGACCCAGCGACAATGAAGGAACGGCGATATATTTCCAAGTCAGGATAGTGTGTATGTTGAAGGGGAACTTGGAGGTGGTGGTGTTCCCATGCGCCTGCTGCCCTTGACCTTCTAGGTGGAAGAGGTCGTGGGTTTGGGAGGTGCTGCTGAAGAAGCCTTGACGAGTTGCTGCAGTGCATCTTGTAGATGGTACACACTGCAGCCACGGTACGCCGGTCGTGGAGGGAGTGAATGTTTAAGGTGGTGGATGGGGTGCCAATCAAACGGGCTGTTTTGTCCTAGATGGTGTCGAGCTTCTTGAGTGTTGTTGGAGCTGCATTCATCCAGGCAAGTGGAGAGTATTCCATCACACTCCTTACTTGTGCCTTGTAGATGGTGGCAAGGCTTTGGGGAGTTGCATCTTGCATATGTTGCATCTTGCAATACAAGGTATTTCTTTTGCTGGTGATGTATCAGTTTGATTATGAAATTGATGGACTTCTTGTCCAAAGAAGCAGTTACAGCCCAAAGTGCCTACTGGTGATGGAATATTTCTACTGAAACAGGGATCATCGCACACTGCACTGTGGGACACCTAAGTGTTCACCAAAGCCCCGCATTAGCTGCTGAATGTAAAGTTTTTTAAAAGCATATAATAAAGCTGATTATTATTCCGTGATCATTTTGCTGGTTTATTAGAAACCCCAAAAGTAATATAACATGAGAAAACATGGTGTCAGGAGTGCAGAAGGAGCAAAGGAAAGCAAAAAAAGTGAAGAATCGCAGTAACTGGAACAGAGAGCCTTGTGCAATGAATTATAAAAAATATTAAAATAATTGCAACCTTCACCTAGCCTTCAGAGGATGAAAATCTTGCAGAACATTTGGCAGCTAGTAAATTTAAAAAAAAGATGAAAGCATATTGGCCTAGAAATTCCATCATGTTGCGCCTGTTTTACAGGCATAAAGTGGGTGCCTCAGTATCGAATATGGTGGGTGGTCTGCACGGACTCATTCCGACCGATTGTGCACCGCCCGTTATATTGGGTCAAGCTTCTCCATAGGCATCCAGGAAATGCAATCCAAGTGTTAAAAAAAAAACATTAAAATATTTAAGTAAGGGTCCTACATTTGTGAAATTTGGTTGCCCCTTTTCCATGATAAACTTGCCCTGCAACTCGTGGTGCTAACAGGCAGTAAGGAACCTTCAGCAGTGCTATTTAAAGGGCTCACTCACAGCATACAAACTAGTTGCTTGTTTGTCCTTTTAAGCTGCTGGTTAACTTCTGAGCATTCTTTTGCCTATTTGAGCCTGAGCTGAGCTTCCAACCCCATGTCCTCTCCATCACCAAGATCGCCTACTTACATCACCCGTCTCTGCCCCGGCTCAGCTCATCTGCTGCTGACACCTTTGTTACCTCTGTACTCAACTCTTCCAAAGCTCTCCTGGTCGGCCTTCTACCTTGCACTCTCTGTAAATTTGAGCTTGTCCAAAACTCTGCTGCCTCTATCCTAACTCGCACCAAGTCCAGTTCACCCATCGCCCCTGTGCTCACTGACCTACTTTGGCTCCCGGTCCGGCAATGGCGCGATTTAAAAATGTTCATCTTGATTTCAAATCCTTCCATGGCCTTGCCCCTCCCTATCTCTGTAACCAGCCCCAGCCCAACAACCCTCCAAGATTGCTGCACTCCTCCTTTAGATGCTCCTTAAAACCTACCTCTTTGACCAAGCTTTTTTTCACCTGTCCTAATATCTCTTTATGTGGCTCGGTGTCAAATTTTGTTTGATAACACCGCTGTGAAGTGCCTTGGGACATTCTACTATGTTAAAGGTGCTATATAATGCAAGCTGTTGATGTTGTTATTAAGGAGAGGCAAAGTCATGAAGGAATTTCAACACAAGGATGAGAATTTTAAATTTGAGATATTGGGGGACTGAAAGCCCATGTAGTTCAGCGAGCACAGGGATGATGGGTGATGGGCGAGTGGGACTTGGTGTGGGATAGGATATGGGCAGCAGAGATTGGTTTAGCTGAAGTTTATGGAGGGTGGAGGATGAGAGCTTTGGAATAATCTAGAGATGACAAAGCCATGGATGAACATTTCAGCAGCAGATGGGCTAACAAGTCAGAGAAAGGCAATATTACCGAGGTTGAAGTAGGCAGTCTTTGAGATAGAGAATATATGGGGTATGGAAGCTCAGCTGTGGGTCAAATAGGACGCCAAGGGTGTGAACAGTCTGGTTCAACCCGAGACAACAGCCGGGGAGGGGATGAAATCAGTGGCAAGGGTTTGTGGTAGGAGCCAAATACGATGGCTTCAGTCTTTCCAATGTTTAACTGGAGGAAATGGTAGCTTTCCCTGGATTGGATGGTGAACAAGCAGTTTCATATCACAAAGGCAGTACAGGAAACTTTCTGGTATCTGGCACTGACGGGACCGAGTTGCTGCCGTCCCATCAAAACTGCCATATAAACCAGCGCTAATGTTAAAACATATGGAGCTTCTCAGCTTTGTATGAAACTGTAAAGTCTGTGGGTTGTGCAGTTAATAAATACACAGACTTCAGAAGTAACAAACAAACAGATCTTTACTATTCGAAGGTCCGGGCGAATCTGCCCCAGCAATCCTGCCACAACACTTATATACTGGTGTGGTCACTATCGGTATTACAGTATACAGAAGCCAAACAAATAGTGCCACACCTAAAGTAGTTCTCTTAAAGGTGAACGGTTGCATTCAATAGTTCCCTTAAAGGTAGACGGGTACATACACTACAATCCTCCTTTTTTAGCTTATTACTTACAGAGTCCCCGTTAAACATACATAACTTCAACTTCCTATAAAACAAATTACAGATATAATCTCGGTGGAGTCAATGTCATATAAAACAATTTACAGATATAATCTTGGTGGGAACAGTTCACAGGTTCAGTCTCTGCGGAAACAGTTCATAGAGTCAGTCTCTGATCTTGACTCGTTCCAAACAACATCTCTTTGGTGTAGCCGGTTCACATGGCTAGAGTGACTCCTCCATAGCCTTTTTCTTGACGTAACAGCTTGAACTTTCGTCCTGTTGAACCAGCAGTGCGGACTTTTACAACCAACTGGCTGTCTTGACATTTTCCAGTTTTTCAACTAATTTAGCTCCTCTCGTAGTGTCCCACCTGAGATGGTAGAAGTGCTAATATTTTAGACAGTTATTATCTTCTGCTTCTTCTTTTTCTTTTCTGCCTTTTTGAAACTCTCGGAGCTCCTTTCTCGGCTGCCAGCTGTAGCGCCACCAACTCTCTATGTTCCTTAGACCTTAAGTGCTTCATCCGGATTTCAGCACTTCGGGAGTTTTCATCACAAGCTGGGCAGACCACATCCTCGTAATATTCAGTGTCACTCAACAGGTCATGGTAATATTCGGGTTCGTCCTGAGTTAGGCCAGCGAGAGAGCCTTCTTCTTCCTCCTCACCCGTCTGGACGTTAGCTGACAGTGGTTCCTTCCCTAGACATCTTTCTTGAAAAGACTTCTTCATGCATTCATATTCATCCCGCTCTTCCTGGGTTATCTGCCATTCCTTCACGACGGACCTCATTTGTGAGTTCAATACCTTCCCTTCCATCGGGAATTGCGTTATCAGGCTATTTAATCCTTCTACTGAAGTAACGGTTTCCACATTCTTCTGTTCACCTTGACGTGATTCAACGTACTTTTGGCATCCTTGTACAATTTGTGTTGCCACCTCAGCTATCTCCGTGACTTTTGAGAGCTCCGAACTCGTTCCCCCTGAAGATTGAAGCTCGTGTTCAGATTGTTCCCCTTGCAGAGTCTTGTCCTTCAGCATATGAAGGAGTTGGCTGACCGTTAACTCTTCCCTGGGAACACGGTGGATCAGAGTCTTCTCCATTTCATCCACCTTTTCCTCCAATACTTCCACCTTCTGTTCCTCTTGAACTTTGGCTTTCAGCGCTCGGAAAAGTTGCGCCCTGATGCTCTCTAGTTCATGTTCAGGGACCATTCTTACAGTCTCTGAGTTTCTTACAGTTTCCTTTTCTTCCACTGAAAGGATTCCCAGTTGAATCTGTTCTTCAAGTTGTTGAACCTCGGTCATTGCCGCCTCATATTTGTCTTGGGTGTCCTTCAATGTTTTTATGAGTTCTTGGACATCCTGTCTTTCATGCTCTGCCATGTTTTTCCCCTCTAATTTCTCATCTATGGATGGAACTTCTACCGATGAGTCTGTCTTGGCCTTGAGCTCATCAAGAATTTCCTGCAGCCTTTGGACTTCTTGCTCATGTTCAACCTTTAGTTGTTCATATGCTTCTACTGAAACTAGCTTTTCGGAGGTTGCCGAGTTAACCCCCTCCAGAATTGTAGCCTGAGCCTGTTCATACTGTTCTTTCAACTTCTCACACTCTGCTTGTAAGGAGTCGTAGAGAAGAACTGGGATAAAATCCTGGCTTCCTGAAGATTCCTCTTCCTTTGGTTCGTTCTGTAAATATTGTAGTTCCTGAACAGCATCAGGGGAATGTGATTGGTATTTGGCCACGATGGCTCTATGGTCGCTCTCTGCTTGAGCTAGCTGTCTCTGTTGTCTTTCCAGGTTCTCCCATTCGGTGTCCCAGAACTTTTCCATATTTTTCATCTCTTGTACGAGACGGTCACTCAACTGTTCTAATTGTTGTCGTACTTTGACATAAGTTTGAGTCCGAACTCGGTGTTCTTCCGTCGTGGATGAATCCTTTGCTTGAACAGGCTCAGAATTCTCTGTCAACCTGGAGTTCTGCTCTGCAGCTTTATTCTTCTTGGTAACATAAGTCCTTCTGCATGTCTTCGTTTTCTTCCCCATCGTCGGCAAGTCCCTTTTTGCCTTGGCTTCCATATTCGAATTGGTCTTATCATCATCCATTTCAGAATCTGAGCTAATAGCTTGCACCGAGTCCTCCCTCATTATGGCTTTTAGGTAATGCCCTTCCATGTCTATTTTCTTAATCCACTCCCGTCCAAGAAGTGGTGGTCCTCCCTCAGGTAATACGTACAAGTTCATTCTTGGGTGTTCTTTACCCCTATCTCTCACCTTGACTCTTATTTTCCCCACGGGGTATACGTTATGCCCCGTGTATGTCTGTAATACGAACTTGGTATTTCTTAAAGGTATGTGAGAGAATAGCCGGTGGTAGTCCCTTCGGTTGATGACTGATAGAGCTGATCCAGTGTCCAGCTCCATTCTTACTTGGACTCCAGCTATTTTTAGTATGACCCAGATGGTCTGTAGATCCGTTTCTTTACCCACATTGTGGATTCTCAGACTACCCAGCTCCTGGTTGTTTGGGTCTGAGTCTGAATTCTGTTCGTCTGAACTCTTCTCAGCCACCTTGTGTACCTTGTTGTACTTTTCTTGTGGTGGCTTCCTTTGATTGTTGGTCTTTTTCCCGGACCGGCATACCTTCGCGATGTGACCCAGTTTGCCACATTTCCTACACTCTTGGTTCTTAAACCAGCATTGATTCTGATCATGCGTTGTCTTCCCACAACAGTAGCATTTTGTTGTGCTTGAAGTAATTTGGTCCACCCCGAGTGCCGCCGCCTTTAGTTGCATGTCCGCTGTTCCTTTCGCTGCGGCTTCGTGCGATGCAGCTATAAGGACAGCCCTGTCCAGTGTGAGGTCATTCTCTTCCAGTAGTCGCTTCTGCGTCCCTTCTTTGGACAATCCGCATACGAACTTGTCCCGCAGCGCTTCTGTCAGATTCCCTCCGAACTGGCAGTATTTCGCTAGCCTACGCAGTTCAACCAAGTATTCCGCATTGCTTTCGTCTTTCCTCTGCGTTCTTGTGTAGAATTTGAATCGTTCAGCCAGCATCAACGGTGTGGGGTTCAAGTGGTCCTTCAGCACAGCCACAATCTCTTCGAATGTCTGATCCACTGGTTTATTTGGTGCTATTAGATGCTTCAAGAGCCCGTATGTTTTTGCCCCCATCGAGTTTAGCAATGTTATCGCCTTGTCGTCTTCCTCTATTTTGTTGGCTTCGCAATAGATCTCTATGCGTTCCACGTACGTGGCCCAGTCTTCTATTTCAGAATTAAAGTCGTTAATATTCCCTCGCTTAGGCATCTTTCTTCCCTTGGGAGCAGCACCAGTATTTCTTTAAGTATTCTTATTTATTTGTTTGTTTCTAAGATGGCGGTTTTCCCGCAAAATCGGCGGTTTCCCGCTCTTCCTTTCTCGCCCCGCCCACTTCAATGGCGGTTTCCCGCTTCTGGCGTCTTCTCCGCCTAATGGCGGCTTCCCGCGTTTCTTCCCGGTGGAAGGGGTACGCTTCCCCCACAGCGGACAGGTTCAGCCGCTGGCTGGCTTCCGCACAGCTCCCCTTACTCGGCTATGTCTTTTCCTCCCGCCCGCACGGCTCTACCGGCGCTGGGTACACCCCGTTAATGGAGGACAGTTCAGCCGCTGGACTGGCTCTCGCGCAGTCTCTCTCTCCGTACCCGGCTCTGTCGCTCTCTCACCCGCACGTTCGGTGCTACCGGCCCTGGGTACCCCGTTGGTGGAGAACAGTTCAGCCGCTGGACTGGCTCTCGCACAGTCTCTCTCCCCTTGCTCGGCTCTGTCTCTCCCTCTCCCGCACGTTCGGTTCTACCGGCTCTGGGTACCCCACTGGTGGAGGACAGCTCAGCCGCTGGACTGGCTCTCGCGCAGTCTCTCTCCCCTTGCTCGGCTCTGTCTCTCTCTCCCACCCGCACGGTTCCTGTTCACCTCCCAGCCCTCTCGCAGACCGGTGTTTCCCTCCCCGGCTGCGGCTGGGTTTCTCTTCCCGCGCCTACTCACAGTCTCAGCGCTTCATGGCTGCGGTCGCTGCCCGGTTTTCCCGCCGATCGAGGTCCGACTGTCTCACGACGCCGTTGGACCCGACTTTCTGACCGGCTCTGTTCCCCCTCGACCGTGGTCGAGTGCTCTGCCCTTATCCTCCGGATACTTCTACACCTTCCCCTACTCACAGTCTCTTCGGCCGCCTTGTTCCCTGCTGATCGGCTCACTCCGTACCGTGGTAGAAGGGTAGTCAGTGCCTGTTGCAGACGGAAGCTTTTGTTGCTAAAGTCTTCCACCTTTCTCCTGCTGCAGCCTCGTGTTTTCTTCCAGCAGCACGACGAGGGCGGTTGCCTCTCTTCGACGCTGTTCTTGCTTTGGTAGTCTTGCCGCAGGGTACGATCGGACTCGTCGCCACTGTAAAGTCTGTGGGTTGTGCAGTTAATAAATACACAGACTTCAGAAGTAACAAACAAACAGGTCTTTACTATTCGAAGGTCTGGGCGAATCTGCCCCAGCAATCCTGCCACAACACTTATATACTGGTGTGGTCACTATCGGTATTACAGTATACAGAAGCCAAACAAATAGTGCCACACCTAAAGTAGTTCTCTTAAAGGTGAACGGTTGCATTCAATAGTTCCCTTAAAGGTAGACGGGTACATACACTACAGAAACAACAAACCCTGTTGCTTAGCAACAGCTTCAAAACAGTCGGCCGCAGCTTAAAAGCGTCTCTGTAGCTAAGCAACAGCTTCAGCTAGACACTTGGGAGCCACGACTGAAAAAAAAATGCAACGAGAAGTAAAAAAACTTATAGGAAACGGCTCCTGAATTTTGCCGGTAGATAGAGCTTTCCGGGCATTTAACCTCTGGTTAAACGAAAGTTTCCTGTAGTTAGATGTAATCAACAGGGCACCAGAGAAGAAAATAAAGAATAGTTTCTTGAATCACTTATCGAGGATGCAGCAACCAGAGCATCTGACCCAGAGATTAATACAGGAGAGTGAGACCAAGTCCATCATCCAGTGCACTTCCCAGAGTAAGAACATGTAACTGGGAGATTAAAGATCCAGAGTGAGTTAAAAAGCCAATGTTTCTACAAAATTGTATAGATGATTAGCATCGGGGCTTTAAACTAAATAGTGCGGGGGAGGGTTCAGGTGAGGGGAAAATTAGAAAGTTAAAGAGAAAGGACAAGGCAATGGTGCAGAGTAGCGATCGGGGTAATGTTAACCAGAGTGTGACAGGAAGGGACAGAGCGTACAAGCATAAGAGTGCACCAGCAAATCGGGTCAGAGTAGGGAAAAACGGTAAAAAGACAAAATTAAAGGCTCTTTATCTGAATGCATGCAGCATTTGTAACAAGATAGATGAATTGACGGCACAAATAGAAATAAATAGGTATGATCTGATAGCCATTACGGAGACGTGTTTGCAAGGTGACCAAGGCTGGGAACTAAATATTATGGGGTATTTGACATTTCAGAAGGATAGGCAGAAAGGAAAAGGTAGTGGGGTAGCTCAGTTAATAAAGGATGAGATCATTACAGTAGTGAGAAATGATCTTGGCTTGGAAGATCAAGATGTAGAATCAGTTTGGGTGGAGATAAGAAATAATAAGGGAAAGAAGCCACTGGTAGGAGTAGCCTATAGGCCCCCTAACAGTAGCTAACTGTAGGACAGAGTATAAATCAAGAAATAATGGGGGCTTGTAAGAAAGCTATTGCAATAATCATGGGTGATTTTAATCTTCATATAGATTGGACAAATGAAATTGGCAAAGGTAGCCTTGAGGATAAGTTCATAGAGTGTATTCGGGATGGTTTCTTAGAACAATATGTTGTAGAACCAACCAGGGAACATGCTATTTTAGATCTGGTAATGTGTAATGAGACAGGATTAATTAATGATCTCACAGTAAAGGATCCTCTAGGGAAGAGTGATCATAACATGATAGAATTTCACATTCAGTTTGAGGGTGAGAAACTTGGGTCTGAAACTAGTGTCTTAAACTTAAATAAAGGCAATTACAAAGGTATGAAGACAGAGTTGGCTAACGTGAACTGGGAAAATAGATTAAAAGGTAAGACGGTAGATAAGTAGTGGCAGACTTTTAACGATATATTTCATAACTCTCAACAAAAATATATTCCAGAGAGAAAGAAAGACTCTATGAGAAGGATGAACCATCCGTGGCTAACTAAGGAAGTTAAGGAGGGTATCAAATTGAAAGAAAAGGCATGCAATGTTGTGAAATGGTAGACCAGAAGATTGGGAAATTTTTAGAAACTTGCAAAGGATGACCAAAAAAATAATAAAGAGGGAGAAAATAGATTATGAGAGTAAACTAGCAAGAAATATAAAAACAGACAGTAAGAGCTTCTACAAGTATATAAAAAGGAAAAGAGTAGTTAAAGTAAATGTTGGTCCCTTAGAGGATGAGACTGGAGAATTAATAATGGGAAACAAGAAAATGGCAGAGATTTTGAACAAATATTTTGTATCAGTCTTCATGGTAGAAGACACAAAAAGCCTCCCAATAATAATGGAAAATCAAGGGGCAAAAGGGAGGGAGGAACTTAAAACAATTACTATCACTAGAGAAAATGTACTAGGCAAACTAATGGGACTAAAGGCTGACAAGTCCCCTGGACCTGATGGCCTGCATCCTAGGGTCTTAAAAGAGGTGGCTGCAGAGAAAGTGGATGCATTGGTTGTAATCTTCCAAAATTCCCTAGATTCTGGAAAGGTCCCAGCGGATTGGAAAACCGCAAATATAACACCCCTATTCAAGAAAGGAGGGAGACAAAAAGCAGGAAACGATAGGCCAGTTAGCCTAACATCTGTCATTGGGAAAATGCTGGAATCTATTATTAAGAAAGTAGTAGCAGGACATTTAGAAAATCATAATACAATCAAGCAGAGTCAACATGGTTTTACGAAAGGGAAATCGTGTTTGACAAATTTATTAGAGTTCTTTGAGGATTTAACAAGCAGGGTGGATAAAGGGAAACCAGTAGATGTAGTGTATTTGGATTTCCAAAAGGCATTCGATAAGGTGCCACATAAAAGCTTACTGCACAAGCTGAGAGCTCATGGTGCTGGTGGTAATACATTAGCATGGATAGAGAGTTGGCTAACTAACAGAAAACAGAGAGTCGGGATAAATGGGTCATCTTCAGGTTGGCAAACTGTAACTAGTGGGGTGTCACAGGGATCATTGCTGGGGCCTCAACTACTTACAATCTAGATTAAAGACTTGGATGAAGGGACCGAGTGTACTGTAGCCAAATTTGCTGATGATACAAAGATAGGTGGGAAAGCAAGTTGTGAGGAGGACACAAAGAATCTGCAAAGGGATATAGATCGGTTAAGTGAGTGGGCAAAAATTTGGCAGATGGAGTATAATGTGGGAAAATGTGAGGTTATCCACATTGGTAGGTAGAATAGAAAAGCAAATATTATTTAAATGGAGAGAGACTACAGAATGCTGCGGTACAGAGGGATCTGGGTGTCCTCGTACATGAAACATAAAAAATTAGCATGCAGGTACAGCAAGTAATTAGGAAGGCAAATGGAATGTTGGCCTTTCTAGCAAGGGGGATGGAGTATAAAAGTAGGGAAGTCTTGCTACAACTGTACAGGGCCCTGGTGAGACCACACCGAGAGTACTGCATACCTCATTTAAGGAGGGATATACTTGCATTGGAGGCAGTTCAGGGAAGGTTCACTAGGTTAATTCCTGGGATGAAGGGGTTGTCTTATGAGGAAAGGTTGAGCAAGTTGGGCCTATACTCATTGGGGTTTAGAAGAATGAGAGGTGATCTTATTGAAACATATAAGATTCTGAAGGGGCTTGACAGGGTAGATGCTGAGAGGATGTTTCCCCTCGTGGGGGAATCTAGAACTAGGGGGCATAGATTCAGGATAAGGGGTCGCCCATTTAAGATGGAGATGAGGAGGAATTTCTTCTCTCAGAGGGTCATGAATCTTAGAAATTCTCTACCCCAGAGAGCTGTGGAGGCTGAGTCATTGAATATATTCGAGGCTGAGCTAGAGAGATTTTTGAACTACCGGGGAGTCAAGGGTTATGGGGAACAGGCAGAAAAGTGGAGTTGAGGCCAAGGTCAGATCAGCCATGATCTTATTGAATGGTGGAGCAGGCTCGAGGGGCCGAATGGCCTCCTCCTGCTCCTATTTCTTATGTTATTATGTTCTTATGTTATGTTCTTAAGTAAACGGACTCTGAACTACAATACAGATATATTATATTGTAAAATAATTAATGATCATAAATGAAAAATAGTATGGAACTATTTCGTTATATTTTTTAAATTGCAAACATTTATTTCATGTAGGACCTTAAGGTCAACAGACACTTTCATGCCATCAGTCTGGGCTGATGTGAACCCAGATCTTGAAGTGAAAGGCTAATGTCTAACCCACTACGCCACACAGTCCCTAAACTTTCCATCTATTCTCAAATCCCAATTAATGATGGCAGAATGGATTGAATATTACTTTATTTTTGAAGTTGGATTTAATTGAAATTTAAAGCTTTATTTTAATTCTTCTGATCAAAGGTTCCCCAAATTGAATTAATTTAGGGGCAATGCATCAACAAGTAAAATGTCAAACCCATACATGCTCAGAGAGAGAGAGGGGGGAGGGGGGATGTAAAAAGATTACTGAGCACTTGGTTTGAGTATAAAACAAGGCTTTAATCAACTGTTTCACAACCATGAGATTCTAGTTACATCACTAGTTCCTGGTTACAGAAACATCCTGAGCAAGCTGGGCCCACGCCCAAGTATTTATACTCCTTGGACGGCGCCACCAGCTGGCCGCCCAGTGTTACTTCATGAGTCATGATAAGATTCATGACAGGGGGCATTATAATAGGCTCAGTAAATAACATTTAACAAAAATATATCCCAGTGGGTACAGCAACAACAACAATAATTTGCATTTATATAGTGCCTTTAACATAGAACAACGTCCCCAGATGCTTCACAGGAGCGTTATCAAACTAAACTTTGACACCGAGCCACATAAGGGGATATTAGGGCAGATGACCAAAAGCTTGGTCAAAGAGATAAGTTTTAAGGACCGTCTTAAAGGAGGAAAGAGCTTCAACCTTGGAGCTAATTAGACACTTTAGAGCACTCAAGAACACCTACTCCATACTGCAGCCAATGTTGCACTTGTGAAAAGGGCCATTGTCAGCCCTGTAAAGCTTCCGAGACAGCTTTATCCTTCTATTTGATAACATGACAATGTTTACATTAGGCAGAGTATCTGAGATGCACAAAGTTATCAGATTGCTTAACCCATGATAAAGATAAAGCTGAACTTGTTCCCTCTCCCCTAAAACACTTTTAAAAACGGCTGCATTTAGTCACACCAACATTCCTGGCCAGAATGGAGATGATTGGGTAATTCTACAGTCAATCATACTTGGATCACTACTGTAAGTGACTGGGATTGATTTTATGCACATAATTTGTATTCTGTAACTATCCTCCACTCTTGCATTTTGCTGGAGAAATCATTGTGCTTTCATCGGGAGACTGTGCTGTAATTTCGGTCATGAGTTCTGATTGCTGTAGTTCATATGACTCTGTTTAAATAGATTATTTTTGCTGAGTAAGAAGATAGTTTGTTGCAGTGTGCTGTTTAAATAGACTCTGTTTGCTGAGTAAATAGATTTTGTTTGCTGTAAAATAGACTCTGTTTACTGTAAATTCGGCCTAAGTCCCACCCCGTCTCCAACAGATTGGCTGGCAATGTGGTGTCAATACTCACTTTGTTTAAAATGAACTCTGCTCATAACCCTGGCAGATGCTCACCCAGATCAAATAGAGTTACACTGAAGGGGTAATCAAATTCCACAACAAGATAAATCTATACGTGTAAAATACGCTCTCATTCATTTCAAAGTTTCAGCATGATGCATTGCAGTTTGTTAAATTAATTCAGGGTTTTTTTGTGCTTTTCCTGCACGGCTTCCAGACAGAGTTAAAGGAAGTGGCTCTGAAATAACAATTGAAAGTCCAGGGAGGGAGCAAATAATACCGCACGTCGCTGTACCAATTTATTGCACAAATATGCACATATGCTGAGTTTCTAACCTCAGCTGGCCTCATCTGACAGACCATCAAAGCAAAGCTGAATATGAAATTTGCTTTAATTCTGTTGGAAGCTGTGACAGTAAAGCTGTTAACAAGCTGCAGGTCCCTGATGGTGATCCTGAGAACAACAAACACAACGCCAAGCAATACCCTCAGTCTGTTTCACCACTAAGTGAAAAATACAAGACTGCTGTTTATTTGATTTAAACCAGTAAATTAAAGTTCAGTCTACAATTAGAATTTGCGATGTACAGTGTTTGGATTTCAGAACGTCACTTTAATCAGTGCCACCTAATAAACTCGTCCATAGATTAAGAATTGCTCTGGTCACTATGGGTGGCAACATGGTAAGCACGTTCCAATATTATAAGTGCGTTCATGAATATTTTCTCTGTTCAATATTTTCTTTTGGAACATGGGTTTCTGATTTTGCTATAAATACCAATCTTTACAAATGCACTCACAATCCACATAGTGACCAGAGGTAATCTTACGGTTCTGGAGTCATTTAAAAAATTTTTTTAAGTAATATGATAGACATCTAACGAGCTGTTTTCTGGCTTCACATTCGGAACGGGAAGCTTCCCAGCTGGTAATGCATAACAGAAATATTGGTGTGTGCATCGCATGATTTCTCTGACCACTGATTTAAATGGTAGGAAAATCATTCACAATGAGCACCCCGATTTACAATATGAGTTCTCAGCCGGTGAGGGCCTCTGCACGGAGAGCGAAGCTGGATAATTACCCCTCTATTGTCACATCACAAAGTATTTTTATTTGCGTTTTTGTAAGCAATTCATTATGTGCAGGCAAACTGTAACTGAAATACTATTGGAAATGTCAGTTCTCTGGTCTCTGGCGTCCAGCTGTTTGGTCACTCGACAACAAGGCTAGTAAAACTTGGCATTTCATTTGTTCAGTTCACCAAAGTGGATTCCAACCATATAAAGGGCAACCATAACACGTGGGGAATTTAACTGTTTCCGTAAGGCCAGGCTGCAAATGCACTTTAATCATCTCAATGCAGATTTCTTATAAACATAGAATTCAATTAAAAAATCTTCGTGTATTCCTCTGATGGCTCCGAGTGTTTGAGCCATAGGGACCTGGGAGGTTCCAGGCTCAATTTATGGTCTGTGTTGATGTAGTGGCGCTTCTTAGTTTCCAAGCAGGCAGGCCACTGGGCTGTGGGGCTTTTAACATCGAGTAGACGCGTGTCGAAATAAAACGTTCCCAAACGTAGCTTTGTCTTTTAAACGGTTTACTATAACACTTAACAAACAGAATTACAAAGCAAACACGTATAAACGAACACGGTCAAAAACTGTACTGCTCCAAACCTCACAGCTTCTGCCTCTTTCACCACGTGCAGTTTAAAACTGTAAGATGGCTGCACCCATGTGTGGCTTAGGGACTGTTCCATTGTGGCAAGAATGAAGGGGGTGTCGGACTATACTACTGGAGCAAGAAAATAGGGGGTTTCTTAATACAATAAGTCGTTCAGGTAAATTAACTGTATTATGCCATTTAGCCACTATTTTAAAGTATTTTCTTAAGCTTTTATGGCTCTTACATTCCGGCCCCTAATTGACTAGGCACATGAAGCATATCAATTACTCAAACGTTAAGAGTCATAAACTAATGAGTTCAACATATTTACAATACAAGTGTCCACTTTTTTCTTTCGTTCAGGAGCTTTTCACGCTGCTTCTTGTAGCAGGCAGAGCTTTGTGATCGGTCTCTCCAGGGTACTGGTCTTGGTTTGCAAACAGACGCGACGGACGACGCCTCTGGAGTCTGGCATGGTCTTAATTATTTTTCCCATCAACCAAGAATTTCTAGGGGCTGAATCATCCACAATTAAGACAATGTCTCCGACGATGAAGTTCCTCTTTATTTTGGACCATTTTTGACGCTCCTGTAGCAGAGGTAAGTATTCTCTTGTCCATCTGGTCCAGAAGAGGTCTGACATATACTGAACTTGCCTCCACTTCCGACGGGCATACAGATCTTCCTTTTTGAAGACTCCCGGGGGCATGGCTGGCTGTGTTTTCAACGACAACAGGTGGTTTGGAGTCAGGGCTTCGAGGTCATTGGGATCATCTGATGTCTTAGTTATCGGTCGGTCATTAATGATGGCTTCGACCTCGCACAGAACGGTTTGGAGTCCCTCGTCGTCCAGCGCTTGCTGCTTCAGTACAGAACTGAGTAGTTTTCTTACGGTGCGTATCTGTCTTTCCCAGACACCTCCGTGGTGGGATGCAGCCGGAGGATTGAAGATCCACTTAATTCCTGTTTGCATCATGGCTTCCTGTATTTTAAGCTGATTCCAACCTTCAATAGCTTCCCGTAGTTCTCTCTCCGCTCCGACGAAATTAGTGCCATTATCAGAACGCATAATGGACACCTGTCCTCTTCTACAGACAAAGCGCCGCAAGGCGTTAATACAGGAATCAGTGTCAAGCGTGTGTGCCGCCTCAATATGAACTGCTCTGATGGTCAAACAAGTGAAAAGCACACCATATCTCTTGACAAGGCTCCGTCCTCGCTTTACCTCGAAAGGCCCGAAATAGTCCACCCCTACGTTTGTAAATGGGGGCTTGTCTGGTAACAAACGGTCTTCAGGCAGGTCTGCCATTTTCTGCTCCCCAGCTCTAGCGTGTAACTGTCTGCAAACAATACATTCAGAGAGTATTTTTCTTATTACGGAATTAGCTCCTGGAATCCAGTATCTTTGTCTTAGCTTCGCAAGCACGTGATTCCTCCCGCTGTGTCCAATACTCTGGTGTATATGCTGAAGAATGAGAGTAGCAACCCGGAGGTCCTTAGAAAGGATAGCAGGATGCTTGGCCTCCTCTGGCATAGCAGATTTGTTTAGTCTCCCTCCCACCCTCAGTACTCCATCTTGCAGTGTAGGGTCCAGCTTGTAGATATGACTACCTTTCTTGACTGGAGTATTTTGCTGTAGAGCTTCGGTTTCTTCTGGGTATCTTTGTCTTTGACTGAAGCAAACTATCTCCTTCTCAGCCTTGGCCAAATCCTCCACGGTCAATGAATTCTTGCTCAATGTGGTCTTGTGCTGATGCATATACTGCTGTAGAAGCATTCTCTGCTTATCAGGGTTACTTTCAGACTGACTGATAGTGGCTCGGTACTCTTTTCTCTTACCGCTCAGGTGTAGCAGCAACTCTTTCAACCTTAGAAACCATGCAACTGCTTTCCTCAACTGGTGCCATCCTGAGAAATGGTTAACAAGCTTGTTCACTGTGTCAAAGTTCTCTTTCGTAGTTATGAAATTTACTGTGACTGATCTCTTGACTTCGACGTCGTCTTCAGTAATCTGACTTGGCATATCTGGTCTTTCTGGCCATGATCTCTCTGTTTCCAGCAGATAACTTGGGCCTTGTATCCAAGTTTCACTCCTCATGAAGTTTTCAGCCTTCAATCCCCGTGAGGCTTGATCTGCTGGGTTTAATGAGGTGTTTACATACCTCCATTGAGATGGTTGTGTAGCTTCTCTAATGGATGAGATTCTGTTTGCTACGAAGGTCTTGAAGCGTATCTTCTCATTCTCTATATACTTCAGCACCGTCGTGCTATCCGTCCAGAAGACAGATTCTTCTAATGGGAGCTGTAACTCTTTACGCATCACCTGGTCAACTTTAACTGCAACAACCGCTGCCGTCAATTCCAGTCTCGGGATGGTGACCTGCTTCAGCGGAGCCACCCTAGATTTTCCCATGAGGAAGGCACAATGTTTCTGGCCCTGTTGATTTGTCAGCAAGAGGTAGGTAGCCGTGCCATAGCCGTCCTCACTGGCGTCCGAGAAATGATGTAGTTGAGCCGTCTTTGTAACTCCAAAACTCGCGGGCTTGATGCATCTACTGACGTTGAAGCTAGAAAGTTGTTGCAAATCTGTCAGCCATCTGTGCCATCTCTGAGCTTGACCTTCTGGGATATCTTCATCCCATCCTCTCTTGTCTCTACACAGCTCTCGTAGCATCAGCTTCACCGGCAGAATGAGTGGTGCCAGGAATCCGAGAGGGTCGTAGATGGAACTGACCACGGAGAGAATCCCTCGTCTTGTGGATGGTCTTTCGTTCACCATTATCCTGAAGTTGAACGTGTCTGACTCGATGCACCATTGTACACCAAGAGCTCTCTCGATAGGAAGGACATCGTGGCTCAGGTCCAGATCTTTGACTTCAGTGGCTCTTTCCTTTTCTGGGATAGAAGCTAGAACTGCTCTGCTGTTGCCTATCCACTTAGTCAGGTGGGATCCTCCATTCGAACACAGAGTTCTAAGGTCTCTTGACAGTGCGATGGCATCGTCTTCTGTTGACACGGACTTCAGACAGTCATCGACATAAAAGTTTCTGAAGATTGTCTCCACAGCCTCGGATGGTGCTTTGCCCTTGCCATCTTCTGCAGTTTTTCTGAGAGCGTAGCTTGCACAGCTGGGAGATGATGTGGCTCCAAACAGGTGTACGGCCATTCTACATTCCACCATCGCTTCACTAACGTCGCCATCTGGCCACCAAAGGAAACGCAGAAGATCAGCATCTTCGTCAGGGATTCTGACTTGGTAGAACATTGATTCTATGTCTGCCATCATGGCAACGAGCTCTTGTCTAAACCTAGTCAAGACGCCAATGAGGGTATTAGTAAGATCAGGACCTTGAAGCAGCTGGTCATTCAATGAAGTTCCTCTGAATGAGGCGGCGCAGTCAAACACTACACGGATCTTTTTCTTCTTTGGGTGATACACCCCGTGATGAGGAATGTACCAGACCCTTCCATCGTCTCTGTTCAACTGTTCTTCGGGCACTTTTACAGCATAGCCTTTCGCTATGATGTTTCTCATGAAGTCTTTGTAGTCTTCGTGAAAGTCGGGGTTCTTGTTCAGCTTTCTCTTTAGATTGATGGTGCGTTGCTCTGCTATGCAGCGATTGTTCGGCATCTTCGCGGTCTGTCTTCTCAGTGGCAAACCAATGTGATAGTGGCCATCAATGAACTGTGTAGACCTTGTCATCAAACCCATGAACTGATGGTCTTCTTGTGACATCTCTGTCTTTTCCTCACAGCTGCGTTCTGAGAAGTCTGCGTTGAACTGCTGTATCAACAGCTCTTCGATGCTTGCGATAGAGATGCGATTAACTGTGACGTTTTGTCGTTCCTCCTTGTTCGACTTGTGGCCATCATCTCTCCTTACCGGTCCATTGATTACCCATCCAAGGGCTGTCCTGACGGCGTAGGGTCCGTCATCCTTGCTGTTTATCACCTGCCATGGCTCCATAGTTTTGTAGGCATTGGTTCCAATTAATAGGCCAATTTCTGCTTCAATGTATGGGAGACGCACCTTTTCTAGGTAGGGCCATCTATCCACATCCTTCTGCAGGGCTAGGTTCCCTATTCTAACAGGAATCTCCCTCTGTGTGAAAACATTAGGCAGGTCTATGAAGTCCTTCTCTTCAAGTCCACACACTTCTAGGTCTGACAGGATATAGCTTTGCATTGACTTCTCATGACCCATGGTGCATAATAGGATTTCTGTTCTTCTGCCTCTAACGTTCAGCTGTCGCATGAGTGATTCTGTGCAGAACGTTGCTGAACTACCTGGATCCATGAAGGCGTAAGTCTCCACAACCTTCTCACTCCTCTTAGACTTGATCCTTACTGGTACGATGGCAAGAATACAGTCACTGTCACCGGCCCCAGTGAGTCCACAAGTCTCTGGTTCTAGCGACACCAGAGCACTTGAAACAACCTTCTCGTCGGTATTGTTTTCTTCACTCTTCTTAGAGACTTGTTCTTCTTTATGGATATGCAGCAGACTGGGATGTTTCCGAGTGCACTCTCTGCATGTTGTTCTTTGCTTACAGTTTCTACTCAGGTGCCCCTGAGAGAGACATCCAAAACATAGGCCGTTGTACTTCAGGAATTCGATTCTGTCCTTATGTGGCTGTGCTTTGATGTCGCTGCAGAAATCCAATGTATGATTCTTCTGGCAGAATAAGCATGGCTTCTGAAAGGCATTAGCAGGCGTCACTGTGCTGCTCTTTTTGGGAGATGAGTTCTGGGGCCTTTCTTCCTCGGCCTGAGTGACGATAGTTGCAAAGCTGCTTCCCCTGGAACCACCTTTCCTGAGAGTCTTTGATTCAGCAGGCTTGGCTTTCACTCTTCCATCGGTGGTCGGGCTGACATCCTGGATGTTTCCAAACAATGGGTCCCTAGCAATTTTAGCCTGTTTGTCTATGAAATTCACTAAGTCTGCAAACCTGGCTCTACCTTTCCGTCTCTCCATTATCTCAAAGGCTGTTCTTCTCCATTGTTCTCTCATCCTGTAAGGAAGCTTAGAGATGACGATTCTCATAGTCGTAGGATTGTCCATCTCTTCCATGAATTCAACATCCTCCATGGTGTTGCGACATCCTATGAGGAAGAGAACATATGCGTTCAATGCCTCTCCGTCTTCCGATCTGATCTGTGGCCACTTGGTAGCCTTTTCGATATATGCAGTGGCTATCTTCAGCTCGTTACCATAGTGCTCCTGCAGCAACTTCCTGGCTTCTATGTATCCCCGGTCCGGTCTCATGTGTTCACAGCTTCTGACCAGGTCTTGTGGTTTACCACTGGTGTACTGTCCTAGGTAGTACAACTTATCACTGCTGCTCTCTGTCTTGGAGTCAATGGCTTGTTCAAAGGATCTGATGAAGGGCTTATACTTGAGTGGGTCGCCTTGGAACACTGGTATGTCTCTTTGAGGGAGTCGAAACAGATTCTGTTGTTTTACAAGCATCTCTGTAATTTCGTTCTGACGTTGCATCACTCGGTATAGGCTTCTCCCTGTGTCTTCAGGCCTCTGGTGGTCATCAGCAGGGTCTAGTCTAGACCGTCTGATGTCTGGGGTAGCATCACGTGCTCCTGTTAGTGGAGAGGCCACTCTTCCACGCTGTAATGCCGGGGAATTGCTTTCGGGCTCTGTTGTAACTCTTGAAGGTGCCCTGGATCCAACTCTATGTGGCAACGTTGACTGGCAGTGGCTCCCGCCGTCCCGTGAGCCTTCATAATCTTCGTACGCACTCAACCTGGCATCTGAGACCTCGATAGCTGTTTTCATCTCCAGCCGTTCTTTCTTTGCCTGCACCTGGGCCCGCTGGGCCTGCATTTGGGCCTGTTGGGCCTGCAGTTGAGCCTGCAGTTGGGCCTGTTGGGCCTGCAGTTGGGCCTGCAGTTGGGCCTCTTGGACCTGCAGTTGGGCCTCTTCCCGTTCAAGAGCTTGCTTCTCATCTAAAGATGCTGCGCGCGCCATCAACGCCGCCCGTTCAGCCTCCGCTCTCATGCGTCGCACCGAGCTTGTGGTAGAAGCGACTGACCTGCGTCCAGAAACAGAGCTACCTTCTTTTCGATTTTTGCTCGGTCTGGCGGAAGTCTCTGAAATGCTATCGTCTGGTCCGACTTCATCGTCAACCTTATCTTTCTCTGCTGTATCAGCATCTTGATGAATTTTTAACATCCACTGCTCCGTGGCCTTGATATAGTCCTTAATGCTGGTTGATTTAAGATCAAACCAGTCGTGCTGATCAGTGTTTCCCTCTTCTTCAGACAGAAGTGCTAATACATCTTCATTGAGTATATTAAATTCTTCATGCAGCTTGGAGAAATCGTAATACATCATGTCTTCAGCTTTCTTAATATTAGCATTATCTTCCATGAGACGATCAATTATCTTCATTTTTCCAGTTATCTGAACTAATTTAGTCTTCCTTGCACCTATGCTTCTATGTAACTTCTCTTCCCTTGCCTTTGGGGTGAGCTTTATTTCCCTCTTTTGGCCAGCAATCCTTCTGGCTGGGGGAAGCTCCTGGCTCCTTAAGGCCTCGGCCATTTTACCCGCAGCTCTTATTTAGCTTCTCAACAGAATGAACAAAGCAAGTAACAGTCACTGTACCTTCGCTTTCTTAAATTGTCGTCTGGCTCCGTGACCATTCATGTATACGTTCGCCGACAATTCCGTCCCTTCCTTCTTAGGGAGCTAGTTTTTGACTAATGTAGTGGCGCTTCTTAGTTTCCAAGCAGGCAGGCCACTGGGCTGTGGGGCCTTTAACATCGAGTAGACGCGTGTCGAAATAAAACGTTCCCAAACGTAGCTTTGTCTTTTAAACGGTTTACTATAACACTTAACAAACAGAATTACAAAGCAAACACGTATAAACGAACACGGTCAAAAACTGTACTGCTCCAAACCTCACAGCTTCTGCCTCTTTCACCACGTGCAGCTTAAAACTGTAAGATGGCTGCACCCATGTGTGGCTTAGGGACTGTTCCATTGTGGCAAGAATGAAGGGGGTGTCGGACTATACTACTGGAGCAAGAAAATAGGGGGTTTCTTAATACAATAAGTCGTTCAGGTAAATTAACTGTATTATGCCATTTAGCCACTATTTTAAAGTATTTTCTTAAGCTTTTATGGCTCTTACAGTTGACTTAACTGATTGTGGGGGAGGGGGCTGGAATCTACAATGAGTCTCAATGCAATGGCTTAAGGAGAAGAAAAATCGAGCAGGTTTCCCACTCCTGATCGCTATCCAGCAATCCGTACTGCAAGTGCACACATGGGCCCAGAAATTCGGATCTCCACAGGTGAGTACGCAGGGGGTACTCACCCGTAAGCCCAATGGAAGTGCCGGTTTCCTGCATGCACTGCGCATGCGCGGGAAACCGGCACTTCCGTTCCCCTGAAAGAAGGGGTTCAGAGGTCGAATGCCTGCGCGGGAGAGGCTGCACGTGCGCATCGAACTTCGGTTTTTTTTGCAGGTTTTTCCGGGAGGGTAAGTCTCCAGAAGTTAGACATGTAAAAAGCAGGCGTAAGGCCTGCTTTTTACAAGGTAAGTGGTGAATTAATTAAAATTAAAACATTTTTTCCACAGGTTTATTATTTTTAAATACTTTAAAGCAAGGTAAGTTTATTTTTAGCCCCGTTAGAAAATAAAATTATTTTTTTCAAAAATTTAAATTATTGTTTAAAATAGTTATTTCATGTAATTTATAGTTTATTTAATAAATGTGATTTAAAAAAAATGTATTTGAAGATTTAGTGCTGTTTTGGGGCCGTAGTATTTATAAGTCTTGACAGCTCTTCCTGTCAAGACTTGTGAATGGAGCATTCCCTGCTCCGATTGGCTGCCCATGGCCCACGTGATCCCAGGGGACGCTTTGAACTAACTGCACCCCTGGGATACGCAAGCACTGCGCGCTGGCAGCTGGAGCAGGCCCAGGATCGGAATTCCACGGGGGCCCACAGCTCAACGGCCGGCGTGCTAGGTAAGTGCAGATCGGAGGCTTACACCCGTGGGAAGCCCCCGACCCGAATTTCTGGACCATGCAAAACCAACAGGTGAGGGCAGACCTAGAGTTGCCAACCCTCCAGGATTGGCCTGGAGTCTCCAGGAATTGATGATTAATCTCCAGGACACTGCTGCGAGCAACCATGGAGAAAATTATAGGGGCATTAAAAAATGTTTTCAACTTTCTTTGTACGCTTCTGCTTATTAGTTATAAAAAAATATTGCAGACGGGAGAAAAGGTTGTTTGACTGGCAGCCAAGCATCATCCAATTGGATAATGAAGAATCTGTTTGCTTTCCCGCTGGCGTGGGAAGGAGGTGCACCGTGAGGATGGACGTGTTGGGCAACCGATGGTGGGAACGTGGGGGCAGATCCTCCACGAATACTGTCAACCAGAGTTGGCAACCCTGGCCAGACCAGATGGAGCTGTAATCCTCCCACGGTTGAATAGGCTAGCGACACTCACTGTCAAGGTTTTTATATATGAACAATAGCCACTTAGGCGAGGAACCAGAAGGCAGCCGTTGCCAGGTAACTGACAAAGAGTCAAGATCTTTCGGAGAGGAGGAAAGGAAAAAAACTGGCAGACAAGATTGAAAAAAATCTTTATTCATTGGGAGACCCAAGTACTCATTGAATGCAAGATCTGGCATAAGCTGCGTTCTCATTGCACAACAATGACTTAACTCAGAGAGGCCTGAAGTTGAGAGGGGAGGTCAGCTGACCTGAAAATCCAAAACAAGGCCAGCACGTCAGGCCAGTTAAGGGACTTTTGGGGAAAGGAGTTGCGAAGCGATTTGACCATACTATAGCTGAATACTTTCTGACCATAATTTTACAGATATAAAACTAGCATTTTTTTAATGAATTTCTTAATCAATATATAACACAGAATATAAATAACATGATTGAACTTTATAGTAAAATACCATTTTCATCTGAGGCTGGGTATGAATCCAAACAGACAGATGGGACAACGGTGCCTCCCTCTGATAGCTGTTATGGGTCACAAGTAAAATTAATTTTGGTAGTCTGAATACAATTCCTAGTGGACGTGAGTCCATCATCCCAGACTGGCACCATTTACCAGTCTAATAATTACAATCCTTAGTGTGTTTGTGAGGGAGTGTGAGTGAGAAAACAAAAAGGAGCAAAGAGAAGAGTACATTTAATCACTGTCCATTGCCAGACTCTAAGAGCAGGTGAGTGACTTTTTTGTGATTATTTTGCATTCAATTTATCCAGGTAAACAAAATATTTTTTGTCAATGATCCCAATGTAAAAAGCATGAATATACACACGTAGGGCTCGATTTTCCTGTGAACTACTACCTGTTTTGGGTGGTTTTGAGGCTTAAAATGGGGCAGTAAAGCCAAGCGCTTCAAAAATAATGGTCTAATATTTCACCAAATTATCCTTCCAAATGAAATCACCAGTCTTCATTAAGACCCTCCAGCTGCATTTAAATGGGTCAAGTGAACATTTCTAACTACCCTGTGTGACTCAGCTTCTACCCAAAACCCACCCTAAATTATTACTGCGACTAGACAGGAGCAGCAGTGGAAGTATCTCTGACAGAGCATACTGCTTGGAGGAGGCTATTCGGCTCGTTACAATTGGCGGTGGTGGTACTTGGTTTGCAGATCAATCTGTTTTGGTACTTTTATGGTTCTATTGAGGCTTTTGCTGCAACCTTTACTCAGTTCTGTAAAAAGTACAGTTTTGGACTGAGGACATACAATTTCCAATGCAAATCCCTTTATTCCTTTGTTATGATGAGAAAATGGAAGCAGGAACGAAAGAAAGAAAGAAAGAACACGTTGTACAGCAAAAAAATCTAATATTTTGAAATTAAAGTCCATCACATCCTTTTGCTTCTATAATTAAAGGTTTAATTATGCATTTTTTAACCTTTAGATGTAAAGAGCAACATAGTTAAACTAAAATATAAGAAATGAAGACAAAAAGCTACCACTGAAAAGGCTTAAGTGGGCTTAGTTCATGTAATAATTAGTTCTAAATACTTCAAGTATGACACGTAAAACTCTGCAATTTAAAGCAAGTGAATTGATTCATTTGATGCCCTGCATTTCTAACTGAATGCTGAAAGGCCATTGGTGCAAATTTGAATGCATTCGTGAGCCTGTGATGTTGCTTCAAATACCATATCTTTTAATGAAGGTGCAGCTAAGCAGATCCCTAATTAATCCTTCACACCTCTTATTGAGTGCAGGTTAATAAGTAAGACCGAGAGGTGAGATCTGAACGAAGACTTCACCCCTGGGTGTAGCATCTCTTTAATATTCTCCACTATTCTTCACAGCAAGGATGGAATTTTCAACTTCAACGGGGGTGTAACATGGATCAGCCGCCCTGTTGCACACCCCACCCGATTTTCCCTTCCATTAAAGTCAACCATCGAATGTCGAACAGACAGCCCCTTATTGTCAATCACAAACCAATATTTTCAAAAATAGTATTTCTGAACACCATAATCGTACATTTGCTGTGATAAATGCATGAAAGCAGAGAATGTGCACTATCAGCTGATGTTTACTGATGTAGTTCATCTTTATTTCATTCAGTATCAGCACCCTAACATACTTCTGTGAGCTTTCCATATTTCATTATCCAAGCGATTTGTGCTCAATTCTATAATTATTTTGTAGTTCTCGATAAATAACACTTGACATATTCAGACGGAATCAAGCTAACTCAAGCACTAACCACTTCTCTTAGGGCGCTGAAGTCCGAGAGCGGAGCGGTAGCAGCAGAGCGCTAAACAATTTCGAGTGCATTGTAAAGGGCACTCTTTCATCACAGAGGCTGCTTCCCGCATTTAAAGGGAAGGGCCAATGATGCTACACAAGCTTGTTGTTGCCAGTTCTGTTTTGCAAGGCAACCTGGGCAACTGCCATTACAGCCCCAAACGCTCTCACAAAGTGGAGGGCTTGGACATCCAGCACCAATGAAACATTAAAAACTTTGTGCAGGCACCAGACTGGTGCAAATAATAGAGGTTGCGCTAGCTGAAAAGCATTCCCTTTAATTACCGCTCCCGAAGCGGCCAGCTGAGTTCACAACGCCTCCTCCAGCTGGCATTCTTGGCGCGAGGCAATAAAGCAGGAGGCGCAAGTGAAAATTCCATCTGGGGCAATAACGGGGCGCTGCGCACTTGATGACGTCACGATCTGCGAGGCGCTAGAGGCCCAGGCGGTAAGAGTTAGCGCCAGCGCTAAACCGGCACTGAAGTTCGCGGGCGTCGCTGCATTTGCCGCGCCCGGGCGCCAACCCCTTCGCACCCCGTTAGCGCTCCCGCCAGGCACTAATGGGAGGTGCTAACATACCAAATTCCTAGCCCCTAGTAGGAGCTGTGGCGGAGCAAAGGGATTTGGGTTCCATGTACAAAACCCACTATAGACTAGTGCACAGGTACAAAAAAAAATCAAAAAGGCTAATGGAATGTTGGCCTTAATCTCAAGGGGGTGGAATACTAAAGCGAGGAAGTGATGCTTCAGTTGGACAGAGCCTTAGTCAGACCCTACCTGGAGTACTGTGTTCAACTTTGGACACCGAACCTCAAGATAGATATGTCTCCATTTCTGGGGATAGGCAATCGACAAACATCCACTATAAGCCACTGACGCCCACAGCCACCTGGACTACACCCCCTCCCACTCCGCTTCCTGTAAGGATTCTATTCCATTCTCCCAGTTTCTCCGTCTCCGCCGCATCTGCTCTGACGATGCCACCTTCCATACTAGTGCTTCCGATATGTCTTCCTTTTTACTCAACTGAGGATTCCCCTCTACCATGGTTGACATGGCCCTCGACCGTGTCCGTTACATTTCCCACACTTCTGCTCTCACCCCTTCCCCTCCCTCCCAGAACCACAACAGGGTTCCCCTTGTCCTCATCTTTCACCCCACCAGCCTCCACATTCAATGGTTCATCCTCTGCCATTTCCGTCACTTCCAGCGTGATCCCACCACAAACACATCTTCCCCTCACCTCCCCTTTCAGCATTCCGAAGGGACCGCTCCCTCCGTGACACCCTGGTCCTCTCCTCAATCACCCCCAACACCCCCAACCCTTCCCATGGTACCTTCCCATGCAAGCGCAGGAGATGCAACACCTGTCCTTTTACCTCCTCCCTTCCCACTGTCCAGGGCCCCAACCACTCCTTCCAGGTGAAACAGCGATTTACTTGTACTTCTTGCAATTTAGTATACTGTATTCGCTGCTAACGATGTGGTCTCCTCTACATTGGAGAGACCAAATGCAGATTGTGTGACCGCTTTGCGGAACACCTCCGTTCAGTCAACAAGCGTGACCCCGAGCTTCCGGTCGCCTGTCACTTTAATTCTCCGCTCCACTCCCACTCTGACCTCTCTGTCCTTGGCCTCTTACACTGTTCCAACGAAGCTCAACGAACAGCATTTCATCTTTTTATCAGGCACTTTACAGCCTTCTGGACTCAACATCGAGTTCAACAATTTCTGACCATAACCTCTGCCCCAGTTTTTTCAGTTGGCAGCTGGTGATGATTCTGATATTCCCACTTACACCTCTTGTAGACCCATCTTTTGTTTCTTTACCTGTCCCATTACCATCTCCTTTCGCTTTGTACAATCATACTTTTGTCATTTAATCTCTCCTGCCTTCCACCCTATCACAGACCTTGCCTGTTGTGCTTTCCTCCCCTCCTCCTTTCCCTGCCCCTGCACTTGCTTAAAATCTGTTACATCTCTAACTTTTTCCAGTTCTGACGAAGGGTCATCGACCTGAAACGTTAACTCTGTTTCTCTCTCCACAGATGCTGCCTGACCTCACAGTGCAGCGAAGATTCACCAGACTGATACCTGGGATGGCAGGAATGACGTATGAAGAGAGATTGGGTCGATTAGGCTTATATTCGCTAGAGTTTAGAAGAATGAGAGGGGATCTCATTGAAACTTATAAAATTCTAACAGGACTAGACAGACTAGATGCAGGAAGGCTATTCCCGATGGCTGGGGAGTCCAGAACCAGGGGTCACAGTCTAAGGATAAGGGGTAAGCCATTTATGACTGAGATGAGGAGGAATTTCTTCACCCAGAGAGTGGTGAACCTGTGGAATTCTCTACCACAGAAGACAGTTGAGGCCAATTCATTAAATATATTCAAGAAGGAGTTAGATATATTTCTTAAGGCTAAGGGGATCAAGGGATATGGGGAGAAAGCAGGGACAGGGTACTGAATTTGGATGATCAGCCATGACCGCATTGAATGGCGGAGCAGGCTCAAGGGGATGAATGGCCTACTCCTGTTCCTGTGAAACACCCCAGTGAGAGTTACGTACTCAAAAAAGAGAGATGACAGGTCTGTCTGCCCAACTATTTTATCTGCGGATGCAGCGTATTATTGTTTCATCAATCTCGCCGCACTTTGGTCCACAAGTTTCACATGGTACTCTTATCATCAGTCGCCAACCATTACCAGCAAAAATAAATAAACTCAGAACTGACTAGTACTCCTCTGATGAATTTAACAGTGTATATTTTATATTAAAATATTAGTATCTTGACATTTCGAAGTTCAGGCGATGCTGATCGAGCCTCCATGATGAGATTGATGCGTTGTGATCAATTCCAATTACAGGAAACTTTCTGGTATCCGGCACTGACGGGACCGAGCTGGTGCCGCCCCATCAAAACTGCCGTAGAAACCAGCGCCAATGTTAAAACATACGGAGCTTCTGAGCTCCGTCTGAAGCAACAAACCCTGTTGCTTAGCAACAGCTTCAAAACAGTCAGCGCAGCTTGCAAGCGTCTCTGTAGCTAAGCAACAGCTTCAGCTAGACGCTTGCAGAGCCTGACTGGAGAAAAAGAGCGACGAAAAGTAAAAAAACTTATCTGCACCGACTCCTGAATTTTGCCGGTGGATAGAGCTTTCCGGACATTTAACCTCCGGTTAAACGAAAGTTTCCTGTATCCATTTTTTTCGCCCCTCCTCCCTGCCCCTGCTTAAAAATCTCTCCTCCTCAACCTTTTCCAGTTCTGATGAAGGGTTTGACCCGAAACATTGACTCTGTTTCTCTCTCGTCGAGGCTACCTGACCTGCTGAGTGTTTCCAGCACTTTCTGTTATTATTTCCAATTATTCATTACTCTGTTTAAATCCCATTTTGTCAGAGGTTTTTTTAGAGACAGTGGCCTTGATCTTAACACCCGCTGCCCACCCCGTCCCACACGAAAAACCCTAAAAAAGGCAAAACACGAACCCGGCCCAACACGTACGCACCTGCCACCATTTTTAAGATGGTGGGTTTCGAGGCATGCGAAACTTCATTAACACATATTAATCACGCTCCCTCGGTGTGATTGGGAGCCTGATTTAACTTTAACGGTTTCCGCTCGGGAAACCCGGCAGTAAAAGGGAGGCACGAGCTGCCAGCTCCTGAAGGTTTTTACTGCACGCCTCGTAGTCCAGGAGGAGTGCTCCCCCGGGCCCGTAAAGAAGCCTTCGACCCTCCCTTCTGCCGACCAAGTAATAAAAAGGGCAATAGCAGGAACTAAGTGTCACAAAACATATTTGAAAGCTCTCTATCTGAATGCACGTAGCATTCGTAACAAAATAGACGAGTTAAAGGCACAAATAGCTACATATGGGTATGATCTTGTGGCCATTACAGAAACATGGCTGCAGGGTGACAATGCCTGGGAATTAAACATACCAGGTTATTTAACAATCAGGAAGGACAGGCAGGAAGGAAGGGGAGGTGGGGTGGCTATGTTAATAAAGGAAGGAATCACTGTAATACAGAGAAATGATATTGGGTCAAAGGATCAGGATAATGAAACAGTTTGGGTGGAGATAAGGAATAATAAGGGGAAAAAAACACTAGTGGGTGTAGTATATAGGCCTCCGAACAGTCGCAACTCGGTTGGACGGAGTATCAATCAGGAAATAGTTGAGGCTTGTAATAAGGGAACATCTATGATTATGGGGGATTTTAACTATCATATAAATTGGACGAATCAAATTGGGCAGGGCTGCCTTGAGGATGAGTTCATTGAGTGTATTAGGGATGGGTTTCTTGAGCAGTATGTAACTGAACCAACCAGGGGGCAAGCAACCTTAGATCTGGTCCTGTGTAACGAGACAGGATTAATTAAAAATGTCCTAGTAAAGGATCCCCTTGGAATGAGTGACCATAACATGGTTGAATTCCATATTCAGTTAGAGGGTGAGGAGGCTGTATCTCAAACAAGCGTGCTAAGCTTGAATAAAGGAGACTATGAAGGTATGAGAGCGGAATTGAGTAAAGTGGATTGGGAAAATAGGTTAAAGGATAAGACGATACATGATCAGTGGTGTACATTTAAGGAGTTATTTTACAACTTCCAAAATAAATATATTCCACTGAGAAAAAAAGGGTGTAAAAGAAAAGACAGCCATCCGTGGCTAAGTAAAGAAATTAAGGATAGTATTCGACTAAAAACAAGGGCATATAAGGTAGCCAAATCTAGTGGGAGGATAGAGGATTGGGGAAACTTTAAAAGACAGCAAAAAATAACAAAAAGATTGATTAAGAAAGGGAAGATACATTATGAAAGTAAATTAGCAAAAAATATAAAGACAGATAGTAAGAGTTTTTATAGTTATATAAAAAGAAAAAGGGTGGCTAAAGTAAATGTTGGTCCCTTAGAGGATGAGACCGGGAAATTAATGGTGGGAAATATGGAGATGGCAAAAACACTGAATGAATATTTTACATCAGTCTTTACAGTAGAGGACACCAAGAATATCCCAACACTTGACAAGCAGGGGGCTATAGGGGGGGAGGAGCTAAATACGATTAAAATCACTAAGGAAGTAGTACTTGGTAAAATAATGGGACTCAAGGCGGATAAATCACCTGGACCTGATGGCTTACATCCCAGGGTTTTGAGGGAAGTGGCGGTAGGGATTGTGGATGCATTGGTAATAATCTTCCAAAACTCCCTGGACTCAGCAAAGGTCCCGGCAGACTGGAAAACTGCTAATGTAACACCCTTATTTAAAAAGGGCAGTAGACAGAAGGCTGGAAACTATAGACCGGTTAGCCTAACATCTGTGGTAGGTAAAATTTTGGAGTCCATTATTAAGGAGACAGTAACAGGACATTTGGATAATCATAATTTAATAAGACAAAGTCAGCATGGTTTTATGAAGGGGAAGTCATGTTTGACAAATTTGCTGGAGTTCTTTGAGGAAGTAACATATAGGGTGGATAAAGGTGAACCAGTGGACGTAGTGTATTTAGACTTCCAAAAGGCATTTGACAAGGTGCCACACAAAAGATTATTGCTTAAGATAAAAAATCACGGGATTGGGGGTAATATTCTGGCATGGATAGAGGATTGGCTATCTAACAGAAGGCAGAGAGTTGGGATAAATGGTTCATATTCAGACTGGCAATCAGTAACCAGTGGTGTTCCGCAGGGGTCAGTGCTGGGTCCCCAACTCTTTACAATCTATATTAACGATTTGGAGGAGGGGACCGAGTGTAACACGTCAAAGTTTGCAGATGATACTAAGATGGGAGGGAAAGTAGTGAGTGAGGAGGACATAAAAAACCTGCAAGGGGACATAGACAGGCTAAGTAAGTGGGCAGAGATTTGGCAGATGGAATACAATACTGGAAAGTGTGAGGTTATGCACTTTGGCAGGAAAAATCGTAGAGCAAGTTATTATCTTAATGGCAAGAAACTTGAAAGTACTGAAGTACAAAGGGATCTGGGGGTCCTGGTGCACGAAACTCAAAAGGTTAGCATGCAGGTGCAGCAAGTGATTAAGAAGGCCAATGGAATGTTGGCTTTCATTGCTAGGGGGATAGAATATAAAAATAGGGAGGTATTGCTTCAGTTGTACAAGGTATTGGTGAGACCGCACCTGGAATACTGCATACAGTTTTGGTGTCCATACTTAAGAAAGGACATACTTGCTCTCGAGTCAGTACAAAGAAGGTTCACTCGATTAATCCCGGGGATGAGGGGATGGACATATGAGGAGAGGTTGAGTAGATTGGGACTCTACTCATTGGAGTTCAGAAGAATGAGAGGCGATCTTATTGAAACATATAAGATTATGAAGGGGTTGGATCGGGTGGATGCAGGGAGGATGTTCCAGATGATGGGTGAAACTAGAACTAGGGGGCATAGTCTTAGAATAAGGGGCTGCTCTTTCAAAACTGAGATGAGGAGGAACTACTTCACTCAGAGGGTGGTAGGTCCATGGAATATGCTGCCCCAAAAAGCTGTAGAAGCTACATCATTACATAAATTTAAAACAGAAATAGACAGTTTCCTAGTAGAAAAGGGATTTAAGGGTTACGGGGAGCGGGCAGGAATTTGGACATGAGTCTAGGTTCGGATAGGTCATGGCCCTGTGGGTAGCGGAGCGGGCCCAGGGGCCGTGTAGCCTGATCCTGCTCCTGTTTTCGTGTGTCTAATGCTGTTAGATTCAGGAGATAGTCCTGTCATAGTGGATTGGCGGTTAGGATCAGATCAGCCATGATCTTATTGAATGGCGGAGCAGGCTCGAGGGGCCAATTGGCCTACTCCTGCTCCTATTTCTTATGTTCTTATGTTCTTATGTTCAAAATAAATAGAATTTTTGATTTACACCAGAGTACAGCACTGTCTTTAAATACAGTGTAAGGAAGATTGCAAAATGAATCCTGTGGGTTTGCATTTTCCAAGCATTGTCCCCAGTCCCATGAGTTAAAAGTGGCTCATTACTCAAAACTAACAGCCTTATACACCACCTAACATTGCATTAGCTTATTCACTGACCTGGAGTGCAGTGGGGATCTCCGATTAGCAATGCATCTGCTCACAGCGGTTTGCTTCCACATCAGCAGTTTCAAGACACCTGCACTGATCTCAAGGTTTATAACAGCTAAACAAACAAACAAAGAGCCGGCGTGGAAATTGTGCTGGTGTCTCTCCGCGGTGCAATGTCACAAACATTGGCGGATCCACAGGGCCGCCTCCAGGATCGGCTGTTTGTCACAAGCCAGCCGTTGCACTGACCAAGTTCCATCCGCAACAACTGCAATCAGTTCAGAACCCTTCCTGCCCGAGTTCACTTCCGATTTTCAGCAGCGTTTTGACTTACAGAGTTGGCATTCTGTCACTGAAATCCCCAGATAAAATATTTGAGCTGAGGACTCTGCCAATGTAGCACTTCAAAAGGTTGCGAGAGTGAATTTCCCTTCTACTTTTTAAAGTAATGTGATAATGACCCGATTATTTGTTTGTAGTGATGTTGATTGAGGGATAAATATTGGCCAGGACACAGGGGAGAACTGCCCTGCTCTTCTTCAAAATAGTGCCATGGGGTCTTTAACGTCCACCTAAGAGGGCAGACGGGGCCTCGGTTTAACGTCTCATCTGAAAGACAGCACCTCTGACAGTGCAGCACTCCCCTGGAATGTCAGCCTAGATTTTTGTGCTCAAGTACCTGGAGTGAGGATTGAACCCACAACCTCCTGACTCCAGAGGCTAGGGTACTACCAACTGAGCCACAGCTGACCCCTGTGTCAACTCTGTCAGATAGCGTGTATAATGGGCACCCTGTGCAAAACCGCCCGAGGCAAATTTCTACCCCGAGCAATGGTCACTTGAGTGAGATACCAAATGGTTTCCTGTATGCATGAAACTGTAATCCACCAAGAATAAGAGGGAGAGGAGGAAGTGATTTTGCTGACATCGATCTTCTATCAGAGGTTTTACAACTAACCAATTGTAACAAACATAGGATCAATCGATAAAAATCACCTGTTCACCAAGCAGTGTCATGTCTGTGCAGGTCCCCCCAGTTCTTAGGTTGATTTTGCTGACACCAAAATGACAACAACAACAACGTATATTTATATAGCATAGAAAAACATACCAAGGTGATTCACAGAGGCATAAGCAAATAATAACAGATACCAAGCGAAAGAAGGATATATTTGACCAAAAGCTTGGTCAAATGGTGGGTTTTTGTTTTAAGTTTGAAGTGGGCCTTAAAAGAGGAGAGGAGCTGGAGAGGCAAAAGGGGAAAGCATTTCAGAGCCTAGGGCCTAGGTGGCTGAAGGTATGGTCACCAATGTTGGGGTGAAGACATTTGGGGATTCACAAAAGACCAGAGTCAGAGGAATGGAAAGTTTGAGGGTAGGTTGTGGGGCTGGAGGAGGTTACAGAGATAGGTGTGGTCCTATGAAGGGATTTAAACACAAGGGGCACTGGGAGCCAATGTAGGTCAGTAAGGAGAGGAGTGATGGTGAGCAGGACCTGATGCAGGATAGGAGATGAGCAGCGGAATTTTGGATGACTTGAAGTATACAGAGGATGGAGGATGGGAGACGATTGGAATAGATGAGTCTGATGGTGAAAAAGGCATGGACCAGCCAGCAAAGAAATGATGGGCCGAATGGCCTCTTCTTGCACCATAAATTTCTATGATTCTATGATTCTATAAAGTAGGATTGGAATTTGCTTTATGGTGGCTTTTATTTCAGCATTGTGGCCAAGAGGACATGGTGATGGTCAGTAACAGAGAGAAGGTAAGGTGTGGAAGAAATGTTGAAAGGGGTATTGGGGTTGTGGTCACTGGTACCACAGGTGGCTCATTCGATGCCGGACATCCCGGCCAGAAAGGGGCTGTCTTGGTTGCCCCCTTCCTTCCGCTTCCTCCTATTCTGCTTCTTCCTCTTCTGCTTCTTCCTCCTCTTCTGCTTCTTCCTCTTCCCTCTGCGAGCAGCCTGTCCCCTTTGCTGCCTCTGCTTCATCTCCATGTGATGGGGAACTGCAACAGGAGCCCCCTGGACTGTGAGCAAATGGTCTTCTCAGAGGCCTTTCTTTAACATCCAAAGCCTTGCAAGTGTCCGGCAGCACTCCCTGCACACTTTAACAACTTTTTTTTAATGTATTGCTCCAAGCCACTACTCCAATATAATATTTTAAAAACCCTCCAAAAGCTGAAGTCAAAATTTACCTGAAAGTTGTCCAAACATGGACAAAAGAGCTGAATTCCAGAGGTAAGGTGAGAGTGACTGCCCTTGAAATCAGAGCAGCATTTGACCGAGTGTGGCATCAAGGAGCCCTAGTAAAATTGAAGTCATTGGGAATCAGGGGGAAAACTTTCTACTGGCTGGAGTCATACCTAGCACAAAGGAAGATGGTTGCGGTTGTTGGAGGCCAATCATTGCTGCAGGAGTTCCTCAAGGCACTGTCCTAGGCCAAACCAGCTCAGCTGCTTCATCAATAACCTTCCCTCCATCATAAGGTCAGAAGTGGGGATGTTCGCTGATGATTGCACAGTGTTCAGTTCCATTCGCAACTCCTCAGATAATGAAGCAGTCCATGCCCGCATGTGGCAAGGCCTGGACGACATTCAAGCTTGGGCTGATAAGTGGCAAAGATAACATTCATGCCACACAAGTGCCAGGCAATGACTATCTCCAACAAGAGAGTTAACCACCGCCCCTTGACATTCATTGACATTACCATCGCCAAATCCTCCATCAACATCCTGGGGGTCACCATTTACCAGAAACTTAACATAAATACTGTGGCTACTAGAGCAGAGCAGAGGCTGAATATTCTGCGACGAGTGTCTCACCTCCTGACTCCCCAAAGCCTTTCCATCTACAAGGCACAAGTCAGGAGTGTGATGGAATTCTTTCCATTTGCCTGGATGAGTGCAGCTCCAACAGCACTCAAGAAGCTTGACACCATCCAGGACAAAGCAGCCCGCTTAATTGGCACCCCATCCACCACCTTAAACATTCACTCCCTCCACTACAGGTGCACCGTGGCTGCAGTGTGTACCATCTACAAGATGCACTGCAGCAACTCGCCAAGGCTTCTTCAGCAGCACCTCCCAAATCCGCAACCTCTACCACCTAGAAGGTCAAGGGCAGCAGGCGCATGGGAACACCACCACCCTCCAAGTTTCCCTCCAAGTCACACACCATTTTGACTTGAAATATATCGCCATTCTTTCATCGTCGCTGGGTCAAAATCCTGGAACTCCCTCCCTAACAGCACTATGGGAGTACCTTCACTACATGGACTGCAGCAGTTCAAGAAGGCGGCTCACCACCACTTTTAGGGATGGGCAATAAATGCTGGCCTGGCCAGCGTCGCCCACATCCCAGAAACAAATTTTTTAAAATGTGCTTGCCCCTTTAAGAAGCGCTGACAGCATCTCGTAACAATTGCTGCACACATGTCTTCCGTGCCTGGTTAGGAGAAGGTGGTATGGAGTGCGGCGACACCCAAAATCACAGTCATAGGTCAATTCAGGTGTTGCATGTCGATTGACATCACGATCTGTATATTTACATTGGAGAGGCAAGCGCAGGCAACGGCAGCGCTGCCGACCTCTCCAAAATGGCGGCTGGCATATCCTGCACTGGAAGTGGCGGAAGCAAGCCTTTTTTTTCAAGGAAACCAGCCTTAACGGCCGGCACTAGAACATCGAATATCGCGGCCTTTGTTTCTTTCTGTTACCATGGAATCTAATCTATCTGAAGGTAGCTTGGAACAATATAAGTTGCAGTTTTACCAGGATTTATCCCTAGCCTACAAATGCTTTATTTATAACAAGAGGGATCTCACTCTGGCTTTATCTTATAATAATGTATACATGTGTTACTTGGAAATGGGTTGGAGTGTGTTGCAGGCTGTAAGCACTATCAGCCTCCATCCTAAACTGTCACTCTGAGAGGGCATTAGAGCCCCCAATACACTACAGCACTGTTGTTATTGTGTGTAAAATGGTCATTAGCAGTTAAATGATTAGCAGTTAAATGATTTCGTTTTTTTTACTACAGTGTTTTAATGTTGTCGTATCCATGATTGTGCACCACGACAGTCTTCTGAAGATGGCAGCAGCTGTTACAGGGCAGTATGGGGAAGTACCAACAGCAGCTAAGATGAAGGACCACAGACACATCACAACCAAAAATAGGAAAGGTCTCTGATGCAGCTCATTTGCTGCTGGATCTAACATAATAAAAATCTTGCGAGTAGCATGCATGCAACTATAAATGTGTTGAAATACAAAAAGAAAATCGGTTCTTTGAAAATTTGAGCCAATCTAAAGACACTAAGACTATCTCTATCTCTTGCAACCTCCAGATCTGGTTATCGCCTCAGATCTCTCCTTGGGTGTCATTTTAACTGGGTCAATATCCTAGAATTCCTTACCTAATTCCCCTTGTGGGAGCACCATCACCATATGAACTGCATTAGTTCAAGGAGCAAACCCATCGCCACTTTCTCAGGGCAACTAATGATGGGCATTCAATGTGACCTTGCCAGTTGTCCACATCCAGAGAACAATATTTAAATGACAGTGCCTAGGCATGTTTTTCTGGGTGTTATATCAATGGAAATTGTTGTTGTTACCCTGTTCCTAAAAACATCAGACATTCTCAAATGTTTGCCACTGAACTGGAAGATTATGTGCACGTTCTTTCCTTTTAATTTAGTGAGAGGGGATTTCTACGTTCTTTAAGGAGAGGGATATCAAAGCTCAACAATGAAACATTTTCCTACCCAGTGCTGACATTAATAAATCACTGGTTAAACCTCCGCTAGAAGTAGTGGTGTCCAATTCTTGGCACCACATTTTAGAAAGGATGTCAAGGCCTTGGACAGGGTGCAGTAGCGATTTACCGGAATGGTACCAGGGATGAGGGAATTAAGTTATGTGGAGAGACCAGAGAGGTTGGGATTGTTCTCCTTAAAGCAAAGATGGTTAAGGAGAGATTTAGTGCAGGTGTTCAAAATTATATGGGGTTTTGATAGACTAAATAGGGAGAAACTGTTTCCACTGGCAGGAGGGCCGATAACCAGAGGACACTGAATTAAGATAATTGGCAAAAAAAGCCAGGGGGAGATGTGGATCATCCAAAACTGACTAAACTCATTTCATTTTCACAGGCAGAGGATTTGACCTGATTACCAGGCTGAAAGGACAGGGCTGCTAACCCACTGTGAAACCTGGTCCCCGTAAAGAAAATAATTGTTAAAAACGCGTGTCTTTTCTCTTTCATTTTATAGTTATATAAACACGCTGGTCTAAGACGCACAGCAGATGCTCCATGTGGCCGAAATGAGAGAAGGAAATTATCAAGTAAAGCATCGAGAGGTAAACAGAAACAATTGTGTATAATTCCTCCAGGACATAACATGTTCACCAATTCGTTGACCCTTATCTGTAACTAGCTCCATTTAGAGATGTCTTGTCCCAAAAGGATTACGTCAGTTATTTCACAGAAAGTTTTGACAAGCAAGTGCAGCATCTTCTAAAAATTGGATCAAGAGGTTACAGATCACAGCTAATCTCGTGAAAAACCCCTGGAATGAAGCCAGTTTAGGACTCGAACAAGTGCTAAAACCATTTTAATGGCCATATTTCAGATTCCATTACTTGAAGCTGGAGAAGGATCTCGGGCAGATAGGAATTCCCGCAGAGCTCAATAAATTGAAACAACGGGAGGTCTGATCGCCTGCTAGAATAGCACTAACACTGTGACACATCTGGGGGCGACGGCTGCAAATTACTTCAACAGTGCTGTAAATTAAAGCTGGTTAAGAAAAGGTTTGCAAAGACTGAAAGGAATAAAAGAGAAAAGGGGGAACTTTAATAAGCATTATCGATCCTGACTTAAACAAGGATCAAAGGGGCTTTCATAGTCAAAAGAAAGCATCTGTTACTACCCATAATGGCATGTTCTTCATCAGCTAGAGGAGTTGACAGAGGTAGAGTCCTTTCACTTTGGCTTTAAAATGTACAGGCCTGGATTAGAATGGCACTGCTCTCCAACACCGTGTACCCAATCTCGGACATCTCGGCCTTGATATTAACCCCCCCCGCCTATGAGGGGCATGCGCCAGCTGCCATTTTCACGGCGGCAGATATCGGGGAGTCCCAGTGTCCTGCCCTGGAGAAGTGGGACACTTCATTGACATATGTAAGTCGGGCTCGCACAGTGCAAATTGGGAGCCTGATTTCAAATATACCGCGGCTGCACGGATTTCCCGGGGGTCGGAACACTCGACTGTGAATAGGAGGCGGGAGCTGATTGCTCCCCCAGGTAAATGGTTGTTTCAGCACTCCTTGTGGGCCAGGAGGAGCAGAGGTGCTCCCACAACCCAGGGTCCCCTCAAGGAAGCCTTCGGCCTCCCACAGCCCTGATCGCCAGCCTCCTCCGGCCAACCCCCCACTCCCAGCCCCAATCTCTAGCCTCCCCCAAGCCCTCTTGACCACAGGCCTCTCCCCTCCTCCCAATTATCGGATCTTCACTCCTCCCCACACCGCTGATTGCAGGCCTCCCCCCTCACCTCCGCTCGAATGCCGACCTCCTCCCCCCTCCCCCCTCCCCCCAGCCCAATTACCGACCTCCCCCCCCCAGCCTGATTACCGACCCCCCCTCTCCCAGCCCGATTACCGACCTCCCCCCCAGCCCGATTACCGACCTCCCCCTACCCCCCAGCCTGATTACCGACCCCCCCTCTCCCAGCCCGATTACCGACCTCCCCCTACCCCCCAGCCCGATTACCGACCCCTCCCCCCCAGCCCAATTACCGACCCCTCCCCCCCAGCCTGATTACCGACCCCCCCTCTCCCAGCCCGATTACCGACCTCCCCCTCCCCCCCAGCCCGATTACCGACCCCTCCCCCCCAGCCCGATTACCGACCTCCCCCTACCCCCCAGCCCGATTACCGACCCCTCCCCCCCAGCCCGATTACCGACCCCTCCCCCCCAGCCCGATTACCGACCCCTCCCCCCCAGCCCGATTACCGACCCCTCCCCCCCAGCCCGATTACCGACCCCTCCCCCCCAGCCCGATTACCGACCCCCCCTCTCCCAGCCCGATTACCGACCTCCCCCCTCAGCCCGATTACCGACCTCCCCCCTCAGCCCGATTACCGAACCCCCCTCAGCCCGATTACCGACCCCCCCTCTCCCAGCCCGATTACCGACCTCCCCCCTCAGCCCGATTACCGACCTCCCCCCTCAGCCCGATTACCGACCTCCCCCCTCAGCCCGATTACCGACCTCCCCCCTCAGCCCGATTACCGACCTCCCCCCTCAGCCCGATTACCGACCCCTCCCCCCTCAGCCCGATTACCGACCCCTCCCCCCTCAGCCCGATTACCGACCCCTCCCCCCTCAGCCCGATTACCGAACCCCCCTCAGCCCGATTACCGACCCCTCCCCCCTCAGCCCGATTACCGAACCCCCCTCAGCCCGATTACCGACCCCTCCCCCCTCAGCCCGATTACCGAACCCCCCTCAGCCCGATTACCGACCCCTCCCCCCAGCCCGATTACCGACCTCCCCCCTCAGCCCGATTACCGACCTCCCCCCTCAGCCCGATTACCGACCTCCCCCCTCAGCCCGATTACCGACCTCCCCCCTCAGCCCGATTACCGACCTCCCCCCTCAGCCCGATTACCGACCCCCCCAGCCCGATTACCGACCTCCCCCCTCAGCCCGATTACTGACCTCCCCCCCCAGCCCGATTACCGACCCCTCCCCCCCAGCCCGATTACCGACCCCTCCCCCCCAGCCTGATTACCGACCCCCCCTCTCCCAGCCCGATTACCGACCTCCCCCTACCCCCCAGCCCGATTACCGACCCCTCCCCCCCAGCCCGATTACCGACCCCTCCCCCCCAGCCCGATTACCGACCCCTCCCCCCCAGCCCAATTACCGACCCCTCCCCCCCAGCCTGATTACCGACCCCCCCTCTCCCAGCCCGATTACCGACCTCCCCCTACCCCCCAGCCCGATTACCGACCCCTCCCCCCCAGCCCGATTACCGACCCCTCCCCCCCAGCCCGATTACCGACCTCCCCCTACCCCCCAGCCCGATTACCGACCCCTCCCCCCCAGCCCGATTACCGACCCCCCCTCTCCCAGCCCGATTACCGACCTCCCCCCTCAGCCCGATTACCGACCTCCCCCCTCAGCCCGATTACCGACCCCTCCCCCCCAGCCCGATTACCGACCCCTCCCCCCTCAGCCCGATTACCGAACCCCCCTCAGCCCGATTACCGACCCCTCCCCCCCAGCCCGATTACCGACCCCCCCCAGCCCGATTACCGACCTCCCCCCCCCAGCCCGATTACCGACCTCCCCCCAGCCCGATTACCGACCCCCCCAGCCCGATTACCGACCTCCCCCCTCAGCCCGATTACTGACCTCCCCCCCCAGCCCGATTACCGACCCCTCCCCCCAGCCCGATTACCGACCCCTCCCCCCTCAGCCCGATTACCGACCTCCCCCCCAGCCCGATTACTGACCTCCCCCCCAGCCCGATTACCGACCTCCCCCAGCCCGATTACCGACCTCCCCCCACCCCAGCCCGATTACCGACCTCCCCCCACCCCAGCCCGATTACCGACCTCCCCCCACCCCAGCCCGATTACCGACCTCCCCCCACCCCAGCCCGATTACCGACCCCTCCCAGCCCGATTACCGACCCCCCCAGCCCGATTACCGACCCCCCCAGCAGCCCGATTACCGACCTCCCCCCCAGCCCGATTACCGACCTCCCCCCCAGCCCGATTACCGACCTCCCCCCACCCCAGCCCGATTACCGACCTCCCAGCCCGATTACTGACCACCCCCCAGCCCGATTACCGACCCCTCCCAGCCCGATTACCGACCCCCCCAGCCCGATTACCGACCTCCCAGCCCGATTACTGACCACCCCCCAGCCCGATTACCGACCCCTCCCCCCCCAGCCAGATTACCGACCCCCCCAGCCCGATTACCGACCCCCCCAGCCCGATTACCGACCCCCCAGCCCGATTACCGACCCCTCCCAGCCCGATTACCGACCTCCCCCCAGCCCGATTACCGACCCCCCCCAGCCCGATTACCGACCACCTCCCAGCCCGATTACCGACCCCTCCCAGCCCGATTACCGACCCCCCAGCCCGATTACCGACCCCCCCCCAGCCCGATTACCGACCCCCCCCAGCCCGATTACCGACCCCCCCCAGCCCGATTACCGACCCCCCCCAGCCCGATTACCGACCCCCCCAGCCCGATTACCGACCCCCCCCAGCCCGATTACCGACCCCCCCCAGCCCGATTACCGACCCCCCCCAGCCCGATTACCGACCCCCCCAGCCCGATTACCGACCCCCCCCAGCCCGATTACCGACCTCCCCCCAGCCCGATTACCGACCCCCCCAGCCCGATTACCGACCCCCCTCAGCCCGATTACCGACCTCCCCCCCCAGCCCGATTACCGACCTCCCCCCCAGCCCGATTACCGACCCCCCCCCCCAGCCCGATTACCGACCTCCTCCCCCCTTCTGTTTGCCGGAGACCACCCCCCAAGGTTCCCTTGCCGCTGGTATTCCCTCCCGCCCGCCGACCTGGCTGTCCATTTGGGCCAGCTGCTAGGTAGGAGACAGAGCCACAAGATGAGGACCTGCTGTTAAGATAGGCTGGACCTCCACGACCATTTTTCGGCCTCAGCCGCGCCCTCACTCCTGCCTCCCCGTAAATATCGGGGCCCTCCCCACTGACAGTGAGAGAAGGCAAATTCTGAAAGTAAACAAAAAACGATTGATCCCCCACGCATCTCTCAGCCCGTTTAGAGAAACCTAGTTATTTGTCTGCTTTTTGAAACATGGAAATGAGCAAAGGTGAAAGGGACATGAAAAAAAGAAAGAGCAGGCAGCACATTAGCACTCCGTTGCGTTTTAGTGCCCTTCAGTTTTTATCGGGCAGATGTGGTGTTAAATAAGACTATATCCTGCCAGAACATCCACACGTTAATAAACAGCTTTGAATACATCTGCATCTTCATTCCATTTAAATGTGTTTCTTTTTCACAAGCAGTGAATATAATATAATATACTGTAATATAATATAATATAGCTCATCTGATCTCATTAACACACAAATAAAATTGAGTGCTAAAAGTGTAAAAGGGCTTGATCTGCTCCAATAAATACAGCGATTTAATTAACGAGTTACCTTTGGCATGGGAAGAAGGATAGGGAATTTGATCTTTACTAGCCATGACTGTACATCACATGCTAGAATCCTTGGATTCTTTGTTACATTTCTCAATCGTGTGATTGTTAAATTATAACAATTAAGAATTAACCTCTCCAGGAGAAGAAGGCCTGATTTGAATATGCTTTTACTTCTCACGTGTGTGATTTTTTTTTTCTCCACAGATAATGAAATGTTATTAGTTTCTTGTAAAGTAAATTAAGAATAATTCACGGCCATCTGTGAGGTGTGGAAAATTTGCCACAAGTGCTGTGACTTCACAGCCTACATGTTATAAGAACATAAGAAGCAGGAGCAGGAGTGGACCATTCGGCCCCTCGAGCCTGCTCTGCCATTTAGTAGCATCATTGCTGGCCTTCTACTTCAACTGCACTTTCCCGCCCTATCCCCATGTCCCTTGATTCCCTTTGTGTCCAAAAATCTATTGATCTCTGCCTTGAATATACTCAACGGCTGAGCTTCCACAGCTCTCTGGGGTAGACAATCCCAAAGATTCACAACCCTTTGAGTGAAGACAATTTTCCTCATACAGAAATACAGAAACCCCACAGTGCAGATAGAGGCCATTTCGGCCCATCGAGCCTGCACCGACACATATCCCACCCAATCCCCGTAACCCCTTCACCAACACATATCCCACCCGATCCCCGTAACCCCACACATTTTAATCCCCCCTAACACTAAGGGTCAATTTATCATAGCCAATCAACCTAACCTGCACATCTTTGGACTGTGGGAGGAAACCGGAGCACCCGGAGGAAACCCACGCAAACACGGGGAGAATGTGCAAACTCCACACAGACAGTCACCCGAGGCTGGATTTGAACCCGGGTCCCTGGCGCTGTGAGGCAACAGTGCTAACCACTATGCCAAAGTCCTAAATGGCCGATCCCCTATTCTGAGACTGTGACCCCTAGTTCTAGACTCCCCAGTCAGGGGAAACATCCTCCCAGCAACTACCCTTAAAAATTTGATGACCCAGAAATTCGATAAGGCCAAAAATGGCCTGTAAAAAGTGTGCAGGCAGCACCGGTATTTTGGTGCTGCCTACTGATTTGAATGATTGCAGCGCACAGCCGAGTGACCAACGCACTGCTTCAGGCTGTGCGCTCAGCAAGACGCCCAATGTAGTGTGGCTGTAGCATCCCTGCTGCCTTTTCTTAAAGCAAGGCTGTCATTTTAGAAAGCAGTCTCAAGCCCTTAAAGGGGAACTGCCTTCTGACAAAAACAATTAAAAATCATTCAAAAATAGGCAGTCTCTAGCCCACAGAGCTCAACTGCCTTCTGGAAAAAAAATTAAATAACATTCCAAACTTGGCAGTCTTCAGCTCTTAAAGCTGAACTGCCTTCTGCATGCAAAAAATGGTAAAAGTGCTTCAGCACTAATACAAATGGCTCAACAGGCGGGGAAGGGGCACCCAGGGTCTCACATGCAGCACTCCAGCTTTGTGCACAGGGTCAAAAGTGAAAGAGAGGCCCTCTACCCACAGTGGGCCAGGAGGCCTTCCAGAAAGGAGGATGTGGGACCAAATCACCGAGGCCATCACTGCCAGCAGTGTCGCCCCCAGGACCCGGTTCCTGTGCCCAAAGAAGCTTCATGACCTCAGACCAGTGGTCAAGGTCAGTGACTGCATCTTCAAAAGCTGTCTCCTACCAACTGTACCACTAGCCTCACACACTGCTCAATGCACCCCCCCCCCCATCACTCACCTACCAACAATCTCTACACACCTCACACCTCACATTCCTAGCTTCACCTCCTTGGAGGAGATGGTGCTGGCCATTCTTGGCAGGGGCATGGCTGAGCCCTTGGCCAGTGGCGGGGCTGAAAGAATACAAGATACTGGTATCCTCATAGGCTATCCTCCTTCTCACATCCCACTTCCCCCGCATCCCACAATATCTTCTGATTTACAAGCTGCACATGGTGTAAGCATGCATCTCTTGCTTTCCTGCCCTCCCCTCACCAAAACCCTACTGTTGTGCCTTCCTAATGTCAGACACCCAAGAAATCCAGCCTGCCCAGCCAGTGGTTGACCAAGAATAGGGAGAGGAGAGTGAAGAACAAGAAGAAAAAAAAAGTCACCCAATTTGACACTCCCAGCCACCAGCTTCTCGATGTCATCCTGCAAGGCCATCTGCAGTGTCCCCCACTGAAAGTCAGCAGCCTTCCACCAGCCATGCTGCAGCCACTGGGGTAGCACTGCATGACATTGCTAGGATATGCAAAGGCATATACAAGGCAGTCACTAACGAAATGCACAAGGGTGATGAGTTGATTTCTTGATGTTATATTGGCTGGATAGATGTATAAAGTTGGATTGGAAAATTTGCTTTGTGGTGACCTTTATTTCAGCATTGTGGCCAAGATGACACTGTGATGGTCAGTAACAGGAAAGATAAGGTGTGGGACAAATGTTGAAAGGGGAATTAGGGTTGTGTTCACTAGCACCACTGGCAGATGATTCCATCCCAGATATCCCGGCCAGAAAGGAGCTGTCTGGGATGCATCCTTCCTTCTGCTTCCTCCTCTTCTGCATCTTCCTCTTCCCTCTGCAAACAGCTTGTCCCCTTTGCTACCTCTGCTTCATCTCCATGTGCCCTCCACTGTGAGCAAGTGGTCTCCTCAGAGGAAAAATACTGTGGATGCTGAAAATCTGAAATTAAAACAGAAAATGCTGGAAATACTCAGCAGGTCAGGCAGCATCTCGACCTGAAATGTTAAGGCTGTTTCTCTCTCTACAGACACTGCCTGACCTGCTAAGTATTTCCAGCATTTTCTGTCTTCTCAGAGGCCTTCCTTTACCAGCTGAAGCCTTGCAAGCGTCCAGCAGCATCCCCTGCACTCCTTGCATACTTTAACAACTTTTTAATTGTATTGCACCAAGCCACTACTTCAATAAACTATTGAAAAAACAGTCCAAAAGCTGAAATTGAAACTTACCTGAAAGATGTGTGTGTCCCTTTAAGAAGCGCTGATAGCATCTCTGCAGTACTGCTGCACGCACATTCTTCCATGCATGCTTAGGAGAGGGCGTCATAGCGCGTGGCAACACCATAACGCCCTCTCCATCAAATCAAGCGTGGAGCTCTGATTGACGTCACGATCTGCACATTTGAATTTGAGAGGCAACGCTGGCAACGGCAGTGCTGCCGACCTCTCCAAAATGGCGGCCACCCTGTCCCGCACCAAAAGCAGGCTGAAGTGAGGCGGCTGCCATTTTCTGCAGAAATACGGCATTAACGGTCAGCGGTAAGGTAGGGAATTGCCCAGCTTCTATGTTTCAATGAGATCATCTCTCATTCTTCTACAGGCGGGTTATGTAGGCCACTTTACAACCGATGTTTCTACCTGCTGATGGAAAACATACAACATTCTATTTTTGCCATAGTAGTCCTGATATTTGGACCGTTGTAGTATTAGGAGGCTAAAAAATAATCAGATCCACCATGTTGTTACGGCATATTGACACATGGTGCTCCTCAGCTACACCTATGGAAACACAACAGGAGGAAGCATGTGTTGCTGTCAGTAACATAGCTTTTGTAACACTATTCAACAGCCAACAAATGCCAAGCTATTATATTCGGGTGCCTGCTAAGTTTTCCATTAACACATGCTTGAGTGTGTGACAAATTCACAGAAGGAAGAAAAAGCAATGATGAAGGGAACTGGGCTGGAGAGGTAGATGACGCCCCTGTATGACCCTCGATCTGCAATCTCACAATCTGCCATACCATAGCACTGGAAAATGAGCAGACAGTTCTCCAATGTGCCAGACCTCTTCCTGTGACGTAGACCACTTGACTACAAAAACTGTGTTTACTTGCTCCACTACCTTTTCCAATGTAACTCGAACAGCTCGGCTGCCCGTGTCCTAACTCGCGCCAAGTCCCGTTCACCCATCACCCCTGTGCGCGCTGACCTACATTGGCTCCCGGTTAAGCAACGCCTTGATTTCAAAATTCTCATCCTTGTTTTCAAATCCCTCCATGGCCTCATCCCTCCCTATCTCTGTAATCTCCTCCAGCCACACAATCCCGCCCCCCCCCACCCCGAGATAATCGGCGTTCCTTTAATTCTTGCCTCTTGAACATCCCCAATTGTAATCACTCCACCATTGGTGGCCGTGCCTTCAGCTCCCTAGACCCTGAGCTCTGGAATTCCCTGCCTAAACCTCTCCGCCTCTCTACCTCTCTCTCCTCATTTAAAACGCTCCTTAGAACCTGCCTCTTTGACCAAGCTTTTGGTCATCTGCCCTAATCCCTCCTTATGTGGCTCGGTGTCAAAATTTTTGTCTTATAATACTCCTGCGAAGTGCCTTGGGATGTTTTACTAAGTTATATATAAATACAAGTTGTTGTTGCTATTGAACAGGTCACTACTGAGGAGGGTGCCCCTCCAAATCAAAGGCGGCAATCCTCCTTTGCTTGACCTCACGTTAATTGCCTCCAGAGCTCTGTTTGTAAAGGGTGAAGTCCACCCTCCTCCCTGTGGCCTCGCAGTTTCGTTTAACAGCTGCCAGCAGACTGTGCTTCGACTGCACAGGAGCTGCAGGTGTGCTTTCAGGAGCAGCAGTAGCTCTTCCGTGCTGCTGAACCGGAAATCTGACCCTTTCCCCAGCTTCCACTCCCAGTGCACAGTCTAATCCATGCTTAGATTGCTGCATAATTATTTCAGTGAAGGGGCCTTGGAATATACCAAGAGGTCCTCCCCGTGCACCGAAATGTGTGATGCGCTTGTGCACTTCTGGGAGTGCCCCTAGCAGCAAGTCTCTTCTGTAATTGTGTAATGCAGTCCAACCAATGTCTTTGTGATGAAATATTCATCATCATCACTGCCTGTGACTGAGATCGGTTTCAGTGTCATTTCCCTTCCCCCAGACCTCATTGTATAGTGTACTGGAATGTGCTGTATTGTATACTGGAATGTGCTGGAATGTGCTGTGTGTAGGGCTCCGCCCATACCTGGCCCCGTTTGTAGGCTGGCTCAGTCTGGCCTCAGTCTCCAGAAGGAAGACATCTCTCTCTCTTACGTGTTACGTTCTAAGTTAATAAAAGCCTTGTTTTTGTTCTGCTAACTTCGAGTCTCGGAATTATTGAGGCACATCAATTTTATTAACTTATTTTTCAACACTATGGATCAACTCCTGAAACCCGAACATTTGGATTTGGATCAACATGCTCCGGACGCATCAGCACGCTTCGGACACTGGTTTGAGTGTATGGAATTCTTCCTGGACAATTCCGCAGCCGTCAAAGACGCTACGGACGCTGCGAGGATGAGACTCGGAATTCTGCGGAATTGGGTAAGCCACCGGGTTTACCCCCTCATCCAAGACGCCGAGACGTACCTGGCCGCCTGCGACATCTTAAAGGCGCATTACCAGCAGCCTACGAATGAGGTGTATGCTAGGCACCTGCTCGCTACCCGCGCACAGCGACCTGGGGAATCGGTGGAGGAGTTCCTAAGCACCCTGAAAATGCTTGGCAAAGACTGCAAGTGCCGAGATGTAAAAGCCGCAGTGTACACTGACGAGCTTGTTCGCGATGCCTTCATCACAGGCCTCAGCTTCACTTACACCCGGCAAAGACTGCTGGAAAAAACGGGGTTGGACCTGAAACAGGCTGCGGACACCGCGCGATCCCTGGATGTGGCCCAGAGAAACTCGGACGCCTACTCTTCAGCACGCGCCGTCCACGCCGCCACGTGTGCACCGAGGGCGCCGCCATCTTGGAAGGCATCTTCCCCGCCCGACAGCCCGACACCGGCTGGGCCCCGCTCTCCCCCCAAAAGCCTTAGGACAGCCGCGACGCGTCAGGGACCCAACTGCTACTTCTGCGGGCAGCCAAAGCACACCAGAAACTTGTGCCCGGTGATAGGCACCACCTGCTTTAAGTGCGGTAAGAAGGGGCACTTCGGGAAGGTGTGCAGAGGGAACCCCGCCGGAAAACCAACCGCCGGAAAACCCGCCACCGCCGCGTGTGCGCCGTGGGAGCGGTCATCTTGGACGCCATCTTGCCCGACCTCGTGGGGTCCGCCATCTTGTGAGCAGACAGCGTGGACGCCATCTTGTATCGATCAGGGCCCTACAGTGGCATCGGTCACAGTGGACCAGACCAGGCCGCACCCGCTATCCAGATCAATGGTGGACATCGAGGTAAACGGGTGCCGGGTTAAATGCTTAGTTGACAGTGGAAGCACGGAGAGCTTTATCCACCCAGAACTGGCACAACAACTCTCCCTAAAGGTGGTCCCTACTCAGGGTACCATCTCTATGGCTGACAAAACCCAGACATTGACCATTCTGGGTTACTGCACGGTACAATTGTGCGTTAACGGAACTGTATATGATAATTTTAAATAATTAATCATGAAGAACCTATGTGCGAGCGTGATCTTGGGCCTGGATTTCCAGTGCAACCACCAAAGCATCACGCTCAAGTACGGTGGGTCCCAGCCGCCCCTCACAGTGTGCGGTCTGGTTACCCTGAAGGTAAAGCCGCCTTCGCTATTCGCGAACCTTACCCCTAACTGCCGGCCAATAGCGACCAAAAGCAGGAGGTACAGCTGGGAGGACAGGCGGTTTATCGCGACCGAGGTAGACAGGCTCCTGAAAGAGCGCATTATTGAACGCAGCAACAGCCCGTGGCGCGCCCAAGTGGTAGTGGTAAGGGGTAGCGAGAAGAAACGGATGGTGATCGACTATAGTCAAACGATCAACAGGTACACCCTACTAGACGCCTACCCGCTACCCCGCATATCAGAAATGGTGAACCAAATCGCCCAATACCGGGTGTTCTCCACCATCGACCTCAAGTCAGCGTACCACCAGCTCCCTATCAGACCAGAGGACCGCCCGTACACCGCCTTCGAGGCGAACGGACGCCTCCACCAATTCCTCAGAGTCCCCTTTGGGGTGACGAATGGGGTCTCGGTCTTCCAGAGGGAGATGGACCGCATGGTCGATGACCACCACTTGCAGGCAACCTTCCCCTACCTCGACAACGTCACCATCTGCGGCCACAATCAGCAGGATCACGACTCGAACCTCGAGAGGTTCCTGGAAACCGCACAAAAACTCAACCTCACCTACAACGAGGACAAGTGCGTTTACAACACCACGCGCCTCTGCATACTAGGCAGCGTGGTGGAGAATGGGGAAATCGGACCAGACCCCGACCGATTGCGCCCCCTACGGGAGCTGCCCCTGCCCAACACTCCCAAAGCCCTGAAAAGGTGCCTGGGGTTATTTTCTTATTATTCCCAATGGGTCCCCAACTACTCCGACAAAGCCCGCCCCCTCTTGAAAGCATCCTCTTTCCCGCTCTCTGCTGAGGCCCACGCCGCCTTCAAAAGCATTAAGCAGGATATTGAGCGGGCCACGCTACAGGCAGTGGACGAGAACACTCCATTTCAAGTGGAAAGTGATGCGTCTGACTTCGCCTTGGCGGCCACCCTCAACCAGGCGGGGCGGCCCGTAGCTTTCTTCTCGAGGACCCTCCAAGGGCCTGAGATCAGACACTCCTCCGTGGAAAAGGAGGCCCAAGCCATCGTGGAGGCAGTGCGCCACTGGCGCCACTACCTAGCCGGCAAACGCTTCACTCTACTTACCAACCAGCGGTCGGTAGCGTTTATGTTCAATAATAAACAGAGGGGGAAGATTAAAAATGATAAGATTCTTAGGTGGCGGATCGAGCTCTCCACCTTCGAGTACGACATCATTTACCGGCCAGGGGCCCTTAACGAATCCCCTGACGCCCTCTCACGAGGGATGTGTGCCAGCGCCACCGGGGATCGGCTACAGACCCTCCACAACGACCTCTGCCACCCAGGGGTCACGCGGCTGTTCCACTTCATAAAGTCCCGTAACTTACCCTACTCGATTGAGGAAGTTCGGTCCCTGACCAGGAACTGCCGCACTTGCGCTGAGTGCAAGCCTCGGTTCTACCGCCCAGATAGAGCCCACTTAATCAAAGCTACACGGCCCTTTGAGCGGCTCAGCTTAGATTTCAAGGGCCCCCTCCCGTCCGTCGACCGCAATGTTTACTTCCTGAACATTGTGGACGAATACTCCCGGTTCCCATTTGCCTTCCCCTGCCCAGACATGACCAGCGCCACGGTCATTAAATGCCTCAACAGCCTGTTGTCAGGGCAAGGCTGGATCTGGACCCAAGTGCAGAGACGAGGCTTGAGGCAGGTATAAAGTTCAAACAAAGTACTTTACTTAATAAACACAAAGATACAATTACACTTTAGGAGCTCTGACAAGCAACCACTTGGCACAAAGGCTTGTCAAGACTGAGCACAGAGAAGGGGAAAAACAGAACTAATATACTACAAATCACAGGTGAAACTCATAAGCCCAATAACAGTCAATTAGGGATTTAACACAGGGGTAACCACTCATGAAGGTGCCACCTAGGGGTTACTAGGAGAACTAACCGGCACCCTCACAGGACCCCCTCCCCTAGGAACGGCTCCTGACGTTCCTCTTGGACGAGCAGGGTGACGACGGCGAAAATCCCTTATGAGTTCCGGATCCAAAATGTCCCGGGCCGGAACCCAGGAACGCTCCTCAGGACCGAAACCCTCCCAGTCAACCAGGTATTGGATGCTCCTCCTGACCCAGCGACAATCAAGGAGACGACGGACCGTGAAGACTTGCTGGCCGTCGATCATACGGGGCGGGGGTGGAGGTCTAGCCGCAGGAACCAAGGGACTAGTAAGTACCGGCTTGAGGTGAGAGACATGAAATGTGGGATGTATCCTCATCGATCGAGGAAGGAGGAGCCGGTAGGCCACCGGGTTTACTTGCTCCAAAATCCTAAAAGGTCCTATGAACCGGGGAGCCAACTTGCGGGACTCTACATGGAGCGGAAGATTTTTGGTAGACAGCCAGACCTTCTGTCCGATCCGGAACCGAGGAGCTGGGCGACGGTGACGGTCGGCCTGTACCTTCTGCCGAGATGAGGCAAGCTGCAAGGCGGATCGGACCCTCCTCCAGGTACGACGGCAGCATTGAATTAACCCCTGGGCAGCCGGCACTCCTACCTCCTTCTCCTGTTCCGGGAAGAGTGGCGGTTGGAAGCCATATTGGCACTCAAAAGGCGAAAGACCAGTAGAGGAGCTCTGAAGGGTATTATGTGCATACTCTGCCCAGACCAGGTACTTGCTCCAGGAGGAAGGATTGGAGGACACAAAGCTTCGTAGCACCCTCTCCAGATCCTGATTAGTTCTCTCAGTCTGGCCGTTAGATTGAGGGTGGAACCCTGAAGAGAGACTGACGGAAGCCCCCAGGAGGGAACAAAAGGACTTCCAAAACCTAGATGAAAACTGAGGACCACGGTCAGAGACAACATCCAGGGAGGCGGAAGACGTGTTGGACAACCAGCTGGGCAGTCTCCCTGGCCGAGGGAAGCTTGAGAAGAGGAACGAAGTGAGCAGCCTTTGAAAAGCGATCAACCACAACTAGGATGGTGGTGAATCCTTCAGATAGAGGTAGCCCGGTGATGAAATCCAGGGCGATATGAGACCAGGGACGGCTGGGAATAGGCAAGGGATGCAGGAGACCAAGCGGAGGTTGTTGGGATGTCTTGTTCTGGGCGCAGACGGGACAAGCGGAGACAAAGGTCCGGGTGTCGGCTTCCATAGCGGGCCACCAGAACCTCCTTTTAAGAAACTCGAGAGTCCGACGGATCCCAGGATGACCCGTCAATCGAGAAGAATGGCCCCATTGAAGGACCTGGGCGCGCACTCGACTGGGAACATAAAGTTTATTAGGAGGGACTCCTCCGGGATCGGCCTCCTGACGTTGGGCCCTTCGCACCACAGTCTCAATCTCCCATACGCCGGGAGCCACGATGCAGGAACTAGGGACGATAGGTTCCGGAATCCGGTCCTTTTCCGAGGGGTCAAACTGGCGAGAAAGGGCATCCGGTTTGAGGTTCTTAGACCCTGGGCGGTACGACAGGAGAAAGTTGAACCGGCTAAAGAAGAGTGCCCACCTGGCCTGCCGGGGGTTGAGGCGCTTAGCGTCCTGAATATATATCAGGTTCTTATGGTCGGTCCAGACGACAAAAGGATGTTCCGCTCCCTCCAACCAGTGTCTCCACTCCTCCAAGGCCAACTTAACTGCCAAAAGCTCCCTTTTGTCGACATCATAGTTACACTCAGCTGGCTTCAGGCGATGGGAGAAGAAGGCACAGGGATGAAGTTTTTGGTCCTTGGGGGAGCGCTGGGACAGGACAGCCCCAACTCCAATATCCGAGGCATCCACCTCTACGATGAAGGGCAAGGCGGGATCGGGATGTATCAGAATGGGGGCGGAGGTGAAGCGTTGTTTGAGCTCCTGGAATGCCCGTTCTGCTTCAGAACACCAGCTAAGCCGTACAGGAGAGCCCTTGGTCAATGCGGAGAGGGGCGCGGCAAGGGAGCTGAAGTTGCGGATGAAGCGTCTGTAAAAGTTGGCGAATCCCAGGAACCGCTGAATCTGCTTAACCGACGTGGGACTCGGCCAGTTCAGAACGGCTTGAACCTTACTCGGATCCATCTGGACGCTTCCACCAGAGATAACGTAGCCCAGGAAGGTGACCTTAGTGACGTGGAATTCACACTTCTCGGGTTTGACGAAGAGACGGCTCTCCAAGAGCCTCTGCAACACCCGCCTGACGTGTTGGACATGCTGCTGGGGGGACTTCGAGAAGATGAGAATGTCATCCAAATAAACAAACACGAACTGATTCAGCAGGTCCCGGAGCACGTCATTGACCAGAGCCTGGAAGACAGCAGGGGCATTAGTGAGACCAAAGGGCATGACAAGGTATTCCCAGTGACCGCTCGGGGTGATAAAGGCAGTTTTCCATTCATCCCCCTCCCTAATGCGGACCAGGTTATATGCATTGCGGAGGTCAAGTTTGGAGAAGATGGTAGCTCCCTGTAGCTGCTCAAACGCTGAGAACATCAAAGGGAGAGGATAGCGGTTCTTAATCGTAATTTTGTTGAGCCCCCGATAGTCTATACAAGGTCTGAGACCGCCATCCTTCTTCTTTACAAAAAAGAAACCTGCACTCGCTGGGGAGGTGGAAGGACGAATGAAACCTGTGGCGAGGGCTTCTTTGATATATTCCTCCATCGAAACATTCTCAGGACCAGAGAGAGAGTAGAGCCGACCCCGAGGAGGGCTCGTGCCAGGCAGGAGATCAATCGCACAGTCGTAGGGCCGGTGTGGGGGGAGTGTAGAGGACCGCCCCTTACTAAATACCGCATGGAGGTCCGAATACTCAGGAGGCACACGAGCAAGGTCCAGCTGATCGGCTGGCTCGGGAGAGGAAGGACGAGGCAGACTAGGGAAGACCTTGAGACAGTTAGTTGAACATGAAGGGCCCCACTCCAGCACCATCCCAGTAGTCCAGTCAATATGAGGGTTGTGGAGAAAGAGCCACGGGTGTCCAAGAACGAGAGGAAGCTCAGGGGAATCTATCAGGTGAAACTGCAGCAACTCTTGATGTCTCTCCCCCACTTGGACATGTAACACTCCAGTGATATGATGAATGAGCCCAGAACCAAGGGGCCTGCCATCGAGGGCCATGACTTGTAAAGGCTTATCCAGGCAGGAGAAAGGAATTTTCAGTCTGTGCACCAGGGTACGGTCAATAAAACAACCCGCGGCCCCAGAGTCAATGAACGCCTGCAGATTGAACTGCTTTCCCTCCCAAGAGAGACGAGCAGGAATCAGGGTTTGGAAGACAGAAGGGGTAGAAGAAGGGGTTTGATCAATCCGTATCTTCCCAATCCTCCTGGCTTGTTCCTGGAGCTCTGGGCATGTGGCTCTGAAATGACCAGACAGGCCACAGTAAAGACAACACCCCTCTCTCAATCTCCTCTGTCTCTCAACCTGGGAGAGCCGAGTTCTGCCGAGTTGCATAGGTGTCTCCTCCATGCTAACAGGTGGACTCGGGGGTACTTGGAAACTCCTGGTCAAATCCGGAACACCAGACGATTTCACCCTTGTGGAAGTAGTGAATCTCCTCTCTCTAGCATGCTCCCGGAGGCGGTTATCCACTCTGACAGCAAGGGAGATGAGCGTGTCAAGGTCCTCCGGGATCTCTCTGGACGCTAGTTCATCCTTGATAGTTCCATAAAGGCCGTAAAAAAACATGGAAAGAAGGGCCTCGGTGTTCCAGCGACTCTCCGCAGCGAGTGTGCGGAACTCAATGGCAAAGTCGGCTACGCTGCAGCCGCCCTGGCGGAGATTCAAAAGTCTCTTAGCTGCTTCCCGTCCACTCACAGGATGGTCAAAGACCTTGCCCATCTCAGCGGTGAAATCGACAACATCGAAGCAGACCGAAGATTGCTGCTCCCAGATAGCGGTAGCCCAGGCGAGAGCTTTTCCCGAAAGTAGTGAAATAATGAATGCTACCTTAGAGCGAGATGAATGGAACATGGAAGGTTGAAGTTCAAAAACCAGGAAACACTGGGTCAGGAAGCCACGACACTTGCCTGGATCACCACCATAGCGCTCCGGCGCCGGTAGGCGAGGCTCTCGGTAAGTTTGGCGATCGGCGACCGGTGGGGTAGCACCCAAAGGAACTGACCGAAGAGGAACGTCCCGAGCAGAAGCCACAGCAGCTAGGTGTTGAATGGCCTGAGTCCACGTATCTACCTTGTCCGAAATGCCTTGGAGAAGTTGCTCAAGGCGGCCGAGGAAAGCACCCTGAAGGGAGAGAATAGAACGAAATTCCTCCATCACTGCTGGGTCCATACTGGCTCAGTCTTGCTGTCAGGGCGAGGCTGGATCTGGACCCAAGTGCAGAGACGAGGCTTGAGGCAGGTATAAAGTTCAAACAAAGTACTTTACTTAATAAACACAAAGATACAATTACACTTTAGGAGCTCTGACAAGCAACCACTTGGCACAAAGGCTTGTCAAGACTGAGCACAGAGAAGGGGAAAAACAGAACTAACATACTACAAATCACAGGTGAAACTCATAAGCCCAATAACAGTCAATTAGGGATTTAACACAGGGGTAACTACTCATGAAGGTGCCACCTAGGGGTTACTAGGAGAACTAACCGGCACCCTCACACTTGTTCTGCCTGTTCGGTATGCCGAGCTACATCCATACGGATAGGGGGGCGTCCTTCATGAGTGAAGAGCTACGCCAGTACATGCTGTCCAGGGGGATCGCCACGAGCCGTACCACCAGCTACAACCCCCGGGGTAACGGCCAAGTGGAGCGAGAGAACGGGACAGTATGGAAAGCAGTCACTCTAGCTCTAAGGACCAAGGGCCTCCCTATCTCCCGCTGGCAGGAAGTCCTCTCGGATGTGCTCCATTCGATACGGTCGCTATTGTGTACGGCCACTAATACCACGCCTCATGACCGAATGTTTGCCTTTCCCCGGAAATCCACCTCAGGCGTATCCATGCTGTCATGGCTCTCCACCCCAGGTCCGGTACTCGTGCGAAGGCATGTGAGGGGCCACAAGACGGACCCTCTCGTGGAGCCAGTACACCTACTCCACGCCAACCCCCAATACGCATATGTCCGGCACGCCGACGGAAGGGAGGACACCGTGTCCATAAAAGACGTCGCCCCAGCCGGCATCGACAACAACCACGGCAATAGCGGCAACGACGATCACAGCAACTCTTACCCACCCACTACTCTTTCATCACCCCCGGAAGAACACCGACCAACGGCACCCCCACCAACTACCCCTTCAACAACCCTGGCGGCACCCCCGGCAGAGACCCAGGAGGCTACCGGGGACACCCAGCCGACACCCGCGGCACCGCAACAGCCACGTCGGTTGCAGAGGACTATCAAACCCCCGAACAGACTAAATCTATAGAAGGGGTGAATGTGATGAAATATTCATCATCATCACTGCCTGTGACTGAGATCGGTTTCAGTGTCATTTCCCTTCCCCCAGACCTCATTGTATTGTGTACTGGAATGTGCTGTATTGTATACTGGAATGTGCTGTGTGTAGGGCTCCGCCCATACCTGGCCCCGTTTGTAGGCTGGCTCAGTCTGGCCTCAGTCTCCAGAAGGAAGACATCTCTCTCTCTTACGTGTTACGTTCTAAGTTAATAAAAGCCTTGTTTTTGTTCTGCTAACTTCGAGTCTCGGAATTATTGAGGCACATCAGTCTTCATAGACGTCCTCGTGGTTTTGATCTCTCTTATGTAACAGCGCATAATAATCTTCACCAATTTACCATTATCTATTCTGCTTATATGACTGAGTCACCTTTATGTGATTTACCATACTATTGTGTTGCTACGTCCAACCTTCCTATTCCTATTTTGTCGTGTCTAAGCTTGTAGACCCTATCACTGTTTCTCAAGTAAGCTATTTCTGACTCTAACAACCTTTGCTCATCTTCTTGTCTAAGGCATCAGGGGGTGGAAATTCATTATGGGTGGTAGTGCAAAATGGACAGTATCGCTTTGGCTGCTCACTATACTCCCCATCAGACCTTCAGTTCCACTGGGCTGGATTTTCCAAGCCCCGAGGAGGCGGGCATGGAGGCGGGACAGCACATAAAGTCGGAGAAATTGGGGGCGGATGGCAAACCCGCCCCCATCCCGCCTCCGTGCCCTTTTGCCAGGAGGCGGGAAGATGTGCAGCTTCGAGTCCCGTCTCCTGGAGGTGGGAAAGGCTTTTAAACCTGTTAACAGGCAGAAAAAGGGATTAGTGCCATTTTACCTTCACAGGTGGTGGCTTCCCGACCTCGAAGAACCCTGCCGGGTTGGAGGAGACGTGGAAGAGTTCTGCGGCAGTCGGAGGCACCTGGAAGTAAGGTGTAGAGGTGAGTGATGGGTGCAAGTGTGGAGTGGTAAGTATGCAAGGTATGTGATAAGTTTAAAAAAGTGTTCACTTACCTTTTTTTTTACTTCTGTAGCCTTTAGCCGTGCTGGATCGGGAGAGCGGACATCCACCTTGTCAATTTCAGGTAATGGCTGATGGACCCTCCGATCCATCAGACATCTGAAATTTACTTTTTTATAATGTTTTTTCAGTCCTCACCACAAAAACAAATCAAACTCAAGAGAATGTCAGTGTTTGACAGCTTCACAGAGCTGTCAAACGCTGTCATTTCTTCTTTCAAGAAGTCTTGACAGATAGCACGTCTGACGTTGACGTGATCTGTCAGTGACTTCTTCCCTAATTGACTTGCTGAGCCCGCCAGGTGGGCTTAACAAGCTCAATCAGGGGAAAATCCCTCTGAATGGTCAGACGAGGATGGAGGCGGGACATTGACATGACAAGCAGCAGTCCCACCTCCAACTCACCTCCATTGACAAAATCCAGCCCACTGACTTCAATAGAACTAAATATCGGGCGGGCATACAACAGGCGGCCACAGCGATTCCACCCGTTGTGCGTTACTGCCCAAAACTAAATTTCTACCCCCATGTTTCACTAACACAAAACAGAACAGGTCGAAGCCAGGTTTCACGTAATCCGAGTTTTCTTTGTGCAGAAATACTCATTGCTTTTCAAATCATCTTCAACTTACAGCAAATCGCAGCTACCAAGCTAATTCTTATCATTTGAGCACTAACCTCCATCATCTGAAATTGTTCTGCCAAGATATACAAATCTATTTGCGCAGCCATTTTTTTCTCGGTTTATGATAATCTTGGTTTTCCAGTCCCGTGGGCACAAGGACTTTCTTCTGTGCTGAAGATGAAGCTAAATTGTCTGTTTGCTTCATAGATTCTGTTTGTGAGCTTCTGGAGATGAAACACAGCTCCCAGCGATGACAATATCGGCAGAAACCTCAAACTGTTTACAGAGCAGCCTCTGAATTTAACAAATACATTTGTGTTATCTGTTGAGATCCTGGTAATTGCATCCTTTGCTTTGAGCAGTATTGGAGAAAGAAAGGAGTCTTATCTCACTCATTTGTCTATCTTAAGCCAGATAGCTCACCATTTAGCCAGACGCTGCTCTCAGAAAGTGTGCATATTCTTCAGGATTCTGACCATTTTCTCATCCAGCCTATAGCCTAGATTCTGTCCACAATCTGTTTCTCCAGACACCTTCAGATATTTTATTAAATCAATACAGCTGCTATGGAAAATCTGTTCCCTTCATACTAATGTTAGGCAATTCCATAAGGGTAAACAGATGGTCTGCTGTACCTCAGTTTTCTTTGAATGCATCATGTTTTTAATTAAGAAGTAAATTAACTTTGCTATTAACTCGATTTGCTAAGACGGTCCTGAATCCTTTAACAGTATTACTCAGGAGGATACTTCTACAGTAGTTCTCACACTTGTTTTTATTTCCCTTTTAGTAATAAGGTGTTGTTTGTCATTCCAGTCCCTCAATTCCTTGGCAGCTGTTCAGCTTTCCATAATTCATTGTACAGATTGTGGATTCTCGGCTCCCCAGCCACTTTAATGATTTTTCTCTTCAATATAATTATTCTAGTATCTACCAAATACATAGAGCAGATCTCCCATGACACAGCCCGTAGTATGTCTGGTCACTATTGACCAGAAGCTTAACTGGACCAGCCGTATCAACACCATGACTACAAGAGCAGGGCAGAGACTGGCAGAGCAGTGCTGTTCAATTCCCAGCACTATTACACCTTTGGGAAATTTCAATTGGACAAGACGACAGGCATGATGTAGATTAGAGGTTTAGCTGAGTTGCAGTTGGCAATGAGTGACTCATCTCCGACTTCCTCCAACGACTCTCCACCATCCATCAAGAACAAGTCAGGAGTGGGATGGGACATTCACCACTCGCCTGAATGGGTGCAGCCAGGACAACACTCGGTAGCTCAACACCGCCCAGAGGAGAGCAGTCCGCCTCAGTGGCTCTTTCCCTAAAAGAACAGGTTGGTACATTGCTGCACATACTTACCCAGGTCAGCATCAAGTCCTGTTCTATAATTAACCAAAGCTTATTATGGATACTTCCAAGCTTCTCTGTCCCTCACAACAGTTTTATTCTCACCTGTGAAGTTTTCGGACTCGCGAATGGTCCATACAATCACTTTGTGATTTGTTTTATTGCTGTTCAATTCCCAGCACTATTACACCTTTGGGAAATTTCAATTGGACAAAACGACAAATTAGAGGTTTAGCTGAGTTGCAGTTGGCTGCAACTTCAATGCAACTTTAAAATGTATTAAATTTTCTGAAAGAAGCACAGCCTTTGATCTCAGTATTCAATTAAGTTGCATTACATGTAGTGTGACAAGGCGCGCACATATATTATACATAGATTTTACAAAACCTCAATAAAGAGGCCTCTCCTCCTTAGGGTTCACCTTAATGGAAAGTCAGACACGGACTTCAATTCAATTCAATTCAAATCGCTTTATTGGCATGATAAGTTACATCTTATGTTGCCAAAGCATCAAAATACATTTATGGTTTAGCACATAAACGCAGTTCTATTCATACATTGTATAAACAGGTATATCCCTGAGTGTATAAATATACATTCGCATTGTTTATATATATTCTTTTCTTAGTTTACTGGTTGTCCCTCTGTTCATGGCAAGCTGTAACATAGTGTGCCGCCATTGTTATACAGCTTCTCTCCTCTCCCAGTAGGAATGGGAGTTTTTGGTTGTCATTCAGACTTAATGGTCTGGACTTTCTTGGTGAAATCCGCCTGAATTCAAGCCGTTCAGAGTCATGGGGTAATTTTGACTTTGTGCAATGGTCTAAAACGAGTCGACGGCCTGTGTTACTTATCTCACAACTTTTATTTCCACTGACTTCAATAGAAATAAAAATCAGGAGAGATGTAAAAATGGGCTGCCGAATCGCTATCGCCAATTTTACACTTCGCACAAAGTCAAGATCTACCCCATTGGGGGTAACTTTTAACTTCGGCGGGGGCATAAAACTGGCGATATTGGTTCGGCCGCCCGTTATACACCCTGCCCGATTCTCCTATCCTTTTTCTGTGCTGGCATTTAAGGGGCTGCAATGATGCAGCCATACTTTCATTATCACAAGAACTAGTGAAATCTGCAGCTGCTCCTTGCAGCCCACGTATGTGGGGCGCAGGCTCAGTTGAGCTAATAGTCTGCATGAGAACAGACCAAATAGCCCAAATTACGTTAGTAAAGCCCTGAGCTCTGATAGTTTTGAGGGATTCTATGGTAGCAGTCGTGGCTGCCACTCCTGAAGCAAGTATTGCCTTATAACCCCCTCTTGAGGTCTTGTTGCCGCAGTTGTCTCCTGGATTGTCACAATCACCAGGGTGTTCTGCGCACCCTGACATAACTCCTGTATTGTGTTGCAGATGCAAATTATGGACTCCTCCAATTTATCCACTAACTGCAACACGAGAGGAGAATGTCTCCACTGGAGCAGTCTTTCACTTATCTCTCGCTCACCACCATCCTTGATCTTAAGAAGTGTGACAAGGAACACTAAAACAGTGGGAAGGGGATGTGTGCCTGGAGTGGGAGGTTGATGAGGTACCATGCGTGCATTAACTTTCTCATTGAGCGCTTCACTTACACCGTGCGGACATGGAATGAATGAAGGTCAATCAGACTTCCAGTATTATTTCAGAACCTGAATGGGTTACTTGGGCCTTCACTTACCTTGGCCAACCTTATGAAGTCTTTAAAACATTTCCATCACTGTATTGCTGATTTTTATTTCATATTTCCAGCATCCGCAGTATTTGGCTTTTGTAATGTATTGCTGCTTGTGGGGTGGTTGAGGTGGCACTGACTGCCTGAGCCACTTTCCACCATGTTGCCTGCACCATCCTTTGCTGGCGCTGCCTGTCTCTTTTTGCACTTATGTCAACCAACATTGCCTCCACTGAAGCTTCTGAGAATCTTGGGGCTTTGGTCGCCATGGACACCCCCTGATCCAGCTCCTCCTTCCATGATTTTAATCCACATTTTGTGCTCGTAATCAGCCTCTCCTTGGTTGCCAGTAGGATCACGTAGGTGGTCAGTAGTCCTGGCGTGACATGTTTCCCACCGGCCTAGGAAAATCTAGGCTAATGGGGGAAAAATTCAGTATCGACCATTTTGGGGCGCGAACATCGCCTGGGCGCTAACTTCAGCACCCAGCGTTAATTAGCGCTGGCAAACGCGAAATTGAGTTTTAGTGCCCCAAGAGGGAGGGGGAACGCTAAATGAAGCGCTGCACACTTCTCTTAGGGCGCTAACGTCGCAGAGCAGGGCGTTACCTTCAGAGCGCTAATCAAGTTCCGGTGCTGTCAATTAGAGAGTCCTCAGACAGACTGGCGCCTTCCAGTTCTTAAAGCAATGGGTCAATCATGCTGCACAACCTCACTCTGATCTTTGCTGCTTGTGAACTGGGCCTACAAGGAGCTGCGAGCCTTCATTCAAGCAACTGATGTCTGATCAGATGCCCAGAGAGAGAGCTCACCGGTTCAGCGACCACGCCTTGGAGGCTCTGGTCGCGGCGGTGAAACGCTGATGAGCATTGCCCTTCCCAGACACTGATAGGAGGCCATTGCCACAGGCCTTTAGGTGGAAGTGGAGGGAGGTCGCCCAGCACGTGTCAGCCAGAAGTATGGTCCGCAGAACTCCCACCCAGTGCCGGAAGAAATTCTAAGATCTCACTCGGGTGGTCAGCTTGAGTGCATGCTTCAAAAACCTCTATGCTTTCTGATAATCAGCCACCACATGACCAGCCTGTCCCTCAGCCTCCCAGTGGTAGCGACACGGGAGAGGAGGAGGAAGAACAAGCCAGAGCCTCACTGCCTGTGTCTCCCGAAGGTGGTAGCTCAGATAATGGGGTGACGCGGTCGCTGGAGGGGAGCCTAGTACTAATGTGGGTGAAGCTCCGGGACCCTACAGAAAATGGAAGCTTGGGGGCCACCTCCCCAGAGGGTGAGTTTGCACGCAATTTCTGCTGCACAGTACTCAGACGAGGACCTCAATGTGGAGTCTATATGCCACCATCTCAACCTCACTCTGTGCACACACTGTATAAACCACCACATCCCCAACACTCACCCACCAACTATGCCCACCTACTAAAAGTGACATGCACAACTCACGCCTTGCATACATTAACAGCCATTCAACTACGGTAGACACATAGCTGCACACTCACATGCTGTCCTTTTTCTTGCAGGCCAAGCTTGCTCACAAACAGGAGGGAGCAGGTATGAATGGAAGGTGATGAGGCGGACCTGCACCCACTTAGAGACCTAGAGGTGCGAGTGGGCCGCATCATTGCCATCCATGTCATGGGCGCTGTGGCTGTCGGAGACGTCGGCCACCTTGGAGACAACAACGGTAGGTTCATCACCTCTCCCTCTTCTCTCATGCCACTTCCCCCTCACACCACAAGCCTTTCCCACATTCCATCTAAGTATACTGTCTCCATTCCTTGCTCCCTTCCTGCCCCACCCCCCTGACCTTAACCCCACTCTTGTGCCTTTATGCTTTCAGATAATCAGCCACCACATGACCAGCCTGTCCCTCAGCCTCCCAGTGGTAGCGACACGGGAGAGGAGGAGGAAGAACAAGCCAGAGCCTCACTGCCTGTGTCTCCCGAAGGTGGTAGCTCAGATAATGGGGTGACGCGGTCGCTGGAGGGGAGCCTAGTACTGATGTGGGTGAAGCTCCGGGACCCTACAGGCTGCTGCAACGTCATGGGGAAATGGAAGCTTGGATGCCGTCTCCCCAGAGGGTGAGTTTGCACGCAATTTCTGCTGCACAGTACTCAGATGAGGACCTCGATGTGGAGTTAATGACCAGATGGGTGATGGGCATGCACACAAAGCTCATGGGTGCAATGGCAAGGGTGACCGAGATCATGGATGCACTGGCTAGGAGCGTAGAGGAGTCCACTTCCAATATTGCACTAATCTCTGCGCACACCATCGAGCCCATCCTTGGCAGTTTGCAAAGGATGCTCGACTCGCAGAGAGACCATGGGGACCCAGACCTCATGCCGCGTGTCATGGGTGAGGTGGCAGCAGCTATTGCAGCACAGGCTGAAGCAACGCAATGGCTTAGTGCTGTAATGGAGTCAGTGGTTGCTGGCATGAAATCTCAGAGTGCTCTCATGCAGTTTCAGATTGATGCCACGCAAGCGTTGACTGCTGCCATCCTCGCTGGGTCGCCCACAGTTCACCGGGGATCTCACGGTGCCACAGCAGGCTAGCAATCTGTGCTCGAGCAGATTGCTCCAGATGCTGAGGTTCTGTCCCGGGGGAGTGGCAGTGTGTCGGTCGAGCATGAAGGTGCTGTCCTCTCTCAGGGTGATGGCATTCCTGCTCCCACCATTGCACTTGTCACAGCCTGTGACCCAGCCATCCCAGACTGCTGCCGCCCATGCTGAGGTGGTGCTTGCTGCAGCCACTGGGGCCACATTACAGAGGAGCAGTAGGATTGGAAGGGGGGAACTCCAAAGGAGAGGGAAATCATTGAAGAAGAGGGAATAAAGAATACTTTATTAGCAAATGCGGGTAGTGTGTGTTAATAAATTGATGTATTTGTAAATATATTGTTGTGTTTCTTTATGAATAGTTGTGTTTCATAAGAGAGAGTTGTGTTCGATATTAAATTGTTAATTTGACATTGCACATTTTGTGATGTTTCTCATTTGACCTTTGCCCGGTGATAGGGGCTGCGAGCTGGATGTAATGATGTGGTTGTGCTGCGCAAACACCATGTGATATATCATTTATTGGAAGCGCTGTCTAATGAGGCGCTCACGAACGGCCCTTGCAGAAGCAAGATTGAGTGGCTGCCTCATCCATTGCTGCTGCTCCTTCTCCTCTTCATCCTCCTCCTCCACCTCCTCCTCCTCCTCTCCCTCCTCCTGAGGTGGACCTGCAATCCCTCGTGGCAATGGCTGGGCCCTCAGAATGGCTAGGTTGTACAGCGTGCAACACACAATGATGAAAAGGGGAGTACTGCAGGGCTCCTCCAGAGCGGTCAAGGCAACGGAACCATTGCTTTAGCACGCCGATAGTGTGTTCGATCAGGTTCCTGGTGATGCTATGGCTGTCATTGTGTGCGTGCTGAGCAGGAGCGTTGGGGTTGCGGAGGGGTGTCATCAGCAAGATGGCGAGTGGATAACCCTTGTCTCTGAGCAGACTGCCACGAGCATGATGTCTGTCACACGATGAATGAATCGTGGCTGCTGCCAGGATAGCGGGCATTGATGGCGAGGATGCGCTGTCTGTGGTCGCACACCAACTGAACGTTCAGAGAGTGGTAGCCTTTGCGGTTATGAAACGCCTCTGCATTGTGATGAGGTGCCCGCAATGCCACATGGGTGCAGTGAATGGCACCCTGAACCATGGGGAAGCCTGTTATCCTTGCAAAGCCACATGGGCATTCATCCTGTTTGCCTCTGGTCATGGAGAATGAGATGTACTCCCTTCTCCTTCTGTCGAGAGCATCTGTTACCTCCCGGATGCAGCAAAGCACGGTGAACTGCAAAATGTTTACAATATCCTCTGTTGGAAGGAGCCACTGGCGTAGAAATTGAGAGAGACTGTGACCTTAACTGCCACTGAGAGAGACGTCCTGGTCCTGAGCTGAGGCTGGAGGTCTGGCTGCAGGAGGTGGCAAAGCTCTGTGACCACCTCCTTGCTAAAGCGGAGCCTTCTAAGGCACTGCTCCTCTGAGAGATGAATATAGGAGAAGTGCTCCCGGAATACCCTGGGAGGGTAAGGCCTCATGTTGAATGCCCTGTTGGCCTTCCTCCCTCTGGCCACGTTTTGCAATCATTCTCTCTGCCTCCGCTGCCTCCGACGGTGAAGCTGGAGGGTGAGATCCAGTGCCAGTACAGCCCCCATTAAATGATGGAAATGTTGCACTATCAGCCTAATCTCGGTGGTGGGAAAATTATTGGAAAGAATTCTGAAGGACAGGATAAATCTTCATTTAGAAAGACACAGATTAATCAAGGATAGTCAGCACGGATTTGTTAAGGGAAGGTCGTGTCTGACAAACTTGATTAATTTTTTGAGGAGGTAACAAGGAGGGTAGATGAGGGTAGTGCATTTGATGTAGTGTATATGGACTTTAGCAAGGCTTTTGATAAGGTTCCACATGGCAGACTGGTCACGAAGTTAAAAGCCCATGGGATCCAGGGCAAAGTGTCAAGTTGGATTCAAAACTGACTCGGAGACAGGAAGCAGAGGGTAATAACATAGAAACATGGTTGATGGGTGTTTTTGTGACTGGAAGGCTGTTTCCAGTGGGGTTCTGCAGGGCTCAGTACTAGGTCCCTTGCGTTTTGTGGTATATATCAATGATCTAGACTTGAATATATGGGGTATGATTAAGAAGTTTGCAGATGATACTAAAATCGACTGTGTGGTTGATACCGAAGAAGGAAGCTGTAGACTGCAGGAAGATATCAATAAATTGGTCAGGTGGGCAGAACAGTGGCAAATGGAATTCAATCCGGAGAAGTGTGAGGTAATGCATTTGGGGAGGGCTAACAAGGAAAGGGAATACACATTAAATGGTAGGACACTGAGTAGTGTAGAGGAACAAAGGGACCTTGGAGTGCATGTCCACAGATCCCTGAAGGTAGCAGGCCAGGTAGATAAGATGGTTAAGAAGGCATACGGAATGCTTGCCTTTATTAGCCGTGGCATAGAATACAAGAGCAGGGGGGTTACGCTTCAACTGTATAAAACACTAGTTAGGCCTCAGCTAGAGTACTGCGTGCAGTTCTGGTCACCACATTACAGGAAAGATGTGATTGCACTAGAGAGGGTACAGAGGAGATGCCAGGAGTAGAGAATCTTAGCTATGAGGAAAGACTGGATAGGCAGGGTTTGTTTTCCTTGGAACAGAGGAGGCTGAGGGGAGACCTTTTTGAGGTGTATAAAATTATGAGGGGCCTAGATAAAGTGGATAGAAAGGACCTAGTTCCCTTAGCAGAGGGGTCAAAAACCAGGGGGCACAGATTTATAGTAATTGGTGGAAGGTTTAGAGGGGATTTGAGGGGAAATTTCTTCACCCAGAGGGTTGTGGGGATCTGTAACTCACTGCCTGAAAGGGTGGTAGAGGCAGAAACCCTAACCACATTTAAAAAATACTTGGATGTGCACTTGGGATGCTGTAACCTTCAGGGCTATGGATCAAGAGCTGGGAAGTGGGATTAGGCTGGATTGCTCTTTGTTGGCCGGCACGGATACGATGGGCCGAAATTGCCTCCTTCCGTGCTGTAACTTTCTATGATTCTATGATTCTATTCTATGAAATGTAACCCAAATGAAAGCGATACATTTTTGGCAGCCAGCATACTCCTTGGATCTAGTTATGGGGAATGAGCCAGAGCCGATAAGAGAAGTAAAAGTAGGGGAACATATAGGCAATAGTAACCATAATATAATATGCTTTAAGATGATAATAGAGAAGGACATAAGTATGACAAAAACCAGGTTAATAAATTGGAGAAAAGCTGATTTTATGGGGCTGAGAATAGAACTTGGGAAAATAAAATGGGCAACAATATTGGCAAACAACGATGTAGAACAGCAATGGGAAACATTTAAAACGTTGTTCAACAGAGTGAAGGAACAATATATTCTGCGAAAAGGAAAGAACAAACTAAACACTAATGAGACTCCATGGATGAATAAGGACATAAGGGAACAGTTGACGGTAAGGAAAGAGTCATACATTAAGTACATAGACAGCAGACGAGTGCATGATAAGAGAGAATATGAAGGGATTAGGAGAGAAGTCAAAAAAAAATTAGGAAGGCAAAGAGAAACTATGAAATTAAATTATCAAGGAACATAAAACAAAATAGTAAAATATTTTACAGGCACATCAATCAAAAAAGGAAGGTTGGGATGGGAATAGGGCCATTAAGGGATAGACAGGACAATACCACAGGGAATGATAGGGAGATGGCAGAAATATTAAATCATTAATTCACTTCGGTATTTACCAGGGAGATAGAACAGGTGGACATGACATTGGATGATGAGATTAGTAATGAGATAAGTGCATTTAAATTTTTTTTAAAGGGATATATTAAATAAACTAATCACATTCAAAGAGGATAAAACCCCTGGTCCAGATGGATTGCATCTACGCATTTTAAAAGAATCTAGGGAAGAGATAGCAGAGGCATTACTACACATATTTAATAATTCGTTAGAAAAAGGTTTAGTGCCAGAGGACTGGCGGACAGCTAACGTAATACCTATATTTAAGAAGGGGGATAGAACATGTCCAGGGAATTATAGACCAGTCAGCTTAACATTGGTGGTAGGAAAAATAATGGACTCCCTATTAAAGGAGAGAATAGAAGAACATCTAGAAATGAAAAGTATAATAATGAATGGTCAGCGTGGATTTCAAAAGGGAAAATCTTGCTTGATCAACCTCATTAAATTTTTTGAAGAGGTAACAGAGAGAGTAGACAATGCTAATGCAGTAGATGTAATTTATCTAGATTTTCAAAAGACCTTTGATAAGGTACCCCATAATAGACTGATGAACAAGGTCAGAGAATGCGGAGTCAGGGGACAAGTAGCAGAATGGATTGCTGGCTGGCTTCAGGACAGAAAGCAGAGAGTGGGAGTAAAGGGTAGCTATTCACAGTGGCAGAAGGTGGGCAGTGGTGTTTCACATGGATTAGTGTTGGGACCACTGCTGTTCACAGTTTACATTAACAATTTAGAGTTTGGAATCAAAAACACAATTTCTAAATTTGCGGATGCTACCAAATTGGGGGGATAGTCAACACTGAGGAGGACTGCAACAAATTACAGGAGGACATTAATAAACTTGCAGAATGGGAAAATAATTGGCAAATGAAGTTCAACACAGATAAATGTGAAGTATTACATTTTGGTAGGAAGAAAAGGGAGGTCACTTATCACTTGGAGGGTGCGAGTCTAGGTGGGGTAGAGGAACAAAGGGATCTCGGAGTACAAATACACAAATCACTAAAAGTTGCGGCACAGGTTAGCAAGGCCATAAAAAAAGCAAACCAAGCACCAGGGTTTATTTCTAGAGGGATAGAATTGAAAAGTAGGGAAGTTATTCTAAACCTGTATCGAATCTTGGTTAGACCACACTTCGAGTACTCCGTACAGTTCTGGTCGCCATATTATAAAAAGGATATAGAGGCACTGGAGAGGGTGCAGAGAAGATTTACAAGGAAGATACCAGAAATGCGAGGGTGTGGCGACATGCCACCATTGGACATAATCCGCTCACGGCGGCACGGACAGTTTACGTAGGCGCACTGCCGGCAGCAGCCGCCCCCAGCCGTGGGCCCTTTCCTCTGGCAGCTTGTTTCCCGTAGGGACAGGCTGCCGGGAGCACTTCCTGTCTGGGGAGTATTTAAGTGGTTGCGCGGACTTTTTAAGCACGTGTTTTGCCATGATGTAAATTAAAGCAGTTGTGTTCCATCAACTCTGGTCTCGACTCCCACGTTTGCCGCGGTATCTCGACACTGGTGACCCCGACGCTCAGGACGAATCCTAAGCTAGCATGGCGGATACAAACACTGTCACGGTTAAACTACCGGGCTTTTGGGAGAACCTGGCTGAGGCCTGGTTCGTTCAAGCCGAGTCCAGATTCCGGCTGAGAAGCATTACAGTCGACGCCACAAAGTACGACTACCTCGTCGCCTCTCTCACCTGCGCCACAGTCCCTAAGGTTTGGGCAGCGCTGCAGGATCCACCAGAGGAAGGCAAGTATGAACATCTGAAGGCTGCGCTCCTTAAAAAATTTCAGGCGTCCTCCTACCAGCGCAACTGCCAACTCCTCGACCTCCCAGGCCTTGGTGACGCTTCACCATCAGACCTGCTTTCCCACCTGCTGTCCCTCTCGGACGACAAAAAACCCGGCGCCCTCTTTCGCACGCTTTTCATTTGGCAGCTCCCCGCCAGCATCCGCCCGCTCATTGTGGAGTCTGGCTCCACGGACCTGAACGAGATAGCCGAAAAGGCCGACCGGCTGCTCTCCGCGCAGACCGCCCGCGACGCCGCGCCTGACCTCATGGCAACGACCACGCGGTCCCCCCGGCTCACTAGGCCCGACTGCCCTTCCACTCCGGGTCACTGCTACTACCACACCCGTTTTGGCACTAGGGCCCAACGCTGCACACCACCGTGCACTTTCAAACCCCTCCCCGCACCGGCCCCCATGATGGCCGCAGGGCAAAAGGGGCCCCTACTGTATGTCACCGACAACAGCACCAACCGCCGATTCCTGTGCAACACAGGAGCCCAGCACAGCATCACCCCCGCCTCCGCCCTCGAAATCCAACGCGGTGCACGTGGTGTTACGCTGGCTGCAGCCAATGGCTCTGCCATCCGCACATACGGCACCCGCATGGTCACGCTCAACCTCGCAGGCCGCCGCTACCGCTGGGAGTTCCTCACAGCCAAGGTCCTCTGCCCACTCATCGGCGCAGACTTCCTACGCGCCCACGGCCTCCTTGTCGACATTCCGAGGCACCGCCTCGTTGACATCAACACTATGGCCCCCATCCCTGGCGCAGTCACCCCGGCCCGTTCGGCCGGCCTGACGACCTACTGCCTCGTCAGAGCCACGGACGACTACTCGGCACTACTAGCCAAGTTTCCCGTCCTCACTAACCCGACCTTTTCGGCCAAAGCTGCCAAACACGGTGTGGAGCACTATATCCCCACCACCGGCCCCCCGGTCGCTGCCCACGCCCGCAGACTCGACCCGGCCAAGCTGGAAATCGCGCGGGCCGAGTTCACCACCATGGAGCAACTCGGCATCATCCGCCGCTTCAGCAGCCCTTGGGCCTCGCCCCGCCACATCGCCTCCAAGCCCGGCGGAGGCTGGCGCCCCTGCGGGGACTACCGCCGCCTCAACGATGCCACCACCCCCGACCGATACCCAGTGCCGCACATCCAGGACTTCTCGGCCCGATTGGCCGGACGAACCGTCTTCTCCAAGGTCGACCTGGTGCGCGGTTACCACCAAGTCCCCGTACACCCCGCGGACATCCCCAAAACGGCCGTCATCACCCCATTCGGCCTGTTCGAGTTCCTGAGGATGCCCTTCGGCCTCAAGAATGCAGCCCAGGCTTTTCAGCGCCTTATGGACTCAGTCCTCCGGGACCTGAACTTTCTATTCGTCTATCTAGACGACATTCTCGTGGCCAGCTCCTCCAAACAGGAACACCTCGAACACCTTCGCATCCTGTTCGGGCGCTTAGCCCAACACGGGCTTATCCTCAGCCCGGCGAAGTGACAATTCGGCCTAGCCGAGATCGATTTTCTCGGCCACCACATCACCCCTGTTGGGGCCGTCCCCCTGCCCAACAAGGTGCAGACCGTCCAGCAATTCCCCCGCCCTAAAACCATCAAGGGCCTCCAGGAGTTCCTCGGGATGGTGAACTTTTACAACAGGTTCTTCCCCAGAGCTGCAGCCCTCATGAAGCCCCTATACGATTCCCTCCGAGGTAAATCCGGCAAGATGGCCGTAGCCTGGACCGCTGACACATCAGCCGCCTTCGACGCCACCAAAAACGCGCTCGCCGACGCCACCCTGCTCGCGCACCCGAGGGCTGATGCCCGGGTCGTGCTCACCACCGACGCCTCCGACCATGCGGTCGGAGCCATGTTCGAGCAGTGGGTCAATGGCGCGTGGCAGCCACTTGCCTTCTACAGCCGCCAACTGCGCCCCCCGGAGGTCAAATACTCTACTTTCGACCGCGAGCTCCTCGCGCTCCACCTGTCGGTCCGCCATTTCAGGTTCCTCCTGGAGGGCCGCCACTTCGAGTACTCCGTACAGTTCTGGTCGCCATATTATAAAAAGGATATAGAGGCACTGGAGAGGGTGCAGAGAAGATTTACAAGGATGATACCAGAAATGCAAGGGTATACATATCAGGAAAGGATGAACAGGCTGGGTCTCTTTTCTCTTGAAAAAAGAAGGCTGAGGCGTGACCTCATCGATGTCTTTAAAATTATGAAAGGTTTTGATAGAGTGGATACAGAGAGAATGTTTCCACCTGTGAGGAAGAGAATAACTAGAGGCCATCAATATAAGATAGTCACCAAGAAATCCAATAGGGAATTCGGAAGAAACTTCTTTACATAAAGAGTGGTGAGAATAGTATAGATGCATTTAAGGGGAGGCTGGACAAGCATATGAGGGATAAGGGAATAGAGGGTTACGCTGATACATTTAGATGAGGAAAGACGGGAGGAGGCTCGAGTGGAGCATAACCTGGTTGGGCTGAATGGCCTGTTTCTGTGCCGTATATCCTATGTAAGTTGAAAACGGTCAAATGGGGCAAAAAGCCTGTCTGCTTGTGTCAAACTGACAAGGCAGCATTGTTTGTTGACCAAAAAAACCCTGGAAGTTGACCCCTTTATATAGCGCTCCTCCAGCACTCCTCTGACTGCAAACCGCCTCCCTGTACCTGTCGTTGCTATTGGCAGGCGCTCAGGCAGGGGGCAAGAGTGAATTACTGAGCCAGGGCGCTGCGCACCCGGATGACGTCATGATCTCCGGGCGCAGGGGATCATGGCGCTAGTGGTTACCGCCACCGCAAACCTCCAGCTCAATCTCGTGGCCGTCGGTACGAGCGCCACGCCCGATCGGAAAGCCGGTAGCGCCCTTTTGGCACCCCCAGAGGTACTAACGGGAGGTGCAAAGGCACCCAATTTCTCCCCCAATGTTTGGAAAGTAAGACACCCATGATTAAAGAATGAAAAATATTCTCTTCAAAACTGGAGTCAAAGATAATGTCATGGCATATTATTTGGAAAGCCAAGTGAGTAATTACCCATCTGAGTACAGTCAGCGAAATTTAGATTGCCTACCGACTTCAAGGACTTAAATCATTCCTGTTTTGAGCTTTGAGCAAATAAATTACATGGAGTATGTTCTACTCACCTTCCCACTGATAGAAATGTCAGAGCCAAATGGGTTTGTGCTAATATTTTAATATGTGTGAAATTAGAATGACTAATGCAGACGAATAAGGTGTTTGTGAATTCCGCACTTGCATTGTATATACTGTGTGGTGCAGTTATACTGAGAGCAAAGGTGATTCTTTCAGAAAAGTTAACACTTTTTAAAGTCACATTCCTAAAATTCAGGTGTCACTCTCAAGTGTTCGGTTAGGAGGTTTGGGCTGAAGGCTAGTTGTTTCATTTATTACTGGAGCTTCTGTTGCACTGGAGCCTGCCACTTATATTTATTTGGCTCATGCGTCTTGTTATTTTTTTGTCTTGTTTATCTTACAAATATCTGGCTGATTTTTCTTAATCCCCGGCTGGGGTTATGGTTTATGGGGTTGGCCCTGGCCCCAATAAGATTATGGCTCCCTATATTAGGGTTGTTTGCTCAGGGGATACATTTTATTTAGGTGTTATGGTTTAGGTGAGTTGCTATCAGTGTGGGTTTTAGCATTAGGATTTAGGGTTGGGGGGGTTAGGGTTAGGATCAGGGGAAGAGGGTCAGAGATTGGAATAGTTAGAGTCAGGATAAGGATTAGGGTTGGGTGTACTTTAGGGTTATGGTTTTGCGTCAGGGTCCGGGGTGGTTAGGATCAGGAAAAGGATTAGGGTTGGGAGGATATTTTAGGGTTAAAGTTCAGGTCAGGGTCTGGGATTATTAGAGGTCAGGATTAGTATTGGATTGTGGGGATTTGGGTTGGGGTGGGTTTTTTTGGCTTAGAGTTAGGGTCTGGGTCAGGGTCAGAGTTCTCCTAGATTGTACCTCATTTAAGCCAAAATTTCCAGTTTTGCAATCCAGTGTCTCACTTTCCTTTTCCTTTGCGAGGGTGTCCAGTTAATGTCGGTTTCAAACCCTACCATTTCCAAGGAATCTGCTCCATGTTCCAGAAAGTGCCTGGTGACAGTTTTGGTCTTTTTTCTGTCCTTATGGCACGAAGGTGCCCTGAAAGCCTGGTTGTTAGAGTGTTCCCAGTTTCCCCTAGATATAAGATATGAGTCTGTTCGCATCGGATTGCGTAGATTGCATGGTGCTGTTCACTGGTAATCCTCTGATTTATTAGAGCTGTTTTCCTGTGGTTCTATTTTGTATCTTTTCTGGATTGTTAGGTGTTTGTATGGCCCAAATTTTTGGTCTGGGTTGCTTGTTTCTTTCTTCTGCTGGTGACCAGTAGGCCTTTGAAGTTTCTGTCGCTTTTTTATGCTGTACTGACTAAGCATGTTCATGTTTTCTTTTAATTTTCCAAAGTTGCTCTTAATCAGTCTGTTTATTTGCGTGGCCAATGTACGGCATGTTCATATTAATGGTACTCTCTCTGCTTCATTGTTTTGAGTCCATGGGTTGGCAAGATCCCCTCTGGAAGTTTGACATAACACGCCTGAGAAATGAAGAATCTTATAGTGTATCCTCTCTGATTTAGTGCAAGAAAGAATTTGCATTTATATCACACCTTTCATGACCTCTGGACACCCCAAAGTGCTTTACAGCCAATGCAGTACTTTTGAAGTTGTAATGTCGGAAATGTGGCAGCCAATTTGCACCCAGTATGGTCCCGCAAACAGCAGTGAGATAAATGGCCAGATAATCTTATTTTTTAGTGATATTAGTTGCAGTATAAACTTTAGCAAGGACACCAGGGAGAACTTCCCTGCTCTTCTGCGAAATAGTGTCATACAATCTTTTACTTGGCAGGAAAAGCAGCCCTAATAAATCAAAGGATTACATGTGAACAGCACCATGTAATCTACGTAATCTGATATAAACAGAGTCATATTGTAGGAATTGACGAATTCCTAACTAATAACTGAGGTCGACTCAGGAGATCAATCAACAGGTCTTTAATGTAAGACTAAACAAATTCAAACAGCTTGCTGAGATCAATACAGGAGAGCAATCAAACAGGTCTTTACTCAACGGAGGTTCCACGAGGACTGCCTGGGCAGTCCCGTGGATTGCGTCGTGATGTCATCACGTTTTCCCACGCTTGGACGGTCACGTGACTTGCGTCATGATGTCATCACGTTTCCTCTTAAAGGGGCCACGCCCCATACATACAAACACTATATACAAAACACAGTCATGTCTAACACAATGGTACCGGCTTAGGCTGGTGTTAGAACATCGTTAAAGGGAATTATATACAGTTGCCCAGAGTCATTCAGTGGCTCCGCCACATGCGCCCCCCCCCCAGATTTCGCTTTAACAGACAAAGTCAAACGGTGAGGGGGTCTGACGAGCCTGTCAGAACAACTCCTGTACTCCTGAGGCGGAGGCTGCTGGGCGGCTGGCGGTCTGGCGGGCGGTTGCACTTGGTCTGCCGTAACGGCGATGGGTGGCCGACCTCGTCTCGGCGGTTGTGCTGTCTCGACGGGACGGTCGAGGGCCAAATGTGCTGGCTTTAAGCGGTCGACCAAAATGGGGTCCGGTTTACCACCGACATCTACCGTGAAGGTTTTGTCCCCTGCCTCCAACACGCGGAAGGGACCAGTATATGGGGTCTTGAGTGGATCCCTATGTGCGTCATGGCAAATAAAAATGTATTCAGCCTTGTGAAGCTCCGTGGGAACGTGCGAACACTGCAGCCCGTGGTGCGAAGTGGGCACCGGCGCGAAACATCTGGCCGCCTCCTGGTGACTAGTAAGCTGGGCAGACACGGACCATGGCTTCGTCGATGCTGGTAGGAAATCCCCTGGAACTCGCAGCGGCTGACCGTACACCAGCTCCGCTGATGAAGAGTGAAGGTCTTCTTTGGGGGCCGTGCAAAGGCCCAACAGGACCCACGGTAGCTTGTCTGCCCATCCAGCGTCCTGGAGGCTGGCCCTCAGGGCGGCTTTCAGTGATCGGTGGAAGCATTCACAGAGACCGTTCGCCTGTGGGTGGTAGGCTGTGGTGCAGTGTAATTTGACACCGAGTCCTTGGGCCACTGCATTCCAGAGTTCGGAAGAAAACTGCGGTCCCCTGTCTGAAGAAATATCTGCGGGCACTCCTGATACGCTTATCAATTACTTCATAAAAGGTGATGAGTCGAAGAAGAGATGATGAGTCGAAAGAAGAGATGAATAAGGCTTTTATTAGCTAAGAAGAGACCATGCTTCTTCGTGAGTGACTGAACAAGTCTGAACGAAACCCACACAGTGGTGGGTGGAGTCAGCTGAGGCATGCCTCCATACACAGCGCCACCCAGAGGTGGCAATATACAATACAGTGGTTTACCACATTCACCCCTTGTTTAATGTGAAGTCCGGCGGGGTGAAGGGTACTACAAGTTAAGTCTATCAGGAGGCCTTGTCTGACGTCCTGATCGTCGTGGTGGCGGCGGTGGTGTTGCAGCATCCGACGTCGGGTCTGGTGTCTGGGTGGTTGGCGAAGATTCCTGGGGCTTTGGCATGCCGTCTGCAGGGGTTGGGTTGGGAGGGGTGGTGGGGGATAACAGTGGTAAGGGGGATAACGGTGGTAAGGGGGATAACGGTGGTAATTCAGGGGTACCCGAGGGTGCGAGATCTCGTATGGAGACCGTGTCCTCCCGCCCGTCTGGGTATGTCACCCAGGCATACTGGGGGTTGGCGTGTAGGAGGTGCACCCGCTCGACCAGGGGGTCCGTTTTATGCGTCCTCACGTGCCTCCGCAGTAGGACGGGCCCAGGAGAAGTCAACCATGCCGGTAGCGAGGTTCCCGATGTAGACTTCCGGGGGAAAACGAACATTTTCTCATGAGGGGTCGCATTAGTGGCAGTACAAAGCAGTGACCGAATGGAGTGAAGCGCTGCAGGGAGGACCTCCTGCCAGCGGGAGGTCGGAAGGCCCTTAGATTTTAGTGCTAAGAGGACTGCCTTCCAAACCGTCGCGTTCTCCCTTTCCACCTGGCCGTTCCCCCGGGGGTTGTAACTGGTGGTCCTGCTCGTGGCGATACCTCTTGTTAGCAGGTACTGCCGAAGTTCGTCGCTCATGAACGATGAGCCCCTGTCGCTATGTATATAGCTGGGGAACCCGAACAGAGCGAAGATGTCATTCAGACACTTGATGACCGTGGTACTGGTCATGTCTGGGCAAGGGATGGCAAAGGGGAAACGGGAGTACTCATCAACTATGTTGAGGAAGTACACATTGCGGTCAGCGGAGGGGAGGGGCCCTTTAAAATCGACGCTCAGGCGTTCGAAGGGGCGGGTGGCCTTGATCAGGCTTGCTCTGTCCGGCCTATAGAAGTGCGGTTTGCACTCGGCGCAGATTTGGCAGCTCTTGGTCATGGTCCTGACCTCCTCGATGGAGTAGGGCAGGTTACGGGATTTGATAAAATGGAAAAACCTGGTGACCCCCGGGTGGCAGAGGTCATTGTGGAGGGACTGCAGCCTATCACTCTGCGCGTTGGCGCATGTACCACGTGATAGGGCATCTGGGGGCTCATTGAGTTTCCCTGGCCGATACAAGATATCATAATTGTAGGTGGAGAGTTCGATTCTCCACCTCAAGATCTTGTCGTTCTTGATTTTACCCCTCTGCTTATTATTAAACATAAAAGCTACTGAACGCTGGTCAGTGAGCAGGGTAAATCGTTTCCCGGCCAGGTAATGCCTCCAGTGACGCACCGCTTCTACAATAGCCTGGGCCTCCTTTTCGACGGAGGAGTGTCTCGTCTCGGGGCCCTGGAGGGTCCTTGAGAAAAAGGCCACGGGTCTGCCCGCCTGGTTAAGGGTCGCGGCTAGGGCGAAGTCGGAGGCATCGCTCTCCACTTGGAAGGGGATGGACTCATCCACCGCGTGCATTGCGGCCTTCGCGATATCGTTCTTGATAAGAGTGAAGGCTGCACACGCCTCTGGTGTCAGGGGGAAGGAGGTGGCTTTGATGAGGGGCCTGGCTTTGTCTGCATAGAGGGGCACCCACTGGGCGTAGTAGGAGAAAAACCCCAGGCATCTCTTCAGTGCTTTTTGGCAGTGGGGAAGGGGTAGCTCCATTAGGGGGCGCATTCTGTCGGGGTCGGGCCCGATGACTCCGTTCTCCACCACGCAGCCGAGGATGGCCAGGCGCTTGGTGTGAAACATACATTTTTCCTTATTGTACGTTAGGTTCAGCCGTTGGGCCGTACGGAGGAAATTTGCTAGATTAACGTCGTGGTCCTGCTGGTCGTGGCCGCAGATGGTGACGTTATCCAAATAGGGGAAGGTTGCCCGCAGCGCGTTCTGGTCAACCATTCGGTCCATCTCCCTTTGGAAGACCGAAACCCCGTTGGTGACGCCGAAGGGGACCCTAAGGAAGTGGTAGAGGCGGCCGTTTGCCTCGAAGGCAGTATACTGGCGGTCCTCATGGCGGATGGGCAGCTGGTGGTACGCTGACTTAAGGTCGATGGTGGAGAATACTTTGTATTGCGCAATCTGATTGACCATATCAGATATGCGAGGGAGGGGGTACGCGTCCAGCTGGGTGTACCGGTTTATGGTTTGGCTGTAGTCGATTACCATGCGGCGTTTTGCAGTGGTTTTAACGACTACAACCTGGGCTCGCCAGGGGCTAGTGCTACCTTCGATAATGCCCTCCTTCAAGAGCCGCTCCACCTCAGAGCTGATAAAAGCTCTGTCCCCGGCACTGTACCGCCTGCTTTTGGTAGCGATGGGTTTACAGTCGCGGGTGAGGTTAGCGAACAGGGGAGGGGGGGGGACTTTTAATGTGGAAAGGCTGCAGGTGGTTTGCAGCGGGCGATTTAAAAGTTGTTGGTTGCAGACTGTGAGTGGGGGGAGGGGTCCACCGTATGCTAGTGTGACACTCTTAAGGTGGCACTGAAAATCCAACCCTAGCAGGACGGCAGCGCAAAGACGGGGCAGGACTAGCAGTTTAAATTTTTGATATTCAGTGCCCCCTACTGACAGGGTCACCACACAGTAGCCGCTGATGTCCATTGACTGGGACTTGGACGCCATAGAAATGCGATGGTGCGTTGGCAGAATCGTGAGGGAGTGGCTACGTACCGTGTCGGGGTGGACGAAACTCTCTGTGCTCCCGCTGTCGATCAGGCAACTGGTGGCGCGGCCGTTTACCGCGATATCCATCATGGAGCTGGATAGATGGTGAGGGTGGCCTTGATCCAGCGTCACGGAGGCCAGTATGTGGCTTAGTGAGTCACTATAGTCATCCGCCGAGACGGTGGTCGGTTCCGGTGACGAAATGGCGGTTGAGTGCGTTGGATACGATGGCGGCGGATGCCATGCGGCCGGGGGTACACAAGATGGCGGATAAGATGGCTGCTCCCACGGCCCGCACGCTGCGCTGCTGGCTGGCTTCCCCTTGCAGGCGTTAGCGTAATGGCCTTTCTTCCCGCAGCCCGAGCAGGTAGCTGTCTTAGCTGGGCAGTGCGCTCTGGGATGTTTTAACTGGCCACAGAAATAGCATTTTTGGGCCTGGTTACTGGGCATCGAAGCAGTTCTTACCGGAGGCTGCTGTCTCGGTTGGGTCGCTGCAGCGGTTGGTGCCGGGGGCGGCGGTCCCGTGTCCCACGGTTTCGATTGCCATGTCTCGGCGCCGTTACGGGGGTATGCCTCGAGGTTTCGGTGGGCCTCCTCTAACGAGAGCGCAAGGGCAATGGCCGTCTTCAGGTCGGGTTCCTTGCTTTCTAGCAGTCTCTGCCGGGTGTGGTCTGACTGGAGGCCCCTGACGAAGGCATCACAGGCGAGTCCCTGCGCGTGCTCCACAGCCGTTACCGCTTTACAATCGCAGTCTCTGCAGAGTGCCAGTAGCGCCCGTGCAAATGCCCCTACCGATTCTCCCGGTTGCTGCCTGCGGGATCCCAAGAGGTGTCGGGCGTAAATTGTGTTCACTGGGCGCGTATATTGCCCTTTTAGTAGCTCGAGGGCCGCCACGTACGTATTAGAGTCCCGGATTAGCATATATACTTGATGGCTCACCTGGGCGGTCAAAATTTTCAGTTTGTGATCCTCCTCTGTAACCTGTGAGATTGCGAGGAAGGATTCAAAGCAGCTCAGCCAGTGTTCAAACTTGGCTGATGCACCCACATCTTGAGGGTCGAGGTCCAGGCGTGGTGGTCTGAGGGCTCTCAGCAATGTCTGCTGTATCCGTTGCTGTTGTTGCTCCTCAGGTGTCGCCATTTAACTTTTAGCTAATAAAATTGATACGCTTATCAATTACTTCATAAAAGGTGATGAGTCGAAGAAGAGATGATGAGTCGAAAGAAGAGATGAATAAGGCTTTTATTAGCTAAGAAGAGACCATGCTTCTTCGTGAGTGACTGAACAAGTCTGAACGAAACCCACACAGTGGTGGGTGGAGTCAGCTGAGGCATGCCTCCATACACAGCGCCACCCAGAGGTGGCAATATACAATACAGTGGTTTACCACAACTCCGAAACGGGCGACCCAGGTGGAAATGAACGCACTGGCTACGTCCGCCGAAGTAGTGGATGACAGGGGAACCGCCTCCAGCCATCCGGTGGTGCGGTCAACCATGGTCAGGATGTATGAAAAACCATGGGAGGGTGGGAGTGGTCCTACCAGGTCCACATTGACATGGTCAAAACGTCGCTCCGGAACTGTGAAGGTGGCCAGCGGAGCTTTGATGTGGCGCTGTACTTTGGCCTTTTGGCAGACCACGCAGACCAGTCGCGGACATCCTTGTGCATGCCATGCCATACGAATTTCGCTGACATCAGCTTCTGAGAGGCCTTCATTCCTGGGTGTGACAACCCATGTATGGTGTCGAACACTTTGCGGCGCCAGACAACCGGAACGACAGGGCAAGGGTCCTGTACGGAGACGTCACACAACAGCGTGGTACCTGCCGAATGGAACTTGACGTCAGCCAACTGGAGGCCAGTGACGGTCGTTCTGTAGGCTTGGACCTCTGGGTCCGAGGCTTGGTCCGCTGCCATGAGGGTGTAATCGATGCCCAAATGAACCGTATTGACGGTCGCGCGGGAGAGTCAGTCTGCCACCAGGTTGTCCTTACCGGCCACGTGCTGTATATCCGTGGTGAATTCGGATATGTAGGTCAGTTGACGTTGCTGTCGGGATGACCACGGTTCGGCGGTCTTGGCCATGGTAAAGGTTAGCGGCTTATAGTCCACATGGCGGTGAAAGGACGTCCTTCCAGAAGGAAGCGAAAATGGCGGATGGCCAGAAAAAGGGTGAGCAACTCCCGGTCGAACGTGCTATATGCTCTCTCGTTCCGCCGTAGTTGATGGCTGAAGAATGCCAACGGCTGCCACGACCCGTTCACCCACTGCGCCATCCGCCGCCAGGCTTCGGGACGATATGGAGGGGTGAAGACCAGGGACTATTCGACCGGCGAATAATCCCTAACCGTTCCATGGTCGCGAACTCCGCCTTTGCGACCGCCATCTTGCCAGGTTCCAGGCGCCGGGCCCGCGCGTAGACCAGGGGGCCGTTGGTGGTGATGTGGTGTTCCACACCATGTTTCGTAGCTGTGGAGGAGAACGTGGGTCTTGTCAGGTCGGGAAATTCACTGAGCAGGCGAGCGAACTCATCCGGAGTCGAGAAAGCACAGGCGATGGTGCGCGATGTAGTGTTACTGCGGTAACAAGGAATAGAGTTAAAAGTTGCCGCGTTGATCAGCCGCTGGTTCTTCACGTCGACCAGGAGGCTGTTGGCGCACAGGAAATCTGCGCCGAGAATGGGTTGAGAAACCTTGGCCGTAACAAACTCCCAGTGAAAACGTTGGCCCCCGAAGCACACCTGCACTCGCCGTCTGCCGAAGGTCCGAATCGCTCCACCATTGGCCGCTTCAAGGGCGAGGCCGTGATTCCCTGTCTGCACATCGAGGGCGGACGCAGGTAAAATGCTGCACGGGGCTCCGGTGTCGCACAAAAAACGACGACCGGAGAGAGTATCGGTGATGAAAAGCAACTTGCCCGTGTTGCCAATCGCCATCGCGGCTGCGGGGCTCCCGTTAGACCCGGTCCTCGGTGGTTGCAGTTGTTGTTTTCTTTGGGGTAAAGCTGCAGGGAGGGCGGCAACGTCTTGCCTTCGCGCCGAACTGCGCGTGGTAGAAACACAGCCCAGCAGGCTGACGAGCTGAGGCGGCGTCTGTGGGGGATGGGCACCTCGTGGCGGCGCAGTACTGCTGCGTTGCCGCGAAAATTTGTCCGCCTCTGCAGCGAGTGCTGCGCAGTCTTCAACTTCGGACATGGCCAGGGCAGTTTGCACCTGTTCAGGCAGTTGGCTGAAGAATATTTCACGGAATAGGAAGCATTCCGGTTCTGAGCCCAGGAGTGTGAGCATTTGGCTCATCAACTCCGAAGGCTTGGAGTCCCCGAGCCCGGTCATAGCGAGTAATCGTCGGGCGCGTTCTGATTTTGTGAGCCCAAAAACTTGCAGCAACCGCGCTTTGAGGATTTCATACTTGCGCTCCGTTGGAGGGTTTTGAGGAGGCTGACGGTCCGAGAGGCGGCAGAGCTGTCGAGTGCGGAGACCACATAAAGATATTTGGTCTGATCCGCATCGATGTTCCTCAGGGCGAACTGGGCCTCAACCTGAATGAACCACGAGGTCGCTTGCTGCTCCCAGAACTGCGGTAGCTTAAGCGAAACGGCGTTTGCCTCCATGCTGTGTTCTTCTTTTGTGAAAACGTTCACAAAAAACAGGGTCACCAATGTAGGAATTGACGAATTCCTAACTAATAACTGAGGTCGACTCAGGAGATCAATCAACAGGTCTTTAATGTAAGACTAAATGAATTCAAACAGCTTGCTGAGATCAATACAGGAGAACAATCAAACAGGTCTTTACTCAATGGAGGTTCCACGAGGACTGCCTGGGCAGTCCCGTGGATTGCGTCGTGATGTCATCACGTTTTCCCGCGCTTGGGCGGTCTCGTGACTTGCAACGTGATGTCATCGCATTTTTCCGCGCTCTTAAAGGGGCCAAGCCCCGTACATACAAACACTATATACAAAACACAGTAATGTCTAACACAATGGTACAGGCTTAGGCTGGTGTTAGAACATTGTTAAAGGGAATTATATACAGTTGCCCAGAGTCATTCAGTGGCTCCGCCACAATATCCATTTTCCATCGGATAGCTTCTAGCAGTGTGCCCATTGATACTCTGCCCCTCAAACCACTCCTGGATTCACTTGCCCTCCAGTTAAACAGCCATCAGCAAATGACACAGGCTTACAAATATTTTTGACAGCCAATTATTATCGTATCCTAGAAACAACTGGAGCCCCAGCACTAGCCCCTGAGGGACTCCACCCAACAACACTGACGCCAATCCGACATTACACTCTCAGCTTTTTTATCCAGTTCTTTTTTTTACCATAGATTCCCATGGCTTTTAGTTTAATTAGGAGTCTTCTTGTGAAACTTTGTCGGAAGCCTTCAGAAGGCCCAAATAAACTATAATATCTATTTTATCTCTAACTTTCTCAAAGAAGTTTCAACAGACACGATCTTCTCTTCTGAGTGCATGCTAACTGTTTCTTATTAAATTTTTAATAGCTTAAAACTAATGACTGCGAATGTACAGCTTTGCATTATTGCCATCATTTATTGAAACTATGGCGACATCTCGAAATGAAAGAATGCAATAAAACCAGGGTAGTTAGTATTAGTTAGTTCGTAATAGTTAGTATTATCTTGATATGTAAGCTATACACAACTGAGCAGCACTAGTTTTGGTTCAAAAGTGAGATCTCTTTTGACATGTCCCAGTCCTGAAAATAAACAGAGGTCTACTTATTTGAATGGATATTAATCATCCTCTTTTTGATATAAATCTCATATTTAGTTCCTTGCTGTTGACAGCTCTGGTGAGAAGGTGAAGGTAAGTATAGTGTCCCAGATATTCCGATCCCTACGGGTGTGTACGCGCTGTGTACCCACCCGTAGGGACATCGCAGAAAACCCTTACAATTCTTACGCCTGGTAAAAGCAGGCGTAAGGCCTGCTTTTACCAGGATAAGAGTTGAAAAAAGTAAAAAAAATGTTTTCACTGATTTACCATTTAAAAATACTTTAAAAAAGGTAAGTTTATTTTTAGCCCCGTAAAAATCTTTAATTATTTTTTCAAAAAATAAAATTTTTGTTTAAAATACTTAATTTATTGTAATTTCAAGTCATTTTAAAAATGTGATTTTTAAAAAATTAATTTACTTAAAGTATTACAATGTTTTTTCATTAATCTCCATTCATATATTTGACAGGTCTTCCAGGGATCCCAGGGACGCTGCGAACTACATGCGCCCCTGGGATACGTAGGCCCTGCACACTTCAAGTTTGGTGAGGCCCAGGAGTGGAAGCGTGTGTGTCCCGGGAGCCCTCAGGTAAGGGCGCAGATTTTTCCAGATGGCAGGCCTCCGCCCGCGGGAGGCCTGCGATCGGAAAATATGGGCTAATGTATATGTGAAGGATTAAATGTCAAAAGTGGGATTCAAACCCACGCCAACAGGGGAGACTGCAACCTGAACACAGCGCCTTTGACTGCTCGGCCATCCTGAATTGTATATGTAACATCACACTACACACGAACACAGTAGTGTAGATGGGTGCAGTAGAACAAATGAGATGGTACATTTATGATGTGCAATAAGATATATTCTTGGACATGGGATACAAATATTTTTACAAAGATAAGTATAAACCACTGTTGAAAATCTTTTTTAAAAGACTATGTAATGTGGTAATGAACTATTTCAATTTTATGCTTAGCTGCCAGTTGCAAAGTGTAAAAAAATGAAGATTGATGCTGCTACAGATTTCAAGACTGCTTTTGTTCACTTACACCTTGGTGAATTAAATTGACAATCCCACGTCTCTTTGCCTCTATGTCTTTGATTATGGGCTGACTTCCAGCCTTCAGAAGAGACATTCCTCCTGGGCCAGGCATGCTATACTCAGTTAATTGGGTCTGTTGTGCTCTGTGATACAATGATTTTCTGACACCTTTTCCAAAAAAATCATTCATTGAACACCACCGATGTCTTCCTGTGTGAAGAGCCCTTTGTCCAACGGTGTAAACCTTGGTGGCCCATAACAATCGGACAACCTATCCTCAATCCCTCCTCTGCCTTCGTCATCTGGGTAAGCGTCGGAGAGCGAACTGGTCCCAGCAGCAGTGCGGGATTACAGGCAGACACATCTGAAATGAAATCCCCATGTGCTCTTCATTCTCCACCTCACAGCCTCTTCAAAATTGTCTGGAAACAGAATTTGAAATGTGGGATCCCTATCTCACCAACCCAATTCCTCCCACGACACCATATCTGAAAAGAAAAGCTAAACAGGCACTTGTCAGGCCAAAAAGCACATCCATTCTGTGCAGAGACAAACAACAGATATGTTTACTTTGCTGGTTGAATTGCATGCGGAGTATTATTACTCCACATCCTGCGATCAGTTTTTACAAGTTAATTCCCAAGAAACCCACAAAGTACCATTCAGGTAGAGTTGTCTTGTGTCCAATGTAGATCACATTGTCCTGTTTAAAATATCAACCAGACACCAACATTTAGATTTATTTTTAAATTAGAAGCCCAATTTTCTCACTTCTTTCTCCTTTGATGTCACTTACTCGTTACTAAGAGTCTTCAAGTAATTTTCATCAACAGACAAAGGATTTTGCAAATCCAATGAAATGGAAGCTGGTATAGGTCAACTGCCGCTGCAAAGCTAATCGAAAGTACTTGGAGCTGATTGCTCACAATTTAGGGTCAGTTCATTTGAATAATTAGCATGAGCTCCCCGCGCAGCTTGGCCTTGCACCAGGAGCGAGCCTCGTGGGGTTGGAGAAAATCTAGTGAGCAGCTCAAATTTAAAGAGACGTGCTTGTTTAGAAATAAACCTCAACTCAATTTACCCGTCTTAGCTCCACATTCCTCGATACCCTTAGCTCACAAAAAATCTATCACTCTCTGTCTTGAAAGCTCCAATTATCCCAGCAGCTGCATCCTTTTGGGGGTGGGAATTCCAGAACTCTACTGCCCTTTTTGTGAAAAAGTGCTTCCTGAATTCTCTCCTAAATGGCCTAGCTCTCATTTTACAAATTATGCCCCCTCATTCTTGATTTCCCCATCAGAGGAAATCCTTTCCTTGTATCTACCCCGTCGCATCCTTTCAACGTTTTAAACACCTCGAGCAGGTGACCCCTCAATCTTCCAGATCTTATTAATGCTGAAAATTAATTTTAAATATTTGTTGACTTCTGCAAGTCTCAGGGAAGAGGAGGAAGAGAAATGTCAGGCAAAAATAAGCTGAAAGGAAATTCAAAATGGAGGCACGAAACAAGGTCCGTGTACTAGTGATAGGGAACACACCACCCAACCCATGTCTTATGAGGCCTTTCGCACCTGGCACAGCTCAGTACAACATTCAGAATGAAGTGGATTAGGAACCCTCATCACGAAATGTGCAAAGGCTCATTAAGGTCCCAGGATAAAAAGGATTGTAAAGAATGGGGAGGGACTGACAAGCTCTCCTTGCTTACTGCTGCTTTAGAGCATAGCCTAAGGATAGGTCACCTCTCAACTGTAATTGCTTCATGATGAATGCAGACCAGGGAATGCCAATGTGAGCAGGAGTATGATTTCATACAACTATCCCTAGGAAGTATTTCAGATGATACCTTCATGGGAGGGGAAACGGAGGCCAGAGGGTGGGGATGAAATGAACGGAACGTGTGGGTGGAGGGGGGGAGATCGGAGGCCGAGGGGTAGGTCGAAGGCTGAGGGGTCAGTAGGTCAAAGATTAGGGAGAATGTAGATTAGAGGCCAGCAGAGGGAAATTAGAAGCTGGGTCTGGGGGAGATAGGAAGCAAGGGTGGAGGTAGATCGCAGGCCCGGGGGAGATCGAGAGGGAGGGAGGGGGAAATGGGCGTCAATTGGGAAAGTGGAGCGGGACAGTGATCGAGGGGCGGGGAGGGGGGGTGATTGGGAGGAGGGGGTGATTGGGGGGGAAGATCAGGGGGGAGGGTCAGTGATCGGGGGGTGATCGGCGGGGATGATGGGGGGAGGGGTGTGTTTGGGGGGAGGGGGTGATCGGGGGAGGGGGTGATCGGAGGGGGGTGTACAGGGGGAGGGGCTGATCGGAGGGGGGTGTACAGGGGGAGGGGGTGATTGGGGGGGAGGGGAGTATTCGGGGGTGATCGGAGGGAGGAGGGGGTGATCGGGGAAGGGGGTGATCAGTTTAGTTTAGTTTAGTCTAGTTTAAGTTTAAGGTTAGTTTAACTTAGTTTAAGCACAGAAAGAAAAGAAGAAAAAGGCCGCAAAAAAAAAAAGAGCGCCAAAGACAGGACCCGAAAAAACCCCCAAAAAACCCAGAGGAAAGCAGAAAACAGAAAGAAAAGCCAAAGCAAAAAGACAGAAGAAGGAGAGGAATATACAGACCAAGGAAGAATCCGAACAGCGGCCGCACGGGGCCAGAACAGCGGCCGGAGCGCGGCGACTCAACGGAGGCTGCACGGGGACAGAGCGGAGGTCGGAGCGCGGCGACTCAACGGAGGCCGCACGGGGCCAGAACAGCGGCCAGAGCGCGGCGACTCAACGGAGGCCGCACGGGGACAGAGCGGAGGTCGGAGCGCGGCGACTCAACGGAGGCCGCACGGGGACAGAGCGGAGGTCGGAGCGCGGTGACTCAACGGAGGCCGCACGGGGCCAGAACAGCGGCCAGAGCGCGGCGACTCAACGGAGGCCGCACGGGGACAGAGCGGAGGTCGGAGCGCGAGTCCTGAACGGCGGCCGGAACACAGGACCGTAAACCAGGGAAAGGCCAGAGGAGCCGGGCCGAGACAGAGGCCTGGAGACCTCTGAGGGAGAGGGGAGCAGCCCGAAGGCACCGTGAGGCAGCGGCTCCCAGACGCAGACAGTGAGTACGGGTCCTGGGGAGAGAGCCTGAAGACAGGGAAAGGCCCGAGGAGCCGGGCCAAGACAGATGCTCAGAGACCTCTGAGGGGGAGGGGAGCAGCCGGGAGACACCGGGAAACAGCAAATCCCAGACGCAGACCAGGACAGTGAGTACGGGGCCTGGGGAGGGCCTGGAGAGCGAGCGAGTCCGGGGCCTGGGAAAGTTCGCGAGCCGGGAGAGGGAAACACCAAACCCGGGGACCCAGAAAAGCTTATTCTAAGGTCAACAATAATTTCTACCTCTACACTACTAAAAATGAGCGAATCAGAGGAGCCATAGCAGCTCCCGAGGCACACTGAGAGCAAACTCTTCCAGATTCCCCCCAACACCAAAAAAAAAGCTAAAAAATCGCTAAAGCAACACCAGCTGAGAGCAAAACCAGAAACTCTTTTTGCTGACTGGTACAGCACCGGGAAAAAGTTTAATCTCATTTTTTACTCAGATCAGCCAGCGGCTTGGATCATAGCAATAAAATCACACTATACCAGGGTTAAGCAGGAAAGAACCGCTAATGGGTCCAAACTGAAAATTAAGAAACCAGGGGACCCGGACAGTGCAACCACAACTGTCAACATGTACAATAACGGAACAATATTGGTGCAAGGCAACCTCGACGACTTTGAAACGGCCTTCAAGACACTGAAAGAAATAACTGAGAGGGGAAGGAACAGCCCCAGAGTGGCTAACAGGGAAAAAGCGACTCGCACTCCCCCCACCATTGACAACTCACCAGGAGTAAATCAGCCTGGTCAGGAGGTGAACGAGCCACACAGTTCTAACCAGACACTCACCCCGGGGCCCCACAGCCACATGGTACAGTTGACCAACCCCAGCGTAATTACCAGGGAGGAAGCCACACATACTCCCCCTACCACTTCCAGCTCACCAAGAGAAGAGCAGCCTAGCCAGGAAGTGAGTGAGCCCTCCAGCGCCGACCGGACACACACCCTGGGATCACACAGCCAGATACAACTAAAGGATAAATTTAACCAGTTGGAGACAGAGCTGGTTAAACTTAGAGAGGAGGTCCTTAAACTGAAACATGAACAAAAGCAAGGGAGGGAGAGATACAGGAGAGAGCTGAATCTACTTGGGAATCAGGTGAAAGAGCTGCAGAAAAACAAAGAGAGCCATAGGGGAGAGATAGCACCATTAGACCAGCAGCCAGAGGCTAGAGATAAGACAATACAGAGCCCGACTGAACAGCTGCACTCCCACACTGAACAACAGCAGCAGACACACAATACAGGGGGTGCCACACAGACCGACCAGCATACTGAAGCTCAGTCTTCCCCCACCACTGTGGAACCACAAGCGAGCCGCTCACAAGAGGAGCGCACACACCAGACACGACCACCCCAGTCCAACACACAACCTATGAATCCAGGCGAAAGCCACCAGACAGTAAACACCAAAAAGGCTGACATCGTAATACTCATAGACTCAAATGGGAAATTTCTATGGGAGAAAAAGCTCTTCCCTAGACATATAGTAAAAAAGATCTGGTACCCAACAACAGACAGAGCCCTGGAATGGCTGACCAAAACCCGATTAGGCTCCCCCCAACATATAATAATACACACTGGCACAAATGACCTAAAGGCCCAGCAGAAAGGGGTAGCAACATCGCTCAGAGCAGTGATTGAGAAGGCAAGCAATACATTCCCAAACACTAGAATCACTGTTTCCACAATATTGCCGAGAATAGCCTTTAACAACAAAACAATTCGTGAGATAAATGCCAGCATAGCAAGAGACTGTGAATTAAAACACAACGTGCACCTGGCCCAACACCCCACCCTCGATGTGGAATGTCTTCACGACCACGTCCATATCCACAGGAAATGAATATCGATCTTTGCTAAAGCCCTGAAGGACGTCGCTTTTAGCCGGGTCCATACCCAGACTCCAGGAGGACCCCCCCCCGACCACCAGAGATCAGCGGGGTACATACCAGGACTACTACAGAGACCACCACCACACCAACCGGGACCAGAGAGGATCCCCATGCACAACAAAAATATCAGACCTGCACCACTCCTGTCGTACAGGGGAACAGGACCGCCCCCAGCCAGACAGAGGGAGAGATGCACAGGGCGTACGCAATACCTCAGGCAGAGACAATCCATTAAGAGACACTAGGCAGATGTGCAGCAGCATCTACTTCCGCCTTATGGATCAGAAAATGAAAAAAAAAAAATTAAGGACTAGTTACTAGAAAGAGTTGTAACCAAGTAGTATTAGCATTTATAGACAATTGAGATGATCTTTTTTCCCCCCATTTAGACACGACAAACACATATCATTCTTTAACCTATCATAGTAAAAGACCAAACTTAACATGAAATCCTTATATATTTCGACCTGGAATATCCAAGGTATACGCTCTTCGGTGCGCGACGTGAAGAGTAGGACCCCAGAGTTCATAGATGAAACTAAAGATCTGGATATTATCATTTTACAGGAAACTTGGTATAGAGGAGAAGGACACACTGGCCGTCCCCAAGGGTACACAGAACTGGTGGTCCCCTCCAATAAATTGCCAGGAGTAACCCAAGGCAGAGACTCTGGAGGCATACTGATTTGGTTTAAAACAGAGCTTAAGAATTGCATCAAATTTATAAAAAAGGGCGAAAACCACATGTGGCTCAAAATTGAGAGGGGGATTATCTCTAACACTCAAGATGTTTTCATTTGCGCACTCTATATCCCCCCAATGGAATCCCCATACTTTAAAGAGGACACCTTCTCCAACATTGAGAGGGAGATTATCCAATTCCAGGCCCAGGGGAACGTGTTGATCTGTGGTGACCTCAATTCAAGAACTGGCGAAGAACCAGACTTCACCAATAATCAGGGAAACAATTACATATTCGGGAATAACCACTTCGATATCCCTTCCCATCCATACAGGCATAACTGCGACAAACAGACAAATACTAACGGAAAACATTTCCTGCAGCTCTGTCGAAGCCTGGGTCTGTACATTGTCAATGGTAGGTTCATGGGAGACCTCCTAGGAAGATCGACCTATTGCTCACCTCTTGGCTGTAGCACCGTAGACTATATGATTACGGATTTGGACCCATCCTCTTTCAGAGCATTCACAGTCAAACCACAAACAACACTGTCAGACCACAGTCAAATTACTATGTATCTTAAAAAGACAGAAACAACCAACACAGAAACACAACCCAGTAAGCTGTACAACACCAAAAAATCGTACAGATGGGCCAAAAACAGCACGGAAAAATACCAGAAAGCAATTAGCAATCAATCAACTCAAGCTCTCTTGGACACCTTTCTGGAAAACATATACACTCACAATAAAGAAGGCGTAAACCAGGCAGTGAATAACCTAAATAATATTTTTGATAATTTGGCAACAAGGTCAAACTTGAAAGCTCGCAAGAACAAACCCAAAACAAAAAACTATGAAAAATGGTTTGACCCAGATTGCCATAACATGAGGAAAAAACTTAGAAAAATATCAAACCAAAAACACAGACAACCAGAAAACAAGGAATTACGCCTTACTTATTGTCAGACACTAACACAATACAGAAACACACTCAGAACCAAAAAAGAACAGTATATTAAGAATACACTCAGCTCCATTGAGGAATCCATTGATTCCAATTGTTTCTGGGACAACTGGAATACATTACACAAAAAACAACACGACGAATTGGCCATTCAAAATGGAGACACATGGGAAAACCACTTTGAAAAATTATACCAGAAAAACACACTAAGGCCAGAGCAACACCAAATATGCAAAAAACTGGAAAAGCTCGAAATGGCCATAAAAGATAACCAAAACCCGCTAGACTCCATAATAACAGAAAAAGAACTATTTGAAAAACTCAAGGACCTGCGACCAGGAAAAGCTTGCGGTGTAGACGGCATACTAAGCGAGATGATTAAACACACAGACGATAAAATGAAACTGGCTATCCTAAAACTCTTCAACTTGGTTCTGAGTGTCGGTTACTTCCCTGATATCTGGAACAAAGGACTCATAACGCCCATATACAAAAGTGGGGACAAAGTCGACCCAAATAACTATCGAGGCATCTGTGTAAACAGTAACCTGGGGAAGGTATTCTGTAGTATCATAAACAAAAGACTTATAAACTTCCTTGAGGAGCACAATGTCTTGAGTAAAAGCCAAATTGGATTCCTGCCAAACTATAGAACATCAGATCATATCTTCACCCTACAGACCCTAATTGACAAACATGTTCATCAAAACAAAAGCAAAATCTACGCATGCTTTATAGATTTCCAGAAGGCTTTCGATTCCATCTGGCACGACGGTCTATTCCTGAAACTTATCGAAAGCGGGGTAGGGGGAGAAACATATGATGTAATTAAATGAATGTATACAAACAATAAATGTGCAGTTAAAATTGGAGACAAACAAACAAAATACTTCCCACAGGGGCGGGGGGTGACGCAGGGCTCACCCATCTCACTGACACTCTTTAATATTTACATAAATGAATTGGCAAAACTACTTGAACAATCTACAGCACCCGGCCTCATCCTATATGAATCCAAGGTTAAATTCCTCCTCTATGCAGATGACCTGGTTCTGCTGTCACCAACTAAGGAGGGTCTACAGCAGAACCTGGATCTGCTGGAGTCGTTCTGCCAGACCTGGGCCCTGACAATAAATCCCCAAAAAACCAAAGTCCTTGTGTTCCAGCAAAGATCCAGCCATCAGGGACCCAAAATAAATTTCACACTAGGAACAACCAAAATTGAACAAACCGCTAACTACACATACTTGGGCTTAAATATCAGTTCTACGAGAAATTTTCATCTGGCTGTGAATGAACTGAAAGAGAAAGCAAGAAGGGCTTTCTATGCCATTAAAAAATCAATCCAAATAGAAATCCCAATTAGCATTTGGCTCAAAATTTTTAAATCAGTAGTTGAACCAATTGCACTCTATGGCAGTGAGGTGTGGGGACCGCTAACAGAACAAGAATTTGCAAAATGGGACAAACACCCAATTGAGATCCTACATGCAGAATTCTGTAAAAGTATCCTCCGGACTCAAAGGAAAACCGTAAACAATGCATGCAGGGCAGAACTAGGCCAATATCCATTAATAATCACTATCCAAAAAAGAGCCACCAAATTTTGGAAACACCTAAAAATGAGCAACCCCCACTGCTATCATTACGAAGCCCTGAAATGCCAAGAGAGGACCATAAAGAAGAATACCCTCAGTCAACTAGTCCTGGGACTCAGTGAAGTAACTACGAACACTACTAACAATAACCAGCCCCAGGACAGTGACAGCGTAACACAAAGAATTCGACCCAACACAATCGTCACTAAGCAAAAGGAAAAATATCTGTCATATTGGGCAGAAACAACAAAAACCCAAAACAAACTCAATTGCTACTTGGCCCTAAACAGACAATACAACATGGCTGATTACCTGACCATGGTAAAGGATAGCAAACTGAGAAAAACCTTGACAATGTACAGACTTAGTGAACATAGCCTGGCGATCGAAAAAGGTAGACACAGGCAGACCCGGCTACCAAGAGAGGACAGGATATGCTCTCACTGCAGTCAGGGAGTGGTGGAGACAGAGATGCACTTCCTCACAGCTTGTAGAAAATATCAGGGCACAAGGGAGAATTTCTACCCAAAATTCACAAAAATACGCCCGGAATTCAGAAATTTGAATGAGGACCAAAAACTCCCATTTCTACTAGGGGAAGAGAGAAATTGTGTAACCTTAGCGGCACACTATGTTACAGCTTGCCATAAACAGAGGGACAACCACTAAATATAAGAAACGAGTATATACAAATTATATGAATGTATATTTATACACTCAGGGATATATCTGTTTATACACTGTATGGATAGATCTGTATTTATGTGTTCAACCATGAATGTTTTTCGATGCTTTGGCAACATAAGATGTACCTTGTCATGCCAATAAAGCGATTTGAATTGAATTGAATTGAATTGATTGGGGGGAGGGGGTGATCGGAGGGGGGTGTGCGGGGGGAGGGGGTGATCGGGGGGAGGTGAGTGTTCGGGAGGTGATCGGCGGGAGGAGAGGGTGATCGGCGGAGGGGAGTGTTCGGGGAGTGATCGGAGGGAGGAGAGGGTGATCGGGGAAGGGGGGTGATCGGGGGGATGATCGGGGGAGGGGGGTGATCGGGGGGGAGGGTGATCGGGGGAGGAGGGAGGTGATTGGGGGGAGGGGGTGATCGGGGGGAGGGAGTGGTGATGGGGGAGGGGGGATGATCGGGGGAGGGGTGATCGGGGGGGAGGGTGATCGGGGGAGGAGGGAGGTGATTGGGGGGGAGGGGATGATCGGGGGGAGGGAGTGGTGATGGGGAGGGGGGATGATCGGGGGGAGGAGGGGGTGATCGGGGGGGAGGGGGTGATCGGGGAGGGGGTGATGGGGGGGGAGAGGTGATCGGGGGAGGGGGGGCGATCGGGGGGTGGGGAGGAGGATGACCGGGGGTAGGGGGTGATCGGGGGAGGGGAGGAGGATGATCGGGTGGGTAGGGGGTGATCGGGGGGGAGGGGGGTGATCGGTTGGGGAGGGGGCTGATTGGGGGGAGTGGGTGATCGGGGGGAGGGAGTGGTGATGGGGAGGGGGGGTGATCGGGGGGGAGGAGGGGGGTGATCGGGGGGGGAGGGGGTGATTGGGGAGGGAGTGATGGGGGGGAGAGGTGATCGGAGGAGGGGGGGCGATCAGGGGGTGGGGAGGAGGATGATCGGGGGTAGGGGGTGATCGGGGGAGGGGAGGAGGCTGATCGGGTGGGGAGGGGGGTAATCGGGGGGAGGTTAGGGGGGTGATCAGGGGGGTGATCGGGGGAGGGGGTGATCGGGGGATGATTGGGTGGGTAGGGGGTGATCGGGGGGGTGATCGGGGGGGAGGGGGGGTGATCGGTTGGGGAGGGGGCTGATCGGAGGGGTAGGGGGGTGATCGAGGGGAGGGGGTGATCGGGGGATGATCGGGTGGGGAGCGGAGTGATCGGGGGTAGGGGGGTGATCGGGGGGGTGATCGGGGGGAGGGGGGTGATCGGGTGGGGAGGGGGGTGATCAGGTGGGGAGCGGGGTGATCGGGTGGGGAGTGGGTGTGATCGGGGGTGGGCAGGGACTGTGATCGGGGTGGTGGGTGATCGGGGTGGGGAGGGGCGGTGATCGGGGGGTGGGGAGGGGGTTATCGGGGGGGGGGAGGGGCTGATCTTCTATCTCAACTCCACTTTCCTGCACTATCCCCATATCCCTTGATTCCCTTAATATTCAAAAATCTATCGATCTCTGTCTTGAATATACTCAACGACTGAGCCTCCACAGCCCGCTGGGGTAGAGAATTCCAAAGATTCACCACCCTCTGAGTGAAGAAATTTTTCCTCTTCTCAGTTAGAAACATAGAACATAGAAAAATAGGAGCAGGAGTAGGCCATTCGGCCCTTCGAGCCTGCTCCGCCATTCAATATGATCATGGCTGATCCTCTATCTCAATACCATATTCCTGCTCTCTCCCCATAACCCTTGACGCCTTTTGTGTCTAGAAATCTAACTGTCTCCTTAAATATATTCAGTGACTTGGCCTCCACAACCTTCTGTGGTAGAGAATCCCACAGGTTCACCACCCTCTGAGTGAAGAAATTTCTCCTCATCTCAGTCCTAAATGTCCTACCTCGTATCCTGAGACTGTGACCCTTCGTTCTAGACCCTCCAGCCAGGGGAAACATCTTCCCTGCATCCAGTCTGTCTAGTCCTGTCAGAACTTTATACGTTTCAATGAGATCCCCTCTCATTCTTCTAAATTCTATTGATTACACGCCTAGTCAACCCAACCTCTCCTCATATGACAGTCCTGCCATCCCAGGAATCAGTCTGGTGAACCTTCGTTGCACTCCCTCTATGGTGAGTATATCCTTCCTTCGGTAAGGAGACCAAAACTGTACACAATACTCCAGGTGTGGTCTCACCAGGGCCCTATATAATTGCAGTAAGACATCTTTACTCTTATACGCAAATCCTCTTGTAATAAAGGCCAACATACCAGTTGTTTTCCTAATTGCTTGCTGTACCTGCATGTTAACTTTCAGCGATTCGTGTACAAGGACACCCAGGTCCCTCTGAACACCAACATTTCCCATTCTCTCATCATTTAAAAAACTCTGCTTTTATATTTTTCCTACCAAAGTGGATAACCTCACATTTCTCCACATTATATCACATTTGCCATGTTCTTGTCCACTCACTTAGCCTGTCTATATCCCCTTGAAGCCCCTTTGCATCCTCCTCACAACTTACATTCCCACCCAGCTTTGTATCATCAGCAAACTTGGTAATATTACATTTGGCCCCCTCATCCAAATCATTGACATAGATTGTAAATAGCTGAGGCCCAAGCACTGATCCTTGCGGTAGCCCGTTAGTTACAGCCTGCCAATTCAAAAATGACCCATTTATTCCTACTCTCTGTTTTCTGTCCGTTAACCAATCCTCAAACCATGCTAGTATATTACACCCAATCCCATGAGCCCTAATTTTGTTTAATAAGCTCTTGCGTGGCACCTTATCGAATGCCTTCTGAAAATCCAAATATACCACATCCACTGGTTCTCCCTTATCTATTCTGCTAGTTACAACGTCAAAAAACTCTAACAGATTCGTCAAACACGATTTCCTTTTCATAAATCCGTGTTGACTGCTCAATCCTGTTATTATTTTGTAAGAGCCCTGTTATGGCGATCGGAGGTTTGGGGAGGGCAGCGATCGGAGGTTTGGGGAGGGCGGCGATCGGAGGTTTGTGGAGGGCGGTGATCGGAGGTTTGGGGAGGGCGGTGATCGGAGGTTTGGGGAGGGCGGTGATCGGAGGTTTGGGGAGGGCGGTGATCGGAGGTTTGGGGAGGGCGGTGATCGGAGGTTTGGGGAGGGCGGTGATCGGAGGTTTGGGGAGGGCGGTGATCGGAGGTTTGGGGAGGGCGGCGATCGGAGAGGTGGGTAGGGCGGTGATCAGAGAGGTGGGTAGGGCGGTGATCGGAGAGGTGGGTAGGGGCGGTGATCGGAGAGGTGGGTAGGGCGGTGATCAGAGAGGTGGGTAGGGCGGTGATCAGAGAGGTGGGTAGGGGCGGTGATCGGAGAGGTGGGTAGGGCGGTGATCGGAGAGGTGGGTAGGGCGGTGATCGGAGAGGTGGGTAGGGCGGTGATCGGAGAGGTGGGTAGGGCGGTGATCGGAGAGGTGGGTAGGGCGGTGATCGGAGAGGTGGGTAGGGCAGCGATCCGAGAGGTGGGTAGGGCGGTGATTGGAGAGGTGGGTAGGGGCGGTGATCAGAGAGGTGGGGAGGGCGGTGATTGGAGAGGTGGGTAGGGCGGAGATCGGAGAGGTGGGTAGGGGTGGTGATCAGAGAGGTGGGGAGGGCGGAGATCGGAGAGGTGGGTAGGGCGGCGATTGGAGAGGTGGGTAGGGGCAGTGATTGGAGAGGTGGGTAGGGCGGCGATCGGAGAGGTGGGTGGTGATCGGAGAGGTGGGCAGGGGCGGTGATCGGAGAGGTGGGTAGGGGCGGTGATCAGAGAGGTGGGGAGGGCGGCGATCGGAGGTTTGGGGAGGGCGGCGATCGGAGGTTTGGGGAGGGCGGCGATCGGAGGTTTGGGGAGGGCGGTGATCGGAGGTTTGGGGAGGGCGGAGATCGGAGGTATGGGGAGGGCGGCGATCGGAGGTTTGGGGAGGGCGGCGATCGGAGGTTTGGGGAGGGCGGCGATCGGAGGTTTGGGGAGGGCGGCGATCGGAGGTTTGGGGAGGGCGGTGATCGGAGGTTTGGGGAGGGCGGCGATCGCAGGTTTGGGAGGGCAGCGATCGGAGGTTTGGGGAGGGCGGCGATCGGAGGTTTGGGGAGGGCGGCGATCGGAGGTTTGGGGAGGGCGGCGATCGGAGGTTTGGGGAAGGCGGCGATCGGAGGTTTGGGGAGGGTGGTGATCGGAGGTTTGGGGAGGGTAGAGATCGGAGGTTTGGGGAGGGCGGTGATCGGAGGTTTGGGGAAGGCGGTGATCGGAGGTTTGGGGAGGGCGGTGATCGGAGGTTTGGGGAGGGCAGTGATCGGAGGTTTGGGGAAGGCGGTGATCGGAGGTTTGGGGAGGGCGGCGATCGGAGGTTTGGGGAGGGCGGCGATCGGAGGTTTGGGGAGGGCGGCGATTGGAGGTTTGGGGAGGGCGGCGATCGGAGATTTGGGGAAGGCAGGGATCGGAGGTTTGGGGAAGGCGGTGATCGGAGGTTTGGGGAGGGCGGCGATCGGAGGTTTGGGGAGGGCGGTGATCGGTGGTTTGGGGAGGGCGGTGATCAGAGGTTTTGGGAGGGCGGTGATCGGTGGTTTGGGGAGGGCGCTGATCGGAGGTTTTGGGAGGGCGGCGATCGGAGGTTTGGGGAAGGCGGTGATCGGAGGTTTGGGGAGGGCGGCGATCGGAGGTTTGGGGAGGGCGGCGATCGGAGAGGTGGGTAGGGCGGTGATCGGAGAGGTGGGTAGGGCGGTGATCGGAGAGGTGGGTAGGGCAGTGATCGCAGAGGTAGGTAGGGCAGCGATCGGAGAGGTGGGTAGGGTGGCGATCGGAGAGGTGGGTAGGGCGGCGATCGGAGAGGTGGGTAGGGCAGCGATCGGAGAGGTGGGTAGGGCGGCGATCGGAGAGGTGGGTAGGGGCGGTGATTGGAGAGGTGGGTAGGGCGGCGATCGGAGAGGTGGGTAGGGCGGTGATCGGAGAGGTGGGTAGGGCGGTGATCGGAGAGGTGGGTAGGGGCGGTGATCGGCGAGGTGGGTAGGGCGGCGCTCGGAGAGGTGGGTAGGGCAGTGATTGGAGAGGTGGGTAGGGCGGTGATCGGAGAGGTGGGTAGGGGCGGTGATTGGAGAGGTGGGTAGGGCGGCGATCGGAGAGGTGGGTAGGGCGGTGATCGGAGAGGTGGGTAGGGCGGCCATCGGAGAGGTGGGTAGGGCGGCGATCGGAGAGGTGGGTAGGGGTGGTGATCGGAGAGGTGGGTAGGGCGCCGATCGGAGAGGTGGGTAGGGCGGTGATCGGAGAGGTGGGTAGGGCAGCGATCAGAGAGGTGGGTAGGGCGGCGATCGGAGAGGTGGGTAGGGGCGGTGATCAGAGAGGTGGGGAGGGCGGAGATCGGAGAGGTGGGTAGGGGCGATGATCGGAGAGGTGGGTAGGGCGGCGATCGGAGAGGTGGGTAGGGCGGCGATCAGAGAGGTGGGTAGGGCGGTGGTTGGAGAGGTGGGTAGGGCGGTGATTGGAGAGGTGGGTAGGGCGGTGATCGGAGAGGTGGGTAGGGCGGCGATCGGAGAGGTGGGTAGGGCGGCGATCAGAGAGGTGGGTAGGGGTGGTGATCGGAGAGGTGGGTAGGGCGGTGATTGGAGAGGTGGGTAGGGCGGTGATTGGAGGTTTGGTGAGGGCGGTGATCGGAGGTTTGGGGAGGGCGGTGATCGGAGAGGTGGGTAGGGTGGAGATCGGAGAGGTGGGTAGGGCGGTGATCGGAGAGGTGGGTAGGGCGCTGATCGGAGAGGTGGGTGGGGGCGGCGATCGGAGAGGTGGGGAGGGCGGTGATCGGAGAGGTGGGGAGGGCGGTGATCGGAGAGGTGGGTAGGGGCGGTGATCGGAGAGGTGGGGAGGGCGGAGATCGGAGAGGTGGGTAGGGCGGTGATCGGGGGGATGGGAATCTTCTTTAAATAAGGTTCAGGAGGAGTAGGCTCCACATTTAACTAAGTATTTTTCAAAAACTTACCTTGTTGGTAACAGGTAGTCCCAAGGCATGGTTTTCCAGAGTAAAAATGAAGCTTGTATTAGGGGCCTCAAACAGGCATTAATAACACCTCTTATTTGCATATATGCCAAATTCCTGTGTGGGCACTTAACAAGGATTTTTTTTTTGCTTTTAAAATATGATAGGCAGCGCACTTCCAGCCGGAAATGCGCGTGCTCTTCCTGCCCGCCATCTTGGGGGTAGCACCTGAAAAACGGGCGTTCTTCAGGTGAATCTATAGGTCACTAACAGGTCAGTAGGCAGATCAAGTGCAAATGGTGGCGAGTAGCCTTTTCAAGTGACTTCGCTGCTTAATGTGGACCAACCCTTTGGGGGAGAAATTGGACTTTCGCAGGGTTGCTGAACAGGCAGTACCACCTCTTATACATCCCTCTTGATATTCAGATCTTCCTTGCTGCAATGCTCCATCTCACCCTCAGTAAGCTCCCCGCTGGAGTGGAGCTAATTTACAGAACAAACGGGAAACTGTTCAACCTCCGTCGCCTCCAGTCCAGATCCAAGGTCGTCCAATCCTCTGTCGTCGAATTACAGTATCCACATGACGCTTGCGTCTGCACTCACTCGGAGGTCGAACTCCAAACCATTGTCAACACCTTCACCGAAGCGTACGAGAGCATGGGCCTTACACTAAACATCCTGTTAAGTCTGTGGGTTGTATTATAAATAATCACAGACTCCACTGTTAACAAAATAAAACACGTCTTTACTATTCAGAGGCTCGGGCGATTCTGCCCTAGTTAACGTATCACAACCCTTATATACTGGTGTGGTCACTATCGGTATTACAGTATACATGAGCCAATAGATAGTGCCACCCTAAAGTAGTGCTCTTAAAGGCGAACGGTTACATTCTATAGTTCCCTTAAAGGTAAACGGTTACATACACAACACTCCTCCCTTCCTAGCTTATTACTTACAGAATCCCGTTAAACATACAATCTTCAACTTTATATAAACAGTTTGCAGATATACTCTCGATGGAGTCAACGTCATATAACAATTTACAGATATACTCTCAATGGAGTCAACGTCATATAACAGTTTACAAACATACTCTCAGTGGAATCAGTTTACAGGTTCAGTCTCTGTGGGAACAGTTCATAAATTCAGTCTCTGGTATTAATTCGTTCCAGACAGCATCCTCCATAGCCTTTTTTTTTTTTTTTTTTAACAGCTTGTACTTTCGTCCTGTTGAACCAGCAGTGCGGACTTATACAACCCACTGGCTGTCTTGATAATGTCCCTGGATTTTTTTTACAAATTTAGCACCTTTCGTAGTGTTCGGACTGAGGTAGTAGAAGTAATAATATTTTAAACAGTTATTATTTTCTGCTTCTTCTTTTTCTTTTCTGCCTTTTTGAAACTCTCCGAGCTCTTTTCCCGGCTGCCATCTGTAGCGCCACCAACTCTCTATGTTCCTTAGACCTTAAGTGCTTCCTCAGGATTTCAGCACTTTGGGAGTTCCCATCACAATTTGGGCAGACCACATCCTCATAACATTCGGTGTCACTCAACAGGTCAAAACCCTTCTTCAAGCAATCATATTCATCCTGCTCTTCCTCGGATGTCTGCCCTTCCTTCCCTCCTGGCCTCATTTGTGCGTTCAATCCTTTCCCTTCCTTCAGGGATTTCGTTATCAGGCTATTTAATCCTTCTACTGAAGTAGCTGTTTCCCCATTCTCCTGTTCCCCTGGACGTAATTCAGCGTACTCCTCCATTTCATCCATCATTTTCTCCAATGCTTTCATCTTCTCTTCCTCTTGTACTTTGGCTTCCAGTGCTTGGAGAAGTTGCGCCTCGATGCTCTCTAGCTCATGTTCAGGGCCCATTCCCAGTTGAAACTGTTCTTCAAGTCGGTCAACCTCGGTAATTGCCGCCTCATATTTGTCTTGGGCTTCCTTCCATATTTTTATGAGTTCTGCCATGTCTTTCACCTCTACATCCTCATCTATGTATGGAACTTCTACCGATGAGTCTGTCTTGGCCCTGAGCTCCTCAAGAATTTCCTGCAGCCTTTGGACTTCTTGCTCATGTTCAACCTTTAGTTGCTCATATACTTCCAACGAAACTAGCTTTTCGGAGGTTGCTGAGTTAACCCCCTCCAGAATTGTAGTCTGGGCCTGTTCATACTGTTTTTTCAACTTCTCGCACTCTGCTTGTAAGGAGTCGTAGAGAAGAACTGGAATAAAATCCTGGCTTCCTGAAGATTCCTCTTCATTTGTTTCTTTCGCAATTTCCTGTTGGAGTTCAGCCAAGGCTGCTATGCTATCTGCCTCTCGAAGTCTCACTGCCATCAACTCTTCTTTATTCTTGCAGTCCATCTCAGCCATTTCCCGTTTACTTTCATTTAACTGAGTGAGTAGTCCCTTATTTTGGGCTGAGAGATATTGCACCTTCTCATGTAGACCCTTGCACTCCTTCTCTGCTTGACATAGCTGATTACCGCTGATTTGGTTCTGCGTTTCAAGTTCCAACATCCTTTGCTTAGCTTCTTTCAGTTTCGCCCCTATAAGCTCCTCTTGCAACATGGCCACATTATTCTCATCAGGTAAAGAAGCGTTTCTCTTTTCCATGTCCAAGATTTGTTTCTGCATCTCCTTAAGAGCACCCTGTGATTCAACTTCTCTTAACTTTGCCTGCACTAGCTCCGTCTCTAATTGCAGAACAAAATCCTCAGTGCAGCGTGATTTGCCCTTCTGCTGTATCTCTAGATCATGCAAATATTCTAACCCCTGAACATCATCAGGGAGATGTGATCGGTAATTGGTCACGATGGCTCTATGGTCGCTCTCTGCTTGAGCCAGTAGGTTCTGTTGTCTTTCCAGACTCTCCCATTCGGTGTCATAGAACTTTTTCATTGTTTTCATCTCTTGTACGAGGCGGTAACTTAATTGTTCTAATTGTTGTTGTACTTTGAAATAGCGTTGAGTTCGAGCCCGGTGTTCCTCCGTAATGCATATGTCTGTAGCTTGAACAGACTCAGAATTCTCTGTCTTTATGCACGCCATCGATTTTCCAACCTTAGTCTGTGAGTTAATGTTAACCTTGTTTTTCATACATAAGCTGGACTTATCGTCTTCCGGCTCAGAGTCTGAGCTGCTTGTCTGCACCGAGTCCTCACTCGTCATTGCTTGTCGGTAGTGCCATTCCATGTCTATTTTCTTGATCCACTCCCGTCCTAGAAGTGGTGGTCCTCCCTCAGGTAGTACGTACAAATTCATTCTTGGGTGTACTTTACCCCTATCTCTCACCTTGACTCTTATTTTCCCCATGGGGTATACGCGATGCCCCGTGTATGTCTGTAATACGAACTTGGTATTTCTTAAGGGTATGTGAGAGAATAGTCGGTGGTAGTCCTTTTGGTTGATGACTGATACAGCTGATCCCGTGTCCAGCTCCATTCGTACTTGGACTCCAGCTATTTTTAGTGTGACCCAGATCGTCTGTAGATCAGTTACTTTACCCACATTGTGGATTCTCAGACTATCCAACTCCTGGCTGTTTGGGTCTGAGTCTGAATTTTGTTCGTCTGAACTCTTTTCAGCCACCTGATGCACCTTGTTGTACTTTTCTTGTGGTGGTGGCTTCCTTTGTTTGTTGGTCTTCTTTCTGGACCTGCATACCTTCGCGATGTGACCCAGTTTGCCACATTTCCTGCACTCTTGATTCTTAAACCAGCACTGATTCTGGTCGTGCGTTGTCTTTCCACAACGGTAGCATTTGGAAATGCTTGCAGTCATTTGGTCCACCCCGAGTGCCGCCGCCTTTAGCTGCATTTCCGCCGTTCCTTTCACTGCGGCTTCGTGTGATGAAGCTATGAGGACAGCCCTGTCCAGTGTGAGGTCGTTTTCCTCCAGGAGTCGCTTCTGCGTTCCTTCTTTGGCCAAGCCGCATACGAACTTGTCCCGCAGCACCTCTGTCAAATTCCCTCCAAGCTGGCAGTATTTCGCTAGCTTACGCAGTTCGACTAAGTATTCCGCATTGCTTTCATCTTGCCTCTGGGTTCTGGCGTAAAATTTAAATCGTTCAGCCAGTATCAACGGTGTGGGGTTCAAGTGATCCTTCAGCACTGCTACGATCTCTTCGAAGGTCTGGTCCACTGGTTTAACTGGTGCTATTAGATGTTTCAAAAGCCCGTATGTTTTTGCTCCCATCGAATTTAACAAAGTTATTGCCTTGTCGTAATATATTCCTATGCGTTCCCCATACGTGGCCCTGTCTTCTATTTCAGCATTAAAATCATTAATATTTCCTCGCTTAGGCATCTTCTTCTCTTTTCGAGTACAGTACAAGTATTACTTTACTTATTATTAATTTTCTTCTCTCTTCTTGAGAACACCACAAGTATTGCTGTACTTATACTTATTTTCCCTCTCTTCTTGAGAACACACCAGCCTTTCTGAAAAATCTTATTACTTTCCTGAAATTCTTAATAATTTCCAAGATGGCAGTTTCCCGCTTCTTCCTTCTTCTTCAGCGGTTTCCCCGCGAAAAATGGCGGCTTTCCCGCGCTTCTCGCTCTCCCCGCCCACTTCGATGGCGGTTTTCCCGCGCTTCTCGGCGCTCTCCGCCCACTTCAATGGCGGTTATCACCCGTTCCCCGACGCTGACTTTCAGGCCGAGTGCGGGCCTTATCAGCGGATGCGATCGATGGCCCGGCTGCGCCTCGCACTTGAAAGCGGCCCCCGGCCTCTGGCTCACCCGCTCGCGCGGCTCTTGCTCGCTCCCTCCCGGGCTCTGGCTTACCCGCTCGCGCGTTTCACCGCGGCTCTTATCAGGGATTGCGATCGCCCTGTCTTTGCAGCCAACGCTGCGGCTTACCCACGAGGTTATGGAGGCTTCAGGGTCCTAATGCCTGTCGCTTCCAGCCTGTCGGTTCCAGACTGGTGAGGATTGAAACCTCTCTTCAACGTCCTGTCTTCGGACGAAGCCGCCGTGGAACAACTGCCGCAGGGTTCGAATCCTGACTCGTCGCCAATGTTAAGTCTGTGGGTTGTATTATAAATAATCACAGACTCCACTGTTAACAAAATAAAACACGTCTTTACTATTCAGAGGCTCGGGCGATTCTGCCCTAGTTAACGTATCACAACCCTTATATACTGGTGTGGTCACTATCGGTATTACAGTATACATGAGCCAATAGATAGTGCCACCCTAAAGTAGTGCTCTTAAAGGCGAACGGTTACATTCTATAGTTCCCTTAAAGGTAAACGGTTACATACACAACACATCCAAAAGACAAAGGTCCTCTACCAACCTGCCCCCGCAACACAGTACTGCCCCCCGATTATCAAAAACCACGACAAGGCCTTGGACAACGTGGACCACTTTCCATACCTCGGGAGCCTACTGTCAACAAGGGCAGACGTCGACGACGAAGTCCAACACTGCCTTCAGTGTGCCAGTGCAGCCTTCGGTCGCCTGAAGAAGAGAGTGTTTGAAGACCAGGACCTTAAACCCGGCACTAAGCTCATGGTCTACAGGGCAGCAGTGATACCTGCCCTGCTGTATGCCTCAGAGACATGGACCATGTACAGCAGGCACCTCAAAGCACTGGAGAGGTACCACCAACACTGCCTCCGCAAGATCCTGCAAATCCATTGGCAGGATAGGCGCACCAATGTCAGTGTTCTTGCTCAGGCCAACATCCCCAGCATCGAAGCTTTGACCACGCTCGATCAGCTCTGATGGACGGGTCACATTGTCCGCAAGCCCGATACGAGACTCCCAAAACAAGCGCTCTACTCGGAGCTCCGGCACGGCAAGAGAGCCCCAGGTGGGCAGAGGAAACGCTTCCAGGACACCCTCAAAGCCTCCTTGAAAAAGTGTAACATCCCCACCGCACAAAGTGGAGGAGAAGCATCCGGGAAGGCGCCGAACACCTCGAGTCTCTTCGCCGGGAGCAAGCAGAAGCCAGGCACAGGCAGCGCAAGGAGCGCACGTCAACCCAAGCACCCCACCCACCCGCCCCTTCAACCACCATCTGCCCCACCTGTGACAGAGACTGTAGGTCCCGCATTGGACTCATCAGTCACCTGCAAACTCATTTTTAATGTGGAAGCAAGTCATCCTCGGTTCCGAGGGACTGCCTAAGAAGAAGAAGAAGATATTGGGGTAGCGCCTGAAAAACGGGCGTTCTTCAGGTGAATCTATAGGTCACTAACAGGTCAGTAGGCGGATCAAGTACAAATGGTGGCGAGCAGCCTTTTCAACTGACTTTGCTGCTTAATGTGGACCAACCCGTTGGGGGAGACATTTGACTTTCGCAGGGTTGCTGAACAGGCAGTACCACCTCTTATACATCCCTCTTGATATTCAGATCTATTGAAGTCAATGTAACCTAATATCGGGCAGTGAGTCCAAGGGGCGGCGGATACACTATCACGCAAGACATATTTCGACGTCCAGGGTCGAGCAATCAAGAAAATAATGATTCGTCCTCAGGCAACACTTTCATTTGATTATGATATTACCCTACTGGAGTTAGCAAGTCCAATTCAATATACAGACATTGTCTAGCCAGCTTGTCTACCTCCAGCCAAGCATCATTCATTTTTGGCCAAAACTGTGGTAACTATTGGATAGGGAACAATTAAGGAGGATGTAATGAGGTTTTGCAGACGAAAGTGAAGGTTTTCTACAACAGTCAGTGCCAAAGGTTCATGCCATAAATAATTGAACAGGTGATTTGCGCAGGGTTCCTAGAAGGTGACAGAGATACATGTCAGTGAGATTCTAGAGGTCCCTTGATGTGCCAAGCTGAAAATTCTTCGGCATGGATGCTAGCAGGAATTGTTTCCTTCAGAATGGGCTGTGGAAGATCTAATCATTTGTGCAAGAACAATAGCCTTCAGGGATTGGATTGGAGATGCCATAAATGAAAGAAAAAGGAAGACAAGTATTTATATAACGCCTTTCACAACAGACAATGATGTGCTTGAAGTACAGTCACTTGTTGTAATGTAGGAAACGTGGCAGCCAATTTGTACAGAGCAAGATCCCACAAACAGCAATGTGATAATGACCAGATAATCTATTTTTCAGTGACGTTGGTTAAGGAATAAATATTGGCCAGAACACCAGGGATAGATGCAATGGATACTTTTACGTCCACGTCAGATGGCAGGCGTCTAGCCCGGAAGATGGCACTTCCGACTGTGCAGCACTCCCACAGTTCTGCACTGGACTGTCAGCCTAGATTTTGTCTCTGGAGTAGGATTTGAACCCACAACTTCGACTGAGGCGAGAGTGCTACCACTGAGCCACGGCTGACACCTGGGGGAAGTGATGCTGCCGGTAAGTCTTTGAGTCATGCTGATGCTGGAGGTACGGCCTGTTACTATTGATTATGGTAATGACATGCGCAGAATTATTAAAACAGATAATAATGCTAAATAGTTTTTCCAGTCGACCCTCTAATGATAACTTCATGCTGTAAAATGTATGAAGTGCGACTGCATATAGTGTGCTTTACAAAAGCTTTCACACATTGCAGAGACCAAGTTCCAAATCAGCCCACCTTTTATTGTATTCCAGCACTAGCTCTGCTGGTTTTAAGTTATTGTAGTTATTTAACACTTATCACTATTCTGTTTTGCCTGAGTTGCAAATGGCAATGCCTCCCGCTTTGTTCTCAGATTAGCAATATGTTCTGCTGTTTTATAGTTAGACTAGCTGAAGTGCCCGGCGGTGCCGAGGGTCTTTTGAGGGCATGTTGTTGTTGGAAGAGAGAGAGAGAGAGCGACTGGGGGAAGAGAGAGAGCGACTGGGGGGAAGAGAGAGAGCGGCTGGGGGGAAGAGAGAGAGCGACTGGGGGGAAGAGAGAGAGCGACTGGGGGGAAGAGAGAGAGCGACTGGGGGGAAGAGGGGGGAGAGGGGAAGAGGGGGGAAGAGGGGGGAAGGGGAGGGGGGAAAGAGGGGGGAAGGGGAGGGAGGAGGGGAGGGGGGAGGGGAGGGAGGAGGGGAGGGGGAGGGGAGGGAGGAGGGGAGGGGAGGGAGGAGGGGAGGGGTGGAGGGGAGGGGAGGGAGGGGGGAGGGGGAGGAGGGGGGAGGGGAGGGGAGGGGAGGAGGGGGAGGGGAGGAGGGGGGAGGGGAGGGGGGAGGGGAGGGGGGAGGGGGGAGGGAGAGGAGGGGGGAAGAGGGGGGAGAGGGGGAAAGGGGGGTAGGGGGGGAAAGGGGGAGGGGAGGGGGAAAGGGAGGGGGGGAGGGGGGAAAGGGGGAGGGAGGGGAGGGGGGGAGGAGGGGGGAGGGGGGGAGTCCCCGAGCCCCACCCCCCGATGTCCCGAGCCCCGCCCCCCGATGTCCCGAGCCCCCGCCCTCCCGAGGCCCGATCTCCCGAGCGCCGATCTCCCGAGGCCCGATCTCCCGAGCCCCGCCCCCCCCCCGGATCTCCCGAGGCTCGCCCCCCCCCCGATCTCCGGAGGCCCGATCTCCCGAGCCCCGCGCCCCGCCCCCCGATTTCCGGAGGCCCGATCTCCCAAGCCCCGCCCCCCCCGATCTCCCGAGGCTCGCCTCCCCCCCCCCGATCTCTGGAGGCCCGATCTCCCGAGCCCCGCCCCCCGCCCGAGCCAGCTTCAAGAGCAGAGAGAGAGACGCCGCCGTGCAACCTACCGTGTGAGGCCTGGCCGGACTCAAGTCGTGCGTGCTGACTCCTGCCCCACCCGCCTTTACTAACATGGTGGCGGGTGGCGACGCTCGCCCCCTCCAGCCTTCACAAAGATGGCGGAGATCGCGAGCCGCTTGTTCAGCGCGACGGGAGGTGCCTAGCTCGGGCGTGGCTGGGCAACAGAGGCCCAGGCTTAGAGGCCTGGAAAAACGGTTAAAGGTAGGAAAATTCTAGATGTTACAGAAAAGATTTACAAATTAATTAACTTTTTTTAAAAACAACGTGTTTTAAAAGCAGCTTTTTTTTTGCTGGAAATGTAGATTTGAAAAGAAACACGCAGAAAGCGGGAAAAAGAAATGAAAAGTTTGGAATCAAGATGGCGGCGACTCACCTCAGTTCAGAACGATAAGGCCCGCCCACACACTCACCGATTGGTCGACCGTCAGGTCACCGAAGTGTAGGATTGGTCAATCGTCCCGTCACTCGACTCTAGGAGGGCTCGCCCGCAAGCGCCAGGAACCCGCCCCCACCACGCAGCGATTGGTCGACCGTCGGGTCACTCGACCGTACGATTGGTCGACCTCGACGTCACTCTATGCTAATGAGCGGATAATGAGCGGAATGTTGAACGTTTTTTGGATACCGCGGGCGCAATGTTTGTCTGGCCGAAACGTAAATACGCTTATGACGGTTCTGGAATCGTAAGCTTTCTTTCGATGTAACACACGTGTAGGTACGCTCTATAACTTTCGAGTTTATTCAATACAGACAGACAGACGGAATGACAGACAGACAGAAGAACCGCTTTATATATATGATACTGAACTAGCTTGTGTGGAATTTGTCCAATCTGTTAAATTGGCATCCATTGGAGATTGGCTTAGCACTGCACTTTCAATTCTATTGCACAGTAGCAGCAATATAAGTCTTAATGCAAATGTTTTTATGATAACGTAAGGAATAGGAGCAGGAGTAGGCCATATGGCCCCTCAAGCCTGCTCCACCATTCAATAAGATTATGGCTGATCTTCGACCTCAACTCCACTTTCCCGCCCAATCTCCATATCCTAATGATGACCTAATTTAATGTAGCATAATGTATTTGCTTAAATTATGCAAATATTTAACTTGTATACAACTTGGTTGTGGTTGTTGGAGGCCAATCATTTTAGCCCCAGGACATCGCTGCAGGAGTTCTTCGGGGCAGTGGCCTAGGCGCAACCATCTTCAGCTGCTTCATCAATGACCTTCCCTCCATCATAAGGTCAGAAGTGGGGATGTTCGCTGATGATTGCACGGTGTTCAGTTCCATTCGCAACTCCTCAGATAATGATGCAGTCCATGCCCACATGCAGCAAGACCTGGACAACATTCAGGCTTTGTTGATAAGTGGCAAGTAACATTCGTGCCACACAAGTGCCAGGCAATGGCTATCTCCAACAAAAGAGAAACCATGACCCCTTGACATTCAGCGGCATTACCATCGCCGAATCCCCCACCATCAAAATCCTGGGGGTTCCCATTGACCAGAAACTTTACTGGACCAGCCACATAAATACTGTGGCTACAAGAGCAGGTCAGAGGCTGGGTATTCTGTGGCGAGTGTCTCACCTCCAACTCCCCAAAGCCTTTCCACCATCTACAAGGTACAAGTCAGGAGTGTGATGGAATACTCTCCACTTGTCTGAATGAGTGCAGTTCCAACAACACTCAAGAAGCTCGACACCATCCAGGACAAAGCAGCCCGCTTGATTGGCACCCAACCCACCACCTTAAACGTTAACTCCCTCCACCACCGGCGTACCATGGCTGCAGTGTGTACCATCTACAAGATGCACTGCAGCAACTCGCCAAGGCTTCTTCTACAGCACCTCCCAAACCCGCGACCTCTACCAGCTAGAAGGAAAAGGGCGCATGGGAACACCTTCACCACACGGACTGCAGCGGTCCAAGAAGGCGGCTCAGCACCACCTTCTCAAGGGCAATTAGGGATGGGCAATAAATGCTGGCCTTGCCAGCGACGCCCACATCCCAGGAACTAATAAAAGAAAAGGATTAGTGTACACAAATTTTTAATATTTTTACATCAAATTTAAACAAATTGCATTCCCTGCTATTGCCCAAAGCACTCCAATATCATTTAATGGAAAGCCATCACTTGCAGTAAGGTCATTTTGTGTCATGTTTGTGCCATGCAAAACTTCAGCTGCACAAACTGCCACTGCCGTTCATTCCTCAGCAATATGATTTGAGACACTGCTGTTACTGAAGTACTCAAATCTTGTAGATGTCATCCTAAACACTAAAGACAGTAAGTCTCTAGGTTCAGCTGAGATGGTCTTTCTTCATCTTTCCTTGGGTTTTTCCTTGTCCTCTACTAAAGGGTTACTGGGTTGGTTCTACAAGTACAGTCTCCCTCACCCAAAAAGTTGGTCATATGAGCCTTGATAGTAACAGATAGCAACAGGCAATTTGACACAGCCTGACACCTATACATGCACTTGCAGGAGGGGCTGCTGGATAATGATCAGGAGTAAACCCTTTGTGTTAGGTATGACTTCAGCCACTGGAGAGATTTCCCCTGAGCCCCATTGACTTCAGTAATACTAAGGCTCCTTGGTGCCACGGTCAGTCTAATGCTGCCTTGAAGTCAAGGGCAGTCACTCTCACCTCTCCTCTGGAATTCAGCTCTTGTGTCTATTTTTAGACTAAGACTGTAATGTAGTCAGGAGCCGAGTGGTCCTGCAGGAACCCAAACTGAGCATCAGTGAGCAGGTTATTGGTGAGTAAGTGCTGCTTGATAGCACTGCTCATGACTCCTTCCATCACTTTGCTGATAATTAAGAGTAGGATGATTGATAAGGTACCTCTCAAGAGGTGGTAATCTGCTTCGGTGGATTGAGACTTGGCTGAATGCCCATAGGCAGCAAATGGTTGTTAATGGATTTGGATCTGCTTGGAGACCCGATAACAGTGGTGTCCCACAGAGATCACTGTTAGGAGCGTTGATTTTTACTATCTTCATTAATGACACAGATACAGGTGTTTTGGGAATGGCCCACAAGTTTGTGGACGACCGCAAGATATGTGCGAGAGTTTGGACTGTAGAGGATGCTTAACTACTACAAGCAGATTGCCATGTGTTGGGGGAATGGGCTGTGTTCAGCAAATGATGGTTAAATTAGAAAAGTGCAGTGTTATGCACTTGGACAGGTCTAATGCTAAATATACATACACCCTATAGGGAACAGAATTAAAGCTAGTGGTGAAAGAAAAAGATCTGGGTGTTGTTATAAATCTCATCATCAAGAAACTACTTATGAAATAACGTTGGACGGCCAGCTGGTGGTGCCATCCAAGGAGTATAAATACTCGGGCGTGGGCCCAGCCTGCCAGGGACATTTTGTAAGACAAGGAGCTAGTGAAATACAACTAGACTTCCATGTTCTGAAACAAGTTGATTAAAGCCTTGCTTTATACTCAAACCAAGTGCGCAGTGAGTTTTATTACGTCAATTTAATCAACTTGATATCGACTCCACGCTTTGGGTGATTTCGGGAACAGCCAGCTACAACTCGAACCGTAGAAGGGAACACAGACAAGTAATCGATCCATCATGGAGAAACTACTCAGACCCGCCCGTCTCGACCTGGACCCGAATTCACTTACAGCTGCTAAGGTATGGAAACACTGGTATCGTACCTTTAGCAACGTCCTTGAGGAGTGTGGTGAGAATGTTCCTAACAAGTTATGAATGCTTGCTAATTATGTATCCCCTCATGTGTTTGATTATATCGAAGACTGTGTAGACTATGACGCCGCTATCCAAATACTACAGCAGATATATGTCAAGTCCCCAAATGGAATTTTTGCTCGGCATCTACTGGCCACAACTTGACAACAACCCGGGGAATCACTTGACGAATTCCTTCAGAAGCTTCGCAGGCTCAGCAAGGATTGTAATCTTAAAACTGTTACAGCTGAGCAGTACCAGGAGGAGTTAATTCGTGATTCCTTTATTAATGGGATTGCATCTCCCTTCATACGTCAGCGTCTGTTGGAGAATAAAACCCTCAAGTTACGGGCTGCCTATGACCAGGCATGTTCTCTGGACTTAGCAAAGAGGAATGCAGATACCTATCTTTCACCACGTGCACGGGCTGCTGCTGTCACTTTTAGTGACTCTTTCGATAGGCCTCGGGCGGAAGCCCTCACAGATAACGACTCCAACCTGGCTGATGACAACCCTACCCTAGAAACCTACACTGATGACGACCCCGCCCAAGCGGCATCTTGGCAATCTGGAAGGAAGTGTTTCTTCTGTGGAGGTGCGTTCCATTATAGGAAATTTTGTCCTGCTCGTAACGCAACCTGCAATCATTGCAGCAAGAAAGGTCACTTTTCTAAGGTATGCCAATCAAGAGCCACTGTTAGTAAGAAAGGCCACTTTTCTAAGGTATACCGGTCGAGAGCTCCTGTTAGTTTTGCAGCTACTATCTATAAAACTGCTCCTCCCCCAAGAGCCACTATTACGGTTACAGCTGCAATCTATAAACCTGCTCCTCCCCCAAGAACCACAACTAAGGTTACAGCTGTCAAGGGTAAAACTGCCCCTCCTCCCATCACAGCTGTTTTTCCCCAAAGTCTGTCCCATGCAGCCACGAAGGTTTCGGTAAATGGACACATTTTGAGTGCACTAATCGACTCATGCAGCTCTGACAGCTTCATTAGTGAGCGGGCTGTCAGTAAGTTAAAACTGCGTATTTACCCCTCGGACAGGGAAATTGCAATGGCTCTGATGACACTGACCACCAATTCTTCCGGCTTTTGTCTTGTCAACCTTATTCTCAATGGCCGCACTTATTTCTTCACCCGGTTCGGGGTGCTCAAGAGCCTATGCAGTGATGTGCTCCTGGGACAGGATTTCCAGAAACAACGCAAAAGACTCACTTTCGAGTTTGGAGGGTCAAAGCCAGAGCTTACTATTTCCAAAGTACCATTTTGTGCGCTTTCGGCGGCTTCGCTCGATGAGCCCTCCTTGTTTGCCAATCTTTCCCCCCGATGTAAGCCCATATTCACTAAATCACGACGTTTCAGCCAAGTTGATCGAGTCTTTATCGAGGCAGAAATCTCTCGCCTTCTAGCTGACGGTATCATTGAGCCATGTTCATCTTCCTGGCGGGCTCAAGTCGTCATTGTTAAAAATCCTCTGAAGCAACACAAGAAACATCTTTGCATCGATTACTCGCAAACTATTAACCAGTATACCGACCTGGATGCCTACCCACTACCACACATCGATGACATGGTCAATAACCTTGCCAACTACAAGGTATTTTCAATTTTTGATTTAAAGAGCGGATATCATCAAGTACCGTTAAAGGACTCTGACAAAAAGTATACAGCCTTTGAGGCCAATGGTTGTCTTTACCAGTTTTGTCGCCTTCCATTTGGGGTCACCAATGGGGTGGCCGTCTTTCAATGGGCAATGGATAGCCTAGTCAAACAGGAGAACTTAACGGACACTTTTCCATAGCTGGATAATATCACCATTGCTGGTCATGACCAGAAGGAACATAATGCCAACCTCCAGAAATTTTTGACGTCCTCCGTCGTCGCAACTTAACCTTAAATGAGTCCAAATCTGTGAAATCAGTACCATCAGTCAACATCCTTGGCTACTGGATGGGCAACGGTGTAATTAAACCGGATCCGGAGCGACTTCGTCCGCTTCAGGAGCTCCTTCCCCCTACGAATCTCGGCTCTCTTCGTCGGGCAGTTGGCATGTTCGCCTATTATGCGAAATGGATACCCCACTTCTCCGAAAAGATCCAGCCCCTGCTTCACGCTAAGTCAATTCCATTGGAGGCAACGGCTATTTCAGCTTTCAACCTCCTCAAGCGTCAACTGGAAAAAGCCATGCTTCGTTCCATTGATGAAAATCTGCCTTTCGTGTTCGAGTGCGATGCATCGGATGTGGCGATCTCTGCTACCTTGAATCAAGGTGGTCGACCCGTTGCATTTCTGTCCAGAACTTTGCAGGGTAGCAAGCTCCATTATCCTCCTGTCAAGAAGGAGGCTACGGCCATCATCGAGGCAGTACGTAAATGGAGTCATTTTCTCGCTCGTCGCCACTGCACACTTATAACCGATCAGCGCTCCGTGGCCTTTATGCTGGATAACCGGAAACGCACTAAGATCAAGAATAACAAAATACAACTCTGGAGGATGGAGTTGGCTGCCTTTGGATACATCATACATTATCGACCCGGCAAAGAGAATGTGGCCCCGGATACCCTCATTCTGCTCTTCTCTGTCAACTTCGACTCTGGCGGATCTTCATACTGACTTATGCCATCCTGGCGTTACCCGTATGTTGCACTTTGTGCGATCTAAAAATCTCCCATTTTCTACGGAAGATGTGAAAAGAATGTGCTCCTCCTGTAAAATTTGTGCGGAATTAAAACCGCAATTCTTCCGTCCATCGGATGGCTCGCTCATACACGCTATGCAGCCTATGCAGCGACTCAGCATTGACTTTAAATGGCCATTGCCTTCCTCAACGCAAAACACCTACTTACTGACTATGGTGGACGAATATTCACGCTTTCCCTTTGCTTTCCCCTGTCCCAATATGCTTACTTCCACAGTAATCAAATGCCTTGATCAAGTCTTTTCCCTTTGCGGTATGGCCAAATTCATCCACTCTGATCGGGGTCAAGCGAACTCAAAAGTTATCTCTCCCAACGGGGAATCGCTACAAGTAAAACGACACCATACCATCCCATTGGTAACGGACAGGTTGAGAGATACAACGCTATCATTTGGAACGCTGTTCATCTTGCGCTGAGGTCACGCAATCTACCAGACCAGCAGTGGGAAGCTATGCTCCCTGACGCGTTGCATTCCATCAGGTCTCTCCTTTCTACTTCTACCAATGTCACACCTCACAAGCGATTCTTCAGTTTCCAGCGTCGCTCCATCTATGGGACGTCTCTACCGTCATGGTTGGCAGCTCCTGGCCCTGTGCTGCTCCGAAGATTCGTCCGATCATCCAAAACCGATCCTCTTGTCGACGAGGTAGAACTCACGGACATCAACCCCACGTATGCGCACGTGCGGTACCCGGATGGCCGGGAGTCCACCGTTTCGCTCCGGGACCTGGCTCCCTGTCCGGCTGGTTCCACGGACCCAACTGATAGAGGGACCCACGGGGATGATGCCGACACTCTGCGCTCCCCCGAAGATGACGCCCTACCTGGGACATCAAGAGATCTGCCAGCTGCCCCACCGGATCCACTCGGGGAGCCGAGCGCTCCCCGTGGGATGGCCACCCGAGGCCAGGACGCCGGTCAATCCCCGGTTATCCAACAGGACAAAGCCAGTTCTGCGCCTGTGGGGACCCGCACCCGGAGTCACAATCTCCCCAGCCTCCCTCAGGTCGATCAGAGCAACACGGGCCCTGTCAATCCACTGGTACGGATCAAACGGCCCAGGGACCAAGACACGTGCCTTCTGGCCATAAACAAAAATCTAAAAGACTGCGGCTATTCGTGGTCCGCCTAATCCGTTAAGAGGAAGTCGTCGGACTTCCAAATCTTTTAGGCAGGAAGAATGTTATAAATCTCATCATCAAGAAACTACTTATGAAATAACGCTGGATGGCCAGCTGGTGGCGCCGTCCAAGGAGTATAAATACTCGGGCATGGGCCCAGCTTGCCAGGGACATTTTGTAAAGACAAGGAGCTAGTGAAGTACAACTAGACTTCTATGTTCTGAAACAAGTTGATTAAAGCCTTGCTTTATACTCAAACCAAGTGCGTAGTGAGTTTTATTACGTCAGGTGTTGTAATGCATCACTCTTTAAATGTTCACGATCAATGCCATGAAACTACAGCTAAAGCAAAGATGGTTGTATTCACAGGACAATTCATTACAAAACAAAACATACCATTTTGTCCATGTACAAGTCCTTGGGTAGGCCTCAGTTGGAATACCGTGTCCAGTTTTGGTCCCCTCACATGGTGGGGGATATTGAAGCTTTGGCAAGAATGCAGAGGAGTACCACATGATTTATTCCCTGTTTAAAACATCTTTGCTACCCAGATAGGCTCAAAGAGCTGGGTCTGTATGATTTAAAGAAGCATAGACTTAGGGGTGATTTGCTCAAGGTTTATAAAATAATAAAGGGACTAGATTGTGTTTTCCATGGACCAATTATTTCAACTGGATAGGAAAGGCGTCATGCTTAGAAGTTATGTGAGGGGAGAACTTGGATAGATGTTAGGTGGTTCTTCTTTTCTCAGAGAATAGTGGACCAGTGGAACAGATTCTGAGGTGAATGCTATTCTGCTGTGTTCCTTCAAGCGAGAACTGGACCTGTTTCTGGCTGAGGCAGTGATCAAGAGGTATGTTCCCTATAATATAAATCTGGATCAATGTAGTCTCCTGGACTCGTTTCAATCATCTAAAGGGGTCAGAGAAATTTTCCAGATTTTTTTTCCCTAATTGGCCTGAATTTGATTTTTGCCTCTCCCAGTAGATTCCGTGGCTCCGGGTGGGCAGGGAGTGTCTATCATGATGCATAAGGTGCACATGATGCACAATTACATGGGACAAGCTACATGGACCACTTGGTCTTTTCCTGTCCACCATTTTCGTATGTTTGGTTGTTTTGAATTACAAAATTATCTCCTCCAAAACCCTAAGTATAAATGCCTAGCCCAGCCTAACAGAAAGTCATACAGAACAGAAAGTCCCAGGTTAGATCCCTAGTTTGTGCAGATTTGGCTGATCTCAGCTGAAGCAGCAGTTGAGACGTGTTATTTGGCCTCGGTGCTCTGGGCTGGAGTCTTGGGTCAGGATTTCTGCTTCTGATTGCTCTCCAGTGACTCTGTACAGACATTGGATGAGACCAGGATCTGTCTCAGCTGTGACAGTCTCTACAGTCAAATACCCTATCTGTACTCAATATCTACGTTCACGCATGAAGAACGGACACTTGGGAGAGGTGGCGGACAGCTACAGGTGTCAATGGAGCTAAATCCGAGAAGAGGGGCGAGGAGAGAGAGGGGAGAAGAGAGGGGAGAGAGGGGAGGGGAGGAGAGGTGAGGGGAGAAGAGAGAGGAGAGGGGAGAGGAGAGGAGAGGAGGCGAGAGGGGAGAGGGGAGAAGAGAGGAGAGGAGAGGGGAGAAGAGAGGGGAGAAGAGAGGGGAGAAGAGAGGGAGGGGGAGGACAGAGGGGAGGGCAGAGGGAAGGCAGGAGAGGGGAGAGGAGAGGGGAGAGGAGAGGGAGGAGAGAGGGGAGGGGAGGAGAGGGAAGGGAGGAGAGGAGAGGGGGAGAGAGAGAGAGAGAGGGGAGGGGAGGAGAGAGGGGAGGAGAGGAGCGGAGAGGAGAGAGGGGGAGGGGAGGAGAGAGGGGAGGAGAGAGACGGGAGGGGAGGAGAGGAAGGAGAGGAGAGGGAGGGGAGGAGAGAGGAGAAGAGAGGAGAGAGAGGGGAGGGGAGGAGAGAGAGGGGAGGGGAGGAGAGAGGGGAGAGGGATGAGTAGAGGGGTAAAGGAGAGGAGAGAGGAGAGAGGGGAGAGGAGAGGGGAGGGGAAAGGAGGAAATTAGAAAAACAAAATATTACTTGTTTGCTCATGGATAGAGGAGACTTAAAATGTTGTACAGCATGGACTGTTAGGAAGATGGAGTATTATTTGTTTTTTTTAGAAGCTGATGAAAATGCAATGGTCTGTGGTGTTTTTCATGCACAGTACAAGGGTTCGATAGCTGAGATCAATTACTCTTCTCCAGCAATAGATTACTGACTACCAAAATGTTAACAATGCCTAATGCAAATCCTGTTCATCATCTGATTATAAAAAGATCAAAGCATGCATAATTTGAGCCTTTTATCCAAAATGTTGACAATTATGCATATACTGTACATACACTTTTAGATTTATGGTTATTACACTCCCATAGAGACTGAAAAAAATAAAATATTTAAAATACTAAACGGTAGGAAATGCTCATGACTGACTTGAAATATCAGATCTCCTTACGTCAAGTGTGTCTGGAAGACTTTATTAGACAATGAGGTTGATTTTCAGCTTTTGCCCAAAAGAGGTGCGAAGTCGGTGGGTGGGTGGTGGGGGCGGGGGGGGTGGGGGGGTGGGTGGGTGGTGGGTGTCTGCAGCACTTAACTAATGAATTAAGCAGCGGGCCTGAAATATTTTAAATTTGTGCCTCACTAGAACACAATTGGCAAACGACCCAGCACTCAATGAGCGGAAGTGGGCAGCTCACCTAATGGTGGAGGGGAGGGCGGGGTTGTGTGGAAAGTCCAACAGCGCCAGGTGTTGGCAGCAACAAGTGGGGGGGGGGGGAAATGAGGCACTCTGGGGGTGGGGGGTTACACACTGGCTGGTAGCATGACCACAGTATTCCTGCTGCTCCTGCCTCCACAAAAAGTTCCCCTATAAAATGATGCAGGCTGCTTTTGGAGCGGCCTCAAGGTTCCCTTCCAGGACACTCTCTCTTTTCTTCTTAGGCAGTCCCTCGGAACCGAGGATGACTTGCTTTCACGCTAAAAATGAGTTCTCAGGTGACTGATGAGTCCAATGCGTAACCTACAGTTTCTGTCACAGGTGGGGCAGACGGTGCTTGAAGGGGCGGGTGGGTGGGGTGCTTGGGTTGACGTGCACTCCTTGCGCTGTTTGCGCTTGGCTTCCGCTTGCTCCCGGCGAAGAAACTCGAGGTGTTCGGCGCCTTCCCGGATGCTTCTCCTCCACTTTGTGTGGTCTTGGGCCAGGGATTCCCAAGTGTCGGTGGGGATGTTACAATTTTTCAAGGAGGCTTTGAGGGTGTCCTTGAAGCGTTTCCTCTACCCACCTGGCACTCTCTTGCCGTGTCAGAGCTCCGAGTAGAGCGCTTGCTTTGGGAGTCTCGTATTGAGCATGTGGATGATGTGGCCCGTCCATCGGAGCTTATCGAGCATAGTCAAAGCTTCGATGCTGGGGATGTTGGCCTGAGCGAGAACACTGATGTTGGTGCGCCTATCTTGCCAATGGATTTGCAGGATCTTGCAGAGGCAGCATTGGTGGTACCTCTCCAGTGCTTTGAGGTGCCTGCTGTACATGGTCCATGTCTCTGAAGCATACAAGAGGGCGGGTTCACTACCGCTCTATAGAGCATGAGCTTGGTGCTGGGCTTGAGGTCCTGGTCTTCAAATACTCTTCCTCAGGCGACCGAAGGCTTCACTGGCGCACTGAAGGCAGTGTTGGACTTCGTCATCATCTCGAGGTAGTGCTGATGGAGAGCTAAAGACGCAAGGAGGCTTTGCACATCGTGTAGATCATGAGCATTAGAAAACTACGAGTGTTGGCATCATTGCAACAGCTTTGAGGCAATTGTGATTGTGGTGCAAATGTATGGGTATAAGCAGCATTGGACCTGTTCTAATCTTCATTCAATTGCATGTCAAGTTAAAGGCACAACACCCCTGGCCGGCCTCCCACGTCTACCTTCTGTAAACTTGAGGTGATCCAAAACTCAGTTGCCGGTGTCCTAACTCGCACCAAGTCCCGTTCACCCATCACCCCTGTGCTCGCTGGCCTACATTAGCTCACAGTTAAGCAACGCCTTGATTTTAAAATTCTCATCCTTGTTTTCAAATCTCTCCATGGCCTCGCCCCTCCCTATCTCTGTAATCTTCTCCAGCCCTACAACCCTCTGAGATATCTGCGCTCCTCCAATTCTGGCCTCTTGAGCATCCCTGATTTTAATTACTCCACCATTGGCAGCCGTGTCTTCAGCTGCCAAGGCCCTAAGCCCTGGAATTTCCTCCCTAAATCTCTCCGCCTCTCTACCTCTCTTTCCTCCTTTAAGACGCTCCTTAAAAACCTACCTCTTTGACCAAGCTTTTGGTCACCTGTCCTAATTTTTCTTTATGTGGCTCGGTGTCAAATTTTGTTTGATAACACTCCTGTGAAGCGCTTTGGGACATTTCACTACGTTAAAGGCACTGTATAAATTGAAGATTGAGTTGTTGTCGAGTTAAAGTGTTACACTGAATTGTTATCGCTTGCTGTTCCAACTGCTGTGCATTTCCAGTATTTTCCATTGTTAGTTCAGTTTCATCCATAGTTTAATCCATATAAATCTAGGTTTCCTTCAAAACAAAATCCATAATGGAAACTTTTTTGCACAGTACTACACTCAAAGACCTTATTAAACCATCCATTCACGGTCTTTTTTTAAATTCATTCCTGTGATGTGGACATCGCTGGCAAGGCCAGCTTTTACTGCCCATCCCTAATTGCCCTTGAGAAGGTGGTGGTGAGACAACTGAGTGGCTTGCTAGGCCATTTAAGAGTGAACCACATTGCTGTGGGTCTGGAGTCACATATAGGCCAGACCAGGTAAGGACGGCAGATTTCCTTCCCTAAAGGCTATTAGTGAACCAGATGGGTTTTTACGACAATCTGGTCACCATGACTGATGCAAGCTTTTTTCTTCCAGATTTATTTCATTAACTGAATTTAAATTCCCCAGCTGCCATGGTGGGATTATTAACTCACAGATCTCAATAATCCAAGCCTCTGGATTACTAGTCCAGTAACATAATCACTATGTTACCGTTCCCCACATAGGATTCATTGTGTGATGCCCATTACATAAATATTTCACGGAAAGAAAATAAAAAAGGAATTGGTGTAAAACTGCTGACCTGACACAAGAACCAGTTCAGGCCACTATCATAAAATAATGTAGGATGATTACCTGACAGCCATTTAAACATCTGACATTTAAACAGCCTTCAAAGTATAATTAGGCAATATAATTGAGCAAAGCTGTGGCACGTAATATGGAAGGGTGAAAAAGGCAATACAATAGTCATGGGGGACTTTATTCCTCATATAGACTGGGCAAATCAAATTGGCAAAGGTAGTCTGGAGCATCAGTTCATGGAATACATTCAAGACAGTTTCCTAGAATAAAACGTTATGGAACCAACCAGAGAACAGGTTATTTTAGATCTTGTATTGTGTAATGAAATAGGGTTAATTAGTAATCTCATAGCAAAGGATCCTCTGGGGGAAGAGTGATCATAATAGGATAAAATTTCACTTTGAGTTTGAGAGTGAAATACTTCAGTCGGAAACAAGAGTCTTAAACTTAAATAAAGTCAATTACATAGGTATGAGGGCTGAGTTAGCTAAGGTAGATTGGGAAATTAGATTAAAAGGTATGACAGCTGATAAGCAGTGGCAAACATTTAAAGAAATATTCCAAAATTCTCAAAGAATAAACATTCCATTGAGAAATAAAAACTCCATGGCAAAACTGATTCATCCATGGCTATAAGGGGTTTTAGATCGCTGAGGTTTCTCTCTCTAGAGGCCTCTCTCTCTTGCACAGTAAAACTGTGAGTGGTTCGACCCACTCGCCCCTTAGATTCTGTACTCTGGACTTTGGGGCAGGAACTACAATGTAGAGAAAACTCTTATAGGCCAAGTTTGATGAAATGAAATGGAATTTTATTGCATAATGTAAAACAAATCAAAATGCAAGCAAATAAGAGGGTACGTGGGAGGGGAAAACACAAACAAATCATAACGACACAGTACTAACTAAGGCAAATACAGGCATATTATACTCTACAAAGATCATCATGAAATGGGGAAAACACACGGAACATCGAGGGACAACAACTCATGGTAATTATACCCTTAAATGTCCACCCACTTAAACCTATCTAGATCTGATTATGAAGGGCCAGAAACATGCTCACCAATCCAACTAGGAGGTGTAAGGTTTTGAAACAGGTCTGCATTTGATCCTTTCAGGCGTCCCGTCTCCACGTGGTTGGTGGAGCCCCAGCGAACTGCGCCACACCTCTCTCCTGAGGTGGGGGTCGGGGACGGCTGGACACCGGCTGGTCTGGATGTCGGCGGGGTCGGGGATCGTTTGCTCGACCCCGGTCAGAGGAGCCTCAGGCTGGCCCCCATCATTTCTTCAGTTTCTTCTTATCTCTTCTCCCGAGCTGGAGCGGGTCGATGGCCTCCCGTTTCGTCAACGGCCCGGGGTTGGTCGATGATCTCCCGATGTTTCACCCCGGGGGCGGGACGCCGGCTCGAACCGTCTTCTTCTCCTTCTTCTAGTGAGGATGCCACCGATACGATGGTAGCACCACGATGGCTGCTTTTTCTTTCTACCCCTGGGTTCCCAGATATACTTCTCATCAGAAGCCCTTAGCTCGCGCCAAATCAGGTTAGTCTTTTGTTTTAATTTTGGCGGGCTGGGAGCACAACGGGGTAGTTATTATATTTTAAACTGTTCTTGGATGGCCGGTAACGGGCCATCTCTGGTCTGGAATGACCTTTATTGTTTTTAATGTCCTGGTGATGTCCTTAACGGGTCCTTGATGCTCTTCTCATGAATATGAAACTGTTCCCTTTTGTCTGGTTAAACATTTAGATGGCCTTTATCTACAGGCCGATCTTGACTGGGTCTGCATCCAATCTATATGTATATGTGGGTGTCTGGTTTCATTCTCTCAGAAATGGCTTCCAGAACTTACTGTGGGCTGAATCCACAAAGCTGTCTGAGGACTGCAGGAACCATTTTAAAGTGTCCCAATAAGTTGGTCACGGGGTCTGGCAGCCAGTTTGAATGCCCCTTTTTCCTAGGCTTCTTTTAAAACAGTCTTTAAAATCAGCCATTCGACCCTCTATAATATAAAGTTCAATTTTGCGAATCCTACACGGCTAACTAAAGAAATTAAGGATAGTATCAGATTAAAAGAGTAGGCTTATAATGTTGCAAAGAATAGTAGTAAGCCTGAGGATTGGGAGAGCTTTAGAAACCAGCAAAGGATGACCAAAAAATTGATAAAAAGGGAGAAAATAGAACATGAGGTTAAACTAGCAAGAAATATTAAAAGCAGATTGTAAGAGCTTCTACACGTGTGTAAAAAGGAAGAGAGCAGCAAAAGCAAGCGTTGGTCCCTTAGAGGCTGAGACAGGTGAAATTATAATAGGGAATAAGGAAATGGCAGAGACTTTAAAGAAATATTTTGTATCTGTCTTCACAGTAGAAGACACAACAAGCATACCAAAAATAGTGGGGAACCAAGGGGCTAATAAGACTGAGGAACTTAAAGTAATTACTATCAGTAGAGAAAAAGTACTTGAGAAACTAATGGGACTAAAAGCCGACAAATCCCCTGGACCTGATGACCTACATCCTAGGGTTCTAAAAGAAGCTGCAGAGATAGTGGATGCATCTGTTGTGATCTTCCAAAACTCCCTTAATTCTACAATGGTCCCAGTGGATTGGAAGGAAGCAAATTTAACCCTGCTATTCAAGAAAGGAGGGAGAGTGACAACAGGGAACTACAGGCCAGTTAGCCTGACATAAGTCGTCGGGAAAATGCTGGAATCCAGTATTAAGGAAGTGGTAACAGGGCACTTAGAAAATCATAACATGATTAGGCAGAGTCAACATGGTTTTATGAAAGGGAAATGGTGTTTAACAAATTTACTAGAGTTTTTGAGGATGTAACTAGCAGGGTAGATAAAGGGGAACCAGTAGATGTAGTATATTTGAATTTCCAAAAGGCATTCGATAAGGTGCTACTGTGGCGGAGCGTTTGTGTCCATAATTCCTTTAACAACATGTTAGCTACAGTCTGAGTCTGTACCTTTATTTATACTGTTTAACTGTACAGAGTGTGGTTGCTTTAACAGCGCGGTTAAAACATGATGACGTCACGCCGTTCATCACGTGACCCCCCACTGGTGGGAAAACGTGATGACGTCATGACGTCAGCCACAGGACTGCAGGGGCAGTCCTCGTGGAGCCTCCAGAGAGAGCAGACCTACATTCGATGTTATCCTGCAGTTTATTGTTAAAGCCTGTTTGTTTCATTAAAGTTCATTTTGTTTGATCGCCTGAGTAGAACTCAGTCTTTTAGTTAGGAACCCATGTTCCTACATTGGTGACCCCGACTTTCGTGAACAGAACTACATAAAAGGTTGCTACACAAGATAAGGGCTCATGGGGTTGGGGGTAATACAATAGCATGGATAGAGGATTGGTTAACGGACAGCAAACAGAGAGTAGGTATAAACGGGTCATTTTCCAGTTGGCAGGCTGTAACTAGTGGGGTGCTGCAAGGATCAGTGCTTGGGCCTCAGCTATTTACAATCTATATTAATGATATACATGAAGGGACAGAGTGCAATGTATCCAAGTTTGCTGACGATACAAAGCTAGCCGGGAAAGTAAGCTGTGAGGAGGACACAAAGAGCCTGCAAAGGGATATAGACAGGTTAAGCGAGTGGGCAATAAGGTGGCAGATTGAGTATAATGTGAGGAAGTGTGAGGTTATTCACTTTGGTAGGAAGAATAGAAAAACAGAATATTTGTTAAATGGTGAGAAACTATTAAATGTTAGTGTTCAGAGAGATTTAGGTGTCCTCGTACAGGAAACACAGGAAGTTAGCATGCAGGTACAGAAAGCAATTTGGAAGGCAAATGACATGTTGGCCTTTATTGCAAGCAGGTTGGAGTACAAGAGTAAGGAAGTCTTACTACAATTGTACAGGACTTTGGTGAGACCACACCTGGAGTACTGTGCACAGTTTTGGGCTCCTTATCTGAAAAAGGACAGACATGCCTTAGAGGCGGTGCACCGAAGGTTCACTAGATTGATCCTTGGGATGAGAGGGTTGCCCTATGAGGAGAAAGTGTGTAGATTGGGCCTACACTCTCTGGAGTTTAGAAGAATGAGAGGTGATCTCATTGAAACACAAGATTCTGAGGGAATTGACAGGGTAGATGCTGAGAGGCTGTTTCCTCTGGCTGGAGAGTCTAGAACTAGGGGGCATAGTCTCAGGGTAAGAGGTCGGCCATTTAAGACTAAGATGAGGAGGAATTTCTTCACTCAGAGGGTTGTGAATCTTTGAAATTCTCTACCCCAAAGGGCTGTGGATGCTGAGTTGTTGAGTATATTCAAGGCTGAGATCGATAGATTTTTGGACTCTAGGGGAATCAAGGGATATGGGGATCAGGTGGGAAAGTGGAGTTGAGGTCGAAGGTTAGCCGTGATCTTATTGAATGGCGGAGCAGGCACAAGGGACCACATGGCCTACTCCTGCTCCTAATTCATATTTTTTTAAATTTATTCATGGGATGTAGGCGTGGCTGGCAAGGCCAGCATTTTTTGCCCACCCCTAGTTGCCCTTGAGAAGGTGGTGGTGAGCCACCTTCTTGAACCGCTGCAGTCAATGTGGTGAGGGTACTCCCACAGTGCTGTTAGGGAGGGAGTTCCAGGATTTTGACCCAGCGACGATGAAGGAACGGCGATATACTTCCAAGTCAGAATGGTGTGTGACTTGGAGGGAAACTTGGAGGTGGTGGTGTTCCCATGCACCTGCTGCCCTTGTACTTCTAGGTGGAAGAGGTCGCGGGTTTGGGAGGTGCTGCTGAAGAAGCCTTGGCGAGTTGCTGCAGTGCATCTTGTAGATACATAGATACATAGATACATAGAAGATAGGAGCAGGAGTAGGCCATTCGGCCCTTCGTGCCTGCTCCGCCATTCGATGAGATCATGGCTGATCCTTTAATTCAGTATCCCGTCCCCGCCTTCTCTCCGTAACCCTTAACCCCTTTTGCCCGTAGAAATATATCTAATTCCCTCTTAAATATATTTAATGAGCTGGCGTACACTGCCCTCTGTGGCAATGAGTTCCACAGGTTCACCACTCTCTGAGTGAAGAAATTCCCCCTCATCTCTGTCCTAAATGGTTTAGCCCTTATCCTTAAATTATGTCCTCTAGTTCTGTTCTCACCCGCCAAGGGAAACATTCCTTCTGCATCCAGTCTGTCTAGACCTGTCAGAATTTTATACACTTCTATGAGGTCCCCTCTCAATCTTCTAAACTCCAGTGTGTACATCCCTAAACTACATAGTCTCTCCTCATAGGTCATTCCCGCCATTCCTGGTATCAGCCTGGTGAATCGCCGCTGCACCCCCTCCATGGCAAGAACATCCTTCCTCAGATGAGGCGACCAAAACTGTACACAGTACTCGAGGTGTGGTCTCACCAGTGCCCTGTACAGCTGCAGCAAGGTATCCCTGTTCCTGTATTCTAACCCTTTTGCTATGAAGGCCAGCATACCGTTTGCCTTCTTGACCGCCTGTTGCACCTGCATGCTCGCCTTCAGTGACTGGTGTACAAGAACACCCAGGTCTCTCTGTACTTCCCCCTCTCCCAATCTATTGCCATTTAAATAATAATTTGCCCTCCCGTTCCTGCACCCAAGGTGGATAACTTCGCACTTGTCCACATTATAGTGCATCTGCCATTTATCCGCCCAATCGCCCAGTCTGTCCAAATCGCTCTGGAGCTTCCTGGTCTCTTCCTCTGAGCCCACCCCCCCTCCTAGTTTAGTGTCGTCTGCAAATTTGGAAATGCTGCATCCGACTCCCTGATCCAGGTCATTAATGTAAATTGTGAACAGCTGGGGGCCCAGGACAGATCCCTGTGGTACCCCACTTGTTACTGCCTGCCATTCAGAAAATGAGCCGTTTATTCCAACTCTCTGTTTTCTATCTGACAGCCAGTTCCCTATCCACGCCAAAACTTTCCCCTTTATCCCATGAGCCTCAATTTTCCATGCTAATCTTTTATGTGGGACCTTATCGAAGGCCTTTTGGAAGTCCAGGTACACCACATCTACTGGCTCTCCCCCATCTATTCTACCAGTTACTCCCTCAAAAAATTCCAATAGATTAGTCAAGCACGATTTACCCTTTGTAAATCCATGTTGACTCTGTCCTATCCTGTCCCCATTTGCTAAGTGCTCCGCTATTTCATCCTTAATGATGGACTCCAGCATTTTGCCCACAACTGATGTAAGGCTTACAGGTCTGTAATTACCTGCTTTTTCCCTACCCCCCTTTTTGAATAGTGGGGTACGCAGTGCATCTTGTAGATGGTACACACTGCAGCCACGGTGGAGGGAGTGAATGTTTAAGGTGGTGGATGGGGTGCCAATCAAGTGGGCTGCTTTGTTTTGGATGGTGTCGAGCTTCTTGAGTGTTGTTGGAGCTGCACTCATCCAGGCAAGTGGAGAGTATTCCATCACACTCCTGACTTGTGCCTTGTAGATGGTGGAAAGGCTTTGGGGAGTCAGGAAGTGAGACACTCGCCACAGAAGACCCAGCCTCTGACCTGTTCTTGTTGCCACAGTATTTATGTGGTTGGTCCAGTTAAGTTTCTGGTCAATGGTAACCCCCAGGATATTGATTGTGGGAGATTCGGTGATGGTAATGCCGTTGAATGTCAAGGGGTGGTACTTAGATGCTCACTTGTTGGAGATAGTCATTGCCTGACACTTATGTGGCACGAATGTTACCTGCCACTTATCAGCCCAAACCTGAGTGTCATCAGGTCTTGCTGCATGCGGGCATGGACTGCTTCATTATCTGAGGAGTTGTGAATGGCGCTGAACACTGCAGTCATCAGTGAACATCCCCATTTCTGACCTTATGATGGAGGGAAGGACATTGATGAAGCAGCTGAAGATGGTTGGGCCTAGGACACTGCCCTGAGGAACTCCTGCAGCGAAGTCAGCTGTGATGATTGACCTCCAACCACCACAACAATCTTCCTTTGTGCTAGGTATGACTCCAGCCAGTGGAGCATTTTCCCTCTGATTCCCATTGACTTCAGTTTTACTAGGGCTCCTTGATGCCACACTCGGTCAAATGCTGCCTTGATGTTAAGGGTAGTCACTCTCACCTCACCTCTGGAATTCAGCTCTTTTGTCCATGTTTGGACCAAGGCTGTAATGAGGTCTGGAGCTGAGTGGTCCTGGCGGAACCCAAACTGGGCATCAGTGAGCAGGTTATTGGTGAGTAAGTGCCGCTTGATAGCACTGTCGACGACACCTTGCATCACTTTGCTGATGATTGAGAGTAGACCTATGGGGCGGTAATTGGCCGGAATGGATTAGTCCTGCTTTTTGTGGACAGGACATAGCTGGGCAGTTTTCCACATTGTCGGATAGATGCCAGTGTTATAGCTGTACTGGAATAGCTTGGCTAGAGGCGCGGCTAGTTCTGGAGCACAAGTCTTCAGCACGACAGCTGGGATGTTGTCGGGGCCCACAGCATTTGCTCTATCCACTTCGCTCAGCCGTTTCTTGATATCACGTGGAGTGAATCGAATTGGCTGAAGACTGGCTTCTGTGGTGGTGGGGACATGAGGAGTAGGCCGATATGAATCATCCACCCGGCACTTCTGGCTGAAGATGGTTGCAAACACTGCAGCCTTGTCTTTTGCACTTACATGCTGGGCTCCACCATCATTGAGGATGGGGATTTTCATGGAGCCTCCTCCTCCCCTTAGTTGTTTAATGGTCCACCACCTGATGAAGGGTCCGAGACCTGAAACGTTAACTCTATTTCTCTCTCCATGGATGCTGCCTGGCCTGCTGAGTATTTCCAGCATTTTCTGTTGTTATTCACGACTGGATGTGGCAGGACTGCAGAGCTTTGATCTGATCCGTTTATTGTGAGATCGCTTAGCTCTGTCTATAGCATGCTGCTTCCACTTTTTAATATGCATATTGCAGCTTCCCCAGGTTGGCACCGCATTTTTAGGTACACCTGGTGCTGCTCCTGGCATGCTCTTCTACACTCCTTATTGAACCAGGGTTAGTCCCCTGGCTTGATGATAATGATACAGGAGCGATATGCCGGGCCATGATGTTACAGCTTGTAGTGGAATACAATTCTGCTGCTGCTGATGGCCCACAGTGCCTCATGGATGCCCAGTTTTGAGCTGATAGATCTGTTCTGAATCTATCCCATTTAGCACGGTGGTAGTGCCACACAACATGATGGAGGGTGTCCTCAGTGTGAAGATGGGACTTCGATTCCACAATGACTGTGCGGTGGTCACTGCTACCAATGCTGTAATGGACAGATGCCTCTGCGACAGGTAGATTAGTGAGGACGAGGTCAAATAGGATTTTCCCTCGTGTTGGTTCTCTCACCACCTGTCGCAGGCCCAGACTGGCTGTTATGTCCTTCAGGACTCAGCAGCTCGGTCAGTAGTGGTGCTACCAAGCCATTCTTGGTGATGGACATTGAAGTCCCCTCACCCAGAGTACATTCTGTGCCCTTGCTACTCTCAGCTTCTTCCAAGTGGTGTTCAACATGGAGGAGTACTGACTCATCAGCTGAGGGAGGGCAGTAGGTGGTAATCAGCAGGAGGTTTCCTTGCCCATGCTTGACCAGAAGCCATGAGACTTGATGGGGTCCGGAGTCAATGTTGAGGACACCCAGGGCCAATCCTTCCCGACTGTATAGGACTGTGCCACCACTCCTGGCGGATCTGTCCGGTGGGACAGGACATACCCAGGGATGATGATGGAGGAGTATGGGACATTGGTGAAAGGTATGATTATGTGAATATGACTATGTCAGGCTATTGCTTGACTAGTCTGTGGGACAGCTCTCCCAATTTTGGCACAAGTCCCCAGATGTTGGTGAGGAGGACTTTGCAGGGTCGACTGGGCTGGGTGTGCTGTTGTCGTGTCCATAGCTGGTGCCGAGGTCGATGCCGGGTGGTCTGTCTGGTTTTATTCTTATTGTTTTTCGTAGCGGTTTTTTATGTACATTTTCAGGATATTGGAGCCACTAAAGATGAAAAAGTACCCCTTCGATCCCCCATCACAGCATTCAGCTACTACTTAAATCATTACACTTTTGCTCTCCAATACTTCATCTTCATCTGCTAGTCTGTTCCATAAGTTGATCACTCTTCGTATGAAGAACAATTGCCAGATACCAGTTATAAATTTACCCTTCACCAGTTGAACTCATGCCTTTAATCCTACTGTCATGGTGTAAGCTTGAAGTTACGCGATAGATTTACCTTTCTCGTACCATTTTTCCGACTATACCACTAGCAGGTCCTCTGTCATGCAATAACAACAGAAAATGCTGGAAATACTCAGCAGGCCAGGCAGCATCCATGGAGAGAGAAACAGAGTTAACGTTTCAGGTCTGAGACCCTTCATCAGAACTGGAAAAAGCTGGAGATGTAACAGATATTAAGCAGGTGCAGAGACGGGGGGGGGGGGGGGTGTTTAGGAGGGGAGGAAGGAATAGAAAGAACATCCTGTACTTTTGTAAGAGGCAGGAAAGATAAAATGTTGCAAATGGGAATGGCAAAAATCATACTGCATGAAAAATGGGGGCAGGGATAATTATCTGAAATTGTTGAACTCAATGTTGAGTCTGGCAGGCTGCAAAGTGCCCAATCGAAAGGTGAGGTGCTGTTCCTCGAGCTTACATTGAGCTTCATTGGAACAATGCAATAGCCCGAGGACAGAGAGATCAGAGTGTGAGTGAAGCGATGAATTAAAGTGACAGGCGACCGGAAACTCAGGGTCACCCGTACGGACTGAACGGAGGTGTTCCGCAAAGCGGTCGCCCAATCTGCATTTGGTCTCCCCAATGTAGAGGAGACCGCATCGTGAGCAGCGAATACAGTATATTAAATTGCAAGAAGTACAAGTAAATCGCTGTTTCACCTGGAAGGGGTGTTTGGGGCCCTGGACAGTGGGAAGGGAGGAGGTAAAAGGGCATGTGTTGCATCTCCTGCGCTTGCACGGGAAGGTGCCATGTTTTATAAGTATATTAAGGGCAAGAGGATAACCAGGGAAAGGGTAGGGCCCATTAGGGACCAAAGTGGCAATCTGTGTGTAGAGCCAGATGATGTAGGCGGGGTTTTAAATGAATTTTTTGCATCTGTGTTCACTATGGAGAAAGACGATGCAGACATAGAAATCGGGCAAGGGGACTGTGACATACTTGAACATATTAGCATCGAGAGGGAGGAGGTGCTAGCGGTTTTAGCAGGCCAAAAAGTGGATAAATCCCCAGGCCCGGACGAGATGTATCCCAGGCTGCTGTGGGAGGCAAAGGAGGAGATTGCAGGGGCTCTGACACAAATTTTCAGAACCTCTCTGGCCACAGGGGATGTACCAGAGGACTGGAGAACAGCTAATGTAGTACCATTATACAAGAAGGGTAGCAGGGATAAACCAGGGAATTACAGGCCAGTGAGCCTAACATCTGTGGTAGGGAAATTATTGGAAAAAATTCTGAGGGACAAAATTAGTCTCCACTTGGAGAGGCAAGGATTAATCGGGGATAGTCAGCATGGCTTTGTCAAGGGTAAATCATGTCTGACAAATCTGATTGAATTTTTCGAGGGGGTGACTAGGGAGGTGGATGAGGGAAATGCTGTGGATGTGGTTTACATAGACTTCAGTAAAGCTTTTGACAAAGTCCCGCATAGGAGACTGGTCAAGAAGGTAAGAGCCCATGGGATCCAGGGTGCCTTGGCGCGTTGGATCCTAAACTGGCTGAGTGGCAGGAGGCAGAGGGTGATGGTCGAAGGTTGCTTTTGTGACTGGAAGCCTGTGTCCAGTGGGGTACCTCAGGGATCAGTGCTGGGTCCCTTGTTGTTTGTGATCTACATAAATGATTTGGATGAGAATGTAAAAGGGATGATCAGTAAGTTTGCAGATGACACGAAAATTGGTGGGGTGGTAAATTGCAAGGAGGAAAGCCTCAGGCTACAGGACGATATAGACGGGTTGGTCAGTTGGGCGCAAAAGTGGCAAATGGAATTTAACCCTGAAAAGTGCGAGGTGATGCATTTTGGACGGACAAATAAGGCAAGGGAATACACAATGAGTGGTAGGACCCTAGGAAGTACAGAGGGTCAGAGGGACCTTGGTGTACATGTACATAGATCTCTGAAGGCAGCGGAACAGGTAGATAAGGTGGTTAAAAAGGCATATGGGATACTTGCCTTCATTAGCCGAGGCATAGAATATAAGAGCAGGGAGGTTATGATGGAGCTGTACAAAACGCTGGTGAGGCCACAGCTGGAGTACTGTGTGCAGTTCTGGTCGCCTCACTATAGGAAGGATGTGATTGCTTTGGAGAGGGTGCAGAGAAGATTCACCAGGATGTTACCTGGGATGGAGCGCCTCAGCTATGAAGAAAGACTAAACAGGCTGGGGTTGTTTTCCTTGGAGCAAAGAAGGCTGAGGGGGGACCTGATTGAGGTGTACAAAATGATGAGGGGCATAGATAGGGTAGATAAAGAGGAACTTTTCCCCTTAGTAGGGGGGTCAATAACAAGGGGGCATAGATTCAGGGTAAGGGGCAGGAGATTTAGAGGGGATTTGAGGAGGAACTTTTTCACCCAGAGGGTGGTTGGAATGTGGAACTCAATGCCTAAAAGGGTGGTAGAGGCAGGAACCCTCACAACATTCAAGAAGCATTTGGATGAGCACTTGAAATGCCATTGCATACAAGGCTATGGACCAAATGCTGGAAAATGGGATTAGACTGGACAGGGATGGATGGGCGGCGCAGACACGATGGGCCGAAGGGCCTCTTTCTGTGCTGTAAAACTCTATGACCCTATGACTCTATGAAGGAGCAGGGCTGTTGGGGGTGATTGAGGAGTGGACCAGGGTGTCGCGGAGGGAGCGGTCCCTTCAGAATGCTGAAAGGGGAGGTGAGGGGAAGATGTGTTTGGTGGTGGGATCACGTTGGAGGTGGCGGAAATGGCGGAGGATGATCCGTTGAATGTGGAGGCTGGTGGGGTGAAAGGTGAGGACAAGGGGAACCCTATCGTGGTTCTGGGAGGGAGGGGCAGGGGTGAGAGCAGAAGTGTGGGAAATAGAACGGACACGGTCAAGGGTCGTGTCAACCACGGTAGAGGGGAATCCTCGGTTGAGGAAAAAGGAAGACATGTCAGAAGCACTAGTATGGAAGGTGGCATCGTCAGAACAGACGCGGCGGAGATGGAGAAACTGGGAGAAAGGAATAGAGTCCTTACAGGAAGCGGGGTGGGAGGAAGTGTAGTCCAGGTAGCTGTGGGAGTCGGTGGGCTTGTAGTGGATGTTTGTTGAAAGCCGATCGCCAGAAATGGAGACGGAGAAGTCAAGGAAGGGAAGGGAAGAGTCGGAGATGGACCATGTGAAGGTGAGGGCAGGGTGGAAATTGGAAGTAAAGTGAATGAACTTATCCAGTTCAGGGCGAGAGCAGGAAACGGCACCAATACAGTCATCGACGTACCGGAAAAAGAGGTGAGGGGACCTGAGTAGGACTGGAACAAAGAATGTTCCACATGTCCCATGAACAGGCAGGCATAGCTAGGGCCCATCTGGGTTCCCATAGCAACACCTCTAATTTGGAGGAAGTGAGTGGAGTCAAAGGAGAAGTTGTTCAATGTGAGAACAAGTTCAGCCAGGCGGAGGAAGGTGGTGGTGGATGGGGACTGGTTGGGCCTCTGTTCAAGGAAGAAACAGAGCGCCCGAAGGCCGTCCTGGTGGGGGATGGAGGTGTAGAGGGATTGGAACTTGCATGCTCACAACCACTTTCTTGACATTCATACATGCAACATTCTGGACTATTTAACAAAACACCACATGGATCTACTGAAATAAAAACAGAAAATACTGGAAACACTCAGCAGGTCGGGCAGCATTTATGGAGCGAGAATTGAGTTCACATTTTAGGTCGATGACCTTTTATCAGAACTGACTTGCTATTCCCCAGAGTGGCCATAGGATATTCCCTATGTCACTGACAGGCACAAGGTGTGCAATCTTTGGAATATTAATCATATTAACAGAAGGTAGAAGAATCGTGAGCCATCCACTTGAGAGTCTGTGCTTAAGAAGATGTATCTGTTACTCATTAGGCAGTAAGTTTGTTAATAAAGTGCGTTCTTTCCTACAAGTATCCATTCAGTTGAAGGAAATACTTATGTGAGCACCAATGCTGAAATGTGACCTGCCTGGGGCTTTTGTTATATCTGCAATTCCCACTGTCAGCCAAGCATCCACAGGGAGATAAATCTTCATAGAGGGAGAGAAGAAAAGTTGGAGAGCAAGATAGGCTTCGCTGCTCTCACACCCACGTCACCCAGGGCTGGAGTACGATTGGCAGAGGAATGCATGATAGGCTGCTTTCTTAGCATTTTGGTTGGCAAATGGTGCATTGCAATGGGGAAAGGTGAGGAAGCAAAAGTATGGGGAAAAAAAATAAACAGTGGAGGGCTAAGATAAGGAGATTAATTGCACACTATTTTCCAGTCCTGATCAAGTTCACCATGTGTAAACATTAGTAGGTATGCTAGTACTGCTCGTAATTAAACATTAGCAAGACGAGAGCAGCCACGCTTCAGATTGTCCACACTTAAGTTTCCCTCTACCCAGCTGTAAGCGAAATGGATACCCGGGTGGAACTCACGTTGGCCCAGTCTTAGGCATTGCACACAGCCTTGTTTGGCCACAAAAGAAATATGGAAAGAAATTAACAAGTGGTAGCAGCCCAAGTAGAGACATGAATCCTGTCAACGACCTCTATGTTTGTTTAACATCTTATTAAACAGAACGAGTCCAGATTAATCTGGCTGCGTCATCACTCTGCAAAGCCCAGTCTATTTTGCATGACATTCTCTTTAGTACATCATTTGTAATAATGAGCTGCCTAATAACTTGAGGTACTGTAAATTGTACATGCTTTGACATGGGAGGCAAACATGTAAGAACAGTACTCTTCTTAAAAAAAAAAGGCAATTCTTTCACTACATATTCTAATTAAAAGAAACAATGATCTGGCTATTCCTTCTGCCAATCTTTTGAATGGGACGAAAGTTTAGATTTTTCTCAACTGTTGGAATTTTGACCCACTCTCAAAGATTTACGTTAACACTGACAGAATAACATTTCTTCATCCGCGGTCTGTATAAACACAGCTTGTGCCCAGTTTACGGAACTAGGTCGGCATATCCTGAAAAAACCGTGTTTCAGTTTTTCCTGTGATTTACAACGTCAGATCAGACTGTCAGCACAACAACATCAGCTCTGGGTGAGTCAAGTGGCACTTACCCGACGGGTTATGTTTGACACTTTACAAGTTTCGAGCAGAGCTGCCCATTCTGATCGGTACCTACACGTCCAGGAATTTCCTGTGTATTTGCACTCAGAGATAAGTGAATTCAGGGCGCCAAGCAAATAATCGTGCAAACGATCGAGCAAGTGTGTTACGCTTATAATTACGCCTGAATTTCCTCGATCTTTTACGTCCATCTATCGATCCTTGCGCCAGAACGCATATCGGCCAAGGAGCCGTACATGTGAATTTCCTGCAATTCTGCTGGTCAAAATGGGTGCAAATTTAAGCCCAGAATGTTAGGCAGAGCAGAAAACAAAGTCATTTAGCTGATGTTTTATTCTGAATTTTTCCAATGTTTTAAAAATTTATCCTCAGAGAGACCTGCTCTGTATTTTCGGTTTCTTCTAATGCATCTTTGTAGCTTCAGTATGAGTCACATTAAAAATTGAAAAGCCTCCACAATTAGATGTTCTTAAAATGCTGAGCCAAATGTGCATGACTGATGGTTAGGTGGCTGGAAACTTTCATTTTCAGACTTAAAGAAGAAATATATGGTGCGAGTTCCACGCTTTCCTCGGGCCCCGACTTTTTACGCTGATTTCTGCATTGTTTAACGAAGATTTTTACGTTCTGGCGCATTCTAATTAGATTGGCAGGAAATTTAGCCGTAAATTGATATGGGTTAAATGGACGCGCAAAATGGTGTAATTACGCCCCCACAGGAAATTCCACCCCCCAGAGTGGAGTGTTCATTTCTCTCAAGCACACCCGCATCAATCACCTTATAAGCACCACTCCACTGACTACTTGGGAGGTGAGGGGGGAGGTAGCAATTCCACTGACTCGACATAACTAGACGACTATGGTCGGACTCTGTTCGTGCTGCGGGGAGTTTTTCCTGGGGTTTTCACGACTCTTCCGCTAAAGTTACGGCGGAGGAGTGGGAGAACCCTGGGGGGAAATGTGTCTGCTCCCGCTGTCAGGCCCGTCGAGAAGAATTTGCGGGGCTGGGCATATCGTCTTTGTTGGGGCCCATGTGCCGAGCATTATCTCCAAAGAGTTCAATTTCAAAATCTGCTACAAATTCTAATTTAGGAAACAGGTCCTTTTCATCATTTAATAAATTACTATTATGATTTTTTTTAAAGCTTACTTAACAGAAAACAGCATAGTACAAGGATAGTCCAGATAGCAACTGAAGTCCCGTTCACCCATCACCCCTGTGCTCGCTGATCTACATTGCCTCCCAGTCCAGAGACACCTCAATTTTAAAATTCTCATCCTTGTTTTCAAATCCCTCCATGGCCTCGCCCCCTCCCTATCTCTATAACCTCCTCCAGCCCTACAACCCTCCAAGATCTCTGCGTTCCTCCAATTCTGGCCTCTTGCACACCTCCTATTTGAATCGCTCCTCCATTGGCGGCCATGCCTTCAGCTGCCTAGATCCTAAACACTGGAATTCCCTCCCTAAAATCTCTCCACCTCTCTATATCTCTCTCTCCTCCTCCATTAAGATACTCCTTAAAATCTATCTCTTTGGCCAAGCTTTTGGTCATCTGTCCTAATATCTCTTTATATGGTTTGGTGTCAAATTTTGTTTGATAATACTCCTGTGAAGTGCCTTGGGACGTTTTACTATGTTAAAGGCACTATATAAATCCAAGTTGTTGTTGGTTAAAAATTCCCTCAACTACTCCCTGTGATAGAAAGTTCCACATTCTAACCACTCTGGGGAAAGAAGCTTCTCCTGAATTCTCTATTGGATTTATTAGTGACTATCTTATATTTATGGCCCCTAGTTCTGGTCTCCCCCACAATCATCTTCTCTATGTCTATCCTATCAAATCCCTTCATAATTTTTAAAGATCTCAATTAGGTCTCCCCTCAACCTTCTCTTTCCTACAGAAAAGAGCCCCAGCTGGTTCAGTCTTTCCTGACAGCTATAGTTTAGATTCACGGTGTAGTTATTTAAAACCTTTTTCAAACAGGCTCGGTATATTCTGCCAGGTTTCGTCACCTAAGAAGTTGTAAATTATAACTCTGAAGCTACTGTGGGTATGTTCACTGAATTCAACATACTTTTACTATTGAGGTTTTTGAATGCAAAAGTGCAGATTTTTACATTTTTTTATTGCAATCTTTCTACTAAAACTATGATTGTGAATTTTCTAAGTGAAAGATGATAGCAGTAAAACAGACAAATTTTATCTGTGATTTTCTTAAATGAAACAGCATACTTAATTCTCACATCTGTAAGAAAATCAACATATCACACAAAAAGTTGAAAATTCGATAAGAAACAGTAAAATTACTTTTTCTTTTTTTTAGTTATTCTTCGGCTAGGTTTATTTCATGTATCTGAACAGCTTTCAACTCTTTCTGTTTTCATAATTGTTTTGATTTCATTGTTCCGACTGGAGCGCGATAAAACACACGTCAAGGCAAGACCAACATAACAAATTACTGTTGAATACAAAATACATCAAACGCTAACCTGGCTGCAAACGTAACTAAGAACAGCATGCGCTAGGCCTAAAGGGTTTTTATTATATTTTATTATCTGAAAAATGATTCCAGTATTGCTGAAAGTTGTGAGGAGGTTTCAGTGACATCATGCCATCCACGCCCACCATCTCAATCCAGAGAACAAGGTGATGGATGCAGCCGTAGATATTCAAGACAAACCTGTGAAAGACCAACATATTTTCTGTCCCATCATGGACTCTGCTGTAAGAGGCTTTGATCCATTCACTTGGATCGGCAAAGGATTTGAATTCCTATGGACGTTACTTGAAAAAAAATAGTTGCTCTCCCTGGATTTTCTCAACTTTTTTTCCCACAGATATCTCTCATGATATAAAACATGGGAATTATTAGATGAAAAAAGACCACGGTCCATCTAGTTTGCCTTCTACCATCCTGGTAGTCACATGATACAACGACAGTGGAGTTGTTGACTAATCGTGGCAATATATGTCTATCAATTAGTCTGCAACATACAGAACAATAACAAGAACTTGTATTTATATAGTGCCTATGACATAGAAAAACATCCCAAGGCACTGCACGGGAGTATTTTAAGACAGAAAATTTGATACCGAGCCACAATGTAGGTCCGGGAGTCAATGTAGGTCAGCGAGCACAGGGGAGATGGGCAAACGGGACTTGGCGCGAGTTAGGACAAGGGCAGCCGAGTTTTGGATGACCTCAAGTTACATAAGAACATAAGAAATAGGCGCAGGAGTAGGCCACTTGGCCCCTCGAGCCTGCTCCACCATTCAATAAGATCATGGCTGATCTTGGGCTTAAAGCCACTTCCCTGCCCGCTCCCCATTACACTTCACTCCCTTATCTTGTAAAAATTTGTCTATCTCCACCTTAACTGTATTTAATGATCCAGCCTCCACGGCTCTTTGGGGCAGAGAATTCCACAGATTTACGACCCTCTGAGAGAAGAAATTCCTCCTCATCTCAGTTCTAAAAGGGCGACCCTTTATTCTGAAACTATGTCCCCGAGTTCTAGATTTCCCCACGAGGGGAAACATCCTTTCTGCATCTACCTTGTCGAGCCCCCTCAGTATCTTATATGTTTCAATAAGATCACCTCTCATTCTTCTAAATTCCAATGAGTATAGGCCCAACCTGCTCAACCTATCTTCATAAGTCAACCCCCTCATCTCAGGAATCAACCGTGTGAATCGTCTCTGAACTGCCTCCAAAGCAAGTATATCCTTCCTTAAATAAGGAGACCAAAACTGTACACAGTACTCAAGGTGTGGTCTCACCAATACCCTGTACAGTTGTAGCAGAACTTCCCTGCTTTTATACTCCAGCCCCTTTGCAATAAAGGCCAACATTCCATTTGCCTTTTTGATTACTTGCTGCACCTGCATGCTAACTTTTTGTGTTTCATGCACAAGGACCCCCAGGTCCCTCTGAACTGTAGCATTTTGTAATCTCTCTCCATTTAAATAATAATTTGCTTTTTTATTTTTCCTGCCAAAGTGTATAACCTCGCACTTTCCCACATTATACTCCATCTGCCAAATGTTTGCCCACTCACCTAGCCTGTCTATATCCCTTTGCAGATTCTTCGAGTCCTCTGCACAACTTGCTTTCCCACCTGGTAAATGTATTTGAAGGATTCTAATTCTTCTGGTAAGTGTAGAATACTTGGGAGGAACTGGTTTACGTTGGGTGGAATGTGGGAGGCCAGCCAGGAGTGTGTTGGAATAGACAAGCCTAGAGGTAACAAAGGCATGGATGAGGGTTACAGCAACGGATGAGCTGAGGCAAGGGCGGAGACGGGCGATGTTACGGAGGTGTAAGTAGGCGGTCTTAGTTATGCTGCAGACATGATGCGAGGAAAACCTCAGTGCTGGAGAGTTTTGGGAACTATGCATCCAAAGTCACCAGTTCCTCCCAAGTATTCTACACTTACCAGAAGAATTAGAGTTCTTCAAATACATTTACCAGGAAAACATTGACTAAAAATACTATTGCTGCTTCATTTACTAACTAAGCTGCATGAAGTCTCTCTTCAGCACCTCTTCCCCAACCTGATTGCTGGACTTTGCATATTTTTGCAGCATACCAATGTTTGTGGTCACGGCAGAAAGATCATTTACTGTGCTCAAACAATGACCACCACGCAACTATTGGTCAGTCAAGACTTAATGGCTTAGCAACTCTTGTCACTGAAAATGATCAAACAAGAGCTGTAGATTTCAATAACATTATTGATTAATTTGCTGGAAAAAGTCAAGAAAAACACCATTACAAATTCTTCTTCTTAGGCAGTCCCTCAGAATTGAGGTTGACTTGCTTCCACACTAAAAATGAGTTCTCAGGTGGGGCAGACAGTGGTTGAAGGGGTGGGTGGGTGGGGTGCTTGGGTTGACGTGCACTCCTTCTGCTGTTTGCGCTTGGCTTCCGCTTGCTCTTGGCGAAGAGACTCGAGGTGTTCGGCGCCTTCCCGGGTGCTTCTCCTCCACTTTGGGCGGTCTTGGGCCAGGGATTCCCAGGTGTCGGTGGGGATGTTGCACTTTTTCAAGGAGGCTTTGAGGGTGTCCTTGAAGCGTTTCCTCTACCCACCTGGGGCTCTCTTGCCGTGTCGGAGCTCCGAGTAGAGCGCTTGTTTTGGGAGTCTCGTATCGGGCATGCGGACGGTGTGGCCCGTCCATCGGAGCTAATCGAGCGTGGTCAAAGCTTTGATGCTGGGGATATTGGCCTGAGCAAGAACACTGATGTTGGTGCGCCTATCCTGCCAATGGATTTGAATTTACAGCAGAAACTTCCTTTTCTTTTTTTTATTGCATGTTTTATTAGCTGGGTAAATACTTGAAAAAGGAAAAATGTGCAAGGCATTGGGGAAAGAGCAGGGGAGTGGGACTAATTGGATAGTTCTTTCAAAGGGCTGGCATAGGCACAATGGGCCAAATGGCCTTCTGTGCCATATGATTCTGTTATCACTGAACAGTTTCATTCATAAATTTGCCCCCCTCGCCCCACCCCGAGCTCAGAACCCTCGTACAGTCATACCCACTTTCCCCCCTCTCGTCAGCCCTGCCGACTGGTACACTAGAATTGACAATGGCCCGGAATTTCCGGTCAGCGGCGAAGCAATGGCGCTTTCCGCTGACCTCAAATAAAGCTGCCCACGAAGATCTAGCGATCACTGTGGCGTGAAATTCAGCTCTCCCAGCCTTAGTCTGAATCTGGCACTAAATCAAGCGAATCTCCAATGTCCAGCAACAGTGATCAAGCAGTCATCAGGCAGGCTGAGCAGCCAATCACATTGAAGAATTCTCAAAGACAGCAAACCAGGAAGTAAAATGCACAGGTTCTAATTTACTTTTTATTAAATTTGAGAGAAATAATGATTGGGACATACACAGAGAATTAAAGTAGAAGCTAAAATATCATAAACAATCTTTTTAAAGTATTATTTTAAAAACCCTGTAATTCTTAATCATATTAATGGAAAATTTTGACATTCCACAAGTAAAAAAATAGTTTATCAGGGCCAGAACGGTTGATCAGCAGTCAATGCACTGTTTAAAACCCAGTTACACCTCTTTCAACAAGACACAACTCTTTCAGGGGGTTTAACAGTGATATTCCAGGATAATACGGAACGTTTTCATCCTTCGGTGTGATTTGAATTGATTGCCGGCTCTGGGGAGTTCCACAGCACAACCTGTGGTGGAGCAGGGAATGACTGACCGCAACTCCTGGAATTCCATGTTTATCTGCACCTGTGCTAAATCCTGAAGTTGCTGTCAGTTTCAGAGGGGTAATGACCCTTGATTGGAAGGTAGCAAATGTAACCCCACTATTTAAGAAAGGAAGGAGAGAGAAAACGGGGAACTACAGACCAGTTAGCCTTACATCAGTAGTAGGGAAAATGCTAAAAACTATTATTAAGGATGTGGTAACATGTAGAAAATTATAATAGGATTGGGCAGAGTCAACATGGATTTATGAAAGGGAAATCATGTTTGATGAATCTATTAGAGTTTTTTGAGGATGTAACTAGCAGAATAGATAAGGGAGAACCAGTGGATGTGGTGTATTTGGATTTTCAGAAGACATTCGATAAGGTGCCACACAAGAGGTTATTAAACAAAATTAGGGCTCATGGGATTGGGGGTAATATACTAGCATGGATTGAGGATTGGTTAACGGACAGAAAACAGAGAGTAGGAATAAACGGGTCATTTTCGGGTTGGCAGGCTGTAACTATTGGGGTACCGCAAGGATCAGTGCTTGGGCCTCAGCTATTCACAATCTAAATGAATGATTTGGGTGAGGGGATCAAATGTAATATATCCACGTTTGCTGATGATACAAAGCTGGGTGGGAATGTAAGTTGTGAGAAAGACGCAAAGAGGCTTCAAGGGGATATAGACAGGTTAAGTGAGTGGCAAATAGAATAAAATGTGGAGAAATGTGAAGTTATCCACTTTGGTAGGAAAAATGGAAAAGCAGAGTATTTTTTAAATGGTGAGAGATTGGGAAATGTTGGTGTTCAGAGGGACCTGGGTGTCCTTGTACACGAATCACTGAAAGTTAACATACAGGTACAGCAAGCATTTAGGAAAGCAAATGGTATGTTGGCCTTTATTGCAAGAGAATTTGAGTATAAGAGTAAAGATGTCTTACTGCAATTACATAGGGCCCTGGTAAGACCACACCTGGAGTATTGTGTACAGTTTTGGTCGCCTTACCTAAGGAAGGATATACATACCATAGAGGAAGTGCAACAAAGGTTCACCAGACTGGCTCCTGGGATGGGGGGTTTGTCCTGTGAGGAGAGATTGAGTAGACTAGGCCTATATTCCCTGGAGTTTAGAAGAATGAGAGGTGATCTCATTGAAACATACAAAATTCTTACACGGCTTGACAGCTTAGATGCAGCGAGGATGTTTTTCTCTGGCTGGGGAATCTAGAACCAGGGGTCACAGTCTCAGAATAAGGGGTCGGCCATTTAGGACTGAAATGAGGAGAAATTTCTTCACTCAGAGGGTGGTGAATCTTTGGAATTCTCTACCCCAGAGGGCTGTGGAGGCTCAGTCGTTGAGTATATTCAAGACAGAGATCGACAGATCTTTGGATATTAAGGGAATCGAGGGATATGGGGATAGTGCAGGAAAGTGGAGTTGAGGTAGAAGATCAGCAATGATCTTATTGAATGACAGAGCAGGCTCGAGGGGCCGAATGGCCTACTCCTGCTCCTATTTCTTATGTTATTATGACGGCGAACACTGACAGTTTCACCGTCATTACCACTGCAAAATCCGAGCCAAGATGAAAAACCACCCAATCCCTCATTACTGGAGGATGTGAGAGGAAGTAAAACAGAAATATCCGTGGCGACTTCAGAAGGATCAGTCATCCTAATTTTAGAGTAGCAGATTCTTGCCAAATTTACAGTAAGACGGAGGAGAATTCAGCCTCACTCTGTTGGTATAACAGAAGCATCAGTAAGCCTCAAGTTTTTTTTTAAAAGGTTCTGAGCACCCCCTGCTGGTAAATAGAAAGCTGCCCTCGGAGTGTTGTAAGGGGACCTGCAGTCAGGGGTGACGAGCAGACTGAAGCACCTGGAGGCGAAGCAATCAGATCCCTTCAAAGGCCACATATTCTACTGATGGTTTCTCGCGATGGTTCCACTTCAAGCATTACTCACAGTTTAACTACAAAACTAATCAGTAATGTAGTTAACTGCTAATATTTATTTTTTATTTTACAAACATTCTTCAATGACTTTCTTATTGAAGAGCTTTTGAAAAAAAAACTCATTTTTCTTCACTTCTACGTCAAGGTCCTTTTCCTCTTGTTATTGGGAACCTTTTTACCATTAGAAATAAAGAACGTTATGAAAGCTTTGCTGCATGGTGTCCTCTGCGCTCTCTTTTGGTGTATTCTGGTAAATGTATCTTCTGCAAACACTCCCCTTACTGTATGCAACTACAAGCTGCACTGCCTTGTGCCAGATAATAATTTTTAAATATTTGGATGGAGTGTGGTTTCCATTTGTTATATTGAATATAACTCTTTAATACAGTAATTTAGAATCATATCACATCTCTGAAAAGCATCACAAATTGCTTCTGAATCCTCAAGCTCCTCTATGATGATATCATAATCAATGAGAAGGATTTCCAGAAGTTAGGAACATAAGAACAGGACTCAGCCATTCAGCCCCTCGAGCCTGTTCCGCCATTCAATGAGATCATGGCTGATCTGTACCTCAAGCCCATTTACCCACCTTTGATCCATATCCCTTGACACCCTTACCTAACAAAAATCTATCGATCTCAGTCTTGAAAATTTCCAGTGACCCAGCATCCATAGCCTTTTGCGGGGGACTGTTGCAGATTTCCACTACCTGTTATGTGACAAAGTGCTTCCAGATTCCGCTCCTGAATGGCCTGGCTCCAATTTTAAGATTATGCACTTTTATTCTGGATTTCCCCACCAGAAGAAATAGTTTCTCTGTATTTATCCTATCGAATCCTTTCATCATTTAAAACAACTATAATTAGATCGCCCCTGAACCTTCTGAACTCAAGGGAACGCAATCTGCATTTCTGCAACCTATCCTCACACTTAAACCCTTTAAGCCCTAGTACAATTCTGGTGAAACTGCACTGCACCCACTCCAAGGCCAGTACGTCCTTCCTGAGGTGCAGTGTACCTAACTGAACGCAGTACACCAGTTGGGGTCTGACCAAGGCTCTGTACAACTGAAACCAAACTTCTTTCCCTTTGGATTCAAGTCACCTTTGAGATAAAGGCCAATATGTCATCAAATCAAATCAAATCAAATCAAATCAAATCAACTTTTATTGTCATTGTTAGTGCACAAGTGCAGTACAACGAAATGTAGGCTTGCGGCTCCCGAGAGTGTACAATTTGGATTAGGACACTTAAACATTTCAACATACATTTGTACATATATATTAGCATAAATATGACCATAATAAAGTGAATAAAGTGCATTGGCAGATGTGCAGGCTTTAGTGTTTATTTGTGGAGTTCAGTAGGATGACAGCCCTGGGAAAGAAGCTGTTCCTAAATCTGGTCGTACGGGTGCGAATGCATCTGTAGCGTCTTCCAGATGGTAGGAGGGCGAACAGACTGTGGCTGGGGTGGGTAGGGTCTTTGATGATGGTCCGTGCCCTCCGTCGGCAGCGTTTCTGATATATATGTTCTATGGTCGGTAGCCGGGTGCCGGTAATGCGTTGGGCAGTTTTGACTACCCGCTGCAGGGCTTTCCGGTTATGGGAGCTACAGCCGCCGTACCATACCGTGATACAGTTTGTCAGGATGCTCTCTATAGTGCAGCGGTAGAAGTTAGAGAGGATCGGGGGTGACAGATTACATCCCTTCAGCCTCCTCAAGAAATATAGGCGCTGCTGGGCCTTCTTCACCAGAGAGGAGGTGTTGAGGGACCAGGAGAGGTCTTCCGTGATGTGGACTCCGAGGAACTTTTTGATTGCTTTTTGTACCTGTGCACTAGCTTTTGGGGATTTGTACAAACCATCACATTCTCATCTTGGAGAGAATTTTATGTGACTAAGCATTTATCTTTCAAAGAGGATATATTAAAACCTAATTCAAATGTACTTTAATTACACAAACCTAGTCTTCAGAAAGTAATTCAAAACCAGTAATAGGCTTATTTAAGTCAGCTTTGCCCTTTAATAATTGGTTTAATTGGTGATTCTCTACTTGGGTGGTAATGCTTACCAGCTGGCATAATCACATTGCACAAAATGTACCTAAGCAAGACTAATGTAAGAAAAGGGATTTAACAGGAAAATACCTATCTTGGGTCCATCCAAACTGTTCCAAAGACAAGTTATTGTCATTACTGAGAGAGGAACATTTCTAATAATCTGATCATTTTTTGTCCAGTCATTTTTTAGATCACTGAAGAAGGTGACCGATTTTGGAGGGTGTCCAGGTACAGTGCAACCTTTAAGAGATGACTGGCTAACTCATGACTTTGCTTTAGTCACGCGTTTGGGTTGGATTCTCATTCCACATACAGTATAAACTTCCTTAAACTATGTACCATCAAAATTTAATAAGGTGTGCTAATCTCTCTAACTGAAAATGTGGAAGGATAAAAACAAATTAGGATATATTTTCCACTTTCTAAGGCAAGTAGCACAGGATCTGAATGCCACTGAGGGACTATAAAATCTGATTGAGCACTGTACAGACGGATCTGTGCAATTTTCATGCTGAGCATGATTTTCCAGCAAGACATTTAGATCAGCCTCAAGCAATCTCATAGCAAAGGACCCATGGCTTCATTTTTAACATAATGAACTGAAATGAAGCCTAGTACGATATTTCTGTTTATGTAGGATGTGATTGAGCATTTTGCCCATTTGTAATATGCCTAGGGAAAGCTCTTTGAAACATAGAAACATAGAAGATAGGAGCAGGAGTAGGCCATTCGGCCCTTCGAGCCTGCTCCGCCATTCAATGCGATCATGGCTGATCATCCAAATTCAGTACCCTGTCCCTGCCTTCTCCCCATACCCCTTGATCCCTTTAGCCTCAAGAAATATATCCAACTCTTTCTTGAATATATTTAATGAACTGGCCTCCACCGCCCTCTGTGGCAGAGAATTCCACAGGTTCACCACTCTGTGGGTGAAGAAATTCCTCCTTATTTCAGTCCTAAATGGCTTACCCCCTATCCTTAGACTATGACCCCTGATTCTGGACTCCCCGGCCATCAGAAACATCCTTTCTGCATCTAGTCTGTCCAGACCTGACAGAATTTTATAGGTTTCGATGAGATCCCCTCTCAATCTTCTAAACTCCAGTGAGTATAAGCACAATTGACACAATCTCTCCTCATACATCATTCCTGCCATCCCAGGTATCAGCCTGGTGAATCTTCACTGCACTCCCTCCATGGCAAGAACGTCCTTCCTCAGGTAAGGTGACCAAAACTGCACACAATACTCAAGGTGCGGTCTCACCAAGGCCCTGTACAACTGCAGCAAGACATCCTTGTTCTTGTACTCGAACCCTCTTGCTACGAAGGCCAACATACCATTTGCCTTCTTAACCGTCTGCTGCACCTGCATGCTTACCTTAAGCGACTGGTGCACAAGAACACCCAGGTCTCTTTGCACTTCCCCTTCTCCCAATCTATTGCCATTCAAATAATAATCTGCCTTCCTGTTTTTGCCACCAAAGTGGATAACCTCACATTTATCCACATTATAGTGCATTTGCCATGTTTCTGCCCAATCACCCAACCTGTCCAAATCATACTGGAGTTTTATGACATCCTCCTCACAGCATACCCTCCCACCCAGCTTTGTGTCATCTGCAAATTTGGAGATATTACATCCAATTCCCTCGTCCAGATCATTAATATATACTGTGAACAGCTGGGGTCCTAGGACCGATCCTTGCGGTACCCCACTAGTCACTGCCTGCCACTCGGAAAACGACCCGTTTATTCCAACTCTTTGCTTTCTGTCCGCCAACCAGTTCTCTATCCAAGTCAATAACTTGCCCCCAATCCCATGTGCCTTAATTTTGCACGCTAATCTCTTATGCGGGACCTTATCGAAAGCCTTCTGAAAGTCCAAATACACCACATCCACTGGTTCTCCCTTATCTATTTTACCAGTTGCATCCTCAAAAAATTCTAGTAGATTAGTCAAGCATGATTTACCTTTTGTAAATCCATGTTGACTTTGTCCGATCCTGTCACTGTTTACCAAGTGCTCTGCTATTACATCTTTTATAATTGACTCTAGCATTTTCCCCACTACCGATGTCAGGCTTACCGGTCTATAATTCCCCGCTTTTTCTCTGCCACCTTTTTTAAATAGTGGGGTAACATTAGCTACCCTCCAATCCATGGGTACTGTTCCAGAGTCTATCGAGTTCTGGAAGATGACCAGCAATGCATCTACTATTTCTAGGGCCACTTCCTTAAGTACCCTGGGATGTAGATTACCAGGCCCTGGGGATTTATTGGCCTTCAGTCCCATCAATTTTCCTAACACCATTTCCCTACAAATACTGATTTCTTTCAGTTCCACCCTTTCATCAGACCCTATGTTCCGCGGTATTTCTGGGAGGTTATTTGTGTCCTCCTTTGTGAAGACAGAACCAAAATATGTATTTAGTTGGTCTTCCATTTCTTTGCTCCCCATTATAAATTCCCCCGATTCTGACTGCAAGGGACCTACGCTTGAGTTCACCAATCTTTTTCTCTTTACATATCTATAAAAGCTTTTACAGTCAGTTTTTATGTTCCCTGCAAGCTTACTCTCATATTCTATTTTCCCTTTCTTAATTAATCCCTTTGTCCTCCTTTCTTGAATCCTAAACTGCTCCCAATCCTCAGGATTATTGCTTTTTCTGGCCAATTTGTATGTCCTCTCCTTGGATCTTATGCTATCCCTAATTTCCCTTGTTAGCCATGGTTGAGTCACCTTTTTTGTTTTATTTTTATGCCAAACTGGGATGAACAACTTCTGTAGTTCATCCATTCGGTCTTTGAATGTTTGCCATTGCCTATCCACCGTCAACCCTTTGAGTGCCATTCCCCAATCAATCCTACCCAACTTGCTCCTCAGACCATCGTAGTTTCCTTTATTTAAATTGGGGACCCTAGTTTCTGAGTCAACTACTTCATTCTCCATCTTAATGAAGAATTCGATCATATTATGATTGCTCCGACCCAAGGGGCCTCGTACAACAAGATTGCGAATTAATCCTTTCTCGTTACATAATACCCAGTCTAAGATGGCCTGATCTCTGGTTGGTTCCTCGACATATTGGTCCAGGAAACCATCCCGTAAACACTCCAGGAATTCCTCCTCCACAGTATTGTTACTAATTTGGTTAGCCCAATCTATATGTAGATTAAAGTCACCCATGATGACTGCTGTGCCCTTATTGCACGCTTCTTTAATTTCCCTTTTAATGCCATCCCCAACCTCCGCCTTACTGTTTGGAGGTCTATATACCACTCCCACTAATGTTTTTTTCCCCTTAGTATTTCTCAATTCTACCCATACAGATTCCACCTCATCAGAGCTAATATCCTTCATTACAATTGTGTTAATCCCTTCTTTAACCAGTAATGCTACCCCTCCTCCCTTTCCTTTTTGCCTATCTTTCCTGAATATCAAATACCCCTGGATGTTGAGTTCCCAGTCTCTTGGCCATCCTTGAGCCACGTTTCCGTAATCCCAACCAAATCATATTCGTTTACCTCTATTTGCGCAGCCAATTCATCCACCTTATTACAAATGCTCCTCACATTAAGACACAAAGCCTTCAGGCTTGTTTTTTTAACGCTCTTAGACCTATTAGAATTATTATTTACTGTGGCCATGTTTGATTTAAACCGTTGATTTCTCTGACTGCCACTTTTGTTTTTCTCCTTCCTATCTTTTGCTTTTATCCTTGTTTCCCTTTCCTCTGTCTCCCTGCTCAGGTTCCCAACCCCCTTCCATTTTAGTTTAAACCCTCCCCCACAGCACTAGCAAACACTCCCCCTAGGACATCGGTTCCAGCCCTGCCCAGGTGCAGACCGTCCGGTTTGAACTGGTCCCACCTCCCCCAGAACCGATTCCAATGTCCCAGGAACTTGAATCCCTCCCCCTGGCACCATTCCTCTAGCCACGTATTCATCTGAAGTATCCTTCTATTTCTACTCTGACTAGCACGTGGCACTGGTAGCAATCCTGAGATTACTACCTTTGAGGTCCTGTTTTTTAATTTACCTCCTATATTCCGCTTTTAGGACCTCATCCCGCTTTTTACCTGTATCGTTGGTGCCTATATGCACCACGACAACTGGCTGTTCACCCTCCCCTTCCAAGATGTTCTGCAGCCGCTCGGAGACATCCTTGACCCTCACACCAGGGAGGCAACACACCATCCTGGAGTCTCGTTTGCGGCCGCAGAAACGCCTATCTATTCCCCTTACAATTGAATCCCCTATTACTATAGCTCTACCACTCTTTTTCCTCCCATTCTGTGCAGCAGAGCCACCCCTGGTGCCAGGAAGTTGGCTGCTGCTGCCTTCCTCTGATAAGCCATCCCCCCCAACAGTACTCAAAGTGGTATATCTGTTGGAGAGGGGAATGGCCACAGGGGACCCCTGCACTACCTGCCTGCGCCTAGTACTCTGCCTGTTGGTCACCCGTTCCCTTTCTTCCTGTCCAACCTCTACCTGTGGTGTGTCCAACTCCCTAAACGTGCTATTCACGATGTCCCGAGCATCGTGAACGCTCCAGTATGCATCTAATCGCAGCTCCAGTGCCGCAATGCAGTCTGTCAGTAGCTGCAGCTGGGTGCACTTCCTGCACATGTAGTTGTCAGGGACACAGGAGGTGTCCCTGAGTTCCCACATCTCGCAGGAGAAGCAGATCACAGGGCCGGGCTGTCCTGCCATGACTTACCCTTTAATTAATTGAGTTTAAATTAAATCAATCAATCCCACTAATTACACTACAGTTAAATAGTTTACCAACAGTCCCCGCTACACCAGAGAGACCTTAGAAACCATAAAACAGAGTTCAAGTTTAAGAAAGAGAGAAATACTCACCAACCAATCACTTACCTGCTTCCTGCTGACGTCACACTTGGATTACTTTTTACCTCTCTCCCAGAACCTGGATTGGTATGCCTCTGGTGCTCCCTCGCAGGTTTGCTGCTTCTCCGGTCTCGGGGCTCTGGGCCTCGCTGCCTCGGGCTGCTGTTTAAGTACCTCCGCCGCCTCTGGTGATCCCTCGCAGGTCCGCTGCCTCTCCGGTTTCGGGGCTCTGGGCCTCGCTGCCTCGGGCTGCTATTTAAGTACCTCCGCCGCCTCTGGTGATCCCTCGCAGGTCCGCTGCCTCTCTGGTCTCGGGGCTCTGGGCCTCGCTGCCTCGGGCTGCTGTTTAAGTACCTCCGCCGCCTCTAGTGATCCCTCGCAGGTCCGCTGCCTCTCCGGTCTCGGGGCTCTGGGCCTCGCTGCCTCGGGCTGCTGTTTAAGTACCTCCGCCGCCTCTGGTGATCCCTCGCAGGTCCGCTGCCTCTCCGGTCTCGGGGCTCTGGGCCTCGCTGCCTCGGGCTGCTGTTTAAGTACCTCCGCCGCCTCTAGTGATCCCTCGCAGGTCCGCTGCCTCTCCGGTCTCGGGGCTCTGGGCCTCGCTGCCTCGGGCTGCTGTTTAAGTACCTCCGCCGCCTCTGGTGATCCCTCGCAGGTCCGCTGCCTCTCCGGTCTCGGGGCTCTGGGCCTCGCTGCCTCGGGCTGCTGTTTAAGTACCTCCGCCGCCTCTGGTGATCCCTCGCAGGTCCGCTGCCTCTCCGGTCTCGGAGCTCATAAAGGGTCTACCTTGATTTTCCAGTTTTGCAAAATGTTTTTAATTCTTGCTTCTGTTATTAATTTTTGTTGCCATTTTTATGAAAAATATTTTTCGCTGTTTCCTTTGGACATATTTTTGTCCTTTTACCTAACAGTACCTGATATTTATGTGGAATCTAAAATGGATAAATCTTGTCTGTTAATTCATCGGAAAGCCACCTGTAACTGGAGCATTTCCAGGGCTTCAGCTGGATAGCAGGAACTGAAAAAGGAAACATGTAAAAGGATCTCTTGCATTGCCAACTTTCGTAGGAGCTTAGGGAAGGACAAGGCATCTAAGTGAAGAGTCACATGATAGTTGGGAAGTCTAGTTAAAATTAAAGATAGGGATTAGTTTTGAAGCACCACAAATACAATCACTTGGAATTTCTGATCTCCTGCTGTAACGTCAGCGGAAGATTAGCGGAAAGCCCGGAGAAAAGGCAGGAACAGTCATTAACACCGTTTCTCTGGGGTTTCCGCCAATCCTCTGCCAAAGTTACAGCAGGCAATCAGGGAACTCTGTAGAAATGTGTACGAAGAATTCTCCTGATGAGCTTTCCATTAACAACAAGGAGAAATTAGGGCAGACTTGGTCAAAGAGGCAGGTTTTAAGGAGCATCTTAAAGGAGGAAAGTGAGGTGGAGAGGTTTAGGGAGGGAGTTCCAGAGCTCGAAGGCACGGCCGCCAATGGTTGAGCGATTATAATCAGGGATGCTTAAGGGGGCAGAATTACAGGAGCGCAGATATCTCGGTGGGGGTGGGGGGGGTTTGTGGGGCTGGAGGAGATTACAGAGATAGGGAGGCCATGGAGGGATTTGAAAACAAGGTTGAGAATTTTAAAATGAGGCGTTGCTTAACTGGGAGCCAATGTAGATCAGCCAGCATAATGGTGATGGGTGAACGGGACTTTGCGCGAGTTAGGACACGAGCAGCTGAGTTTTGGATGACCTCAAGTTTATGTAGGGTAGAAAGTAGGAGACCAGCCAGGAGTGCATTAGTTAACATTCAGTCAAACATCGCACCCATAACCAATTTGATGTATAGTTTCCAAAGTGGAGAAAGTGTACCTGATACTCATGTCAGTTTTTGCACTAAAGTTAGCAAACAGCAGATAATTAAGATACATAGTGCGCAAAATTTGGTTACGCCCCGTTTGGGGGCGGTAACCGAGTTAAGGCCAGACATTTAGCACCCGGCACAGAAGTACCGCCCGGCCGCTAAATTCGGCTTACTGCCCCACACAGGAAGTGGAGCACAATCTCGGGCGCTCCACTTCCTGGTGGAGCGGTAACTGAGGCGATGTTGGAGCACGATCGACAGCGCTCCACGGAGACTCCACGGAGCGCTGCCACGTTTCAATGCCACTCCCCTTCAGCTAAAGGAGAAGGCCGTTACGCACACTGCAGGGCTTCCGATGCCAACACTAGGCCACCAGGACGGCGTGGTGCCATGGCAGCAGCCCGGCGCCGAGACGTGGCGCCGGGCTGCACGATGGCGGCCAGGACCACGCCACAGCCCAGCACGGAGGGCCGACCTGGAGGCTGGCCAAAAAAATAAAACGGCGGCGCGGGTCACGGCCACGCTTTAACTACCGTCCCACAAGTGGAGGTCGGCCCGGTTCATGGCTTGCGAGGCTGGCACTAACATCGCCCATGGCAGCCTCGTGGGGCGCAGTTGAATTTCTGCCGCGGGGTGGTAAGGGGTCACGGCGTACAGCGATGATTACCAGCGGGGGCACGGCGCTATCGGGTAGCGCCTCAGCAACACTGCGCTGAATTTCTCAGGTGCTTTTTTTGCCATCCCTGGGCGATAAGCCCTTTGCACCCTGTTAGCGCCCCCCAGGTGCAAGGTGCCAAATTTCTAGCCCTTTAAAGCTTACAGACATGATATTTGACACAACCTGGAAGGCCTAGGCAATTGGGAATAAATATTCCGCCAAAACTACTTCTGGAGGATGCCTGAGATCTCCTGCATTAAATATTGGGAAGACCGAAGCCATTGTTTTCGGTCCCCACCACAAACTCCGTTCCCCAGCCAGTGCCTCCATCCCTCTCCTGAACATCTGTCTAAGGCTGAACCACACTGTTCGCAACCTTGGTGTCATATTTGACCCTGAAACGAGCTTCCAACCACATATCAGCAGCATAACAAAGACCGCCCATTTCCGACCGTAACATCGCCTGTCTCCTCCCTTGCCTCAGCTCATCTGCTGCTGAAACCCTCATCCACGCCTTTTGTTACCTCTAGACTTGACTATTCTAATGCACGCCTGGCTGGCCTCCCACATTCTACCCTACGTAAACTTGAGGTCATCCAAAACTCGGCTGCCCGTGTACTAACTTGCGCCAAGTCCCGTTCGCCCATCACCCCTGTGCTCGCTGACCTACATTGGCTCCCAGTTAAGCAGTGCCTCAGTTTCAAAATTCTCATCCTTGTTTTCAAATCCCTCCATGGCCTCGCCCCTCCCTATCTCTGTAATCTCCTTCAGCCCCACAACTCCCCGAGTTATCTGCGCTCCTCTAATTCTGCCCTCTTGAGCATCCCCGATTATAATCGCTCAACCTTTGGTGGCCGTGCCTTCTGTTGCCTAGGCCCTAAGCTCTGGAATTCCCTGCCTATACCTCTCCGCCTCGCTACCTCTCTTTCCTCCTTTAAGACGCTCCTTAAAACCTACCTCTTTGACCAAGCTTTTGGTCACCTGCCCTAATTTCTCCTTATGTGGCTCAGTGTCAAATTTTTTGTCTTATAATACACCTGTGAAGTGTCTTGGAACGTTTTACTACGTGAAAGGCGCTATATAAATACAAGTTGTTGTTGTTGTTTCGAGAGCTCTATCTTCCTCTTTCAATGCTGCTGCAATTCCCCATATCATGGATTTGTTGCTGTAAAGTCAGCCCAGTGCAATCTGTTTCACAGATAAACTGTAGCTCTTCTGCAATAGGATCCTTGGTTACAGCTCCCAAGCAAATTGTGAAATTGGTCAGGCAGTCAATGAGGAAAATAACATTTATAAGACAATAGCAGCAGAAGATGTCCCTTTACTGCTCCTCATTTAGTTTCCATGGCACTGCTCAAACTGAGTGTGTAAACGTCACCATTGGTAGCTTTATCTTAATTAAAATCTATGAGAATTACTCGTGCTTTCTTAATAAAAAAATAACTGGTAATAATTGCTTCCTCCTGTAGGTTAAGGATGATAAGCTTTGGATCACAATATGAAAAAGAAACATGATGAAGTGTTGTTGACCAGATAGATCTCTTTATTCTATAATGTTCAAGTTTTTTATTCTTAATATTTTCCCTTTTTAATTAATGTATGTTGTTCCAATCAATAATGGGCTAATGAAAACAATTAAGATTCTTCTTGAATTCAAATATTTATAAACACCTGTCACAATTTGGGACTTTTATAGAATTATTTCCTTCGCTTAATGGTTTTATATCCGTTCCCATAAGTGGACCTTGTCTTCAAATGATCTGTACACAGTACTTTTTCTATGTTCTGTCTTTGTAAAGCTGCATACCAAGTCTCAGCTGCTGTGTGCTGGAGAGATATGGGCTATGTATAGCTATCTATGGTTCCCGGTTTCTCTTCAGAGTTCCTGCACTAAGGTTGAGGGGTGATACGGTGAAGCCCAAGGCTGGGCAGGGTACTGATTGATTTTACTCAAACAGTGCTTCAAGTGTTTGGATCGCTCTATTAGCTGCCTCATGTATGTTTTGAAATGCTGGCCAAAATAATGATGGTGTGCGCCATGCTGCACAACACTGCCATTAATATAGATGTCAACGCGCAGCTTATCGATGATCAGCAAGCACTAGTGCAAAAAGAAGACAAGGAGATTTAGCATCATTTTCCCGCTGAGGATCATGAACCACGACAGCATGAAAACAGCAACCGCAATGGGAATTTGCAACGTGTTGTGACGGCAACAGGGCACTTACACTACAAAGAGCTTAGAATGATAGAATGGTTACAACACGGAAGAAGGCCATTCGGCCCGTGCCGGCTCTCTGCCAGCGCACTTCAGCTAGTCCCACTCACCCGCCCTTTCCCCATAGCCCTGCAAATTTCTTTCCATAGGTGATGACACAATGTATGGGCTAGATTTTCGGGGAGCCGTCAGGCGGGGTTTCAGGCGTGTGGGGGGGGGGGGAAATCCCGAATTTGGGGAGTCCCGACACCATCCCGCCCAAAACCCCGCCCCACGTAAGTTTCAGGGGCGGCGGGTACCCGCCCCGCACTGGGACCCGCCGAAACCAGGCGGGAAGGGATTAGTGCCAATTAACTGCCTGCTAACAGGTAGTTAACAGGCAGTTTTTAGCCTAATCCCCATTTTGAGGGGTTTCGTGTGGGTTTCCCGACGGCTCCAAACCACGCCAGGTTAGAGCAGGCGGGCCATCGGGTTGAAGGAGTTGGAGGGGTCGCGATGTCGGCGCTCAGGTGAGTGATGGGTGCATGAGTGCAAAGGTAAGTGTGTTTGGTGTGTCTAAAGTGTGTAAAGAACTTTTACTTACCTGTACTTACCTTAACAGCCTTTCTCCCTGTAGCCGTCGGGAGCGCATCACTCAGCCAGAACTGAAAGCTGAATGGCTGCGATCTGTCAAAAGTGACAGCCTTCAGCTTTGAGTGCCGGTGTGAGTTCTAACTGAGTCTGTGCAGAATGACTCGGCTTAGAACTCAGAGTGTCAGGCCTAGAAATTGGGTTTTGGCTTAGCCAGGGCTTTAGCGCCGGAAGTTAGTGCCGGCGCTAAGTCCCCCTGCGCGCGCCAAAAATTCAGTAGCGCCGCGCCCAAACGGCTGCCGGCGCTACTGAAGGGTCTTAGCGCCTGGAAAAGGGCGCTAACTGCCGTTTAGCGCCGCAATTCCGGCGCTGCGGCACCCGATGCGGTGCGGCAGGCTGGGGAAGTGCAGGCCTCCTCCTTCCGTTAAGGAGGAGCTGCCTGCACCCGGCCGCGGCCCGCACAAATCTGTTTAAAAATGAGCCCGGCACCTCGGACAAGTGCCGGGCTTGCATCTGTTCTGGCGGGGGTGGGGGGGGGAGAAGTCCGGGGAGGGAGCTGCGGGCAGGCGGCCGGCGGGAAAGCGGCCGGCCGCCGCGGGGCCTTTAATGCGCTGGCGCAAACACATGTTGGACTCTGTTGCCAGAGTCTTAGTTGCGGCTGCCACGGGCGAGGCGGCCGCAACTGAATTTCGGCGCTGGGGCCTGTCGGCATGGCAACCGGGACGCTGCGCACACCGATGACGTCATCGGTGCCGGCGCAGCGCTACCGGTGCAACGCCGCTTTAGGGCCCCAGGGAATTTTTCAACTGGCCATAGCTCTGGCGCTAGTCCCTCTAGCGCCTCAAAAGCGGCGCTAAGGCTAGTGAATTTCTAGGCCTCAGTGTTTCACAGCTTCAAACAGCTGTGAGACACTGATATTTCATCTGTCAAGAACTCCTGACAGATGAAATTTCAGTCTGTGACATCACCTGTTGCCGGGTGGCCCGCAATTGGCCTGCTGAGCCCGCTGGGTGGGCTCAACAAGGTCAATCAAGGGAAAATCGCGCGGATTGGCCAAACGTCGAAGTAGGCGGGTCAAAAACCCAAAAGGGGAAGTCCCGCCTTCTTCCCGACAGGTTCGGCAAAATCTACCCCTATATCTCTGGTCTTTGACTTTTCATTTATGTAGGGTTGTTCGTATAGCTTTGTTCCTTTGTGACAGTCACTTAAATTCTTCCTAACCTCATTTGCGATCTGGGTACCACTCTGGTGCCTGGCCTTGGTGGTGAGAACTCCCACAGAACGAAAAAGATCCTCTCTCCTATCCAGGAAAACATTTACAAATTCTAACAAATGCCTGTAAAATGAGCTTTCCTGATGTAAAGCTGAGACATCGTAGCCTTGGAAACATGCTCTGTGCCACTGGTGTCACATTGCCCAGTGTTGCATCAAGTAGTTACGAGTGACCGTTTAGCCACTGCAGAAGTGGGAAACCAGCATCTCTCTCTCCAAGTATCCACTGGAGAGGATTGGGCCTCTGAATAATTACTGATAGTCCAAGTAGGATTAGCAACTTCAACATAAATGACACCAAGGTCCTAAAGAGGTGAAGAAAAGGCTCAAAACAAATGAATTTTCAGGGGTTGAATGTTATTTATTCTAAGATACTAAGAGAGACAAGGATAAGATTGTGGAGTGTTGATGTCAATGAATGCTGGGGGAGTCTCGCTGGACTGAAAACAAGATGATAAGTTATCCATTTTCAAGAAAGGTGATAAAAGAGGCCCAGGCAACTACAGGCCGATCAGCCTCACATCAATACTGGTTAAATGAATTGATTATCAGGAGCAAAGTTGTGATATATCTGTATGACCTTCTTAGGCAACTCAACTTTTGCAAACAATATTAATGGCCCAGAACTTCGGGTCTCCACGGTGAGTACGCACGGGGTACTCACCCGTAGGCCCAATGGAAGTGCCGGTTTCCTGCATGCACTGCACATGCGTGGGAAACCGGCACTTCCGTTCCCCTGAAAGAAGGGGTTCAGAGGTCGAACTCGTGCGCAGGAGAGGCTGCGCGTGCACATCGAACTTACGTTTTTTTTGCAGGTTTTCCCGGGAAGGTAAGTCTCCAGAAGTTAGACATGTAAAAAGCAGTCGCAAGGCCTGCTTTTTACAAGGTAAGTGGTGAATTAATTAAAATTAAAACATTTTTTCCACAGGTTTATTATTTTTAAATACTTTAAAGAAAGGTAAGTTTATTTTTAGCCCCGTTAGAAATTATTTTTTTCAAAACTTTAAATTATTGTTTAAAATAGTTATTTCATGTAATTTATAGTTTATTTTAAAAAATGTGATGTTTTTTTAAAATTTATTTGAAGATTTAGTGATGTTTTGGGGCTCATAGTATTTATAAGTTTGACAGCCCTTCCTGTCAAACTTATGAATGAAGCATTCCCTGTTCCGATTGGCTCTCCATGGCCCACGTGATCCCAGGGGACGCATCGAATTAACTGCGCCCCTGGGATACGCAAGCACTGCGTGCCGGCAGTTGGAGAAGGCCCAGGATTGGAATTTCACGGGGGCCCACAGCTCAATGGCCGGCGCGCTAGGTAAGTGCAGGTCGGGGGCTTGCACCCGCGGGAAGCCCCCAACCCGAATTTCTGGGCCATTATACTTCTAATAGGGACAAAGAAACTGCTCGTTTGCCTGTACACACAGTCTCAGGAGTAGTTTGATGGAAGTGATTATGAATTCTGTATGAAACCTTTCCTCCTGCTTTGTATTAAGTCTTCTGCCCTGACCAGGACAGCACATATCGCAGCTGTAAGGCTCCTCAGCATGTTTACCCACCCGGGGGACAAAGCAACTCCAATTCAGTTCAGGAGCAAGGGGCACCAGTGGAGAATGTATTGCATCCAACAGAAAACAGTATCATTTGTTATGAGGCGCCATTAACAAGCCCCCATACTTTGAGTTACGAAGCAGTGGGCAATAAAAGAATGTCGGAGTTCTAATAAGTTCTTTCTTCACAAAATGGAAAACTGCGAATGGTTTTAAAACCTACAGCTGAGGCTGCCGGCACTTTTCCCTGGTTTCTGTACCCTTTAAGGCCAACCGTCATGGTCAGCCATGATCTTATTGAATGGCGGAGCAGGCTCGAGGGGCCAAATGACCTACTCCTGCTCCTACGTCCTATGTTCTTATGTTCTTATTTAACCTCCATGATTGAAAGCAGTAGAAAGCATATCCCGAAATGTCTTTTGGCATCGAGCATTCGCAACTTACAATGTTGCTTCACCATCATCAGAAAGTTATATTTGGAAATGATAAAGCTTAGCTCCAGTATAGTCATTATGAACTGAAGAATGTTCTTCACAATATACATGGAGAGCAGTGCTGAGCAGACAAACCTTAGTTAGCATCTGCTTTTGTTATTTTCAGTGTTAGGACAAAACACATTCTTGTATTCATTATCCTAATTGTGAGAGCTGATGGAGGAAGTCTTCGCTTACACTGGCACTCTCTCAACAAAGTTTAATCTGGACTCAGTATTTCCTTTTATGGTGTTTCTTTACCAACGTTCCTGTTGCTGCTTATCAATAGGTCTCGAGTTAGCTCCACTGCTATACCAACCCTCAACAGCACCTCTGTATTCCCACCTTCAGTATTTAAAGTTAAAATTGCTTCCTTAATTTGTCGGCGTACACATAAGAATCCGTTTATCACTTCCTCATTATTTAACGCTAGGCTTCGTCAAATTTTCCGATTACTTCGTTTTCATACATCAATATATGGAAATACTTAAAATAAGGTAACATATTGTTTTTGATGCTCAACCCTACGGATTATATTATTAAATGGCATATAAATTTATTATTGACCATACTCTTAAGGTTAGTTTTCACGCTGATAATATTTATAAACATAAAGTTCGAAACATCGGGTTATTTAAATAAAATAATCATCAAGATTGATACTGTGCTTTCATTATACTTAAAGCTTGCAGTTGTAAGCCGGTATGAACAGAGCCAGTCCATTGGCTTGAGACATCCTTGGATTCCCCCAGCTTTGTTAAGCAGAAGTGCGGTCACCAGTCATTATACTCTGGGCCTGGAAAGCTATATTGCAGCAAACTGACCAATTCCACTCACTGGCTGGCCATCTATTCTGGCAGCGAAGAGTTCCCCGCGATTTTGAGGCCCCGGCCTCAATTATATTTGGCAGGCGAGCTGCAGGGGTACCTAGCAGGCGTACTGATCTAGCTCACTGGATTGAGGCCTCGAGATCGGGCCAGGGAGGCCGGCAGCAAGATTATGTTGTGGGGGGGGTCCTGGAACAACAATGGTCCAGGTTATTTCTGCTCCTCCAGGACCCTCAAAAATAATTCAACACTTACCGTGGAACTGCACGGCGCAGGCTCTGACCAGTTCCGACCAAAAATAACAATTGGGGTCCTATTTACGTCATAGGACCTTGATTTCCATTTTAAAAAAGGGCCTATCGCCTAAAACAGACAGGCTCTTCTGACAACCTGCAGTAGGCCCCTTTCCAAAATGGAGCCAGCCACATCATCGGTGTTAACGGTGCGTTTAAGCTACCGACCCCACTTTGAGGCCGTTACCGCTCCGTTAACGCCAGGCAATGACACAGCAAATGGACCCCACTGTTTTTTCTGAATAACTCTCCTGTTTCTCCCAGGATCTCACACATCACATACTATTTTCCAACTAAAGATGTCCTACTCCAAGGCCTTTGTCAATGGAAATATATAACCAAGCACTTGAAGATGCTGGCTGACCCTCTCATTTAATCCTACTTATTGTGGAATAGGGCCTGCAGAAAGCTCAGTGGATCAACAACTCGCTATATGGGGAAATATGGACACACTTTTTCATCAATTGGCCATGCCAGACTGTAAAGTCATCTCAGTCATCTCATATTGGGTTACAAAACACTCAAACAGCCTTTTCAGTAAAAAAAAAGACACTACCTGCAACAAAATAGACTTAGAAACAAATAAGCTCTCGAGTACCTATTTCAATAATAAAGCAGTGGTGTAGATGCATTTCTCTCTTTAATCTATTCACATATGCTTGCTGGACACTGGGCATTGTATTGACCACTTTGTAGGTGCTGACGTTCTTAATTTGCACAGATTTATTTTTTGTGTCCATCACATGTTGTTACACATGAATGCTTTAAAAAAAATTGTGCACAGAATTGAGTCCCATTTAACAGCACAAATTGTTCTTTCTAATCCCAAAGTAATACAACTTAGATGATTACAGCACTTTGAAGATTATCTTCCTATTGCGATCATAAGTGATTATAGCAACTCAGAACATCCTAAAATGCCATCAACAGGAATAGTGGTTTTAAAATTGTGCCAATCTGCTGCCATCACAATCTTTACAACAGCTATATTTCTGTATCGTTAATAAAATTAAATCATCTGACATAAACTCCCATATGGATAGAGCGCTTCTTAAACACTCCAAAAATTAGTCAAAAGACTGGATGGTTTCTTCTCCCCAATGGCCTTTGGCCATTATTGAGTGGGTGGTTTCATTACATCATGAATTTATGGTTACAGTGCTATTAGTTCTAATAAAAATGCCCCTTTAAAAAGTCTGCAAAATAGTCTGATATGTGCTGCTGCTGAAGATTTCCCTTCCCCCCTCTCCCCCCCCCCCCCCACACACACACACACACACACACACACACAAGTATAGTTTGCTATGCTGAAGAAGTACATGAAAGTTCACTCTAAGTATAGACCATATTAACCCTGGCAATAGTTCAGTGCTCACAGGTGTGAGTTGGGAATGGCACTCACTATTCAGACTCCAAACACACAAGAATCTCAACACTATCCAGTGCCCTTGCTCAGTACCCCATCCACCAGCTTAAACATGGGTACCATGGCTACAATGTGTAATATTTGCAAGATGCACTGCTTCAGCTCGCCAAGGCTCCTTCGGCAGCACCTCCCAAACCCGCGACCTCCGCCACCTAGAAGGACAAGTGCAGCAGGCCCATGGGAACACCATCACCTCCAAGTGCCCCTCCAAGTCGCACACCATCCTGACTTGAACATATATTGCCCACAATTCCTTCATTGTCACTGGGTCAAAATTCTGGAACTCGCTACCTTCATCACACGGAATGCAGCGGTTTAAGGCGATGGGCAATAAATGCCAGCTTTGCCAGCGGTGCCCGCATTCCAAGAATTAATATTTTAAAAGGTGCAGGCTCCCTTTAAACAAAGCTCTATCAAGAGCGACACAAACTCCGTATGGCAGGCAAGGTGAATTTAGACAATAATATGGCCTTATTGGTTTTAGAGGATTCTTTTGAATAATGCAGGTTTCCGTTCACCCAGTTAATGATAGACAGGGGGCATAATAGGTGAGAGAAAGAGTCATACCTCTATCATTGTGGCTGTGCAGGTGCTTTCCTTTATCTTGGCCAACCCTGTGAAGTCATTAAATGGCCGTTTGTGGCATGACAGAGGTTGCACTGATTGCCTCTGCCACCTCCCTCTGTCATGTCTGTGTTAAGTCTGTGTGTTCTAGTTATTGTTAATAAGAATCACTGCACACAGACCACAAGAATAAATTCAACAGGTCTTTACTAGTCGAAGGTCAGGCTGAACTGCCCAATAAATCATTACACAGCACTTATATACCGGTGTGGTCACCACCGGTATTACAGTATACAGCAGCCAAGATAAAGTAGTGCATCTCTTAAAATAGTTCACTTAAAGGTGGAACGGTTACATACACCACAATCCTCCCTTTTTAGCTTAACAGTATATATTCCCCATTTAACATAACATAATAACATATATACACAACTTCATGTAAAAACAGTTCACAGATTCAGTCTCTGAGGAGGCCTCCTGATCCGAGACGGATAACGCCTTTCAGGGGTCTCTGGTTCTCGTTGCTGGGGTGACTCATCTAGTTGATCCCCTATGGATAGGACATCATCATCAGGTATATTCACTTCTGAGGTAGATGCTTCAGGTTCACTAACTTCCTCCACGGTTGTCTCTGTCGTAACCATGGGCTCGACCCTTGTTCTCGATCCCACCAGTTGGTCAGCATGACGTCGCATTACGTTTTCACCAACATCTACCGTGTACATCAGGGGTCCTTGTCTGGCCCGAATTGTTCCAGATTGCCATTTCTCGTTTTTATAGTCCCTGGCTAACACCGGTTGTCCTATTTCAAAACTCCGAGTGGGCTTGTTATTGATATGCTGGAACTGTTTGTTTTCGACTTCCCTCCGCACATTTGGTTTTAACAAGTCCAACCTGGACCGCAACCTTCTGTTATAGAACATCATGGCAGGATATGCCAGTAGGAAATTGTCCACCTTGTGTTGCAGTGGAATCTGATCTTCGCTCATGGCCTTTATTGCCTTTTTGAACGTCTGTACAAACCTCTCGGCCAGCCCATTCGTAGCTGGATGATATGGGGCAGAGGTATAATGTTTCACCCCATTCTTCTTCAGGAATTTCTGGAATTCCTCTGACACGAACTGTGGTCCGTTGTCTGAACATATTTGCTCTGGCAATCCATTTCTTGCAAATATCGTTCTTAGCACCGCGATCGTCTTCTCCGAGGTAGTGGTAGTCATTTTAATCACTTCTGGCCATTTAGAATGTGCGTCCACCGCAATTAAAAACATGGAGTCCATGAATGGACCAGCAAAGTCAATATGTACACGTTGCCATGGGGTTAAAGGCCATTCCCATGGATGCAGCGGTGCAATTGGAGGTGCATTTTGGACTTTTTGGCACCCTGAGCAGCTTTTCGTCAGATCCTCTATCTGTTGGTCGATACCCGGCCACCACACATAAGCCCTAGCAAGGCTTTTCATCTTGACTCCCCCCAGATGACCTTCATGTAGTTCTTTTAGAACTCTCTCTCTTAACTTAGGAGGGATAATCACCCTTGTTCCATACATCAATGTTCCCTGACAGATGGACAGCTGTTCTCGTCTTGCTGAGAATGCCGGTAACAGTGGATCACCATGGGCTGGCCATCCCTTTACTGTCAATTCGTAGACCCGGGACAGTGTCGGGTCATTCCTAGTCTCCCTTTCAATATTTGCATTGGTGACAGGTAAACATTCGATGATGGTCGAGTGAAATAACTCCACCGGGTCAACCGTCGGTGCCTCCTCCTCAGTAGGTAGTGGCAGGCGCGACAGCCCATCAGCATTGCCATGCTGCTTTGTACCTTTGAATTCTATCTGATATTGATGTGCCCCTAGGAAAAGGGACCATCTCTGGAGCCTCTGTGCTGTCATCATCGAAACACCCTTCTTAGGGTTAAAAATGGATACCAACGGCTGGTGGTCTGTCAGCAGTGTAAACTTCTGGCCCTGCAGGTAATGATTAAACTTCTTTACTCCCCACACAAGGCTGAGAGCCTCCCTATCTATCTGAGCATAGTTGCGCTCAGCGGAGGTCAATGATCTGGATGCAAATGCGACTGGCCTTTCCAAGCCATTTGGCAACTTGTGTGAGAGTACTGCTCCAATACCATAAGGAGAAGCATCACAAGCTAAACGAATAGGTAGCGTTGGGTTGAAGTGAGCCAACACTTCCTCTGAGGTGATCAATGCCTTGCTTTTGCGAAAGGCCTTCTTACAGTCCTCGCTCCACTTCCATGGTACTTCTTTCTGCAAAAGAGCGTTCAGCGGGTGCAGCACCGTGGATAGATTTGGCAGAAACTTATGGTAATAGTTAATCAACCCTAGGAACGACCTCAACTGGGATACATTTTCCGGAGCGGGAGCCTTCACAACAGCTTTGATCTTGTCAGGTGACTTGTGCAGCCCCTCCTGGTCAATGACATGACCACAGTATGAGATCCGTTTCTGAAAGAACTCACATTTCTGGCGATTAACTCGAAGTCCATATTCCTTCAATCTGGTGAGCACCAGTTTCAAATTTGCAAGGTGTTCCTCATCGTCATCTCCTGTAATCAGGATATCGTCCAAGTAACATTGAGTGCTTGGAATTTCCTGTAATACCTGCTCCATGGCCCTCTGCCAAATTGCTGGAGCCGAAGCCACTCCAAAAACCAGTCTATTATATCGATACAAGCCTCTGTGCGTGTTGATTGTGAGATACTGGCGCGACTCTTCCTCAACTTCCATCTGTAAGTACGCTTGCGCCAGGTCTATCTTGGTGAAGTGCTTCCCGCCAGACAATGAAGCAAAGATATCCTCAATCCGCGGAAGCGGATATTGCACCGTGTGAAGCACCGGATTAACCGTGATCTTGAAGTCTCCACAGATGCGGACCTTCCCCGGTTCCCCTGGCTTGTTACTCGATGAACGCTTCATGACGGGAACAATGGGCGTGGCCCACTCACTCCAGTCCACCTTAGACAGTACTCCTGAACGTTCTAGCCCTTCCAGCTCAGCTTCCACAGCAGGTCGTATCGCATAAGGTACCGGTCTGGCTTTGAAAAATTTTGGGTTTGCATGTTCTGCAATCTTGATTTTTGCCGTAATTCCTCTCAGTGTTCCCAGTCCCTGTTGGAATACCTCTTTAGCCTCATCCAATATTCTGGACAATCGTTCAGGTTTGACATCTTTTTTTCCGGAATCTACCGTTATTGCTTTTAGGGAGTGCCAGTCCATATTTATTTTCCTGATCCACTCCCGTCCCAGAAGTGGTGGACCTCCCTCAGGTAGTACGTATATGTCCATTCCTTGGTGTTCTTTGCCCTTGTGTACCACCTTGACTTTTATCTTTCCGATGGGGTATACTCTTTGCCCCGTGTATGTCTGCAATACTATCTCCGTATCCCGTTGGGGAATATGTGTGAATAACCTTTTGTAATCTTGCTTATTCATGACCGTCAACGCCAATCCGGTGTCCAATTCCATCTTCACTTGGACTCCTGCTATCTGAAGTGTGACCCAGATAGTTTGTAGGTCAGCTTCCTTACTCACATTGTGAATTCTCAGACTACCCAGTTCCTTGCTGTTGGAGTCTGAATCCGAATTCTGTTCCTCCGAACTCTTCTCAGCCATCTTATGTACCTTTCTGCACTTTTCCTGCGATGACTTTTTGTTGCTGGTCTTCTTTCCTGACCGGCATACTTTAGCTATGTGACCAAGCTTGCCACATTTTCTACATTCCTGATTTTTAAACCAGCATTGGTTCTGATCATGTGTTGTCTTTCCACAACGATAACATTTCACTGTACCCAAAGCCATTTGATCTACGCTGAGTACCGCTGCCTTCAGCTGCATTTCCGCAGTGCCTCTCGCTGCGGCTTCGTGCGATGCTGCAATAGTGACAGCCTTATCAAGTATAAGATCATTCTCTTCAAGCAGCCGCTTTTGTGTTCCTTCTTTCGACAATCCACACACGAATTTGTCTCCCAGTGCCTCTGTAAGTCTTTCCCCAAACTGACAGTATTTCGCTAGCTTACGCAGTTCAATTAAATACTCCGCATTGCTTTCCTCTTTCAGTTGCGTTCTCGCATAAAATTTAAATCGTTCCGCTAACATCAGCGGTGTGGGGTTCAAATGATTTCTCAGGACAGCAACAATATTAGCGAAAGCCTGATCCGTCGGTTTAGCTGGTGATAGAAGATGCTTCAATAGCCCGTATGTCTTCGCACCCATTGAGTTTAGTAAGGTTAGTGCTTTATCTTCATCTGATATTTTATTTGCCTTACAATAAATCTCTATGCGTTCTACATACGTGGCCCAATCTTCAACATCGGCATCGAAATCGTTGATGTTACCACGCTTAGGCATCCTCGCAATCTTCTTGAGAAACAAAAAGAAATTTTTCTTTTTTTTTCAAAATGGCGGTTTCCCGCGCTTGTCTTCTTCCCCCGCCTACGAAAATGGCGGCTTCCCGCGTTTGCCTTTCTCCCCCGCTGGCTGTAATGGCGATTGCCGTATTGCTGCGTTCGCCCTCCCCAGCGGTTCTCAAATCGTGCCTCCCAGCCCCTCTTGCAGTCCAGTCCTTTCCCCCGGCTGCGGCTGAGTTCTCCGCGGTTTTTTTTAATTTTTATTTTTTTATTTTCTCCCGCACCTCGCGGCCTTGGTAGCTGCCCGGCCTTTTTCCCCGGTCGCGGTCGAGCTCTCTCTCGACGCTGTTGCGTCTCCCAGCCCGCTTGCAGCCCGGTCTTTTACACCGGCTGCGTTTGCATTCACCGCGGCTCCCGTGCCTTACGCTGCCCCAGTCTCAGCGCCTCTGGCCCCGACTTCTGTCCAGCTCTTTTCCCCGGCCGTGGTCGAGTTCTCCGCCCTTATATCCTCCGTTTTTCCCTCCCCTACTTCACAGCCAACGTGGCCGACTTGCTGCTCGTCGCTGATCGGCTTACCCACCACCGTGGTAGAAGGGATGATCACTGCCTGTTGCTGATGGAAGGCTTCGTGTCAGGATTCTTCCTTGCTCTTCAGACCCGAGTCTTTTCTCAGCAGGATGATGAGGGCGGATGCCTCTTCTCGACGCCCGTTAAACTGCCTTGGATATATCTCTGCCGCAGGGTAAGATCGTCATCGTCGCCACTGTTAAGTCTGTGTGTTCTAGTTATTGTTAATAAGAATCACTGCACACAGACCACAAGAATAAATTCAACAGGTCTTTACTAGTCGAAGGTCAGGCTGAACTGCCCAATAAATCATTACACAGCACTTATATACCGGTGTGGTCACCACCGGTATTACAGTATACAGCAGCCAAGATAAAGTAGTGCATCTCTTAAAATAGTTCTCTTAAAGGTGGAACGGTTACATACACCACAGTCTGTGCCACCCTTTTATGGGGCTTCATGTTCTCAATCCCCAGGAGTCCATCCTTTTTTCCAACCCTCTCTTTAATGAGTAGAACATCCACGGCTCCTCCTGCTGCTGAGCCCCCTGAGCCGGTTCCTCCTTCAGTCATTACTACAGTCTCTTACTTTCTGTAGTGTGGCTCCAGCATTCACAAAAAGCATGCGGCCCTTTAATCAGCTGCGACGTTTCAAACTTGATTTCCCTTTCTCCCCAATGGTGGAAAGCCGACGAACAGCAGTTTTACTGCTATATGACAGCCCTGCATAAGTAATGAAAGGCAGTCCAGGAATAAGACAACGGGTTAGTGGCAGAGTCACATGGGCCGGCACCAACCTGCCAATCAGAGAAAAACCCAGACTTTTGTTTCATCTCTAACCTTTCACATTTGCAATGAATGACTTTAATTTTGTTTGGAGTGAGTAGATAAAATAACTCACTTTACGCCAGTGGGTTTGGATGTACGAATGGCTGATTTAGCTGTAATCATGTAAAATGATTGATCACCCATGCAAGAGGACCCAGGCGATTCTTCACAATTCTTCCTGTGTCCTTTATATATCTCTCGCTTCCTTTGTTCCCAGTAGCCTTTGTCCATATTTTATAAACAAATTCTATACTTTTTTATTAACCATTTAACTCGCCTTAAATGACAAAGTAATTTTAGTACAAACAGCTACACGTTGGTATTGTTTTTAACAGGTTGAGGAGGGAGGAATTGGCCAAGGTTCCAGCTACTGAACATTAACCAGTGATTCGTGCTGCAAGTACACTGTATGGATGATGAGGACAGTGTCATGCTTAACTATGATGCCTCCTGTGGTATAATAGCTGATCTGCCACCATGAAGTGTCTAGGCGTACACATAGTTAATAGTGATAAGTGTTATGAACGTGTAGCTGAAGGGGACTGAACATTTATAATTCCAAATGCAAACTTCCACCTCTTCCATAGATTGATACAGCACAGAAGGAGGCCATTCAGCCCATTGTGCCTGAGCCAGGTCTTTGAAAGAACTATCCAATTAGTCCCAATCAGCCCACTCTTTCCCCTCCACCCTGCAAATTTTTCCTCTTCAATTATATATCCAATTCCCTTTTGAAAGTTACTATTGAATCTGCTTTCAGGCCATAACAACGTGCTGCGTGAAAAAAATTCTCCTCCTCTCCCCCCTGTTTTTTTGGGTTACCTTAAATCTATGTTTTTTTTTGTATTTGTTCATGGGATGAGGGTGTCGCTGGCAAGGCCAGCATTTATTGTCCATCCCTAGTTGCCCTCGAGAAGGTGGTGGTGAGCCGCCTTCTTGAAACGCTGCAGTCCGTGTGGTGAAGGTAATCCCACAGTGCTGTTAGGGAGGGAGTTCCAGGATTTTGACCCAGCGACGATGAAGGAACGGCGATATACTTCCAAGTCAGGATGGTGTGTGACTTGGAGGGGAACTTGGTAGTGTTCCCATGCACCTGCTGCCCTTGTCCTTCTAGGTGGTAGAGGTCATGGTTCCTCTGGTTAACAACCCTCCTGCCAGTGGACCTTTGAGTATTGAAGTTAGCCTGTGCTGGGAAGCAGGAGCCTTGCTTCATCCGAGCTTGAACACGAGTGTGAAGCATTTGCCCTTTTTCTGTAGGAAATAAAACGCTAAGAGTTGCATTCATCTGGTGAACTGAATTAGGGCTACAGCAAGTGTTTTGATTTTGTCGTGTTAGCGTGTCGCTCGGTTGTAGCATTCTCCCCTCTGAGGTAGAGGATTATAGGTTCAAGGCTCACTGCAGACTTGAGCATACAATCTCGGCTGACATTTCTGTGCAGTGCTCAGGGAGTGCTGCATTGTCAGAGGTGCTGTTTTGTTGTACCAAGTCCCCATCTGCCTGCTGAGGGAGTGTAAAAAATCTCGAGGCACTATTTGAAGAAAAGCAGGGCATTCTCCTGGTGCAATAGCAAAATACTGCGGATGCTGGAAACCTGAAATAACAACAGAAAATCCTGGAAACACTCAGCAGGTCAGGCAGCATCCATGGAGAGAGAAACAGAGGTAACATTTCAGGTCTGTGACCCTTCGTCAGAACTGGTAAAAGTTGGAGATGTAACAGGTTTTAAGCAGGTGCAGAGGCAAGGAAAGGGGATGGGGAGGAAGGAACTAAAGGGACAATCTGTACTAGGATTGAACACAGGAGAGATAAAATGTTGCAAATGGGGATGGCAGAATCATCAACAGCTGCCGCCTGAAAAAATGGGGGGGGGTTTCTAGTCTGAAATTGTTGAACTCAATGTTGAGTCCAGAAGGCTGTAAAGGGCCTAATCGAAAGATGAGGTGCTGTTCCTCGAGCTCGCGTTGAGCTTCCTTGGAACAGTGCAAGAGGCTGAGGACAGGGAGGTCAGAGTGGGAGTGGAGCGGAGAATTAAAGTGACAACCAACACTACCAGAAAGAGATTAACTGGTCGTCCATCCGCTCGCTGTTTGTGAGACCTGGTTTTGTGCAAATTTGCCGCTACGTTTGCCTACTTAACAGTAACTGTCCTTCCAAAAGAAAGCCATTGGTTATACTTTGGGATGTCCTGAGGCCCTGATAAGACATTATATGAATTCAGGTTCTCTCAATTATCCCAAATGTTTTTTGTTATTTCCACACACATATGCACAGATACACAAATCAATCATTCCCCGTCCCAATGGAATCAGTTAAGAGCTTCCAAACTCCAAACTGCTCACTGAAAAAACAATGCAGTGTTATTCATCTTGTTTGTTAATTTTGCTGTCAGGAAATGGGCAGCATTGACAAGGCAGTATTTACTGCGCATCCCTAGGGCATTCAGAGTGAACCACATGGGACTGTAGTCATGTGTAGCAGTGACAGGTTCCCTTCCTTGAAGGACATTTGTGAACCAATAGATTTTTCTGCCAATCTGGCAGCTACCTAGATTTATGGAGTTCACTTTCACAACTTGCCATGGTGGGGCTTCACATCACAACCTCAGGCACTGCGAGTGCAGTACCACAAACACTAGGCTATCGTACCTGCTGTTCTGCATGTGTGGAAAAGCTCCTCTCCTTAAAGTTCAGGGACTTATTCTGTGTAGACGGAGTTCAAGGACTCAAAGCAAAGTTTTGTTCTCAGCAGCAGAGTATCTTAAGCACCTACAACACTGGACCAGCTGGATAACAATAAGCATAAATCTCACATCCCAGTATAATTGTTTATGATTCAAACTGAAGGTTGTCTTATGAGGATGAAGAACTTAATTTGGAATTAGAACTCTGGCAGAATTATTGTTGTAGGCAGTGACCAGTGGCCATCGCCTGGTCACCACCCACAGAAAGAAAGACTTGCATTTCTATAGCACCTTTCACAACCACTGGATGTCTCAAAGCACTTTACAGCCAATGAAGTAGAGTCATAGAAACATAGAAGATAGGAGCAGGAGTAGGCCATTCGGCCCCTCGAGCCTGCTCTGCCATTCAATGCGATCATGGCTGATCATCCAAATTCAGTACCCTGTCCCTGCTTTCTCCCCATATCCCTTGATCCCTTTAGCCTTAAGAAATATATCTAACTCCTTCTTGAATATATTTAATGAATTGGCCTCAACTGTCTTCTGTGGTAGAGAATTCCACAGGTTCACCACTCTCTGGGTGAAGAAATTCCTCCTCATCTCAGTCCTAAATGGCCTACCCCTTATCCTTAGACTGTGACCCCTGGTTCTGGACTCCCCCACCATTGGGAATAGCCTTCCTGCATCTAGTCTGTCTAGTCCTGTTAGAATTTTATAAGTTTCAATGAGATCCCCTCTCATTCCTCTAAACTCTAGCAAATAGAAGCCTAATTGACCCAATCTCTCCTCAATCGTCATTCCTGCCATCCCAGGTATCAGTCTGGTGAATCTTCGCTGCACTCCCTCCGTGGCAAGAACATCCTTCCTCAAATAAGGCAACCAAAACTGCACACAATACTCAAGGTGTGGTCTCACCAAGGCCCTGTACAACTGCAGCAAGACATCCTTGCTCCTGTACTCAAATCCTCTCGCTATGACGGCCAGCATACCATTTGCCTTCTTAGTCACTGTTGTAATGTGGGAAACGCGGCAGCCAATTTGCACACAGCAAGGTCCCACAAACAGCAATGTGAGAATGACCAGATAATCTGTTTTTGTTATGTTGGATTGAGGGATAAATATTGGCCAGGACACCAGGGATAACTCTTCTTCGAAATAGTGCCATGAGATCTTTTACGTCCCGAGAGAGCAGATAGGGCCTCGGTTTAACGTTTCATCTGAAAGACAGCACCTGCAACAACGCAGCACTCCCTCAGCATTGCACTGGAGTGTCAGCCTAGCTTTTTATGTGCTCAAGTCTCTGGAGTGGGATTTGAACCCACAACCTTCTGACTCAGAGGCAAGTGTGCTACCAACTGAGCCACAGCTGATAGTCATTTACGTTCCGACATATCTATTGGAACTTAGCTCAAAAGAAAATGGAAACCGGTCATGTTTAACAAACAAATTAAATCACATATGAAGTAGGTTAAAGGTTATGACCTTGAAGCATGCTGCTGACTGCAGACCTGAGTACTTCCATATGGGACACAGCTTCTTCTTGGCTACTGCGAGATATCAGGTAGATATGAAAAATATGTCCTGTCTTTACAGATGGATCAGTGCCCAGATTGGCCACCATCAGTGCCTTGGAAGGTATGTGTTAACAGTACATTGAAAGAAAATGTAGTACGGTGGCATAGTGGTTAGCACTGTTGCTTCACAGCACCAGGGACCCGGGTTCAAATCCGGCCTCGGGTGACTGTCTGTGTGGAGTTTGCACATTCTCCCCGTGTTTGCGTGGGTTTCCTCCGGGTGCTCCGGTTTCCTCCCACAGTCCAAAGATGTGTGGGTTAGGTTGTTTGGCCATGATAAAAAAAAAAAAATTGGCCCTTAGTGTTAGGGGGGATTAAATACGTGGGGCTACGGGAATAGGGCTTGTGTGGGATGGTTGTCGGTGTAGGGACCGGGTGCTAGGGTTTGGATGATCAGCCATGATCTCATTGAATGGCGGAGCAGGCTCGAAGGGCCGAATGGCCTACTCCTGCTCCTATCTTCTATGTTTCTAAAATGACCATATTGAAGGGGAAGAGAATCCCTGAAGCTTGTCACAGGTTTCGCTAGAGGAACCCCTCTTAAATGATCATTTACTTAAAAACTATTAAGGTAAACATCCTTTTGCCTTTCTACCTTTTTTTACTGATCAGTTGAAAGTATTTTGATTGATCTGGTGGATGCTGATGACATCATTAGTGGATCTGATTAGAGGAGTTAATGAGCCTAATAATGTGTGATGCTGAATTAATGTACAAGTGAAACGTGAAGGTCACTGAATTGTCCCGATACCCTGTTTCTAATCGCAGCAGGAGTCCAGAACCTGTAGACAGATTCCTCCACAAACCAACCCCAACTGTCTGTCTCTGGGTTAATGGGATGCCACTCAGGAGCTGGCCCTGCCTCATGGGTCATACATTCACAGAAAGTCATGGCAGCAGCAAGAGGTGGCTGGCAGGTCACGTCAACTCTCCATCATCACGAGGCTCTCCATGAAATATACTCTTCCGATGGCTCAGTGAGTTTACCTGGTGAGTAGCTGAGCCAAACACTTCAGGAGCGACCCACGTTTGATACCGAGTTTGGTTCTCAGTTAGCTAATCTCAGCCAGGGCTTTGTTAGAGGGGCTTTACAGTTGGCCTCAGTGATGTGCCTCAATAAATCCGAGACTCGATGTTAGCGAAACAAAACAAGGCTTTTATTGACTTAGAAGGTAACACACAGAGGAGAATGTATCTTCCATCCAGAGGTCTGCCGTACTGGATGTGCTGCAGGCTGGGCCAGCTTACATAGGAGCCAGGTATGGGCGGAGCCCTACACACAGTACAATACAATGGAAATGAAACTGAAACCAACCACAGTCACAGGCAGAGAAACACTGATGAGTGATGAATGGAATATTTCATCACATTCACCCCTTCTATAGATTTAGTCTGTTCGGGGGTTTGCTAGTCCTCTGCGACCGACGTGGCTGTTGTGGTGCCGCGGGTGTCGGCTGGGTGTCCCCGGTGGCCTCCTGGGTCTCTGCCGGGGGTGCCGCCAGGGTTGTTGAAGGGGTAGTTGGTGGGGGTACCATTGGTCGATGTTCTTCCAGGGGTGATGAAAGAGTAGTGGGTGGGTAAGAGTTGCTGTGGTCGTTGTTGCTGCTGTTGTCGTGGTTGTTGTCGTTACCGGCTGGGGCGACGTCTTTTATGGACACGGTGTCCTCCCTTCCGTCGGCGTGCCGGACATACGCGTATTGGGGGTTGGCGTGGAGTAGGTGCACTGACTCCACGAGAGGGTCCGTCTTGTGGCCCCTCACATGCCTTCGCATGAATACCGGACCTGGGGTGGAGAGCCATGACGGCATGGATACGCCTGAGGTGGATTTCCGGGGAAAGACAAACATTCGCTCGTGAGGCGTGGCATTAGTGGCAGTACACAATAGCGACCGTATCGAATGGAGCACATCTGGGAGGACTTCCTGCCAGCGGGAGATAGGGAGGCCTTTGGTCCTTAGAGCTAGAGTGACTGCTTTCCATACTGTCCCGTTCTCTCGCTCCACTTGACCGTTACCCCGGGGGTTGTAGCTGGTGGTACGGCTCATGGCGATCCCCCTGGACAGCATGTACTGGCGTAGCTCTTCACTCATGAAGGACACCCCCCTATCCGTATGGATGTAGCTCGGCATACCGAACAGGCAGAACAGGCTGTTGAGGCATTTAATGACCGTGGCGCTGGTCATGTCTGGGCAGGGGAAGGCGAATGGGAAACGAGAGTATTCGTCCACAATGTTCAGGAAGTAAACATTGCGGTCGACGGACGGGAGGGGGCCCTTGAAATCTAAGCTGAGCCGCTCAAAGGGCCGTGTAGCTTTGATTAAGTGGGCTCTATCTGGGCGGTAGAACCGAGGCTTGCACTCAGCGCAAGTGCGACAGTTCCTGGTCAGGGACCGAACTTCCTCAATCGAGTAGGGTAAGTTGCGGGACTTTATGAAGTGGAACAACCGCGTGACCCCTGGGTGGCAGAGGTCATTGTGGAGGGTCTGTAGCCGATCCCCGGTGGCGCTGGCACACATCCCTCGTGAGAGGGCGTCGGGGGGTTCGTTAAGGGCCCCTGGCCGGTAAATGATGTCATAATCGAAGGTGGAGAGCTCGATCCGCCACCTAAGAATCTTATCATTTTTAATCTTCCCCCTCTGTTTATTATTGAACATAAACGCTACCGACCGCTGGTCGGTAAGTAGGGTGAAGCGTTTGCCGGCTAGGTAGTGGCGCCAGTGGCGCACTGCCTCCACGATGGCTTGGCCCTCCTTTTCTACGGAGGAGTGTCTGATCTCGGGCCCTTGGAGGGTCCTCGAGAAGAAAGCTACGGGCCGCCCCGCCTGGTTGAGGGTGGCCGCCAAGGCAAAGTCAGACGCATCACTTTCCACTTGAAAGGGAGTGTTCTCGTCCACTGCCTGTAGCATGGCCCGCTCAATATCCTGCTTAATGCTTTTGAAGGCGGCATGGGCCTCAGCAGAGAGCGGAAAAGAGGATGCTTTCAAGAGGGGGCGGGCTTTGTCGGAGTAGTTGGGGACCCATTGGGAATAATAAGAAAATAACCCCAGGCACCTTTTCAGGGCTTTGGGAGTGTTGGGCAGGGGCAGCTCCCGTAGGGGGCGCAATCGGTCGGGGTCTGGTCCGATTTCCCCATTCTCCACCACGCTGCCTAGTATGCAGAGGCGCGTGGTGTTGTAAACGCACTTGTCCTCGTTTAAGTGAGGTTGAGTTTTTGTGCAGTTTTCAGGAACCTCTCGAGGTTCGAGTCGTGATCCTGCTGGTCGTGACCGCAGATGGTGACGTTGTCGAGGTAGGGGAAGGTTGCCTGCAAGTGGTGGTCATCGACCATGCGGTCCATCTCCCTCTGGAAGACCGAGGCCCCATTCGTCACCCCAAAGGGGACTCTGAGGAATTGGTAGAGGCGTCCGTTCGCCTCGAAGGCGGTGTACGGGCGGTCCTCTGGTCTGATAGGGAGCTGGTGGTACGCTGACTTGAGGTCGATGGTGGAGAACACCCGGTATTGGGCGATTTGGTTCACCATTTCTGATATGCGGGGTAGCGGATAGGCGTCTAGTTGGGTGTACCTGTTGATCGTTTGGCTATAGTCGATCACCATCCGTTTCTTCTCGCTACCCCTTACCACCACCACTTGGGCGCGCCACGGGCTATTGCTGCGTTCAATAATGCGCTCTTTCAGGAGCCTGTCTACCTCGGTCGCGATAAACCGCCTGTCCTCCCAGCTGTACCTCCTGCTTTTGGTCGCTATTGGCCGGCAGTTAGGGGTAAGGTTCGCGAATAGCGAAGGCGGCTTTACCTTCAGGGTAGCCAGACCGCACACTGTGAGGGGCGGCTGGGACCCACCGTAATTGAGCGTGATGCTTTGGTGGTAGCACTGGAAATCCAGGCCCAAGATCACGCTCGCACATAGATTCTTCATGATTAATACTTTAAAATTATCGTATACAGTTCCGTTAATGGACAATTGTACCGTGCAGTAACCCATAATGGTCGATGTCTGGGTTTTATCAGCCATAGAGATGGTACCCCGAGTAGGGACCACTTTTAGGGAGAGTTGTTGTACCAGTTCAGGGTGGATAAAACTCTCCGTGCTTCCACTGTCAATTAAACATTTAACCCTGCACCCGTTTACCTCGATGTCCACCATTGATTTGGATAGCGGGTGCGGCCTGGTCTGGTCCACTGTGACCGATGCCACTGTAGGGCCCTGATCGAGACAAGATGGCGTCCACGCTGTCTGCTCACAAGATGGCGGACCCCACGAGGTCGGGCAAGATGGCGTCCAAGATGGCCGCTCCCACGGCGCACACGCAGCGGTGGCGGGTTTTCCGGCGGGGTTCCCTCTGCACACCTTCCCGAAGTGCCCCTTCTTACCGCACTTAAAGCAGGTGGTGCCTTTCGCCGGGCACAGGTTTCTGGTGTGCTTCGGCTGCCCGCAGAAGCAGCAGTTGGGTCCCCGACGCGTCGCGGCTGTCATAGGGCTTCTGTGGGGAGAGCGGGGCCCCGACGGTGTCGGGCTGCCAGGCGGGGAAGATGCCTTCCAAGATGGCGGCGCCCTTGGTGCATACGTGGCGGCGTGGACGGCGCGGGCTGAAGAGTAGGCGTCCGAGTTTCTCTGGGCCACATCCAGGCATCGTGCTGTGTCCGCAGCCTGTTTCAGGTCCAATCCCGTTTTTTCCAGCAGTCTCTGCCGGATGTAAGTGGAGCTGAGGCCTGTGATAAAGGCATCGCGAACAAGCTCGTCAGTGTACACTGCGGCTTTTACATCTTGGCACTTGCAGTCTTTGACAAGCGTTTTCAGGGTGCCTAGGAACTCCTCCACCGATTCCCCAGGTCGCTGTGCGCGAGTAGCGAGCAGATGCCTAGCATACACCTCATTCGTAGGCTGCTGGTAATGCACCTTTAAGATGTCGCAGGCGGCCGGGTACGTGTCGGCGTCTTGGATGAGGGGGTAAACCCGGTGGCTTACCCAATTCCGCAGAATTCCGAGTTTCATACTCGCAGCGTCCGTAGCGTCTTTGACGGCTGCGGAATTGTCCAGGAAGAATTCCATACACATAAACCAGTGTCCGAAGCGTGCCGATGCGTCCGAAGCATGCTGGTCCAAATCCAAACGTTCGGGTTTCAAGAGTTGATCCATTGTGTTGAAAATTAAGTCAATAAAATTGATGTGCCTCAATAAATCCGAGACTCGATGTTAGCGAAACAAAACAAGGCTTTTATTGACTTAGAAGGTAACACACAGAGGAGAATGTATCTTCCATCCAGAGGTCTGCCGTACTGGATGTGCTGCAGGCTGGGCCAGCTTACATAGGAGCCAGGTATGGGCGGAGCCCTACACACAGTACAATACAATGGAAATGAAACTGAAACCAACCACAGTCACAGGCAGAGAAATACTGATGAGTGATGAATGGAATATTTCATCACACTCAGCACCAAGGAGCAGGAAAAGCAGCCCGTGGCCAACTATCCAGTGACCTCGGCAGGGAGTGGCCATCGGCTGAGGACAGAATCAGGCTCAACTATGCAATTTGTGTCCTCGATGTAATGTATGTACCTTTAAGGGGAGAACTACTTTTTACAGCTCCTGTATACTGTAGTACCGGCAGTGACCACACCTGTATATAAACCCTGAGTAGGGATCTGTACAGTTAGTTTTAGAGTAACCCTCATCCAGTAAACACCTGTTGATTGTTCCCTGCAGTCTCTTGTCTAATTATTGAAGGGCACCACATCAAGATACACGGATCTAACATTGGCGGCGAGAAGATTCAAACCTACCTGCAACTCTGCATCACCTCCCAGGGATTCGCTCCTGGAGAACAGTGAAAGAAGAAAGCCAAGTCCAGAAGCACGGGCGTCGACCACGGGAAACCCCCCAGTCATCCAGCGGAGATTTGAGCATCGCAGGGGAGGCTGTCGAGAGCCAGGCTTGGTTCTCCGGTCACGGTGGTCCAGCGAAATGGGCTGGCAACAGGTACTGCGCAGACCCTTCCCGGACAGCGGCGGCTAGAGCCGACCGACGGCACAGGAAAAGGCCGAGCAGCGTCGACGGGGGGGAGAGAGAGGGTAGAGCGCACAGGGCGCAGCCGGTATTCAGGACCGAGCAGCGTCAACGAGAGGGAGCAGAGCGCAGCCGGTGTTCAAGGGCCGAGCAGCGTCAACGGGAGAGAGAGGCGTGCAGAGAGCAGCCGGTGTTCAAGGGCCGAGCAGCGTCAGCGGGGAAGGAAGGAAAGCGTGGGAGACGCCATTTTAAGCCGCAGCGGGGAAGAAGGGAGAGCGCGGGAGACACCATTTTGAGCCAGTCTAACCACACCCAGGGATGCCGAAGAGTGGCAGTGTCATAGCATTCGACAATGAAGTCGAAGATTGGACGACATATGTCGAATGCATAGAAGTGTACTGCAAGGCGAATGAAGTGCCAGATGACAGGAAAGCGCTGGTATTGTTGAATTCAATGGGTGCAAAAATGTATGGCTTACTGCGAAACCTAGTAACCCCAGAGAAGCCAGTGGAAAAGGATTTTGAAATCATAGTGTCAATCCTACAGGACCACTTAAACCCCACACCGCTGCTGACAGCAGAAAGATTTAAGTTTCACAAAAGGAACCAGCATAAAGATGAAAGTAATGCTGAGTATTTAACGGAACTGCGCAAGCTATCGAAACACTGCCAGTTTGGAACGGGACTAGCAGATACTTTAAGGGACAAGTTTGTGTGTGGGCTTCAAAGTGAAGGAACCCAGAAACGGCTTCTATCAGAAAAGGATCTTACGCTGGACAAGGCTTTCAGCATGGCAGTATCACATGAAGCAGCAGCACGGGGCGCTGCAGAGATACAATGGAGACCGCAAGAATATGGCACAAATGAAATGTCATACAGAACAGTGAAGTGCTATCGCTGCAGCAGAACAACACACGACCATAAGGACTGTTGGCTCAAGGACAAAGTGTGCAGACAGTGTGGAAAAGTAGGACACATAGCAAGAGTCTGCAGGTTGGGAAAGAAAACCAGCAGCAAGAAATCTCCACAGGAGAAGTACAAGAAGGTACATAAGGTAACGGAGAGTAGTTCAGACGAACAGAAAAGTGATACAGACTCCGGAAGCAAGGAGCTGGGTTGTCTGAAACTACATAATGTAATCAAAATGGAGGATTACCAGACTATCTGGGTCACGCTCAAGGTAGACGGAGTCCAAGTGAAAATGGAATTGGACACAGGATCAGCCCTAACAGTCATAAACCGAAGGGACTATAAGCGGCTATTCTCACATATACCCTTGAGAGATACAGAGATTGTCTTGAAGACGTACACGGGGCAAAAAGTCTACCACAAAGGAAAAATAATGGTGAACGTTATATATAACGGCAAGGAAACACCAAAAATTGACCTATATGTATTGCCAGATGGAGGATCACCACTACTAGGACGTGAATGGATCCAGAAGATACAGCTAGATTGGCATTCCATACAAGCACTGACTGTAGATGCCAAAAAGGATGACGACGTAACACCTGGATGACTGTCAAAAATGCTAACTGACGCACAAGAAGTGTTCCAGCAGGGACTCGGAACACTAAAAGGCATAACAGCGACGATCAAAATAGAGGAAAATGCAAGCCCAAAGTATTTTAAGGCCAGACCGGTACCTTATGCGATCCGCCCAGCCGTCGAAGCAGAGCTGGAAGGTTTGGAACGTTCAGCAGTACTGACCAAAGTGGACTGGAGCGAGTGGGCTACACCCATCGTTCCTGTAATGAAGAGGTCGTTGAGTAATACGCCTGGGGAACCAAAGAAGGTTCGCATCTGTGGGGACTTTAAGGTGACAGTGAACCCAGTCCTTCACACTGTACAATATCCGCTTCCGCGGATTGAAGATATTTTCGCCTCGCTATCTGGAGGGAAACGCTTCACTAAGATTGATCTGGCCCAGGCATACCTGCAAATGGAGGTAGAAGAAGCCTCAAAACAGTACCTCACGATCAACACTCATAAAGCTCTCTACCAATACAACCGGCTGGTGTTCCGGGTAGCATCAGCTCCGGCTATTTAGCAAAGGGCAATGGATCAAGTCCTGCAAGGGATTCCAGGGACCCAGTGTTATTTGGACGACATCCTGGTCACGGGCGAAAATGACAGTGATCACTTCGCCAACCTGGAGCAGGTGCTCGCTAGATTGAAGGAATATGGGCTCCGAGCTAATCGCCACAAGTGCGAGTTTTTCCAGAAGCAGATCTTGTATTGTAGCCACGTTATTGATGAAGAGGGGTTACATAAGTCCCCTGAAAAGATTGAGGCAGTAGTCAAGGCTCCAGCACCGGAAAATGTTTCACAACTGAGGTCGTTCCTCGGGCTGGTGAACTACTACCATAAGTTCTTGCCAAATTTGTCTACAGTTCTACACCCACTGAACACCCTACTGCAAACGGTGGTACCATGGAAGTGGAGTGACGAATGTAAACGAGCTTTCCAGAAGAGCAAAGCATTGATCACATCAAAAGAGGTGTTGGCTCATTTCAACCCAGCACTACCAATTCGGTTGGCATGTGATGCATCACCCTATGGCATTGGAGTGGTGCTGTCGCACAAATTCCCGGACGGCTCGGAGAGGCCAGTAGCCTTTGCGTCTCGGTCACTAACCTCAGCCGAGCGTAACTACACCCAGATTGACAGGGAGGCCCTCAGCCTAGTGTGGGGAGTGAAAAAGTTCAATCACTATCTGCACGGGCAGAAGTTCACCTTGCTGACTGACCACCAACCACTTGTCTCCATCTTTAATCCAAAGAAGGGCGTTCCGGTGATGACTGTGCAACGGCTACAAAGATGGTCCCTTTTTCTAGGGGCGAACCAATATGAAATCGAGTATAAGGGCATGAAACAGCATGGAAACGCTGATGGGCTATCACGCCTGCCACTGCCTACTGCGGAGGAAGCACCAGCAGTGGACCCTGTCGAAATATTTCATTCGACTATAATTGAACGCTTGCCAGTAACTAACGCTGGTATAGAGAAGGAGACCCAAAATGACCCGACACTGTCTCAGGTATATGACTTGACGGTGAAGGGATGGCCAACACATGACGACTCACTGTTGCCAGCATTCTCATCCAGAAGAGAACAGCTGTCAGTATGCCAGGGGACCTCGATGTGTGGATCCCGAGTGGTAATTCCACCCAAGTTAAGGGAGAGAGTGCTCAATGAGCTTCACGAAGGTCATCTGGGAGGGGTGAAAATGAAAAGCCTTGCTAGGGCTTATGTGTGGTGGCCAGGGATCGATCAGCAAATCGAGGACCTGACAAAGAGCTGCTCAGGATGCCAGAAGGTCCAAAATGCACCACCACATGCCCCTCTACACCCATGGGAGTGGCCCTCATCTCCATGGCAATGGGTGCATATTGATTTTGCTGGTCCATTCATGGACTCAATGTTTTTAATAGCCGTGGATGCGCACTCGAAATGGCCTGAGGTGATCAAAATGTCCTCCACCACCACGGAGAAAACTATTGCAGTCCTACGGACCATATTTGCCAGGAACGGCTTGCCAGAGCAGATTTGCTCTGATAACGGACCACAGTTTGTGTCCGAAGAGTTTCGAAGATTTAGCAAAAGGAATGGGGTAAGGCATTACACAGCCGCCCCGTATCATCCAGCCACAAATGGATTGGCTGAGAGGTTCGTACAAACCTTTAAAAAAGCAGTAAGGGCCATGTGCGATGACGAAATTCCACTGCAGCATAAGGTGGACAATTTCCTGTTAGCCTACAGAAATGCGACACATGCAGTCACCAACCAGACCCCGGCCATGATGTTCTTTAACCGAAGGTTGAGATCTCGTCTGGATTTGCTCAGACCAAATGTACGAAGAGATGTTGAGAATAAGCAATTCCAGCACATCAATGAGAAGCCGACAAGGAGCTTCAATGTAGGGCAACCAGTCTTGGCCCGCGACTACCGAACAGACAAATGGCAACCAGGAACAATATGCACACGGCAGGGGCCACTAATGTACACAGTGGATGTTGGGGAGAACATTGTGAGACGCCATGTTGACCCGATCCTAGAGTCACAGGAACGAGCCAACCCCATGTCTCGCCCATACATACATGGTGATGAACCCAACATACAGGTAGCATCTACCCCAGAAACAGTAGCATCGGAAGCGGATGAACCAACCGACGACAGGGGGCCAGAATCGCCTCCGCACCAACAGCAAGACACTCAGGAAAGGCGCTATCCAGAAAGGATCAGGAAGCCTCCCCAAAGACTGAATTTATAAATAGACTATTTTCAGTTAATGTTGCATGTTAAAAGTGTTAATTGTAATTAGTTGATATTTAATTGTTAAATGAATGTTATGGTACTGTTAATCTAAAAGGGGAGGAAATGTAATGTATGTACCTTTAAGGGGAGAACTACTTTTTACAGCTCCTGTATACTGTAGTACCAGCAGTGACCACACCTGTATATAAACCCTGAGTAGGGATCTGTACAGTTAGTTTTAGAGTAACCCTCATCCAGTAAACACCTGTTGATTGTTCCCTGCAGTCTCTTGTCTAATTATTGAAGGACACCACATCAAGATACATGGATCTAACACTCGAGGGAGGCCTTAAAAGAGGAGCGGGAGTTGGGAGAGGCGGAACGATTTAGGGAGGGAATTTCAGAAGGTGGGGGCTTGCCAGGAATGGGGTCAGGCCCAGTAAGCGCAGGGGCCAAGGATCGAGGGGGCCGGGAAACGAGGTGAGAATAGGGGGTCGGGAGAGGAGGCCGGGCGGTCAGGAGTGGCGGCAATCAGTGGACGGTTCGGAAGCAGCGGCACGCCTTGGTTAAATGTGGGGTCGGGAGGAGCACTCTTGCTACTCTGGGCTTGACATTCAAGTAAGCAAATGTGAAAAATTTACTTTTTAGCTCGCAGGCGATCCCAAGACATAATTTCCCTGAGTGCAGCCGACATCCTCAGGACAAAACAATCTTGAAGAAGGGGCCTCAAACAGGTGTTCTGCCCCTTATATACAAAGAGACTAACGTTGGCTGCAGCCGTGGGTAAAGGATACCGATATTTTTTTCTTCCCCATTTCCGACCAGAAATGTGCATGTGCTTCCTGCAGCCGTGTTGGAGCTTAGCAGGCCAGTTAGTGCCTGAAAAACGGGCACTGCGAGGCTGAATTTATAGGCCTATATCTCTAATAAAAACAAAGGAATGAAAAGGTACTGTAAGCATTGCATCAAATAAAAACTATCCAAAGCTTCCCTTGACTATCCAAAGCTTCTGCCCTCTTGAGCATCCCTGATTATAATCGCTCAATCATTGGTGGCCGTGCCTTCTGTTGCCTAGGCCCTAAGCTCTGGAATTCCCTGCCTAAACCGCTCCACCTCGCTACCTTTCTTTCTTCCTTTAAGACGCTCCTTAAAACCTACCTCTTTGACCAAGCTTTTGCTCACCTGCCCTAATTTATCCTTATGTGGATCAGTGTCAAATTTTTTGTCTTAAAATACTCCTGTGCAGCGCCTTGGAACATTTTACTATGTCAAAGGCGCTATATAAATACAAGTTGTTGTTGCTGTTGTTGTTGCACTCATTCAAAATGAGCTTTGTTGGAAAAAAAATGTAATGCCAGTGCAAAAGCTGAATAAAGTGAGCCAGGTGTCATTGATATATTTCTGCCTACATTCTGGAATCTTAATGATGATGGTATGAGATGAAAGGGTAGATTTTATGAATTAGTGCTCCTAGTGCACTGGGAGCATATCTCAGAAATTATAGTGGGGAGGTCAGCGGGCCCTGCAGGATTTTCTGTCCATTAATTTTATGCCTAAGGCCAGCTCTGCCAATTTTTTGATTTCCCTGTGCCTGTTCTGTGCCTGCAGTACCAGTGCTGATGAGCTGAAGATCTACCTTAATTGACTCTAATCTTGGTTCAAAGCAATAACTCTTGTCTCTTGATGTTGTTTTACAACCGGTTGCAAATCATTGGGATTCAAGCCTCATGTAAACTGACCAACTCAAATCTCTTGTTAGTTTACAACTCAATGGGCACATGGGCATAAAGAGCAGCGCATCTGTGCACCATCTGCGTCCCCCCCCCCCCGACTTCTAACAGATATGTCCATAATTGTGGACATTCTCAGATTCCAGACTTCACATTTTTTCCACAACAGGAGTTATAACTCAGAATACATTTGGTTGGGTAAGGTAGCACCAGGCATCATACAAAATGGATGGAGGGGGTGGGGGGTGAGCGGTGGGGTGGAGGAAAGCATAACTGATGAGAGATTGCATTCAATTTGCCTCAGCTTGATCACGTATGAATAGGATTTCTTGCTGTAAATAGACTTTTAATCAAACACATGTCGAACTCAGATAGTGAATATTTAAAAACCATTTCTATCTAATCAATGGTACAATGAGCTGTTCTTTCCATTCTATGAAGCACATCTTTTCAACTGTAAACAATGTTTTTTGCCAGCACTTCCAAGGCCGTGAAAACACATTTTGCGTATTTAAAAGGCGGTTATTAATATTTAATGCAAAGCCACCTGGTTGCACTTTGAGACTGTGTAAACAAGTGGAAATGATCGGCTGGACATTGATTCTGCCAAATCGGCCTCAGTGTTAGGAATCTGCGTTAAGACAGATGTCAATGCTGCTCTGATAACTATTAGTAATGGTTAAAACCAAAAAGCACAATGAGAGAGGTTCTCAATGTGCAATAAACCGAACACATAGCAGCAGCATGATTCCTCCTCAGATCAAAAAAATACTCAACAGTAGCTTACTTTTCTACCATCGCTACTGATCCAGAATATTGGACTAACTAATGCTTTTCTTTTGTTCCAATCGCTTTTAGGAAAAGTAACCATATTTAGACTTTCCGGTTCTGGTGTTTAGTTTTGGGGAGTATCAGCATTTATTTTACATGACCGCTTTTTGGGGATTAAACGCTTATTCGGGCGGCTCAGAATTTATTTTTGAAAGTTTCAGTATATATTTTGGGTGCTTGTGCTTTTTTTGAGGGGGGGATGGTGGTGGGGTGTGGTCAATATTTATCTTTTGGTGACATCGGGACCTGGATGAGTCAAAATTTCCTCTGGCTTAGTGTTAGGAAAAGTGGAGCCATCCTCTGTGGCGCACTCTACCACCGACACGCATCTTGACTCCATCAACTTCCCCAGCTGTCACCTCAGGCCGAGTCAAGATGTGTGGGACCCTTGGTGCACTGCACAACCAACATGGCTCCATTGCAAAGTTCATTCTCTTCCAACACCGCAACATTGCCTGCCTCTGTCTCACCTTTCCCCCATCGCCGATAACATAGGAACAGTAGGAGGCCATTCGGCCCCTTGAGCCTGTTCCACTATTCAATAAGATCATGGCTGATCTGTATGTTAACTCCATCCACCAGCATTGGCTCCATATCCCTTATCACCCTTGGTTAGCAAAAATCTAGCGATCTCAGATTTAAAATTATTAATTGAACGAGTTTTTTGTGGGAGAGAGTTCCACACTTCTACCACCCATTGCGTGAAGTGTTTCCTAACTTCTCTCCTGAATGGCCTGGCTTTTGATGTTAAGGTTATGTCCCCTTGTCCTAGATGCCCCCACCAGTGGAAAAAGTTTCTCTCTATCTACTCTAGCTATTCCTTTCAAAATCCTAAAAGCCCAAGGCCATGCCTTTATCCCCTCTGACCTTCCCCTCTCTGGCCCCGAACGATCAGTCCTCAGCAAAGGCCTGAGCTTCATCCCCTTATGCACCCACCTCAAAGAATTTCGAGCTCGGCACGATGTTGAGCTCTTTTTCCGCCGCCTTCATCTCCGTGCCCACTTCTCTGGCCAGGAGCCTTCCCCCCGCACGGCTGACCCTTTCTCCCACTTTCAGAATTCCCGTTCTACCTGGACCCCTCCCCCTGGCCTCTTACCCTCTCTAGATCTTTTCATCGCTAACTGCCGCCGTGACATCGGCCGTCTCCATTTCTCTGGCTCCCCTCACTCACTCCAACCTACCTCCCTCTGAACTTGCAGCACTCCATTCTCTCAGATCCAACCCTGACATTGTCATTAAACCTGCTGACAAGGGTGGTGCTGTTGTTGTTTGGCGAACCGACCTCTACCTAGCGGAAGCTGAATGCTAACTCTCCGACACCTCCTCCTACCTCCACCTGGACCATGACCCCACTACCGAACATCAAACCACCGTTTCCAAGACTGTCACTGACCTCATCTCCTCTGGAGATCTTCCCCCACGGCCACCAACTTCATAGTTCCCCAACCCTGCACAGCCCGCTTCTACTTCCTCCCCAAGATCCACAAACAGGACTGCCCTGGTAGACCCATTGTTTCAGCCTGTTCTTGCCCCACGGAACTTATCTCTTCCTATCTCAACTCTATCTTTTCTCCCCTTGTCCAATCTCTTCCCACCTACATCCGCGACTCTTCGGACGCCCTCCGCCACTTTAACAGTTTCCAGTTTCCTGGCCCCAACCGCCTCCTTTTCACCATGGACATACAATCACTCTACACCTCCATTCCCCACCAGGATGGCCTGAGGGCGCTCCGCTTCTTCCTTGAACAGAGGCTCGACCAGTCCCCATCCACCACCACCCTCCTGCACCTGGCTGAACTTGTTCTCACATTGAGCAACTTCTCCTTTGACTCCACTCATTTCCACCAAATCAAAGGTGTTGCTATGGGTAACCTCATGGGTCCTAGCTATGCCTGCCTTTTTGTGGGATATGTGGAACACTCTTTGTTCCAGTCCTACTTGGGTCCCCTCCCTCGCCTCTTTTTCCGATACATTGATGACTGTATCGGTGCCGTTCCCTGCTCTCGCCCTGAACTAGACAATTTCATTCACTTTGCCTCCAATTTCCACCCTTCTCTCACCTTCACATGGTCCATCTCCAACTCTTCCCTTCCCTTCCTCGACTTCTCCGTCTCCATCTCTGGGGATAGGTTATCGACCAATATTCACTACAAGCCCACTGACTCCCACAGCTACCTGGACTACACTTCCTCCCACCCCGTCTCCTGTAAGGACTCTATTCCATTCTCCCAGTTTCTCCGTCTCCGCCGCATCTGCTCCGATGATGCCACCTTCCACACCAGTGCTTCCGACATGCCTTCCTTTTTCCTCAACCGAGGATTCCCCTCTACCGTGGTTGACACGGCCCTCAACCATGTCCGTTCTATCTCCCATACTTCGGCCCTCACCCCTGCCCCTCCCTCCCGGAACCACGATAGGGTTCCCCTTGTCCTCACCTTTCACCCCACCAGCCTCCACATTCAACGGATCATCCTCCGCCATTTCCGCCACCTCCAACGTGATCCCACCACCAAACGCATCTTCCGCTCCCCTCCCCATTCAGCATTCCGTAGGGACCACTCCCTCCGAGACACCCTAGTCCACTCCTCTATCACCCCCAGCACCCCTTCCCCTTCGCCCGGCACCTTCCCGTGCAAGCGCAGGAGATGCAATACCTGCCCTTATACCTCCCCCCTTCCCACTATCCAGGGCCCCAAACACCCCTTCCAGGTGAAACAGCGATTTACTTGTACTTCTTGCAATCTAGTATACTGTATTAGCTGCTCACGATGTGGTCTCTACATTGGGGAGACCAAATGCAGATTGGGTGACCGCTTTGCGGAACACCTCCGTTCAGTCCATAAGGATGACCCCGAGCTTTCGGTCACCTGTCATTTTAATTCACTGCCCCACTCCCACTCGGACCTCACCATACTCGGGCTCTTGCATTGTTCTACGGAAGCTCAGCATAAGCTCAAGGAACAGCACCTCATCTTCTGATTAGGCACTTTGCAGCCTTCCGGACTCAATATCGAGTTCAACAATTTCAGATCATAACCTCGGCCCCCAATTCATTTTTACTTATATTTTTTATCCACACCTTTGTTTTGGCCCTCCCCCCTTTTTTTCTCTCCCACATGGCAGCTGTCTCCCATTCTTCCAGCGCATTTCACACCTAATCTAGAGCCATCTTTTGTCTCCACTAGTCCTATCACCATCTTGTCTCGTTTGAATGCCTCTTAATGTCTCTTCACTTCTCTTTTGTTCTCTCCCAGCCTGGCCTTTTAATCTGTTTCATTTCCTGTGCTTTATCAGTCTTGACAAAGGGTTTCGACCTGAAACATTGACTCTGTTTCTCTCTCCACGGATGTTGCCTGGCCTGCTGAGTTTTTCCAGCATTTTCTGTTGTTATTTCGGATTTCCAGCATCTGCAGTATTTTGCTAGCGCACCATGTCTTTATTTGCTTGACTTCTCTAATGTTCTCCTAGCCTCAAGGTATACATCATTCTAAACACCATGGTCCATGTCCTCGCCTACACAAAGTCCCACTCTTCCATTACTCTGGTCCTACCTGAGCTCCACCTGCTCCCTATTCTGTGAAATAACTACAAAACTCTCCTCCTCACTATCAACTCAGCCCATGGCCTTGCCCACCTTACCTTAAAGATCTCTCAGCTTATGTCCCCACAGGTACTCTTTGTTCCTCTAACACCAGGCTAATCCCTGCTCCTGTTTCTTGCATCCCATATTGGTGGCTGCTCATTAAGCCGCCATGCTCCTGCCATCTTAAATGTGTTAGTTCTCTTCTCCTTGCCATCTCCTTCCCTGCTTACTAAACCTCCCCAAATCTCTTCTCTTCTACCATACCTTCACAATCCTGACCTTATCCATTTTCCCTTTTTCTCTCCTGCTTGTTGTTGACTTCTTTTTCCTCCTTTGAGACCTCTGCCTGCACACGAGGAGTGCTAAAAATGCAAACTGCTGGAGTTGTTGAATAACTATACCCCTTTTATATTGGTATCGCGTTTGATACCAGGAGTTTCAATCTGGGACCAATCTCAGCTTGCCAGTGTTCACATGGCTGGTGACCTCAGGCATTTAGAAAACCAAATGAGGCAGAAACAGAGCGAGAACACAAGTGCAGCTAATGGCATATTACTGACTCATATCAATTGGAAATAAATGGGAAAGAACTAAAGACTGACCCCAGTGTCAGACTAGGCATATGTTGGCGTGATCTTGGTACTGTACCAGTTTGAAATCCACAGCTAGAAGAGTGCCAAGCTTCTATACCAGTATACTATCATGTTCATTTTGATGGGAGGTCAATACAAAATTCAGTGTGATGCATCTGAACAATGTAAACAGGGGATGTTACTTGATTCTGTTAAATCATTTAATCAGTACACACACATATATAAACTAATAATCAATAATAATTTTCAAACAGTGACAATTTTTCTCAAATTATATGATTTTAGGTAAGTCAACGACAGTTAAGCGGTTGAATGCACTTTAATGATCCTAATTGTCTACCAAATGGGAATGCAGTGCAGTGATTAGTAATCCCCAGCTCTATGTGTCTGTGGAATGAAAGGCAAGTCTTTGATTTTAGATTGAAAACAGAGAAAACTGCAGTTCACACAGTCATTAGATGATCTAATGAGATTTAGCTAATGTGGATTATAGTTCCTTCTTTAGTATTTCTAAGAACATATTCCAGATCAGCTGCTATTCATTACTGGCAATGGCTATCGCCAGGTTCAATTAACTCAAATATTCAGTGGATCCAAAAGTTAAAACCAGCCCAAAATGTGATCTCTGTCTTCTGTATATGTAGTTTTTTCTAAGTAAATTATTATGCAGTATTACTTCTTAAGGTCGTAATGATGTATTATTGAATTAACTGAGAAACAGACCAACTAGGCGCCTTTTGTCACGGCCTCACGCTGTTGAAGATCCCAATCCCGTTTGCCCTGTGCTGCGTCACAGTCATTACCCAATTGCATCAAAGAGGTAAAAACAACTTTCTGTTCCTGATTCAGAACAACCGCAGAAGACAACATTTTGTGCTTGTACACAAACTCTCGCCATCACCCTGTTACTAATCAGTTACAAAGAATTATGGTCATCTTTAACTGTCCATACAAATTTTAAAAAAAATACACACTGGGGAGACACTTGATGAAAATCTGATTAATTCCTACTAGTTCATATAATATGCATGTGTTCCTATGTCCTGGAAGCTACTTAGAACTTTCAGAAATATTTAGGAGGCCCTGCACTAGCTCCATGCTATAAGTGGAAAACAATGTTGCTTTCGCAGTATAGAGTTAGACTTCTCAGAGGGAAATCATTCAACTGTAGAAGTACTATACATTTACTCATTTAGTATTGTTGCTTTTCTACGCTATTCCTGTTGGTAGAGTACTCTGATTGGAAATGGGAACTTGTTGAAAGAAAGAACTTGCTTTTATATGGTGCCTCAAGACATCCCAAAGCGCTTGACAGCCAATGAAGGCAACGCGGCAGCCAATTTGCGCACAGCAAGCTCCCACAAATGTGATGATGACCGGATTATCTGTTTTAGTGCTGTTGGTTGAGGGATAAATATTGGCCAGGACACCGGGGAGAACTCCCCTGCTCTTCTTCCGGATACACAGCATCAGAGGCCTGGAAGGAGTTGGTTATACACTACGTCAGGGAGAAGTATTTGTGTAGCACAATGAACTTAACAAAAGGGTGTGGCAGATTATCGATAAAAATTCAAAGGAAGAAAAACAAGAGTTGGTCAGATGGTAACCAGTAGGACCAGTCACACACTCACTCTCATAGATCAAATTTTTATAATGCTCATCAGCATAATTTCTTTCAATTATCTGATTCGCTGATTGCTTATACCCATCATTGACCCTGCTGAAGATCAGTGTAGCATTGGGAACAACTGTCGACAAGGTAATTATATTCTATGAGGCTAAGGATTACTATACGGTGTATATTTCTTTCAGCCATGCACAGTGATAGTCTTAATGTCATGTAGAATAGTTAGATTGTCATTAATGTCTTCCTCACAGATGATTTCTCCCTTCCCCAGGCTTTGTTTTAAGCGCAATAGATAGAAGATAGTTTACTATGGGAGGGATTTTTCCAAGTATGTGTGGCGATGGGGATCCTTGCCTGCCACCAGTACATACCGGGCATGCTCTCTGCCAGCATATCCTCAGAATATTACCCCCCACCGCCCAATATTGAGTATATTTAGCAGGAGGTCATCAGTTGGCTAAACTAACTCCAGTTGATACAAAGGAAGCGTCATTGTTCAAACTCCTTTACTTGTAACTGATGCTTTGTTGAGCAGTTTTTTGTAAAATCTAAAGGATGGAGTGACCTTTATTGGCATAATGGAAGCCAATTATTATTTCTGGAATTTTTCCATTGGGGCAAAATTTCCTCTGTGCCCAATTCTAACAAATTTCTAATCATGACTATAAAGATGACCTAACGTGTAATCTTTCCTGCATTACAATAGTGACTACACTTCAAAAGCACTTCATTGGCTGTAAAGCGCTTTGGGACGTCCTGAGGTTGTGAAAGGTGCTATATAAATGCAAGTCTTTTGTTATAAATCTCATCATTCATCAAGAAACTACTCGTGAAATAACACTGGACGGCCAGCTGGTGGCGCCGTCCAAGGAGTATAAATACTCGGGCGTGGGGCCAGCTTTTCAGGGACATTTTGTAAGACAAGGAACTAGTGAAGTACAACTAGACCTCCATGTTCTGAAACAAGTTGATTAAAGCCTTGCTTTATACTCAAACCAAGTGCGTAGTGAGTTTTATTACATCATCTTTCTTTTACACAAAGCTAGAAAATGTAATATCTGTCACAAATAAAATCTGTTCAGTGCATAACCTTCGCAGTTCACCACTGCCATTCAAACACAAGCGGGCCATACTTTGCCAAGGAACCTCTGAAACTGGTTAACAATCCCCGTTCATCTTTTTACAAATTTGTGCCCCTGGTTCAGAGCTTCACGGGTGTTCGGGTGCAGAGGTCACTGCTGGATTTTCCTTCCATTGAAATGAATTGACAGAGACTCTTGCTGGGCTTATTGTTCTTGATAGCTGAATGATCGATTGTTGCCCCTGCCCCGAGTGCATGAAGCTCATTGCCAAGAGCATTCTTTCCTCAAATATATCCGTACGGTGGCATAGTGGTTAGCACTGTTGCCTCACAGCGCCAGAGACCCGGGTTCGAATCCGGCCTCGGGCGACTGTCTGTGTGGAGTTTGCACATTCTCCCCGTGTTTGCGTGGGTTTCCTCCGGGTGCTCCGGTTTCCTCCCACAGTCCAAAGATGTGCGGGTTAGGTTGATTGGCTATGATAAATTGACCCTTAGTGTTAGGGGGATTAAATACGTGGGGTTACAGGGATAGGGTGGGATATGTGTTGGTGTAGGGTTTACGGGGATCGGGTGGGATATGTGTCAGTGCAGGCTCGATGGGCCGAAATGGCCTCTATCTGCACTGTGGGGTTTCTGTGATCTGTGATTCTGTGAAATTTTCAAAAGAAAATCGATTCAAAAGAGATAACCAAAAATGGACATTTCATTTCATCTCAAGATCTTTGGTCTGAGAGCTAGCTTCCAGAGGAAATGGCCATTGATTGAGGCTGAACTCAGTCGGGGTATTGTGGCAGTGCCGCTATAATCTACTCAAGTGAAGTTCAAATGGTTTATAGAATTGCCTGGCAGTGTGTTACAGTCAGTAATCCATTTCCAAAAGCTCATGTCATTTTAAAATAAAATCGAGAGTGAGTATTCTTTCCCATTGATGGGCTCCACCACACATTTTAATTACAGCCATGACCGCCACTATGACAATATCACATAATGCAAAAGGAAGATTTAGGTTGTCACCACAGAAAGCGCGTCCAGTATATTCATTTCCCAACATATGAGAGTGTATAGTCGGGCATCCGAGCAGTCCGATTTATGTTGCATTTGTCTTTTTTTGAGGCAATTGTTGCCATTCACAGCAACCATAGCAGGATTTGCTTTAAGTAAATCCAGGAAACAATAGCATAGTGGTAATGTCACTGGGCTAGTAATCCAGAGACCTAGACTAATGATCCATCGAGACGTGAGTTCATAATCCCATCCACGACAGCTGGGGAATTTAAATTTAGTTAATTAAATAAATCCGGAATAATGACTAGCGAAACATATCAGATTGTTGTAAAAATCCATCTGGTTCACTAATGTCCTTTAGGAAAGGAAATCTGCTGTCCTTACCTGGTCTGGCCTATATGTGACTCCAGACCCATAGCAATGTGGTTGACTCATAAATGGCCTAGCAAGCCACTCAGTTGTACTCACCACCACCTTCTCAGGGGCAATTAGCAACGCCCACATCCCATAAATGAATACTTAAAAATCGACTACAATCTCCCCATTTTCATTTCAACAAGTTTTTATACAAAAACAAAGTTACCGACCACATAGTTACATCTAGAAACTAATTGCAGGAGGAGGCAGAAAATTTGATCTGACCAAAAAAAGGAAGGGGGGGGGGGCACATCGATTTAAATCAAACTCCTGTGTCTTTATCTCATTCAGCAAGCGTTATGAGACCGTCTTTAATCATTTTCCTAATTGCATTGCATTTCCCAACCTGACAGCATCTTGTTCGTTCAGACTGACAAAAAAAATGGAGCTTCCAACTGAATAAATAAACGAATAGGTTTCCCGAGGACGGTAAATGCTACTTAACAGCGGAGGGATTGCTTTCCCCAGACAGACGCTCGCAACTTTTGTGTTCCGTTCATTTTTGGTGAAAATATTTTGTCGCCTCGTCAAATTTACTGACGCATTTGCAGCGAATGCCAGTGGGATACTGGCAAGAGCACGGTGCAGATTGGTAAACAGGTTTAACACCAGCTTTCATGGACTTTTCAATTACACGAGGTGTTGAGGTTAAGGAAGTAAAACATACAGGGAGCAATTTTCTTCCAGTGGCAAAGGATGGCGCACCACCTGGAAATGTGATTAAACAAAACCCTTGTTGAAAATAATCGACCTTCATCTCATTTTTTTTAAATTAGAGACTGATCTATTTATGTAAATAAAAACCCGACTGAGTTTAAAAAAACTGAATTCAGTCGGTGTCATCAGCAATACTTGGACGTTCTCGCAATATTAGAAACAAAAGCAAAACAAAATCAACATTTCTTGATCGTTTGAAGCAACAAGTGAAAATGCAGCAAACATCAGTCCACAAGGCAAAGGCCCGTCGGGTGTGAGCATCCCTTTGTGCAATACTCTATTAATAATTAATACACACCAAAGGATTAACCGTGTAACAGCTTCTCACACCTGTGTCACAGGCTCCACACCAAATCCCCAGCATTTCCATTCGACATTCATCAAACATGATAGTTGTGACAGGATTGTCTGCCATGATTAACTAATAAACAAAGGCCTTTACAATAGTCAACCGGTATCCCTCCTTCCTGCCAAAAATACTTTGCAGAATTGTTCAAAGGATGGGATTAAAGAGATTTCCACAGATTTAATTTCTAATACCTCGAAGGTATTTTTTAAAAATCAAATAAAGAATAGTCGTTCGCCGAAAAATTGATTGATAAAAGCTCACCTCAGATTTAAGTTAGCTTGCGATGGGCTGCCTAGCTGTAATTTACTCAATAGCTGGCACCCTACCACATTACCTGTAAGCAACACGGTGTTCTTTATATACAAGTATAAAGGTTTAGCATAACTTCCTTGCTATTGTACTCTATGGTCTCTATTTATAAAGCCAAGGATCTTGTGTGCTTTTTTAACAGCCTTCTCAACTTGTCCTGCCACCTTCAAAGATTTGTGTACGCAAACTTTCAGGTCTCTCTTTCCCGCACCTGTTTTAGGATTGTACCATTTAGTTTATATCGCCTCTCTTCATTCATCCTTCCAAAATGTATCACTTCGCACTTCTTCGCTTCATACTGGAAAGGTACAAAGTTGCAGAGCTATGAGGATAGAGGAAGTGTGTGGGATTAACTGGATAGCTCTTTCAAAGAGATGGCACAGGGACGATGGGACGAATGGCCTCCTTCTATGAGTACATCCACACAGATCTATTATCTTAAATTAATGGATTAATGCAACAATCATTAATGGTTTTCTGCTAAAATAAAGCCCAGATTACAGCTTTGCGTTTCCACTGAGAAGTTAAACACAGGTTTCAGTTTAACGTGCAGTGCCTTTCAGTACACTCATGCTAACTGATGTGGAGCATATTTCTGTTTTAAATCGGACCGTATGTATTTCATGGGGTGCTTGTGTTTTTGCGCAGAGGCCTTGGCGCTGCACAAAGTCGGCGAGGGGTGGTGTGGAGATATATCTCAGGGAAATGTTTTACATAGGTTTTAGGAGACTTCAATGAAATTCATTTTATTCCCCCTACCCTCCCTCCCGACTACACAGATCTTTCAGGAACTTTGCACCCAAAAACATACAGCCCTTTTTTATAATAAAGGCAATGCTTGGAAGACTTTATTGTGCATACGAAAAACCAAATTTTCTTGGGAAAAAAACCAAAATCACATTCAAACTGTGACAGATCCGCAGTGTGAAAAATGTAGTTTATGCCAAGTCTGATTATTACGGAACAAAACAAGAAGGGAAAAATGTCTACACATTTTTACAATAGTGAAAGAGCTGCTTTTCTCTGCCATTTACCGGTATATGAGAAAATGCACTTGCAGCAGAAGCTGTAACAACCCATCACTTCTTTTTCCATTCATTTTATGCGAGTAGCCTCTTTTTGCAAACTATTCTCACCACTATAAAATACGATTTTATCAACTGTTAGACAGAAGCATTAGATTCTCTGTCCACATTACCCAGTTGAATTCTCTTATTTCACAAGCATAAGCATGATGCGAGCAATAAATACAGTTATGGACTCACCACAAGGTCATTACTATTCCTGGCTTCCTCGAGATCAATTCAACTCCCCCTTTTTGACAGGCTGTCTTCGCTCTGGTTTTCTGGCTTTAGGGTTGGTTCTCCCCCAAAAAACATCCACGTCTCTCTGCATTTGGAAGTCTGGCAGTCATTTTTTTTTTTTAGTTTAAATTTTTATTTTATTGACAGTATGTGCTGCAAGGTTTTATTGCACAAATTGAACTGCACAGCTCCCTTGTTCTGTGTAACTGCAGACTGGGCTGGTTAACAAGTCACAGCTTTGCTGATTAACAACCGACAGCTATGATAAATTGAGAAAACGGTTATAATTCACCTGATGGGTTGCTGGCAAGACTGTCACCCTGGTGAAATCAATTAACTCAGAAAGCTGCTTACTTCAGCCACTGTGATTACAGGTTCAGCAACCGGGAACATTGCTGGCTCCTTTGCAGTGACGCGTCCAGATTGTTTCCTCTGCGAGTTTTGTTTGAAATGGCCGAAATTCTACCTTTCACAATGCACTCGCTTTAAGCTTTCCAGATGCTTTAACTGTTAATCAAATTTCCTTCCTAACACAGAGTTGTAATGAGACCTAACTGGGGAACTGCGTGTAAACTGCTGCTGTGTGGCAGTCCATACAGGAGGAGGACATCCTGACCCTGAGTTATGATTGGCTATCTGTTCGACTGTCAAGCTGCATGGGGAGGGTTATTTAAGGTGCTCTATCAGAGCTAACAGTGGGCCTGTTTCTGGTCACCATCATGACACATTTTATCCAGGCAACTCTGAAGGATTACAAATAAATTTATGAGAAGACGTGACATTAAGATCGTCCTATATGGAACGTAGATGCATTTAAGAATAGGAACAAGCATTGCCGTCTCTGGCCACGGAGATCTGCAAAATCAACATCTTTTATTTCCTTGAAATGGAACCAGTGACCTTCAAAGCCCAAAGCAGAGTGAATCTACACTCAGCGTCATTGAACTCAGCATTACAAGGCTGTTGTTGCGAACAAAATCTAGGCTGACACCCCAGTGCAGTACTGTACTGAGGGAGTGCTGCAGAGGTTAAACTGAGGCCCCGTCTGCCTCAAAGATCCCAAGGCACCATTTGAAGAAGAGCAGGGGAGTTCTCCCTGGTGTCCTGGCCAATAGCTATCCCTCAACCAACATCACTAAAAACAGATTACCTGGTCATGATGACATTGCTGTGTGTGGGAGCTGGGCAAGCTGAAATGGGCGAGCTGCCTGGGGAGGCACAGCGAGTGCCAGCAGCTCGCCTAAACTATTGAAACGAGGCCCGAGACCCAATTTCAGGCCAACTTTGGGCCTCCAGAAGAATTTCTACCCCTCGGTCTCTTTACAATCAATTTTTTAACTCACCTCACCTCTGTAAATCCATAGTATACATCCCTAAAACAAAATGCCACTGCCACACTGTGTTAAAGCACCATACATTTTGAGGAAAAAAGCCAATCTCTCTTCAACATACGTTATTGTGAATGGAAGATGTTTAATTACTGTGCAGGAGAAGATACTTCCAAATCTAATTATTGTGCTTGCATACAATAAAAAGGCTCATTAACACATGTAAAATCACTTTTTGGTGATGAGGACAGCTGAACATATCCTTACATTAATTTAATACTAACTCACAAGCACTTCTTGATTTGTATTTCAATCGACAAGTATCCTTGCAAAGTGATTAAGTAGATTTTCTTTCCTGAGTGTAGCAGGATTGCTCAGTCTCCTGTTCTGAATTTCAAAGTAAGAACATTCAAAAATATTGAACAGGCACAGAATTTGCACTAACATATAATCCACCCAATTTATTTAATGTCTCGAGGGAAAACTTCCGAGATGATAAAGCACCATATAATTTCTCTCGCACCATCAAAGAAATGAAACAGAATACCAGAGCATCCGTCTAATTGTAAAACCTGCATTACTGAGCCTTGGCCACTTAGATTCTGAGATAATATTTCTATGGCATCAGTGGCGCAGTCTACACGTTTCCACAGCGTAGATGATCATCAATGTGCATGTAAGATAGTCATTAATAAATCCAAGGGAAACTTCTTTACCCAGAGAGTGGTGAGAATATGGAACTAGCTACCACGTGGAATAGTTGAGGCGAATGGCATAGATGCATTTAAGGAGAAGCTAGATAAACACACGAGGGAGAAAGGAATAGAAGTATATACAGATAGGGTTAGATGAGGTAGGGTGGGAGCAGGCTCATGTGGAGCATAAACACCAGCACAGAGCAGTTGGGCCGAATGGCTTGTTTCTGTGCTGTAAATTTTATATGATTCAATTCTTGTTTTTATAAGGATAAAATCCCATGCTTCCACTCCCAGTGTTCGATTGGAATGTGAATCAGAGAGTCGCACACAGAGGTCAATGGCCCAATTCACAGAGATCTCGCTTTTCTGATGCCTCAAAAAATGGACTCTATAATCTTCAGCCTTGTTCCAATTCTTTTTAAAGGTGTTAAAATAACATACAGCATTAATTACTTTTGCTGGGATTCCATTCCACACATGTACTAGTCTGAGGGGAAAACAATAGGGGCTATTTTAACCTTACCCACCTGGCAGAAACCGGGTGAACGGACAGTTAAAATCAGGACCCGTCAACGTCCCTCTCTGTTCCTGCAGTCTTCTATTTTAACCTGTTCTTCTGATTTATTACTAAATTATTATTAAATTAACTTTTCAAATACTTATCAAACTTAACTATCTCAGTAAGTAAGTAGAAAATAAGTAGAAATTAAAATGAAAAAGCTGTCAGGCATGGCTCAGTGATAGCACTCTCATCTCTGAGTCAGAAGGTCATGGGTTTGAGTCCCACGTCACAGACTTAAGCACAAAATCTAGGCTGACACTCCAGTGCAGTACTGAGGTGGTGCTGTACTGTCGCAGGTGCCGTCTTTCAGATGAGACGTTAAACCGAGACCCCGTCTGCCCTCTCAGGTGGGCGTAAAAGATACCATGGCACTACTTCGAAGGAGAACAGGGGAGTTCTCCCCGATAGTCTGGCCAATATCTATCCTTGGAGCAAACTCACTAAAAATGATGTTCTGGTCATGATCACCTTGCTGTTTGTGGGAGCTTGCTGTGCACAAGTGGGCTGCTACGTTTCCTACATCACAACATTGACTACACTGCAAAAATACTACATCGGTTTTAAAGCACTTTTGGACGTCATGCAAGGGGCAATATAAATGAAACCCGAGAATCCAGGTTTTCCCGCACGCTGTGGAATTTAACTCTACAGCACAGCATGTGACGTCACGGACAGGTTCCCCGCCCGGAGCTCAGCCTGATTGACAGGCTGGCTTCCAGTCGGGCAGGGAACGCTGGAGAGTAGGCCGCAGTCCCAGGTAGGTGCGAACCCCAAGCCTGGGGAGGAGGGTGTTGAATCCGTAAATCTTAAGGTATGGTGTTCTTCAATAACTAGACGGAGGCTGTAGATTAACAATCAACAGGTGTTTACTGGAGGAGGGTAGTCTAAAGACTAACAGTACAGATGCCTGCTCAAGGCTTATATACATGTGTGGTCACTGCCGGTACTACAGTATACAGGAGCTGTAAAAGTAGTTCTCTCTTAAAGGTACATACACTACAATTCCTCCCCTTTTAGATTAACAGTACCCATAACATTCAAATAACAGTTAACACTTTAACATGCACATTTAACTGAAATAGTCCATTTATAGATTCAGTCTTTGGGGCGGCTTCCTGATCCTTTCTGGATAGCGCCTTTCCTGAATGTCTTGTTCTTGGTGCGGAGGCGATTCTGGCCCCCTTTCGTCGGTTAGTTCATCAGTTTCCGCTGCTACTGTTTCTGGGGTAGATGCTACCGGTATGTTGGGTTCATCCCCAGGTACGCGAGACATGGGGTTGACTCGTTCCTGTGACGCTAGGATCTGGTCGACGTGGCGTCTCACAATGTTCTCCCCGACATCCACTGTGTACATTAGTGGCCCCTGCCGTGTGCATATCGTTCCGGGTTGCCATTTCTCTGTTCGGTAGTCGCGGGCCAAGACTGGTTGTCCTACATTGAAGCTCTTTGTCGGCTTCTCATTGATGTGCTGGAATTGCTTATCCTCAACATTTCTTCGCACATTTGGTCTGAGCAAATCCAGACGAGATCTCAACCTTCGGTTAAAGAACATCATGGCCAGGGTCTGGTTGGTAACTGCATGTGTCGCATTTCTGTAGGCTAACAGGAAATTGTCCACCTTATGCTGTAGTGGAATGTCATCATCGCACATGGCCCTTATTGCCTTTTTAAAGGTTTGTACGAACCTCTCAGCCAATCGATTTGTGGCTGGATGATACGGGGCGGATGTGTAATGCCTTACCCCATTCCTTCTCATAAAATTTCTGAAATTCTTCGGACACAAACTGTGGTCCGTTATCAGAGCAAATCTGCTCTGGCAAGCCGTTCCTGGCAAATATGGTCCGTAGGACTGCAATTGTTTTCTCTGTAGTGGTGGAGGACATTTTGATCACCTCAGGCCATTTCGAGTGCGCATCCACTGCTATTAAGAACATTGAGTCCATGAATGGACCAGCAAAATCAATATGTACCCGTTGCCATGGAGAAGAGGGCCACTCCCATGGGTGTAGAGGGACATGTGGTGGTGCATTTTGGACCTTCTGGCATCCTGAGCAGCTCTTTGTCAGGTCCTCGATTTGTTGATCGATCCCCGGCCACCACACATAAGCCCTAGCAAGGCTTTTCATTTTCACCCCTCCCAGATGGCCTTCGTGAAGCTCATTGAGCACTCTCTCCCTTAACTTGGGTGGAATTACCACTCGGGATCCACACATCACTGTCCCCTGGCATACTGACAGCTGTTCTCTTCTGGATGAGAATGCTGTCAACAGTGAGTCGCCATGTGTTGGCCATCCCTTCACCGTCAAATCATATACCCGAGACAGTGTCGGATCATTTCGGGTCTCCTTCTCTATATCCACGTTAGTTACTGGCAAGCGTTCAATTATCGACAAATAAAATATTTTGATAGGGTCCACTGCTGGTGCTTCCTCCACAGTAGGCAGTGGCAGGCGTGATAGCCCATCAGTGTTTCCATGCTGTTTCGTGCCCTTATACTCTATTTCATATTGGTTCACCCCTAGAAAAAGGGACCATCTTTGTAGCCGTTGTGCAGTCATCACCGGAACGCCCTTCTTTGGATTAAAGATGGAGACAAGTGGTTGGTGGTCAGTCAGCAAGGTGAACTTCTGCCCATGCAGATAGTGGTTGAATTTTTTAACTCCCCATACTAGGATGAGGGCCTCCCTGTCAATCTGGGCATAGTTGCGCTCGGCTGAGGTTAGTGACCGAGATGCAAAGGCTACTGGCCTCTCCAACCCGTCTGGGAATTTGTGCGACAGCACCGCTCCAATACCATAGGCTGATGCATTACACGCCAACCGAATTGGTAGTGCTGGGTTGAAATGGGCCAACACCTCTTTTGATGTGATCAATTCTTTGCACTTCTGGAAAGCTCGTTTACATTCGTCATTCCACTTCGATGTTACCCCATGTTGCAGTAGGGTGTTCAGTGGGTGTAATACTGTAGACAAATTTGGTAAGAACTTATGGTAGTAGTTCACCAGCCCGAGGAACGACCTCAGTTGTGACACATTTTGTGGTGCTGGAGCCTTGACTACTGCCTCAATCTTTTCAGGGGACTTATGTAACCCCTCTTCATCAATAACGTGGCCACAATACGAGATCTGCTTCTGGAAATACTCGCACTTGTGGCGATTAGCTCGTAGCCCATATTCCTTTAATCTAGTGAGCACCTTCTCCAGGTTGGCGAGGTGATCACTGTCATTTTCGCCCGTGACCAGGATGTCGTCCAAATAACACTGGGTCCCTGAAATCCCTTGCAGGACTTGATCCATTGCCCTTTGCCAAATAGCCGGAGCCGATGCTACCCCGAACACCAGCCGGTTGTATTGGTAGAGACCTTTATGAGTGTTGATCGTGAGGTATTGTTTTGAGGCTTCTTCTACCTCCATTTGCAGGTACGCCTGGGCCAGATCAATCTTAGTGAAGCGTTTACCTCCAGATAGCGAGGCGAAAATATCTTCAATCCGTGGAAGCAGATATTGTACCGTGTGAAGGACTGGGTTCACTGTCACCTTAAAATCCCCACAGATGCGGACCTTCTTTGGTTCCCCAGGCGTATTACTCAGCGACCTCTTCATTACAGGAATGATGGGTGTAGCCCACTCGCTCCAGTCCACTTTGGACAGTACTCCTGAATGTTCCAAACCTTCCAGCTCTGCTTCGACGGCTGGTCGGATCACATAAGGCACCGGTCTGGCCTTAAAAAACTTTGGGCTTGCATTTTCCTCTATTTTAATCGTCGCTGTTATGCCTTTCAGTGTTCCGAGTCCCTCCTGGAACACTTCTTGTGCGTCAGTTAGCATTTTTGACAGTCGTCCAGGTGTGATGTCATCCTTTTTGGCCTCAACCTGCAGTGCCTGTATGGAATGCCAATCTAATTGTATCTTCTGGATCCATTCACGTCCTAGTAGTGGTGGTCCTCCATCTGGCAATACATATAGGTCCATTTTTGGTATTTCCTGGCATTTGTATATCACGTTCACCCTTATTTTTCCTTTGGGGTAGACTTTTTGCCCCGTGTACGTCTTCAAGACAATCTCTGTAGCTTTCAAGGGTATATGTGAGAATAGCTGCTTGTAGTCCCTTCGGTTTATGACTGTTAGGGCTGATCTTGTGTCCAATTCCATTTTCACTTGGACTCCGTCTATCTTGAGCGTGACCCAGATAGTCTGGTAATCCTCCATTTTGATTACATTATGTAGTTTCAGACAACCCAGCTCCTTGCTTCCGGAGTCTGTATCACTTTTCTGTTCGTCTGAACTACTGTCCATCACCTTATGTACCTTTTTGTACTTCTCCTGTGGAGATTTCTTGCTGCTGGTTTTCTTCCCTGACCTGCAGACTCTTGCTATGTGTCCTGCTTTTCCACACTGTCTGTACACTTGGTCTTTGAACCAACAATCCTTCTGGTCATGTGTTGTTCTGCCGCAGCGATAACACTTCCCTGCTCCATATGACATTTCATTGGTGCCATATTCTTGCGGTCTCCGTTGTATCTCTGCAGCGCCCCGTGCGGCTGCTTCATGTGATACTGCCATGCTGACAGCCTTGTCCAGTGTAAGATCCTTTTCTGATAGAAGCCGTTTCTGGGTTCCTTCACTTTGAAGCCCACACACAAACTTGTCCCTTAACGTATCTGCTAGTCCCATTCCAAACTGGCAGTGTTTCGATAGCTTGCACAGTTCCGTTAAATACTCAGCATTACTTTCGTCTTTCTGCTGGTTCCTTTTGTGGAACTTAAATCTTTCTGCTATCAGCAGCGGTGTGGGGTTTAAGTGGTCCTGTAGGATTTCCACTATGCTTTTGAAATCCTTATCCACTGGCTTCTCTGGGGTTATTAGGTTTCGCAGTAAGCCATACGTTTTTGCACCCATGGAATTCAACAAAACCAGTGCTTTCCTGGCATCTGGCACTTCATTCGCCTTGTAGTACACCTCAATGCGTTCCACATATGTCGCCCAATCTTCGACTTCATTGTCGAACGCAGTGACACTGCCACTCTGCGGCATCCCTGGGTGTGGTTAGACTTTCTAAAATGGCATCTCCCGCGCTCTCCCTTCTGCTCCGCTGGCTCAAAATGGCGTCTCCCGCGCTTTCCTTTCTTCCCGCGCTCGTGCTTCTCCGCTGCGGCTTCAAAACTGGCGTCTCCCGCGCTCTCCCTTCTTCTCCGCGGCTCAAATGGCGCGCTCTCCCTTCTTCTCCGCGGCTCCAATGGCGTCTCCCGCGCTCCCTTTCTTTCCCCACAGACGCTGCTCCGCCCTTGAGCCCTGGCTGCGCTCTGCGCGTTCTCCTGTGCGCCTCTCTCGTTGCCGCCGCTCGGTCCTGAATCCCGGCTGTGCTTTACCTTCTCTCTCTTTTTGTTTTCCGTCGATGCCGCTCGGTCTTCAACCCCCGGCTGCGTCCTGTGCGCTCTACCCTCGCTCTTACCCCATCGACGCTGCTCGGCCTTTTCTGTGCCGTCGGTCGGCTCCAGCCGCCGCTGTCCGGGAAGAGTCTGCGTTGTACCTGTTGCCAGCCTGTTGCTGGTTCATCATGGCTGGCGAACCAAGCCCAGCTCTCAACAGCCTCCCCTGCGATGTTCACGGATGACTGGGCGGTTGCTCGTGGTCGACGCCCGTGCTTCTGGCCTCGACTTTCTTCCACCGTCCTCCCGGAGCGAATCCTTGGAAGGAAATGCAGAGTTGCAGGTAGATTCGAATCAACCTCGTCGCCACTGTTGAATCCGTAAATCTTAAGGTATGGTGTTCTTCAATAACTAGACGGAGGCTGTAGATTAACAATCAACAGGTGTTTACTGGAGGAGGGTAGTCTAAAGACTAACAGTACAGATGCCTGCTCAAGGCTTATATACAGGTGTGGTCACTGCCGGTACTACAGTATACAGAAGCTGTAAAAGTAGTTCTCTCTTAAAGGTACATACACTACAGAGGGTTTGACCCGGGGAGGAGGGTCCGATCCCTGGGGGGTTGTCCTATGCCTGGGGGGGTCCAATCCCTGATCCCAGGGGGAATCCAGTCCCTGATCCCGGGGGGAGGGGTGGTGTCTGAACGCCGACCTGGTCCGATCCCTGTGGGGTTGGGGTGATCCCAGGGGGGTTTGGGGCGATCCCAGGGGGGTTGGGTGGGGGGGTCGGGGCAATCCCAGGGGGGGTTGGGGAGGCGATCCCAGGGGGGGGTGGAGCTGATGCTGGGGGAGCTTGGGGGGCTGGGAGGAAGCACTCCTGCTCCTCCCAGCCCAGAAGGGGTGCTCCACAAGGCTTGTCCTCGCCACACTGCAGCTGCCAGGAATCCTGAGGCCCGGGAAATCCGGTCAGCCACAGTTAAACCTACACAGCAGGTTAAATCCGAGGCTTCAGACGCATTATACAGTAATATTTAAAGGGCCAGCCCACCTTCTGGGAGTGAGTTGGCAGCTCATCCTCCATCCTGCCGACATTAAACCTAGAAGTGGGCGGGTTGGGGTCGTGATTCGCATTTTTAACACTTTAACCTCCCACCCAACCCCAAACCACCTGTTTTTTGGGGTTAAAATTTCCCCCATAGAATCAAAGAATGATACAGCAGAGAAGGAGGCCACTTGGCTAATCATGCCTGTGCCGGCCCTTTGAAAGAGCGATCCAATTAGTCCCACTCCCCTGCCCTTTCCCTATAACCCTGTAAATTTTCCCCTTCAAGTATTTATCCAATTCCCTTTTGAGAGGCATTATTGAATCTGCTTCCAGCATCTTTTCAGGTCATTCCAGATCATAAAAGTCAAGTTGTCTTTTAGTGAATCATACGCCATGACAGAATTAAATTAAAAAATACAGTGGTACATTTTCGGCAAAAAAGCTTGTTTTCTGTCAGGCACACGTGCTTTCGACTTTGACTATGGCGCAAAACGTGCGATAGGAAATCGGCAGCCCTTTTTACACTCCGCCTGATTTTATTTCCCATTGATGTCAACCAAATTGCCAGTTGTGATGTATTCATTAGTGACCGAACTGAATGATTTTCCTCAATGACGCTCCCGGGCAGGCAAGGTAAGCACTCCTTGTGTTAGATGAAAGAAAGGTGCGTGAAGCTACCCATTGAAAGCATGGTGTCAGGATAGAATGGTTTGGCTTGTTTAACCTTGGACTTTGTGATGAAATATATGTCTTCATCAGCCCCTGTGTTTTACTTTTACCTGCATTGTATTGTGTGTACCACCCCCTTTTCCCCTATTGTGTGTATTGGCTCCACCCCTGTCTTTTGTCATATAAAGGTCTCAAGAGCTGTATGAGTCATTCTGCCAGACGAATCCGATGTGGAATGACGTGCAATGTTCTTAGCGATTAAAAGCCTTCAGTTGAATCCTTTAACTTCTTGTCTTTGGGTTATTGATGGCACATCAGACTTCATCATCATTGTAATAAAATAGAATGTCCACTGACACCGTGCTTTGTTATTCGTGAAGTTTAGAGTAATACAGGAGAAGGTGCACTTATTCACTCCAGTGATGATTATTGGCTCATTATGAAACGGCAAAGAGGACTGATGTGTTGTGGTGCTCTAGGATGGGTCGTGGGTTGAGGGAATGTCACTTTATTTGAAAGTGAGGAGAGGCAGTGAGACTCTAAGAAGGGGAGGAATTCAGTGTAAATGAAGCATTTTCAGAGAGTATGACACTTTTTTTCCTCTTGTGCAATGTAAAAAGTGTGGTTTCTCGCATATATGACATGAAAGAGTGTTTTACTGAACATAATACTTCACCGTTGACTAGATTGAGACATGGAAAGCATTGCTGTTTACCAGCAATCTCATAACAGTAACGTCACAAATTGAACCTTTCAGTGATCACGCCTCAACTGTAAGGAACACCTCGTTAGCTGTTGTTAGTCATGGAAAACAAATCACTTGTGCACATCATTGTGTTTATAATTATACTATTAAATTTGCTGCAAAAATATTGGGCGCATGGTATGAATACAAATAATATCATCTCAATGTTTAAATGACCACAAACTGCTTGAGCATCATTCCAGCAATTTGTTATCTGAACCCAGGCAGAGTACTTCCTTGTCAAAAGTCCCAGCGAGCCAATCTCTAAGAAAAAAAGAAAGTCTTGCATTTAACAAGTGCCTTTCACAACCTCAGGACGTCCCAAAGCATTTTACAGCCAATGAAGTGCAGTCACTGTTGTAATTCTGGACATTATATTCCTGGATATTAGTTATTTTTTATTATTATGATTTATAGTTGTATTATGAAGAAACTGAAACTGGAGAAGATCTACCGAACAGGAATATAATGGCATCCTTTCAACTAACACCTGACCACAATTTGTTACATAGTGGGAATTGTAGACACTTAAGAAAACCTTTATTGAGCCAACATCAACCTGTCCTGTCTTACAACAAATGATGTTTTCTTTTTCATTCCAGATGTTGCTTTCTTTTGGGCATTGGTACTTCAATTGTGCAAGAATTTTTCTAAGCAACTCTCTGGTAACTTTCAAATACAGGAATATATTGGGAGATAGCGAATCTTCTAGTTGTTGGAAAAATCCATTCACTGTCGATCAGACAGAATATCTGGGTTAACAGCATAACTTTTCAATTTAAAATGATATCAGCATCAATAAGAAGTACTTATGTGCAGTGATATAATGGGGCAGTAATTCCTCCCCAAACGCGTGAGTACGGAAGGGGTACTCACGCGCCTGGCTGGAGGAAATGCCGGTTTTCAGCATGCACAGCGCATGCGCTGAAAACCGGCATTTCCTCTCCTCTCACCCAAGAGTTAAAGAGGCTAGCGCGTGCGCTGTAGGGGGCAGCGCGTGCGTCTTGGATTTCCTGTTTTGGGGGATTTGCGCATGTGTAAAGGCCTCCGGTCTTTACGCTTGTAAAAAGCACACGTAAGTATTTATTTTTACAGGTAAGTGGTGTTTTAGTGCAATTTAGAATTTTTTTCCACAGGTTTATTATTTTAAAGAATCTACAATAAGGTAAGTTTAGTTTTAGACCCTTTTTATTAAAAATTGATTTTTTCAACAAAAAAAAATTGTTTAAATTATTTTTTTAAACTTATTTATACTTAATTTAATGATTGGGATGTTTTTTAAAATTTTATTTAAAGTTTAAGTAGTGTTTTGGGGTGCAGTACTTCTCATGAGTTTGACAGTTCTTACTGTCAAATTTATGAATTAAGTTTCCCCTCCCCTGATTGGCTGAACAGTGCTCACCTGATCCCAGCCGGCACATCGCACTAACTATGCCGCTGGGTCAGGTTAGCACAGCGCGCCGACATCAGAACCGGGCCACTGACAGGAAATCCACTGCGGGCCAGGTTTCAGATGTCGGTGCGCCGGGTAAGTGCACATCGGGGGCTTGCACGCGCGGCAAGCCCCCGACACCAAGTTCTGGGCCAATGTTTTTGAAATACTTTATACAAATCAATCAAAATCTGAGTTGGAAATATGAACTGCGTTCATATGTAATCATACTTTAACTTTGAGACAGATCAAATTGTGTGTCTCAGGTTGCAAAAACGTTACCTGCACCTTGTACACTTACAGACTCACTGTCAAAAAGTTCTAAGAGGAATCCTTGCTGGAGGAACCCCCTACAAAATTAACCTCAGTATGAAGTGCACCATTAGCCATAGTGCCACTTGATAAAGTCTGATTCTCCTCTTAATGGAGTATTACCAGCTTGGCTCAGAGTCAGAGGTAGTTCGTTTAGGCCCCATCATAACTATAACATACAATGTCAGCTGATACTTTAGTTCAAGGCTGCATTGTTAGAGTTAACATTTTTCTAATGAGACATTAAATTGACTGTTTTAAGAATTCTATGGCACTATTTAAAGAAGAGCAGTGAGTTCATCCAACCTTCTAGCCTAGGAAGAAGGCCTGTAGAGTCTGAGTGGATCATATTAATTAGCGAGATGACATGCTGCAAAAACTCAGCATTGCCGAATATTATGTACGCATATTGTACAGTCTCGGCAGATGCATCTAGCCTCTGATACATTTATAGAGCTAAGCTATCTCTCCTCTAGGACGGTGGAGGAGGAAAGGGAGGGTCAGCACCTGTGAGTTCTTAGCTGTGTTGGCCTGGCTGATGATACTGTCTCACAGGAGATTCCCTCCTCCCACCCACATGCTCTAAAGTGTTCCCCAAATGGGCTTGTAGGGCCAATTTTCACTCCCTCCACTCAGCTTAAATGGGGCGCTGGCATCTGGTGGGAGGCTATTTGCAATATGCAGATCAGGGTCCTATGGTGTACGCAGGACCCCAGTTGCAATTTCGAGGTACAGATAGCGGAATGAGCATGTGATAAATCCATGTAGTGAAACAAGAACTCGAAGAGGCGAGATATTAGAATTAGTCTGTATACTTTATTAACAACTGCGTAGCAAACATGCAGGCCTGCATCCTGGCATTCCACCTTTGCTGACCTTGACAGGAAGCAACCCCCTGACCTTAACTAGTGGCAGCTCTAGCTACAGCACAACCTGGTGGATAACCTTTATCATAACATCCTAGATTACTATAGAGCACCATCGTCAATCCTCCCATTTGTACTGGCATTGTGCGGCCTACCATCGGTGTAGGTATATTCTCCACTGAGAAAGACCTTGGCCGGAATTTTCCCGTTGCCGAGTGTGCGGGTTTGGAGAGGACGGTCGGATGTATTAATCCCGGAAATAGCGAGCGCATCAGGAACCCACCGTCATCCCACCGCCTCGTGCATGTATCTCGGGCGGCTTTGAAGGTACGACACAGACCCGATCGGCAGAGGCGGGCGGCCTCATTGAAGTCATTAAATGCTTGTTGAGAGACCCTTAAGAGTGTTTTTAACACCAGCTTTTGACGTTTACTGTAGGATTCATGGAGGTCAGGTACCTCGCCTGTGAAGGGGAGGCAGAAACTCAGCGGCTATTGATGAGTTCATTCATTGAGAGCTGGGAATAGCACATAAATACTCCAACATTACACCTCATTACTTGCCTCATGGAAAGGCTCTTGCTAACTCTATTTTGTCCTCAAATTTGGGTGTCTGCAGCATGCAGGTCATTTTCGAAACCTCGGCAGCCACTCTCACCACATTGCTACTCACTATCGCAACATCGAGGGATTGGCCCACTGGTCTCCACTTTTCCTGCCATCTACTACAGCAGCATGGGTGCTGCTTATACTGTCTCACCCTGGTCCTCAGAATCAGACCAAGATGAGCCCCACCACCAACAACACCAGCCACATCAGCAGCAGCAGTAACCACAACAGCAGCCTTCTCCTCAATGACCTGATAGTCCACAGGAGAGAGGGGGGCACCACAGGGCTGCAGTGCGGGAGGCGATACCCCCAACACAGGGGATACAGGCAGAGGATGAGCTTCCTCAACATGACTGAGCAGCAGTGCTTCAGGAGGCTCAGGCTATCGCGCCAGCTCGTGGCAGACATTTGTAGCTTGCTGGAACAAGATCTGGTGCTCAGAGGACCTGGTGGACACGCCTTGCCAGTGCCTGTCAAAGTTACCACCGCCCTCAACTTCTTCGCCTCAGGCTCCTTCCAGGGATCTGCGGCAGACATTTGCGAGATCTCGCAGTCAGCCGCCCTCAGATGCATCACCCAGGTGACCAATGCCATGTTTCACAAGTCAGCCAATTATATCTACTTTGCCACTGATGAAGCCAGTGTTACTGGGCATGCGCTCGGCTTTGCCACTCTGGTTGACTTCCCACAGGTGCAGGGCATCATCGACTGCACACATGTGGCCATGAAGGCACCCCATCATCACCCAGGAGTGTTTGTGAACCGCAAGGGCTTCCAGTCCCTCAATGTGCAGCTCGTCTGCAGCCATAAAAGATGATTAGGCATGTGTGCGCCAGATTCCATGGCAGCTGTCATGACTCTTTCGTTTTGCACCAGTCCACCCTCCCTCAGCTCTTCGCACCTCCAAACAGACTTACCGGCTGGCTGCTTGGAGACAAGGGCTATCCACTGAAGATGCGGCTCATGACACCCTTGAGGAGGCCAAGTACTGAGGCCGAGGAGCATTATAATGAGAGCCACATGTCCTCAAGATGTGTCATAGAGCAAACAATAGGCATGCTGAAGATGTGCTTCAGATGCCTTGACAGATCTGAAGGAGCCCTTCAGTACGCACCAGCCAGGGTCTCCAGAATCAGCGTCGTTTGCTGCGCGCTGCACAACACAGCGCAGCAGTGAGGATTGGAGCTGCAGGAGGAGAAAGGCGTGGAGCACACAGCCTCTTCAGAGGAGGAGGAGGAAGAGGATGAGCAGGTGGAAGACGAGGAGAAGGAGGAGGAGGAACCTGAGGTGGAGATGGCACCAGCAGCGGCGCACATTGCTGCCCGGGAGGCCCGTGGTGGCCTCATCATGGCTAGATTTACTTAACTTGCTCCAATGCAGCCATATGGTTGCCACATGCTGTACAAAGTCCCCCCCAACTCCCCAACAATACCATAAAGCATCCCTACAAAGACCAAGCCATTCCTCTCACCCAAACCCCCAGTTCTCAAGGTTAAGTAATGTCTCACCATTCACTCCAAGTAACGTCTCACCATTCACTCCAAGTAACAAGGCCACTCTCGAGGTAGCAGGCAAAAATGGACAAGTAGTGCAAAGAAAAACATTTATGTGAATCATCAAAATAACTGAAACTTAACATTAACATTTTTTGATACACCCACGTGCACACCCGTGTGCATCTACTTTTGTGTCATTTTTGTTTTCCGAGTGCTTTTATGAAGTGCATCCCCTGTGGATTCAGCAGAGGCTGTTGGAGGCTGCTCACTTCTCTGCTGCGACTCGTTAGACACTTTTGGCGGATGTCCTCTGGGTTTTGGAGCCTATGATGGCCCCACCAAAGTCTGCTCCTCCTGCAACTGTGCTGGGGCAGACTCAGCCATCGTGATCTGAGGAAGCAACTGGTGCTCTGACTAATGGGGAGGTATGAGGGGGAAGATGTGGGAACACTTTGAGAAGAGCCCCCACTTCCATATCCCCTCTCACCATCATCCCTCTCGTGGGCCACCCGCACTTCCCTGCTAGCAAGGAGCTGGCGAGCACCTTGCTGCACAACACTGGGGCGACGAAGGCCCAGGTCTACGTTTACATCCCTCCTTGAGGGGAGGTCTATGAGCGCCTGCCATCTGTTGTCCACAGCTAGCATGTGTTCATGTGACTGGTGCATTAGCTGCTCCATGCAGGTGGCCATCCTTTCCATGAAGGAGCACATCGTCGCCATCGCCTGCAACACGCTGGTGCTCATATTGAAGATGGACTCCTCCATTCTCTGCACATTTTCAGACATCACGGCTGCAAAAGATGCCAGAGCCTCATGCAATTGTTGCTGCCCCTTCAAGATCACCCTCTATCTCGATGACCGCCGGGGCTCAGCGTCTGCATGCAGTTCAGCAGATCTTGGAGCATCCTGCGCCCTCCAGCGAGGAGTCTCCACTGCTGTCTCTGGCAACACCATCTGCTCTTGCTCACTTGTGGATTGTGAGACACCAGGTGACAACCCTACTCTATGGCGCACAGGACCCACTGAGGTGTGTGTATCTGCGCTGGTGCTGGGTGCGCTTGGGTCTGCTGACAGTGCACCCTCAGAGGCTGGAGGCTCCCTCTGAGGACTTTTTCTTCCTCCTCTGGCTGGACAGTGAAGGGGGGGTGGCATTTGATGGACCTGTGGGAGAGTAAAGAGATGAATTACAAGTGTTATAATAAGAACGGTTAACGTTACCATTATGCACATGATGGCATTTCACTGGCTGCTGACATCAGTCTCAGTGTCAGCTGTGGCTCAGTGGGTAGCACACTTGCCTCTGAGTCAGAAGGTTGTGGGTTCAAAATCCCACTCCATGGACTTGAGCACATAGCAAAGCTAGGCTGACAATCCAGTGCAGTGCTGAGGGAGTGCTGTACAGTCAGAGGTGCCATCTTTCAGTTGAAACGTTAAACCTGCTCTCTCAGGTAAAAGATCCCATGGCACTATTTTGAAGAAGAGCAGGGGAGTCATCCCCGGTGTCCTGACCAATATATATCCCTCAACCAACATAACAAAAAAAAAATTATCTGGTCATTGCTGTTTGTGGGACCTTGCTGTGCGCAAATTGGCTGCCATGTTTCCCACATTACAACAGTGACTCCACTTCAAAAAGTACTTCATTGGCTGTAAAGCGCTTTGAGACATCCAGTGGTCGTGAACGGCACTATATAAATGCAAGTCTTTCTTTTCCCCATATGAGTGACTGCTGTATGCCTTGTGGCTGTATGTGATATAATTCTGTTACCAGGTTGCTGGGATGACCGCCTCTCTCCATCTCCTACCGGCGGCATCTCTCCAACTCCCGAGATCTGCAGAGCCCCCTCCTCTGCTGGTGTTAGTTGGGTGAAGACTGGAGGGCCACCTCCGGTTCTCTGTCTTTCCCACGTGTTCTGGGATCTTTTCTCCTGCAAGGAGGGAAAGAAGAGAATTTTGAGTGAAAATGATGGAATGAGTGTAAGGAATGGATGGGTTACATCTGTATAGGGTGACTATGAGGGAGTGGGGTATCAATGTCAAATGGCCTCCTTCTGTGGTGTTATTTGCTATGATTGCATTAGGATGAGGGTGAGTGTGAGGGGTGGTTAGTCAGATGGGGATGTGAGTATGTACATAGAGAGGGAAGGGTGGATCTGAAATGCATGTTGGTATGAGGAATAATGTGCAGGAGTAGGCTTGGGAAAGCAGAGTGATGGGGATGAGGTGACCGGCACATCAGGATGAAGGTGAGTGTGGCATTGCACTCACCTTTCCTGTCCTCATGAGATCATTGAATTGTTGCCTGCACTGGACCTAGGTCCTCCTCACCACATTACTGCTCAGCTATATCCAGCCAGGCTCGTTTCATGTCTTTTGGAGTTCTCCTTCACCTATCTGCAGGGAAGAGGACCTCGCTGCGTACTCTGACTGCCACCACCAGAATATGCAGGGATGTGTCTGAAAACCATGGTATAGCCCTCTGCCTTTGGTTAGCTACCATCGCTGCTTTATAAGAGTACTAGCTGGGGGAGCCCGGCAGTGCCGAGGCTTTCTCGAGGGCATGTTGTTGTTGGAAGAGAGAGAGGGAGCGACTGGGGGGAAGAGAGAGAGGGAAGGAGAGAGAGAGAGAGGGAATGAGAGAGAGGGAAGGAGAGAGAGAGGGAAGGAGAGAGAGAGAGGGAAGGAGAGAGAGAGAGGGAAGGAGAAAGAGAGAGAGGGGGGGAAGGAGAGAGAGAGAGGGGGAAGGAGAGAGAGAGAGATGGAAGGAAAGAGAGAGAGAGATGGAAGGAGAGAGAGACGGAAGGAGAGAGAGGGAAGGAGAAAGAGAGGGAAGGAGAGAGAGAGACAGAGAGAGGGAAGGAGAGAGAGAGAGAGAGAGAGAAGGAGAGAGAGATTGGGAGTGTGAGAGAGAGAGAGATTGGGAGTGTGAGAGAGATTGGGAGTGAGAGAGAGGGAGATTGGGAGTGTGAGAGAGATGGGGAGTGAGAGAGAGAGAGATTGGGAGTGAGAGAGAGATTGGGAGTGTGAGAGAGAGAGAGAGAGAGATTGGGAGTGTGAGAGAGAGAGAGAGACTGGGCGTGTGAGAGAGAGATAGATTGGGAGTGTGAGAGAGAGAGATTGGGAGTGTGAGAGAGAGAGATTGGGAGTGTGAGAGAGAGAGATTGGGAGTGAGAGAGAGAGAGATTGGGAGTGAGAGAGAGATTGGGAGTGAGAGATTGGGAGTGTGAGAGAGAGAGATTGGGAATGTGAGAGAGAGACTGGGCGTGTGAGAGAGAGAGATTGGGTGTGTGAGAGAGAGAGAGAGATTGGGAGTGTGAGAGAGAGAGATTGGGAGTGTGAGAGAGAGAGACTGGGAGTGTGAGAGAGAGATTGGGAGTGAGAGAGAGAGAGATTGGGAGTGTGTGAGAGAGAGAGGTTGGGAGTGTGAGAGAGAGAGATTGGGAGTGTGTGAGAGAGAGATTGGGAGTGTGAGAGAGAGAGAGATTGGGAGTGTGAGAGAGAGAGATTGGGAGTGTGAGAGAGAGAGATTGGGAGTGTGAGAGAGAGAGATTGGGAGTGTGAGAGAGAGAGAGATTGGGAGTGTGAGAGAGAGATTGGGAGTGTGAGAGAGAGAGAGATTGGGAGTGTGAGAGAGAGAGAGAGATTGGGAGTGTGAGAGAGAGAGATTGGGAGTGTGAGAGAGAGAGAGATTGGGAGTGTGAGAGAGAGAGATTGGGAGTGTGAGAGAGAGAGAGATTGGGAGTGTGAGAGAGAGAGATTGGGAGTGTGAGAGAGAGAGATTGGGAGTGTGAGAGAGAGAGATTGGGAGTGTGAGAGAGAGAGACTGGGAGTGTGAGAGAGAGAGAGACTGGGAGTGAGAGAGAGAGAGAGATTGGGAATGTGAGAGAGAGAGAGATTGGGAATGTGAGAGAGAGAGAGATTGGGAGTGTCAGAGAGAGAGATTGGGAGTGAGAGAGAGAGAGAGATTGGGAGTGTGTGAGAGAGAGATTGGGAGTGTGAGAGAGAGAGATTGGGAGTGAGAGAGAGATAGATTGGGAGTGTGAGAGAGAGAGAGATTGGGAGTGTGAGAGAGAGACTGGGGAGAGAGAGAGAATGGGGAGATAGAGAGAGAGAGAGATTGGGAGTGAGAGAGAGAGAGAATGGGGAGATAGAGAGAGAGAGAGAGAGATTGGGAGTGTGAGAGAGAGAGACTGGGGAGAGAGAGAGAGAATGGGGAGATAGAGAGAGAGAGAGAGAGAGAGATTGGGAGTGAGAGGGAGAGATTGGGAGTGTGAGAGAGAGATTGGGAGTGTGAGAGAGAGAGAGAGAGAGACTGGGAGTGTGAGAGTGTTGGAGACAAACGCACCGATTTCTTCACCCAGAGAAGAGGCGTCCGGCAGGGCTGCAATTTGAGCCCGACCCTGTTCAACATATACATAAATGAATTAGCAGACATGCTGGAGCAAAGCGAGTCACCAGGTCTCCGTCTCCTGGATGGAGAAGTGAAATCCCTGTTCTATGCGGACGACCTGGTTCTGCTGTCTCCCACAGAACAGGGATTACAGCAACAACTAGACCTACTCGACAAATACTGCCAAAATTGGGCTCTAACAGTAAATCTAAAGAAAACCAACATCATGATTTTTCAAAAAAGGCCCAGATGTCAGGAAAACAAATACCAGTTTACCCTCAGTGATACCACTATAGGACACACTATGAGCTACACCTACCTTGGTCTAACTATTACAGCATCAGGGAGCTTCAGCATAGCAGTGAATGCACTAAAAGAAAAAGCCCGAAGAGCCCTATATGCAATAAAAAGAAAATTCTACAACATCCAAATCCCAATCAAAATCTGGCTCAAAATATTTGACAGCATAATCCTGCCCATTGCACTGTACGGTAGTGAAGTATGGGGCCCGCTAAATCACCAAAGCTACACTAAATGGGAAAAACACACAATAGAAGCCCTACATGCAGAATTCTGCCGAAGCATCCTTCGCACCCAAAGAAAAACGCCAACAAATGCATGCAGAGCCGAACTAGGCAGATACCCACTGATAATAAACATCCAAAAACGAGCACTAAACTTCCTAAATCACCTCAAATCTAGCTCCCCAGACACCCTTCATTTCAAAGCCTTTCAGACCCAAGAGCTAAACCCAGAAAAGAGTCCCCTGAGTCAGCTGCTACTGAAACTAAGTACTCAGCCGGACCCTGACCAGCCCCAGACCAACACAGCCGTCCAAACACCAATCCGAGTGAACCAAATCATTAAAAAATGCAAAGAAACCTACCTGGAACATTGGAACAAAATAACTGAAAGCCAAAGCAGATTAGAATGTTACCGGGCCCTAAAAAGAGAATATAAACTGGCAGACTACCTCACGACCATCAGAGACACAAAACAGAGACAGACCCTCACCAGGTACAGACTAAGCGACCACCAACTGGAAATTGAAAAAGGCAGATACAAGAAATCCTGGCAGCCTAGAGAGAATAGAATATGCGATCAATGTCTGGCCGGCGAGGTTGAAACAGAGATGCATTTCCTCCTAAAATGCGAAAAATGCAACACATCAAGAAACATATTATTCAACAAGCTAAGCCAAACAACCCCAGATTTCAAGGAATTGGATGACCTGTCAAAATTGAGATTAGTCCTAGGAGAAGGAGACAGACCATACCTTGGGGCCAAATATGTAACAACATGTCACAACCTGAGGACTGTTTAAAATTAAGACTGTTTAAAATTAATATTGAACGTACCAAATGAAGTAGAAAGACTGTTTAAAATTAATATTGTTTAAAAGTAATATTGTATGTAACCAACAAATGTCAAATCGATTGACACCTACAGAATGTTGGAAAACTGTACCTTTTTGCTATGTAAGCTTTGGCAATATGGTTCTCTGTAAACTTTCATGCCAATAAAGCATTTGAATTGGAATTGGAATTGGAGAGAGATTGGGAGTGTGAGAGAGAGAGACTGGGGAGAGAGAGAGAGATGTTTTGCGAAAGTGGGCAGCAGGCGTGCCGGCCTGCGGGAGCTGCCTGTCTTCTACCAGGAACTACTATGGGTTTGGAACTACGTCGCTTCCAGGCGGAGCTCTCCCCCGTCCGGAGCGGCGGCTCTCCTTCGGGAGCCGCTGCTCAGGAATCCGCACCTCCACGAACACGGGTTCGGGCGGCTGGCGGAGGGTAGGGCTGTGGCTGGCAAGGTGACCAGAGTCGGGGACCTGCTCGATGGTGGAGGAGCGGGCTGGATGGCGCCGGAGGAGCTGGCGCGGCGCCTCTCCTGGGCCAATGTCCGGCTCGCGGTCGAAACCATCGAATCGGTAAAAGCGGCACTGGG